>NC_133897.1:22731249-24068804 GCF_964199755.1 Larus michahellis | reverse complement strand
TGACTAAAAGCACACCTCACACACCTGAGAGGACCCATCTGACTTTTGGCCTTTCACAGTGCTGAATGTCTCACACCTTTTGTACGTAAAAGGTGACAAGGAATGCCACCTGGCTCAAGCACTGAGATGAGGGTGAAGCCAATCAGAGAGTTACGGACAGAGCCTTTGTCTGCTATTGGAAATAAAATCCAAGCTGGTCTTAGCACAGATGCTCTCTAATAATCTGAACTTCAGAATCGCTGTTGTGGTTCCATGAATGTCAATTGTTGCTCATGAAAGTATTTCTATAGGGGTGGACATTCTCCTTTTTTGACATGTCCCACAGTTAAGCACATTGTAAGTAGATAAAAGAAATATTAGGCTTTTTGACACTGATTTTTTTACAGTTTGGATTTTGCTCCTGATTTTGGTGCTACAAAATTGTAGCAATTGTGCATTTGTAGCTTCAAAATTGTCTTTCATTCCACTGGAAGGCAGCACAATGCAGAAAGGAGTATACATGGTAAGCTGCCAATTCATCAGCAGTCCCTTGTGAATACATGGGAATTAGGTTTTACTAGTGCGAACGTCCAGCATCTATGGTCAGAGTTCAGTGCCTGCTGGTGGGATTCTCACAAAGCTGTTTTCTTCCCTCTTGTCCCTTAAAAAACATGCTTTAAAAAATAAAAATAACTTCTCCATAATTTAGTCTACTACTTTAAGCAACAGCAGCTAAATTGATTATTATTCTAATGCCACCACTTTTACTGCCCATGATGACCTTCCTGTAATCTTTAGTCATTTTGCTTACAGAGACTGAGAAGCAGGAACTCTTTAGTACTCTTACATGTTCCCATCCAGCCTTTGCAGCATGATGTTCTCGTATGCTCTGAAAAAACGTGCAAAATAGAATGTAAAAGCTCCCTTGAGCTTGGAGTCATAATTAATATTGACATTTATGTTTATATTTTACAAATGTTTGTGCAAATATATTTCATAAGGAATATAATCACATTTAAAATGAAAGTACTATCACCATGTAATAGCTAAAAAAAGAGTTAACAGGCCTTAGTCTGAAACCAATTTTACTCACTGTGGGACACTGGTCAAACAGTTTACACTAAAGGCATCCCTTCTGAAGATCCTATCACACACTTAACAAAAGCAATCATATTTTATTAAACTCCAAAACTAGCTCAAGGATCATAAATTAAAACGGACCAAATTACCACTTATTCTAAGTGTACTTTTTATAATAAAAAGTATTTTCACTTGCACATGAAATTAATCAAGTAGGATAGTATTATTTACCATAATAATACTTCTGTGAAAAAATCACAATTTTCTCTTGAATGATACATCTATTGGCAAGGAAATCCAACCAGTTGTACAATACATAGTTGTAATTCCAAGCCTACCAAAATTAATAGAAATAATTTTATTGATGTCAGAGGATTTTGGTTTAAGATCCACTAAGTTCCAAGCTAATTTTCCATTTGATGCCATTTTCACTCTAATGTTTTACTGAATAAGATTCAGATTTTCTTACATTTACATAACCTTTCACAAACCTATGTATCATGACCCTCTGTTCAAGATATAGACCTATGTTCATGATGATGGAAATAGAGACCTCAGTGCTGCAAGTATGACTACAGGACTGTGTAGGTTACTGATGTGTGTGGGATTAATCATGCCATTAAAATAAAATATACGTATCAGCCTGCATAATTGGAACCCAGCGTTGTATGAGTTAAATGAAGGACATATGCTCTGGTTTTTTATAATATATTATCTTCACTATATAAACTATAAAGTCTTAGCTGATTATTAGATATACACTTTTGACAATTAATTTTAAAATATTAAAATCTCTATTCCACTTCCACCCTTGCATTGTCTGAAAGAAAACCATAAACTTCCAAGTAAATCTTTGGAAACTTTTAAAACACAACCAGTGATCTTTTTCAGAAGGAGCAAAAATATTAAGCATTGCCCAACTTCAAGCAAATATTTCTTCTTGCAAGTGGAACATCAAAAGAGCTTGAGCATATAACACATCAAGCTGTAGGGCTGGCAAGCGTCCACTGCCATGTCCAGATATGAAACGACATAAAAGCACTATCATTTTTCAACATTTTACAGTTGCCATTACAGGCATTTTGCTGTAAATCATCTGCAGCAAATAACAAGCATTATACTGGCTGGAGTAAGAGAACAAAATGCTTATCTGATCACTTGGTAGATCATCTGACACTTGTTGAGAACAGCAGGCTATCACCTGGGGTAAAGCACTTCAGTCCAGATGAAGGCACCACTATCAACAGAGTTCTGCACAACATGTGTTTCTGGTATGGAACACATGCTGCAAGAAAATAAAAGAGCCTGAGTATATCTGTCAGCTTGGAGCCTTTGAACCTTTCTGGATGAATACTGCATTAAGCATCAAATCTCTCTGGTGAAATCACGGCTCTCCTGGTGTTAGGTGTTGGAGTGACTGAGCACATAGGATGACGATTTCACCTTATATCTTCCCAGAGCAAGTATCAATCAACCATTCAATCTGTGCTTGTTCAAAACAAAACTTTATAGCCTGTATCCTCCAAAATACATTCAAAGTAAGCTGTAAAGTGTATTATCATGTTGGTTTTCTGTTCCCTACTACTACATCTCAGCGGACCGATATGACATATTTGCACCATGATTTAACTTGGAAAAGTTTGTTCTGAGCTTACCTTTTAAAAGAAGAACTGTAAATGATAAATCTTTATAAAGATGAGAACAATAAGCCTTCAAAGTTCAGATTACTTTTATACTAGAATAAAATTTTGCATATTTTACTGATTTCTATCAGTAACGACAAAATAGAGTGAATTTTAACCATGGTATTAGACACCATAAGAAGCAAATCCCTTTAAATTGCTCCCCAAACTCAATGCTTTGGCACCAGCAAACAATTAAATCAAACTTATGCCTCCGAGAATAATTTTTCTTATGATAGTCCAGGGCCATACAAATCACATCACATCACATCTGTAGGCATTACCAGGTATTTTAATATCTTGCACCTGATGTGCAAGATGTGGAAACCCTATGGAGACCTTTCTGAAAATCAGGTTATCAAAAATGCTTAATACAGATAAGAAAGAAGTTGCCATAGATAATCCACAAACTTGTGTGAGAGAACTGCTGACTGGGAGAAGAGTGAGATCTCTAAACAAGATTTTGGATTCTGCACAAAAATTTCCTCCAGATTTTTTTTTTTTACCCCACACAAGGTAATTAGACACTTGCTTTCACACTTTTGTTGTTTTCTTCTGGGTGAAAAATCCATCCTGATTGCAATAAAGCATTCTGCACATTAACGTAGCAAGAAATTTTTTAAAAAATGAATTAGTAGCATATATCAGCAAGTTCCACAGAAAGTAATAAAGGTATTTCCTTTAGATATTATTTCAGGAATTTACACTAGAAACATTGGAAAGACTGATCTCAATATTTTCATCTATAAAAACTTTCACAGCTGTGATCAGAATGACCAAATACATGTGCTTCATGCAAAGATATCATTTTCAGTTACTTACTGCTATGCTTCCCTCGGGGAGCTTTGCTGGTTGCACTTTATAGGGCATGCTCTTAACTTCGAAGGACACATTGGAAGAAAGAGTATAGAGGTCATTCTTTCTCTGAAATTATATATAAAAAAAGAAACTATTAAAAACCATCTTTATATTTAAATGCATTATGAGAAATAAGCAGAGAAAAAATCCAGAGCACTGATTTCCTAAGGCAAAGATGGTTTCTTTTGGTTAAGGGTACAGAAATCCTGGGAGCTGTATGTGTCCATAAGACAACCACGTAACGCAGCACAAAGCTGGAATACAAAGACCGCCTGTTCAAATGGGGAAGAAGGGTTAGAAAGACACATACAGTCGTTTCTCACATTTCTCTCTGACTGGTGAGTTTGAAGCAGGGTGGGAGGTTTATGGGGTGTCTATGTTTTAAAACCTTGCCTCTGCTCACCAAGCCCAACAACAAGCATAGGTATCTTGAGAAGTTTTCCAGGCCTATGTTGAGACCAGGCTGGTAGAGCTCCCTGAAGGCATCAAAGGAATGGCTGTGCCTTCCCATCAAAGAACAACAATAGGAACAAACATCTTTGCACTTCACTTAAGAGTGTGATTGGTTTTCTATTGCAGTAGACCTCAAAAACCCTAGAGCAACTCACCTTTTTTTACTACAATGTGCAACTGCAATAGGAATGCATAGCAGTCATTGTTTAACTGACTGCCTAGTAAAATATTTATATAGCTCTCATTAAGTGCTTCAATAAACTCAAAGATGTATCTCTCTGTCATTTTTTTCTGTTTCATTTACATTTCCTTGTATTTATAAAATATTATTAGATTAGATTAGGCATTACCTTCCCTGGTTCAGAATGACTAAAAAGTGTTACATCACATAGCTCATCCTGTGACTTTTAATTAGTGCTTTCACCTCATTTGGAAGCCAGGCAGGCACCGACACACTACATCTGACCAACTGTGTGTCTCATTGTGCTCTTCTGACCTTGACAACAATCTCCGACTCTCTGCAAACTGCCTTGAAATTATAGTTAAGTGCTGGTATGTCCACTGGAAAAATACCTGCCTAAATCTGTTACGAACTGGCATAAGAGCTGACATGTGAAAGTGCATGTCTCTTAAAAGAATCTTACTGTTTGCAACATTCACTACAAAGGATACAAATATTTTCCTTACACATATTTTGAATCCTGTTGAGCTCTTGGCATCATCAACATCTAACTGGAGTTAGTTTTGAAGGCTAAGTACATCAGGTATCAAGTAAATCTTTTTTTGAATTTGACATGTTTCAATTTCACTGAATGTTATTTTCTTACAGACAGAAGATCCTGCACTTGGACTATGTCCTCTTTTTCCTTGTTTTTATCCCAAGGAAGGATGGCTGAGTGGTTAACATGCTTTTCTGGAAGTCAACAAACCCGTTTCTAATTCCATCTCTGCAACTGATTTTTTGGGTGACACTACATGCAACTTATCTTGTATATCCCATCCCATGTAAAGTTGGGGTAATGATATGGATCTCCTTTGAATCTGCTTTGATATGCTCTGAAAAGCATTAGATATAGTTAAATGCTAATACGCCCACTGGAGTCTGGAGGGCTAGGAGTTATAACTATCATATCCCTTTACATTAGACTCCTTGAGGTAAATGATTTTAATCTTTTGTATGAGAATATTTTTGAAGTGCTTAATCATTTTTTGCTGTCTCAATCCTTTCTGAAATATGATGGCTAGAATTCAACACAGTATTTGACACTGATTTATGGAAAGACACAGCCTTGTAAGTAAAGCAATCTCTCATTTTGGCACCAGGTTCTTACAGCCCAGTGTGTTTGGAACATCGCTGTCACTTCCTAAATCCCCTTCTGCAGAACTCCTTCTCCTTCCTCCTACTTCTCGCACATTTGGGAGTTCTGGTCCATTGACAAGACATGATTCCTATATGATTACTCAATATCTTTTCCTCCCTGCTAGGTGGTGTTTTTCTCTGGAATTTCCTGTTGCATCAAAGGCATAAACCCTCTCTAAGAATTGCTTCTCTGCTTTCAGGTCTTTTATGGAGCAAAGACTGAGGTAAGAAGACCTCATGACAATTTGGGCTACTGTTTCGTTCCTTCACTCATGGAGAAAGGTTTGTTTGTGAAAACGACCTGAAATAAGCATAACCTAAACCTGGGAGACAACTTGGATGCAGTTGGATGGCCATGGCCCAACTCAAAGTTTTCACAGAACTGCTGAGGTTGGAAGGCATCTCTGGAGATTGTCTACTCCTACCACATGCTCAGAGCAGGGTCAACTAGAGCAGTATGCTCAGGGCTATGTCCAGTTGGGTTCTGAGTATCTCCAAGAATGGAGAACCCACAAACTCTAGGAGTAACTTATTCCAATGTTTGACTACCCTCACAGTAAAAACGGAATTTCCTGTATTTCAATTTGCGCTTCCTCCCTCTTGTCCTGTTACTGGTTGCCACTGAGGAGAGCCTGGCTCTGTCTTCTTTACTCCATCCTATCAGATGTATATACACACTCATAAGATCCTGCCTGAGCCTTCTCCAGACTGAACAGTCCCATCTCTCTCAGTCTTTCCTTGTATATTAGATGCTCCAAGCCCTTAATCATCATTCTGGCCCTTGGCTGGACCTGCTCCAGTATGTCCGCAACTCACTTGTCACAGGGAGCCCAAGGACTGGACTCAGGACTCCAGATCTGTCTCACCACTGCTGAGTAGAGAGGAAAAGTCACCTCCCTGGACCTGCTGGCAACGTTATTCCTGATGCAGCCTAAGGCTGTCAACTTTTTTTTGTTGCAAGGGGACACACAGTGGGCTCATGTTCAACTTGGTGTCCACCAGGACCCTGAGATCCTTTGCTAGAACACTGGCTTCCAGCTGGTTGGCCCCCAGCCTTTATTGGTGCGTAGGGTTACTCCTCCTGTAGTACAGGACTTTGTGTTTCCCTTTGTCACACTTCATGAAATTCCTGCAAACGTACTTCTCCAGCCTGCCAAGGTCCCTGTGAAGGCAGTACAATCATCTCATGTATCAACCACTCCTTCCACTTTTCTATCATCTGCAAACTTGCTGAAAGTGTACGCTGTCCCATTATCCAAGTCATTAATGATGTGAAACAGTATTGGCCCCAGTATTGACCCCTGGGGTACACCATTAGTGACGGACCTCCAGCTGTACTTCATGCTGCTGATCACAGCGCTGTAAGCGTTGCAGTTCAGTCAGTTTTGAATCCATCTCTCTGTCAACCTAACTTAATTCATTTTGACAGTGTCAAAAAGCTTGCTAAAGTCGAGATAAAAACCAATGACTGTTCTTCCCTCATGCAGCAAGATGAACCTCATTTATCTCATTGCAGAAGGTTATCAGGTTGGTCAAGCATGATTTCCCCTTCGTAAATCCACACTGACAACTCCAAATCATCCTCTTATCCTTCAGATGTTTGCAAATGGCTTCCAGGTTGTTTTTTTTCTCCGTCACCTTCTCAGGGATTGAAACGAGGCTGACTGGTCTGTAGTTGTCTAGATCCTCCTTCTTGAAGATAGGTGTGACATTTGCTTTCTTCCAGTCCTCAGGAACTTCCCCCAGTCACCATGATCTTTCAAAGATAATTGAGAGTAGTCTTGCACTGATATTGGCCAGCTCCCTCAGAAAAGTCCAAGGACTTTTCTATGTCCAATTTGTTTAAATGTTCTCCTGACCTGATATTTCTCCACCGAAGGTAAATGTTGATTGCTGCAGGTTTTCTCTCTGGTCACGGAGGTCTTGGATTACTGTGTGTAGATTTTACCAGTAAAGACCGAAGTGAAGGAGCCTTTTCCATGTCCCATTCAGCAGAAGACCCATATTTTCCCTAACTTTCCTTTTGCTTTTGATATACTTATAGAAGCCTTGTTGATACTCTTTAAGTTCCTTGCTAGGTTCAGCTTCCAGTGGGCTTTTACTTTCCTAATTCTGTCCCTGCATGCTGAGACACTGTCTCTATATTCCCTAGCTAGCCCCTGTACTGAGTCAACTAACTCTGCTTCCACCTTTTTTATGTTTACTTTCTATGTTTGACTTTTACCAAGAGCCCCTTGGTCATCCATGCAGGCCTCCTTGACTTCCTGCATGTTAGGATGAACAGTTCTTAAGCTTAAAGGAGATGATCCTGGAGAACCACTAGTTCTCCTGGGCTCCTCTTTTCTCCATGATCATCTCCCATGGAGTTCTTCCAAGCAGATCCCTGAAAAGGCTGAAGGCTGCTCTCCTGAGGTCCAGGGTTGTAGTTCTGATATTTGCCTTGTCCATTCTGTCATCTTTTTAAAAAAACTAATTTTCTCTTCAAATATGTGAGTGTTTACTGGTGACGTGAAGCCAGCACATTTATTGCCTTCTGGAACTCATTTGGCTCTGCCGTAAATTTGTTCTTTTAAAATATAGAGAGCAGCCGAATGTTTATTCTCAGAACATTTAACCTGTCCTTGGGGCTGCTATTAGGAATGAGCAATATGAAGAAAACTGACTCAAATGGCTACACAGGGATAGTCAAATCAGCTCCTTACCATAGGTGGCATTTAATGAAAGGGAACTACCTTTTCTATCAACAGTGTTTGAAATTAAAAATTAGACTGATTTAATATTGGACTTGGCAAATAAGTATTTTTTATACACTTTCATGGTGCTGAACATCTATGAGATGATCTTCAGAAAAATAATTTTTCCTTATCACACTAATTATTTTCCATTTTCAGACTCAAGCTATTCTTAATCTTTTATTCTACAGCTCTAGACTTCTCACACAAAGTCCCAGCATGTTTTTGTAGTTGTGTAATGTTTTGCATCCAGAAAAAAGCCTGAAAAAAGCCTTATGCTTTGGACTCTAAGCAATTCATATTAAGTAGGATTCTGGATATGACTTATATGATTTATAAAAGTAATCTGTAATGGAGAGAGCAGGATATGTTATATTATTAAAGAAGTAGACATTAGACATGCAGCCTGATTGGCTAAAGTACAGTAAAGGCATTAACTCTCTTGAAACATCGTATAAAGGAAACACAGCACTCATAGAAAAATAAATCCTTTCACCCACTACACATGGCTTATTTAATCTTCAGTTTATATCAGCAATAAGAACATCAGAGGAGGGCACTTCCTGTGGATTAATCCTTGGCTGGGGTTAATAACCTTGGGTTGTGCCCACAGCTATCAACTCTCCTCAACCCTTCATTGGGCTCCTGGAAACGCTGCACATCTCCATCGCTTTACAGGAATGGAGAATTTAAAAAACTAGAGACTATTGTCCGCATTCACAGAATTATGTGTTTGTGGCAAAGGGCATTAAAACAATGACTGTGGCCAGCATCAGCTGCAAACAGGATTTTTACTTGTACCAACACCTTGGAGATACAGGCAGCTGTCTCTCCTACAGCCTCATTTATAATTCTCAAGTCATTTGTGAGAAACAGCATTTCTTTACAATATAATTTTTTAAATAGCGCACGTTTAAATATTCAGTGTTTACTGGAAGGAGCAGGACCTGTGGTTTGCAATTCAAGCTGAGGACTTCATTATGGCTCAGAGGAAGGGGAAGAAGGAATTTGGCATTTGTGAATGTCAGTGCCTAATGGCCAACAGTAGGTAGGCCCAGACCCAGCTACACTGGCCTTTTGAGCTTCCCTTTGTGCTAGAACAAGCAGAGCCTGCTCTTGTGTGCATCGCTGAGACAGTAGTTTGCCAATATCCTGGTAAGTAGGCAAAACATGGCCATCCCTTGTGTTGCTTGGGTGGTAGATCCCTGCTGGGGTATTTATTAAGGCTTCTCTCTCTCTACACACTTTTGTTTAACAAAGAGATTTTTGAACTGAAGCCTTTGTTTTCTTTAACAGTTGCGAGACACAGAAGCATCCAGAAGTGAAGGAAAGTGTTCCCAATAAATATTCAGTTCTGTGTTTCCCTAAGTACAATTGAGACAAACAGAAATAATGTGGAAAGTGCTGGAAAATCTTGGACAATTTGAAGGAGAGTTCTCTAGGCTCCAGTGGAACGCTGGTGGTTTCTGCAGGAAACTCAAGCAAAGACCTGATGTCTCCCCAAAGCATCTTTAGGGCACATGGAGGCATCCTGGTCAGAGAACAGACTAAAATGCAGGGACAAATCTGTCCCACAGGGAGCTAGACTGAGGGTGGGAGGAACAAAACTTTCATCAGCTTAAAGAAATCTGACAGGTCATTGTTCTTCTGCAGGTTTGACGAGTTTACTGGAGAGACTCCCCAGTCTACCCAGAGAATGACTTTGTTCCATAGCCTCTATGGAGCATTGTTCAACCTCTGAAATACTTTTTTTCTGTCTAGATGTAGCCCAGCGAAGCCACCCAATCTGAAGGGTATGTGCTTTCTCTATTGCAAGCTGCATGTTGCGGTGGAATTTTCCCCCCAGAACTTAACGTCTGTTGCATATGGAGTTCAGTGCTGTTATAATATTGGCCTTGCTTGATTAAAACTTGTTTCTCTTCATGTCTGCTGGAGTCTGGCATATTTTAGAGACAAGAGGGTAAGCAATATGGTGTTACCTTTTAAATATAGGCTTTGGGAATTCATTAGCTTGCTTTCTTTGACCCATACCTCCAAAACCCTGAACTACTGCCAATAAATAGAGTAGCTGACATAAATGCTGAGAGTAGAGGTCATACAGCTGTTTGTTCCTGTATTAATTTGTTAAAAAATGTATGTATGACCCTGTGCGTGGTCAAAAAGTACTTGTGCTATTTATAACAAGAGGGTATGTCCACCCAAATGTATCTGTGACCAAAGACAACACAACTCCTGAAAATCAACACATCCTCATCTCTGTCATTAACTTCTTACACTCCACATGTTTTATCTTTTACATTCATTTAAACAGACTATTTTACATTATAATACAGGCAGATATTTTGTTGTGATTTCAGAACATTTTAATATACAGATCTTAATGGTTATCGATTTAAGATGTTTGTTTCTTCATACACCTGACATTACCTATACTTTAGCACATCTAGCAAGAATCTCATGTTCTGCTCTTGTCAACATTTTGACATTATTTTAAATAACAACGAATGAAAACAAAACTAGCCCACACCCAAAAAAACATCCAGCTAGTTCAGTCCAGTGCCAAGGACTCTTTCTTTCTAGCCTTCATTCCACACAAACAACCAAATCCACTATAATACAGTATTTTCGGCCACACACAGTTTTCTTTTTTACTTATTTTGTTTTTTCAAATAACAACAGTTGTTTGACGTAAAGGCAAATTTCTTTGATGACTTCCTCCTTTTGTTATTACATGTGGCTTGCAGGGCAGTGCATCAAATTTATGGCTTTTAATTCTCAGTCTGAATTAAAATCATCTACTTAAACATTCATATATGACTTATATATGTCAGTTAATGAGAGAACAAGATATCTCTCTGACGAATTTTTCTGATGCTTCCCCACTTCCATCCACAGAGAGGGAATTTAGGCTGGCTGCAGAATAATGCTTTGAAAAGACTAAGCAGGCTTCCCTTGACTAAGGTGTTTTCCACTGGACACGGAAAGAGGTTCTGTGCTGGGGGATGCTGAAGATAGAAACTATTGTTCCTCGGGGTCATATCCCACTTACAGATGGAGTAATTGCTCCCATAGTAAAGAGGAGAGGGGGAAAAATGATTGAATAAAGGAGCCTGTACAAGAGCTAGATCTCTTGCTTGTCTTGGACCACCTACACCAGTGTCACCTCTGTTCTGACTTCCAAGCCTCTGAAACACACGTGTGCTGCACAGAGGATAGTCTGTGTGGCCCCACTGCACTGGTTATCTGCATTCTGCCTCCAATGGCCTTTGTGCAGCTAAACGGAATCCTTGTCCCGAAAGCGTTACCTGGCCTAGAGAATTTCTACCACGCTAAAAAGAGTCTCTGAGTTCACCAGTAGTAAAATGTGGAGATTCCCAACAAAATTTCTCATCAAGAAAGTACAATTAGAGCATGCACTTTAACAGTGATGATAGCTCCAGGTGCCAGGCAATGAAGGCAAAGCACGATGAGAGGACTGGGAGGACGTCTAGCTGATGGCTCAAAACCCAAGGTATTACATCAGGCTCTATCTCATTTTCTATACCCTTCCAGACATCTCAATTTCTTTTTATGTCCTTGTAGAGGTTCAGCTTCAGCAGAAGGGAAAATCATCCTTCTATAAAGCAGGGATATGGGGTTTCTCAAGTTGAAGAAGGAATTGAATTAACTTCTTTCAGTCATGAATTCTCTAATCACTAGACTGCCAGCTCTAGCTTCTGCCACTGAATTTTGAATAAACAAAGACCTCTTTAAGTCTTTCAACTAATGCTATAGGTACCTCCTGAGTAATTTTTGGATTCTGCCTTCTGAAAGGGTGGAAATATTCCCACTTAATTCTTATTTGTGTGCCTATCCTCCTGACAAGGGATAGCCCTCATGCACCACCCTGATGGTTAGTGCAAGTCAATTTGTCTGAGGCACCTCATTGTCTCCATATGCTGGATAGGGAGACTGAGTGTTTATTTTCAGGTTTTGGATACCAGTCTGGGGTCAGGCACTTAAGATGTGGGTGTTGCAGCGCTCATCACCTTCATTATGTCAAGCATATATTTCCATTTTTAGGCAGCTAAAAAGAAATGGGAGCAGTGCATGTTCAGAAACACTGAAATAATAAGTATTTAACAGAGAAGCCAAAACAAGGCTTTGTGTACTAAGGGAGCACCTGATTACAGTGTGGCTGCGATGTTTCTGTTGCTTCTCAGCTTTCTCAGATTTAAATTAGATTTTTCTCCCTTCTAGGTATTAAAGTTCATGCAGTCAGGGGTGCCAAATTCGAATACCTGTATCTGTCTAAAAGTCAAGAGAGAAATAATACAATTATAGTCAGTAACATTAAAATAAAATAAAATAAACTTCAAACCTCTTGGGAACCTTGCACACCCTCTCTGTTTTCTTTACTGCCTCCCCAGGCTCTCCCAGAAGGAGATTTTTATCATTGTGAGGAACTTTCAATACAGGCTGAAATAATAGTCAAGAATGAGCTGAGTTCCACTTCCCACAGTACTATAAGTGTCCAAAGAGCTTGGAGCCTGGAAGGATGTCGCAAATCAGACAGATGGTACAGATTCATCATTTAGAAACACATTTTCAAAACAGATGTTTTACTAGCCAACTCCTAAGTCTTATATTAAAAAGTACCCATCAAAGAATACTGGGCAAGATCCCCTTGGATCTCCCTCTGATGACTCAGAAATACCATGATTAGACAAATGGGGACATAATAGAGGCCTAACAGAACACAACGTAACGTAACCATATAAGGTTGTTTCTCTTTTGCACGAATAAGGCTATTATTTGCTTGATCAGCAAGTCTGAATCCAAAAGTCAGCTTTACTAGAGGGTTCATATTTACAGCCAGACTTTGAAGTTAATCCAAAAAAGTCTGATTCTTCTTGGCCTTTGCACAACGTCTGTCTCTATCTTTGTTGGCTGGTTGGGAAATTCGGGCTGCTTTATTTACTCAAACATGTCTAATCATGGCACGTCATTTAACTGTTATTTGTTATGGGAGTTTGGGTTTTAAGGTGACAGATTACAACTGTTAAGAGGCAAAGGGGTCAGCTGTTGTCAGTTAAACTAAGTGGAAGAGGAAGGAGTCACTCAATACGTGACTGATCTTCTGTGGCAACAAAATATACACGCTGATCCATATAACTTCAATGAGAAACATGAATTATTTCATCCTAGCATTCATCAATCACTTTCAAATTCTTCTCAGGTCTGCATTAGCATATCTATAAGAAGAAAATACAGAATGACAGCATGTTCTCAGCTTTAATAAGCACAAACAATTTCTTCTGCAGATGACTGTATCTTCATTTAGATTATAATACATTAAGCAATGTTGTATGTCACCATTATCCTGCTTTCTTTAGCTTATGAAAAGTTTGTACATTAATTGCATGTGCAAAAGAGTCTGGGATGTTGCTGTAGAAACAGCAACTTTTCCTCTAAGTTTCTTTACAAAACCATGACTGTGGGGTTCACTCTGGCCCTTGAACAGTCCTTCCCGGTTTGGAATTACCACATCCTGATTATTTTTACTGTATTTTCATCCTCAGTTTGAATCTACAGATTTCAGCCTTGCTAATAGCAGTTGTTTTTTAGGCATACTTCAGTTTACTTCTGGAATATCCTTAGGAACTAGCAGTTTACAGGCTTGCTAAGGGCCAATTATGCCCTTTTTAGGAAACTAATTGTGCTCTACAGTCTTTTATGACGATGGCTGTATAACTGTTACTTCTAAAAGGGGCTGTGAAAAAGGGAACTGTTTTGAAGTGAGTGGGAGGAAGGCAACCAGATCCCATCACACTATTTGCTCTCTCTCTCTTCTCAATATCTAAGTTTACACGTGAAGCAGGGGTCATGTTATTCTGGCAGCTTCTTAGACATAAATGGGAGGATGCAACAGTTCTCTGGGGACTACCTTTTTTACTTAGAAAAAAATCCTGTTGCTTTAAGTGGAGTTTGCTGAGCTTTTACAAGGCTTGCAAGTTACTATTCAAAGGAAACAGAAATGTTTCCTAAGGATACAGATAAAAGGTAAAATCGCAGCCCACAACAAGCCTTGTAAGGATAAGGGTATGTAAGGACAGTGGAGTAAGCAAAAGATGTACTTGTAGGAGTGTTTGCCATGAGGTCTCTGCACCTAGGGAGTCAACAGGATGGCCCCTGGCAAGTCTACATCCTTGCCCCTGCCCACGGGCTGGTGTAAGGTTCCACAGAATCACAGAATGGTCGGGGTTGGAAGGGACCTCTGGAGATCATCTAGTCCAATCCCCCTGCCAGAGCAGGGTTACCTACAGCAGGTTGCACAGGAACGCGTCCAGGCGGGTTTTGAATGTCTCCAGAGACGGAGACTCCACCACCTCTCTGGGCAGCCTGTTCCAGTGCTCTGCCACCCTCAAAGTAAAGAAGTTCCTCCTCATGTTTAGGTGGAACTTCTTATGTTCAAGTTTGTGCCCGTTACCTCTTGTCCTGTTGCCAGGCACCACTGGTGCCTGGCACTACCTCTGCCTTGAGCTCACCAAGTGAATGGAGGTGCAGGCATAGCAAGCAGGATTTATTAAGGAGCAAGGAGGAGCTAAAGGGACTGCAGCACTGGCGTTGCCTGGTGGGTTTCCACACATCCGTGTCCCAAGGCACAGCTTTGACCCTTCTCCACCATCCAGATCAGAAGGTGGGCAGAGAAGGTGTTTCACATCAGCTGGATAAAGCATACCCTGAAGATACCTCTCTGTCTTGTCACTGGCCACAGAATTAGGCAACTAGCTTTGGCACCTAACTTTCAGATGACTAAAATTAGGTAAGATGAGTCCCACAGCTCCGGCATTAAACATGACACTGAATTTCATGTAGTTATCCTTGTTCTGAACCTAAGTCAGTCTAACTAAGCTTATATTCTAGAAACAGATTCTGCCTTTATTAAGAGTCACTAAGAAAAGGAGACTTCATATCTTCTGTAGCTAGTTTGTTCCAACTGTTATACATCCTCTGTCACCACCAAAAACTCAGAGAAACACTCTCTGTTTCTCATTAAATTTGTTTAGCTTTAATCTCTTACAGTTATTTCTTGTTACATACTAAACTGGACTTAGAAAAACTTTTATAAGGCTATTTCCCACTGAAATAACTGTAAATAGCCTAGAAAATTGGCATCTAAGGATCTGTGCAAGGGGTTTCATTTATGTGTTTGTTTTTTCACAAGACCTTGGTTTTGTCCCTTACAGACTTAATTATATTTCACCAGCAGAATGATGAACAGAAAGACTTGATTGGGTGTGAAATGCGTCAAGTACATTTCCCAGCATGGTAGTTAGCTAAGGGAGCTAAGCCTTATCTCTTGCTTGGTGAAGAACATGGGGAAGTTTCACTGTGATATTGCATGCAAACTGCAGTGGTCAAAAATTATCACAGACTGTTCCAGCCAAGGATAATATTTCTGCCTCTCTGCCTGTCTCTATGTGTTAGGAACAGTGAACCAGTGCAGTTAAGTTCTTAACTGAACTTAACAGTACGCAAACGTCAAACAGTCTCTTACTGGAATTAGAAAAAATTGGAATAAAATTCCCATTATATTTCCAATATATGTATTTTTCCTGTGAGTGCAGAGACGCTTACCTACCGGCATTTTCTGTGCAAAATTTTCTAAGACCTTTGCAGAAGCTTACACCAGAAGGTGTCCATCCCAGCTACCCAGATTTGGAAGGCCAGAGAGAGATCCAAGCTGGCAAGCTTTTGGGCTCAAATTTGAACTGGAGCCTGCCCTTTTTTTCCCCACTAGAAGATGACTCACTAAGAAAACCTAAATGAAGTACACACAGTCTAGCCTTTCAGACACCTTTGCTAAATATGCCTCCTCTTAAAATCATTGTATTTGTGTAAGGGAACTGAAGAAAGGATATGAATGTTTCTTGGGATTGATTCTTAACAGAAAGAAAGTGTACTGACAAATCAGGAATTAATTCTCTTAGTATCCGAAAGTATGTCCTTTGTTACTGAGCTAGACAGAAATCACTTTCTCTCAAGCAAGGCCAGATAGTTCTATGCTCTCCTCAGTCATAATGGTGCTAATAGCTGTTGCAGAAGAAACAGAACCACATGTCCTGACAGATAGGTAGAAAAATCTCACCTGTAGTCATAGTCCCATTACACTAAGAGAGACCCGTAACCCCCAAAGTATGCTCCCATTGTGGATTTGGAGCAACAATGGTTAGCTATTGAGCTGGCATTCAACTTTCTGTAAATACTGTCCCACCTGCTCTCTTGTTTCTCCAGAAAAGTGAGTTAAGTGAGAAAGAATTTCTTTTATCTGCTTTCACATTTGAGGAAAGGGAGAAATTATCTTAAAAGGTGTGAGGAGCTTAATACTGCCCAGTGTTAAAGATATGACAGTCACATAGTACTACAGACACATGGCCAGCTGTGAGGTAACAGGTCACAGTGCAATCCCTCTGCCTCATGCAGTGCAAATACAACTCTGGGAGCAGATGAAGTTGGAAATGCAAGAATTTGCAAAAAGAAGTTCCTTTTTTCCCATGGTCTGCACTGTCCCTTCTTTTTAGTGGTGAGACACAGATTGTCACTACATCAGTGTTGTATGTTATATGAGCTTGGTACATATTACTCTTCCATAGATCAATGGACAGTGAATAACAACGAATTTTTAAGCTGGACACAGTGTACACCATATACTGTTTGGCTCCAAGAAAAACCTTTCATCAGGAAAGATGTGATGAATGCAGAGCACATCAGAGAGACCTAAGAGATTGTTGACTTGGTCCAGTCCAGGAAAGCAGAAACAAAACCAGGAAAGGTGTTTAAAAATAATCTTGGAATTTTCAGGTAAGATTCAGAACACAAATTAAAGAAGGAGTGATAGTGAGAAAAAGAAAAGTAAGCAGCATGTATGCGACCTGAACAGGAACAAATAAGATGTTATCTTCAAAGAAAATAATAACAAAAAAGGATTTGCATTTGGCCCACTTAATTTCCTCATTTGTATTCTTAAATATCTAGTCAAATAAAAGATGCAGAGGTCTTTGTGTATAGAAGGAGATTTTTGTGTGCATTACCTCCAGGAATGTTTGGGCCCATAGCCGGGACCTGATTTTTAGCGCTGCACTCTTCCCTCTTTCCAGTTGTCCCACAGTGCAGGAAATTAGGATACACTTCACATTTGTACAGTTCTGTGTACAAAATAAAGGGAAGTCATACCTATGCTTTAAAAATGTATATAATAATTTTTAAGTGCTACAAATTAGCAAAACAAATCAACTTTGCTTAAAGAGCTAAGTAGTCTGAAACCAGTGATTTCATCTAATATACAAGAGATACCCCGTGAGTCACTGTAAGAACTATAAACCAAGGGGGAGATTCTTTTTGCACCACCAGTGAATACAACCACTTACCTGTAGTAATGAAAATAAAAGTACTAATTTTCAACAATATCTGTTCTGAAGAACTCTTAAAATGTCCAGGTACTTATCAATCCTTTGAAGCATGTGCTTTGTCTTCATCTATCAGTCATGTTGTGATTTTAACACTTTTTTTTCCTGTTCTCTGTGCCTGAAGTCTTTATTTATGTTCCTAAATCTTTCCCCTCTTCTAACTCTCCCTGTTTTCTTACTGATGTTTACATTATAGCGGCCAGAACATTTGCTGAGATTCATTAGTTGCTCTACTTGAAACTTGATGTCCATGAAATGTTCCTGATGAGCAGTGATTCTGGCTCACATACAGAGTTGAAGGCAAAAGCCAAGCAATGTAACTCAAAATTATATACTGTGTTAAAGTCTGCCATGAGAATGTCACAAAAAAGGTTAAAAGCTGACTAGAGCCACTGAAGGGAAGGAGCAGAGTCTCATGTGGTAACCACAGAAATTACGCAGTTGTTTGGGGTGCAAAAAGGAAGAAAGATCTCATAGAAAAATTATTAGAAGTGTGTGTAAAAATATGTACAGCTTCATACACACAACTGGGCTTTTACCTGAAAAGCTTTGGTTTGATTCAAGAGGAAGACTGAGGTTTTGATTAATTCACATTTTTATAACAAAGCAGAGAATCCTTCCTGTACAGATGCTTTATTGACACTCATGACAGAACATCTTGAGACCTCAAAAGCAAAGCTAAGTTCTCGCAAGTATATTCCCTCAGGAGAATTATATTCCCTACCAAAGCCCATACTTCAGAAAATGAGATGGTGATGTATGTAATATATATGAAAACACCCTTAAGGAATCCTGTATCTTTACAGACAGCTTTCTCCACAAACCTCTGTCTTATCACAAGTTAAGCAGAAGCCATATGCTTAATCACTGTTTTCTAAATCTGTCTGAAAATGAAACTGTAAACCCTGGAATTTGCAACTATAAATCTCTTTTTGAAATGAATATTTCAAAGTATCTGTTTATTTGGCTTTTCATATTTAAACATCCTCCAAACAGATTTATTTACATTGCAAGAAGGATGAAAGTTGTTTTCATTAATCATAGTGGCCAAAAACACATATTAACAAAATAAATCATTAGCATGCAAAAAGTCTACTTTTGGCTGACATTTTAGAACCTGAACACATATTTCTAGTTTTCTTAGTAATGCATTTAGCCTGTAGTGATTTTCAAAAAACTGTAACATTAGAACTAATGGAAGAGAAATTAAATGTTTAATAAACAGTATAAATACAGGAAGAGGTTCTCAGAACATTTTTCCTCTCTGTGGAAATGCTTTGATGAAAATGAAAATTACTTAAAATTTCTGACCAAAAAAATACAAATTTTAACAAAGAATTACCTTTGGCCAATGAGTCATTTTCCAGAGCAACATTCGCTTTCCATGTATACTTCCAATGTGTCAAAAAAAATATTAATTTTTCTGGATCTGTAGTAGGCAATGATGAAGGCACATAGAAGTGGGGCACGTTTCTAACTGAAGAAATGACATATTGCTTTTCTACGCCCATCCTGGAAAAGTCCTGCTATACATCCCGTGGTAAGCACTGTACCAAATCCTATCCTAATTTGAGCTTATCAAAAGCGTGTTGTACTAGGAGACTGCTCCTCACAGCATCAATTTTCCATTACTAAGTACTCAGCTAAATACTGTCTGTCTACATCAAGCAGCTGAAAAACGCCTGCTTTGTATTTTAAGATGCAGACGCAGTACATAAGAACTTTGTTAACCACTTTCTTCAGTTGCTGCAGGAATTTTTATGTTGGCAGCATATGAGCCTAATCACTGAGAAAGATAGCTGATCATTAAGGTATTACTGAAGAATGGATTAAGTGTTCCGTGGTATTGACTCGTATGTCTTCGAAAGCCCAGGCATTTTTCCTTCAGCCCCAGTGGAATCAGATTCTTCCCAGGGCATTAAGTTGATGAAAGAATTACATAGGAATCAACAGCGATTATTGTTTAAAATGGGTTTATCTGTGATTTTGTTCTTAATAACATTATGGTATTCATTACTTTCAGATGCTATCTTCTTCCTGTTAGAAAAATTGCCAAATTAACTTTCAGAAGCAGAATAATTATTCCATTACTCCAGAATACCTAGGTCTGTGAGGTTCTTTTCTTCCTACCAAATTCTAGTGATGTCAAGGAATTCGAACATGAGCTTGCAGTAAACAGCTTAATAAGAGACTGGAAAGCATGAAAAAAACTCCGCCCAAGGTTTGTAAAAACAGATGGAAAGCACTGACTGCATGAATCCCACAACTGACCTCAAGGCCACCGAATTTGAACACAGCCTCTGGGCAAGGGGAGCTGATACCCACAATGCTGAATTATACTAAAGATGATATACTAAAGACTGAATGCAGGAATGGAAAAAAAACAACCTTCTGAAAATACAGCCAAGTCCAGATACCCAGGTACCAGACTGACTAATCAGAACTATTTTCCTGGGAGAGAGATCTTTGCTCTTGCTCCAGCATTGTCTGGAATGTTAAAAATGCAGTGACCTGTCCCATTTGCCTTGCTTGTGGTACTGTAAGGGGAAAGAGTCCTACCTTTCCTTGTGTATATAAGTACTTACTGGGGGGAAAAAATATACTCCAAAGTATTTGTATGTCAGAACTGTTACTTCACATGAAAATGTTAGTTCTAAGTGTGAGCTACTCTTTATGCAAAAGCCAGAGTGCTAGGAGTCAAGTTAACAAGAAGAGACCTACCGTTCAAAAGTCAGAATCTGAAATTTAATGTGTGGAAGAGGGGCCCATTCTCTAAATCTGTGATGAATTTCTCTGTGATTGACAAGTGTGCCATTGCATGACCACAGAGGTTTGTCTGCAAACAGCCAGGAGTAAGAAAGCCAGGAATTTGGCATGCATGATCTTTAATGTTAAAATCTGTCGATCAAAATCGCTAACCTGTGGCATGGTGATATGTAATAATCAATATTTTAAACTCAGAGGTTAAAAATCACTTAGAAAAAATTTGGAAGTCTGTAAAAAAATTGCAGTCAAGCAACAGCCACCTTGATATACTGTATGCATAGTCCCAGTTTATAATTTTTAGATAGCTCACCAATATTTTTGCAGAGTTTTTCCTGTGAGGTTCTGCCACTGTGACATCCCTTCTTCTGATGTAATGAGAAATTGTGGAATTATATAAAAAAGCAGCAAGTTCAGGGGTGTCTTGTGGAATAGCAAACTGCAAAGAGAAAAAATGTGAATGGTAATGACATACTCATACAATGATTCTAACAGGTTTGTTCCCTTTTCAGTGGTCTTGAATTTTGGATTAACATCATTGCTTTTTCAATTTAACAGCTCATCCATGAGAATATCCTGTCTTCAACTAGGAGCATGATGAGTAATAGCACAGCAAGATATTGCCCAGTTATAGGAATTACAGTAGGTAACTTTTTTTCCCACTTTTTACTGGTGTCAATTTCATTGCTGTACTTAATTTTGTTAGACTCTCGGGGCCAGATTCTGATCTCTATAACAGGATAAATTCAAAGTAGCTGCACGGAAATCTCGTCATTAGTTCAGATCAGAATCTGTCTATTGAAATATAATGATTTTACCAGCTTTAGAATGTAAAAGAAAAAAAAAAGGAAGTCTGAATTTTAGCAACACAAGTTTTGATCATTATTTGTTACAGTTTTGGTAACAATTCAACTTTGTATAATGCAACAGTTTGTTCATTTTTAATCTCATATTAAAATGTCTTCTCTTCAGCTTTATCTTCGCAGATTTTTATTCTCTGATTAAACTTTATTTTTACTGTTGGCAGTTTGTCTTTAATTTCTACACAGAGTGTTTATGGCTTCTTTCAAGAAGCCTCAGGGAATGCCTGGGAACCCAATTGCTACGCAGGGAAAGATAAATTCTAATTCATGACAATCTGATCATGTAAAATCACAATAAAATATATGTGGAAGTTTGCAATTAGATCTCAATGGGAACTCACCTAAATATAGACAAGGCTATTCTTTAAGAGACTCGGATTAAAAAGACCTATATCAGATCCATCTTATCAGTTCGTTTAACCTCTGAACACAAAATACCTTAAACAAATTCCTAAAGAAAATATTTGTAATTGTAAGAAGTGTTGTAGCACTAAAGAGAAGAGAAGAGCTATAAACACACAAAACCTTTCTCACACTAATGCCGTGTAGTACAAATTTGGAAAATTTGTACCATTCATCTGATTAAAATTATAAGGCTAAGGAAGGCACCATTTTGACATTGTCTGAGATCTTCAGTCAAAAGCATCCTACAAAGTGAAAGATATTGAAATTAATTAACCTATGAAAACCTCTTAAGCAAAAATAAGAATCTTTTCTTTTTCCTGTTGTTTAATGAGGTTAACATTGTCTTTTTGCAATAAGGGAACCGTTAAATAGCTAGTAAATCTCTCCCTCTCAGTGTGATAACGTGGGAATTCTCTTTCCAGGATTCTTTCACTAGCACATGTAGGCTTCTTTAATGAAGACAAATTAAAAGAACCGCAATATAATGACATGCCTTTGAAGAAGCCCTCGATATATGATCAGAATTGGTATATATGTAGATCCATTGGAATTTTAAATGATTTTTATATTTAATATTTTTTCATAGATCCTAGAGCGTCAGCATCTTCAGTAGTGAATTATTACAGCAAAGGTTCGAAAATAGCTTCTGTGCTTAAGAGAAAACAAACATGTCTCCTGCAACAATTTAAAAGCAGAATTTCTCCGGTGGCCTACGTGTTCAGGTTAAAGATATTATTTTATCCTTCTTGAGCAAGTAGCATGGAATTGTACAACTCTGTCTCTGTAGCTATATTATATGGCACATATTTAACACACCATACTTTATTTTCAACAGATACATACTCCCTCCCTTTAACTACAATGGACTGTCTCGGTTTCCCCAACAGGGAAAACTGAACTGTTTTTTTCTCCTGAGCCTTGTCACCTTGAGCAGATTTCCAGATCTCTCCAGTTCTTCACTTGTAATTTCAAAACCCAGTTTAGCTTTCTTCTTTTTCTAGGCAGCAATACCCTCTGCTGCAATGTGTAACTCCATCAGAAATGACCTGGAAGAGGACTTTGTATAAAAGCTGTTGTACAAGAGGCATCAGTGACCATTCAAGAGCAATGCATTGGATGGTATTCTTTTGTCTGTAGGCCAGGACTTACACACAGTAATAATGACCCTGCAGCGTGAGGAGACACTGCCTCTGAAAGAGGTTAGTTCCTGCCAGTCATGTTAGTGGATGCACCTTACCCATATGGTGGATTTTAGCTGCTATTTCACTGTTTCCCTGACAGTTGCCTCTCTCGTGGTACTACAGCGCTCAGCTATTGAGAATGTGTCATGTGTATCACTCTGTATTGTCTACCATAGCTGGAAACCACTGCCTATACCTCTGGTATTTATAGGCACAGACTCCATAAAATTACTTTTTGCCATCAGTCTGGGAAAAAACCCCAACTTGTCAGGAATAATGGCTCAGGCCAAAAGTCCATCTAGCTGAGCTGAGATGAAAAGCCCTCTTTTCATCAACACTGCCTTTATGCAGATGTGGAAGGAAGAGTAAGAACAGGGCATGCAAACACAATGCTCTCTTCTAATAACTTTCAGCTTCCAAATGTTTTCAGCTCAGGGACTTCCTGGTCTGCATGAAGGTTTTGTTCATGTATTAATCATCACTGGACTTCTCTTCTGCGAATTTGTCCAGTTTCCTCTTAAAACCATGTAAACTTTTAACCTTGACTACTTCCTTTGGCAACAAGTTTCAGATATCTAATACCTGTCACCATGAACCACCACTTCCTTTTTCTTGTTTTGAATCTGGCTCTACAGGCTTCATTTGATGCTCCGATTCCTGTGCAGGAAGAGGCAGAGAGCAGTCAATCCCCACCCACGCTCTTCCCGCCACTTCTGATCTTACGGATCATATTTGTGCACAGTCACCTCCTCTCTAGACGGAAGTATCCTAGTGTACTGAGTTCTTCTGCAAGTGAATCTTTTCCGTATCTTTGATCAGACCTTTTGCTCCTCTTTACACCTTTTGCAAGATTCATAATTTTACTACCTCTTCACATCCCTCACCGCCTTCAGAGAAAGATAAGCTACAGAAAAGGAAACATCCCCAAACAAAAGCCTGTCCGTCTGTGCACAGGTTTGATTTATCTTTGTGGAAGAAACAAAAAAGCACAAAGGAAAATTTTCTACAAGACAAGGAATTCAACAACAGGGAGGACTGTACTGCTTTAACTGAAACTCAACAATCTAAGTCATTTCAAAGGGGAGATGCTCAAGCACCCTAAGAGAGTGAGGTTCTGAAATCCATAGAGGAGCCAGGCATATAATGTCCTCAGCCTTATTTGGAAATATGAGCCAGGAATCCTGCTGTTTATACAAAACCTGAAGGAAGCTGTCTCTGTATCCTCTTTCCATCTGAAGCACTAGATAAGGATTACATATTTGAAACCTGATTTGTGTATTAATGCTGTTCTCTGCTTTGAATAGCTGAAATAAGGAAAGGACGTTTAAATTCTTGCAATAATGATCGTGCATCTAAAGCCATATTCTGTTAAGACATATGGACCACTATTTCATTATTACAGGAAGATTTCACACAAGCCTCACAAGAACTTAGTCTTGTTTATGTAACAGATGTAATCATTATCAAGTAGGAGAAGGAAGAGCAAACCCAAAAAAACTTAGAAACCCCCCCCCGCCAAAAACATCAAAAAATACATTGCCTGAAAATGTCATTAAGAACTGTGGCGCTATTCTACCCAGGAGCTCTGCCCTCCTGACAGTAATGCTGCCATCTCAGCTTCTTAACTGAAACTTAAACCAGAACACAGTGGGTAGGGAGGGGGGATGCTGAACTCCCTTTCAGGTGCTTGCAACCTGATCTGACCAGCGGCTTTGAGATGCTAGGCTTGCAAATACAAATGCAGCAGCTCAGCCTCTTGCTCCTCACCACTTCTGAAAAATAGGTAGAAATGGGGTGGAAAAGGTTAATAGAAAAATTCTATTTTCCATTCTAAGTTTCCAAACTTGCTGTTTTGGGTACAAAGTGGAAACATTTTCTATCTTTAGTTCCCTATCACTCGTTTCCTTTTTCTTCCTCTAGATACACTAAATAAATGGGTGGAATCCCAACCCATCTCTGGCTTCCTGGGTGAAACACAAAAATCTAGCCATAATGCATTTGGTATACATCAGTTTTTCTATATTCTTCTAAGTATACATTGTAGTTCTGTCTCTTTAAGCTGAAGACTTGTCTTGTAGCTCTCGTGGTCGTGAGCAATCCCCTTCACTAGAAAAATGTCTCCACTTTCATCCGCTGTACTAAACTCAAACCCCTCCTGGTATGCAAAAGACATATAGCACTTTAAGCATTTGGAACGCAGCTCTCCTCGCAAGATGTTTAACAGGCTACTGGTTAAACCCAAGAAGTGTTGTTTACTCCAGAAGTGTCTGGAATCAGTTATGCTTAATAAATTGGATACCTAGTTTTTGATGGGATAATATGTAGAGCTATGTTCTGCTAAATCTTCTGACTTTGAGCCAAACAAAGCTTTTTCGAAGGGATCTGCCATCACAAACATAGATCTTAAAATAGGCTTTTAGACACTGGCATATCAACACTTTACTGAGGAGGCCGCTACTAGGCTTCCCCTTGTTAGTGTTTCCTCCAAACTCCGAGATCTTCAGCTCTGCTATAAAAGAAGAACCATGTCCATGGGAGGGGAAGCAATCTGGATGGCAAACAATACGTAGGCCATAAAATAATTGTAGACTATATGAATCCTTTTCTCAAGTGGCAACACATGAAAACTCCCATTTCTGGAGTGCATTCCATGCAGAATTCCAGTTGATAGTTTGCCTTTATAGGATATTCCAAATACGTTCTTTGAAAAATTAAAATCATTAACACTTTAAGACAGGTAAAAAATATAAAGGCTTCTAAAACTACTCCCATTTTACAGATTATACAGTCTCATACTATGTTGAACTTAATCATAATATAAAATATAGCATATGATATTAAAAACAAGTATCTTGTTAAATACTCAGTGCAAGGAAATAGCCCCTGGCAACAAAACATGCTGAGGACTGAGTGGTTGAGAAGCAGCTCTGCAGAAGAAGACCTGGCTTAAGCTGCACAAGAGTCAGCAGTGAGCCCTGTCAGCAGCAAGGGCCATCAGCATCCCGGGCTGTACGAACAGGAGCAAAGGCAACACATTGAGAAAGTGATTACTCCCCTCTGCTCAGCACTTATTAAACCACATGTAGATACAGCATCCATTTTTGGAGCCTCAGCAGAAGACAGAGATCAATATACTGGAACAAGTTCAGCAGAGAGCCCCCAGGGATGCTCAGGGCTGGAGCACTTGTCCTGCAGGGACAGGTTGAGGGACCAAAGAAAGCTTTGCAGGGACCAAAGCTGTTGAAGGCAGAAGGTTATGACAAAAATGAAGCCAGGCTCTTCACAGAGGTGCATGGTGGCACTGGGCATAAGCTGAAACAAGAGAGGTTCAGACTGGATGTAGGGAAAAACCTTTTCCCTGTAAACAATAAAGAAGCAGCAGAATTTGCCCAGAGATTTTATGGTGTCTGGTTTTGGATTTTTTTAAGACCAGACTGGATAAAACCCTGAACAACCTAGTCTGATCTCACAGCTGATCCTACTTGAGCAGGATGTTGGATCGACACCAGCAGAAGGAGGGAGGTGATTGTCCCCCTGTACTCAGCACTGGTGAGGCCACACCTTGAGTATTGTGTCCAGTTCTGGGCACCTCAATACGAGAGATATCGAGGTGCTGGAGCAAGTGCAGAGGAGGGCAACGAAGCTGGTGAAGGGCCTGGAGAATAAATCTTATGAGGAGAGATTGAAGGAGCTGGGACTGTTTAGTTTGAGGAAGAGGAGGCTGAGGGGAGACCTCATCGCTCTCTACAACTACTTGAAAGGACACTGTAGAGAGGTTGGTGCTGGTCTCTTCTCACAGGTACTTAGCGATAGAACAAGAGGGAATGGGTTCAAGCTGCAGCAGGGTAGGTTTAGGCTGGACATTAGGAAAAAATTCTTCACAGAAAGAGTGGTCAGACACTGGAATAGGCTGCCCAGGGAGGTGGTGGAGTCACCATCCCTGGATGTGTTTAAGACTCGTTTAGATGTGGTGTTAAGGGATATGGTGTAGGGGAGAACTTTGTAGAGTGGGGTTGATGGTTGGACTCGATGATTCCAAGGGTCTTTTCCAACCTAAATGATTCTATGATTCTATGATTCTATGATCAAAGTACTCCTGAGTCTCTTCCAACCTGAATTAGTCTCCAGTCTTAAAAAAAAACAATCACCATACAAATTAGCTGTAAATTATTTGCATTGGAATAAAAAAACTAAAATTGCATCACACCCTTTAAAAATACTGAATGCTGCAATACCTGGTGGCTGCCTCCTGTCTATTAAATAAAACAGCTCTGAGAAGTTCATGTCTCACAATGTAATGATACGGCATTATTTTGCTAGAAAGGTTTTTCCCCACTGCTAACAGGTAAGACCTTTTGATAAACAAACCAGTGCTAGGTTGTATCCGACTCAACTGAAGAGCTCTGTGCATCCCTTGACATAACAAAGGTTTACATCACCTTTGGGAGTTCATCTGCTAACGCTGCTGTACAGATGACTTTCTGAATTAATGTACTCCTTAGGACACAAGAATTTTCAGTCCCTTGAGGACTGAAAAATTTTGTGCCATCTATTCAGAGCCATGTTAAAAATGACCCTCAAGGAAAACGCTGCACATTTCCATTTAAAAAATTATCTTGTATCTTATGCTGCAATACTGAATCAAAATACAAGTCTCTTCTGATAAGAAAAGTACAGAAAACAAATAACCATGCAACACAACTGTCACACTAGAAACATTATAGACTACCTACATCTTGCTATTTACCCAGGAAAATGATCTGAGGGTCACTGTGAAAAAATTCCCAAAAGCTCCATCCCATTGTGAAGCGTAGGCAGACAAAATCAAGCAAAATGCAGACAGGGATGGAAATAAAAGGGGCTGACTTACCTTGATTTGCATTGCATTAATAGGAGAGCTCGTTTGACAGTGCAATGGTCCATGTGTCTGAATATGAAGAATATAAAGAAGAAATTCTTCTCGACTGGACACAGGCCAACCGACATGGAGAACTGTATTATTGACAGCACTCGGTCCTATATTGTGCAGCTGTCAAACAAATATCATAAGTACTTTCCAAAGCAGTAAAAACCAACAAAAAACACGGCACCCACTACTTAGACGTTTTCAAATTCTCAGTGTCCACAGCCCTGAAGTACTTTGGGAAAGATGTACAGATTACTAACATCATTTTATTGATGGAGAATCTGTGGCAGGTGGGGGAAAAGGACCTCTACATGTTAGTCACAAAGACAGTGGCAAATCTGGGAGAGCAACCTTTTTGTCTGACTTTGTATTCAAGAAATGCATCACCTTTCCCATTTTTTCCTATATATGAAAGAGCTGACATATTACCTAAAAACGTATAAAAAACCCAAACCAAAACACACCAGCAAAATACACTATACAAATATATACAATGAACCTTAACAGAACATACTTGAAAATAGTAGCTGAAACTTCAGGACACAAAAGAATCACATTTCAGGGTGTAGGAATAGAAGGTATGGCAGAGCTTAAACTTGTTCTTGTGGTTAAGAACTATATTTTCAACACCTCCCAGTTAAAATTTCCCCAAAAGAAAAAACAGAACTAGTTTTTCTAAAGTAACATCCCAGGACATTATTCTTTTCTGGGAAAATGAGTAAAGATAGGAATAATAGTTATTTTTTAAAAAATCTGTGCTATTAAAATAGTTTTATTATATCAGTTTACAATTTGAAAATATTTGATGACCACAGTAAGTTTGGATATGTGTTAACACCGAGCATGAGAGCTGAAGAAGCAGAACAACATCGAGCTTCACTCGAAGTTTCTAGAGATGTAAGAACTTCCTCTTTTAAAATGTGTAGAATTCTGGTGACTGATGACCTTTATTTAGAACCAGATAAAACCCACTTTCAATCTTACATCTTCAGTAAAGGGTTTTTGGGTAGGTGTTTGGGCTTATTTATGCTTTGCTGATATCAATAAACCATGAAAGCATTTTCTTTAATCACTGTAACTATTTCAATGCATTTGAAGTCACATACGTAGTTTCACAAACAGCCCAAATGCTTGAAACAGGAAGATTTGTTAGATATTTTTCAGTTTAGAGAAATGTGTTAAGATGAGTAATTAATGAATAATATTTTTTATTTTACTGTCTGGTTTATTACAGTTTACTAGTAGTCATGCAAACTGTAATCTTACACTGCTGATTAAGCTCAGTTGCTTATATTTTCTTGAGTGTTAGTTTGTGAATTATAACCATATGTGAAGTACTGCGTTTTACACCCTAGAATAAAGGTCATGCATCAGATTCCAAAGGTGGCCTGTATTCCATGTAGTTCACTCAATGCACTTTTTTCTAACCTGAACTCCTCTCTTTTAATTGAAGAATCATCAATAGAAAAAAAACCCAACAACAATACAAGGTAGAAATATGCATACTTGAAATGTATATGTAATACATACAGAAATATGTATACTTGTTGTTATTTTCAACAGAACTATTTCTGACCAATGAGTTAACAAGTTACGTGTATGTCTACAGTTTTTTTCAATTAGCTAAATGTTAAAGGAAACATATTTTTTCCTGTGCACAATACTCACAGCTTTAATGAGAAACCAGTCAAATCACTGAAAATATGTGCCATTGATTGTAATGAGCTATTAAGCACTGTTTTTAATTCTAGTCAAACAACCAAAATGTTTATAGATCCCTTAAATATCAAAGACAGACTCCTAGCATAAACTAATATCTCCTCCACCAACATGAACAGATACCGGGGCTACGAATTCCCAGATTAAATTTGGGTCATGTGCTAAAGTCGGAATATTTACATTTGTGGCTTTATCTAGTTGCAGATAAAGACAATAAACCAAATTCATCAGGATTTCAATGGGAGCAGCATAAGGTTCTGTAGCAACTTATATCATTTTTACCTCATAGATGTGTTCTACTAAAGGACCAATTTCTTCTTCTTTTGTAGGTTCATCTTTGGGTTCCCAGTTGTGAAGTGGCAAAATAATTGTTGGGGGGTGAGACACTCTGTAATATATAAAACAGGTTAAAATAGTAACTGTTACCAGTGATCGGCTGCATTAACTGTAGAAAAAAATTAAGACCACTATAGAAACCTGAGCCCTTAAGGGCATTTTATTTGGGCACATTCATCAGAATTAGGTAAGGTGAACACACATGAAGAAAACAGTGACTTAATATTTGACATCTTTATTACTGTCTGCTATTTTACTTTTCCTTCCCTTCTCTGTCTAACCTCAAGAAAGGACTAAGTCGTCTTCTGTTAATGTTTCTATTTTAATCACCAGCATTTTATTTCACATAAAACCTGGAAGTTTCTTGGAGGGGTCCCATTCAGATGCCAACTTTAACCTTATTCAGTTGTTGAGAAGTTGGGAAATCATATCCCGAGCATTCCTTTTAGCATGGTAGGTGAGTTCTGGCACAGACATCTGTCATCTGCTGGTACTGAAAGTAGCTCTTGGTGCTAAAATGGTAAATATCACCCTTTCTTTACAAGGGTCAACTCTTACTCAGTTTTGCTGGTTTCCAGAATCTTTAGCTTAAAGAGAAGCCATAAAATTTCAATGCTTGTTCTGCCAAAGCTGGAATTTTGTTGATAGAAAAGTGTTAAAAAAGAATTGCTAATGAGTTTTTTTCAGAATATAATATTTGACTAAAACAGTGGACTTCTAGCCACCGATGTTAATTTACTTTTCCTTGAGTCTAAACACAGAAAGCACCACTGCAGATAGTCCCTTGAAGAAGAGAACTGAAGACTGGATGTTTTTGTTGCAAATGCTGACATCTTAAAATACTTTAGGAAGAAACAAACTGTTCTTGCTTCCAGTTCTTATGTGAATGAAATGTCTGATAGAAACTTTTCTACAGCATACACCTTCTCAAAGCAGCAAGGAATCCCAAAGAAGAACAATATAATACCATCCAGCTAAAGTACAACTCTTCATGAAATTTAGGGCATCCTGGAGTAGCCTGCTAACTTTAATACTTCCCCAGCCTTCAAAAGGCCAGCAGTTTGTATTCACAAGTATGCCAGAGGACAAATTTACAAGCCAAATTAAATAATAAAGGAAATGAAACATATTCATTACAAAGTCATTTCAGATGAGGTACTTAGCCTAACTTGTTATTTGTCACAAATGGTCTTGTTTCCAATAAGAATTTTAATTATTAAGTGTTGGAGAATATGAACTTTCCTGTGTTTTTACAAAAGCCAAGACATAGAGACCCTTAACCTACCGCAAAAATCTGCAAACCAGAAACTGTACATAGAAAAAAAGAAGCAGGCATGAGGCTTCAAAAACTATTACACTCCCTGTGCAGTGTTTTTCTTATCCACAGAATTACAAAGTGAAAAGTGTAAATGTAGACATTCAATTAAAATTATTATAAGGTATATAAGAACATCTATTTTAACAGATTTTACCATTATTTTGTGGACTTCTGCTATTGACATGAAAGTAGCAAAATCAGGTAAAATTAAACAGAAATCCTCTCTTTTGACTATTTTATTTTGCATTTAACTGAGAATATTTTTAACATTTGTGTGATTTATTAGATGAGGATTTTTCCTAGGTGACGCCTTTAGGTGTCACTTTTAGGTGACAATGATCAGTCAAACAAGAGCACTGAAAAATCAGATAAAGGAAGTAAAGGAAAATGCTTATGTGGGATATACAATAAGAATTCTGTCAGCTGCAAATCCTCCCAGTCCAAATTACTTCCTTCCCAAATCCCTTATTCCTCTAGTGCTCTTTCAGCAGTGGGAAATACGTTACAACTAAAAACTCTTACGTTTTACAGAAAACAGGGTAAGCAGAATAATCAGATCTTAGTTATCAGAGCAACTGCTCATTAAATGAACTATCTAAGGAATTATCCTAAATTTCTTTTGAATAGGATATTGAAGAAGATCCCTTCCTTTCTCATAGAGGCAGTATTAGCATGGGTCCATGTAAGCATATGCACAATTTGGTAACTACTTACTTTTCCTCAGTAAAATGTACAGGGATTCCAGTCCTACTTCATGCAACTTTGTGTAGAGAAGTAGGGAAACCAATGCAAGATATTTTCCAGTCCAAATGTGGACACAATCTCTCTTTTATTTTGATCTATGAAATTGCGAGCAAATAGTTCCCTTGGAGCTGTATGCTTTAGCACCTCTGAGTAATTAACAAAATCTGTCAACAAAGCTTTTGGGAATTTTCCTTTGTACATGCATGCTATAGCTAATAAGAAACTAAAAGACTTAAGAGGAAAGGAACTGGAAGTCATTCAATTAAGCAATTCCTCTGTGTTTAATGACCTGTTTCTTAGCACTGCAGGCAGCATTTCAAGCCATTTTTTCCACTTGTGGGCATGCTCTTTTTAAGAACCGAGGATGTTCTGGTCATTTCTTGGTGTCCTGTTACAGACAGAACTTTTCATTAAAAAGAACACAACGGAGGCAAAAGGTTTCCAAACAGTTTGCAAAGAATACAAAAAGTTTGGAAGATTTTCCTTTGAAAGTGATGAGCAATGTCACTGAAAAAAACTGAAAAAACCTTACTGAGAAGTCTTGTGTATGTATCCATAATAATGTCTTTGATGCACTGAAACTCCAGCCAATCCTTAACCTGGGTCTCCACCCATAGCAACACCTAGCAATTGCTGTCTCCCAACATTTTCTCACACATCTGCAGACCACCAACTAACCCCTTGATTCTTAATTTGTCAGCCTCTACTTTTCTTTCTGTGTTACCTTTCCTCTCATTTTGTATTTTTCACCTCTCTTCCTATACAGCCCATTTCCCTAGGTCACCACTAACTACAGAAAATGAAATAATACTCTAATTTCTGTTCTTGTTAAATATGTTGTCTTTTGACAGCTCCATTTCAAGCTGTAGTTTGAGAAGAGGAGATGTAGGAAATCTGAGATCTCAGACAAAATGCATTTGGGGCAATTATTTGCTTTAAAAGAACATCCTGCCGACTTCCTCCAGGATGCCAGGGTAGGAGTCTCATTCTAAGATTTTACAGGGTAGTCTGAGATTCTTATCACCTAATTGCATTTTATAGTTTAGAAACCAAGCTATTATGTGAGGACAGAAATAGAAATAATCATCATTGATCATACCCTGCGGTGGTACAGGCACCTGCTTCAGCCAGAAATGTAAGAAGCCTACAGTAGTAGTTGGTTGACCTCTTGTCATAGGTCATTCCTTATTCATCCTCTCTCCAAAGGCCTCACTCTGCTCTCTATTAGTATATGCCTTGCCATAATGTGTTTCATCATTCCAATCATAAAAGCAGCAGATTTTGCTTTGGTATTCAGAATTAAGTGCCTAAGTGGTTGCACAAGGCACTTTGTACTAGTAACATCCATACACAATTTGAATGCCCAAATAAAATATTGTCTCTGACTGGTGTTACTACAATGTGGGGTTGTACAGTGTGCTGCATTGTCACAGACACTCAGTAGGTTTACTGGAGTCCACGGGGGCAGTCCTGGCCTACATGACCTGGTAAGTTCTTAGTAGCTCCATCCTGCAAGACTAGCGGGGGCGAGACTCCCTGGGAGTTCTCAGGTGTTCTCAGTGGATAAGGCGTTTGGGAATATAATATGTCAAGAGATTCACTACATGGGATTACTATACGTGGAAAGATTCAATACAAAAAATAGTTATCATTATGAATTGAAATGGCTGAATACTTACCCTCTGATCTGTACTTGAGCCACAGCACTGATGTTGATACGGAGGTTAACTAAGTTGCTGGTGGGATTAATCTTGTTTGAACTGGAAAAGAAGTGTACAAGGGTTAAAAAAGGTTACTAGCAGAACTCTAGATTATTATAGATACAGCACTGAATACCACAAGGCCTAAAATTAGGAAGTGATGCCATTGGACATATTACACCATGGGCTCGCTATTGCCACTTTTCAGCCTTGTTAGGACATTGTTATTTAAATTTGGTATTATTTGAGCTCATCACATGTTTAATAACATAATCAACTCAAGCTTAGTTACAAGAGTCTTATGTGTGAATATGATGATACAAATTTATTTAGCTCAGAATATCATGTAAATTCCCTTGATAGTCTTGGCTATCTGTATGGATAGGAGTATCTTAATAGAATACAAGGGTGTTTCATGCATTGGAGGAAGGCAGTGTTAATGAACAAGATAGGCTTTGTTATAATAAAATCTGCTTTTGTGTTATAATAAAATCTGTAATAAAATCTCCAAACTTGTGACTTCTCATGACAGAGTCTCTCAAGAAAAATCACCAAAATAAACTTTTTCTTTACCTTTCTAATTTTTTCCCCTCCCTTATCCAGAGGGTGTTTACACCCTTAATCCCACTTAGCAGTGAAAACAGATCCCCATGTTTAAAGCCTAGTGATCTCACTCGTTTTATCAAAAATCCTTAGTAGCAAAGGTAGTTTCTCTTACTTCAAAAGGCCATAGCCCTTACATGTCCAAAAAGGTTTGCAGGTTCAAATTCATGAAGATAGATAGTGAAAATAAATAATTACAGACTTAGAATTTATTTAGTTATGGGATTAATGGTACTAAGTTTGGAGTTTTTTTTCAAGCAAGTGTGGAAGTACTTCCTTGCTTCGTGGAGACTAAGTTTCTATTGCTGTCCCAGTTTACCGTTATCACATCTGGGTAGCATCAGTCAAATGGAAACATTCAGAGGAGGCCAGCATTCCCAGCAACTGACTCTTGAGGAGTAAAGGGCAATACTGCTTTGATCCAGGCTTTCTGGTTGCAGATTGCTAAAATTAGGAGCAGCTCTAATTTGTTTGTAAACTAATGCAGATTCCCCTCAAACATCATTTTAACTTTTGATGTAATCCTCTATAGCCATTGCTTTGAGTACAAAAGTACAACAATTGGTTAAAGTATAAAAATTACTATACCATTAATTTGTTAGAATAAGCTTTTCGCCAATTTGTATAACGGTACTACTTTCCACAGAGTTAAAATAAAGATTTTTTGATCATATATATTTAGTATTCAAATCTCATTTGTGCTTTCTGGTACTCTCTAAAGAAGAAAATAGTTTATATATAAGTCCCAGGACATCTCCCTCTCTAAGGGGTATGTAATTGCCTAGCAAAATCCACATCAGAAAAGGAATCAGATTTCAAGACGCTACTCAGACTCTTGCTTATTTCCTATAAGTAATGAACTTCAGTCTTGCAAACCAAAATATTTATTTTCCACTTGATGTTTTTGAGTAAATCAAAGGTCTCTCTTTTGAATATCTCAGAGCAGGACACAAATTCAGGACATCAATTTTCTGCTTCCCTGTCCTTCCATTTAGGTAATTTCCTCTTTCTGCCTTATGGATTTCTGTTTCCTTTTTCTTTAAGATTGTTTTACCTGTTCATTAAGGACATAGAAATGTACAAACTTTAGTGCTGCTTGGGAAGGAATGTACGAAGCAGTGAGTTTTAACTGTAGAGTACATTCCCTATGCAAGAAGTTTAACTTTTTTTTTCTTTTTTTTTTTTTTTTTAAATAGTTGGGTGCTCTTCAGCATTTTGATATCAGTTTGAGGAAACTGTCCGTGTTGGTAGCCCAACAGATTTCCTCCATTTACATTTTCGCGAGTCACACTCGTGGAGCAACATGAGATGTTGCTGTCTCCTGAAGTTCAGACTTATTCCTCAGTAAAGCCTTGTCACTTTTTCTATGAAAGTGACCTACCCTCAACTCTTATTACCTAGAAAGATCTAGCTACCCAAAAAGCTCTGAACCTCCCCAGTTTCACAGCATGAAAAGGGTAGTGGTGAGAGCCTCTGATACCCATTTCAAACTGTATTGCTTGCATTAATGACCTGACAGTGAACAGTGGGTATGGACAGGGGACCCACAAATTAGACGTTCTATCTTGTATCTCTCTCTGGAGGAGCCCATGCCCAGGTCTGCATGGCCTCCAGCTCACCAGCAAGACTCCTGGGAGAGGGCTGAGGCCTGACCTGGCACCTCATTGTCTTCTGTGGTGTTGCTGTGCCCTTCCCGAGTTTCTGCATGTCCTTTCCTTCAAGGCTTACATTCTGGAAACATGACTTAAGCATTTTAAACGTCTCAGTTATTTACCATAGTGAACATGATCAAGGCCCTCATTAAAGGCCAGACATTAGCAATTAAGTCTCTGTGTGTGGGGTAGAGAGGGCCCCATCAGGAACTCCAGCATGTATTTAATGAGGACAGATGGAGCAGAAGCCCTGCCACCTACCGAAAACATCCCAGGTTTGCTCTTGCTATTACCCTAACCCAGCCCGTCCTACACTTTTTCATCCCTGTGGAGGAAGCGCTGCTCAGCATAAACCAGAAGATTCTCCAGCAGTAATATTTCAGCCCCACAAATGTGGAAGAAACTAATGGAAAAATGACAAAGGTTCACCTGCATCAAACTGGAACAATTTTCTCTCTTCATGCCAGTAAATCTGTTGAGCAGATTTTAACTGCTCTCCTTCTATTTTTTTAAATACTCATGAAGAAGTGGCACATCTTTTTTTTTTTTTCAGAGCATGATATGTTTTTAAATGCAGAACTTTATTACAAAGTGATCACTGTTCATTAATCCTGAAGTGGAGAAAGAAGTGCAAATTTGGCAAATCTGTAGGAGGTCCTTGGACCACTAAACAAAATCAGTTACCCTGAATTTTAACATAGTGAAATTCTCAGAATAACTCTAAAACTAATTTTGCTAAAAGCTAACAAGGTTCCAACTCCACAAATCTTCCTGAAGAAAGCTTCCATAGGAAAGCCCATGAAATAAATACTGACATTGAAGAGTTAGAGTGATCTTCTTATATATTAAAGTTCAGATATCAACAGGAATTCAGAATTTAAATAACCAACCATACTCTTGATAAAACATCTAACCTTTTTACTTGCAGCTCAAAATTGATGCTGAAATCTGCATTTTCAAAATGCTGAACAGAAAATCGAATGCCTGTAGAGAACTGTGAAAGAAACAAAACGACAAGTTATTAAAAATGGTTTGATCTTTCCATATCAAGAAAGCAGCACTGTTCAACACTGCATTTCACAGACTTGTGTAGATACTGTTATTTTTTAAAATTAGTATGAAATAATATAATTTAGTTGTTTTTAGGAAAAAATACCATCCTGACTGTGTATGTCACCAGATGGGAAAATTGGCTGGACAGAGGAAAGATCAAGAGAAACAGAGAAGCATACTCCCAAGAACACAGCGGTGGGTCCTTCTTCATCCAGACAGTCTTTGCTTTACTTTGCCAAGCCAAAAGAAAATAATAGCTGTCTGGCACCTCTCATCCCTGTCTCCATCCCTGTATGCCTTTGTCCAGGTCTCCCATCTCCTCCCATTGTCTCTGTAACTGTGCATGAGCTGCATGCTTTAGGTGTTGCGGGGCTGACTGATCACCTGTTTTTCTTCTAGCAGCTCAATTAGCAGCAGTTTGATGTTTTAGTTTGATTTGGTTTGATTTTTTTTCATTGCAGCTTCTAGGAGCCGTAGTTCAGTTAAGACAAATACAACTTCAAAGTTACATTTGTAGTTCAGTTTGCCACAACTCCCAGCATGTGAGCACAGAAGACAGAGGGCAAAACACACAATTCCCCAAACTGAAGGAGATAAAGGTTTCCAGCGGTGCTCCCTTGTGTTTATGCAGACCTGGCTTCCTACATGTGATCATTGCAAGGCCAACTAAAGAAGGAATACACAACAGCATATGGTGGGGTCTCTGTAACCCTCTTGTCGGACACTTACAGCCCCAGTATGCAAGTGGCAGGGAGCAGGGGGAGATGCCATCTGCCCATCACATTAAATTAATAAAATGGTACTGCAATATTTAAATTAATGTTTTTAATTTCCTCATTTCAACTGCACGTGTTTTGAATCTGGTAGTTCTTGAAGTGCGGATTTTGCATTGAGACTGACAGCAGAGTCTACAGCCTGTAATCTTGTACCACTTCTCACTCCCCTCTGCCTCCCCTATTGCCTGATGGTAGAATTTCCTGCTAGATAACTGCCACACTGTGATTTCATTTTTTAAAAAAGGATGGTTACACATAGCCATATTCTCCATATGGAGAAACAATCTTCCTGAGAAATTAATCAAAAGGCTTTAGGAAATGAGGACATAATTCCTTCACCTCTGCCAATATCTGACTAGATTACAGAGGGAAAAAAAAGTAAAAGAAAAAGAGTTGTCTGCTTGGCACACTTTTCTCAACATACTTGGGGTAGCATTGTCAGCAACAGGACAGGACACAGCAATGTAGAGTTTTATGTTCGGGACCCGATTCAACATCACTGAAGAGGAGGCATTTTCCTCTGCAGGTGTTATTTCAGATGTTTAAGCAATTCCTTTTTCCCAAGGATTATTTTTTTTTAAATCTTCTTTCAGTTCTCCTTCTTCCTCACTTGCATCACTGAATCTTAATCCATCTTCAGAACAAGACTTAGCTAACATGTTTCAATTACTTCTTTCAGTTGTCCTATGCTGAAAGCAATATTGCCATCATAAAAGAAATGGCAAGTTCAAATATTTGAATTCAGAACATTTTAATGTCATCATTATAGTTACTTTTGGGAGTAAAATCTTTAAGGTTAAAAGATAATGCTCATTAAATTAAACAGAAGCTGAATATTTGACTTGGAATGGAGATGCAAGCTATTTTTTGGAGATGATTTCAACAATTGTATTGATATTTCATTCACCTTTAAAAATATAACATGATTTTTTTAATCTCCGAGACAAAAAATTCCAAATATTCAATTCAGCATTCCTCTTACTCTTTTTACTGATCATGTCTATATAAATTTGTTTCCACTTAAAGCAGAAAAAAAGATTTGATGAACCAAAGATAAACTTTTCTTCAGATAGAGCAGAGATGAATTGCAGTTTTGATGATCTATTATACTCCTGAGGCTCAATCCCTTATTTAATACTGAAACACACTCCTACTGCATGAGCCTAATAAGCTGCAGATGTTGTCTCTGTGTGGTTGTGTGACTTTGTTAATGTCAATTAGCCCTTGACACTGCTACTAATAATGGGGCAAAGATGTTCACATGCCCTTGCTGAAAACCCACTGAGGCCAAAGGAGTTGAATTTGCCTGAGCTTGTAACTTAGCAATTGCTCAGCCTCCTTATTTTTGTAGGACATTCATTTTATCAGAACAGTTTAATTTTATTTAGAAATTTCCAAGCCAAGTTAGTTTCATTAAAATTGCCTTATTTTCCACGCTAGTAACCTCACGTACCTTTGAAAAACACGACATTTCTTCTACTACTGGTAAGCCTTAATCTGTTATTATGTTAGACAGGATCTAGGAGTATGCTGGGAGACAGAGGGCTAACTTTTTTTGAAGTGTCTTACAGTGCATATGAAAGTTAAGCCTCTGCGCTCTTGAAGAATCAGTTTAGTATATACCAAGAAATAGGTGAGATCTTCCAAGCCTCCCAGTCTTCTAACCTTATTTCTATTCATTTTGATTAACTTCCAAATTTTACAAGAATTTATAATAAAACGTACATCTCACTTGCTAAGTCTACTGAACAAGCACTAGGAAGCTTGTCAGTCTGATCCATTTCAGTGTCATGAATAAGTACTTTGAGCACTCTGCCAGTGAGATGGTATCACATTTAGTTTGCATTCTGGACCATATGGTTTTGTGATTTTCCTTCCCATTTCTTTTATCTTCTTTTTCATCTCTTCATCTTTTTTTAACCACAAAGATATTACTGAAAAGGTTAAGTAATTTTTGTGTCCAGTAAATGATTTTAAGGTCATAGATTTTCAAAATGTCAGATATACCAATTTTGATGACAATAATGCATTTTGAACATGCGAAATGTCAGACAACTCTGTAGCCTGCTGCAGTAATATCCCATGGCTTATATCACAAAATCCTGACACAACCCTCATACTCAGAAGTTGATTTTAAAGAGTTCAAGAATTCTAGGATTTCAGGGTGCTGAAAAGTCACCACAGTGACTCAATAGTTAAGAGTTTTAGGAATGTTTGATTTTGACCTAATCCTCCCTTCCCACTCCCTCACAACTTCCACAGAGAGTCCCTTTCTGACCGAATATTTTGAGAATAACTGATCTCCTGCCAGAGCAGAATTGTTTTGCAAAACTGGAAATGGATCAGAGCAGCCTTTCATGATTTATGCAATTTGTACAAAGGGTTGGTATTTTGCTGTTGGAAGTACATTTGCCATCATAAATACGTTTGGACTGAAAAAGCTCAAGTCCTTTCACCTTTACTAAGCTTCCAGGACAGCTGGTTTCAAAGACAAAGTTAGGCTTTAAGCTTTCACTCACTATAATCAAACACTTTTGCCATCTGGCTTTGTAATGCTCTATCTTCATATGCCTTAATTTTCAAGCGTTGAATTCTTTTGTTATAAACCAGAATATCCTTAAACACGTTATGAGCCCTGCTCTTTTATTCTGCTACTTCTAAGTTTCTCTTTATGAAATATTTTGCTTAGGAATATTTGCTAACAATGCATTTCTTGCAGCCCTAGAGCTGATTCTGAAGAAAACCAGGATTAGTTAGGCTGTGAGAATTGATGAGGAGACAGGTGAGAGTAGTACTGCTTTAGTGGCCACCAAATAGCATTCCTGATGTCTTCACACTGCTAGCATTTTGGGTCAAGGATGATGTGGAAACAGAGCTTTGGATTGAAAGGGTGGAGCGTGAGGGGCTGTAGTCTAATACCTCTATGCTCAAACCTTTCCATTGCTTATGTTTATGACAATATGCAAACCACAAAGATTTGTTCCTAGATTGGTATACAATCTTAGTGACTCCTGTGTTTAGTCTTCCTTTTCTCTTCAAAACCCATGGGGTTTTATGCTCTCTTTCCTCCCCTCACCCCACACTACATCCCAATCATCCGCAAGATTTTTGTCCACTTTTGTCTATGTATTGACAGTTGGCTTCTGCAATGAAACTAACGAGGAAACCACTCAGCAGATATCTAAATTTGCTGGTTTTCTGGTACAAGAAATTATCTACCTTGACTTGAGATTTATCTAGTGCTTCAGCCCATCATTGCCTCCCATCCTCCCATTATGAAAACTCCATTCCTCAGAAATGTTTTCAATTACTCTTACTTTTTAGGAATTTCATTTAGTAGAATAAAATAAAACGTATAAAACCTTTTAGCCCTCTTCTCTATGCTCATTGACTCCAACATCTACCCAGTCTGCCTTGTTAGTGCAATGTCCTTCCCAGAAAATGTTTATAGTACCACCTTCAGACTTCTAGTTCACAGTAGTTCTTCAAAGAAGGATCCTCACCAGGCAGGTTACTGCTCCCAGAAGGTCCATCACATGGAGTTAATTTTTCAATGGTTTCCAGCTCCTTGTAATCCCAAAGAATCTATCTGGGACTGCTCATGACCATGAATGAGTATGACTGTGAGACACATGGTCTCACATTCACTTTCAAAAGCTCTCTGACCGATCTGAAGTTAACCCTGTGACCCAAACAAGCTTATTCCAGCCCCAGTCTCCTATCATATGACCCATTTGGTTCTTGTATTGAGGGTCAGACAGTAAATGCTTCAAGATCATAAGCGGCCAGGGAGAGAGTCTGAAGAGTGAAATACTGATCTACCATATGACAAATCTTAACTTAGTAAGGATTTTGAAAATACTAAGAAGATTTACTTGGTTTCTTTGCAAAGCCTCAGGCCCAACATAAAATGCAAACAGTGGCAGTTTTCAGTTAAAAGCTGTTGTTTATTCCTCGTATATGTTCACGCTGATGACTGCTTCATTTTTATTAGGATAGCTTTTTATCTAGAATAATAGCTTGGATTATTTGTTTTTAGTTAAATATTCACAGCACTGATGAATTTATGAGCAGTGCTAGAATTTCTCTGCAAGGGCATTCATGGAGAATATTCCTGGGTTCAGAACTTCTAAGATTGTCCTGAACTATTTTGTCATGAAAAAGGGACAAGTGATGACAACTGTGGAATGGGTAGCATTTTTTTTATCTCCAAGCCTCTGTTTAATCCTTATCTGCTGTCCATCATCAGTCATTATTCAGTTTCACTTTTGTCTAAAAACAATGCTACAAATGTTCTACCTAATGTTTAGTATGATTTATGAATAGCTGTCTTAAGAAAATATTTAGAATGACAGTAATAACTTGAAGGAAAACTTGACTCCAACCACATTTTCATGGATATAAATCACAATATAAACTGATGAGAAAACCCTTATGCATTGAAGATAAGAATCAGGCTAAAGAAGGTCTAATTTACTATACGTATCTTAAGTAGAAAGAATACTAAAAGGGAGAAATAAACAGATCCCATTATGGATTGTGATTCTCATTATACTAGTGCAACTTCTGTGACTTAAATTGAATCACTCATTTCTTTAGAGTAAGTGAAATAAAACACATGCTCTAGCATCATTAATCTTTTAGGACAACAAATTGTTAGTTTTTCAGAGGCACAGTTCTGCCTCTTATTACACCAACAATTTCCTGTCCAAGTAAATAATTTGGTTTTGGTTTAGGTGCTGCTTATTGGGACACACTTTGCTAATTGAATAGTTTCCCATTTTGCTCCCCTTTAAAATGCAATTAGATAAAAATCAGTAAATGCATCTGGTTTCCCCTTACGTTTGCGCCAGCCACCATGGGGTTCCCAAGATCACAAACCACCATTCTAGTTTCATTTTCCATCTTGTAATCACAGCTCAATACACGCAGGGCCTGTAACAAAAGGACACCAATATGGAGGTCAGAGATCACAGTGAAATGTATCCAGTTGGGAAAGTGATGCCTTTTTGACTGTGACATTTCTTTTGATTTCAGACACCTGCTCGGTGCACTACCAAAACATGTTATGGGTATTGTCAGACAATGGGAGAAAACCGATGCCAGGGAAAATCAAACAGGAAAGTTCCCCAGTACCTTAAGAGCCGTGATGAGATCACTCAATTTCCAGTTTTAACATACTGCTTTGTTGTTGGGAATCATTCCTGTAGCCATAATGACTCAACAGAGAAAAAAAAGAGTAGGCAAAACTGAGTGAGGAGAATAGGCCTCACACTAATTGCAATGGTTGTATCATCCATCACGAGAAGTCTTTGTACTGAATTTCTGGCATGGCAAAACTTTGACATGGACCAAGTCCAGAACTTTGTTTTCCAACCTATGGTAAAGTAGAACATTAGATACTTCTGTAAAAACATAATCTGTTACCTGTATTATAATTCAGCAACAAAGCAGATGATAGATTTTCACATTATCAGAAATTAAGGTGTTTGTTGTTTATAGCAATAAGTAAAATTTACCTTTTTCCAGCAACTATTCATTCAAAGTCCAGTTTGTACCTAACATTTCTCAGGCAGTTTTGTTTGACAACTTTGAGGATACACTAATATAATTCCCCTCTAAAGCTCTTAATGTAAAATGTATCCCATGTTTTAACCCTTTAGTCTTTATCACTAGTTGTCATCCTCTGTAAAGAAAACAGACTGTATAAAAGGAGGAACAGCTATAGAATAGAAGTTAGGAGATACAGAGTAAGACAAAGCAACAGCATGTGGGGTTTTTTTCCTGTTTTCCTCTCTGGCATATTCAATAAAAGAAAATACTTCCATATACGTGCAGACATAAACCAGCTTTGTAAAAGCAGGATGCAGCTAGTTGTTGTTATAAGGCTCTCCCACTACCTTTCCTCTCATTTGTGATTCGCACCGATTGAGCAATACGTGCAAGGTCATGCCCTTTATATAAAAAGAGCTGGGAAATCTCCAGACCACAGACTACCAATTCATTCCTATCTGTAGAAACCAGCATGGACATGCTGACCTTATAATTTCCTGAGATTAAAAGAAAAGATAGGGCACGTCCTAAAAGGAGCCCACGTGAAGCACACCCTCAGTACACACCTCACTGTATACTGACACTTTTACAATTTGCTAGGAGGAAAAATAAAGTTTGTTACACAGCATGTCCAGAGCACTAATAGCCTTTCCAAACCTCTCTAGGATTGGGAGTGGGGGATTTCTACACTCTTTCCAGCTGGTTAATTACAGGTGAGAAGCAACACATGGGAGAAGAGAGGGTGTTAACACAGTTGAAACCAATCTTGTCTGGAAAACTGTTCATTTTAACTTGATGTGTGGGTTTTACAGTTTTGATTTTGCTTTGCTGGGGAGTGGAAATTGAGATCTAAATGTTAGAAAATAAATATTCATGTATAGTTGATGCTTTACAGTTTCTTTATTAATGCTGTATCACACAGCAGTACAGAGAGTAAATCAGCCCTTATCACACATTTTTTCGCCTTTCAAAGGCTGAGTAAATAGAGGAGTTTTGCAAGTAAGTTTTCTGCAATTTGGAGGCTATGTTCTTAGACTGAAAATGATTGATGGCACAGAATTTATACGACCAGCATCACAAAAGCTAATTCATGCAGCACAAAGATGTGACAAAGGGTCAGCTGTGGTAGAATTTCTTCAACACTGAGATTTATTGCCTTTGTTTTTTCACTGATCACCTTTTTGAGGTGGTTAAGTTCCAACCAGGAAAATTAAAACCAGGCAGGAATCAAGCAAGAGCAGAGACTTATACACCCAGGATTGTCAGTATCAGTGAGTTCATACGCAGCCCAGACAGATGGAAGGTTTTGCTACAAAATCCCTCTACCTGCCACTGGTAGCAATTTATATTTTTATAGCAACACATGGTCTTTTTGGCCGTCTTGAGCAGAAGCAAAACCCCAACAATTAACACGTGTGCTCCCAGGGTGCATTTTAACTAGAAAATGACTGGATGCTTTAAGTAATCCAGGCAGCCTACAAACTTGAAACTCTTTCTGGTGGTCTTAGTGATGACTTACTAATTGATGCCAGAATAGTTAAGCACAACAGGATGCAGAGTAAAAGAGCTCCTCTCTTTCCTTGATCAACAAGTTCCAATCTTATTTTCTGAGGAAAAATGCACGGATTAGGTACCAGGTGCCAGAATCTAGCTTCTCATCTAGCTGATGTATGAAGAACTAGTTCACAAGGCTCAAGTCACATCTCATCTAGCCAGCCACCGTTCTAAGAATTTTCAGGTAAGACAAGGAGGTTTCAGGTCTTTTTCCTATTTTAAAAGAGCATCATACTGTAGTTCAGAAAGGCATGGGGATAATGGCTCAGAGCTTCTCCATTGCTATATAAATCTGGTTGTGATCTGCAACAACTCTGCAGTTCCCAGCCTGAGAAGAAACAGTTATGCCGAAATACATAATGTTTTTGGTGTGGAACAAATACCTATTAAGGCTTTGTATTTGCCTGATTTACTTCTACTAATTATTCCATGTGAATTTCTGTTCCAGCCATTGTTACTAAGGCAGGATTGAGTTGTTCAATATGGGGAAATCTTTCACTGGTCAAAGGAATAGTGCCCAGTATTCAGGCAATGGTTTGGGGTTCAAGCACGCAATCATGCTATTGTAGTGTAAGAACGTACCATTCAGCAGCTATATATTGTCTCTGGACCTACTGCTGCCCATGGAAATGTGAAGCAATGTAATGAGGTTATATTTTTTTCACTGCAGCTAATTCCAGTAACTCCATACCTAATGCATATGGACAGTTATTACAAGCCAACAGGTTTCCAGTAACTTTTAAAGCTGTGATAATTTACTCATTTACCGCATCTCTGGAGCTTCTAAATGTTTCCAAAATACAACTGATAAATAACACATTTGATTTCATCGTAAGTCATTGTATCTCATTAATCAACTTTTGACTGAAGGAAAAGTATCAGTATGTGCAAGAATCAATGAAACTTCAAAGACATATCCTTGACCTCAGACTTTAAGATCACACACATTCACGTGGCTATCCACTCACATATGATCATGTACATCTTTGCAAAATGCTACTCTTTTGATATGGTTACACAGTCTATGTGCAATATGCTACAGAATCAGGCCTGAGACAACAAGACAATGACTGAGGCAGGTCAAATGTTGTATTCCATAAAGGTGAAGGGAAGAGGTAGAAGGCAAATTAATTTTCAGTTAGGTTGTTGACTTTAACATTTTCTGAGTGTAATTCAAATGATATAGAATAACCCAAGAAATTATTCCAAAACAATCAGGAAGCATTTGAGGGAAACATTTGTTTGTCTATTAGATGATAGACTAAATCCAGAGTAGCCCCATAAAAGTAGTCCACTGTCCTGTATGAGTACAATTACTGTGAAATGATGGCAGAGTAATAAAATGATTTGATTCTAAAGAATTTTCAGTTCCATCAGAAATTTATCAAGTGATTTCTTCAGCTCAGTACATTTCATTTCTTCTGTTCTCAGTCTACCACTTTTGCTGGTTCTGAGCTGAATATTATCTTTGCCTTAATACAAGGAATTCTGCAGTTTGGAGAAAAACAACTACACAGAGGACTGTAAACACTGATGATTGAAGAGTCAATGAAATCCTTAGGTGCAGAGCTTTAAGAGCATGTTTGCAACAGGATCTACCACAAATCCACCTGTGTGCTGAAAATACTCTGTATTAAATTAAGTACATTTCAGGAGCAGACACAGATGCCCCATTGGCATGGTGCTGTGGAAACACAAAAATAAAAAGTGAAATCCTGACTCCACTGCAACTGACAACAAAATATTAATTTTCATCTATGGTCCATGCCTCAAAATACCCACGGACCAAGAGACCTTTTTTCCATGTACCTCAGTGTTTACTGCATACAAGTGTGATAATTTCTTCTGTGCTCTCATCAAGCAGTTCAAATTGCCATATTTTTTTAAAGCCTTATAGGTTGAATTAATTGAGTCCCTCTTTAATTTATACTTATTTATACTATGACCTATAAGAATTTGGTCATCCTGGTAACATGTGAACCCCTGATATATAGGACTCTGATCCCTCTGGGGAAAAAAAACTGAAAAAACCTGTTAAGTCTTGCTTTGAGTGGTGAAATTACTTAATTTGTACATTTAGACAGAATGAATTAAATGAGAAAACAGAACAGGAAGGATATAAAATAATTTCTGAATTTTAAAATGTAGTTTTCCATTTTTTTTCTTAAAATTTTATTTTTAAATTACAAAGATTGTCTATTCTTCTTTGTCATGTTCGCAGCAGTTTTAAGTGACATATGGCAGTATGGAAAAGCAACTGATAAAATACAAGAGCCAACCTCCACCAGCAGTTAAATGCCAGCAAGTTTTATCTTACCTTTTTGAAGAAAATTACAATATCAATTTCTTTTCCAAATACACTCAGAAGTGCATTTTTTTTGTTTACTTAAGGGAACCATAATAGAAGACTATAGTTTTAAAATAATATATATTTACAATATAAAATATATATTACATATAATATATATAATATATATAATATATATATAATATATATAAAATATATTATAATATAAATAAATATATAATATATATTTACAATTTAAAAACAATAGAAAGAATAAACTTGCTTGCAGTACCATATGCAATCCTTGTAAAAACTGTACCTGCAATGCAGAAGGGAAGACACTAAGACTTCCAAGAGGAAATGGCCTCAAGTTGCACCAGGGGAAGTTTAGACTGGATATTAGGAAAAAATTTTCCACTAAAAGGGTTATTAAGCATTGGAACAGGCTGCCCAGGGAAGTGGTTGAGGCACTATCCCTGGAGCTATTTAAGACAGGTAGACGTTATGCTTAGAGATACAGTTTAGTGATGGATTTTGTCAGAGTTGGGTTGATGTTTGGACTAGATGATCCGAAAAGTCCCTTCCAACCTGGGCAACTCTATGATTCTACGAATGATGTAGATAGTGGAACTAATGTTTTGATCCTTCTCAGAAAGAACATAATGACATCTCTTTGAATGGAATAAGTATGAAAAATAAAGGAATATGAAATAAATTATATATTGTCATGAACTAAATAAATGCAGGCAAAATGAAGGCAAATTTTCTATAAATCCAGAAGGATTCAGAATTGGACTTGACAAAAATGTATTTTATCTTCCATTGAAGAAAATGAAAAAATTTCATTACGTTTCCTGGGCCTTTAAAAATTTATTTTCAAAAGAAAAAGAACATTAACACTCTTTCCCAACCCATTCTATCATCTCCTCATTCTTCCAAAGCACTAGAATCTCCTATCTCTTTTTTTCCTTCCTTTCCCCATGAGTCAACCCTGCTGGCACTACAAAATTCAAATTTTCCTAAAATAATGAGAAGCCCTAAGTGATTTCTGTCCAGTCCAACTGATAGATACGCGCTAATATGTAGTGTGGGTTTTGGAATAAGTGCCTCCCCTGACATCCTTAGTAACAGCCAAAGAACAGCCAAAGTTTCCTAAAGAGCAACAAAGGAAAAATATAACCAGGTGTAGTATATGGAAGAGAACTTAAATTCTGTAGATCACAGTCTGAAAAAACAGAGGCTATGCTAAGAGAACAAAAGAAACAGACAATAGAAAGAGGCTGGTGTCTTTACTTATTTGTTTTGTGTACAAAGATATGCTTCTGAGAAGTGAGGTTGCAGAGACTTTCCATATTCTCATCTTTGGTGACATCATTAATTCCTGTCATTTTTTTCAAACTGGGTTAAAAGCCCATTAATAAAGACACTGACAGAAGGAGAATAAGGAAATACCTTGTAAGTTACTTTCAGCTTCCTTAAAAACATTTGCCTTTGGAAAGGAAATTAACTTGCTTTCTCCCACTCTCACCCTTGAGGCCCTTCTGAACGTTCCAGGCACTGACAGAAAAAAGCAAGCTCATGTTGCAACAGCTTGGGAGATTTATGTGCAGATGAGGCGATTCAGACTTGCTGTCCAACAGAGAATACATGAACACTCTGCTTGTTTGCAGGATAGTGTTTCATCTTTGCTCTTAGAAAACAAACAGACCCCAAAAGGAAACACTATGTTCAGTACAGCTCAGCAGGACCTCAGTCAACGTTAGTCCATCTCTGCACACCAACACATTTCACACTATGACTGCTTTTTTGGCCTATCCATAAGATAAAATAATAGACTACAAAGGAAAACAACTTTGTCAAGTTTATACTGCATTTAATGTTCAACTATTCAGGATACCTTAATAATGGTAAAACACTGGTGTAGTGGGAACATGAGACAAGAACACGAGTCCAAGTGTCTGGGGTTCGGCAGGGCTCATTAACTCTGACTGAGAGCTGGTACCACAAGATCCAAGGTTGGAAGCGCTCAGGGGATTCTGCACTATAACTCCCTGCTACTGGTAGGGTTTACTGTTTGAAATCTGAATGCTATGAATACCTCTAGCCACAGGTGACAGTATTTGTGTGATAATTATAACTAAGCTAACAGCAAGGAGCTGGACCTGAGCTGGCTCTGAACAGAATGGTACTGACCTTCCCATCTTCTGGTGACATGGCTAATCTTTAGCCTGGACTGTGTAAGCAAGGATAGTTGAGAGTTGACGGAATCTCCCTTCCTAAGATGCACCTCTCTACTTGCTGCTTTCAGCAGGTATAGCCTATGTAGGTTAACCTTCCTCCCAGTTCTTCTGCTTTATTAATGCTAACATTTTGATTTTCATTTACCTTGTTGTTGCGCTCAACCCCAGTGTAATCTGCTTCAGGTGGAATCCTTATATGTAGCTCAGCTTCATAGGCTCCTTCCCCGTCATTCCTTGGATTTATTATGAGCATGACACAGTTTTCTTCTCCAATTATTAACTGATCTTTATCTCTACATAGAACATACTACTTGTCAGGAGTTAAAACATGCACAACTACTATTTACATATGAATAAAGCAGAAGGACATTTTGCTCTCATAGGAACTGCTCTGGAAAATATTCTGTGAACACAGAATAAAACATTTTTCATAAAAAATGACCCCATGGAAAAGCGTGCTGGCACCTAGGTAGGTAAGAGGTCAAGAGAAAACACCACCGTGGACAATCAAAGTGTACCACTACAGAAGCTGAAAGTTAATTGTATAAAATTTCAGAGCCTGACTACTTTCTAACCAGAAAGAGGTACCTAGCGGAGAAACTACTTGCCACAGGGACCCATCAGTATTTTTTCTGGGGGGCACAAATGTGGTGAGATTCCAGTTTTGCCCTTGTGCCCATTAGAAAATGAACAATGACAGAAGATCTCCTGAAACCTGCAATGGCACTGTGCCTTTCCTTTCACAGGTATATACTGATTTTGGTGGCACATAGTCAAATAAGTACCAGAGGTTCCCCAGTTGTCCTGCTTGGCATATTTGTCCCTCCATAGGAGGAACTGTTGCCATGTTTTGAAATTCTTTTATTGAGAGATTCATTTACTTCACTGTATACTGAGTTCAGGAGAATTGTGTCCCAAGCTCAAAGTCACTGGCACGCTGACATAAACAAATTTAAAATCTCCTTTGAACAATAATTTGTATTATCTCTTGGCATTCAGAGAACTAGAATCACTCCTAACAAACACTTGCAAACAATATTTTCTATGGTAACCACTAAACATCAGAATATATCTGACAAAGATACATTTTTAAAGTGAATATTTCTCCATTTCTTGGTTTTCTAGATGAAATGGATGAGAAAATGGAAATCTGGTATGAGTAGCTATAGCAAACAACAGAACTGTGTTCTATGTATTTCATTCTGTTAAAGCAGTTAGAAGTGTCTGGATTTTGTTATACACAGCATCATTTATTTTATTTAACTTACGGCATAGCAGAAAGCTGCAAGTCAGGAATGCACAAGTTGTCTTCCCCGCAGTCAACCAGAATGTAAGCCTGTATTGTTGTAAAATAAAAAAAAAAATTATAATACAGTTAGTACATGCCTCAAAGTCCAAATCACTTCAAGAATCACGAACCTAAATGTCTTAAATATCACTAACCTAAGTGTCTTAAATATCATTAGCACTGCCCTGGTGAATTAATCTCTTTCTCTTTTCCATAAGTTCATTGCCACACGAGTACTGCTGGAGACTATTTAGACTGTCAACTACGTCCTTAGCAGAACAATATAATCTTTCAGGGCCTTTCCCACAGTAACTTGGCTTACATATTCTAGAATGCAATCAAAACTATGAACACAACAAAGTTTTGGAAATGGTTTAAAGGCCTGCCTGGTTCTATATTTATATTCAATTTACATTTTGAATTAATTAAATCCTTGTTGTGTAATTTCTAGGCATGATACTCTGTTTTAAGAAAGACGACACACATAATATTTGTAAATGCTTTCACATTTATATACAGAAAATGTGGCATGCAAAATTCATACCTGTTCTGTTACTGAGCTTTTCTGGTAATAGTTCAGTATTGGCTTCACAGTCAAGCTATCTTCAAAATTGGATTCATCCAAACTATAATTCAAGTTTATATTGATAGGAGATAATTTATCTCTAAATTCTGTTTCATCCTGTGAGTGACAATCACATAATAAAAACCAATGGTTTAATAGCGTTATTTCACATTAGTATGGTATGGCAAAAGATTCAGACTGTAGTCTTTATTGAAGGTAAAGATATGGTTCTTTGACAGCTGCTAGCCAAATTCTGTCTGTATGTAATGTCATTAGGAAAACAAAGTGACTCACCAGTGACTGGAATGCCCAGAACACATTGCCTCCACAGCCCCACATCTGGAAGAAGCTGGCTGAGCTGAGTAGACTCAGAATTTTTTCAAAGCATTAGCCTAAAATGAAGCTGTTTAAAAGAGACACACAGAACCAACTCCTATCAGCTACTGCCCTCCTTCCTTTTGGAATGGAGGGAGGGCGTGTGTGGATTTGTGGAGGTAATATTGTTGGTTTGTTCCATAACCAAGAATTTATATCGATTAGCAATGGCAAAACTCCCCCACCTTTACTGCCTAGATACTTCCTTACATACTGCTTGAGACTCTTCCATTTCACCTCCCACTGCATTTCTAGGACCAGCCTTGGAATCTGCTTCAATTGCATGAGGTAATTCCTTCTGCAAGTGAGTAGCCAATGACCCTTTCTCCTTCACAACTGCAGTTCCACGGTTTTATTTTTTCTAAGAACATTTTAAAATATCCTAAAAATATATTTTAAAATATATGAATTTTAGGCAAATATTGCTTGTGACACTCCTTTAAAAATATTTTAAAACTGAATTATCACAACATTTAACATGTTCAGTTGGTTATCCACTGTGAATACTATAGGGAGAGTAATCTTGCGTTTTTGTATCAGGAGATGCAGTATTTAATCAGAATCTCCACAAAAGCATGAAATGAGTGTATTTGTACACAGAGGAACTGTACACTCTTCTTCAAAGGAAGTCTTAATTTTATACTTACATTGACAAAAGATGAGCCATAGAATTTAGAAAAAGATTTACATAGGAAATTTTGCCAAGGTAGAAGAATGTTCTGGACACCCAGATGAGGTCTTTCTTATCTCACATTTCTGTAATTTTGGAAACAATGGAAATTGTTCTTCCTTTTCCAGTGGCTCCTTTTTTATTATTGTCCTTAAAACCCTGATATTATTCAAATAATGAGACTTGATGACAGTCCAAAATATTTTAAACAACTTACTCTGAGATAAACAAGGAAGTCCTGGCAACGGAGCTGTTTCTGCCTTTCTATCACAATGGAGAAGTAATGATGTGACTGATGGTAATCAAAGAAGAGGGTCCTCTTAACAGCTCCTTTCTGTTTCAATGAATCTAATTGCAATTCACCTTTCAGCACTAAAGGATACAAGTAAATAAAATATTTATTTAACATGGAAAGAAAAAATAGTAAACAGTTCATTATGTATTATAGTTAATTACTCTAACAAAGTCTTCCAAATAAAACTAATCTATGCTTTAAATGCCTGCCTGTTTAGCAGTATACTAGTTCTTGATGCAAAATATAGAATATGTGTAATTTAAGCTTTCTAATTTCATTTACAGATCATATGTGTACAGGATTTCTGTCTCTTTCACAATTTTTTTTTTTTCAAAACCAAACATTCTCCAACAGGGTACGTTCTTGATTTTGTTTGGAAAATGGGTTAAACCAAATCAAAAATCCGTCAAGTGAATAATACAAGCTTTGTGTTATATCTATGTCTATATCTTTTTAACTGTATTTTCTTGCCTTAGGAGGATCTCACTCCTATTATCTTTCATGGTGGAAATAAAAAATACATCTGAAATGGAGTGGGCCAGAGGAAATTATAGGAATATAAAACATTTCTTACCTATCTCATCTGAAATACTTTGACCTTCAAAGTCTGCGCAGACTCTTACAGTAAAGCTATAAATAAAAAAGAAGACGTAATTACTAGCAGAAAGAGAGCTGACCTGGGACTCAGCAGTTCCCAAGTTATACCTTTCAAGTTTTCCTTTCCTTTACTTAAGAAGATATTCACTGACATCTGTATTTAGCTAAGATATTCCCTAACTGAGTTAGCAAGTCTCCTAGGCTCCACTAATAATCAAAGACAGGGTCTGAATATCTTCCTGTGAAAGATATAGAGAGAAGAGTCTCTGTTCCCGCTAATTCTTGAGACAGCCTACAAAGACCACCCTTCTAATACTATTGGTGAAGCTGGGTTCCTTATATTGAGCTTCAGTAAATATCACCTTTGTATGAGGCTGTCTGCAGAAGTCCTTTTGGTTCATCATGGTCAAATAAGAAATATCTTTGAGCATGTTTTCTAGCAAATCAAAACACGCTGGATGATTTCCATTGGCATTACTATAAGACTTTCATGATTTCAAGAGGCTATAATTCATTCCAAACATACCAACTGAATTTTTCAATTTTGGTTGCAGAAGACTAGCCAGAATGTGTTGTATTTAATTTGCTAAGTTTTGCAGATGTTGGCAGGTACATGACCTAAATCAAAGCATAGAGAAACTAGTTATTCATTTGCATTACTTTTAGTATGATAATGTGACACATTCTCCACAATGCAACACAAGTTATTTGTTTTTCATTTGCCTGTTCGTAGCCTATAGCAAGTTTATTTGAGCCTAGCAATACTCACATCACAATTATAACTGCATTATACAAACATCACCTTAGCCATAATTAGTTATTTCTCATAATAAACATTTATTTCCACTTCTCTGTAAGACAGGCAATAGATTTGCAGTTATACTCAACAACTAACAGGAGAAGCCTTTTATAGTTTTATTGGCTGATACCTTCTAACAAAAATTACTATAAACATTAATTTAAAAAAACCCTAAAAATTATAAATTCTTATAGAAAAATTTCACTTTGTAAGGAATCTATGTGAGTTATATAAATATTTAACTGAATCACATTTTAAAAAAGCTTTCACAGATTACTCTTGATGGCTAGGGAAACAGTTATAATGACACTTGTTGATGCTATTAGCAGGGCATACTTCGCAAATAAGTGACAAAACAAGAAATCTGTCACTTGATGTTTGATTTCTGCTGTCATACTCCATGAGGACTTCGTTCTCCACAGCATTATTCCCAAAGAAGTCCCGTATAATGTAACAAAATTGTTTAGGTGAAAGATTTGGGACTTCCTAAAACGAGCAAGTGTCCCTGGCTACCAATCTCTCTTACAGGATATTTTCATTGGTTCAGAAAATGTTTTGTCTTGTATATGGAAGACTCAGCTAAACATGGATCAGCATTGGAAGATATGAAATCAGCTTGGGTTAAATAAAAACATATTTGAATTAGCCATTGCTCTTAATCTCCTCACTACTGTTATACTATATACTAACTTCTCCATGCCGTGTGTTCAAACCCAGTAACATAACCTTTAGAATAACCTGTAATCACATTCTAATTGCGTGTTTGCTTCCTCTGACAAATGTAATGAAACTGTGCCACATCTGGGATTCATGTAACTCTCATGACCTTACTCAACACTTTCCTCTTGGGTAAAAAAATTGCCTTATGCCATTAAACTCCACTTAACTCTAGCCTTCAAATGACATTACAAGTGTTGATTCACGTTCCATGCAGAAATTGCAAATTCAGTCATATTCCTATTTCTTTACAATTATGAGTTAATGGATGAAGAACCGATTACTTCCTAATACACAAGGACAAGAACAACAAAAATGAGAAAACCTTGTGCAATTGAATAAATGCAATTTAGACATCAGGCTTCACAAGCCAGTCTCACATGTCATAGCATAAGAGTGTATTTTCTCAAATGTAAACTCATGAACTGCCATTGTGCATTAAACTCGGTGTTCTTGCTTTGGAGGTCTCACATAATTTTTGCACTGTCATGTTTAGAAAAGATTGAGTTAAAAATCCGTCTTGAAACCCCTTATTTGTTAAACATCACAATTTCAGTTACTGTAATGAATAGAGTGATTCATCATACACAGCTGAGAACCAAAGTCATGTTCTTAAGTATTACTCTAAGAGCCAAGATTTAATCCTTCCACTCTAGGCAGAGCATGTCAAAAAGTGAATGGCAGTGCAAAAAAGCAAAAATTTGGAGTTTATTAGTCTCCCAGCATCTGGCCAGGCAAGAGGCAAGACTATGGGTTTAGCAGAATTCTGCCTCACGTTTGTGAGTTTATGGATATTTAGCTCAGAAATAGCTCTAAAGACATGATAGATTTTGATCACAAGCCCAGACAAATTGAGATATGCTCATCACTTCGACAAGAAGATGCTGTGGAGATGTTGCAGGATGCTTTAGCTGTGCGAAAAAAAAAAGCAGAGGAGAAGATGACAGACCACAAAAGGGGACAGGAGTCTAAAGGATTTATGAGATTTAAGATCTGGCTCCTAGGCGCAGTAAGAAATAAAATAGCTGAACTATCGAGCTTGCTTGTAGGAGCAATCAACCAAACAAGACAATTAACAATCAAAGGAAGAAAACTTCAGCAGAAAAGAAACAACTGGGAAACAGTCCATCATCCTAAAGCATATGAACTTTTATGTGCTATCAATCTTGCTTCTCTGAAGAGATCCTCGCACTGCATTTATTCTGCAGTGTCTGTCATCACTATAAGCTTACGATTTGAATAGTATTTGTATCTCCAAAATAGAGGGAAAGCCTTAAAAGTGAACACACTAGTTTCCCTGGTAATTTTGGGGGAACAAAGCAGTTTGTTTAAAATAATTTTATGTTATTCAGGTAGACTGCAACATTTTTAATATTATTAGAACAAGAAGCTTAAAAATATTCCTCTTTCTTCTAAACTACTCAAGGCATAGATGGGGGCAGTCTCTTTACAAGACTGGTTCTTTTACCTCACACCAGGACAGAAGTAAAACCAAATTACCTAATACAATTCAAAATGGCTAATCCTTAGAAAATCAAAAAAGTCGGTCACCCCTAAATAATATTTTCTGGACTGCAGTTTGTACCACAAAGAATTAATTTGGTCTGGCTATTCTAGTAGGTGAACAAAATAGAAAACTTAGTTCAGGAACTGAAAAGCAAGGAATTACCACATGTCATTTGTCATTGTTGACAATTTCTTTAGCACAGAAGACTGCACATGGACAGGAAGAATGGATAACACCTTAGCAGAAAGGTACTTTAAGCTTTGATGCTATGGACTTCCATTCTGTGTGCGGCTGATACCCAATCTCCAAGGTCACAAACTTCTGCAGAAGAATAGCAGGCTTTTATCATCTACTGATGAATGACCTTTAAACCAATTGTTTCCTCTTTGAAGAATAATATGTAAAAGCAAGTCAATATACTTCTATTATGATGCTCTAATACTTAGTCTGGTTTTAGATTTTGTTATGCCAAAGCCTCACCCAATGAGTCACATGGAGCTTTAATGCTGAAGGCTCTCCATGGCTAGGCTACATCACGTGGCCGGACTGTGGTAACACAAGGGCTGCTAGATAACTCAAATGTCTGTCTTTTGGATGTCTTTAGAGCTACTAAAACTAATACCATCAAATTACCCAGCTGCATTCCTGGCACAGCAACGGGCTTCCTGGGTAGCAACTGTCACCACCTGCCTACTTTCCTCCCATCAGCCCCTGAGGTGGGAGGTATGCATCTGCTGACTCTTGGCTGTGACTTTGCCTTCTGACTCATGGACTCTATGGCAAATGTCACACAAATTCATCTCAACAAAGTACAAAGGTCCCTAGGTTCATACCCATGGGCCATCCATTACATCCAGTTTCAAATTAAGTCAATGGGAACAGAAAATACTAGCAGCAGAAAGGAGCAAAGTTAGAAAAACAGTCCAAAAATTATGCAGTCAGGAAACATTAAAACATTATTGGATTTGGATTTCATATTTTTGGTAGGAATTTTGTGTTCAGCTTTTTTTGAAGTGTGTTTAGAAATGTTTCATTTACTGAATCTAGCTGACTCAAGATTATAAATATTTTATTACTGTTTTAATAATAACACATTTGGAGATAAAAGAATGAAAAATCTATTTCAAATTCTTTTTTGACAGTAGGAACTTGGGGATCAGAAATTTTAAGGAGTTTGCCTCTGGTTTAGTGGGCTTAGAGAGGGTGAATAGCTGGATTCCCTGAAAAAGCCTACAAGGCACATCTCAGATTAGACATCCAAACCTGAAAAGCACTAACAAATAAAAAATATATTCTGAAAACGGACTTTTTATCATGACTAGACACTTCTGTGCTATTTAATTTTTGGTAAGGCAGGTAACTTCTCTGACCTCTTGCTCCTCTGTCAAATGCAAGTAACAATATTTGCACACTACCTTAACTTAGTGAGAGGTGAAGTGAAGAAAATTTGCAGATAAAATTTAAGCCCAAAGTAGCAACAAAGTAGCTAGTGGATAATCATATCTGAAATGGCAATAAAAATACCAATGCAGAGATAAATTAGACCTCTTGATAGCTGAAACCCAGTCTTGGACTTAATAAATCGTATGATGTGGAAACAGCTTTTGAAAAATATAAATGTTTGATTTATTTACCCCTTTTTACAGAAATTAACCTGCATGTTTCACAACCTTAAAAAAAAAAGAAGCCTTTTTGTCTTTTTACATTTTCTTTAATTTAATTTTTCTTTAAAATTGAAGAATTTGTTCCAAATTTGTTAGTTTTGTGAACTCAGAAATAGCCATGTTTTAAACATCACAGAGAAAGAACTATATGTTTCTAGAAATTCAGGACAATTCTCTTAGGACTGTGCATAAAAATCACTTTTTGTGCATGTTTCTTCTGTGCTTCAGCTTTCCAATTTATATCATGGCAAAAATAATATTTTCCTAATACTTGAAAATGTACAATAATACACATTATTCATACACACACACATTTCCTGAAACTTTTCTGGTAGGAGGTTTCCTTTCATTCTAATTTTGCAGTGTCAGTCATTAGATATTTTATACAAGTTGCACAGCTGGCTAAGAGATACAGAAATCTGTCCCATGGGACTGAGGAATTCTTTGCCTGTTGGAGTTTCCCTACTAATTGTTTTCATATGTACAATACAAGCTTATATCAACTAAGGAGAAAAATTACAGCATGGAAAATAGCAGCTGCTCTTTGGTAATACAAACTAAATCTTTAGGGAAGAGTATTTTAGAATAAAGCAGATGATAGAAATTTATGCTCCTATTAAAAGTCTTGCAGATATGAACCAAACATCTTCTGGCTTATTGTAAAATAAAAACAAAAAGTAATGAAAAAACTACATGTTAAAGGAGCATACTTTGTTTCCCCAGTCTTTTTTAAACAATATCTCAGCAGGAATACTTTTTTAACAGAGATGTTTTTATTTATTTCTCCTGTGCACATAACCACCTTTTTTCTTTCAGTACACTGTCAATAAATGTTATGGTTTGGAAATCTTTTACATTACGGCATAAAGTATTCTTAAAATGTCTTAAAAACTGAAGTTCTGAAAAAACATAATTTGGATCAATGAACATGCTTCAGCCCAATGTTGATATTGTAAATTCTCTATTACATCAGCTATTAAAACAAAAGGTGCTTGAATCAAAAAATCAGGATGGATCTTGATCTGGATCCTACTGCAGAAAGGCTAAAGCTTTTCAAAGTTCTGGGGCTGCATAGTTCTACCGGGTGCATTCTACATTGCTCTGTAGATGGGTGATTTTCTACACAGCATGTAAAAAATAAGGAATGTTAGGATAAATTTAAGAAGTGTAAAAGAAGAGAGCAAAAGTGAAAATCTCTTGACAGCCCCAACCCAGTTTTTCACAATTAGCAGATTTAGAAACTTCCTGAGTCACAAATTGCATCAAATGCATTGAATGCCCATATGTTTAGTGGTTTAAGTTTATCAGACTTAAGTTCCTTTATGAGTCTTAAATGAACTGCTTTTGGTCATGATTATTTTTTATGGTTCATGTTTATCAATTGGTTCTAAAAACTCTTTTGCTGACTCTTACATTTGAGTTGATTTTTAAAACTCATCTCCTACGAAGAATATCGCCAGTTTGGGGAATCCCTCTGATCACCTGTGGTTTAAAAGCAGTGCAAAATTTCTGAAGTCAGCTTATCTTCTGGAGTTCCACTTTACACCTTGATATTCTTTTCATCCAGCCCACGTCCTGGCAGGCTTTCTGCCTCTGATGTGTTTAAATAAAATGATATGACTAGTTTTTATTTCTTAGAAATCTGTTCCTCTCAGTCTCTCTGGCAGGACTTACTGCTATTTTATATTCAACTTGCATGTGTTTATGCTCTGTTTTGTTTTTAGTTTCCTCATTTGTTATGATTTCCACTTTTAAACAGTATCTTATATATTTGTAATAGCCCCTTTTATCAACTGTTTCTGGGGTCCTTTCTAAGTGACTTTTTTTCTAGTGCAGTAAATGTGCCTTTATGTGGTATTATGTGCTGTTAGATAGCCTCCAACTGTCCTACAGGCATTTTATATTTGTAACTGATCTTAAATTGTTTTAATTAGCTTCAAGTTTTTTTAATGGACTTTTTCTTTTCAAAGTTAAATGTTACTGTGGTGGAGGGTTTCTTTTGTAACACACTAAAGAAAGTTGTCCTCTGACAAATGACAGCCAGAAACAACATCCTGTGAACTGCTCTCAGGATGGCCAGGCAGATATCTGCCCTCTTCCACAAAGGACTGAGATCTCTTTCTGTCTCAGGAAATGGTGGGCCCACCAGCTCTTTGCATCACTTTTGCTGTTACGTTTTCTCAACAAAGATGTATGTTTTCACAGGTTAATGTTTCTGTCTTTTGTCTGCCTTAGCTACTTCATGTTTCATTCATCCAAACACTGCGTATGAATTTGCAGCTTGATCTTAGGAGACACTGAGCATCCTCCTATGCAGAAGGAGATGCAGCATATCAAAGGACTCAACTTTTAGCTACTTCTTTTTGAGAATCTGTGAAGTACTGGGAGATATCAAAAAGAACTCTGTTCTACATAGGGTTTTTTTCGTTGTGCTCATAGAATGTTTGAACATTTTTTTTTTAAACTTTGAACATGTTCAATAAAAAGCTGCAAGAAAAGTTAGGAATAGGAAGTTATTTGAGAAAGAGGATAAGGATGTTTTTTGTCTAATCATGAACTTACCAGGCCACCAAAAGCTGAGAGCCAGGGAGCTGACAAGTTTTATTGTCTGGATTCACAATCATGGGGTTCAGAATGAGCTGAGCATTCACTGTCACAACAGGTCTGGCCCTGAGGGACAGAAATAAGGTTCACTGTATACAGAAGGAGCACATTAGTACCTACGTTGCGGCAGAGAAAACACTTAACCGAGATGGCCACAAAGAAGCTGGAAATGTAGGGTTATTTGGGAGAAAACACTTCTATAATGCTGCTCCTATCAAAAAGTACTTATTTTTTTTTTCATTAGAAATTGTGATACCTCCTACTATGACATTTTGAAAGTTCTTCACAAAAAATCACAGGTTAACAGCATCACTGAAACTGTAGCCTATAGTTAACCAATAGGTGTGCTCCCGGACTAAGCCACATCAGACACGTTTTATCACATTAGGTTTTCACAAAGGGACAGAGCCTGCCTGTTGGGATTTACAGCACTCATTTGGCCATTATTTGCCTCTTGGGATTTACAGCACTCATTTGGCCATTATTTTATACTGTCAGATTTTTTTTATACTGTCTCCGTTAACAGTGACATATTCAGACCTGCTATCTCTGTTTAAAATTCTTAAAAAAATAAATATCATTTGGTTAAAATAGAAACTGATCTAGAATATCTTCAGGCAATAATAAAGTAAACTCTGTCTGACACGTCTTGAGACAATTGACTTTGGAAACCAGGAATAATCATCACAAGATTCTGCTGAGTATGTAAATATATAGTTGTGGTGATGGGAACCATCCCTCTGAATAACAATCTGTTATTAAGTCATGAGATAATTTATAACTGAGAGCAATTTAGAAGACAAATGAAAACAAGAAAGGGTCTAAATTCTGTTTTTTTAAGACGGCGGTACTATTTTACAGTAACTTACATAATTCTGGCAAAACCAGCTTATTACAAAATTACTTTCCTCATATTAGCCCACAGCTGAGCTTTTATGATTACTTCTCTATATTACTTCAGCAAGACATTAAAAAATAAAATTACTTTCTTCATTTTTGTGCAACAAGGAAAACCTTTTTTCTAGCAAATTTCAGCTAATAAAATTCTGTTTCTCCAATATGACAAGTTGCATATACTCTGGCCACGAAATGGAAAGATTGAGGGCCTCCTGCCATTCACTTTCTTAAATTAAATAGGACACATTTTTTATTGCTATCTAAAATACACACTGGATCTAATTTTCCAATGTTTCACATCCTGTGTAGTCATTCATGCCACTACAAAGTGATGAACTGCAAAGTATTTACACGATTCTTCAATAGGGCAGCAGGAAAATCAGGTCTACTCGCTGCACCTACAGCGTTAGCTAAAATGAGCTAACATTCTTGTTTTACAAAATTCTTATGCTTTGACAAACATTTCAGCTGGGAAGCAAAACACGCCTTCTCTCAGTCAGGTAGTTTTGGGAATACAGGCAACAAGAGGAGAGACAGGAATCAAGAATATGACTACATTGTTGCAGCAAACGATGGTGAATGTTTAAATGCAAAGAGCTGTTGTCATGGCTGGACTAATGGGGCAGCAGCAGGTTTTTGTTTATGTATTTGGTAGTTTTAATTTATACCTCTAATCAAACACTGTATTTAGTGAAAATCCATAGTCAGCAACAATGTTGTGATTTGGAAAACGGGATCTCACATATTTCTTCTAAACTGAGGCTAAAAGCAGCAGTCTTTATTTTCAATAAATAGTTCTTGTCTTAATGTACACAACACCCAAAGAATCAGTCGCTTGAAAATTTCTTACTAGCACCATCCCCCCCGGAAAGAAATTAATTTTTGATGTTATACTTTTTAAATTTCTAACTTAAAATTAACCGAGGAGTCAAACATTCCATTAGTAGGTCCTTGAGATAAGACTAATGATGGAAATTTTAATTGAAAATGACAAGTTTTGAGCATGGGAAGAAAGCATTTGTTTCTCACAAGATGCTTAATTTGTCATATGTAATGAGCATCTTTTACACATTGCACCAGGGAAACACAGGAATGTGAAATTTGTTTATTTGCAGATCTCCCATCAAAGGTGTAAAATAAAAAATCCATTGTTTTTACCACGTACCTGTAAACAACTGCTTTTCCAGCTCCAAATGCACCTACAATTAAATCTGTAAAAACAAAAGAGCTTCAGAAGAACTATATAGAAGCCTCTCATACATTTTTTTCCCAGTCTAAATTAGACTATTTATATTAAAAATGCAGTAACGTATACCAAATGTAATAATTCCTTTCTAAGTAATTTTTTCAACAGTGTACCTGAAAGAAAACATTTCACATTGTCTGAGATGGGCTCATAAATGTCTTGGTTGTATCCACTAAGCGCCAGTCTATTTAACACAAGGTCACTCATACCACAATCTGACTTCTCTCCAACTTGCATTAAAGGGGAAAAAGGATGCCGTTAACTCCTACACATTTTATTCCAAACCACTAATTGCCCATTACGCAAAGAGATGCAAACCAGTTTGTCATCACTCTCATACAAGTCATGTTGAAAATTTGTGGTGTTCCTTCCTGACAATCCTTCCCATCCTGCTTTGTGTTTTAAGCAATTTGTTCATTAATTTAAGCATTACATCTCTGTGTACATAAATACAATGCACAGGTGAGAGGATGGCTGATTTCATAGTTCCTAATGTTTTCAGCATTGTAGCAGCATGTGCTAAAGTTTACAACAGTCATCCATCTAAACCCATCTTTTCCCCATCAGTCACTATTTGGAACAGATGGAGTCAACACCACAAGCACTACACCGGGTCTTGGTTACACCTCTGTTACCAGACATTGGCCGGGGTTGGGAATTTACGGGCCCAAATATTTCCTCTTTTTGCCTTGAGTCCTCACACAGGGCTCTCTGGAAAGACCCAGGCTGGCTTGCTGGACCGCTCAGGCCTGTTGGAGAAAAGCTGGAGCCATGCAGTGAGGAAAAAGGACCAGCTTTCCTGCTGCCTCTGCCTGGAGCACAGTTCAAGAAAAGGAAAGAGCTTTGTTCCATTTTCATCCCCCCGAGTGTCTATCCAGGCACCCCTTTCACTCCACTGTTGTTATCATACGATTTGATTTACACCTGCCCAATTCGGTAGACTAATTCTTACAACAGACCTTGCAGTGGTACAGACTGGCAACCTAAATTGATCTAAATGAGTTAATTAAACCAGTACTCAGGGTTGTAAATAAACCCTTACTTGCTGCTTCCATAGTTTGAGTACTGGTTTGCTTAAGAAGCCCTGAAGTGATTGAGCATGATGCAAATACAAGGCTTTGATGCTAATTAGTTGGGTGGGTTTGGGCCAGCTCTGGCAGCATGTTTTCCAGCACTCTGTCTGCCTTTCAGATGGTCAGGATTTCACAAGTTTAAACAAGTACTCCACATGGGCAACATGTCCTACAATGAATTCCACTGAATAATGTCCTAATAGGAGCAGGCATGGACAGTTTATGGGTCTGATCCTCTTTTTGTACAATATTTACATTTTTCTACCTCAATTGGCCTTAGAGAAATATGCTTCAGGGTCAGGAACACTTTAAATAGCAGAAGAAAATGAGTGTTGTTTCTATCTCCTTTTTGGGACATTCATGAGTCCTTTTCATTAGCAGCTCTTATAGACAACTTGTGCACAGTACCAAAACATGACGATATTTTCCTTTTAAATAAACAACTGATTAAGACATAGCCATCACCATAAGGGCTACACAACGCACGTGGCAGAACATTCCCTGGCAGCTCCCTGATAGCAGCACCCATGATAACCCAAAAGGATTTAATATTCTGTTGGGTTTTTGAGTTTTGTGTTTGGGGGTTTTGTATTTGTTTGTTTTGTTTAGTTTTGTTGTTTGTTTTTTTAAAGGAAAAAGAAACATTATGTTATCAACAGAAAGTGAAAGACAAGGAAGGGCTTTCTCTTCTTTTGTTCCCAGCTGGATGCTCTTCATGAATTCTGCAACAAACTTAACTTAGGATATGTACTGTTTCATACTAAATAACTCAAAAGGTTTCAGTACAGGTCTATGTTATAGCAGACACAAAACAGGTAGATATCCAAGACCTAACCAGATCCGGGTCTTACGATGATTTCATGATCTGGTCTTTCATTAAAAATAAAGTACGCCAACCCTTCATGGGCACAAGTAAAAACTTGAACACACAACTTGAGTAAAATTTAACCTGTTTGAATCTGAAGGTAAAAAGAATGAGTTTGTCAGACACAGCCTCACTAGTAGCAGGACTTAGGTCCCCACTATCTCAGCATCCCCACTTTAGTATTAAAAGAGATTTTGTACATCTGCTTCTTTGGGACAGAGCCAAGCTTATTTGAAGACAGAGGCTAATGGGTCTAGACAAGCAATGATAGGCCCCATCCGCCAAAAGACCGGTTTTCCATGAGCAGTCTTTCTGCATTGCCACCTCAGCCAGCTTTGGAGACACAGCAAAAAAGATAGGACATTCAATCATGGCACCATCACAAAGGCCCTATTTGAATATACTCTAAGGGCAGCCAGGACCGTGTTCATTCTGCTCTCGTTTGGAAGCTCTTACTTTTTCCCCAACATGTCCTTTATTCCCTGGTCTAAGCCATGCTTATTCTTGACCCAAAGGGCTTAAAAGAGTGAAACTACTCAGTTGGAAAAGTAGACTTAAGAATGAATATGCAAACAATAAAACATACTTATACCCAGCAGTGACATCTGTGATCTAATATAAGGACCAAGTCATATATTCAAGCAGAGTATTCACTGAAAGATCCATTGGGGATTTTCCTTTGCTTCTACTTGTTCTGTGACAGAGCAGTAGTTTTATTCTTCTTTCTTTCATTGCTTTGTGGAGTGCAACTCCTATACCCAGCATTGGAAAAAAACATTTTTGACATTGCTACGAATCCATGAGATTTGAATACACATAAAATCAGAGCCCTTTTATAAGCAGAAGTTTTGAATTTGTTGTGTGTTCTGTAGAAGAAAAGTTATTAATCATTTCTATGAAAAAATGCATGAGATGTCTAAATTATCTGAAGGTTGGCAACTTTCCCCTCCTAAAAATAGAGAGAAGTTGTCTTTATTCATTGCTTAATGCTACACACACAATGTCACTGATGCAAAGGTCACTAGCTGAAAAATAAGGGTTTAACAAGCAATTTGGAATTACATAGCAAAAAAAGCCAGCTTAACTACTCACAACCCTTCCAAACAGAGCCTGAAGAAAAGTGTATGAAAACCTTTGCTCCTTTGCATTTGTGAGGGTTTTTTTTCAAGCCCAGATTAAAATGTGTATAAAAAAAAGAGAGAGAAGTAACAAAATCACAAAATCTCCACTCCTACTTTTCTCATATATTTCATGTTTTCAGGAGGATGAGGGAACTCAGAGATTTAGGTAAATGACCACTTTGCCTATGTCATCTCATTGAGAAGATCTTTTATCAGCTGCTATCCTTCAGAGAAGCAGAGATGGGTAAGGAGGGGCTGGTGGCAGCAGCCGTGCACTTCTGCCTCATTGCTGTTGTGGAACAAATGAGCTGTGGGGTCACAACCACACTGCAAAAACTCAGAAAACAAGCACGGGGTGACTCCAAAAGAATTTTCAACTTGCATTTCAACAGAGCTTGAGGGTTGTATGCACTAAAATCCCAACTGGTGGAGTTCACAGAACTTAATCCTGAAACAAGTGTCTTTGGCATGTACTTAACTGAAGTCAAGGGGCACAGTGCAGAGCTAAACAATCCTAATGCTTATTTCTAATTTTACTTTCCTCTGAAGGGAAGGCTTGCAAGATGCTGTCTGGTGAACAAAATCCATTTTCTGAGATAAAATTATCATAAAAAGGAAAGAGTATTCACAGATGGCACTGAAAGGCACACTGGATTTTGTAAACTGGTCTGTTTACCTGCACCTTCTGCCATGTGGCTGTGCCAGATCTGAAATGTGCCATGTGATAAAGGGCAGAAACTTGCCATGATGCTGACCAAGCCTTCAACCAGCTGGAGGAAAAAGGAAGATCAACGAAGTCCTACCTCCAGTCTCAACAAGATACATTTATTTATTAACTTCAGCAAATTCTTTGATCCCCCGGTATTTTTAAAGGACATTTCCATCCCCTGTGAGAGATGCAGCCCCAGGGAGTCTGAGCAGGGAGGAACATGCGGTGTGCTCAGCACCCCACACTTGGTTGGAGTCTTTCCAGCAATCCCAAGAGAAATTGCCAAGGCGTGGTATCTCATTTCGCTTTGTGGGGGACAGTGGCCAAGAACAACAGCCAATGAAGGACTACATAATTGGCACACACTTCACTTGTGAGAAACCCCAAAACGAAACAATAGATAGCTGAGTCACCTCCCCACTGCAGCTCTACCAGGATACAGGCACGAAAGCATTGACTTTATGGACTCAGAATGATTTGCTGACAGCTGTAAGCATCGCTTTGTGTAGTCTGTCAGTTTAATTGCATAGTATAAATAGGAACTGGAAAACAATTAGAATCCTATCTGAGTACAGGTGCTAATGGAAATTTCATAAAAGAGAGTGGGTAAACTGCATAATGGAAACTCTTCTAAAAAATCTTTGTGAGCCTTTTTGGGTTTTATTTCCCTCAGTGGATCAGGTGCCAAAAAGGCCCATGATCAGAATCCTATTTTTTTTCTAGGATTTCAGAGAGCGCTACGTTCCCAAATCTCAGTAGGAAAGGTCCAGAATAAAATTCCCTTTAAATGGCCATTACTTCAGGCTTGGCCATAATAAAGGACATGGGATCGTCCAGTTTAGCCAACTTTAGTCAAGAATTTTAGTTAAATACAACCACCACCCAAAAGAGAGTCACTTACTTTCAACCCTACCATTCTCAACTGCCTTGATCCTTCTCTGTTTTTCAACCATTGCGGTAGCAGGTCTGTTAAGGATAACACCTAAGGCTAATTCATTTCAATGCTCCCCTTTTGTCTGAATCAGTCCCTTTCATAATACAATGTTATTATTCAGTTCATTGTACTACAAACAAATCCCAAAGAGGGCAGTTAATGTTCTATCACTTCAGTAAATCCCTATTTACTGGGATTAATTACTTTATTCTTATTAGGCACAGTATTGTGATTTCATTGAATATCTCAAAGAATTTCAGAAAAGTATACCTGTAAATTACGCAGATAATAACTTGCAATAAAATTAACATATCTGTAGGAGATTCTTGGCTTGACACTACATTTTTGATTGATTATTCATGTGAAAACATAATTAGCTGGTAGAAACACTTCAGCTTTTCTGCATTTGCTGGCAGATCCCACGGCCTTGTTCTGGCTCCCACGCTCAGCAGTCATCTCTTACCAGAGCAGATGCAGCTTCTCATTGATTTAATTTGTTTGTCTTCCACAAATCTCCTGGACCAACTTTATAATTTAATCATCACTAGATTACGATTTGTGATATTGTTGGCGCAATGCCTATTGTTCTCAAAAAGGTTATGAATGCTAGAGTCCTGCCTCTCAGAAAGAAACTTGAGGGTTTTCTTCCTGCTGTTTGAGTTAATGTACTTAGCAGATGGAGCTGTTAAATACTCTTATTTTAATAAGATTAGACTGGATTACTGAAGTTATGAGGAAATTTTGTCTGATTGTTTCCTTCTTAAAATGTTTCTAGAGTCATTTGTTTATATTAACTATATGCTATTCTTAAGATGATAATTGAGTACAAAATAACAAGGCGTGAAGATGCCTTTACACATTTCCCTGTGCTGACAAAGGCTTGACTAAAAAGAATAACCAAAAGAACAGGCCAACAGCTGTGTTTGTATAAAAGCGGGATACCTTGAAGATGAAGCTTTAGTGGCACTGACTCCAGGGTGACTTACACAAGTGTCTAAGCAGGCAGGGAGCAGAAACAATAGTGTGTAATTTATTTGAGCAATTAACTAATTAAGCAATCAACAGTCTTTGAACAGTGAATTCATCTACAGCACTGCTCTGAATCCACCCACACTGTTAAAAGAAACTGGTTAAATCACCCTGGTTCGCAAACCTATTTGAAGAAACCACAGTCTGCTGGAGGATATGCCACAAGAAGAAGGCAAGCTTAATGAGTTGAGTAAGTTATTCATTATAAACTATTTGCTCAGCTACAATCAGCCATCAAGTGACTGAACATATGCTGAAATGTGAGGGTGGAGACCTCACAGCTTCCAAATGCCGGAGCCCTGCACAGATAGATGAACCAGCTGGAAGCGAGGCACCGTCACCTAGATAATCACAGACTCCAAGCACTCAGTAGGGACCAGCTTTGAATGGGTGCCCAGAAGCCAAAAGAAACAAATTTCCTTCCCATTAAACAGATTTATGGATTTCTTTTGTTCCTATAAAACTGGACTATGTTAATAGAAAAAGACAAATAAAATTATAAATAAAATAAACTACAATTCAAAATACATGCCTAAGCTGAGGCTTCGTTCTCTGCTCCAGGCCTTGATGACACAAATAAAGCTCAGGGTGGAGCAAAGGGGCCCTAAAAGCCCCAGATTTACTGGTGAGTGGAGTGGAAGCTGTGTTGAAAGTTATCATTATGTTGCTCAGATATTCCAGCATAGAAGACAGCCAGGAAGGTTGTGCTGAGGCAGGGATTTCAGAATATCTTGGGTAAACCTTGAGAAGCTGCTATTACAAAAACCCATGGCTACATAAACTGTGTTAGGGGCCTCGCCTGTATGGTCTCAGATACAGCATGGGGCTGCTTTGCCATGTCCTAACCTTGTCACTGAAAAGCACATCACAGAATCTCACACAAAATTCCTTCCAACTGCCACTGTATTTGCATTTAAACTGATGAAAAAAGCCCATCTTTTACACATTTTCACTCCATTCACTGCTCCCAACCCCTTTATTTCTTTAATTGTCTTTTTTTTTTTTAACATGACTGTCAATCCAGAATAACAACATTAAGTCAGTATTTACTACAGCAGCGTAAGTGAGATTGGGTCCTCTCCTCTGAATAGGATCTTAGAGCATGAGTTGTCAGAAAACTGTGAACTGGACCGTCTGCTGAAAGATGTTACAACTATGCCAGTGTTAGTAAATTAGTGCCAGAGAACGTGCCTGTTTGCTGTACCTGCACTGTCTGTGGTGGTATCATTAGAATGGCCTTAAAACAGTTGGCCCATACCAATTACTAGTCTCCAAAAGAGACCACGCAGCAACACTGTTTTGGCAAGAAAATGAGTTTGATACTATGGACAAGGACTGTTCAGTGACAGTTCAAAACCAAAGAACAGCATATTTATAGTGTAGATGTAGTTTAAGAGGATTAATTGGTCTTTTCCTTCAAATACTATGTACATATTGTGTACTAGAGAGATACTAAGTATCTCAGGTAAGTATGGGACAAAGCTTGTCCGTATCATGCTTGGAAGACTGGGAAAGCTGCATGTTCTTTGTTCACCTGAATAGTCACATCAAAAAGCACAGAGCTAGCTTCGTACATTTAATCTACCTGACTGACATGCTTAATCTGCCTTCCTCTTACTGCTTCCCTCTCACTAGCCTTATCCAACTGTAAAGTTTGGTCAGGTTCTGCCTAACTCTTACATGACTAGAGAGAAAGGAGCATCCCTCCATTCATTACCACCTTCACCACTGTTTGGCACTGCAATTCTTCTGCTAGTTGTGGAACAGTGCTCTGTTTGGGGCTGAAAGTGATTGAACGCCACTGCAGCGAGAGGGCAGCTGCATGCCTTTAGAGTGACACAGATGTTAGGATGATCAGCACAGTTTTCTGCCTCTGCTGCTTCCCAGGGTTGAAAGTTTCCCACTACCTCCAAGCCTGCAAAGCAGAGACTACCATATTATCACCCCTGTCTATGTTGATAAAGGAATAGTTCTGGGCATATAACACCTGGAGTGTCTGCAAGTATGACACAACTTACAGAAGTCCTTCCCTGGAAAGCCGTGGAGATGTAAACCAAGCATTGTGTTTAATAATAAAAACTAAATCTTCTCTGTTGAAAGATTAGAAAAATCCCTGTATTCTCACAATGCAGAGAGTAGAAGTCTTACTGTTACAGTGGTTACATTTATGCCAGGGCAGCTGAAGACAGATGGTAATTACTCTGACAGGACTGCTAATGAGAAGGAAAGCAGCCCTGTCTGTATGCTGACCCTACTAGAGAGAGTTTCATTTTTAGGTACGATGCTGCCTAGGTGGCCATTCAGCTGTCTGTATCCTGTGCTTTGTGTACTGAGCGGCTACACAAGTGAAATAAATATTAAGTCAGGGCATGAGCTTGAGCACTGTGTTAGTACTGTCCAGATTTTTATATTGTTAGCACAGACTCTGGTCTGATTTTAGTGTGTGCAAGTTAGTACTCTCACAGATAGTGGCCAGGAATGGTTTGGGGAATAGCCTGGGCCAAGGACCTTTCCCAAAAGGCAGTTTCCATATGGCCATCCTATTTCAGTGGGCAGGAGGGTTTCATCTGGTGATGGTGAGTTGTGCTGTGCCATGTAGCCTCAAGGCTAGCCCACAGTTCCTGGCTCACTTTATTTTCTTGCACAAACATAATCACTGATACCAATGAAAAAGACTTGGGATTATTGTTTTGTGAAGTACCAATTCCGATTTTCTTCTCAGTTGGGAAGATACAGCTTTTTTTAAAATGTCAGATAAGTTCAGAACCCAGGCCAATGGTAAAATCTTTATTAGAAGCAATGCTTTAGCCAGACATAAGTCATGCTTTACATGCTGCTCTTTACATAAAAATGTATGAAGAAGAGGCAGAAGTGATGGCAAACTGAACGATCATCTGGTACAGTGGGACTGGTGTGCCATTTGCCTCTGCACGGGGAATAATTAAGTAAATTAGGGTTCCTTCCACAGGATTGCTAAAACATGTGGCTGAGGGAGGGAATATGACAGAGGTCTGTAAAATAAGAGTGGACTAAAGAAGAATTGTTTACCATCTGTTCAGTACAAGAACTAGGGCACAGCCAAAGAAACTGTCCAGTGGAACATGTAAGACTTGAGTGGGATGCAGTGCAAAGAATTACTTCTTCACAAAACATGCAGTTAGGCCGCGCGGCCCCTTGCCACAGGTTGCTCCGGGTGCCAAAAGTTCACATGAGTTCTACAACTGATTGGTCAAATTCATGGAAGAAAAGTCTGTCAAGGGCTACTAAGTTTTAAGATGCCATCTCTGACTATGGGACACGTTGCTGCTCCAGTTGGTTACAGCTGGGTGAATATTCTGGGAAATATCACAACAACTGTACAATTTCCTTGATATCTGTTGTTGGCCACTGCTGGAGACAGGCTATGGTGCTAGACAGATCTTTCATCTGTATCAGTATGGCTGTATTATGTTCTTCCCTTCCTGCTCTGTTACTCCACCATTAAACCTATCTGTGGTCAGTTTCCTCCAATACTAATTATGCAACTGGGGTCCTGAGGGACACGAGGGTCTTCCTCTGCCTTTCCTAGATAAGACCGGGAAGCAGGAGGTGGTCTCTCTCCCTCTGCAGGCCAAGAGTTGCAGCAAGAGGAGGAAGGAGAAAACACTCCTCCATCCAGGGGAAAGCTGGTGGATTTGAACAGCACTGAGTGCTAGGCAGCCTTTGTCTGCTCCCTATTTGCTTCTCTGTTCCTGAGCTTATACGGGCATTTGGATGAAGAGAGAAAGATATCACTCCCTGTACCAAATGGGTGTTCTTTCCCAGAAAGCTAATAGGTAGATCTCAGCCTGAACTGAACTTCCAACCAAGAGAGGATTTAACCTTTGTCCAATAGGAGAAAAGTCTCACTGTGATTCAACCTCACTTTTTAGGAACTGTATTCCCCCAACTTGTAACTCGGTCTCTAAGAGCACTGATTCCTGAGCTCAATGCAGTGAGCCCAGGATGAAGTTCAGTGGTCTGTGATAAGAAGCCAGACAGGCAGGTGGTCTCTTCTGGCCTCCAGGTCTGTGACCTGCTCCAAGAACATTAATACATGGTCTGATTTAAAGAAGAAGGTCTGAAATTCTAAAAGCTCTGAAAATGCTACACAGTGCCTTAAAAACGAAATGGCAGAGTAACTCCATCTCTCAGCTCTCATTTCCAACCAGGGATATGCCTGCCTTATGAACAATGTTAGGCACAAGGGCTTGAGTAAATCACACAAGCACAGCTATAGTTATATAAGTCCTCACAAACTAGTGTCAGTCCTGAACTTCTTGCAAGCATGATCCCTTTTTGGGCTCATTTTTCTTCACACAACACTTGAACTCTAGCCATGGTAGAGCTAATTGCCTGGAGACTCTCACCTTAGACTATGACAATACGTGTTTCTACCTGCAGCTGGACATTACAGCTGGATCTCATTTCCCAGTCTGTGGGAACTGAACTTCTGAGTGTGGTAAGTCAACACAATTTGGTTTTATTACTTTTTTCTTTTTATAAAATGGTTGATTTTATAATATACACATTAAGAAGTTTAATGAAAATTTTTTAGATTTTTTCCTAATCTTTCACGACCCTCTTTGCATCACAGTTACAACCAGTAGTTTGGGAAGCACTGAATTAAAGGCTAGTTTCCTAGACCTTCTATAGTCAGCAAATACTCTGCCTCTCAGCTGACATCTAAAATAAAACTTCCTTCCTATTCCTTCCAAGTTCAGTCCCTTGTTTCCTCCTCATACAAGGGCTGCCCTTCAGCGTTTCCGTCAGGAGGTGAACAAGAAAAGCTCTTTGACACAAGAAGGATTACTTACTTCATTGCCTAGTGTGTTTGGCATGGACTTGCACTTCCCCATATTATTTCCTTTCTTTTTTTTTCCTTTTTTCCCATAGGAAGGCATTCTATTTTTGTGCTAATGCTGTGCCATGATTGTGCTATTTTTACAACTCTGTTTTGTTGCTTCAAGCCTTTGTGAATTAAGGAAGGGGTGGCTGACTGACAGTAAGGTTTTCTTCTGTCATTTTCTGACAGATTCCCACTGGTACTCTGGACCGCTCATACAGGTATCCAACTGCATTACAGTATATGCAGGTTTTGTTTTTTTCCTAAAATAAGTAATTAATGTAATAAACCCAAACCATCTAACACATAGTAAGCTGATATCACCATGTGAAATTCTGCAAGTAGGATGTGTAGCGGAGCCAACGATGACAAGTAGAATAACTCCAAGAAAACTCACAATTGAATTAATATAGCAGTTCCTCAGTACACATTTAGAAAGATTGAGACTCATCATCCAAACTTTTCACAAATTAGCCTAAATATGCTCCGCATAAAGTATGCTAATACACTACTTAGACTTCTACTCTTCTTTCTTCTCCATCTGACTCAGAGAAGACCTGAAAGAATCTCTCCCTTCCCTCTCGTTATCTTTTCAATCTTAGAAATGTCAGGAATGCAATATCCTGTTTTCTTTGGTTTTGCTGGGGGGGCCTTGTGGGTGCTTTAGGAAATGTTAAAATGCTGAAGCTTTAATAAAGAGCTCCGTTGTCCAAAAGAACCTCATTAGTCATGGACAATGAAAGACTATTAATAGCAACATCAACAATATGCAAACAAAAAGACAGAACAGTGTTTAAAAGCCCTTTCTTTTTTTCAAATGCTAAAGATCCTCTCACTGCTATTACTCTGCAGTCAGCTTTTCTGTTTGTAAAACCCTAATTTCTACTGTAAACACCCCTTCCCAGAAAGTCTCTTCCACTTTTGAAAAAAGATACCTCTTTCAAGGTTTTTACAATCCATCACAAAAAGGTAAAAGGATACTATTTTTGTCCCTTTGAAAATCACCTTTTGAAAAAACACAACTTTTAAGAACACTAGCCTTGAAATAACCCAGGCTAACTAAAGTGATTTCAGAGTCAGTTAGGGAAGTAAATACTATTAGCATTTTACTGTGGACGAACCACAGAAATAACAAAATACGACGTTTTACTGCACACCCTTGCTTGTGAGGCTTGTGAATTGTGATGAAAAGAAATAGACCAGATTTGCTTCTAAAGGAGAGAGAGAAAGTACATACAAGCACATTTAAAATAGGTCCAACATTCAGACTTCTTATGATGCTATGAACATACCTCTTAAAAAAACAAATACCTCCCCAGTGAAATTCAACTAATGTTACAAACTTGATAAATTTGAATGCATGTCAGGTACACTAGAAAGGAAGAATCAAAGCTAACCTAAAAAGGAAAAGTCCATACAGTAGAATGAAAACATGGAAAGGATGGAAAGGCCCAAATGAAAGATCTACCTTTAAGCAATGTCTTTGCATTCTTGGCTTTTTTGTAATGCGATCAAAGCCATTAAGAATTTATATATAGCTCAGTGTCTCTTCGGATAGCAAAAAAACAACTAAGCAACACAACCAAGTCAATTCATTCTTCTACAACACAACATGTTTTCAATTAAGAAAGAATGCCAGGATAAAGGAGACCTTACAAGTTCAATAAGCTGAGAGCATTCGATTTTTGGAAGTGGGGGAAAGGGTTAAATCTTTTTATTGTAAACTTCACATGTTTTATGTTAATGTAACTCTTTAAGCTCTTTCTTGCCTTTCTGATCGTGTCTTTTGACAGGAAAGGGAGTATTTGTTTTGTCTGATTTTAACTCTCAGGAAAGCAAGCTAGAACTATCCAAAAATGTCTATACTTTATTCTGACCTCTGCCTTCCAAAAGGAGCAATTTAGGCATGATGCATTTTCCAGACAATGGAAGTATGAAATTCTCTTTCTAATGGAAAAATCTTACCTGGGTAATCATTCTTGTCTACATCTGAGTCTCCTCTTAGAGTGAAGCCAAATCCCGAAGGCATAGACTGTGAGGCCCAGGCTCCATTGAGAACCTGGGAAGGGTTAGTATTTAACCCATTACTGTATCCATTGTAAATAAGCACTTTCCCTCTTCTGTCTTCTCCTGCAAATGGTGCACCAATAGCAATGTCTGTAGTGCCATAAAAGAATAAAAAGAATGGGCACAAGTGAAATAAAGCAAAAATTAAGTTCCTGCAGGAAAACACACATAAATGGCTTCTGCTACATACACGCAAGAACTTCAACTTTCTGTACTTCTGTATGGATGCCACTTTTAAGGCAAATATGCAAAGATGTTTGTAGTGTCCTTTCTGTGTCAAACTTTCATGACAAAAACTTGTAAAATCATCCTATGAAGGGGTAATTGCATTATACTGAATAGCCAGTCCACACTGCATGGCCCTACCATACTTGCAGGGCATTTCATAAGCTTTAATAAAGCAAGATCTAATGAATGCCTGCTTCTACTTCCATATTTTTAAACAGACACAAATTTTCCTTGATTTTCTCTTTCACCTAACTAATAAGGAACAGCCGTTAGATAAAATTAATTTTCTTTTTCCAGATAAAATATTCAACATAGACAAATAAACCCACCCCCCTCAAACATCCAAGTGCTTTAGTATGCAAAAGAGAACAATGGAATATAATGTTTTCATCTATACCAAACCAACATTTTATTGAGAAATGAGAATAGTACTGAGTCAGGAATTTAACAGGAGGCCTTGGGCATCCTGCAATTAAGCACTGCAATCCTTAAAAAATGAGGTGCCATATCCACGAAACAGAACTCACAATGCTCTTCTCAGTTCGTACACATGGAACTCGGAGAGAATCATGTGTCTAGATTGAGATTCCACAGCCACACTAGTTGAGTTAGCCAACAGGAAACACTAGAGGAGGGTATGTACCTACAGCTCTCCTTTTTAAGTTCTCATCTAGGAGCTGATGCTGGACTCCATTACTAAACTTGACTTCAGCACCTTCACTGTAAAGGCAGGAGTGCATGAAAGCCACAGGACTGGCATCTTCAGTTATGAAGCAGAAGACTTTGGCTCTAGATTCTTCTTAGCTTTCTCTACGCAGTGAGACAGAGAAGGAGGCATATCATCTCCTCCCTTTCTCCCAGAATGCAGGAGAGTAGCGATACCAACCTTCCCTGCCCAGAGAAGCTGAGGGCATCTGCTATTGCTCACATTTAGAAAACAGGAGATCTCCACCATGGGGTCCAGCTGGGCTGGACTCCTGGGTAGGATTCCAAGAGAACCCAGTGAAGGTATTCTCAGCAGTCACAATCCAGTGGCTTCTTCCCACAAGATAAGATTCAGATTTTGTGCACCTTGAACCCCAATACAGACTATGCTCCCGACATTACTTATCCCTTGCACAGGAGACGCGTTGGCAACATTGCCCTAGAGTCTAGTGGCTACAGCACCGTGAAAACAGCCCTCAAGTTAAGAAGGAGTTAAATCCATTGATTTTTCCCTAGTGGCCAAACTATTTTTAAGGCTACTGTGCAAAATACCTCCCCCAGGAAAAACTCCTTGGGGTTTTAGATGCAGAGATGCCTGCTTTGCAGATCCCTAACATCCTAGAAATAAGAAGTAAGGAAATGCATACAGGGAAAACCAGGGTGTTACTGACCATGTCTAGGAGGCTAACTCTAGGAGCTCAAGGCATCCAGGCTATCTCAGATAATTAAGCAAGTTAGTTAACTTGGACTGTTTTCTTGAATTTAGGCTCACAGATAACTTCCATAATCATTTTGTTGTGTGCGTGTGCTATAGGCATTTGAAAAAGGTTCTGTTATGCACCTGTTTCTTTTAGTGCCTAAGTACCAATTCAAGTCTGATTCCAAAATAGGTTGTCTGTACTTGTCTGGTTCTTTCACTGTGGGCAAAATGCTCCATTTGATGAACCTCATTCTATTATCAAACTCATCCAAGCATTTGAGGAGAGAAGGAGAACTCTGCTTGTAAACAAATGCAACATCTTAGCTAAGTATTTAAATGAAATTAAAGTCATAAACCAACAGATAATATTTTCTTTTAAATGAATACGCTAATATTTAGTAAAAAATAGCACTGTAGTCAATATGACTGCCCCTCCTATAGGTAAGTTTTTCTTGATTTGTCCCTCAATATCAGTTTTGTTAGGATGAGTGTAAATTCTCATGACTTTCAAAGGCAGTTACACATTAAAAAGCCTTTTTCAGCCACTGCACAGAAACATCATATTGACTGCTTAGCCATTTTTAATTTCAATGTTATACAGAGATATATATTAGTACATTACATATAATTTACCATTATATCCGTCTTGATTGAGATCTCCAAGATGTGTGATTGCACTGCCAAATCTACCGAACACTTCAGTGCCTGTCAGAATTTGTGCATCTCGGAAGAGGAAAGCACTTTCTTGCAGGTATAGATAAACTTGCCCAACTTCTTTAGGCTTGCTCTCAAATTCTCGTTCCATAAAGAGAGGAGCACCAACTAAGATATCATCTAAACTGGAACAGTCAAACAAAACCCAGCGTCAGTGAGAGATTGAGTGTCATCAACACAGGTCATGCATTTGTTAAACAGGAAGCTGATAATTATCATAGAGTCATGGACTAACTGAGGTAAGAAGGCATTTCTGGAGTTCTAGTCCAAACACTTGGTCAAAGCATGGTCAACTAGGGAAGGCTGCTCAGGGCAATGCCCACTCCAGTTTTGAATATCTCCATGGATGGAGACTCCACAACTTCTCTGGGCAACTGCTTACACTGTTTGGTCACCCTCACAGCAAAAACATTTCTTCCTATGTTTAAATGGAATTTCTTGCACTTCAATTTATGCCTGCGATAGACACTGAAAAGCTATACTTTGCAGTTAATGATCCAGAAGTCAGGAATTTAACTCAGAGGGGATTCATGTGACTAGAACATATTCTGCTAACAGTGCTAGTGAGAGACAAATTTTAGTATAAAATCTAGCTTTTAAAAATTATACAGCAGTAAGTGTGCAACAGAACAAAACCTGCCACTTTCCAGCAGATTTTGAAAGTAATATACATGAAACATGGGTAGAGCACCAATTAATAGAGAAGGCCTCATCACTAATTCAAATGGAAACTGCGATACAAACTGGTGTTGAATATTAAGTACACGAGTAGTTGCAGTGCTCATGCAATTTTCTGTATTAAGTATTGAAGAGAAAGGACATCATAAAATCACAAAAATATGAGGCTCAGAGGGAAAAGTCCTTCTGCTCATTTTGCTACTCCAAGAAGAATCAGTAAAAGACAGACTAATTGAAGGATATTTTACATGTTGGTGTTCTAAATTAAGGTGTTTCAAACCATGTTAACATTTATTTAGCAGGAAAAATGACCATCTACTGGACAGTAAAGAATAAAATCAAGCAAGATTGATAGACACATACAAGTAGAAATATTCTTAATAGATTATTCTGAGATATGAAAGGATAGCATCAGGTTAATTTCTGAAGGTTGCCCAAGCCCATACAAACAAATAGGACAATTCCCATTATACTCAAAGGACACTGGTCATCCACTTTAAGAAACTCTGTTACTGCAAATAACTAGTGCTACTTGATCCCAGAATTTTTAATTTGGAAAACTTATTTTCTGATTCTAACAAGAAACTTTGTTCAAAGTTTGTAAAACTTGAAGAAAACTTTCTACTCTCAATTCATCATATTACCAATAGTGATGTTTTCACACAGGCTTTATCCATTAGTAAACCAATTAGCAAAATTTCACTACACTGTTTTTCCCAATCCTGATGGAAAAAAACCACGTATGATTTAGCAGTAGCTCAGCTACTACTTTACCATAGACATAGACTGGTTCTAAGATATATATCATAAATTTAGTACAGAATATCTCATCTAGAAGCCTTTTAATCACATTGTAGAACTTACATGTTCTATAAATTGTGACAAAGTACTTCTAGAAATATTATTTTTCTATTAAGTTTCATAGTGTGTTTCCATAAAGGAAACTGTAATTCAAAATGCCAGGTCACTTTGGTACAGTAGTTCTAGTCTTTATATGTCAGATTTTACCCCATGGCATGAGTAACTAAAAAAGGAAGGAAGCAAATGCTGACTTGACATCAAAGGTGGGATTTTCCTTTCACACTAAACATCAAAAGTTCTCCTCTACTAATGGAAGATGTTCATGGTTGGGACAGAATGTCAGCTGAAACAGTTGCCATGGAACAATAGCAACAACAAAAACAGATCATAAATGCTCTTTTTTTTTACAAGTTATTTTATGTATGCCATGTACACAGTAGCACTATCATCAATTATTATTTTATTATATTGCAGTCCAGATATTCTAAGTAAGATTCAGACCCCATGGTGTTATGTGCTGTATAAACTATTAAGTAAAAGATACGCTTGGCTCCAATGAATATTTTGCAAATGAAGGATTGTAAGACTAAGGGAAGATTTTATTAGAAGTGGTAGGGAACCAAAAGATTCAGAGCCAGGAAGCTCCTAATATATTGATATAAAATAAGTAGATACCTAGATACCTTTGAAACTGTGGTCCATAGAGCAATATCTAGAGTGCCTTAAATGGTGAAAGGAGAGAGGCAGACTACCTATCATCCACAGTGGCCTAAAATTCTCTAAGCAGAAGCCTAACCTAGAATACAAGATTCACCAGGTCAGACAGAAAGCAAGCAGACAGGAGCTGGAGTCTGTTATGCAGGGATGACAGCATCTCAGCTGGATGTCCAAAACGCTGGGTTACTTTTCTAGGAAAATGTCTACTCTGTTAAAATAAATGATGACGATTGTATAAAATGCATGAATAGTCCAGGGAGCAGTGACCAGAATCCAGAAGCTATGATGGCTGATCTTCCAATGTGCTGAGGGAAAGGTGGGAGGAAAGCAGTCATCTAAATTAGACTGACCAAATTCTAAACTGGTTATGGGCAGCAGAGCTACTTGGAACACCTGCAGCACTTGGTTTACCTTCCCTCCAGGTCTTGGCATGTCCCACCCACGTCAAAACCTTCCTTTCCTCACCCTCTTGATTTCCCCCTTTCTCTGTCAGTGCTGAGCTCTGTAGGTCAAGGCAAGCTGTTTCAGCAAGTCCTCTGTGAGAAGGGATGCTCCCTTAGGCAATTCTACGGGTTTGTGTTTGTTAATTTGGGGTTTTTTTTGCACTGTCACAGCAGTGTATTGTAGCCAGAGAGTAAGGATTCTTCAGCTACCCAGCTCTCTCTGATCCTCATTTATTTATTCCTGTTTTCTCGCTAAGTAGGCAATTGCTGCTTACCATGCTTTATAGTCCGTTTTACCTTCCAGCTCCTACAGTTTAAGTACTTAGACATCAGGCAGTCAAGGAGGATCACTTGTTGGGTTATAAGTACCTATGTGATTAGAATTAGGCATTTTTGTTGGTGAAGGAGGATATTTCAATTGGCTTTTAAATTGTAGGAGTCTATATTTACAAAATTGGAGTTCTGAGACAAATTCAGGTTGATGTGATTCCTTTTAAAAGGCCATAAGAGCAAAGCAAAAGCCGCTGGACAGTGATATTAAACCATAAAGTGCAGTTCCATTTGCAGTGGTATTTTGAACTGTTTCATAAGGTTTATTTCATTACTGCACTAAGATGTTGCAGTTAATATAAATTATATATTTGTTTTTGTTCCAGCACAGAAAGGTAACCAGCCAGTATTGCTTCCCTTCCGATAAAAAAAATCTTTAAAAATCACACGCTGACCACCTGCTGAGACTGTATGCACTTTCTTTGTATCCTGCCAGGTAATAAAAAGCAGGAGTATGGGAAATGTCAAGAGGTCAAAGTATAACTATGGGGAGCTTTGATATAGGCCAAATAAAAGACCAGTAAACAGTTTATGCCACTATTTTTATTGGACCGTTTCAGTCTAAATGGAAAGTGTTCTCTTTTTCCCTCTTTACTAGGAATGTAGTCTGTAAGTTGATGGCAAATCTTGATTTGTTAAGTTTCATTGTGGATTTCTCATTATTAGCAGTGGGCAACTAAACAGTGGTTAAAACAATATCCTCCATTTCCCTGTTCTGCCTACAATCCCGATGGGGTGCAGATAAAACTGCAAGAGCCACTCTGGAACACCTGCAGAACTGCTGGAGAAAAAGGTCTACAGAGCTTTCTTCCCAGGATGAGACTAATCTTTAAGCCATGTCTTCAGTCTTATTACAGCAAAGCATGATTGCTATTAATCTTTTCAGCATATAACTTAATCAGGATTCTCATACTGATAAGGCCATCACTACCTCCTTTATCCTTAGCTGCACAAAAATCCCAAGTGAATTTGAAGTTGCCATCTCCCTTTTGCTTTTTCTCCCCCTCCCACCCTCTGTTTTACTCTCCCTTTCAGATAAATATTTCTATCGACTATATGTGCAAACCAGCAAAGATAGACTACATATCTAATCAGACATGTTTATCAAGTAGAGCTTTTTGTGTTTTGTTTTCTGAGGGATGTTTGGATCTCAGAGAGAGTCGTTAGATTTCTTTTAAGATACAGACTGGGAGACCACACAGGCCTTAATAGCAGTTTGATTATATTATTGACATAAACTGTGGTCTTAGAGGAACACACAAAATATGAGACCTATCAAGTAACCCTATGGTTCACAGGAAATAACCTGCACAGGAAATAGTTTGGTTCAGTGAGAAGTTAAATAGCAAGTTCCCTGAAAGTCTAATGAGTGTCTATTGTAACTCAGATTAATGTTTCTCCACCGTTTCACATTAGTAATGCATTATGGTAGGACTAAATTAAACCTGACTCTGTATATCATAAAAATAGGAATTTTCAAAAGTGATAGTACTATGACAAAATTTAACCTCAGAAACTTGGAAAGATTTGAGTACCATGAGTACCAATGTTGAAATGGCTTCTTTTTTCTTTCTTGGTTTTGTTTTTTTTTTTTAAATTTATGTTTTTATTTTGGAACTGCAATAACATTTTATCACCTCGTTACTTTTCTCTTTTCTTTAAAGCGTCACCAGTGACTTCTGGGAAGCAATGATTTAGCCCAGAAAAATTATTTAATGCACTATGTTTAAGCACCTAATAAGAAATAATCACAAGAAAAGAGTATGAAGTAGACACATCTGAGATATTTTGATTTAGGGAAGAGTATGCCACTGCTCTAAATATAATCCTGGCTCACCTTTGTGCAGACTTCCAAGACTCTCAGCTTCGGGGATCTTTATCTCCTTGCTAGAAAGCTAGTATCAATATTCACTTACTAAAGTCCTGATCTTCCAAAACATTTAATTAGACCTTGCATGAGTTCACAGTTAGCAAGCGTTTTGTTCAACAGGGTCTGAAATCCCCAAGTGTCTTAGGCATGACCCTGGGAGCTGAGCAGTGTTCTCCCTCAGACAAGCACAATGCCTATCATAACAACTACGAGCCCGAGACACTTGGTCCTCTGGATGATGAAAATGGATGGCCAACCAGCAGCTGCTGGAATGAGGAGCTGATGATATTGGAAAGCTTTCAAAATTGAGAAATGAAGCTATGGATGGTCCACATGTGAGAAGACAGCTGCTTTTGAGAATGGGAGAATGAACTTTTGACTTTCACCTATCTCTTCCCAGCAGTAGCTAGCACTGTTTATTCACTGTTCTTCTACCTGGGTCTGTTTCCTAAGACTTTGGACATTCCCGCTTTGCCACACTGCTTTGAATAAATACTCAGGAAGATAAACTCACCCAAACTAGGCCTGCAAATACTTGTTCCACTGTGATTGCACAAAGATAAGCCTATGTGAACAATTAAAATCAGAAAAACAGAGAAGCCAAGAGAAGCATTTTGAGGTATGAAGCACCTGAAAACCTGTGTTTATTAATAAATATCAGGCTTTGCTTCTATGAATGTTCAGTGGAGCTGAATATATTTGGTAACCTACCCATCATTGTTAACATCAGATACTGCAACAGTGTACCCAAAATAAGACGCCATCTGCAAATAAAAAACAACAGATAGGCCTTCATATCAGATATCCATTTAAAAAAAATTGTATTGATAATCCTCTTTGTTTCTATGGTCATTAATTCTAAAAAGTATTTTATATATTCTTGAAATGATGTTAATGAAACTATATTCTCTAGAGATACAATATTTCATCACGTAGTTGCTTGACATTACCTGTTCACCAGTGAAATTCTGGATAAAGGTCAAGTCTGAAGAATTAATAATTGAGACCTGGTAACAGAAAAATATGGAAATTTTCAAGCACACATGGAGATGTTAAAGTGTAACATCACTGCAAACCAACTTGACACACTGAAGGATAGTCCAAGTGGCCAAGAAAAAACAGTTCTTTCATTTCACCACAGTTTTCCTGTATGATCTTGAACAAATGACTAAGATTATATGTCTCAGGTTCCTCCATGAATAAATGGGGAAATGACTTTTCCTTCCTTATGGGACACTGTGAAGAGCAGCAAATCACAGTCTTATCAGCTAATCAGTGACTACATCAGTACACATGAAAACATGAACTTAACACATTAAGAAATATATACATACATACATACACATATAAACACACATACACACCTTTCCTCTGCAAAATGGTATTAATAAGTTCCAGAGGCACAAGGATTTTTGGCTGGACGGGGCTTTGAGCAACCTGGTCTAGTGGGAGATGTCCCTGCCCATGGCAGGGGGGTTGGAACTAGATGATCTTTAAGGTCTCTTCCAACCTAAACCATTCTATGATTCTATGAAAACTAGAGAATGTGTCTGTGGCTGGGATCTCTCACAATCAGGCTAGTTCTGAAACTTTTTTTTCCCTATGACATAAAAGATGTATCCACACACGTGTATTGTTTTCTCCCTTCACTTCTAACTGCATATCATGACTTTTTGCATCTGGTATTCAGTGTATATACTTAAGAGCACTGAAAATAAACACTGTGTATGAATAATCTGAACTTGGACTTCTCTCCACTGTGGACACAGCATTGCATATGAAATATGCTAACCTATGGGCAAGCTTAGGTCTGATAACACTCAGCGGGTATAGGGATACTAGTCATACACAAATAATGCTCCTAATGGGCTACTGAAAACAAACTTCAGAAAGGACTAATTGCTTAATATTCAAAGCCCAAACCAGCAAGGCATTTCAACACAGCCAGGTAAGCCTGAGGGTGAAGGTCAGTGGCAGTTTTCTCTGATTCAAAAGTTTAGGATCAGAGACAGAGAATATAATGTAGACTTCAATCTTCCAAACAGTCTAACTGCATTCTCACTATAAAAAGGATAAAATGTGCGTCCAATACATACATAGCCAAAGTTCTGTGCTCCCCTTGGGACTCCAGCAACCAACTCTGAAAAGATAAATGATCAACAGTGAACTGGTTATGCTATCTGAGTGGTGCATGCAACATACACCCCATGACGCTTAAATTCTTCTTTGACATACAAATAACCCTTAGGATTTTGGTTTGTTATCTGTAGCAGAAACACCTGCAATTCACTTCAAGACATTAATTCATAAGATTTTAACATTCATTCAGTGCATCTTGTTGCACAAAATATTATATCTTAACTGCTGAACACATCCAGAGATCTCTTTCTGCCTAGCATTACTTAGTACTGCACAGTATAATAAAGCTCTTAGTACGAGTCAGCTTGTTACTTTACAGCTGTGGATTGATGGAACCAGAATTAGTTGTAGCATCACACAGTAGAGTACAGAAGCTAAACACAGCTGTCCTTACAAACACCCTTTTTCTTTCTGGCTGCACAACCGTTTGTCTCATCTGCTACTTGGCTTGGTGTCATGAAAGCGTTTGACAAGTTCTGCACAGGCTAACTAAAATCATTACAAGGAAATTTTTTGTGACTGGCATTGGGGGAATTCATTGAACAAGAACATGAAATATCGGACCTAGCTGCCTTCTGGGATGTAATTCTGCTCAGTGGTAAATTCTTAACAACTAGTGGAAAAAATGGGGAAAAAAAAGGAAGAGCAAAATCACAGCCTGCAGTCTTACTGTCTAAACCTTTCCTCATTAGGATATCCACATCAGAAGACAGCAACAAGAACTTCAGATATCAGAGCACCTTGAACACCCACTTGTATTGACCTAGCAGTCCTCTGCTCCTCTCTGGGTTTATATAATCCTCTGTGGTTGGAAGTAGTAATGAAGGACTGAAGAGGACACAGGATGATTCCCAGGTCAGCCAACAATGCAATTCTTTGTGCCAACCTTTCATGTTACTTAGTGATTCAAGAACCATCCATTATAAAAATGTGAATATGCATTAAAAAAAATCAAATATATATACGTACGTGGCTGCAGCCTTCCATTACCACACATCTTTTTCCCACATTATAGCATTCAGCTCAAAATTATTATTATTATTTTTAACCCATAGTGGCACAGGACAGGAAACTCTATAGGAATTAAGCAGCAGCAGTTCTGAGAAGCTGGGCTCATTTGTACTATGTCTCTATTGGCTTTGTGAGCGTGGACCATGAAGCTGTTCACCCCCTCAAGAAAGCTACCCCTTAAGGAACACCTTCTGTCAGACTGTCAGCCTTACACAAGAAACATAACTCTTAAGGTATGAAACGCCAGAGATCACGGGTATTTTCAACTAACTATATGTTTTGAAATCCTGTACAATTTCAGAACACTTGAAAATAGCTAAATCATGGACAAATTTATATTTATGACTAATTATTTTTAATGTACTCTACCAGACCGCAGTGACAGGAGCTTTTCCTCTACACTAGATTCATCTTACAGAGACTTGGAAAAACTAGTGTTCAATTTCTAACGCATCCACAAAACTTACTGTACAACTTGAAAATCGAGCAATGTTCAGCTTGTTTTCAGTTCTCCTGCCACAGTACTTTGTGCTATGAGTTCAGTACATCAATTAAGTGAGGTTTAAGTCAAAGCCTCAGTGGTGTTCCAGGAACTACTGCTGCTAAACCTAGACCATCCAGGATGGATTGCTCTGACTTTGTCCTTAGAGAATTACAGAACTGTGTCACTGGAGCTGCCACCTTCCAGGGCAGTTTTCCCTGGCCATGTGAAACTAATAAATATCCTTTGTCACCTTTTGCCAGAGGGAACAACTTGAACCTCAGTGTCTGAGCTGAATTCTAAATTATGCAATGACATTCTGCACATTTGAAAAAATATTTATCCTATAACTTTGGTCAAAACCTGTTCCTCAGTGCATGTTGCTCTACTTTATCAAATCGTTAATGTAGAGTCCTAGAAGATGGTGTTTTACAGATCATGAAACATTTCAGGTGAAGGTTTCACACTGATCACGTTTTTAAGCAATGCTATTAAGTCTGTGAGATGTCTGGTTCTTTGTGGATGGCAGTTGCCATCTAAATGCAAATTATTCTAAATATGTCCTGTATCAAACTTGATCCAAGAACCTTTACAAAGTCTCAGGCATGATCCTATATTCAGACATTTATATTCACGTGCATTCAGCTTCTCCTAATTCAAGGGACTAATTGAACACCCCATCTTCCTGTAGAATGTTTTCTCTGCCTCTAAGCCCAGGTTTTATAAAAAGGAATTCAATTCTTCTGTCTCCTGCTGTTAAATATAAGGCTTGGGGTAGGAGCAAGAGCACAGAGAACTTGTTATTACTGCATATGCCTGTGTAAGAAAATATAATGTATGAAAAGGGTCAGCTAATTAACTGCCCCAAGCACCCCATCCTTAAGGGACATGAACTGGAACTAGGGAAATTTTTATAGAGCCAAGAGCTGCTTTCTCCAACAAGACCTAGCATGCTGCTGTAGGCACATGTCTTTGTCCAGAAGCAGCTGAATGTTATCTCCTAGCCTGGGCTGTGATGTTTATGTGGCAGTCAGAAGTGTGCTTTCAGCATACACGGACATTTCCAAGCCACACTGCATTCTGGCCCGCCAGATGCTGAGGTCCAGCAGCCCCTACGCAGGTGAGTAACTTGCGTATGGCCCAAAAGACTCTACAGGACTGCACTGTTGGCTCCACTTGTTAGTAGTGGTCACCAAACTGGCTAAATTAAGTGAGCCTGGATGGCTCCACCTACCATGCTGTGACAGCACTAACTGCTGAGCAGACGCATGGGCACAATACCATAACAACAGATTCAGACTTCTGGGTCACTTAAATTCTGCTCTGTTATCCTATACCTTCTAAGGAAACATTTGCCTCTGAGAATGCTGGGTACAGACAGCTTAAGTCTCACCAGTGTTTCAATTGTATAAAAGGTACCTTCCTGCCTAGAGACCCAATGAATGAGGAACTTAATAGGTGCATGGCCGTATGGTTTCCATTCAAGTATATAGCTTCTTACCTTGTTCAGAATCCCCAGTAAATTCCCCAGCAGCCACTGAGTATCCTGTTTAAAGATAAATTAAAAGCAAAACACTTGATAAATTATTTCTTTCAAAAAATATGCAAGGACAATCAGATTTGTCTGTTCACCTGATCATCAGAATGCAAATTTTCTAACATTAGTATAGTAAAACTGTGGAAAAAAGGAAAATTTTACCACGTTATTATGACTAATTTAACTATAGGTCTGAATGTATAATAAATCTATGCCTTTTCTCCAAAAATTACCTTCTAAATCATTAATACTTAATAATTAATCTGAAAAAACAGCAGGTACTACAGTGGTTTGCCCTAATAGCTATTGACACAATTTAAGTCTTCATTACTGTACCATAATGTGCGAGTATCCTGCTCTAACTCTATACAGAAGACAGATTTCCAAAGATGCAGTTAAGTATCTCCTGTAGCTTTAGTAAACCTGTGAGATAATTGCTATTGACAGAGTAAAGACCTTTGGATTGTATCAGGGACAGTAATTTCAAATCTATGGGCATCTTTGCCTTCAAATTCCACTGTAACTTTTCTATAATTATGGGAAGAAAAACCGACCTTATATGCAGAGCCATGAATATGCAAATTCTTAAAGATCAGTACTAATAAAAGGTACATAAAGAGCCTTTTCCATATTTATTACATAGTATAATCAAATTGACTTTTGCTATTGCTTACTTCAATTGTATCTTTTAAATATCAGTGAGAATAAATTGGGTATTTGTGCAGTACTGTACAAAATACTGTGGAACTGATTATTCTTTTATCTATTAAAATTGAAATAGTCTTTAATTATTTTAAACTCAGTCCATCATCTTGGAGTGAAAAAAGATATAAAAGGGAAAATTTTGTATTTCTGCTTAACTATTTAAGATCAAATAATAACCCCAATGTGCCATTTAAGATCTCAACCTTCAAACCCTGCTGCTTTGCATAATTTTAAGAATTTTCATAATCTCATTGAAGTAACTAGCAAACTAGTGATTTGAGGTTGTGCTTAATGCAAAAAATGTTTAAATCCTCTCACAATTGGGATGTTAGTAATTCAGGACTTGTTTTCACATTTGTATAAGACCCATACTCTTTGAACATATTGCTAACTGACACAGAGCTTACCCATGTAATTGTCGTCATACGAAGGTGGGGCCACTCCTGTTTGCTTTTCTCGTGCCAGTTTCCTCAAAATATCCTTGAAGGAGTAATTTGCAATGATATCCGCAATACTTGCAGTGATTACTTGACCTGGATTCAAACAACTTCATAAATGAAAGCGATGTAAAGGAGACACAGTTTCTACAAAATAGGGCTAGCAAAAAATCAGAACAGAGCTGAAGGGATAATATAACACAGATGCAAAGAGTAGACGACTTCTCTCAATCAGACCCTGAAAGTCTCAAGAGTACATATAAATCAATAAAGCAAGGCATTGAGGCTCTGTTGAACCACGACAAAAACACCTCCAAACCCATTTCAAGGTGCTGATTCAAACTAAAGTCAAGCATTTTCGGGCTCAGCTACCTTTTGACACTGTAGAGTACAAATTTAGTAGACCAATGGAAGCGATATCTGAATGGAGAATTTGAAGCTATGAATTCCCTACCACCATAATCAACTAGATCTTCCTCCTTTAATAGCAATACAAAAACACACATCGATGACAACCGGCAAGTTGGTTGGCAGTCTGGGAATTAGCTACTTCATACGTGTCAAAACAGGTTAAAGCGAAAATACCCTTTTAACCCTTTGCCAAAACCACCTCAAGTTTTATCTATATGAGAAACTACCTCTGGGAAACTATAGTGATGCCACAAATGAACTAACAATATATGCAAATAGCAATAGAAGGTTATGTTCAGAAACCAATAGTGACAAACATTTGCTATACAAATATTAGCTATTTTTACAATTGCGGTATTTCTAGGGAAAAAGTCAGCTTATTAATTAAATGACAAATGTGCTAAAATGCCAACATAAAAATAGTTATTTCTACCTGTTTTGCTTCCTATACAACCCACATACTGAATTTTCCCTGATTTATTTTTATGCTCAGTTGCTTGTTAAGCAATTCTTCTGATTTGTATTTGTTGAAAATAAGACCAGAGACTGGTTACCTTAAACTGAGAAAACAATGGAAATCTAGAAGAACATTTTCAAAAATATTTTCTGTTTCACTTCTTGGATCAATTTAACATACCTTGCCAATAAAAACTACCAGGCCCGCCTACTATCAGGTCTCCATTCTACAAAAAGCAGAATTGAATAAAATTACACAACAAAAGAACACAACAAAATTAACCATGCATGGGAAAAACAATTTAAATGACCAAAAGAATATCAGAATCATGATAAAAGAGAATAGCCCTGTTCAAGAAAAGGCTGTAGGTGCATGGATGTGCAGGAAAATCCACAGTTAAATAAAGTTAAAATCACTCTAGGCACCCTTACATGAATGAAAGCCATAATTTTTGTAGCACTAACACAGCATTCTAAAAATTGTTGATTATTTGTAACAAAACAAAGTCAGCATAAAAGAGGATCTTCACATTCAATGAAGCAACAGTAATGCTCTATAGAGAAATATACTTTTGTCTACCCTGCAATGAGGTCTTTATTCGTCAGCAATTAATAATGTGAATAACAACATAGCTGCAGAGCATTGAAAACAATGGCAATGATCAAAGTTATGTGAGATTCTGGTCCTGTAATATTGGTACAGATAATAGTAATAATTGCAAAGTTTATTCTTTGGCCCACAATATTGTTTCTGGACCCTCCTTAAGCACTTTCACTTTCACCTCCACAAGAGAACAGTCTTACTCAATGACTAGTCTGCCTCCAAAAGCATCCTTATACAACCTGTTTTAACTTTTAAAAACTAGCTGGTGCCTGCCCATTATTTCCTGAAAGTCAGGTCTCTGAAAAGCATTGTAAGTGGGACACACTGAGATAGAAGCACATACAATTTTTGCCTATTTATCTACTAAGATAGGCTGAGCAGAGTCAGACTGGAGTGCTGCAAAGAGAAAAATAGGTGCTGATTGCATATTTTCTTTTATTAATGAATCCAGAAAGTTCAAAGCTTGCAAAGGAGGAAAGAACTTGCAACAACTTCACGAAACTTTTCATACACAACAGCATGGGGATAAACTCTTGATCACTGAGACAGTGCTGGAACACTGGGGATATAAAAGAGTTACATTTGGTCAAAGTATTTCAGAAGCAGAATCTCACCTTGTAAAAATCTAAGCTGAAACCTGCTTGACAAAAGCCTTGTCCTTCGGGATCTGCATTGCCTGCAATTATGAAGGTAGAAGCATTTTATTGATTTCACAGTGCATGTAGAAGACAACTTAAACATCCCTGGAGCTGTAAGGCTGTAAATGCAAAACTACCAAAATATGTGAAAAGATGTGTATTCTTTTTCAGAAGAGGCAGAGCAAATCAAGACCTTCTACAGGACCCTGAACCTGCAGCCCCCTTTTGAAGATTTTGAAAAATAAGACCAGTTACTTGGCACTTTCTGTGCTCACTGCCAAGGAAGGACCCTTGCAACAACTACCAGGGGTTCAGTTGGAATTTGGCTGTAGATACAAAAGTGAACAACTTAACAAGAAATCCACAGTCACCACAGTCTGCTCTGCCATAAACACAAAAATAAGTGTTTCCTAAGGCATTCTCAAAATTGTTGACGTAGTGGATGGCTCAGCATAGGTCAATGTTCAGACAACATCCTGCTTATCTGTACTATGGCAAGGGAAAGGGGCACATGTCCTTCACAAGGGCCTTTAATTGATACACATTTGCTCAGTGATGACTGAAGTGTAATATAATTTTGGATGCACATTTGTACATGCAAAACTATCTTTCCTGCTTCTGTCCAATTTATTTCTAGTCTCCAAATCCTTATATAATTGTACAAAGTGTGTTGGCATGCATTTTAGGGCTTCTCTACGAGCACTGGAGTGCTGGAAGTCTGCAGAATTGGGAAACTGAGAGCAGGAATAGCCACTTGAACTCTCTTTTCAAATAGCATAAGCCTTTGGCAAAGCCCCAGTGAGACATTGGAAGTACATGAAGCAGATCTTGTGGTCATCATTTCTTACAGATTCAGCTTCTTTCTGTACCTGTCCATCCAGGGACAAGACTGGATCCTGTCCATCCAGGGACAATGACAATATTAATAATCATCATAAACACTTAGACATAGGATGCTGAACAGGATGAACAACTGATTGAATCTAATGTGTGGTATTTTATGCAGACTTCTAGGTAACTGAACTCGATTCTAAATATATGTGCACTGTTTTTCCCTATTCCCCAAGAAGTAAGGCCCAGAGTTTGCTACCACATCCACAGAGAAGAATGTGGAACAGCAGTGCTAATGTGCATGGCTTTCTTCCGTGCTGGAATTCCTTCATAAGTGTGCTATTGTGGGTGATATTGGCATGAATGGTGATACAGGCTTGTGTGTTTCTGTGAATAGTCTGGTCTTCAGATGGTGATCTTGTGATGAGAGATTTATACTAAGTATGAACATGAGTAATCGGTTTAAAATGCTGTCTGGTTCTTATCTAGATCTGTTTGTTACATTTTAAAGCCATTGAAATTGAACCAATTATATCTCATCACTATAACTGTATAAGCTTAATTTACATAATTTCTCCTCTTTCAATTATACAATAAAGCATCCAATTGCAGGCATATAATTTAATGTCGATTTTTCTTTAAACCCTCATCCAATGCAATAATGTCATATAGTAATCTTCATTCAATCAAGACTGTGTGAAGACTGAAAGGATGAAAACATTGAGTGCAATATCAATTGCTCCAACACAAGATTGTTCCTAATACTCACTATTTCGACAAGGTGAATATTCAGCATAGGCACTGAAGTTCTGAATTGCTACATAGCAGGTGCCAACGGGGTCCTTCTCAGGGCTGTCTTTAAGGGTTCTCCAATGATACAAGGGAGCACAAGCCTGTCAAAACAGAAATGATGTCACATGTACCTTTCATACACTCATGCATCTGGCAAATGTAGTTTTTAACAGTGTACAACGATTCTCTCTGGCATTGTATCGTTCATGTAGGAATGATCATAACATATTGACAGAAGAAAATGCAGGACCACTGGTTCTTATAATTTCATTATAATCTGAAAAGTGTAGTCTAATCTTTCACTTATAGCCCTTAGCAGGTAAAAACTGTCAGGGACTACAACTCACATTTAAGCATATGTTACAAATACCCTCTAAGCCTGCTTCACAAGTAATACGTTTGTTCTATTACTGCACACTGCACAGGACTTGATCCCATAGTTTAAGACATAGATCACATACACGTGGCTGAAGACATTCCTGCTTCTGTCCTGATATGTCTTAAGATAATGGCCATTGCAATAGAACTGCTATGATTCTACTAAGCGGGAGATTTGTCAGGGTGTTGTGTCATATCGTGTGTCACAATCATCAGATTGTCTGCCTTCTTATAAACCGTTGGTTCAAATCTTTGGAGAGATGATACAGCTATAATGCATTCAACAGTCTCTCAGTGAACAGGTTTTTGCTAAATAAATTTTGGCTAGTAAACTAATATTTAATCTTCTGTGTTATGGTAATGGTGTTACTAACGTAAGGATAAAAGATATACAAGCTGTGTAGAGAGAGAGAATTTTGAAAGCAATTCAAATAATTGGAAAAATAGAGGACATAAGCTGTCAGGTATGCAAGTCATTCTTCAGGGGCTCCTGTGCCCTAAAACTTTTCAATTGGCTGGGGGCGGGGAGAAGACACTACCTCTCCCTACAACCTTGTCTCTCTAAGATACAAACAAATCCTCCATTCATGTCCTAACTTGTCTACCTCTGGCAAGACATTGTTATTATTCACATTACTGTATAAGCCTTAGTTCTTCAATCAGTTCCAGCTGGATGAACCACTGTGCTACTCAGAGCTTAACACAAAATTCAGAGCTTCCGGAACATTGGTTTAAGGACCAGGAACTCTTAACTTTTTCCTGCCTACGAGACTTTACAGACTAAATCATACCAGAGGGCAAAACCAGAGTGCAGCAAACAGGAATCTCTCTCCTGTGAGGGTGATTTTAGGTACATTTGACATTGAGCATACCGGATTGAAACAAAAATTATATATAACCATAAACATTAACCTAATGCAGCTTACTATCATGGAATCATATAATAGAATAATAGAATCATAGAATAGTTTGGGTTGGAAGGAAACTTTAAAGGTCATCTAACCCACCCCTGCCCTACAATAAACAGGGACATCTTTAATTAGATCAGGTTGCTCAGAGCCCCGTCCAACCTGACCTTGAATGTTTCCAGGGATGGGGCATCTACCACCTCTCTAGGCAACATGTTCCGGTGTTTCACCACACTCATTGCAAAACATTTCTTCCTTCTACCTAGTCTAAACTTTCCCTCTTTTAGTTTAAAACCATTACCCCTTGTCCTATTGCAACAGGCCCTGCTAAAAAGTTTGTCCCCATCTTTCCTGTGGGCCCCCTTTAAGTACTGAAAGGCCACAATAAGGTCTCCCCAGAGCCTTCTCTTCTCTGATGATGATGCTACATGATGAACAGCTACAACTCTCTCAGTCTGTCCTCATAGCATAGGTGCTCCAGCCCTTTGAGCATCTTTGCAGCCCTCCTTTAGACCCGCTCGAACAGGTCCATGTCTTTCTTATGTTGGGGGCTCCAGAGCTGGATGCAGTACTCCAGGTGGGGTCTCACCAGAGTGCAGTAGAGGGGCAGAATCGCCTCCCTCAACCTGCTGGCCATGTTTCTTTTGATGCAGCCCAGGATGTGGTTGGCTTTTCTGGGCTGCAGGAGCACATTGCCAGCTCATGTCCAGCTTTTCTTCCACCAGTACCCCCAAGTCCTTCTCCGCAGGGCTGCTCTCAATCCCTTCATCCCCCAGCCTGTATAGATACTGGGCATTGCCCTGACCCAGGTGCAGCACTACCACATTTACAGTTTTAAAAAAAGTTTCTGACAGCTTGATTACATTTTCTTTTTCTCTCCTTTCAGTCTACATAGCTTAAAAGACAAAGTTTTCTAGCTTCAGTATTCAGGTTTTTGCCTGAAAAGTGTTGACTATATCTCTGTTTCAGAAAGCCTGAGAAGAGTTATCAGAAGCAAAACAAAGTTTGGTCAGTACAGACACAGCACATCAGTTGGTGATGAGGTTTTCTGCTCATTTGATTAAGATACATCAAATGGTAGTAAAGAACAATTCTATTTCAGTTTCTGAACTGTTGTTTAGTAGAGTACATATAATGAAAAAAATTCAGCTCTTTTTAGAATTTTTACATTGACAATTCAGAAAAGTGATGTAATATTTATTCTTATAAATACTTTCTTTGTGTAATTAGCTTTTAAATAGAAAATGCATGTGCAAAAGAGTGGTACATGAAGACACTGATTAGGAAGTTTGAGAGCTGTGATAACACTGACACAAGTGACAGAGAATTAACAGTATATGCTAGTTCTGTAACAGAATAGGGTGATGTTTTATTCATTACCTGTTTCATGTCAAAATCCTTCTCTAGGTTATCTACAAGGCATACTATTTAAGGGAAAGCATTTCCTTTAGATAGTTTTCCATTATGACTACTTCTTCAGTAGTTTGGAAGTTTTAAGCAAATCTCAAGACACAAATTGTTGCTTTACAGTTGTAAAAACTAATGAAATGAATGACCAAGCTAATTATTCTTATCAAAATTATTTCAGCGACATTTTCAATGTAAACCTTAGTGCATAATGTCTGTGTATAAGAGGCTTCACCACTACTTTACTAAGCAATAAAAGTGCTTGCCCCCTGCTGGGATCCTCTACCAATACAGGTAAAAAGTTCAGTGAAACTGGAAAACAGACATTGGACTTTGTTGGCAATTTGATTTGGAGCTTTTTTATCATGACTTTTTTGCATCTGTTTTACCATTACTATGACATAGCTGTTCAAAACAATGTAAAATGTGACAAAAGAGGGCAGTGCTTTCTCTTACTAATTGATCTTCAGTACAGGTTCTTGGCTTCCATTACATTCTGCATTTAACGCTCCCAATGAAGCTTCATAATACAAAACTTTTCATAGCATATAGCTATCAGTAACTGTGTATCTCTAAAATATGTTCATTATCTGTTTAAAAAAATCATCATTCACTTCCATAACAATATGGCATTCTGCTATTTTCACATGGCAGCAAGATTATCTTAACTTGATCAGTTCAACCTGATTTCATAGGCTGCTTTCATTTTCTGAGTTACATACATCATCTGTTTTATAATTCATTCATAATCATAGTTGTTTCCACAGTCTACACAGAGAGCTACTAAAGATACATATTTGAGAAAAATAAACATTATCTCGAAATGAATACCAAATGCATAAGACTTACCACAACTTTTTCTTTATGAGCTTTGACTGTTGCCCCAAACCACTGATTTGTCTTAAACTCAATAGGTTCCCTCGTGCCATTGACTTTAATTTTCCTGTTGTCTGATAAAGAAAGAAGCAGCATGTTGACAGCTTATTTTAAAAAGTATTGCCCTGTGAATTACAGATACAAGTGAACAGACTAATCCATGTATTACATTGCATCCACTGTCATTGTCCTACCAGCTTATTAGGAAATGGACATTCTAGTACCATTTAAGCTTTTTACTGGTCAGTGGAAAACAACTTCAATTCACATGTGAAAATTGAAAATAATTACACTGAAACTTCGGGAAAAAAAATACAAAGAACCAGAAGAAGAAACCCTGTGTTTCCTCCTGAAAAAAAAAAAAAAAAAAAAAAAACAACAAAAAGTTTATCTGGAATTTATGATGAAGAATGAACAACAATCTACAAAAACAGGTGAAAAGCCCTAAAAAGTTTCCTCATATGTGGTAGAAACCTTCCATATAAAAAGCATGTTCCGTAATTAGTTTTTGTCAAACAAATGACATTTCTCAGCATGCTTTTTCAAAGACCAACACTACAGATAGCAAAGGACTTAGTTTTTAACAGAATTACATGTGTACACACTGTCACAAGAGACAGCTTCTTAATGTTGCTTTATATACACTCTTACAGATGTCAGCATAAGAGAAGCCATCTGGGCAAAGACTCAGGCCAATTATAATGCATTTCAGGTTTTAATAAAAAGCAGACATCCCTTCCTTTCACCCCTAGTTCTCTGAAGTAAACTGATTTCCCATATGTTCATGAGCTATGCTCTTCCCTTACCAGTCATTCCTAATGAACTTCTCAATTTATACATAAGCAGGGCATTACTCCTTCCCCCTTGTATCTGCATTCCCTTATGTTTGTTTCTGGTTCCTATCAGGAGGGATTTCACAAGAATCAATCCTTTTTATTCATTCTAAGTGAAAATAAAACCGTATACCATCTACTTTGGAATGTAGAAAAAAATGTAATGTCACATTATATTGCATGGATTTACATACGTTTTGGGGAAAAAAATGAAGAAAAATGCAGCTGGTATAAGTGTCACCCTTAAAAAGCCAACACTTCATAGGATTTGCTCAATAGGAATAAAGGAGGTATCTGAATGCTCTCCTAGGATGTTGGATCACCAGTTAACTCAGGTCATGGTAACCTCATAAATGTTACAGATATAAACTGAATTAGAAAGAAAAATGCATTATATTTGTAGAACCAGGGTACTCTATCTCTGTATTTTTCTAATAAACATGAAGGAAAGTTGAATGAGAATGAATCTGTCAAAGTCTGAAAGTCTCTGAGAAAATGTCTTCATACAAATATATGTTTCTGTGCTGCACCAATTACAGGAACCAGTAGGGAAATACATGCTTAGAGAGATAAAAGAGGTGAATTTCAGGAATATTTAGATCTTAAAAAGTCAGGAAGAATAATTTTAAATCACTCTAAAAATATTCATTTTAAAAATACATTTTATTTAAGTTAGGCCTAAACTTTAAGAGTGTGAGAGACAGCGGCTTTGACACACTGCATTGCAGGAGCTGCCAGCTTCTACCTAGTGGTTGGCAAGACCATTATTGATTATTTTTTCCAGTGAAGTCAGACCCTTTCAAACTTTAAAAGTTTCTTTTTTCTTTTTTTAATGCTCCAGCAGATCTGAACATGATCAGTGTCCACAGATGAGGTCTTTTGAAGCTTGAAAATCAGCCATGGCCAGCTTACAGCAGCCAATGCTAGCCTGGCTCTGAGGTTACTCACGACCAGTATTCTAACTTAAAAAGAGCTTACATTTTCAATCAAAACAGCACACTTGCCTACTGGCAAAGTATACTAGAATTTGAAAAGAAGTTAGGTTTTAAAACTAGGACAACTGTTTGCAGGATTTATAAGAAACATAGCTGAATCTATCAGTAAATCTGTAAGAACTGTAAATGCACAACCACTTCGCTTAGTGGCATATGGTGTAGATTGAATCCTTCATCATGTGGCATGGGATTTTTGTTATAAAATAATTAGTAAAGTATCACAGACACACAAATTAATAAATAGCTTTTTTCTCTAGATAAATCTCTTTTGGCAGAAATTCTCTAATCACCTTTGTTCAGGATCCGTGTTGGAGCTATGGAGTTATATTCCCAGTTTCTGAGGTTGTGCCTTAAAATACAGTTTAGTCTTTTGTATATAACAAACATTCAGTATTTCAGATTGCTGTGAACCAGCTACTGCTTCCCCTATAACTTTATCAAAGTGAAGTTATATACACAATGAACTTGTCTGAATACACGTGGACTGTCATTACCGTCCCCTGATTGTATTCAATTAGACAACAAGGCTCTGAATGAAGCCACTGTAAATGTCCAGTTCTGAGCTAGTCATCCATTTACAACTGAGGTCATGATCTAGGGCACAGTTCTGCTCCTCCTAAAGCAAGCGTCTGAGAAGGTCAGAAGAACCATGGCCCAAAAGTACTTAATTTTTGTTTTACCAACTGTAGATAGTCAGCTTAGACTAGACTCAGATAAAAACTACTCGTTTACTCAGATAAATCCCAATCCAGTTTTAAAAAAAAAAAAGGCATAAAGTTGTTACTTCTGTCTGTGGTACATCCCTTAAAACTGTGTTATCTAAGCATTTCAAAAAATAACATGTCTGTCTCCTGACAACACCCTTATATGACAGGGAAATATCTTTCTCTGTGTTATTTATGGGGATCTGAAGTCCACAGGCTATGTCTATCCTGTATGTTACCCACAGGCTAAGCTATATTTCTGTGAGCAGCAAAAACTTGGCTTGAAGTCAGGCTGCATTCAAATGTCATCTTCTCTTCTAGAAGAGAATGCCTGGCCCCTTTTAGGAAGGAGTCCAGGCTATCTCTTATCACGATACGTGACACTAGTGCAAGGATAGCTAGAGCACAAGGCAGCAGCTGGGCTGGGCACACAACGCCTGAGCCTGTCCACAGAGCAGTCCAGGGAGTGCCCGAGTACCAGCTGGAGTGCTTCAGAGCCAGCCGAGGAGCTGTTCCAGATGGTCAACAGTATGGATGACTCGCAAATTTGGCTGGAAACTCAGCCGTGGAGTCACTGTTAATTGTACTGCCTAAAACTGTATTGCAGATTAAAGCCCAGACAACTAGGAATATGCAAAGAGCAGAGAGATGTGTAAGTATAAATTCAGGTGCAAGGACATCCTTAAACTGCATTTCAGTAACCCAAAAGCATCTCATTTTCTAGTGCAGGAGCCAAGACTCCTATACATTGGTACTGCCCCACAATCCAGCTTCAGAAGCATCTCTGGAGGTGGTGAAACACGATTCTCAAAATCCTTCACACAATCTTTTAGACTTCAGGTACCTAGAGGCTACCAAGGGGAAAAAACCCCCTTAAATTGCCAAAGCAGTAGTTGGACAAGTACAAAAATTTGAATCCAGAGAGTAAAATGCAAACCATTTTAAGAACAACAGTGTAGAGATTCATTTTTAGGAATTAAAATCTGAACCCGGAGCAAGTGTTAATGCAAATCCATTGTTTGCACACACTAGATTAAATTTGGTGCTTTCTACAGGGATTGGTCTCCTCTCAGTCACTGAGTCGGCACATTATAAACTGTTTAACAGGCATGAATCAAACATTAATCTTACAAATATTTATTTCTTGTAGTAATCAGGATCTGCATAAGAAACAGATGTATTTGCAAACACTGATAGTGGCTCATTGTGATTCATTCAGCTCTTGAAAACTGGAAGTAAAAAATGCAGCATCTATTATAATTTGAAAATAATTGAACAGAAGCAAATAAAAATATTTTAATCAAACTTAACCCAGGAAAACAATGCTTCAAATCAAAGCAACAAATCTGGCTATGTAATACAACTGCAACTCTTTCAGGTCTTACCCTTCAGGAACTTTGAAAAGCATTATCTTTACTTCATGTGTGTTTGCCTGTATGTACTGGATGAACGCAGATGACCATTAACCAGGCATCTGCAGAAGGCTCAGTTAGACTCTGCCCTCTAAGCTGTACCTACTCAGACTACATCCAGGATGGCAAATCCCTTTCAAATATCTGTTTTGATACATGTGTGTGTGTGTCTATGTATCTATGCACATCCATCCATACAAATAAATATAGATAATGTAAAATGTAATATATATTTCATATATTTACACATAATTATATATACACAGAGTAGCGGTGAATAATCACCTCAACCTATCCATATTTATATAAAACAGGAATACAAACATCTAAAACCAACAAACATTTATATTTATACAAATATATACAGGTCAAGGAAAGTGAATATCCCCCTCACATGGAGACAACACCTGGAATGTTATGTACAGTTTTGAGACAGCAGTACAAGACTTGCAGGCACTTTGCCCAAAGAAGAGAAAGCCAAGGAGAATCTATTTGCACTTCATCCAGTGATCAACAGGTAGAGAGAAGAGAGAGCCAAACTCCCGTCTGAGGTACGCAGCAACAGGAAAATAGGTAAAAAAACCCAAGTTACAGCAAGGGAATTTCTGATTAGATATAAAGAAAATACTCTTCACGGTGAGAGTAATTAAGCACTGGAACAGATTCCCCAGAGAGGCTGTGGCATTGGGTAGTGTCAGAACTTGGCTAGACAAGGCTCTGAGCAACCTACTTCAAGTTTGAAATCAGCCCTGCTGGATCATTAGGGTCCTGCCTTACAGGACGGAAGAGAGAGGGAAGGGTTCGTACTGGCACACATGGTCCCATAATCTAGAATTGAGGGAAGAGAGGGGGTCTTGTCAACCCTATCACCATGGCAGAGTGGTATTTTTTTAGTACCACTACCAATACACATTACTAAGCAAAGGTAAGTCAATAATGTTCACAGGGTCATTGATATCAGACCCTCAACAGAGAGAGAATAGAAACGCAAAGCTAAAGACTATGATCTAGGGACCCAAGCCAAGAAATTGCCTTCAGTGTTAATGCAGGGGGAAAAAAGGATTCCATAGTGTTTAGAGACAGTAAGGACATGCAAAACCCTTGCATGACGAGAAGAGTTGCTTCTATTTTTAGATTTATCTGATTCTGCAAACATCTATTTAAATTCTGGGTTTTATTGTGCCTTAGATGCTATTCATATGAGTTATTTTAATTTAATAGATTGTATCTAGAGAGCTTTATTTGGACTTTCATTCCATGAATCAAGAAAAAAAAAAAAACATCAAACCCAATAGGATTTTTTTCCCTAAGTACAATCTGATCAAAAACAAATTAAGACCTCTGGGTTTAAACTAACATAGCTAAGGGTATTTTTTCCCTTCTTTAGATAAGGCTGAGACTTATAAAAGAAACCCATGAGGGTCCATTATAAATCAGAATGCTACAAGTGAACCATGAGGCTCCGGATAAGGTCTTACTGGCATAGTGGACTGAAATGTGTCAACATTTAAAAGTACAACAAAGTTCTCCCTCAGCACTTTCTCTTGAGATGCAAATTCTGTTTTATAACAGGATTCTAAGCTTTCCCTAGAATCTTACCATCTTTACAGCTAATGATTTTTTCATGTAACTAAACCTCTTGAGTCCCACAATACATCCTTTCCTTATACAGTACCTGGGTTCTGTTACAATCAGCTCAACTGCTGGCCAGATTAGCTCATGTTTTTTATCAACTGCACGCTTGGCCAGAACTGATCTACATTCCCCCTCCTCTGTTCCTCTTCAGAGGCTGCTCAAATTTTCTACGGCTAGTTTAGAAAAATATAACCTATTTTACTAAAACTGTTAAAGTTAACTGATGGCAAAGACAACACCCCAGTGAGTTCTGGAAACTTAGGGGAAGTGGTATGCAAAATTCTGCCTTTAGGAGCTAATTTAAAACTAAGAACTTGTTGCAGTCTGCTAAGTATTACAATTAAAAGTGACCATTATAATGAGTTTCTGAAATATGAACTATTGGCTTTTTACCAGATTTCAAATGCAATAGTGCACTTCAGGGGGCATTTAAGTTTGTTTCTGGCTGCAAGATGCTCTGAGTGGTTCAGAAGTTCCCCGGTTAATCAAGCGGGGAGAAAGTTTTCCTCGTATTGCTCTCCTGCTACCTCTCCTGGCAGCTGAACGGAAGAGCACCCAGCTTAAACTCAAGCACTTGGTAATTCTACCTCCATGCTAAAGCAGAAATAGTCATTGTAAACCTCATTTCATAATGGAGAAACTGAAAAGGAGAAGTTGGCTTTCTGTAGGTAAGAGAGGAAAGACAGATCACAGGTCTTTAATATAATGCCAACGCTTGTTCCCCTGTCCTCTCATTGAGTTTCAAAGAGTATCACAGCCTTACACTGCAATGCAACAGGACAGCTTTACAGAGCTGGGAGACAAGGGAGAGGAGTCTCTGCCCTTCAGCCCGTATCTCCTGGAGTAAGGGGATACTAAAAACCCTTCCATTATACTTTATCTCAGTTCCCTGCTGCAACAGAGCAGGTTAAAGCACCAGTTGTGCTCTCAGGGGCAGTGCTTTCAACTTCTGCCCAGAGTCTCGGCCCCAGTGCCCAGATTTTGGGAGCTTTAAAGAATAGTAAACATGGGACTGCAGAGTCAGTGCTGTATCGACAGCAGGAAACATGTAGAGTTCCTGCTAAAGCCCCTTCTTGGCTGGAGGCCATATCACTGGCCAACCCATATGGGAACGTCTGGTTACATGACTTGGTTATAAATGGGTCTGCCCAAACCCTACAGCATGTCAAAATTTCATCCCCTTCTTCCCTCTGTTCTCTTCCCTCCTGACCCCCTGTTCCTTGTCAGGAACAGTATTTCATCAATAGGATTAATTTTTGCAAGTAAATCACCTAATTGCTTTGGAAATCTCTGGATCAGCTACTATGAAGAACAGAGATATGTGACCTGAGAAATTAGTGACAGTCTGGGAGAACTGCCTTTAGAACAATTTCAGCTAGGTGGTATAACCTAACTCAATTCAGTTAGGTCTAACTAAGCCATCTTCCCAGCAGAGTAGTTTAGCCCACCCACATTTCCACATTAACACAAGTTATGCAGCTGCTTATAACACTCAGACCAGCTTGGGCATCCTAACATATGCACAGTACCACAGAGATGATTTCAGAAGTAGTCTTTGTTTTGAGTATCTGTGCTAGTCGTAAGGAATCCAGTCTGTGTTTGACAGCTAGAACATGGCACACAGAAGTAATGACACGTTTTTAATAGGTGTTTTTGTATCTTTCAGTGGGATTTGAGTGAATACTGAGTGTTCCTGTTGGAACATCAGTAACCAATACAATGTCTACTCCCTCATGTGATCTTAGTTTATGAGAAAAAAGGAGCGAGAGAGCTTCACAAACCATAAGGATTTGCCTTTTGTCATTTAAAGCTTATGTGACACAAAGAATAGGGTTTAGTCCTCAGTGTCACAGCCTGTGTGACTGCACCTTGCCAGTGACTCTGGGTGCAGCCCTTGCACTGTCAGATCTTTGACCCACTGTAGAACACCACAGTTGTCTTACACCAGTAACAGGATGCCAGGTCCATTTAGGCTTAGCACTTGTATTCTCTCTTCAGGACTCTATGGCATGTGGGATATAGAATAAATTTCTTTAAACTAAAACTTTAGTTATTTTCAAAGTAGAAAGATATAATTCACAGAGAAAAACAAAACTCTACAACAAAAACAACCTTTACGGGACCAAAGACCATCTTATCTCAGCGCTTACCCTCATAATATGAACCTAAGCAAGCCTAAGTCTTTCACTAAAGTGTCTGTCACTTAGTTCTCTCAAATCACTTCCTGAACAAGTGCCCCCTCTAAGGCAATATACACTTTACAAACTCAACACATTCCTTTTTTCATCCTTCCCTTCCTTGACTCATGAGCGTGTTCTTGTTCATCATTGCTTTTTAACAAGCCATAAATGCTTATGCAGAGAGATTTTGTTCCTTTTCAGTTTGTTATACTTTACAGCCCCATATCAAGGTATATCTATTCATTCATTCAGTAAACATCTCAGTATACATAAAACACAGGATAACTATAAATTAGTATACAGCAACTCCACAGCTGTAACACCATGATATTTGAAAATGTCCAGAATCTTGACTGAAGCGACCACAGAATAGTAGTCAATGTCCTCACTGTTTTCATTTAGTAGGACCAAGATATCAATAGTGTTAATACAAATAACATCAAAGCATTTGCAAGTGAAGGAACCCTTCCTGAAATTAGGTCTCCTGTTCTTGTGGAAACAGTGAAGTGATCTGTACAGTTACATAGGAGTCTTAACAATTAGGTGCCCACTTATGCACCTACTTGTGGCAGTAAAAATTCAAATAAAATCCAAGTGCACTGTATGTTCCCTCCTCAACAGCAGAACATAACGTGCATTGAATGCAACATACCTGAGCTTCATTTGTGTACCCAGCCCTCAGAAATGGAAGACGTGAGCCCTCATGCTCATATGTAATTTAAGTCAGTGGTTTTCAACCACTTGGATTTGTTGATCTCTTTAATTTTTATGTTATCTTGGAAATTTCAGTTTCTGTGACCTGCAGCAATTTCACATATCTAACTTGGGATACAGTATATGTGAATCTGCTTTTCTTTTAAAATTCTTTAGAAGTGTTCTGTTGAACTCTCGTGGCTGAAAAATACTGATTTAGTAAATTCTTTACCTATTCGTTGGGTCACACTGCCTTTAAGTGTTAAACTCCCCTTTTCTTTCTAGTTCCACTCAATTTTTACTTCTGATCTTAATTAGAAAAGCTTTTAATTATTCAGAAGTTTTGTTTCTTTTATTATGCTTAGTGAATTTAACTCAAAGAGCTGATATTATTTGGCTAGAGTCAAGAAAAAAGTACTTAAAAAAATGAAGGTTTGTATAAAAATGTATCAAAATTAAATCTTCCAGCTCTGAAGCAGCCTCTGTAGCTTTTCTGTTTTGTTTCAGAAAACATTCCCAAAGCTTTCCAAGTTTTTTAAAAATCTCCTATGAGGCGTGAAGCATTAATCTTTAAATTTAAAGCTGCTAGAGCTGAATTTCCAGTCTTCTAACAAATACTGGGTGGTTTTGTTTTGGGAGAAAGGATAATCTTGTGGTTAAGGCACTGGAGGAAGAGGGAAAAATCCCGAGTCAGTTCCCAGTATCATCACCAACTTCCTGTATGATCTTTGACAACCCAGACTGACTTTTTCCTCTTATCAGAATAAATGTAAAAATAGGAATATAAATATAAAATGGGACTAGCAGCATTTCTGAGTGATGTTGTAGGGAAAAGGCATAGTAAGTACAAGGTGCCTGTACAAGGAAGAGCCATAAGCTGAAAATACCCCTCACATTTACTAAGGACTATCTAAGTCCCACTAGGCATACAGTGGCCCAAGGATTCAAAAGTAACTGTGTGTAACGGTTTATTTGAGATAGTATCATCTAGGCTAGAGCTCACGTGGACTGCTCTGTTTGGGGGAATAGCAGAAGAGATGGAAAACTTGTTCCTGTAAGTAGCGGATTTTGAAAAGAAAAATCTGACATGAAATATACATCCATACTTCAGCAAAGAGAGTCACCTAAGGCGTATTGGAGATGGCCTTTATGTTGCTGGCAATAAAGAATGGGTGTTGGTACGAGCTATGCAAACCTTCCTGGGGTCCCTGTATATGAGGGCAGCTGGCTATTGCTGAATTGTGCGAAATGACGCCTTTACTGCCCTTGGTACTGGAATTAGCTAATGATAACACTGCTAAACCTGCCTCTACTGCAGTTCCTCCTCCAAGCACAGTGCATTTATATCTGCACAACAAGCTCTTTCTGGCTTAACTTCAGCTGTCTACAGGTCAGGTATCTACCCAGAGGACACAAACAACTGTCTCTGGAAGACTAAGTGAACCACATTTTGGAGATTCCAAGATGAATAGCTGTGTGATACAGTCCAAAGCCTTGTTGATATACTTAATCATGAGCCTGTGTTTGTGCCTTTCTTTGAAACATAGTATCTACAAAAGGACACCTCTGCCAAGCCTATGGAGTTGTCCTGAGTCTCTTCAATCAACTTTCCTGGAGTTTCTCCCAGGAAAGCCAGATGTCCTTCTAGGTTTCATCACTAGGTTTTCATTCATTTTTCAAAAGGTCCGTTTAAAATGTGATAGAATTTTCATTTGGCCTGTAAGATTTCTATTCAAACCTGAAATTAATTTGTATAGATAATATAGTCCACTTGGGTTACATAACTATCTCATCTAAGATGAAAATACAAGAAATATTTCCTAAACTGGTTTTATTTTAAAGATGTCCACTTAGGCCATATTACAATGAAAATACTGTATGCATACTGTCTATCTCTGTACATTCCCATTTATATATAATGGTATGCTGTACGTAGTATTACATGCCTAAGCAGCCACATACACATACAGGAGCTACCTCTTACTCTGTTTTGAAGAATGTCCAGCATGATGGGAGCATCATCCTGAGTAGAGTTCCTAGACACTAACATAGTAATAGGATGTGTGGGTGGCTAGAGCTGGAAGGGGTGAAGAACTGCCCTGCTTACTTGCTACATTTCAGTAACCTCTTCTAATTTCATCTGTGCTCTAAGAAAAAAACCCCAAAACTGAATTGTGTTGTGTTCACATTTAAATAAACCACAAATGTTAAGATTAAATATAACCTCAAGAATCATAACTTTTGCTTAACAATTAAAACTGTCAGAGTCTGCCTAAATAAAGGAATCAGTTTTAAAGTCCCTGCAAACACTAGGTTTAAATTATTTTCAAGACCTATAAAGAGACAACAGAAAACATAAACAGCCTGAACTGTTTAAAACGTGTGTTCCCTCTAATTAAATAAGAAACATCTGTCTTGGGATTTTGGGAGTGGATATAATCTATCCACATTGTGCCTAAATCAGTTTGCATCTAGCTTCCAATATTCTGAAATAAAATTCTTGCTTTCTGAAAAGAATTAAATAAGCATGCCACATGAGGTACTTCATCCATCTGCACAGATGGAAAACCCCTTCCTGAAAATAACAGCAAAGACCAGCAATCCTGTGACTTCCAGAGTTCCAGAGACTTCCAGAGAAGTGTGAACTTCTCTGAACATGGATTTGGGGGGTTTGCCTTCTGAGCACTCAAAAACCACAAAACGCAAACCACCCTATTTTCAAAACGAGGAATCTGCCACAAACACCTTTCATTAAAGCATTAAGATGGCCTAGGCACACAGATCCTGGAGGTCATACTCCTATTACTTCTCTGGGGACCATTAAACCCTTCCCTGCAAGCGCACACCATACAGACTCCCCGAAGCCCGATTTCTCCAGCGAACCGCAGATACTCGGACCCAAGTGACACAACCCAAGCGAGCGCGGGAGGAACCCGTCCCGGAGTGGGACCTGAGCACCCCAGAGGAACACCGGCACGGCCGCGCCACGGGATGCAGGGAGGCACTTACTGGTGTTATCGAAGGGGATCTGCCTGCAGCGGGCGGCGGGCCAGCCGCAGTGGTACACCGCTCCTCCTTCCACGATGTCTGGCTGCGTGGTGTTGGCTTTGGGAGCTCCTACCAGGACACTGACTCTGCGAAACACACCGGGAGGTCACCGGGGCCGATCGGGACCGGCAGGCGGCGGCCCCGGCACGGCGACCCCGGGGCCGGTTGTCACCTTCGGACACCGGCCCGAGGGCGGCGGGCGGGACGCCGCCGTTTTCCCAGCGCCTTCCCCAACGCCTCCCCCGAGCCGGTCGGCGTCCCCCAGCCCCGGCCAGGCGGGAGGGCGGCCCGGCGGCGCTGGCTCGGCCATAGCCGGGACCCCGCCGCCCCCCGGGGCCGCGGGCGCCGCGCTGAGGGGAGCGGCCCGCCCGGCGGCGGCGGCGGCACTCACGTGCTGGGGTCGGGGATGTAGAAGTCCACCGAGTACCCGAAGTAGCTGCCCGGGGGCCCGCTGTACACCGTCAGCTTCTCCTCGTCCAGGTTGAAGGCCACCAGCACCGGTGCCCAGAGCAGCGCTGACAGGAGGAGCGGCGGGCACGGCCGCTGCCGGCGGCGGGCGCGGCCGGCCCGGAGGCTGAGGCGCAGCATCTTCGCCCCCTTCCGCGGCCGGCTCCCGCTGGCAGAGCAGAGCAGAGCGGAGCGAAGCGAAGGGGAGCGGCGGGGCGGCCGTGCGGTGCCGCGGCGGTCTGGCTGCCGCCGTGCGCTGGCGGCGGGGCGGGGGGCTGGCGAGGGCGGCTCGGCCCCGCTCACCCCGACGCCGCCGCCGCGGGGCCAGCTGCGCTACGGCGCCCCCTGGCGGCCCGCGCTCGCCGCCCGCGGCCAGGCAGCCCAGCGCAGCGCGGTGGCCCGCGGTTGTCGGCGGCACCGGGGCGTGCACGGAGCCGCCGTGACGGCCCCGCCGGGAGCGAGGTGGCTCGGCGGGGGAGCTTTCCCTCTGCAAGGCAGCGTTTGAGCCCGAGGGACCCCCCACGCCACCAGCTGTGACTGGGCAGGGCGAGGCGCTGGTGGTCGGTGTGGGGCCGCCTCACCCGCGCCTCCCTCGCTGAGGGAGAAGCCCCGCTGAGGGAGAAGCCGTCCCGCCGCCGGAGATGTCGGCGCCTCGGCCCAGCTCCGCACAACGCCTCCGGTGTTGTCTGCGGGAGAGGACGGTGCCCGCAGCGCCGTGGCCGTCGGGGAGCCGGAGCACGGGGGAAGAAAGGCTGCTCCCACACGGCCTCCGCCACAGCCCTCGTCCCACAGTGCCGGGAACAGCACTGGGGCCTGGGTGAAACTACCCCATCCTGGCTAAATGGGATGCTTGGGGATGGTTTTACTGCACTAACGAGACTGTATGTGGGGAAACTGATTTGTCTTAGAAAGAAATTCCAGCGGTGAAGCGGGGAGGATTGCAGGCTAACTAGGACAGCCCCTTAACTCTGCCCAGCGGTTACCTGGCAGCTACCTTCGGCCATTCGTGTTCATGAGGAAAAATGGCAGCGTTGAGGCTGGTGGTTTCTACTTGAATTTCTCTCCTCTTCCAGCATTTTCAAGAGTTTGAACTGAAGAGTCTGATACTTGAAAATGCCTTTTAGGAAACTAAAGTGCATGGGGAAAAAACAAAACAAAACAAAACAAACCTTCATCAGATTGCTATGTGACTGCCAGCATGGCCATTTGAAAAAAAACAGCAACCAAAACCCCCTTCTAACCACAGGAAAGATGTAAACCCAGCCACACAGTTCCAAACACATTAGGAAATGCATTCCTCTGTAAGTTTCACTGTTAGTGCTTGCCTGGCTACATAAAGTTTTAATATGCTGAAGGGGGCATCTTATATTCACGTGAAGGAAAGCATTGCTCCAGGCCTTTACCATGACCCTGTGCAGGGGCAGGTGCCTTGCTTCTTTTCCCACAGAAATGAGCAATACTACCTTATTGCATGTGGTATTGAGTGAACCTTTTAGAAAGCTCCTCTTAAAATTTCTTCATGAAAGTAATTAAAAACAACGATGCTGTGTAATCCTTGTCTTGAGTTGTTTTGCCCCTGCAAGCCCACAGTAGCCTTGTAACTGTTTTTTTAAGTATATAAAAACTGACTCTGCCTGGAATGGTCCCTTCCCCTGCAAAGCTCAATGGAACATCACACCCGCATCTTGAGGGGACAGCATTCTTCTTTGTATTTTTTCTGGCCAACTCAAAGGTAGGAAGAAAAGGAGAAACATCTTATTTTCTATTAAGTCATCTCTGTTAGGAGGAAAAAAGGGTTGTTTTTCAGCATTTATAATACAGATTGTGTCCAAAACAACATAAGAGAAAGATCAGAAGAGTAGAGAACCCATTTAAAAACATAAACAGTATTTATAAACAGTAGAGCATACCTATGAAAGCAGCTCAGAGTAGTTTATTTTGTTCTGAGGTTCTGGTTTCTTTACTTTTGTGTTTGTTTTATTTTAAGTGCTTTCTGGCAAGATTATTCAGATAAGACTGACATTCCTGTTCACAAAAATAGAACGATGTGTTTATTTCCAGCATTAATTCTGTGACCCTTATCTGTCCCCACAGGCTTGTAATATTCCTTAAATCTACTCCCCTTACAATTGTACTAACTTTACCCTTGCTATTGGAGTGAAGCAGCACCATCGACATTATTTTGTTACTTTACATTGAAGAAGTATCTCTTAGAGATTTAAACACTAGTAATAAATTCAGAAGTACCTCTATGACTGGTAAGGTTAACATCTGCTCTTCAAAGTCATACTGTTTTAAGGCAACTGAAGGCATTTGAGAGTTGTGTTGCCTTATGCTAAATAATAATGATAATGCCTTGCTCTTATTTAGCACACCACCAGTCAGTTGCAGTGCTGAGCATCACAAATGAAGTTGCTGGGGCTCGGAGAACTGCTCAGATGGCACACCAGACCTGTGGCACTCAGGGAGCACGAAGGCAGCACGTTCTGGTTCTTATCCATCTTGTACAGATCTATCCAAAACAGAGTAAAAATTCAGTAATTAGCACAGTTGCAGATAAGACAGTGTTCACACAAATGAAAAACAGAAGGGGCATGGCAAGGACATGGGCAGTTCGCATGTGCTCCCCTTGTACCTGTCTTTCAGTTTGAAATATATGGCACCTAACCAGGTTGGTTTGAACTAAATTTAAAAAAGGAAAAAGGTGCTTCAAATGGCTGCCATCAGTGCTAAAACCTGTCTGGAGAGCAGGGTGAATGAAAAGAAGAAAATCTTTTTCAAGATCCTCTTACCCACAAGGTATTAACATACAGCAGCACCCCTCCCCTTACCCTTTTCCTTTTGGTTGTTTTTTTTGTTTGTTTGTTTGTTTTTGTTTGTTTTTACATGAGTGTAAGATATTCCAAAACAATTCAAATAGATAAACAAAAAGAAACACTTTTTTTCATTTTTCAAAGTGATTTACAGTGTTTCCCGGAATAACCTGGACCTGTTCTGATCACTGGAAGCTTATTCCAGATCTTAGTTTCCTCAGCCTTTAGACTGGATGTTGTGATCTGCACTGCTGAAGAGGTAAGTAGCTGCCCCAGTTGTTGGTATATTGAAATTTGGTCTTTAGCACACCCGTGGCCTGATAGATTAACTGCTTTGAATATTGAACTAAAAAGTCTTAACAGGCTCTAGAACCTGACCTGGAGCCACGACAGAGAGCTTTTATAAGAACATTTAGCCAAGGGTCCAAAAGTCATTATCTAACCTACAGAATAACTGGAAGGTCAGATGTGGAACCGAATAATTTATATAGAAAAAGATAAGTTTCACGGTGTGGATTTCGACAGCTTGTATTATGTGCAGTTGGTGAGATTAATATATCATTAAGGTCTTTCCAGTCTTAAAAACAGATCAGTCACAGCTTCTGTGGCAAGTTTTGCCAAAGCAAAACTTAAATGTTAGTATTTCATAGAAGGCTCTATTATGAAAGCCTTGATCTTATTTATGCCATTATTTAGTAATCTACCTGCTAGCAGAGGAAGGATAAGTATATCAAACAATCATGTGGGATCTTAACATAAATCTCGTCTAAATTACTGACAATTTTACTATTAAATCTTTTCAAAACAGGTCAGTGCAGAAACCTAAGTGTCCAATTCCCACAGAAAACCTTGTCTTTTCTCTTAGTTGTTACCTAGGAAAAATATGGTAATGAACACAAAACGATCCAGGACTTCCTTCCAAGCAGACAACCTCATCATAAACAACAGCATTGTAGCACGTGCCACTTGGTGCCTTGGTAAGGAATGGTGAGGGAATCGTGCAAAGTTCATGCAGAGGGAACCAAACCCCTTTCTTCCACCTCTCACATCACCGCAACCAAGTAAATGTATAGGATGTAAAAGCCCCTCCCCAACACACCTTTTTTTTTTTCTTTTTTTATTTACATAGTCTGAACGTACATATGAGTTTTGGCACAAATATACAAAATGACAAGAACAGTGCCGTCCCTTCCCTTTCCAATGCCCTTAATACCATGCTTTCATTTCATCAGCCCTGAACTGGTCAGGCAGTTGGACTAGACGATCATGGTAGGTGCCTTCCAACTGAAATAGTCTATCCTATAGTCTATTCTAAGCCTTCCTTTAACAGAAGCAGTGATATATTGCCTGATAAATTGCCTTCCTCATACTGATCCTCATTCTCGCTTTTCAGGAAACAGTGACTGCTTGGTCTGTATTGATGCTGCCATATTATTTGAGTTTTTGCATCCTAAGTGATACAGGCAGGAAGCCTTCTCCAGAACTGTAATTGGAGCCATAACATAGACAGTATTTTGTATTGATTATCCTGTCACAAAGCAAGAGGATAAAATGAGGCTGTGACCACACTCTACAAAAAGCATGAATTTATCAGCCTCGCTATTGCCAGCTTCTGAGTCTGAGCATCTGCTTGTCCCTCCTAACTGAAAAGGTTGAATTTTAGCCAATATACGTCTCTCAGAGCAACAAAGTGGCCTAGTTCATTATGGGGCTCATTTCTGTGCTTTCCACCGTCTCTTGCATTTGGAAATAAAAAGCCTGACAATTTTTGCTTGTGTCCAATTCAATTAAGAATTAGCAAACTCATTAAGCTGTACATTAAGGTTTGCTAGGTTCCCTTAGATTAATAACTTTACTACTACAAGACCTTGTTTCTTCTTCCTCCAAATGCTAGTTGGTGGGGTCTGCATTCAGGATGACACGTCAACAAAGGATGCTCAGCATTCAGTTTTGAACCTTACCTCTGTGAACACTGTTCAAGTTAAAAACATTAGCAGAAGTAATTAATACATGAAAAGCATTAAAGCTAATGTAAGAGTGAGCAGCCAAGTCTTCTAGCAACCTAAAGTTATAGCATCTGAAAAAAATGTTTCTTTTCCAGACGTCTTATGGAAATACTATTTTTTCTTCATTTATAATTATTAACTAGCTTAGTCACATGACATCAATGTAAACCAGAGTCAAATGAGCCAATCTGGCACCTCTGTGAAAGCACAGACTGGCTGCTTAGCACATGAGATCCCAAAGGGTGGAACAGAGGGACTTCGCAGGGGAGGCTGTGAATGCACCACTGCACCTCCCAGCCTATTGCGGCCAGCAGACTTGCAGCACAATGCTCAGCAAACCCACAACAGTCTGAAGGTGCTCTCCAGAGCACGCCTGATGCTACCTGCAGCTTCATGTGCCATCAAGAGTACGCAGAGTCACTGTCCGCCCGCTGGCTGTAGACGGTCATCTAGTTGGACAGCAAATGCACCATGGTACGCATTGCGTTAATGAAGGTTCTTATTCCTGCTTTTGAATGGTTGTGTAGACATGGCCATTGCACTGCCCTAATGGATTTTACTCCCACATCACTTGCCTGCTCCCTCCAGGCCCATCTTGGACTCCTTTGCCTTAAATTCATCCTCACAAAGAAGAGAAGAGAGAATAAAAAAAGCACACAGGTGTATCAGATAAGCAGAAACTATAACTGTCTGAAAGACAAAGACAAGAGCTTCAACGGAAGTATTAAAAAAAATAAAGTGTCCTGCAAGTACTCAAGTGATTCGCTGTTTTAAAGGGGCCTTCATGTGGATTGTAATGAGGATATTCACATTTGGGTTTATACCGGCTGCTTACCTTGAACAGTTCAGGCTTTAACAAAGCAAAAATATATTTGTTAGCCTTAAGCCTTCAAATATAACTCACCTGGGCTAATATGAGGCACTGGAAATAGTCTTTCCATTATTTATTTCGGTTCTTTATTTAGAGTATCTAGCTGCAAACTTCAGTATACAACAAAGTGGAAATAATTTCTCTTTTCCCATTCAGCCAGCAGTTGACCCCAGGACCTGTTTTTCTCCTCATCTCCTTGTTATGGAAGTGAATTTAGAGCAAAGAGACACCAACGTGTGTGGCTGTCTGAACAATTGAGCTGAACAATTTTCTGTCTCAAAGAGCTTTGAGACATGGGAGGCAGAACCCAGCTTTCTGGACTGCCAATCCAATGGCCTGTTGACTGTACCATCTTGCCAGCTAGGACACCAGTTGTCTCCCAGAAGATACTGACCTTTCCTTGGCAATTAAAATTGGACCACTGTCCAATATGTAAAAAATCATTCACCTAGAATATTATCAAAATGTCATCTAATTGCATATTTAGTCCATGTGCTTTCGTACAGTTAGCATTACCAATTTGCTCTGGTTAGTTAAAACATGTATTTAATTCCACAGAGTGCTCTGGTATTACTTATCGACCAAGCCTCAATTTGCAAACTGCAATACATATATATATACACACACACATATATGTAGTCTATATATTTGTCATTTAGAGCAGAACAACCTATGAAAATTATGTAGGTTTCTGGTCATTTTTCTATGGAAGGAAATCAAAAGTGCCAGACATTAATGCCCCATGTATTGTAAGTCTGCCTTCTAAATAACCACGCTCTTTTCGGGGACAAAAGGTGAATTTCCATAAAGTCAGAATCTCTCCCATCTCGTCCATCAGGGAGGAAAGGACAGAAAGGTTCACTTGGCTGAGGCTCTCGCATGAGCTGGCAAAGTTCCATTAAGCACTGTTAGTTACATTCTGTAGTCCAAAAATACGTGAAGTAAACCAGAAGCCAGGCCTCAAACAACTGGGCAGTATGAAGGAAAAAGAAAGATGCAGGAATAAGGGTTCTTATACCACTCTGAGCATCAGTTAAATTCCTCTGGAGTACGGCAGAAGTTTTAATCCAGACTAACGCTTACATATAGATCTCAGCTGTGCTTCTAATATTTTTTTTCTGTAAGACAGAGCATAAATTGTATCTGGCAGTGGAGTAGAAAAAGGCTATTTATTCTAACTGATTTAAGCTATGATTCAGTGCAAGTTCTCTTGTGAGATTCTGTAGTACAAGCCAAGTCAGACACCAGAATCCAGGAAAAAGAGCAAAAGTGAATTGTTACCTTCCGAGACGCCCGTGCAAGTCTACCTAAAAACATTTTTCTTAAATGTGCAAAACCAGCTAAAGCAAATAGCTATCAAGCCTGAGCATTTTAGGAAAAGTAAAGTTTCAGACTTGCCAGGCAGTCCAGATTAAAGCAGATTCTCTTAATTAATTACCTATATACTTTTGAGTAACAATACTACTGTTGTACAAATCTTTTAGCATCAGGCTCACACAGCAAGATGGAATAGTTGTGTTCTGAGTGAAGTGAGTCAGATAAGATGAATTAAGGAATCTTTTCAAATTATTGTCGTCTGCAAAGGAATTATTTTTTCAGAAAAAGAAATCTCCAAAAGAGGTAAGATACACTGCTGTCAGTTCTGCATGGAATGCTCACGGTAATTTCAGAAGTTAGATTTTTAAACAGGTCCTGATTGAACTTGTTTGGTAGCTGGGGAGGTGGGGCTGCAGCAGTGGCCTGTGTGAGGAGTCACCAGGAGCTGTTCCCATGTTGCACAAATCCAGTTCCAGCTGGTTCCATGATGGATCTGCCGCTGGCCAAAGCTGAGCTCTCAACGAAGCTGGCGGTGTCTCTGTAATAACATATTTTGAGAAAAAGTGCTGTGTGGTGTCTGGGAGATGAATGAGGACATGTGAGAGAAACAGCCCTGCAGACACCACGGACAGTTAAGAAGGAGGGGAAGGAGATGCTCCAGGCGCTGCAGCAGACATTCCCCGGCAGCCTGTGGAGAAGGTGGTGAAGCAGGTTGTCCCGCTGCAGCCCACAGAGGACCACAGTGGAGCAGGTGGCTCTGCCCTGAAGCTGGTGGAGAGCCCATGCCAAAGCAGGCTCCTGGCAGGAGCTGCAGCCCGTGGAGAGGAGCCTATGCTGGAGCAGGTTTTCTGGCAGGACCTGTGGAGGACCCACGCTGAAACTGTCCATTCCTGAAGGACTGCACCCCATGCAAAGGACCCACGCTGGAGCAGTTTGTGAAGAACTGCAGCCCATGGGAAGGCCTTTGGAGTACTTTGTGAAGGATTGTCTCCTGTGGGTTGGACACCACACCGGAGCAGGGGAAGAGGGTGAGGAGGAAGGAGTGGCAGGGATGAAGTGTTATGAAGTGACCACAACCTCCATTCTCCATTCCCCGGCCCTTCTCGGCGGGGAGGAGGAAGAGGGATTGAAGTCGAGCCTGGGAAGAAGGGAGGTGCAGAAGAAGGTGTTTTCAGTTTTGTTTTTGTTTCTCACTATTCGTATTTTTAATTAGCAATAAATTAAATTAATTTAGTCTGTTTTGCCCTGCCCATAACTAGTGAACTATCTCCCTGCTCTTATCTCAATGAGACAAGGAGCTTTTTCATCTATTTTTTTGCCCTGTCTTGCTGATGCAGGGGAGCGAGAGAGCAGCTGGGTGGGCACCTTGCAGCCAGCCAAGGCTAACCCACCTCAGAACTATACTGTCCACCCATTTCCAGATGTAAATCTGACAGATACATTGTGCAGTCTTTAAGAGGACAGATCTGCAGGTGTCATGCAATGGATGTTCTCTTTCTACCACTACTACAGGGTTTACAGAGCAAATTCCCCAACAAGGCTTTCTGCCACACACTACATACCTCATTTTTGACCAAATCAGTTTGTTCTCCTGCATGACAATCATTCTAGAGTCACCTTGTTATTTACACATGAAAATAAATTTTTTAAAAGTAATTCTGAATGTGAAATTCAGCCCTGCTGGCAACAGCGTATGCTCTACAATCACAGTTAAGATGCGAAACATTAGGGTGAGTTTTTTTGTTTGTTTGTTGTGGGTTTTTTTTTCTGAGATGCGTTCAACTCAAAACGTGACATTTCTAAACCTACGGTCCCTTTTCATCATCTTAGAGAGGCAGTAAAGAAGTTCGATTGAAACCCAACTTAAAACAATACATCATAATTCAAGGAAAAGATTTTATTTTAGGGCTAACAAGTTGATAATAAATAAAGGAATATAATAATGTAATAACAGATGTTCTCATGCACTTAACACATACAATAACGCTGGCTTACACTGCTGTTTGGACAAATTGAGAAGAGGTATTTGGCAATATTATAAGTTTGAATAGTTTAGAGATTACAGAACAAGAAATTCTTTCCGCTGTTTTTACATTTCTTTTATACAAATTCAAATAAATATTAATAAATCTATTTTTCCTCAGATTTTCTGTTCACTTTTAACATGCCCGATAACTAAGCCACAGTAATATACAACTGCCAAGAAAGAGTATTTATGAATTATACTTATTAATATTCCTAAAAATGTATCATATTTATGTCACATTGTGCAAGCTCTTCAGGTAAAATTAGGTTTTAGGAAAAATTGCAGAAAATTTAAACTCATTAAAACATATCCAGTGCAAAGGCCAGTCTAGTCCACACATTATGGTACTGTAATGTAAGCCAATATAATTTAAATAATAAAACATGCCTATATGATTCAGAGGAAGCAGAATATGTTCTATGTTTTAAAGATCTGATATCTAATATGCAGATTCTGCAATATTAGACATTTTTCAGATCTTCATGAGATGGCAAAATAATGTTAAGACTTTATAAGTAGGCTTTTTTTTAGTTTTAGGATAACTCACATTAACAGTACTACAGTGGCCAAAAAAGACAAACTATTATAATAGAAATCAATCTGATTAAAAAATTAAATATTCCAATTAACACTGAAAAAGTGTTTGTAATCATTATTTACAATTCATCAATGATACCAGTGTATAACTTCACGCAGTCAAAGCATACCACTTTCCAAGCAAATACCAACTCTTTGTTGGTATCCCCGTTGTATCCCTGTTCAAGCATCTGACAGTAGTATGTTGTTTATGCGCAACATATCAGTTTAAAGAAGGAGATCGATCTGTTGTCCAGAGTAATTCTATATATGGCCATTTGGTTTGCAAGCAGCGTTTTACAGGAGTGTCGTCGGTCTGTAGCATTGGTTCTTCAAACCCCATAACAACTGCTGTGCCTTCTACATACATGACCTGTCAAAAGAAAACCAGTTACGTCAGCCTACATTTGTTTAAAAACTCTAAGATGAGATGATTAGGCTCACCAGATTAGGAGAGGATTTGTTATGATACTTTTTTTTTTTACTACAAAAATCAAATCCATTAAGTTTTATATAGGATTTTTTTTTAATGAAATGAGGTATGAAATTGAAAAAAAACCCTAATCTCTTAGACTGATAAGGCCATATTCATTCGACTGTTTACTTCAACAGACAGTGAAGGCCAAAACTGGGTGAAAAAAAAATCTAGGAAATGAAATGCAAAAATTCTGTGACAACAGATCTACTACTGTTGCAGTTGCAAAGTTTGATATTGTTATTTTATAAGGACTGTGTTCCTTAGACTTAACTTTACGGAATTTATTTTCCATAAAATGGAACGGCTGTTGCAAATCAGCTCTATTCATAAAACAGTATTTAAAATGCTGTAAGTAGAATGCTCCGGAAACAAAAATTTGTTTAAATTTTCTTGATTAGGTATATATGTTCAGTAGTAAAGATAAATGCATCTTTGAATGCTTTTGCCTACATTTTGGGGTATGAAACTGTTGGAGATTTCACAGGGGTAATTTTAAGGACTTCCAAAGTCCGAAGTTCTGAAGACTGAGTATATCCATTTTCTCGAAGAGTCTTCTTACTTGAAGTCATCAGTTCCTGACGTCTATTAATGCCTTATACTCTTCTACCCTAACTGCTAATGCAGAAACTAACTTAGAAGCAGTCATGGTGTGTCATGTATACCCCTCCTTCCAAGAAAGCTGAAAATGAAACAGGTCATTTTTGTCCCCCATTAAATGGCTGCAGAAAATAATTGATTTTTTAGGCAAGTCTGGAGTACTAAAATATTTCACAAAAAATTCCAAACATCTCAATTTAGATGTAGGGCCACTTACAGAAGTTGCAGTTTGTCTTTGTTACATTTCCATTGTCCTTTACATTTCAGATCCCACTTCTCGTGGATAAGCATGAGCAATGCTCTATTCAAAATGCATCGCTTAAGAGATGTGGTCTACCCAGCCAATACACTACACTAGCTAAAATATGACCAGGAGCACAAAGCAGTTTCCAATTCCAAATATATCATTTTGGAAGTAAATTATCAAAATAATAGTTTTGTAAAGAGTCTGTTTCAAGTTAAAGTATATTTGTTCACTAATTGTTATTAGGCCTAGATTTATGTTTCTTAAATCTTACCTTTTCATTGTAGTTCGATTGCTTCAGTCCGTTGTAATGGTAAACAGTGAATGACTCTGAAACCCTGGAGTCCTAGTAGAGAGAAGACAGTTAATTTCATGTGACACATACATCATGCCTTGCAGTCTCTTCTCTTTATGACTAGACAGATGCATTTAAACAGGAAGACTGAAGGAAATTGTAAAAAAGTACAATCTCTTTACTGGTGATACCATCTTGAAGATTTTGTTCATTTTACCTTTCTCATCAGAAATTAAAAAAAAAGATGTTAGTAAGTTAATGGGTAACACTCCAAGAGGAAGTCATTGTTTTCTGTGTTCATCCGGACACTTTAAACTACAACTTCAGCACTGACCACGTAGAAACTGTCCTAATTTTTCAAGTCAGACACCTTATATAGTAGCCACATTCGCGTGTATTTATGACTGTTTGGATGCTACCAAGTTAAATATTTACTAATGACCAGATCCAACCTCCAGCCCTCCATATGAGAGACGAAAAGTAATTTATGCTCACTCCTGCCTAACTGTATAACTAATGGTGCAGACACCTGTTCAGCTGAGGCCGAACAGCAGACGCACTGCAGTTGTCAACCTTTACATGCCAAGTGTTTAAATGCTTTAGTCCTAAAAGGACTGAAAAGCTTCGCATTTCACTGAATCAGGAAACACAAATCAGGTGTAATATCATCTCTTTTATGCCTACTGGACCAGGCTCCAAACAAAAGCTTATCCCTTTTTTAAGTACATGGAGGTAAAGACTGGTAATGAGAAGAAATCTGCTCAGGTTACAGTACATCCATCAGATTATGAAAAGCCCTCATTCACTTTTCTCCTCTTAAATGATTAAAAACCTTATCTCCGTATAGGTCTCTCACAGCAACCCAGGCTACTCGGGGGAGGGAGGGTGGTGACCAGGAAGGTAAGCGGTAACTGCTTACAGAAGTTGCTTCACAGAGATGAATAAAATCAAGCTTTGCCTGGAAAGAGGGCAGTTATTTTTTTCCCTGAGGAAGAAGGCTCACCCTGAAGGAAAAGAAGGGCTGCTTTCCAGGTCCTGTCCCATGGATGTAAAACATTTTGTGTGGTAATTGTTTCCCAAAAAAAGGGTTACCGGGGAATTCAGGAATCCTCCTCTCCAGGTGACTGCCCTAAGCACTGAAGAGTCAGGCTCTCTCAGGCTAAATGATCTTTGAATATTTTTCTTCTAAGCCAACAGTTTTAAAAAGGAAAGCTGAGATCCCTTCCTGCTTTTGAGGTGGAGTTTAGTACTTTGTAGGAGAGTAAGAATGGGGTTTTGAATATTCTCAGCAAAGGAATTGAATCTGGATCTCCTGAGCACTAGCTACACGTTCAAATACTGTATAAAGGGGAACATGAACAATTCCAGCCATCACTGGCATCTGCTGTTTCCTCACGTATTTTAGAGACATACATTAATTTTCATTTCTGCAGAATTTCACTTTCAGAAAGAATTCCGAACGAGGTGTCAGTATGGGTAACGGCTCCTGCTGTCTGATCCACGGAGCACAGACAGACTGGACAACATATCTGTGCCCTCAGCATTCATTCAGTAACTGACACTGGCAGGTCCCACTCCAAAATATGCCGATTGTTCGGACTATACCCTTAAGGCAGTAACACCTCCCATGTTTCGTACTGGAGCCAGGGGAGGTTCAACAGCACAGGCCAAACTGAGTGGTGGGGAATCACGTGCAGCAGGGAATTAATACTTAACAGAGAGGCAACGACTTGGGGGCTCCAACTTTACAGCAGGGACAGAGTTCTTCCACCAAATCTGTAGGTGACTAAGGTGGGGATCTGCCCATCATTGCACTATGCTCCCTCCTCATCTGTCCTTCTTCAGTCAGGGATGCTCTTCAGCAACAGGCAACTGAGGCAGCAGCCCAATACGGTGGCTGTTGTCTCCTCGAGCCCTCTGCAGACCTATGGCCTGCAGAACTGGACAGTTTAGGCACAGTCAGTTACGGAGGATGTGCTTTGGCTTCCTGAACTTCATTCTTAGCATCTGGGGCCTAAAATGAAGCAGTAGAGTCTTCCAGATTTGCAAGTGTAATACAATTGTAAGAAATAAGAATAAATTATATTAAATTGTAAAGATATTTCCACTTCTACAAAATGAAAGGAAGAAGAAACAGTTGGCAAATACACAATGCAGATGTAATTCTGTAAATCTGTAGAAAACGAGCACTCTAACTCCTTCTTTTTCCTCTACATGATGAATCATCTCTTAATGATGCATTCAGTCCCTACCATCTTTGGCAGTGCAGTTGTAGTGTGTTCTGAATGACCACATTGTTTCATAGTACAGAATACTACACCCGAACAGTGCTGCGCAACTCTTAACAAAAAAAGTCTTGCTGAAGGCATTTTAAAAATATTAGTTTCACATTTCCTCGCTTGTAAAAATTAAGCCGTATAGTTTCAATGACATGTTAAGCCACAAAAGCCTCCAAAGAAGTACTCCTCTCAGCCCTCCTCTTGCCTCCCCAGCCCCTCTTTCTGTCACTGGGAAAACCCTCTCTCTTCTGCCAATGCAAGCTATTGCATGGCCATGGATGAGCCTCCATAAACCTGCAGAGAGATCTCTCATCCAGACCAGTTCCCTCTTCTGGTTTGCCACATATCGGTACAAAGAGGTTCCTGGGGGCAGAAGGGAGGCAGCATGAGGACAGGAGAATGTGACCCAGGGCAAGGGGAGAAGAGGACAGCAGTGCTAGCTTAACACATGCTTCTCAGTGGTGGTGCTACTTTAATGAATATATGGAACAGACTGAGAGTTTGAAAATAATTTTCCATTACCCTGGCAGATACCAACTTCCACATACGCTAAACATAACTCTACCATGATTTTTTGTTAAACTGTCAAAAATTTTACATTATGAGAGATATACATAAAAATAGTTTTAAATAAGTTTGTAACCTTTTCCCATTTGCTAGCAATTACAGCAGACATTTATAATATTGATAAAACCAGTATGGTCATTTATTCTCAGAAAAACTAAGCTCAGATGAACTTTCTGAGCAGGGAACCAGTTCAATTTCATACGCAAAATGATTATATATTTCCTGAAGTTAATTTTAGAAGTTGTCACTATAATGGAGTTTCCTTCCAGTGTAAAGCTGACAAAATCACGGACACCTTATGCAAAACGGAAGTCTACAGTTTGTTGTGTAACACAAGAAGTTATTTGCTGGTCAGCTGTGTCAAATGAATGCAATACATTAAAAATAGCTCTATGATGCTGATGGAAGTGTTTAATGAATCTAATCTCAATGACAAGCAGAATAGACAATGCTCTGCAGCGATAAAGCTATATCGATTACCTGCTCAGGGAAAAATTCTTGCAGAAAGGGACCCAGTAATATGATGCCCAGTCCTTCTGGGTCTAATTTGGTCTTCATGAGGTTTACACTATGACAAAAACATGGAATATAAAAGTATGAGTAAGACATTTTTATTCTTGCATGACTAAGTTACGCTGTGCTACCACAGTACTGGCTGCCAAGTATAGCAATACTATTCTATTTTTAATCCTAAGTGACAACTGCACCAGAATGGCATGCAAGTTGCCAAAACACGGTTATTTTTAAATAAAAGTAATCTGTTCTTTTAAATCAAATAAGTGATAATTCTGAAGGACCACCATATTTGGAAAAATAACTTGAAACCCATATAATGTAAAACCAGGTTTACAGCGCCAAAGGCATTTTGCTGTCTTGTAAGCATTCTTGAACATAAACCAGTCATCTTTTAAATACAGCTCCGTAACTGCCAAACAACCTGTTTTCAAATGGAGATTTGAAAAGCCTCCAAGATTTTCTAAGTACACTGAAAGAAAATTAACAGACGCATTTCTTATTTACATCATGTCCTTGATATCAAAGAAGCCAAAACCAATAAATAATGAAAATATTAACAATACTAATCTGAAAGTCTTACTGCATGAATATGGTATAATTTCAAGCCACTACAAATGAATGGCAATTATAACTTCCTATTTCTATCTAAGCAATATATTTCTGCAGGCATCAGATCGCTTAAACATTTATTTGCATCTACCTATCCTTTTGCCTCAGTTACAAGTTGTACCGTCCACAAGAATGTCCTCATTGGGCCAAGCCAACAGAGCGTCTTGCCCAGTGTCCTGCTTCTGACATTGGTCAGTAGCGGATGCTTAGGACGGCGTACAACAGGGCAAACACACAGTGATATCCTTAGTTTACCCTCCCCTTTTCCAGCAGTCTGCTGCTCAAAGACATCTTCAGTGAGAGGCAGCATCTAAAACACAAAGATACATATTTATTCTTTCCATGCATGTGCCTAATTGGCTTTGAACCCATATACATTTGTGGCATTTAGTAAACTCCACTCACAAAATTAGAATTAAATTATGGATTCTGGGAATAAGTATCTCCCGTTTTGAACGTGCCATCTGATAATTCAGTTTGATGACACCTCATTTTTGTATTGCGAGAAGCAATTAATAATGATTCCCTATTTATTATGAAACTCCAGATTTTAGAGACCTCTCTTCTGTGCTAATGGTCGTCTCTTTTCCAGGTTGAACAGTTCTTCCTTGTACTAATGCCCTTCTGTACCTTCGTTTACCTTCGTTGCCTTCCTGATACCTTTCTGAGGAGAAGGACCTGGGGGTCCTAGTAGACAGCAAATTATCCATGAGCCAGCAGTGTGCCCTTGTCGCCAAGAAGGCCAATGGCATCCTGGGCTGCATAGGAAAGACTGGCCAGTAGGTCGAGGGAGGTCATTCTCCCCCTCTACTCTGCACTGGTGCAGCCACAACTGGAATATTGTGTCCAGTTTTCGGCTCCCCAGTTCAAGAGGGACAGGGAACTACTGGAGCGGGTCCAGCGAAGGGCAACCAAGATGGTTATGGGACTGGAGCACCTCCCTTATGAGGAAAGGCAGAGAGAGCTGGGACTCTTTAGCCTGGAGAAGAGAAGGTTGAGGGGGGACCTGATTAATGTTTACAAGTATCTAAAGGGTGGGTTTAAGGAGGGTGGAGCCAGACTCTTTTCAATGGTTCCCAGCGACAGGACAAGGGGCAATGGGCACAAGCTAGAACATAGGAAGTTCCGTTCAAATACACGGAAAAACTTCTTTACGGTGAGGGTGACAGAGCACTGGCACAGGCTGCCCAGGGAGGTTGTGGAGTCCCCTACTCTGGAGATTTTCAAGACCCGCCTGGATGCAGCCCTGAGGGATGTGCTTTAGGCAATCCTGCTCTAGCAGGGGAGTTGGACTAGATGATCTCTAGAGGTCCCTTCCAACTCTGAAGATTCTGTGATTCTGTGATTCTACAGTACTCTTTTTAAGATGGAGTGAAACATCACGTATTTATACAATGGCATAATTCCTAAATTCCACCCCGTATGTTTGTCTATCACTGAGTATCAGTTTAAATCGAAGATCTGTTCCTGAATGGTAATATCTAGTTCATGGCCCAACAATGTGTATGTAAAATCAGGATTGTTCTATCCCATGCGCAATCTATCTACATTTACTGGATTGAGAGTTCTCTGTTACGCTATCTTCCAGTAACTTCTGTGGCTCTTCCACACCATTTTTTATTATCTTGAATACTTTTGTATCAGCAGCAAACTATCATATTAATCCCTACCTTCAAATCCTCACCGGAGCCATGACAAACTTCACACACCTAGCACAAATTCCTGTAAAATTCTTCTAATGATCTCCCTCCGTTAAGAAAAAAATGACATTTTTATCCTTTGATCAGTTATTTATCCACATGAAAACCTTCTTTCTTATCCCATGTTTACACATGAAACATTTACGTGGGCATTTTCCCCAGATTTGCCCTCAAATCCGTTTCTAAGAACTGTTGTCCATTTGTCGCCTCTCATTCTAGCACCCTCTGGTACCAGGAGAGTTTACAGTGGTACGTAACCCAAACTAGCTCAGCAATTTCATTCTGATCTAAGTTTTAAAGTATGGGCAGTGTACAAAACTAAATCCATTAATCAGGAGGGGAGATTTAATGCATTTGATTGCTGTATGTTTCAATTGAGGCTTTTTCATTCAGCAAACAGCTAACGCCGTTCAATGTTACTGAGAAGTGTGTGGGGAGTAAAGCCTCCAGCACTGGTCAAACAGACAGATAGGATAAAATATTTTTAAAAAGCTAAATCTAGATTGACAGATGTACTCCAAGTGGCGCCCTAAAGAGTATCACATGGTTTTTAGAAACAAACAGACATAACAAACCAGAGAGCTGGGTTCTCAGATGTATTTACTAACAGACTATAAAAATTCTACTAAAAGCACATGCAACGGCATTCAATACTGGAATGGCTAATCCATTGTTAATTCACGTCTGCTCTACAAAGTTTTCCACTCTGTAATTCTTAAACCCTAAGCAGGTCTGACCATTATTCATCTTGAGATTCTATGAAGTTTAAAGCCTTGGACTAGATGACCACAAAGAATTTCCATTTAGTTCTTCAACTAAAAAGTGTAAATAATACACTTGAAAGCAATGTCTTTAATTTTACTTAAAAACAAACAAATAAACAAAAAACAACCTGAAAAGCCTGTGTGGAATTTGAAATGTGCTATTTGTACTTGTGTTCCACATTAAGTAGAGAGGACATCTAGAACCAAAACAGAGTAGGTCCTCAAAATCTAGTAACATTAGACAACATTTTTATTTAAGAGATGCTTCAAGACTGAATATTCCACAGTTTGATCATGGTTTTTCAATATAGCAGGCCTTCTGACTGGCTCTTCCTACATCAATTTATGAAATAGGCCAGGGCTACGCCACAGATACCCTGAAGGCCAAACAGCCAAACGGAAAAACTACTGAATGCAGAGAGAGGATTTCTGCAGATTTGTTGAGGCAGCAGAACAAAAAGGCCAGAAGAAAGCCTCTCAGACCTATTAAACTAAGGCTTTTTTCTTTTTCCCCTCCTTTAAAAAAATGTTTGCAGATTTCACTATTTCTTGACGAGATATGAATGCTAGACTTTTCCTCTTGTATTTTCTTTGGCTTTAGTGTCCGGGGTGTCTTTTGATTTCTGAAAAATTGATTTTCTTACTGAGAACAGCTCGGTAAACTTTGTTGTACTTTGTAACATTTGAAAGAACAGAAAATTGCAAAAATCAAATTTCAGATGGCTGTGGTAAGTAAACTTGCAGTCTCCACAGCCATTCTACAGAAACAACTGATTTAGTCCCCAATAAACTAGACCACGTGCTTACAAAAGAGCAAAACCATCTTTTGGAGATGTAAGAAAGTTCAAGCACTAGCTCTCCTTTCCGGGTTAAGCATTTAGTGGCAAAACATGGTAACTGTTGACAAAGAAGGTTAACTGCTGCCACTGTCTGTCCACATAAGAGCTAAAATAAACTTTTTCATTTGATAGTTTTAACTCTACTCCTAGGAATCAAGGTGTCAATCCTGGAAACAAATGTCAATTATAAACACTACAAGGTACTGAGTACTGGTAGAAACAAAAGCGTAACTGAAGCAGTTTCAGCTTCCAACTCTGCAGACAGATCCAGCAGTAATCCAGTGCTAATCTGCCGCCGAACACCTTGGTTGTTTGGCTCTTTTGTCACACAGTTTCACCCTTGTTAACATTCAGAAACACATTCACAACTATCTCCTCAATATGTAGTAATGCTGTAAGTTTGAGGGGTTTTTTTGGCTTCTGGTTATCACTATTAAGTTAGAGAGAGTTTAATTTGAATTCCTCCCATTTAATTTAAAGTTGACGTAAACACTTCAAAATAACAGTCCGTGCCCAGAACGTAAGCTAGAAAAAAATCCAGAAAACCCCCCTAAATTATAATTGACATGTGGTTAATTGATACTTCTGTAGTATTTAAATTTTATTATACTTACTATTCAGGATCTGAAACAAGGTCCAGGGCCTTCATTACATCTTCTAGCAGACTGTCAGGTATAAAACCATTATCTGAAAAAGTAGCAAAGCTTCTCATTAGGAAAATAAATAAAATGCTTTCCAGGAGTACAGATTCTATTCAAAAATACAAATATCGCATATCTTTATCTCTCAAATTTGCAAACAAATGGTGGGGTTCTAGAAGAAATATAGTTTTCAAACACTTCTCTCCCACTTTAAAAAAAATGAGGAGTGCAATACAGAAACTGCAGGTTTATCATTCATACACGCAGAAGCTTAATACTTGCTAAGAATTCAATCTCTTTATAGCAATCTCCATTTGATACTATAGGATAATAACTGTACATTTTTTTCCCTTTTGAGTAGCTAAAATAGTACCTGAATGTTAGACATCCTCTATTTTCCAAAACATAAGAAAACTTTCAGTGCATGCCACAGTTAAGAACAAAATTTCACGAAGAATGCAATCACAGCGGATCAGTTATTTTATGAAAAAGTAATATAAGACAAATCAAATTATATTTAAGCTTCATGCTGATTACAAACAACATTACAAGGTTAATAGAGTTGTAGATTGACTACTTATTGAAAATTTCTTAAATACTAAGTATTTAATTCCTCTCTTAATCAGCTCAGATGTAAAAAGCGTATTACCCTGGCACGGAAGGGACAATGGATGTGCAAGTGTAGTATTTGGAACAAATTTTAGAAAATAATGATCCTATTTGTGAAGAGGCACTCTGCAGAATACAGTATTCATTACCATTTGGAATTTGTCTCTACTGAATGAGTACATTCTGATTATAAAACCTTATTTCAGCAAGAAGTACAGTCCTTACCCTCAGGGTCGTATGTCTGGAAAACCCTTCTAGCTTGTTCTGAAGGTGCTTCAGGAGCAACAAGGGCCATATCCTTAGGAAAAAAAAAAAAAAAGAAAAAAAAGAAAAATTTCAGAATATTCTTAATTCAGATACAGATTATTAAGGAAATATTTGGCCATACTACACAGGTTTGGACCTTAAATTAATAAAAAAATAAATACAAGAAAACAGAAGAAAAATTACAGTAATTTGGCAATATTGCTGATAGTGACATAAAAGAAACATGTTAAAGATTATTCCAAAAACTTCTAGACAAGTTTTATGTAATATTTTCATGCAGATTTTGTGGCACAAAAGCTACTTGGAGATGACATGTCTTATCTGGAGATTTATATTTATAGTATCATTCTTTATATCTGAAATCACATATACATGTACCAGTGAAATTTAGTGAGTGTACCATGCATAGATAGAGACATTTAAAACTGTTTAGATAGAAAGCTGTAAGAGAATGTTTCGAAGTTCATTTCACAGAAGCGCAGAACACAAATTTTTAACCGCATAAAAAAGTATGATTTCAATAGTAGCTATTGTAATGCTTTTCTTTATCTGTGACACTTAAAATCCCAAATACAAGCATGCTTTCTAAAACATATGTGGGGAGGCACACGTCTACCTACTATTATAAAACCAGCAAAAAGCATATGACTCTGATTTTATGCCAAAAAATTATTATTAAAAACGTGAAATTAATAAGTTATTCATGAGAACTGAAAGGTGGCATAAAGGTTAAGAAATGCACCTATTCAAGACACCCTTTAGTTTAAAAAGATACAAAGACTTGATGTTGAAGTAGAATTGTACGTCTCCTGTTGCAAATTTACAATCCCCTAGGTTGTTTTTTACGCAGAATGAAAAATGAAAAACTTGCTCAAAGGGAAATAACTGCATTTGACAATACACCCTCTATAGTTTTTCTCGCCGTCACAGTGAAAATGTATTGCTACCTGCTATGCTATGAACAGTAAAGACAAAAGCCCACAACTAGCAGCATTGACATTACTCTGAATAACATGAAACTTGCTTTTGTTCATATTGTATTAAGTACATTGATTTTGTTACAAATCAAAAAGTTACCTTAAACTGTTTCATAAAGTATACATAATTTTTTTTTCTTTTTATTTCCTGTTCAGCTCAACTTTGCTTTCTGAAAACGACTTAGATTTTCTTGAAAGAGAGAATCATGACAGCATACTCTCATTGTGCCTGTGTGTGCTAAGAGTGAACTTGGTCTAAACCGTGCAAGTCTGTAGTGCTTCATTTGCAGGAAGGCACAGAAAAGAACTCAGAAAATGTAGAATTAAGAGATGCATAATAACCAACTGTTCTTTTAACAGATTAAAAGAACTGCTTCAGGGAAAGAACAGAAGTAAATCATACATTTGACCAGAAATCCACTCTTACACAGTTTCTCCTAATAGCTGACTCCAAATCAATCAAGAATTTTAAGTATACACCTAATGACATCCAGCATATACTTAAAAACTTTCCTGAATGAAAGCCAGCTGCCTAGGACACACCAACAGGGATAACAGGGAACACAACAGACGCTCAAAAATAACAGGCAACAGTTTTACTTCGAACAGATGAATGATACAGCTCTTACTGGTGTAAGATGCATACAATGAAGGTAACAGAGCTCCCCTCGTTTCCATGAACAGGAGAGACAAAAATTTGGATTATATTAGACAAAAAGCTAGGAGACAACTGCCCTGTCTCCCAAGGCTCTAGATCACCAGCCCATTACAAACTTTGACTCCTAAGGGCTACTTCATTGCCGCTTGAGCACAATGCAAACATCTACATCACCAAGCAATCATAGAATCATAGGGTTGGAAGGGACCTCTGGAGATCATCTAGTCCATCCCCCCTGCCAGAGCAGGGTCACCTAGAGCAGGTTACACAGGAACATGTCCAGGTGGGTTTTGAATGTCTCCAGAGACGGAGACACCACCACGTAGTGCATGGAGGGAAGGACTAGGGTTCAATTTGCTGTGATGTGATTAACGAGTATCCACATCACGTCTTTACTAGCAATGAAGTTTGTGCCAAATGTCAGCCCTAGAAGCACACTATGCAGAAGCAGAGCCAGCTGTTGTAAGCCCTTATGTCCACATGGCAGGTGAGGCACTCTGAAAGGCTTCCCAGTGTGCAACTTCAAGTGTTGGCTCCACCAGGAGAGAAACAGCTTTCAGCACAACTGCAGGATACTTAATTGCATGCAGCAGGATTCCAAGTGTAGACGCAACACAAATTTGCACCAAAAAGAAGCTCTCCAACATGTTAAATCACTAATATAGATGGATCTGGTGAATCATGTCTGCTAGAATTCTCCTAGTTCCTGAGAGGTGATAGACTTACCAGGACTAACTTACTTCTGGTCCAGCTTACTGCCTCTCTTGCAGCACAAGTGCCACCTTTCACTGTGGCTGGACTGCAGAGCCCATGGTCAGGTGAGAAGCTGGCCAGCCTGCAGAGAAACTAGAACTCTATGCCTCCCACACCACGTGACTTCTCCCATCACCCTATACCCCAGTACTCCAAGTGAGAAAGGGTACAGAAGAAACCAATTTGGGAGAAGTCCCTTTGTCCTTCTAGTTTCTCGTAGTGAGAACAACTTGTAAACTGCTTGCTTAATATGCTGGAAAAATAAAACCTAGATTTTTATATTAATTCAGTATCATAATAATGTAATTTTAAGGATCCATAAACATGACTAATTTGGAACAAAACCACTATTTAACGAAAAATATTCCAGTGATTTTATAAATGAATGATAACTAGAACACTTACAGAAAATCAATACTTTAACAGTGTAGCTTCAAGTTTATGCATGTTCTAAACTTTTTTAAAGTACTTTGTAGATAAAGAGACCATATTGCTTTAATAACATCTACAGATCAACACAATTAGTTTCATAATGCCAAATGATATATGAGGTTGTGCAGTTGTTGAGTATATACTGTTACAATGGGTAATGCTTATATGATTATATATGGTACGTACACACACTGCAAAATCTGATAATATTTTTACCAACTCTTATATAATTTGGAATACTCCAGAATCGGAAAAGTTTTATTTTGGGGAGTCAGTATATATTAAGTAGGAGTAGATTTCGCTATCAGTGGATTACACTATTTCAAGTAGTTCTCAGTTTAAAATAGATAGTGCCATAGTAACAACCAAATGGCCAGCGATTAGAAATCAGGATTTAACTCTAAAGAGGTGATATTTTTATGGTAGGTCCTTATTAACGAATTAGCAGCTCATCAAGGCAATATAACAAGGGAGAACTGTTCAAATTTCCATGGTATGGAAGGATATAACCAAAGTAACTTCCAACTGCACAGACATATTATTTCAAATGCAAACTACATAGTTCTACTTTGGTTTACCGGTATGCGGTTCTTTCCATAAAATCTAAATGTAATCCAAGAATAAAGACTATCATTTGCGTTGTCCTCCCTCCCCCCAAATTATCTTGTTAATGTAGTACTTTCCAGTTTCATATGACGCAAACCAGGTTTTTAAAAATAAGTCTCCTGCAACTACCTACAATTTTTTTTTCGATAGTCAAATTGCAAATAGTGCATATTTCTGTTATCATTTTAGTTTTCCAGGTCGTCAGTTATTTCAGTGCATGTGTACATGGGAAGAACTTAGAGAATAAGTTACTGAAAGCATTACTCAATACTGAAAATTCTCCATGTCTTTCAAATGAACTTTTAAATATGGTAAAGCCAATTATTACACATTAATGCTTTTTATTCATTAAATGTAATTTAATGATGCTCTAAGCAAGTCATTTCAGGACAAAACTTTGAAAAGTTACCTGCCTTGGAGAGATGACAAAAACCCCCCCCACCCTCATCTTCAAAATAATTCTAGCCTTTCACTGAGACTGATGTCCTATAGTTAAAAATGAAAGATTTTAATCCTGTATATACAAACCCCATGCATCCCCTAACTTAGTATGTCATCCATTTCCAGCATCCAGAAAATTTAAATGTTCAACTAGTCCATATATTTGTATCTGGGGGAAAAAAAAATGTAACATACACCTCATTCAGGCAGCAAAGCTGAAAACGTGACAAACATCTAACAAAAACATACTTCAGCTGCCCAAGCTGATATTTAATCACATTTGCCAAAATATATCCCCCACCCCAGCCTTATGAATTGTATTTTGATGTATCCCATGCATTGAAAGTTCCATATAAGGGAATCCCATCAACAGTTAATTATAATAATTATTTCCAAAACTAAGTACAACATGTCCCAAAAATCATATTTCACTCGTTGGCTCTTGTGATACACAAACAAGTCATTTTGTATTACTTTGAAAAGTTATTCTCATCAGTAGTACCAGTTATTTTAAGATCCCATGTTTACCCTCAGAGGCAAAAAATACTCTTCATAAGTTTTAATGAAAACATTCCAGAACTTTTCATTCTACAAATCAAAACCAGAACATAATGGCTAAGCTACACCGACATCCTGGCTATGAAATTTTACAAAGATCCTGCCCTGAAAGACCTGTTGCCCTTGAAAATGAACTGTGTTTGCATATGGACTGCTTTACAGTTCCACACTACCACTGTTGAGTGGTGATACATGGAAGAATTACGTATTGTAGTACTAACTTTCTTCTTAAAAATTTGCCTAAAGACAATACAGAAACACTGATAATTTATCAACTACAGAACTTGCTATAATTTAATCAGATCTGCAAGAATGAAGATTATTTAATCCAGTCTTGTATTACAGAGAGAAAAAAGTGTGTCTTTTTCCATGCTATAATCAGTGGCTTTCAAGCCAACAACTTCTCCAAAATAGTTTCCTAAGAAAACAAGGTTGATGGAATCTCTGAAACCAATTCCCATCTCTCTAGCTCACTTCTGAATCCATTGCCCAGTTTCAGTTTTAGTTGACAGAGGGAATGGAGCCTTGTGGCTGGTTGTTGAAACTGGAAGCCAGGCCAGCAGAAAATGTACGGGTTTGCATGCCCACCGAGAGGGAAGGCAGAAGCCTGCTGTGAATCGCTCTGTTCGGCAATAGGTAGACAACTATCCAAACACCAGGCTTGTGACTGCGTGCCTGGCTGTTGCTGGGTGGACCGTCGCAGGAGACAAGTGGTGGGTTACGATTGCAGGTATCTGCGTGTGTGGGAGAGGGAGAAAGGGAGGTACGAGATAGACATGGAAAGGGAAAGAGTAAAAAATAAAAAACATTTAATAAAGGGTCTAGGAGACAAGCTGCTGGAAGATGGGCTTCAGATGGTCTGCTCTAACATGCTTTGACTTAGAAGCGTTTCCATAGGTAGTTTTAAATCAACATGACTTGAAGTAATTCTACTGTTCCACTAACCGCCCAGGGGAGCTACCTTAGATTTCTCAAAGAACATTGCTTTATTAAGGTTCACATCAGCCTTTCAGGCTTCAGAGATGGCAAAACATTTGGTGAAGGTACAGACAATTCTGACAGATGTTGTGGAGGGAGGTGTCAGGAAGCGACCAGATGAGAAATCCAAAATTTATTTGGTAAAAGCATAGGTCCAATAAAGAGTAGAATAGTGGGCTGACTCAGTATAGACTTTCCCTTATCTCTTTACTCAACTGAAGGGGATATGTAGCTCGAAAGACTACCAGTCCAGCTCTCAACAGGGAGATGGCCAATGAAGACTAGTTCAAGACTTCCATTTGTGTTCAGGGACATCATGTGCACCAACAGGTGGGAAGGGCCACTGCCCACAGGTGCTGCAGTGATGGAAGTGTCCTCTGCAGATTGCTTACAATGCTTTTTTTGTGCTGGCTGGTGGAATAGGAGATTACTCTGCGGCATATTATCTTCTATGAGAGAAGGCATTTAAAAGTGTCAAACAACTGGAATGTACCCACAGAATACTTGAAGGAGTAAAAGATTCTCTTGGTTGAGAGCTGTATATGGAGGAACTGAAGGAAAGGTCGGTCCTTGACTTAGCCGTCACTATACAAGAGCTCTGCAGCTACAACTGTTTCCACTTCAGAATGGCAGGTGTCAAAGATCACGTAACATATCCTCCTCAGCCTCAAAGAGTCCATCTGAGATTCAGAAAAAGCCAAAAGAAAATCCTTTCCTTGAACAAGAGAGGGAAAAGACACAACAGAAAGCATGCCACGGCCAAGGTAGCAGAGTTCTTATCCCGGGTCAGAAAATAAAATACAGGCCTTGTCATTCAGACCAGCAAAAGATGACAGAGTTTATCTGAAAGGGTTCATCAAGGGCTAGAGGTGGCGGTGGAGGAGAAACATTCACGGTAAGCAATTTATTTCAACAAGGTGGTTGAAAGGAAGCAAATTGGCTCTAGATGCACTCTGCCTTGTGAATATGAGTGAAAGCATTGCATTTACTCTACAGTAAATCTACTCTACTCTGCAGCACCTTGCTGGGGCTGCAAACGGAAGACAGTTCTCAATAGGGCAGACTGAGAAGCTACATATGGATGGCTATTTCAAATCCTTTATCACCTTCACCCATACTACCCAGACAGAAAAGGGAGCCTACTTCACCCAAGGGTGGGGTGAGGCTGTGGAGGAAAAGCAAACACAAGCCAAAGAGCAAGAATTAATAACAGAGAAATCTACAGTGAGGACACTGTCAGCCTATCCGTTTGGAAAGCAGGGCTTTTAGCATGCACTCAGCTATGTTATGGAAACCACGATATATGCTCCATTCCTGTGGGAAAGGATGGTTTAATGAGACCGCCAACAAAAAAAGCCACAGCATTGCAGTTTTTCAAAAGTAAGAGAAACTCAAACTACAGTGAATACATGTTTAACAGTTACATTGCCATACATGTTGGTGTTTTAGTTCAAAACATTACAAGAAGGCAACAAGTCACCTGTTGACAGGTAAAAATACTAAGAGCTTCTTCACCATCGTCCCTGCTTTGAAGGGCAGATTACAAGACATTACAGTAAAACAATAAACATTCGGTATATAGTCTTTTTTTTTTTATTCACAGTTACTAGCTTGTTTCGCTCATAATCACAGAACAAAGTCTTTGTTTTGAAAGCAAAAATTAATTACTGGAATTACAGATCAGGAGTCAGCTAATTTGAGTTTACTGGAATTCTTACCTAATTACTAACTGAATTACATATTACTCCCAGTCAAAAGTTTAATCTGAAAGAGCAGGTTTTCAAATTACCTGTTGTCTGCCATAATAGGATCTATTTATATATCTAATAATATTTCATCTTATAGACCTGAAGTGTTTGCTATACAACCCGTGGTGAGCATTACATATTAACTCTATTTGGCAATTACAATAAGGAGGTGGGAGATGAACAGGGACATTTGCTAGCAGAGTTCAAAGCCCCAGAAGAGGTACTGCAGAAATTCTAATCTTCCTAATTCCAGTTCTCACAGCACTGAAAGCTGCACTTAATGTTGGAAACCAGCTTCAAGTCTTCCGTTTCCCACTTAAACCATGTAATTCTCTCTTGGGATGATGAAAACCCTCTGGTTTGCTTTAGTCCAGAATGATGAAATGTTTTTGAAAATGGACCAGATTAATTATTTTGTAACTCAAAGATGGCAAAAATGTTTCTGAAGGACAATTAGCCTGATTAATTATTCTAACAGTAATATCTTATGGCTTTCCATGGGAAATGTATGAGATCTATGAAGTATGCTATTTTGTACTGTTAAGTAGTATTTTAGGGAATCTTTATACACACGTGTTAATACATATATGGAGAAAATACAAAATATACACAAACTTTGCACGTTGTCACATATTATAAAAACAGTATTGCCTTTTATGTTCATATTTGAATTTGGTATTTCAGGTAGCTAATTCCAGTAGTAGGAGAATAGAATAGTAGAATACATATCAATTTTCCCTGAACTATCAATCAGTAGCCCAAAATGGCACTGGACCCCCTATGTTATATAAGGGGAGAAATAAAGGCAGAAAATTAAGGTAATGTCTTAAATATCACTAAATGTGCTTCACGTCTGCTAGGAAAAATTAAAAGCTTTCTCCACCATAGAAAGTCCCCTCCCCTCCTTTTTTTTGTAGTTTTTTTCCTCTTTCCACATTTAGACTTTCAACTCATGCATTCACATATCCTAACCTGAAAGTAGAGCTGCCTTATCAAAAGAGCTCAAAGATGTTATTCTGTACAAAACAAAGTTGCTATCAGTATGAAAGGAGACAATAAAAGGATGAAAAACTCATTTTTGAATGCTTCTCAAAAAGTGGTTAGCAATGGATTGCTAAGCATATTTATGATTGTACTTGTAATGGATGAAATCAGATGCTGTATATGGAGTCTCTCTAATGTTCCCAGGGATTCAACGGCTGTCACACACATTAAGGTTCTATGGATCAAACAACAGCTGAAACCCAAACTGATGTCAACCACGTTCCTGCCATTTATAAAATTACCTAAAGTCTCCTGGAAACACACAGATTCTCTACACGAGTTCAGCCTGCCACGTCACACGTTTATTAGGCAGCTGGGGAGTTTTGCAAAAAGGAGGGCTTGGCATAAAGTTTCAGAGCAAGATTACAACCGTTACTGTTTTAAAGAATATTTTTATTACTGAAGCATATGTTGTTATGTTGGTAGTTTCGTTTAGTGTTTCTAGTTCCCTGCATCTATCCCAGTAGTGTTTGGGAACATGGGAATAAAGCAGACTGAGCAGAGAATAAAAAAATGTCCTCTTCCACTTCCCAGGGATACATGGTGCCCTGCTCAGAAAGCACATCTGGTCTTCAAACATTTTGGGGGAAAAAAAAAAATAAATGCAGAGAGACAGAAAATGGCCACAAAATAATTTTCTAGTTGTATAGCCCAAGAACGCTTCACTTTGAAATACCTTTAATAGGCATTCAACAACTATATTTAAACTCTCTATTTTATAAGCTCTCTGATACATTTATGACTTCAGGACACACTTCTTCAGGAAAAAAAATTCTAAGGGGAAGAAAGAATCTGAGGAATCAATCTAAAACAAGTATTTATAACAGGCGAGCACAGCCATTCATATAAATTCATTTTCTCAAACAGAAGACACAATGGGCATACCATCAGTTCATACACTAATTCTGGAACTGCAATTCGGTCATGTAGTGAATACTACATTTCCAATTTTAAGTCTCACTAGAAATGGGTAAAATAATATTCCCAATATCATTACATGATAAATAATTTCTGCAGTTGGTAGGATGTAGTTAGAAGAGAAGAGAAGATAAAATAAAAAGGAAGGTGGCTTGCAGAGCAAAGAATGGATGGCGTGAGCCCAGCAGTATCGAAGTTTATAATTTCTACCTATTACTTCATATAAGTATACATGGAATATGTGGAGAAGTTGTTCATTCTACTTACCTGTCATTCATTGTAATACTACAAACATATTAAATTCCATATTTTGGAAAACAGCGTGTTAGATTTTGGGACTGGTAAAAAAAATTGTGCTGAAATGACTCAGAAAAATTTTTCTTTTAAAATACCATTTCTAGAATAATTCCATGAAGATAACCCCTGACTATGAATATACTGTTTGCTGTCCTGTATTGGTTAATTTACTGACCTGTATTTGTTTAGAGACTTTAACAATCATGCATACGTACTTCTTGAAAAAGCATGGTAACTTAACTCAGCTTTTTTGCTCCCCTCCATGTGCTGAGGCTGCAACTTACGACTAGACCAGCAATTTTTACCTATGTCTTACCTCTTGCATAAATACCCAGTCATGCTAAAGCCTGATGTGAACAGTGGAGCATACCATTGCAGTTAGATACTTTCTGGAAAGGAGTATTCTACTGCATGAAACTAACACCTTTCTTTCCATTCTTCACTTGATGCCAGATTAACTATTAAGAAAGCTAATATTTACTTCCTAATTGTTTGCATTATATTCAATTATTTGTAAACTAGCAGGAAATGAAAGTGCACTAAATTTAACAAAGTCAAAGCTTTTGGGCTAAGACTTTAGAAGGTCTTTAAGGTAACAAGAGAGAAGTTTATGCCTCTCCACTCCATCTCCTCACAAATACTGAATGAACTACAAATTGATTAGGGTATAATTACACCTGCTCCACTACCAAGAGTGCTCAAATAGAAAGGATAGTATTATTATTTTGGGGAAATGTGAAAAATATCCAAAAATGTGCAGGAAGCTGAAGTGTAAAACCATTTAGAACACTAAAAAGACAAATGAGAAAAGGGCTTTTGAAGCAGAGTTGTATTTTTCAGGCCAAGATCTACTGTGAGCTAATCACTAACACATACACAACTTGGAAGCCATCAGATACCAGAAAGATTCTACGTTGTGCTGTTTGATATTCAGTAGCAATGACCCAAGAGAAGGAAGGGGTCTGTAAATTAATTATGCAAGTACATATATATCTAATTTCAGAACATTACGAGCAGAATGGAATAGCTGCAAACATAGCATGTGCCAAATGCAGACTCAAGACAGCACCTGGTAAATGTTTATGCATTGAGTGAGGTGGATACATTTTGTGAGAAGCAGGGGAAAAAAAAAAAAAAGTAATGCAACATATGAGAGCACATTATATTTAAAAGGTGCGTTTAAAAAAACTTCAGGTCAATACTCACTGGATGGCTGCATCCCAATGCATTGCTGTCCGAGCAATAACATAAATGATATTTGACTATTTAATATAGCTAAAAATGGAACTAAAGTGATAATTGTGGCAGAATTGAGTAGGACTTGTACCTGGAGAGGCCAGGCACCTGACTAGTGGAAGGAGCAAATAATGGAGGGAAAAGCCCTCACCGTTTTGGTTTTCGCTTGATTTGAAATGAGGAATAACATTTTTTTTTTTTTAATGCAACACCTTTCTGTAAATACCAATTTGATTGATATTTAAAAACTGCAATACAATTAAAAGTTCTATCAATTTATTAATCATATTTTAATAATGAGCCAGGATGCCTGTTCCTCCAAATTTGAAAAACATAATATCTACCCGTCATGTGATGACTCAGGGCCAAAGTCTTCGCTATTGTATCAAATATATCTGGAAGCAACATTGGTTTCACACCTAAAAGGGATACAGAATGACACAATGATGTTCTCAGCCTTTGTTTCTATGCAGTATGTTGACTTTCAGAATTTACTTGATACAGTGACTCATGAATTATAAAACTGCATTTAGCAATGTCTTTGATGCATTTACTATTTGCAAGCCGCTCTGGATATACTACCAAAAAGAAAGAAAAAACTAAAATGTGTTTCTTTAAAAAAATCAGCCTTTCATTTGATAGGCTAACATACATACAAACTAGATGTTGTCCATACCCTCCTTCCTGAAGCAGGAGGCTATAAATCCTTCTAGATGCTAATAAATACTCTTATGGAGTAGAACCCAATCCATTACCTTCTAGTCCCAAATTTCAGTTTACATATGAAAGTTATTCATTCTACTATGAGGAAGGAAAAAATACTCCTCAGGACTGCTCTGCCTACAAATGAACAGTAAATGAACCACCATTTCTGTACTGCTTTGGGCATTTTTCACAACAGGTGCTTTACACATTCACCGCTACAATCTATTCCACTGCAAATATTACTAACATTGTTCAGAAACAATGTATCATTTAAGTTATAGTCAAAATATTGTTTCATGGAGTTGACTGCACCTTAGTCTCAAATACGTTCCCCACAGCCTACTGCTAATCTTTAAGAAAAATCAGACGAAAGTTTGTTTCTTAACCAACTGAAATGCGAACTCAGCAAACGGGAAGTAAACAGAGCATATGCTTTGAAGGTAACTAGGAAGTTGGAAAACTGAACAAAAAGATGGCTACTAGAATCACTTTTCTTCCTAATTGTGTTTAAAATAGACTTGAAATGACTAAGGAATATAATTTTTATAAAAATGGTTAATGTGATATTCATGGCCATTACTTAAGCATATTTTCTTTGTAAGTTTTCCAATTCAGAAGTGCTCCTACAATACATTAAATTGAGAGCTTAGCAGTTTATAGGAAATTCCTTCAGTTCTCATTTGTGGATCTAGAAAAGGTTCTCTTCATTGCGCTGGCTTGCCTTCCTTCTTTCACCCCTCCTTCCTTCCTTTCAAAGGGCAGCTCATGCAACCAGTGGTAGTGTTTTATTTTGAATTTTCAGATCTAAATTTTTCTGGCTCAAAAGTTCCTATTGGAACTGCTAGAACTATCCCCCCGTCCCATTTTAAAGGTTTTCATCTAGGTTTGGAAACAGCGTGCAAAGTCATTCTCTCATCTAGCTCAGCACGAAACGGTATCAAACCACGTTACATTTCAGGAGAAAGAATTCAGTGACCAAAAATCGGAACAACTCAAACGTTAACACATGAAAAGCGGTATCACCTAAGCAGCCCTACTCTCAACTACTTCATATATAAAAACCGAACCCCCACTCTGAAAGAAAACAGATGGATGGATGAGGAGACTTTTCCCAAAAGGAAGTAATTTGCTTGTTTGCTTAGGGGCATATACAATTACATTTCATGGTCTGTATCAGCCAACCATGAAAAATGCCCTTAAATGATCATTGTGAAAGCTGTATATAATGGGATGAATGTTAAAAATTTTCTAAAACTTTGGAGAACATATAGATATGACTAAATGGCTGAAATTAGTCAGAGAATCGGGATAAACACAGTGAGTACAATTCTTGTAGGATGGTAAATCCCAAATAATTTTTTAGATTAACATTGTCTTACATCTCTCAGTTTAACGATCTCTACATTACAATTTCTATGTCTCAACTCTAAGAACAAATAATGCAAAACCTCATGACTGATTTACCTCTTTATGATCTGAGTAGTTAAGTCCTCATAATTGCTACTCATGATTATGGGATGCACAGCACCTCTGACAAGAGCAATACAAGCATTACAGGACCTTGACCTAATGCCTAAATATTCTCACTTCTAAGTTTTTGCCACAAATTGTCAAAATGCCTATCACTGCCCAAAGATTCACTTCTCCAGTGCTCAAAGACATCAACTTCACCACCCAACCTCAGGAACAAGAAGACCACCAGAATGCTCTTTTATACTTTTCACATGTGATTTCTTCAACATATATGGGTATATTACTGTATTCCAGTCTTGATAAAAGTCAATCATGTGTCATTAGTTTCCATGGTTATGGCTTTCTCTTCCGAGCTAGCTCCACATTTTTAGTTACTGTACTAGGCTAGAAAAAAAATAAAGTCTGTATAGCTGTCTCTCCATTTCAAGACCTCTTTGTAACTGTGTGGTAGGGACTCATCACACTCCATCCTTCTAAAAATACCCAAAAGACCCCAAAATCCTGAGTAGATAGAGTCCTACTTGACTCTGGAAGATGGAGTGTGGATACAAGTGGACCTTGTATCACCAACCCTAAAACGAGAAAATCCAAGTCAGTCCTACTAAAATCCTGAAAACTTTAGTAGTCTCTTGAGTCTCTTTGATTTAGGATGCAATAACGTATGTCATAATCACAGTGTTTCCAGTCTACTGCATTAGAATATGATTTGTCCTCTGTTACATCTATTACTGGTTTTCTTATGGCACAATGATCTATGAGCCCTAACCTTCTAGCTCTACAGATCAGCCCCACCTGACTACCACAGACATGTACACCTCAGTCTTCCCACTCAACCTTTCAGGGTCAGAAGGAGGATCTGGGGAATTACAGGCCTGTCAGCCTGACCTCAGTACCAGGAAAGATCATGGAGGGGATCACCTTGAGTGAGCTCTCATGGCAAGTGCAGGGCAGCCAAGGGATCAGGGCCAGCCAGCATGGGTTTAGGAAAGGGAGGTCCTGCTTAACCAACCTGATCTCTTTCTATGACCATGTGACCCACCTTCTGGATGTGGGGAAGGCTGTGGACGTTGTCTGTCTGGACTTTGGTAAGGCCTTTGACACCGTCCCCCATAGCATTCTCCTGGAGAAGCTGGCGAATCATGGCATAGGCAAGTGTACTCTTCGCTGGGTTAAAAACTGGCTGGATGGCCGTGCCCAGAGAGTTGTGATTAATGGGGTGAAATCCTCTTGGCGGCCGGTCACCAGCGGTGTCCCTCAGGGCTCAGTTTTGGGGCCGGTTTTGTTTAATATCTTTATCAATGATCTGGATGAGGGGATTGAGTGCACCCTCAGTAAGTTTGCAGATGACACCAAACGAGGTGGGAGTGCTGATCTGCTTGAAGGTAGGAAGGCTCTACAGAGGGACCTGGACAGGCTGGATCGATGGGCCAAGGCCAACTGTATGAGGTTTAATAAGGCCAAGTGCTGGGTCCTGCATTTTGGTCACAACAACCCCAAGCAACGCTACGGGCTTGGGGAAGAGTGGCTGGAAAGCTGCCTGGCAGAAAAGGACCTGGGGGTGTTGGCAGATGGCCAGCTTAACATGAGCCAGCAGTGTGCCCAGGTGGCCAAGAAGGCCAACAGCATTCTGGCTTGTATCAGGAATAGCGTGGCCAGCAGGAGCAGGGAAGTGATTGTGCCTCTGTACTCGGCCCCAGTGAGGCCTCACCTTGAGTACTGTGTTCAGTTCTGGGCCCCTCTGTACAAGAGGGACATTGAAGCGCTGGAGCGTGTCCAGAGGAGAGCTACCAGGCTGGTGAGGGGTCTGGAGACCCGGTCATATGAGGAGAGGCTGAGGGAGCTGGGCATGTTTAGCTTGGAGAAGAAGAGGCTGAGGGGAGACCTCATTGCCCTCTACAACTACCTGAAAGGAGGTTGGAGAGAGGTGGGTGTTGGCCTCTTCTCCCAGGTGAATAAGGACAGGACCAGAGGAAATGGTCTGAAGTTGCGGCAGGGGAGGTTTAGATTAGATATTAGGAAGAACTACTTTACTGAAAGAGTGGTCAGGCCCTGGAACAGCCTGCCCAGGGAGGTGGTTGAGTCACCATCCCTAGAGGTGTTTAAGAAACGTCTAGATGTGGCACTTCAGGGCATGCTCTAGTGGCAGAGATTGTAGGTTGTTTGGTTGGACTGGATGATGTCAAAGGTCCTTTCCAACCATGAAGATTCTATTCTATGATTCTGTTGTCCTCTGCATATCGCTGCTCTTCTTGGAAGTCCAAAGTTCTCCAAGACACTTTGTAGGCCTGAAAGAATGTCAGGGGGGTAGCAAAACCAGAATTAGGTCTTCATCTCGTGGATTGGAGAGGGATACCTGGCTTCTTCACAACCCTTTCCTCTTTCCCAAACCTTGTGCAAGACATGAAAAAGAACATGTCCTACAGAAAACTGAGCCACTCTGAGGAGCTTTGGTTTCTCCACTATTTAAAAATTCCTTTATTACAGTTGAAGTACAGACTGTCAAAAACTAAGAGGAGACAGAGAGATCTGATTTTTCCTTGCAACTGTCTCATTCCGACAATGTGTAAACAGGAAAACAGGAGACAGAAATGTTTCTCCCAAGCAAAGCCAAAAATCATATGATGGCTGAAGTTTCTCAAGAAAGCTACCTCCACTTAAAGCAAAAACTACACTTCTAATGAAAAAAAGGAGAAATAGAAACACAGACACTTCATAAGTGACAGTGCTCTAGATTTGTTACCTTTAGAGAAAACAAAACCTTTGGTTAAATTGATATAATGAACTTGTTTCATTAAAAACAAATATGCCACCATATACTGTTGCATCACATATAAAGTCTCTTTTACTATAATGGATAGTTTAGACAAAATCTACAAGTTACTTGGATAAATGCTGGTGTGAGAAACCACTTACATGAACGGAAAAAAGACCACGTTTCCCCATAGGAAACCTCCCAAACAAGCAATAAACAAAGAAACTGCCCAGAAGTGTCTGTTCATAGAAACACGCATCTGTAGTAGGAACAAATTCATCTGCAAGTAAAATTGGAGTAGACCCACAAAGAGCAGCATAAGGTTTCACAGTTATGCTCTGTGATCTTGCAAAGCTAGAATAGGGTAGATACCTCACAGAAGTATTTTATTTTGAGGTGGCCCCTGCCAACTATGAGACCATTATTATAAAGAGACTTGTCCTTTCTGCTAGGAAACTTATTTGGACAAAGCAACCCTTATGAACTACTGCGTTATTCAGAACAATTTAAATTCATTTAGCAATAGTGTTTACACCATGAAGCTTAAACCAACCAATAAAGTAACGTCAATTGTATTTGGGGGCCCACAGATCCCACAGGAAACATCCTGCTCTAATATTAATTTTAAGAAGGGGTCTCTTCTTGCAGAAAGGAGCTCTTAAATTAACAGCTAATAGCAATATTTGAAGATTCACTGCTGATTTAGCCAGGTCAGAGCTATTGTCAAGAACAGAGAGCATTTCTCTCCCTGCTCTTTATCAGTACTCAGAAAATTTAAACCCTACTTAAGCCCAGAAGTTATTTCTGCAGTTGCCTCATGCATCTATGTTCTTTCTACTGGATATCCAGACTACTGTCCTAACCAGTCTCAATTATACTTACTCATGGAAACTAAAGACTCTGAAGCCACACACTCTGAAACCATTTCCTGAAGTGGAATTCTTCAAAATGTGACTTTAACTTTCATTTCTTCTCTGATGAAGAAAGAATTTTTCAAAATCTGATTATTTGCATTCACTGGTGATGGGAGGAAGAAAAAAAAAAAAAAAGGATGGGCGTAGGTATTTTTCACTACCTTGCCAAAGTAGAAGAGCTCCTAAGTTAAAGGATAAGTATAATTTATTTGGGTATACACAGGTTACTTTTGCAGAGACCAGAGTTGTTAACACATACTAGTAATGGCTGAATTTTTACACATGCATCTCATTTTCTTTCATGGCCATTGACATTCTCTGTTGGTGTTCTGAGATTAAATGCTGTACCCAATAACACCCGCTCTTAGCCCAGTTCTGGTAAACACCACTGACCCAAATTCAGGATCTCCTATAGCAGTGTCAGTGTTTGCTCAGGTGTCCCTCTGTTGAACTTTGATCAAAAAGATTGTTTAGGAAAAGAAGTAAATATTCTTTCTTCTGAGAGACAATACGATCAAGGATGCTGAAGAAAGGCCCTGAGAATATGTAGAACAGGTTACAGTGATCAAAGTTAGAAAAATAAAAAAAACGTAATCTGAAACCATAAGTACAGTCCTTGCACAGCAAGACAGCCACACTTTCCTTGAAAAGCAGTAATTTGTAACTTATTCAGATATCTCAGCCAGGAATTTCTTCTGCTTATCTGATTCTTCAAGTCTAGATATGCTACAATGCCGTAACTGAAAATGGATAGCCAATTCTGTTGTGACCTGTGTTCTCCAAGACCTGGGAACAGACTAAGGGATTTTTTTAAGAACTTACACAGCCCTGAAGCATCCCCACGTACAGTTTCAATCACCTGAAGTCACCAGACAGACACCCTTTCCGTGCTGTCTTTTCACTTTCAACAAGTCTTGACTTCAAACTTCCAGACCACGTGAGTTTGCATGTCAGCAGACAGCATTTAGAAAGCAGCTATTAAACTGCTGTTGTTTTTCCTATTCTTTGCACTGAAACATTTTCTTATTATATTGTACGTAACATTAACCTGTTGATATTCTTTTACACAGTACCTGACCACACTCTGACATTCCTAAAAGTTCTGAATAGTCTCAGCTTGTCATAACTTCCTATGTTACGATTATCATAAAAATAACCAAGAACTGACCATACAGCACTTGATCCAGAGCATCACAGCCTTATCTCTACATTAAGTAATTTAGAGCTGCCCCACTTCTCACTCTCTCTTTTTCCTGCAATAAATAATAATAAAAAAAGACTGTAACTTTAAAGTTGATTTTTAGAGGACATTTACAATGCCGTCTATTTGTGTTAGCACCATCTGACAGAGCATGCAGGGATACTCAGTGTGTCAGATGAAAGCTTCCTTGTTTATTTTTGTTGGCCTGAGGCCATTTGAAAGTTTTCTCATTCACTGAAAGGGCGGGCAGGGAGAGGCATAAACGATGGCTGCTTGGATTTAGGTGTCTATGGGGAAGCTAAATACTCACCTTTTTCAGGGAAAAGCTACCTTGTTGCAAATGCAGAGTCCGTGACCACTATAAGTAATAGCCACCACCCTTATTTTTTCAGTAAACGTTAAGTTTGGATTGCTGAATATCAAGCAACTTTCTGGCCTTATACACACATAGTTGTAATTGAAAGAAAGAAAATGTACTGGTACTAAATATGGTTCCCTGCTAACCTTTGCCCCCCATTCCCAACTATTCACACAAGGTTTTTCAGCTCTTATGATACACTAAGTATCAGAGTTCTGAAGAACTAACTACTTAGGTAATACAAATGTTTATATCTCCTTTCCAACTTCATTACATACTCAATCTGCAGAGCAAGCTGTAGTATGTTTGCTCAATGCAGTCTACCTTAGAAATGAAAATACAGAAGATGCAAGTGAAGCTTCATTTCAGATGTTTCCAGATTCTATTTTCTTTCGTCTAGAAAGAACAGTTCCCATGTTTTGTATAGGAGACTAACCACTGCATTTTGACTTGTGTCTGCGTGGTTGTCTTCAAAATATCTGTAATAACTGTAAATAATTTTTTAGCTGGTGACAGGTCAGCTAAGTCCCAGGAAAAAAAAAAATTACTGATACCCTCTTCAATAAAATGGGCTTCAATCAAAATTGCCATTTTAAGGAAGAAATTATTTCTGAAATAATTTCTTTCTACCTCCAATTCCTTGTAGTAAAATGAGGCTAATATTTCTGTACATATCAAATGAGTTTTGACAATCAAGACGTGGAGATGAAGACCATGCCTATAGAATAAAATCTCTATTATTTTAGTAATGGGATAAACTGCTGACCCAGTGGTAGACTTTTGTTAAAACTAGGAATTGAATCAGCTGTCGCTGTTTAAGTCTACTTCATGCAGCAGCAGTTACAAGAGAACTTAAGTCCAGTTATGCACTTTAGTTCATTTTTTAATTTTCAATTCGAGCTATAAGTGTGATCTTCAGCCCAAAAATGTCATGCTGCATTTTGGTCATTCATTAAAATCCACTGAAAATGTAGGAAGTTTTAGAATGGACAGACTTAACTTATTTTAGAAAGTATGACTGAAAAACATTTCTCTGAAAGAAATGCAAATCTATTCTGACAGACAGCAACAGATGTCTATAGCATATAATTCAAAATGTCCTGACATACAAAAGCAAGGTGGATGATCTTTCCACAGTTACGAGGACAACTGTTGTTTATTGCTGTACCCCACATCAAAAGGAAAAATCTGAGTGAAGCATCTGAGTACTAAAGAACAGCAGTCAACTTTCTTTGAGTAGGGTGGTATGCAGAATTTGAGTAAAACCTTTTGCTTGTTGAACCTCCATGCTCAAGAAAAGTCTCTGAGACAGCAATGAAGATTCTGTCACGTTCCCTAATTACCCCACACTACTTGTCCATAGTGACGGTAACCTAGGAAGACTGCTTTTTCTAGGTTCCTAAGCCAAATTACTTAGGTAATAACAAAAAGTGACTGTTATTCTGCTTAATAATTGCCTAATGTTCTTCCATTTAAACATAAGGGTTTAGGCTCCTGTAAATCATATGCAGCTTGAAAAAATTAAAGCTGTAATTGGTTTTTTTTTTCCAAACTTAATCTGCACTGCTTTTGGCTCTGCACTCCAGTTTCCCCTTTCTGTTCTGCAGATTTCTTTCTCATGTAATCAAACTCACCATCAAGCTAGAAGTTATATCCTCAGTATCAAGCACCACCTAGACAACTACGCACACTACTTTAACAATTTGCTGACTAACCATTGGCAATGAATTCAAGTTTCTTCCAGTAGTTTTTGGCATGTAGCTTCAACTGATAGAATAATGAATTGCGGACACGATTTGTATTTCCACTGTAGCTGACATCTCTGCTCCACCTGAAATGCTCACCAACCTTTACTTTAGAAAGGGTGAGGTCAGACATGCATAGCAAGCATGCAAGGACTCTTGGAAGTTTTACACACCTTCAGCTCCTACTTCTTTTAATAAAAAAAAAATCTGGGAAATTCTTTACTAAGCCTAAGAAAGTTGCTTCCTTTTCCTGCTTTTTAGTTTCTAAGACATTAATCACAAGATGAAGCTTTCCACAGCCTAAGGGGAGTTCAGTGAAGAAAGAGGAACCAACCTATATTGGAGACACCAGACATTAATGCCCAGTTACTTTAAACCCAGCAAACAGCCCTCAACATCCTAAAAGAAAGAGCTTTAGAAATGGATTTCTACCTGGAAATGGTCACTGTAGACACAAAACGTTAGAAAGTGTAGTAACATTTTGACAGGTACACTTGACTTGTATAATAGAGTGATTATGGCTATTTGCATCAGACTCCTATCTATATGACAAGGTACTGACTTCAATGGTATAATTCATAAAAATTGTGGATCAAATTTCAAAACTGAAATCAAACAACTTTTGTAGGAAAGACTGCCTGGGGAGAGAGTAAGGCAGAAAAACATCCAAAGGGGGATACGGATTTTTCTATTACCATGGAGTACTGAAGCATTTATCAGACACAAGGAATTCAGGGAAATTCTAGTATAGCATTTGCATTAGAATCTGCAAAACAATATTCAGTGTGCAACATAGGCTAATTAATTTAAAGGATTTCTAATTTAAGTTTAAAGGTAAAGAAATACCACAAGTAAACTTCCAATGTATTGCGGAGGTTTGTTTGTTTGTTTTTAAGAAAAAACTCCAACTTTTTTGTGTCCTGTTATTAAAGATTAGGCCAAAGTTTTCCTTAAGGAAATTCAACAGTTAAAGAAATTATGACTAAGTCTGTCATATCGTATAGCACTTACTTTCAAGATTTATACCTAAAATATTCATTCATTTGTAACATAATAAGTATAGGAAAGTTCAGTCCTAATAACTACTAATAAATATACTAGTAAGTACCATGTAAAGTTACAGTAAATATTTTTAATCAGAAACAAGTGTTCTATAGAAATAAAAAAATGTAGATGAAAACAACTAACAATCTTTGACTGAAGAAATAGAAGTCGTCTCCTCATAAAATTTGGTCTAAGACTTTAAACTGAGAACTCATCTCAAAAGCATTTTCTATGCTCCACAGATTACAGTACGTATCTCACAGAACAAACACAAGGAATTCTCATAACAATCCTGATATTCATTTTTAATCTAGAACAAAGAACTATGGTTATACATTAAAAATTGTGGAAGTACTGTCAGGTAGATTAAACTACTAACAGGCACCTACACATAACAATTTCCTTTTTATCTCTCTCTTGTACTACAGAAATTTGAGACAGTACTTATCCCAATTATGGTGTTTGAAAGCATACCTTTCCTCCAGCCCAATAAATTAAGCTAGAACCAAAAGACTACACTAAAATTTATGACATACCATTAAACCATTTGAACAACTCTGCCTTCAAGGGAAGGCTTAATTAAAAGGTTTGGTGACTACATTTTTACATCAAAGCCACGTGAAACTCACACTGTAGCAAGATCTGAACTTTAAATTTATGTGGTCTTTATCTGCCTGAGGTTACCAAAAATCACAACTAACATACCTTGGCAAAAAAGACTGTGAGGTGTGTTTCACTGCCCAGTATCCAAATGGGAAACTTCGGAGATTTCAAATAGGAGCCAACCTTAAAAAGCACAACAAAATCAGAAACATAAAGCAAACCCAGAAAACTCAGTTAGTGATCAAGTTAATGACAATTCAGTTAGTGAAGTCCCAACTGCTCTGAAAACTACTATAAAATATTCGATGAAACGACAAAACAGCGCAAAATACTTCAGATTCTAATTTTGATCACTGATTCCTATTTGACTTGGAAAACAACATAGCTTATAATGATTAACTGAAATAAGACAGCGGTGAGAAAGTGGTACCAACAATACTTCTTATTTCAACCTTGGAGACATGCTTCAAACACTGCACACAAATAAGTAACCCTATGCTTAACAACACTATAATTGGATGCTAAATGAGATAGAAGTCCACTTATTAGCTGGTTTTGGATGAATCTATTCAGAATTGACACTTAATTAATAAATGAAGGGACAGCTAGCTACAGTCAATATGCCAACATTCTCCAAACTACATAATCCTTTAACCCTGAGCTAAGTTAAAGGAATTCAATAGAGATTGAAAAGGAAGCAAAGAACAACCAAAAAGCCTTTTGAAAACAAGGGTATTAATGCTGTTTGAAAAGTAGTATTTGTAAAGCACAAAATTGCTCAAATAAAAACCTTAAATCAAGAAATTCTGTGTCACAACAGGAAGAAACAACATGGACAACGTTGTACTTTAGTTACTTTCAGATGCTTACAGATGAATACATGAAGTAACTTTTACGTCTTGAATATATTATACTCAGAACACATTTACTTAATAGCAGTTTTACCATTTTTATTTACGGCTATTTATTTTAAATGGAGGACAGTGATAGCATAAAAAGGGAACAATAAAACTGCAACATTCACAACAGCAAGCCACTTTGGGACTTGACAGTTTTATAACTATTTACATAACTTGCATTAAACATTATTTTAGTAAAAACATAAGCTTCTAACCAGCTATATTAAATTGGTGCAATGAAGTTCTATTTTAAATAGCAAACCACGTTTATTCAGTAAGATGCAATTAACAATAATATAGTATTACTCTCAATTTCAATTTGAAGTTGAATACACTTTGAAAGTTGCTTAGTATCTCCAGTTATACACAGCGAAGCTTCTAGTAATACTGTCAAAGAAGCCCACAACACCTTAGCGAAAGAAAAATTTTAAACAACTTACCTTACAATATCTCAGAGATTCCATCAATGTCAAAAAGCCTACTGTTGCCTGTTTATGTATACCAAGAAGTTCTGTTCAAAACAAAACACAAAATTTATTCAAGAAAAATCCGTTTTTTTCTTACTTTCAAAATTGGTCAAATAACAACAATTTTGAAAATCATGTGGTTTTAGCAAAAATGGCAAATCCTGAAGGTATACTCAAAAAACTACAAGGGTTTATTAATTTCCTTTTCTATAAAATAAGAGCCAAATGGATGGTTTTAGAAGTTTCCTGCCGATAGCCTCTTTTCAAGTTTTTGGATTTATTAGGAGATGGAGTACTTGTAACTTACATCAAAATTATTCTCAGACGAAGTTAAGAAAGACAGCTACCTTGAAGGAGAAAACCCATAGATATGCATATATGTTGTGGGGTTTGGTGGTTTTTTGGTGGTTTATTTTGGTTGTGGGTTTTGGTTTTTTTTTGGGTAAGAGTTCCCTGGCTATATTTACCTTAATCATTTTATATTCTGAATAGTAAAACATAATTTTGCAAATCATAGTTTTCTTAATAGGAAAGAAAGCATTCCCTCAATTTGATTTACTGCACTGACTTCCATTTAATGTATCATACAGCTCTCAAACACACACAGCTGTCAGGAATAGCTGAAATATTTATGTATGACTGATTGGAAGAGCACTTACAGGGCCTTATTTGAGGCTCACTAATAAAGAATGAGAAAGCACTTCAACATTCAGGCTTAGACGCTAGTTAGAATCATAAGGATTTGAAGAAGCTCTGGGGTTACATATACATCATCAACATCTCAACAGTGCAAGTTCTGTCTACTTGAAACAGCTCTGCTAGGTCCCTAAACATTGTCTAAACAAAGAACGGCACATACCTGTATCCTGCAAATACACATTGGAACACATGCCACGATCAATTTAACAAGATCTGTATTTCCTTTTTGCAGAGAATACTGACTTTTGTATTTAAAAGTTCCTTCTAAAACACCAATTCTCAACTATATTTTTTAGCACTGAACATTCATGTACAATGGCATAGAACTATGACATCTTCATACACAGGCTAAAGCCTCATGACCATAGCAAGTGAAAGAAACTGTTCTAAATTTAGAAGATTTCTTGACTTTCATAAATCAACTCTGCATTTCACTGCAACTCATAGCACAAGGCATGGCATGCCATGTGTCCTTCACCAACTTCAAGTTTACTTCCCTAAATTTTGCAACAGTGCAGAACAGTTATTATAGTAATGGTTTACCTTTATCCTCTACTGTTAAAAGAAAAAAACCCCAACCACACCCAAAACAAAACAACAGCTCCAACAAACAAAACCCAAAAAACTTAAAACCAGTAGCTTGTTCACTACCTTTGTGGCCTGGAAGTACAAGTCCTTCCTTAGAGTTGTCAGCTACACATATTAAAAGGTTCTCTTTGCAGTGCAGAGTTCTCTGATCTGAAACCATACTTTCAAGGATTATCTTCAAACTTGCTTGGAATTAAAACATTCGGTGGTGCATAGATAATACTTTGCAGAATTCCATTACCTCACTGACTTATAGCTGTCTTGCTATAAATTGCCATTCGCTGAGACAATTCATGCTTTCTTTGAGCCAAGGACAAGAGAGCTAGCCCAATTAAAAAACTAGTCAAGGATCCTTCAAATTACGGAATAGCTATTGCTCAGAAATAGCACATTTATGTGTGAAATGAAGAGAAACAAATGGCAGAAATAAGCAACAGTACATTAGAGAAATAATTTTAACACATCACCTGTATTTCTTAAAGATCACTAACAAAAATCAATGTAAAGTTCAGTCTGCTAAACAGATTTCAGCTTTAGGGCCTGATGCTTGCAACAGAACAGCAAAGTTACACATAGATAATATTTATTATTCAGAAAAAAAATTATCACATTATTAAGTATTTTGTTCCCCTGACAGATAAGTAGATGAGAACTCTGATAACTAGAGAGAGCTGGGATCCTGGCTACGACAGTAGCTGCAGAGTGTGAATATCCTGACTAGCCAGTAGTCACGCTACACAGAGGGCATATTGGAAAGCTATTAGGTTAACTTCAGCCTGTAGTCACTGGTTTACCCATGCCTCCTTCAGTGTTAGTCAACAGAGAAGACAGACACAAAAGCAAAAATCCCTTTCAAGTACTTAGGAGGAAAGAAAAGGAGACTAGCTGCTCTAAATCAAAGTTCATCCTTGTGAATATCCTCACCCCACAAGAAGAAAAAACAGACCTGGAAGAGATCTGATAACAGAATCACAGAATGGTTTGGGTTGGAAGGGATCTTAAAGATCATCTAGTTCCAACCCCCCCCGCCACGGGCAGGGACACCTCTCACTAGACCAGGTTGCTCAAAGCCTCACCCAGCCTGGCCTTGAACACTTCCAGGGGTGGGGCATTGACAGCTTCCCTGGGCAACCAGTTCCAGTGCCTCACTACCCTCACAGTAAAGAAATTTTTCCTGATATCCAATCTAAATCTACCCTCTTTCAGTTTGAAGCCATTACCCCGTGTCCTATCATTACACTCCCTGATAAAGAGTCCCTCCCTGCTTTTCCTGTGGGCCCCCTTTAGGTACTGGAAGGCTGCTATAAGGTCTCCCATAGCCTTCTCTTCTCCAGGCTGAACAACCCCAACTCTCTCAGTCCGTCCTCATAGCATAGGTGCTCCAGCCCTCTGATCATCTTCGTGGCCCTCCGCTGGGCCCGTTCCTACAGGTCCATGTCCTTCTTGTGGTGAGGACTCCAGAGCTGGACACAGTACTCCAGGTGAGGTGTCACGAGAGCAGAGTAGAGGGACAGAGTCACCTCCCTCGACCTGCTGGCCACGCTTCTTTTGATGCAGCCCAGGATGTGGTTGGCTTTCTGGGCTGCAAGTGTGCATTACCTGCTCATGTTGAGCTTCTCGTCCACCAGCAACCCCAAGCTCTTCTGCTCAGGGCTGCTCTAAAGCCATTCCCCACACAACCTGTATTTGTACCTGGGATTGCCATGACCCAGGTGCAGGACCTTGCACTTGGCCTGGTGGAACTTCATGAGGTTCGCACAGGCCTACCTCTCCAGCCTGTCAAGGTCCCTCTGGATGGCATCCCTTCCCTCCAGTGTGTCGACCGTGCCACACAGCTTGGTGTCATCAGCAAACTTGCTGAGGGTGCACTCAATGCCACTGTCCATGTCACCGACAAAGATATTAAAACAGCACTAGTCCCGGTACTGACCCCTGAGGAACGCCACTCACCACTGGTTTCCATGCGGACATTGAGCCATTGACTGCAACCCTTTGAGTGCGGTCATCTAGCTAGCTCCTTATCCACCGAGTGGTCCATCCATCAAATCTATGCTTTTCCAATTTAGAGACCAGGATGTCGTGCGGGACAGTGTCAAACACTTTGCATAAGTCCAGGTAGATGACGTTGGTTGCTTTCCCCTTACCTACCAATGCTGTGGCAACATCATAGAAGGCCACCAAATTTGTCAGGCATGATTTGCCTTTGGTGAAGCCATGTTGGCAATCACCAATCACCTCCTTATTTTCCATGTGCCTTAGCAGAGTTTCCAGGAGGATGTGCTCCATGATCTTGCCAGGCACAGAGGTGAGACTGACTGGTCTGTAGTTCCCTGGGTCATCCTTTTTTCTTTTGAAAATGGGGATAACACCAAAGATCATCTAAGAAAATGAATACGCATACCTCTCATCAGAAAGTTAGTTTCTCATTTTTTTAAAAGCACTTCTGCAAAGTACTCAAATTTCTAAAAAGGGAGGAAACCGCAGTCCAAACTGATGATGGTTTTGAAATGTAGTACTACCAACCGTAACAGAATATCGCCACCTAGTGACAACATGAACCACCGCACATTCTTGGCACCACTTAGAAAAAGCAATTACATTATTTATATTCATATTAAATTGCTACACTTCACATAAGAATGACAGCCTTTAAAAAAGGAGAAAAAAAATAATCTACCTCCCCATATCTTCCTACTGTGGATGATTATGGCAAGAGATGAGATTGGAATAAGAGGAAAGGTTCAAAGGGCAGTCAAAATCAAACCAAAGAAGAGGGATCATTTCACTGGTATTTATGCCAGTGGTGGCCAAAACCAATTCAAGTTAATAACTCCTGCATTATTTGGAAAATATGCAATATTGTAAGAGTCAGAGCTCTGAGTATAATCTGCAAACTACCTGGTAATTCCTCAAGTTTGTAATTCAGTATGTTCTTTGTCACTGATAAAATTACTAACAGTAACTTTAAACTGACTTCAAAATAATTTTCAAGATTTCCTTACTAATTAAAAATTGCTTATCTAACAGTTGAACAACAGGTAAAGTGGCTTTACATAACTTCTGAAGAAAAATGTAAGGTGAGTGCCATTCTGAAAATTCAACACAGTAAATATGTTTACTTATAATAGCATCACCTATAAGCATTCTTCCTGTTCCTGCATTGCAGTCGAATCTTCTCACTGTTGCTTCATTGCTGCCCCTGCAAATACGCTATGAACCACATCCCATCCACAGCTTTCTGCAGTTCTTTAGCACCACCTTTCCCCCGTGCCCTGGGAAACCTTTCCTGACCTTCAGTTCCAGAAGTTCACCTACTGATTACACCTGCTCACAGAAGTACCCGAAATCTCTATTATGTTTACACATGGAAAAATCCAGCAGCACTGGCAATCAGCTCTGTACAGTACTAACGTCAAACCCTCCAACTTGCAGTCACTTGACCAGAGGAATTTAAGGCAAATGACCAGTAATGAAACCAGAAAAAACACACATTAAGAGCCAACTTCAGAAGAGTCAGCAAACATTCAATTCTTGATATTTTGACACTGGCAACCCTTCTACACGAGAAACTCATAGCATTGGCAGAAACGATGCTGAATACTACGGCCAAAAAGAATCAAAATACAGGAGAAATGATTGAAGGAGGAAAGAAAAGATGACAAAAAGGATTGAAAGATAAAGGAAACATGACAATGTATCCAAAATTCAGTCTTGCCTAAGAAGCTGTGATCAGTACAAGCTGTTCTTTGCCCTTCTTTTTGATAGGCAACACAAATCACTCTGTAATAGATACTGATTATAGACTTAAGAGAGCGAATAAGCTGGTTTTGACTATAGTCATCCCAAGGACTTGAAGAAAATGGAGGGGTCCTAACAGTGCTTAAGTCCAATTACTTGACTGGTGAAAAACTAACAGGACATATAATACCAGATTCTTAAAATGTACTAAAGATTATTTTCTGCTCCACCTCTCCCCCCAAAACGAGACAGATTTTTCTATGGGAGTTCTGATTCTGGATTTTTAAGGCAGAATTGACTGAGAACCTAAATGCGGAATATTACCGTGTGAAAAGAGAGTTCTGTATTCTCAGAAAAGAAAAAAATTCCACCTGGGACAACTAATTAATAAGGTTTACCAGAAAGACAACCTGAAAGGCAAACAAGGGAACGAGCTGCAAGACTTCAAAAAACGTTATATTAAATTGCAGAACAGCAAATTATACCAGTGTTAAGGAAAACTGCAAGAACAATTCAGATTCATTGATCATAATCTAACAATTCAGACTGATAAATCATAATTTAAAAATCAAAAAGAGAAAATAGAAAACACTGAATAGACAAATCATGGAAGGTTAATTACAACAAATTTCATTTAGAAAGAGGGAGGGATAACTGACAACAATGTTCCATACATGCAGCATGAATCCAGTTAGGAATTGACTGATAAAACATAAAAGAAAATGATATATAAAGAAAATACAAGTATTCGAAGCTAACTTTGCTTTGATTCACAAAAAGGTAAATGATGTCATATACTTAAGATGATTAACAAGGAGATTACAACAAACAAAACTGGCTAAAAAACTGCAAATAAGACAGAGGTGTTCAAGCTTGCAGATCCTAATGAAACTCATATAACATGTAAGTAGCTAGACAAAATAAGTGTCTGAACCATTAATGATCACCTTACCTACCAAAGATAAATGAGGTGTCAGGAGACTAGAAAAGGGAAACCAAGGTACTTACCCTAACAAAAACAACAAAAAAAGCTTAAGGAATGTATTGGGTTTGCATGGAAATGTTTTGGTAGCAAGCAGGCTATAGGGGTGGTTTCTGTGAGAAGCCATTAGAAGCTTCTCCCATGTCTGACGGAGCCAATGCCAGCTGGCTCCAAGACAAACCCGCTGCTGGCCAAGGGCGAGCCCATCAGCAACAGTGGTGGCACCTCTGTGGGACAGCAACCAGGAGAGAAGAGTGAGAGTAACAACTCAGCGGACACCAAGGTCAGGGAAGAAGGAGGGGGAGCAGATGTTCCAGGCACTGGAGCAGAGATTCCCCTGCAGTTCATGGTGAAGACCATGGAGAGGCAGGCTGTCCCCCTGCAGTCAATGGAGGCTAACGGTGGAGCAGATATCCACCTGCAGCCCGTGGAGGACCCCACGCCGGAGCAGGTGGATGCACCCAAAGGAGGCTGTGACTGTGTGGGAAGCCCACGTTGGAGCAGGCTCCTGGCAGGACCTGTGGCCCCGTGGAGAGAGCAGCCCATGCTGGAGCAGGTTTGCTGGCAGGACTTGTGACCCCATGGGGGACCCATGCTGGAGCAGTCTGTTTCTGAATGACAGCACCCCATGTAAGGACTCACATTGGAGAAGTTCATGGAGGACTGTCTCCCATGGGAGGAACCCCACGCTGGAGCAGGGGGAGAGTGTGAGAAGTCCTCTCCCTGACGGGGAAGGAGTGGCAGAGACAACATTTATTTCTCATTACCCTGCTCTGATTGGATTGGTAATTGCTGAGTGATCTCCCTGTCTTTATCTCGACCCATGAGCCTTTCATTATATTTTCTCTCCCCCTGTCCAGCTGAGGAGGGGAGTGACAGAGCAGCTTTGGTGGGAAGCTGGCATCCAGCCAGGGGCAACCCACCACAAGGAAGAACCAAGGAGAAAGGATTATTTTAACCTCTGAGGGGCCTTGAAACAAATTAGTAATCTATTTGCATGCACGAGGACAGACAAAAAAAAAAAAATCAAAATCAAGAAAGCAGTCAGATGACGGGCTCATCAATAATAAATAGACTGCAATAATCCAATCTAAACACCCTGGTAAGAAGTCCACCAAATAGGGACAAGAAGAGTTAGATACAATATCCAAATGACATTCCAATAAGCCTGACGCTGAAGTACAGCCTGTGTTTACCAAGTGGAATCACAATCAAGTGAAAGTCTAAATAGTCTCAAAGGAGAATATTACTTGTTCACTGTCAAGCCAGCGCATTTCGACTCAGGTCTTCCATGGATCTGTCTTGAACTTCAATTCGTCAGTATTTTCAGAGATGACTTAGATGATGGAAAATCCTTGTAAAAAACATGCTGATGAGTCCAAGATGGACTTTGTAGCAGTGGGAGAGAAGGTGTGAGCGCTTCTACAATTAAAAGCGTTCCTGCTTTCAGATCATCTTATCTGTTTGTAATATGAAATGCAAAAAACACAAGAACTTGCTAATCATCTTGGTGGCCTTCCACTGGACTTGCTCTGCTATGTCAGTGTCTTTCCTGTACTGAGGAGCCCAAAACTGGACACGCCACTCTACATGTGTTCCCAAAAGTGCCATGTAGTGGGAAAGAAACATCACTTCCCTCCAACTGCTGGCTATCCTCCTCCTAATGTAGCCCAAGATGCAGCTGGCCTTCTTTGCCAGAGGGGCACACTGATGACTCACGCACAACTCACTGCCCACAAGGACCTCATGTCCTTTTCTACAAATTTGCTTCCTAGCCAGTCAGTGCTGCCCTGTGCTGTTGCAGGGGCTGATTCCATCCCAGATGCAGGACTTTGATGAAATTCATGAGGTTCCTGTCAGGCCATTTCTCTAGCCTGATGTGGCTGCTCTGAATAGTGGCCCTGTCCGCAGTGTATTGACCAACTTTCCTAACTTGCAAAGACTGCACTTGCTTCCATCATCCAGGTCGTCAGCTACCTTACAATTTCAACTTGTAGCTGTCAATCCCGGATTCACTGATATTAACATCAGAGATTTTGTGCAAGTATATGTTATTTCCATTCGAGGTCTGCTCGAGCACAGGGCAGTAAACAAGGAGACTATCAAAAGAGTAATAGAGCATATTGCAAATCTGTAAGTCAGCATCCTATAATACATAAAAATTATGAACAAGCATAAACTAGAATCAACTTACTCATTCCTGAACATTCTCTGTCTCCATCCCACACGTTAGAAACGGCATGTCCCGTCAACAGGAGGTTAATCAAACTTTGGCTATATAACAGAAAGAAACAGCTTATTAAAAGGGGTGCACAATTTATTTCTGAAAAAGTGGTTCTCTCTAACAAATGGAAAAAATATTTTACTACCCGGACAGCTAAGCAGACCTTCTCTAACTATATACCTTTAATTAGCGCGTATTTGTAATTCAGCAATGCTAATATCTCCACTCTATCAATCAACAACTTGATACAAAAATGTAGCCCTGAATTTGAGAATTATTCCTCTGAAAATTCAGCAATAACAGCATTTCCTCAGAACTCATGCACTAAATGGAGTAAGCAGTGAAAAAGGCATGCTAAGTGTTGCTTTTAGCTATTATAAAGTTATAATTGAATCTTTGTCATAATGTCAATAATTTCCTAACAGAATGATCAGTTACAGAAACATAAAAAACTAGTCCACTAATCTATTTTAAATGGTAGCAACCATATTTTGCAGCTTACCTTCCATGACCGTAAACAGGATCTATCAATGGCTCAGTTGCATCTTCAATTTCATTTTTTATGTTTTCAATACCCTGCAGAAAAATTACAAACATTTTTGCTTTCTTAAGGAATACACTGCAACATCAGGAGGCTGATGGTCTTATATGAATTGATACCCAAACACGCTTCTTTGTTTTGATAAGAGATGGTAGGGATATACAAGGAAGGATGTTTCCAAAATCTGTAATTCTCCCATACCAGGAGGGAGGGGAAAAAAAAGGCTGAGCTTTCAAAGTTTTTATGCTGGAAATGTACTGCAACATGAATGAAGATGCCATTGTATCCATTTATCTAGATTTGACGTAGTTTCTCAGTTGAGTTTAGTGTTCACCTCTTACAGAAAAAGGGTTACATGATCAAACTTTCTCTTAACAAAGAAACAAAACAAACACACACACAAAATACCAAACAACCCACAAACCTTTGTCAGTATTACAGAATACAGAAAGAGCAATACTCCAAATCTGTTTGTCCACACTGAATATTGATCCCAAACTGCATCCTTCAGTTCAGGGAAGCTTTTGAATGCTCGTTTGCTAAAGACAAACAAACAAAAAAAAAGACAAAAAAAGGGAGAATGTATTTAGATGAAGTGTTAGAATAGTGTCACAAAGCACAAACAAGAACTATTATTACCTAACATGAAAATGTCCAAGTAAAACTGGTGTTGTATACAGAATGACATAGCAGCTATTCTGGAGTTACTATAACTGCCATAGAATCATTAGTATTTACCCATTAGAAGAAAAGAAATAATTCTGGAGCAGTGTGCAAAAATGAACATAGTTTTTATGTGCAAACACTAACCATAAAGTTACATATACTTGTGAAAGAGCAGACTGGCTTGAACCAGTAATTCTACAAAAGAGCTACTGAAATTGTGAATAGACTGTATGTCACCAAAATAATGTTTACATTATATAGTGTTCTGAAAGACATTCAGTCCATGAACAGTGGAGAAAAAACCCTCCACTTAACCAGGTAAGACTATCTTTCAAGCTTTTGAAGTATTTAGTATATCTCGCATGAGAATTTGATTTTGTTAGGCTCTAGCTTTGGAAAAAGCAAAATGTTTGAAATCACAAGTGGTACATTAGCATTTGGGAAACTCTCTGGTTGTATAATAGGGTTGCTGCCTGGATGGTTAGTTAACACCAGGTGATCATATGCTTAAAAAGAAAAAAAGTAAAATAAAAATAGAGGAATGGACGAGATCCATCAAGATTCCAGTGAAGTAATACATTTTCTATTTCTTGGGGTATTTAGAGCTAAATACTGCTTTTCAGAACACAAATATTAGTTTTTATTGAGTAATTCAAACCAGATTACGCTTTCTGCTTATCTTACACAAACTTAGGTGCATTATTGTTTTTTTGATTTCTTGCACACTTTTAGTAAGTCTTGTTTAAACAAGAAACATACATATGCAAAAATATATCCATAGATGGGTTTACTCTGGCTAACACTTGAGATTTTTAAACTGCCTTTCATTATCCATAGAGTATGCAAGGCATACGAGGTATGCAAGGCAAAGTCAGTTCTGAAATCCACCACTCAGCTTGATTTCAAGGCATGTGCCAGAGCATCCATTTCCAGTGAGAAAGACAGAAAAACTGAAGTGGGTACCACAAGTCCAAAGATCAAGGGGGTGAGTGGGAGGGAGGGGGAAGGCAAGAAATTAGTGTTTTGATCAGATAGGGTCACAAAAATTTTATGTTCTCCCTTTTCTTCTTTCCTCATATGGGTTTAAAGAACAAATTGTATTTACTACCGATACAATACGCAGTAGTTATTTCAGTACTAATTAGTAACATTTTCCATCTCAAGAGTTTTTTGAAATTCTGTTGCTCTTTATTTCCTTTTTGGGGATTTATTTGTATGACGATCACAATTGTTCAATGTGAAAATAAAAGGCTATTACCTTTAAAGATAAACTCACTAGAACTGTATTTACAACGCAAAAAGAGAACAGTGTTTACAGTATAAAACAAAAATCAGTCTCGTATATGAACATTTTTATAAATGTTTCCTACATTGTCCTGAATCAGAAGTGCTAGAAGATACTTTTTTTCAATATATATATCACAAGTATTTCATATAGAATCACCTGTGAAGATTACGTATAAAAAACCTGAGGATTAACATCTTTAATGTAAATGTGAATCTTAATTAGTTGTATTCATATACTTGAAATACACAAGTTATTCAGCCAATTTCACACATTACATTGCTCCGCTCCAGTTTTATTTTAAACCCTAATGCTTATGCTCAAAATAATATTCCATTTTAAACTGCAAAATGCAAAGAAACCCCCCCCCCCAAACAAAAACTAGAAATCCAAGTTTAACCTCATGTGTAACACACACAAAGTTCCTCAACATACCCCTTTCAGGACTGTGAATATTAGCGTAATTTCAAAATACTGTATTTTAAATGTTCCAACATATTACTTACTGAATTAATGCATGAAATCGCTCAAAGCCAAGCTCTTCGACAGCCAAGGCAGCTATACACAAGAGACACTTTTCAGCACTACACATGGCAAAAAAATGACACAAAATACACACAGCAAGCTAGTATACTTTCAAGCTTTAATTAGATTTTTAATTTTCCCTTGACATTTAAAATTTTTAACTGATTAGTGTAAATTAATTTACTGCAACATTAAGATTCCACCATACAAATTAGTGAGAACATTTCTATTTGGACTAGTCAATTTATTAAAAGCACAAAGCCACTGGAGTGTGTAGCCTTGAAAATGTTTGTTAAATACTACGCTGTTAATTTTGTACAAAACGTGGCTGTCACAAAGTCATCAAGCATATGCATACTATAGATATAATTTTGCAGGTCAACAAGAAGTATTATTTCCTAAAAAAGCAAGCATGACTATTTGGATCATTTTATCAATGTAGGTAAGCTGTATTTTTTCTTAAAAATATACATTTCTGTTACTGAAACATTGGGTTTTTTTCTCCCCCTTTTTAATGCTTATTTATTACAAACAAATGACTAGAATTATTCTACAGAGTATTACACATCCTGTTTTTATATACATTCTCATTGTTTTCTTGTAATAATGCATAAATAGCCTTTCAAATAAGTGTCGCATCCAAGACAGAAAAAAAATACAGCACTAGTGTCTTCCCAAGTTCAACACAGGCTTTATAGCTTTGTTCCCCTTACAACATCTCCAAACAAAGAAGATGAAATGAACTTTAAAAATCAAATTTTCTGTTATCAACAGGAAGTTACACTCACCAGTTGTTTAATTATCAAATTCTATAGGCATTCAAATATTAAGACTGTAGCAGTCTTTAGTGCCCTCTATGTCCCTAAGGGCTTTATCTTCCTCTAGTGGAATAATATACAAAACAGACAGATCTGCTTTCTGATAAAGGGCACTCAATGCTGAATATTTAAACAATGTCTGATCATCTAGCTACTGAATCTGACTGCATACAATACGTTAAAGACCTGAAGCCATTAGGGGTAATACTACTGATCAATTCTTCCCACAAGAATTCCAGAAAGGGCTTTTTATGCCCTTTCTCATCGTATTTTGAAAGACGCACTTGTTTGCCTATGTGCAAACACAGTTGATTCTCCAGCAATAGAAAACTTTCATTTTCTACTTCATAAATAAGGCAGCAGTAGTCTTAAGAACATTCTCGTCTTGTGAAAACTACAAGAAATTGCTAAATTACCAAGGGCAAAACTGGTAAAAACATAGCTTTTTTTTTCTTTTCTATTTTTGCTTAATTAAAAATTGTTTTTATAAGAAAAGTTATAAACGCTACAGGAACTAACCCTGCTCCAAGAACATACATTTTTGAAGCAGAAAGTTAGAGGGACTAAATCGTATAAAGCAATCTTTGAACCTGGGAACTTGCACTACTACAGCCAACGCATGGCCAACAACAAGTCGCTGGTATACACCACAAAAGCAGATGAAAAATGCAATTGCATTCAGTAAGTGTGCTCAAATCCACCTTTTGTTCACGCAGCAGGATGATAGGCAGTTTCATTCTGTTACTACAGAACAGAGTGAAATGGTAAGAGAACTACTATTTGAATCAAAGGGAAAGGAGAAATCCGAGAGAGAAGTGTAGCTATGCATAACCCAAACAAGGTTAAATAAAGACAGTACTTAATGGAGAGGAAAAGAACCAAAGCAATAGAACATGAGCTGTATGAGAAATACAACTGTATAAGAAAATCTTAAATATGATACTCTATCATGCTATATCTAATCATATTTCATGGCTTTATTATATATTCTCATATTCAATTCCCAAATAGCAGTAGCTTGCCATGTGGAATTGTATCTGTAATACTCCCACACACATAAACTATCTCTTAAGTCCTACCAACTATGACAATGCCTGTTTTTATTTTTATTGATTAGAGCAACCAAGCAAAAAATAAATTTATTCCTTTGCACTAGCAGTAACAGAATAACTCTGCATTATTAACACACATCTTTGTCCCAAGCCTAACCAGGCAAGAAGCTGGTCTATCGTTAAAATAGCAGGACAGGAAAGGAAAAAGACCATCCTAACAAATATATCTTAAATCAGGAAGTGTATTGCATTATACATATAAAGTAAAATACTATTTTAACTGTAGAGCACATACAAGAGGTACACTCAGTGCCTAGCAGGAAATATAGAATTTGAACAGTGAAAGAGATCAAGTTTGCTCATGACAAAAGCAGACTGTTCATGGTAAATGAATCTTGCTCTTCTTAAGCACATTCCATGCTATTAAGGACAAGTCAGGCAGAACTTGCGACTTGTACAGAAATATGAAAAATGTATATGTGTAATAGATAGATTAGTTCATTAAGTGTCAGTGTTGAGAGCAATTATTAATTGCGTGTTTAAAAAGACTTTCTGCTGAGCATTTTCTAGGCAACCTATTAACAAACAGGACAGCAAAAGCCTGTTGATAAGTAGGCTCTACTTCACTTTTTCTTCAAAGGAAACTTGCTAATATGAGCTAGAGCTTCAGAGACAACTGGATAATCCACAGAAACTAGGAATTTCAGAGAGTCACAACTACCTTATTATTGAAGATTTTACTTTTTTTTTCCCCCCAACAGAAAAGTTGTAGATACAACTTTTTGTATAATACTTTTTCTTGATCAAAAAAAAAAGCTCCCTTTGTAACTCTTACATTGTGACCTTCTGTTTTTTCAATCAAGTAACATTTTACTTATTATTGTTTCAGCCTTCTAAAGCACATGGAGCATTTGACAGAAGCAGATGAAGATGACTTGTAACATAAAGAGCTCCAGCACTACTAATTGCTATAGCTAGCTGCGCACGTACAAATCTACTTGTACAATTCTTACTTTGGAGTTATGCCACAAACTGCTGAATAACATATTCCTTCCATCAAAAAATGGCACCTTTATAAGCATGTTCTCATATGAAGAGTTTTTCTTACTTCTTAAGGGACACATTGGGAACAAAAACTAAAAAAAAAAAGAAGCTTATCTTTTAACACGTTAGATATCTTCTATTAAATACACATCTCAATGATCATATGTGCACAGATAAAATTTCCATGTCACTAGCTCCACAGTGGTTAGATATGACTGGATGCCATATCTTAGTGCAACAGATGATGTTCACCGGATCCTCAATGTCAATAACTAATGAAGGAATCAAGATGTTTGCAAAAAGTAGGTAACCGAAAAATTCTATCCTACAAAAAAATACATTAATCTGCTAGAAGGTGATTTGATTAAGTTGTTTTGGTACCGCATAGAATCCAACCAAGGGAAATAGGCTACTTCTCCATAACAGGGGATCCAGAATATTTTAGAACAGACAAAGCTTTGCAAAATTTCCTACAAAAGCTCTTCTGAAATAAAGCAACAAGTGACAAGTTAAAAGATTCCTCCAGTGTTAGGAAGAGTGTAGAATTTTCCGAATTAAAGATACATCAGGTCCCAATAAATTATAAAATAAAATTGAAAAGATTAAGGAAATTGCTCACATTCAAGAGGAACAGTTATGTTAGAACTCCAGTGACAGATAGCACATTCCTTTCAACAAAAAGGATCAATGACTAATTACAACAGACAAAAATCTGTCTGTTGCTAATGGAATCACAAAGGCAAAACCCCCATCTGTATAGAATAATAAAAAGCTGTGGTCCCTCACAAACAACATAATACTTCACTAAGAGATGGGTAATTTAGAATAGAAATACATCTTACACGGTTGTTCCTCATGACGACTAGATTCTGCAGGACTTTCAGAAATACTAGCAGTTTCTTCAGTTGTTTTTCCTCTTATCCATGTTGCCAGAGAATACGACTCAGAATTATCAGAGCAAGCCATTTCCAAAATATCACATAATGTATGACAGAGAAGGTTTTTCTGTTCCTCTTCTGAAAGATCAGAAACCTACATGAGTTCAATTGCTGCTAATCAGTATCTTATATAAGCTACTAGTATCTTTTTTATACATTAATTTTATCTAAATAATTGAGTTTATGACTTCTATCTTATTAATTATTAATGTTAATTGCTGTTTGACTATACCGGACCAAAGAATTATAAAGCTGTCTTCAGAAAAATGTCTTTTCATATGATTTCTAATCTATTCCTTTCCTAATAGTAGGCTGCAATCAAATATTGCATCAAATATTTATCAAATATTTATAAAATTCAGAAGTATTACAGCAAGTCACAGACCTCACAAATGGGATTTTAGAGACATGCAGTATACATACTGTATGCCTCATAAAATGGCATGGGAGCACACTTAATCAAAAAGAAAGTGTAAAATATTTTAAATTCTTTGTACTAGAACATGCTTTACAAATAATTAAAATGGAAAAAATAAAGAGGAAAAAAAGAGGTCTCCGTACCTGGACAGTCTCTCCAAGTAGACTTTTCACTGGTAAAAAGCCTCTTCAAAAGGAATGCCTTTGTTATCAAAGCATAATATTAAAATACAAGACAACACCAACTTTAACATTATGTCACAAGCTCTATAACAACACATTTTTGCATGTTATTAGAAGGGTTTCAAGCTGGTCATTGTTCGGTAAGAGACCCTGAGCCTGCACGATTTACTGATTTTTCCCATTCAAACTAACTACAAAGGTGGCCTCATACCTACGTTCAACATTATTGACTTTGAATGTCAAGTACGCTTCAAATAAACAGAGTGCATATTTACATAAACATCTCCAGACTCACAGGACTGCAGTATGGAGGCAGAAGTATTTTGCAATATAACTGATGAGTAGTACATAAGACAAACCCCTCTGGTAGTTAAAAAGCCCACTTGTTTTAACCATTGCAAGTCATAATTCACAGACCAAAGAAAACCTATGCATCTCCATAACCCTGCTTTGTTTTCCATCAACACTAATGTTGCAATTAAAAAAAAAAAAGATATGCTCTAAGTGACAGAGAAGGAACAAACTTTGGGAAGCAAGCTCTTGGTCTTTCTAATTATTCTATTAAATGCTGTTTCAGGTATTTCCAGCACCTTAAAAATAGCTCCTTCAACTTTCACTTCTTTCCTGACAGATTCACCCTGCTCTCCTGTCATAAGTCTCTAGCACACCTGTTTTAGTAATTCACAGCAGCAACAGGCACTGTTTGATCCCTTCCTCCTTCCCAGCTGGAACTCCGCTGACTTTTAAACATGCTTTAAATACTCAATTTCAAGGAAGTTAAACTACATATAAACCTGGAAAAACACTGTCTATAAGAATATTTGGTATGGTAAAGACTTGGCACTGCCTTTAAGGAGCTGGCTGGTCCTATTCTTTACTCTCTCCACTCTCCCCAAATGAAAGACTTCAGTCTAACATCAGAGACCAAACACTCTACATCTGGTTTTAAGACCACAGAACTAAGCAGAGACTTGTTACAGAGTGCAATTCATAATAAAAAAAATTATATTGATTGTTTACAACCTAAACAAGTGATGCTCCTTCCTATGGTACACGTCTTTTGGTGGGACCAGCATTTAGAGTGTCTTGAGGTAACCATAACCAAGGTTTATGACTATCACATCACACACATCAGAGATGCAAATAATTCCACAATACCAGTTGTTTGACCCAGATACCTTCCGGTTCATGATCAGATTAACTCTTCCACATGACTTTAATACATCAGTGGACGAGGCCTCAACTCAGACCTAGACATACCTGCAGAATTTGATCTGTGTGTAAGAGGAGTCAAAAGCAGGTTACCAGAAAAAGTAATCTGGCCCATGACTCAATGTCTGCCTGTCTCTACAGGGTGCTCCTAAGAGAATGAAGAGCAATCGCAGATTAGACAAACAGCTCTACCAGAACAGATCCAGCCTACAGGTCATATATCTACACAGTAGACAGAATTACCCTTCTTAAAGACAGGGAATTTGAGAGATAAGAAAGGATTAGCACTACATTTATATATGATCTTTCACGTCTCCCCTTTATCCTGCATTCCCCATTTTAAAGTTACCTCTGCTTGAATCAACCTGCTGTACTTTCTCAAAAAAATCCACTTCTGCAAAATTATAGTTCAAAACCAGCCCATCTCTACCTTTTTACTGAGTTTTTTGTCTCCTCCACACTATATTATGAAATCAAAATACAACTCATCTGCAACATTTTCTGTATTTATTTAGTTCCACATAGATAGAGGAAAAAAAGAAATGTTGGGCTTATTAATTTTAAACCATTCCTATAATAAATGCATCTTACCTGTACAGGTGCAATCACTGCACAAGGGCCACCTTCAAATTGTTCTAATGCAGTTGATTCAGATTCACTAAAGACAAATCCTGCCACATGAAAAGAAAGACTATATTTAGTGAAATACGTAAACAAGGACATGTTTATGTATACTCCTTCCCTAAGAGAAATGACACCTGATTTATTCACCTTTAAAGATAAGAGGTTTTCAAGACTTTTTTCCCCTGGTCATGCAACAGAATGCGGTTAAACTATCTGAAGAAAAAAAGTCATGAATACAAGTAAGAGCACAGAAATTAATTATTTGTGTCAGCAATGAAATCATGACCACAAAGGGCCAACAGCTAGGGTTTTACAAAAATGGAAGGATTTTTAACAGTAAAACTGACACTAGGGCACATGTGGCTGGATACTTAAACCATAGTTTTTATTTTATTATGGCTTATTTCTTATACATCAATTAAAATTTGTTTGTGATAATATTTTGTCTCACATATGTAAAAATAATAATCACCTTTGAACCTTCGCCATGCATAATACATTTCTATTGCCTACAAAGAGCCCAGTATGCCTCCCACTGATCTCATTTTTGGCCTATCAGCGCTTCCTATTAAGACTGAAATACGCTGAGTAACTCCAGTATTCCCTTGTGACCACTGAAGCAACCCTCTTAATGGTGTTCTTTCACAGAAGATACATTATATTTACTAAGATGCAAGATCACCTATTTTCCGCCTCCATCTTTAATGTATTTGTATTTCAGAATTACCTTACAGCCACATAATAGAGCAAACACTGGAGCAATTACTGAAAAATTTCTCGTTACCACCTTGCCCTTAAACTCATCTTCAAGATATGGTGATTCATAGCTTGTATTTCTCATGGATAAATGCATATACATGGACAATTACCTTGATGAAGCTGACACTTGGCAACTTACAGTGAATGATATTTTGCATTACTCTTAAATGCTGATAAAATTATGCTGAAGTGACTCTAGTTCAATGTAATCTAGAAACTATGCAACTGTGACCAGTAACTAACCAGCAAGCGTGAGCAAGTGGAGGCAGGGGGGAAGGGGATATGCATGCGTATTTTCTCAGCAGTGTCAGTCTCGGTTGAAACAATATTCAATGTTTCTTTCCCACAATTTCTTCCTTTCCCAATTCTGTAACATTACATGCTGCCATATCAGAAGCATCTCTAATCCCTGGATGTGAAACCGGGGAAATGCATCCCCCCAGTGCAGACTTACGCACTTCTGCAGGAAAGGTCCATCACCCAAGCAGCACAAGAGAGAACTGCTGCATGTTTTCTAGGCCATGTTTCATCACAGAAATGAGAATTATTCAACAACAATGTGAACTGTTTTTAAGATGGATCGATGTAGCCATAGTTCTTAAAGAAAAAAATGGGTTTTCTCCGGTATCTGACAGCAAGGCTCCAGGGCTTTTTTTTTTTTTTTAACTGAATGTGCTAATGTGCATTACAAAGATGTATTTTATATCCAAAACCCAGATACATGTCATGCCTACATACTTAGATCCAGCATCACCTAAAGTAGCAAAAAAGCTCCATTAACCCATACTTCAGCCAATGCACTAATGTCAATTACTTTGCACCAATGTCATTTCACTCCCCTGTTAACACGCCCCAATAAGAAATATCACCAGTCCTTTAAACTTTCTGAATTAGTTTGTGCAGGCTTAGCGATATTAAAAGGCAAGTCTTCCTCTACTTCGAAGCACTACTGCATGCCATCTAAGCACACTGCAACAATAGGTTTTTTTAGTTGTTTTAATGATTTAGCCACTGCAGAAAAACAACGTACTTGGATGTGGTACCACTAAACCACACTTAAGAAACCTTGAATTTGTTTCATATTCTTCAGGCTTCTTACACAAAGCATGAACTGTCTCAGCTTAACCCTGCCCTGTTTTTCAAAACTGCTTCCTAAAAATAAAGAAAATCAGGTGTGATCCACAAGAGTGAATACAAATTTGAGACTGACAACACAAAATTGATATTACACAAAATGTGACAGAACACAACTGTAGGGGAAAAAAAACATCTATAATACCTAAAGAAACACTTCATTTCTTTTTACCTAAATGTTCCTTAATGCTTAATAAACATCAAAGCTGTTAAGCAAAAAAACGGGCTTCAGGGATTTTGGTCTTGTCGTCTTTTAAAACTTCTACAAAACCTGAAGTTAGCTCAGGTGAAATTTCAGAAGCCAGCAGTCTTAAGTCCAGCTGGGTTCAAGTCTACCTCAGCCTGCAATTGTACCTACTTACCTTTTGTGCCCTCCACAGTAATCACAGCTTGGGCAATCTCTATAAACACCCATAAACCCCATGCTCTTCCTTATGATTTGCAGGACTGACCTGGCCACCCTCTGATCTACCAACTAAGACTCTCTGATACAGACTCATTTCTACTTACTCTCGCTCTTAAACAGCCATATCTATTATACAGCTCTTTTCACTCAAGATAAAGTTTCAGGAGCAAAATAGATGTAATGCAGCCAAAATAATATTTTTTTTTTAATCTGCCTGCCTTTTATCCATGATTATTATTCTTTACCTATAAGAAACATAAAATAATATAATTATCATTCATCTTCCTTGCCATTTATAACCGTATTAAATGCTTCATTGACCCCATTTTTTCAATATCACTACTGCTTTAACCTCTGTGCTGGGGGTGGGCAGTGTGGGGTGGAGGAGGAGTAGATCTAGATTCCTGTTGTTAAGCAGTATATTACTTAATATTTTGAGTTATTGCGACCATGATATTCCCAAATCTTTCTTTATATCATTTGCCCACTATTAATCACAAACAAAGTTTTATTCTCCTTATTTCACCAAAACTTAGCATTTACCAAGGCTCACTTTTTTCTTACACCTAATTCTTAGCCCTTCTACATATATTTTCCTAAAACAGACGTATGACTTAGTTACCTACTCTTACCTTTCCCCTTTCACCTAATACTCCACATTATGGTCCAAAGTACTACAAAATACATTCCTTCTTCTATTATGACCACCCCATTGCTTTCCTGCATCTTTTTATTATTTGCCTATTTCTAAAAATTTTTTTTTTTTTTTCCACACCCAGGACACTCTAGACATTAGTACCCCTGACATTTTACAAAGGTTGCTGTATACCTTCAGTGTTTTCACTCTGTGCAAGAACCAATTCTAGCTGAATAAAAGAGACAAGGGCAGTAGCTAAAGAGCATGCAACACTAACCACATTAAAAAAAAATCACCCAAACTTGCTCTATCTCTGATCCAATCCAGCTACAAAGATGCTGGGCTATTAATTTTTTGTCCTGTTCTCTGCTGAGCCAGCCTCTCACCATGGAACTGTATTTCTTTTTTGGGATACAAGAACTGTCTGACAGAAACACTAGAATTAATTATTCTATACATTATTATACATAATCTAATACATTATTACTCAAGTACAAGGTTTACAACACATCTTAATGTTTCATGCTTTCTCTAGAGCTGGGTGTAGAATGATAGACATATTTTGCGTATGGCTTTGGGTTTTCAAAGTGTATTTTTTATACTAAAATGAAACTTCTGAAATTTTCTGTGGGGAAAAAACCCAACTAAACAAAACAACTGTTTCCCACACACAAAAAGAAAAGGATGTTTGCTAAAACAATACCACAACAAAACTCCACTTAATGGGTTGTGGATAAAGAGCCAGGAAGTCCTGGAAGGGTTTGAGGAAAGTACCCAAATTACCTGGTAGGCTACCACTAAATCAGGCAACAAGCTGCCAGAAGACAAGGTAAGATGCCTTTTTTCACACCTTTGTAAAACAAAACAGCTCTGTGAAACTTCTGAATGTTCACTGACACTTCTGAATCTGTACCCTGGTAAAAGCCCGCTATTGTGAGCACTCCTCAAGACCTTTCATTTTCTTTAAGCCTGTCAGCCTTACCCAGGGTAAAGAATGGACTCACTAGCACCATATCCTTTCTTAAAGTAAGGACAATGTCTTTTCAGATATTCCTTTTTGGGCCCAGGCAGCAGCTAAGCGTTTTAGGGTTCACTAATTATTTAGATAATTGTGTTAAAGGGCATTTCAAGTTCTTACTACTCTATGTGTATTCCAACTACATTAGCCACCATGCCCATTAACCAGAAAATACAATCTTTTAACAACTTAACTTACATGTTCACACCCCTTTTTTTCCACAGTGAATGGTATGTTCTAGTCTCCTTTCAGTTAAACTGTTCTGAAAGGGCTGTTACTTACACATAACAACACAGACAATCCCTCCAAAAACTGTACTTCTGCCCCAAAGCCTAACTTCTCATTCAGCAAGCTTCATAAGAGGTTTTGTGTTCTTCAGAATAAATTCGTTAAGACAAGTCTGCATTACGTAAATACATGAAATAAACATTTAGATCTCATATACAATAGAAAGGGATTTGACAGTCTGTCTGAAACAGCAAGATGTGGTTATTTTATCCTAAAGACAGTATCACTATCCCAAAACTGATATGCCTCTCCAAGGGAGGAAAGAAGAAAAAAGTCTACCACCATAAAATTGAGAACAGATTCTTCCCTAGAGCAGGGTGTTAGGTAGCTCTTCTCAGCAGCGTGTCCCTGCAGTTTTTCCAAAAGCTACTGTTGTCTCATATTTAATAGTAGTATGGCTTGTGTTAGCAAGAAAGATCACTTTCTTCTGGCAGAATTAGCAACATCTACTTAAACTGAAGCAACATCTTCCACTTGAACAGAAGCTCTAAGTCAGTAATCATCAGTACTTTTTTGTTTGAAGACCTCAATATTTTTTCCACACGATGTGCAAACTCCTGGCAGCAGGTTTGGCTTCTAACGTCTTAATTTTTACAGATGCCTTAAAAGCAGTCCACAGACTATGACTTGAAGACCACTCACCAAGGCTTACTTTGCTAAGTGTGAACAGCATTGGTAAAGCAGAAGCTTCAAAAGCAGTTTCACCAGAAGATTTAAGAGGCAACACTTGTGGCAGACAAGCAGCAACAAGTAGGCAGAGGTGGGCCAACAGGTGTAACATCCTCCAGCTGTTTGCAGAATGCACACTTGTCTATATCCTAACTGGGAATATTAAATGAAAAATGCTTTTCTTCCAGATTAACTGTTTGCACTGAGTTATACGGAACTCAGGAAGATGGAAAGCAGACAAATGCAAATATTCTACAAATCATAGTCATCAAAATATTTTAAAAAACTACATATATACCAGTGAGTATTTCTCTCCCATCACCTAGATGAATTAAACATTATTAAATTAAACTCAGAGGAACACTTTTCAAATTGCTACTTCTATTTAAGAATTTTAAGAGTGGCAAGTGTATTCCTTTTGCTCAAAATGTATCTGCTTGTCTGGTAAAAATATTATTTCCTAGTAACCCTGACTTGATCATGGTCTAATAATATTACAGGTCAAATGACTTAAAAACAATACTACAGTCTCCTCAACCAAGGACGTTATAAAAGCCAATCTGATGATGTTTAAACATACTAACAGAAACAGAGTTCCAGGCATGTAAAAAAAGGAAACTTGGAAAGGATAGGGGAGAAAGAAAAGGAAAGTTGTCAGTCTACTCACCTAGCTCTCAGACTAGAAGCTGGAAGAGGATACAGATAAAACAGACCGTTTAACATTGTACGTTATGTATATACACAAACTGTAGTATTAATACCGTCACGCTATTCTTTTGAAGTTAAACTGTCTTTTTAAATGACTGTCCCATATCTTTCTTTCCAAAGACCAGTGAGAAAACAGCTTAGGTAATTCTGACAGGATGCTGCACTCAAACCTGACATTCATAGTTGTGTAGACCTGATGCCACATGCCTCAGGGCTGATCTGAAGAGCAGCTTTATGAATGGAATTTATGTCTTGGATCAAGGAAGAAAATCGCTCCTAACTTTGGTGTCTTTCTTTAGGGTTCAGTCCTCCTCCTAACTCCTTACCAAGTCATCATATCTATGCCAGGAAACACCAACATGCAGACCGAGGCTTTGCACTACATTTCTCTGGGTCCACTTTAAGGATTCTGGTAAATGGGATACGTGAAGTTCAAACTGCAAATTCTGCTGCAATCATAAAGAAAAAAATTCTATAAAAAAAGCCAATACAAAGAACTACAACCAAACTGCAAGAACAGCTTTGCACCCATGCCTTTGTTAAGTCAGGAACAAACCCAATACATTTAAAGTTGCCAATGCAGCAAACTGAGGAAATTACTGTCACTAACTTCAAACAGCACATCCACATTAGCTAGGTCAGTTCTATCAACTGCCCGCAGATCAGTCTGTCTTCAGTTTTGACCAAACAAATATGATGGCTAACGAGTTCCGTGCATGACGAGGATTCCAGGAACATTGCTATCTTTACTGAGAAACTGACTGGTTCAAGTCTTACATTCCTCGACACCCTTCCTACTCTCTACTTTTCTTACCAAATGTAAATTATAGTTCCCAACTTTCAGAGGGTTTGAAAAAGGATAAGACAACATTCAGAAACTATCTGAAATAAATACCAGTGTTGGCACTATACTCTAAAACAACCCCATCAAACCACAAAAAAACCAACACCAAACCAGTTGTTTAAGCAAGAATTGTTTATACTTTGATATTTTCTGCACATATGATGTGAAACTAGGACCTATCTTTTAAACTTTGAAGTCTTTGTAAATAATAAAGTTTGATTATTATGTTTGGGGTTTTTTTAAATCTTGATGAGTCAGTGTTACCAAGATCCTTTGCAGTAGGTAAACGGTGCAGAATTTTTTCAACAAAATAGAAACTGAAAGTTGGGTAGATGTATTATGCTACTACACAACATAAGGCATCGAAACTGACTTTTCTGATTCCCAGCACAAGACCTCCAAACACCACATCAAGTTATTGTCATGTGTTTTTACTACACAAAATTGATGATATTAAAGAGGATATAGAGAAGGGAACAGATGCACTACACAGTATATTTACAGGACTTTCCTTAAAGACAGATAGGAAATAATAGCTCCTTTCCAGGAGCCACCAAGAACATGAGAGGTCTTTTCCACTAATCTCTCACAGGATCACAAATGTGGGGCATTACAACATATATTTCAATAAATTTTGAAACTGCTAAAATTTCATATACAAATAAACTATAGTGAAAATGTCAATTTCGGTAACCTAAAGTTAAAGAAATAATTAAGCTTTTTAACACCAATTCTTTTTTCTGACTTTGCAAAAACCTTGTACTGAAATGGCAACACTTTACCAACACTTAAGAGATATTTCAGAAAGTAATTATATTTCCCGAGAAATAATCAATTCACTAGGAAAAGTACTGGCTTTACTAGGCTGGCTTAAATTCTAGAACTGAGAAGGAATTTGGCATTTTTTCCCCCCAAATATTTCTCACTGAATTATCTGAACACAGACTAACCTAGAGAAAAAGATATGGGAGTCTTATAGTGCACTCTGTCCTGTGACAGAGGAGAAGCTGTGCAGCTCCCAAATCAACCTCACACATGCACCTACTGAAGCTATGCTTATGACAAAACTCTTGTTAAGAAAAGAAGAGCAAGGAACAGAGAACATGAAGGACATCCTTTTGTTTCAGCCAACTTTGCCCTGAGACCTGAATGCATTAAAATGTTGGGTTTTGGTTTGTTTGGTTTTTTTTAATTTATAAATTCCACTATCACTTGCAAATTTTCTCCAGGAATTAAGGATGTTTTAATTATAATCTTCATAACCATTACTAGAATTCTTCAAACTTCCTAGTAAGTTATAGAGAAGGCTATTATTCCCTTCTTTCAGCCCGGGCAGGTACACAGACTGATTTCTTGCATATCATTTTTATCGGCAAGCCTCTGCACTACACCTCGCAACTGCAGTTTTGAAAGCATACTACAAAGTCTCCATCAAGAAGAAACTATGTGTGGGTTGCGTAATTTAAATATGGAAAAAACATCTTACAAATACACCAGGTTCCATGGTTGTTGTTGCTTTTATCTCTTGCCACATCCTAAAGATGGCATGCACCTGCTTCAATCGCTACAGAAATAGCTTTAAAAAAATCTGTCCTAATGTTCATGTTTCCATGAGCTATGTAAAATAATGGCGCAAGATGCTGTTAAAACATATTTATGAAATACATTTCCTTCCCTACTCTTCTAAGTTCCTTTGAAGATTTGTGGCAGAAGACGACAAAGCTGCAAAAAAAATTATTATGTAGCAGATGAAACTGCTGCATCATTTTCCCCGCGGGCCACACGCTGGGCTGCCGGTGACAGGGGCACACGACCGCCCGCAACTGCCGCCGCCCCGTCCGCGGAGGGGCCCTGCCCCGCTCCCCTCACGGACAGACGGACACGGGCACACAGGCGCCGCCGAGCCCGCCGGGGGCGGCTGCGGGTGTGCGCGGGCAGGCGGGCCCAGGGCGGCGAGGGGGGCCGGGGAACGACCCCCGGGGGAGGAGGCCGGGCGGGGGAAGGGCTGGGGCACGGCGCACGCAGGTACCTTGCGCCCAGCGGCAGAAGATGGTGTCGGCCAGCCCGCGGGGCCCGGCCTTCTTGCCCCACACCAGGTGGACAAGCTCCTGGCCCGCCTCGGACATGACGGGGCGGCGGCGGCCCTGGGGCCGGGCGGGCGAGGCGTCTCCCGGCGGCGGAGGCGGCCGCGGCAGCCGCTGCCCCTGCGCAGGGGAGGGGCCGGGCGGCGCCGGGCGGGCGGGGCTGGGCGGGGCCTCGCCGGGCGCCCGGCGGAGCTGCGCATGCGCGGCGGGCTCCTTTCCGCCTGCCCGGCAGCCCCCGCTGCTTCCGCGGGCCCCGGAAGCGAGGGGTGGGGCGGCGGTTTGGCGGGCGGTCCGCGCGCTGGCCGTTACTGCCTGAGGAGACCGTCGGGTGAGGGCGGGTAACGACCGGCAGTGGTAGGGCCGGTGTTACTGAAGGTGGCCTTTTAAGTCTGAACGTGAAGCAGGCAGTAGTCAGCGTAAGGACTCCTGATCTTGCCTGTGGGCTGGAGACAGCAAGAGATGTCAGGAATCCAGAGTCGTACCGGTATAAGTAGAGAGCTTCCTCTCCGTGTATAGTGTCTTGTGCAAGCGCTAACCTAATGTATGGGTAAAATGTAGCGCTTGCATATATACATGAAATATTTTTACTATTTTAGAAACAATTATCGTACCTGGCAGTACCTGCATTCACACTATAGATTGCAATGAAGAATGAAAGGTAGCCTTACGATTTTCTTGAACTATTTAGGAGTGATGTTAGACAGACATCTCTCGTGAACTTGAAAAAATTCAGATTTGAGAAATAAATTTGCTTTATCTAATTTAATGATGATTTTTTTCAGTAGTATTCTAGAAATAAAGACTGGGTATTTTTATAAAAGATAATTGCCTTTTGAATGGGAATTCTTCATGGAGGCTTTGTGGTCAGTGTTGTGCGCAAGATTCACCTAGACTTTATTAAATAAAGTTCTTTAGAAGGGTGGTAACCATTACCACTGGCAAAACTGTATTAAGGATGTTCTCTTAGAAAAAAGCATTTCAATCTAAAAGTTTTCTGTGTGAAACTGTATTGCATACGTGTTGTGATTTAACCCCAGCCAGACGCTAGGACCACGCAGCTGCTTGCGCAGTTCTCCCCCTTCCCCTCAGAAGGGCAGGGGGAAGAGGGAGAAAAGGAGGGGAAAGAGAAAGGAAAAAAAAAACCTGTGTGAGATAAAGACAGTTTAATAGAACAATAACAACAACAATAATACTACAAGTCACTTTTACCACCCACTGAATTGGTACCTTCTCAAGAAGTGATCATGGATTGCCTCTCACCAGCCAACCCTCATTTATATACTGAGCATGACGTCTATGGTATCGAATATTCCATTGGCCATTCCTTTGTTCTGTCTATACTGCTGCTCAGCTTCTATGGGAAGCTGAAAAGAGTGCTTGAAAAGTATAAACATCGCCTAGCAACAACTAAAACAGTATGCATTATTGACATTGCTTTCACAGCAATCACTAGAAAGAAAATTAACTCTTTCCCAGCTGAAACCAGGACAGTATGCCACTTGGAATTCTTTACGTGGAGTATAGACAGAATTGAGCTGTAATAGTGTGCCGACCCACTTTATCTTCATCATACACTTACCACTTTTATGGAGATTGAGCATATATTGAGACTGTTACGTGTGCAGTCATTCTGAATTAAGTATGAAAACAGCCAATATCAGGGTGTTTGCAAGCTTCCTGATGTGTCATACCACAAATTGATCAGAAGATGGTGTGGTTGTACTTCTGATTTTTAAACATTTTCAAATACTTGCACAGTTAAGCATTTTCTGAATAATTACTGACAAGCCATTGGTTTCCTTCAGTATTGATTAACAGAGTGAATTCTGGATTTGCATAAATAATGCTTAGAATGGACACTTTGATTTTTAGCATAAAGAAAGAATAACTTAAAACAAGTGGAAAGAATTTTATTTGAATTAAAGACATCATAACAACAAAATAATGTTCTGTACATACTGTAGTAAAGGCCATCATGTTTGTTAGTTTTTGTGTGCTTTGAATCAATTGTGCAGTAAAATGCAATTTTTCTTGTAGATATACTACTTTTGAGTTTAGTATAGCAGCCTTGAAATTGTAAACATCCTGTGAGTAGGAGGAAAATATTAAAGCATATATATTTTAAAATGTATTGCATATACATTTAAAATATTTCAGAGAACTGTATATATCAAAATGGTGTGATAGTGCAAGCGTAAGTCAACTAGCTTAGCAAAGTTCAGACTGTCCATTTATAGGCAGGCTTTGCGAGGAGTAGGAAAGAGTTGTAAGTTTTAGCCCGTCTCTTCAAGCTGCCGGGCTTGTTCTGAGGAAGCAAACTTATGTTGTCAGGGATGCTGGGGGTGCAATCCAAAAAACTGAATTCAGTGAACAAGTGGAGAAATGAGGGGAGAGGACACTGTAGAGCAAGGGTGCTGAGCCTAAAACTGGAGGAACGCCATTGCTGTGTGGAAGAGGAGTTGGATGGCACCACCCAAAGGCACCAAAAAGCAGGAAAAGCTCCTCCACTTCCCTCTCTGGTGCTTTGGATCATTGTTTGCGCATTGTGGAAAGGAAGTTAATTAGAATGAGAGTACCTGTTTGATTTCATGGATGCAAACAGGTATTCGATCTGAAATAGATGTAAGGAGAAGCTCAGTCACAGCCTTGGGAGTTGTGAGCTGGAAGAGGTGTTGCAGTTTAATATGGTCTAAATAAGCGCAACAGGTTTACTTTCTCATCATGGAGTGGGAGAATGTTTATCAGCTACACATCTGTGATTATAGACCCACGAGTCAGCTAGCAGCTAATATTCCTGGAAAGTCACAATATCAAGTTAAATTCAATCTATATTTCTAACCTGAGTTAGAATGACAAATAGCTGCATTTTGGTGTAGTAGCAGTTTTGTTGTGTAGTGAGCTTTTAGGCTAATGCCCTGTGTTGTGTAAAAGTGATTGCACTTTTCAAATGTCTTGCCAGCTACTGACTGTTTTATACCTCTGATACTGCTAATTTGCTGCATATAATTTGAACACAGATACGAGAAAACATGTCTGCAGAGTTGCGCACTATACTGACAAAAGCAAAGACAGTAATGAGAGACATAAGATGCAAAGGAATTTGACACATCTAGATTTGATTGACATACAGTGCATGGAGTTCAATATAGACAAATAAAAATTAATGAATCTGGGAACAAGGGAGCAATTCTGGGCATATGTGCCAACCGGAACAAACTGCCATGTGCTGGTTAGGAAAAGCATTAGGAAGTTATTTTGGAAACACCACTGAAATCATTAGCCTCACTAATACAAACGGTAAAAGGCAAAGCGATAGCAAACAGCACTGAATATCAGCAAATGAGACTCTGGGTGTCATCAGTTATGTCTTTTTATCTCTCACTTATCATCTTTTAAGTTTTGGACATTCATAAGCTAGTGATATGTTGCATATGTGTACCAAAGAATTGGTCTAGAAGATACGTATGTGAATTTATGTTGGTACCTGGGTTGAAGTCAGTGGAGACTAAACAAGGGGGATTAGGAGAAAAGCATACCAGAAAACTGTTATTTTGCAATTAGGAATGTACCAGGACTTCTGCTTTATCAGATTGTTGGTTTTGCTCACTAGGGGAGAAATTAAGAGCTCGGTTGGGTCAAATAGCAGGTTGACCTATGTTATATGAAGGTAAACTATCTACTGTGTTTCAGAAACAGAATATATGTGGATTGGAGTCTGAACTCTGAGTGGAGAGTGCAAATCATTACACTACTACATGGAAATAGTATTTTCTGAAATTATGAAACAGTGGTATTTAGATCTTGTTTCTGTGGACTCTGGGATGTATGAACTGTACTGTAGAGTTTCATGAAAGAAAAATAAAACAGCAGACCTGTGCAGATTGGGTCTTTACCTTCTTAAAAATGTTTAGAGGTATGCAAATCAAGAAAGATTAAAACTCACTGCTCTACAGCATTGTTGGATATATTCTGAGTAGTATGCATGGATTTGAAATACTTTTTCAAATAGTTTCTATTAAATGCACAAGTGATTTTCCTTTATTTTTTTATGTTGGACTGCCATCAAGTGGTTGGTTTCGTGCACTTTAAAAAATATCTGCAAGTTTTCTTTTTTTCCTCTTAATTGATATGCACTATTAACTTTTTCCTTTGTGAAATGCTGTTAATTCCCTCTGCAAACTGGTTTGGCAGTTTTGGGTTTTTTTAGGAAAACATGGCAACTGCCATCATCTCCCTTCTAATCTCTAATCCAAACACACTTGGTTTAGTTTGATTCTGTTAATTTCGGTATGTAACACCTTAGAATAGTTCTCCACTACACAGAAGGAGAAGGTAAAGAAAATAAGCATATACTCTGTGTGTGTGCAGCCCTTTTGGTTTACTTAATATATTTTTTAAGGATTAAGCCTATTCATGAAAGTTTTTGGATTAATTGAGAGTTTATGGGTTTACTGCTGTGAACTGTTGACAAACTGCAATAAGAGTTACTGACATTGTACGTTTTTGTCCAACAAATCTCAGTGAAATTCATCCACACTAAGATAGCTTTCTCCTACATGTCTTTAAAAATGCATTTTCTGGCTTGGGTGGCAGGAAAAACAAGTATATTAATAAATGCCAAGCTACTTATTGCATACAGCTCCAAAAGGAATCACAGTGGTGGTGTATAACTACATTGTTCTGACATTAGTGAGGAGTTATAATTGGGGATTACAATTAAACTTTTCTACAGTTCCCTTTTCTGTTTACTCCCTTTTAATTACCTCAAACCACCACTCCCCAACAAGACAAAAATCACACCATCAGGTCTATATAGAAAAATATTATTAAGAAGTTGAAATGTTGTGGTGGGCTAGAAATCACAAGAGTGTTTAGTTGTCTATTTGTTGTTTGGATACCTAGCATCCTACTGATGTGAATGTATCTGAACTTTGTTTATAGTGTAACATGAGTTGTAACATACCTATTTGCTCTTTGAATGATTTCTGAGAAGGAATTTTGATATCAAAAATCCTACTCAAAATACGATTTGTGTGCACATTTGTGTCTGGGGAATAATTAATGTCACCAGTTTACAAAATGCTGATTACCTCCTCTGTTGCAGCAGAGGTAAACTCTGGACTGTGTGGGTAAGCAGCAAGAATGTGTGACACTGATTCTTCCAACTTGTTCTTCCCTTAAGAGGTAAAGATAATTGTAGTCGCAGTGGTGACGAAGTGGTGGAGGAGAGAGATACTGATCCCTGTTTTTCGCTCAGATCAGCCAGTGAGACACTATATGGAAGAGATAAGAACACGATGTCATGCTCATCTGCTCAATGTTCCCATCCTGAATTGGGGTTGTCCTGCAGGAAGGAAGGAAAAGATGCCACAGTCCAGGGAACAGGCAGAGTAAGTTGCTTTCTGCTGGGAGGTTGGTGGGAGGGAAATTGGTGCACAGAAGTTAAATTCTTCATGTCCCAAGGGATATACTGTGGCCTTGAGACATGAATGATTCATTTTTTCTCTCCTTAGGCCTCCTTATTTTGAGAAGAGGGTAAAACTTCTTATATTTTGACCTGTGTGTCAGCACCAGATTCTCTGGGAAGGTAGACTGCAAGTCTACGTACAGAAAGCTCTGATTTCTCTTGTGTTCTCTTTTTAAATGATGAATTAGTGCTAGATTTGAAAAAGTACTTAGAGGACTAGCTTCTACTGAAATAATGGAACAGAGGAAACGGTCAGTTTCTTGCCCTCTTGATATTTGTCCTCAGAGCCAGCCAATGACACAAGCCACTGATTGTCCTGAGCGTGTTAATGTTTGGGATTGACATCCTGGTGGAATGGGAAGGAATTCCTGTAGAATCACAGCTTTCTGTGATAGCCAATATAGCAAGTTTAAAAAGAGTTTTCTGTTGTGTGTATATACCATATGTATAGTATCTTAATGCTATAGACAATATTAAGTTTAGGTAAGTTGTTTAAAACTGCTGGAGCTATAACTCCATCATTTGCAGAAACACCGATGAGTGAATATCCCTATATTTATATGTTGTGGTTTAATCCCAGCTAGCAACTAGAACCACGCAGGCTCTCGCTCACTTCCCTTTCCCGCTGAGATGGGTAGGGAGAAGAGGAAGAAAAGGAGGGGAAAGGAAAAAAAAATCACTCATGGGTTGAGGTAAAGACAGTTTAATAGAAAAATAACAGAAAAGGAAAATAACAATAACAATAACAACAACAATAATAATAATAATAATAATAATAATGGTAAAAGAATATACAAGACACAAGTCACTCTCACCCCCTGGTGAATTAGTTGCCCAGCCCAACCTGTGCAGACATCACGGATTCTCCCCTCCTGGGCCAACCCCCATTTGTATACTGAGCACAAAGTCTGTGGTACAGAATATTCTATTGGCCATTCCTTTGTTCTTTCCATGCTTCCTAGCTTCTATGGGAAGCTGAAAAAAGTCGTTGACTAGTATAAACATCTCTTAGCAACAACTAAAACAGTATGCATTATTGACATTCCTTTCATACCAAATCTGAAAACACCAAAAGCACTTGAAAGAAAATTAACTCTATCTCAGCTGAAACCAGGACAACATAATACAAGCTACACCAGAACAGAATTATTCTACTCACTGTAGCATTTTATTTAAGATTCATAAGTGTAAATGTGGAAAGAAGTATGACAGAAAATGGACTGTTTTAGAAACAGTCATTTATTCACTATGCAAGTTACCATGACATTTTCACATTTTTTAAAGACTAGTCTTTTTTTCCCTCTCAAAGCATACTGAGATTTTCTACTATTTTCAAATAAAATGATCTCACAGAGACAGGTAAAATTTAAACATCCATCATCCTTATATGGTCACTCAGTGTATGGTTCACAATAAACACCTTTGGATTATGGACTGCAATTTTTGGGGAGAAAAAGGAAAAAAATTGGCATAGTAATTGGCAAGAAAAAGTCTGTAATTATTAAGACTGTTAGGGATACAATTAAATTTAGAATGTCAAGTACCAACACAGTGATGCTAATGTTATGTCTCTGGCACTATTAGTTACAAGTGGCTCAGACAAACTTATTGTGCCATGAATAGGCTACTAACTTGCTGTGCAGTCACAACTCTCTGGTTAATTGCAGAGTTTACCTAGCAGTGACAATGAGGAGAACAAAAGTTAAAAAGAGCTAGTAATGCAGTTAAATTTTTAAAAGGCATGTAGAGTCATCAATTTTAGTAATGTGAACTACATTTCAGACCAAAAAGTTATTGAAAACAAAAGACTGAATTGTTTGATTTCAATAAAGCTGAATTGAAATATATTAATTGTAATGAAATGTTAAAAGAATTAAATACACGTAATTTAGTGAAAATTCGACAAGAAAGTTAAAATTTTGCAAAAGGACTCATTTCCTGCAGAAAATTCCATCCAAGTATTTAGAAACAGCTTTACTTTTTATCTTGGAGAGATTGGGGAAAAGTTGGTTTTACTGGGGAAGTTTTGTTTTGAAGCAGATGGTGTGTTGGAAGAATGCAGAATGAAGAGGTTGTTCAAATTGCTGATAGGAGAAAATGAAGATACTCAGAAAGTGGTCTGTACTAAAGGGACAAGAACCTCATTTTCCAAGTGTGGCAATCAAAACCGTTGGCCCATGTGTCTTGCTCTCTAAATTCTTTTACTTTCTGAGGTTTTCTGTTTCAAATTCCTCCTTTCTAGAAGCCTGATACAGTGGTATTCCTCCTTTATGTTCTCATCTCCTTTTCATCTACAGTACTTATGTTTAATGTCACTTGCCTTTTGTTTAATTTTCCGTGCTTAACCATTGTTTTGTCTCCTTAAGTATTAATATAAAGGTTATTGCTTTTTTATTCTTGGAACAATCTATTTCTTCCTATATGACATCTTGTCCTTCAGATCTGTTATGAAAAGTCATTATTTCATCTCTTTTCACAGAGGTAGCTGAAAATCCCATCTACTTTCATATTGATACCCTTTCCGCAAGAGTGTGAGTTCCTTGGGCCTGTGACACATTTGTTTCTGGAATACATTCTGCAAAAGTATCACATACTTGTGACATTTTAAGAATACATAAGGCAGAATGCAAGGACAAGAGATTGACAGGGAGAAACCATGGTGGGAACAATGATTTGTGAACAATCAGACCTCAGAGGAGATGGTGGGCAGTACTGAGAAAAGCATCCATCAGATGAGAAACCTCAGTGAAAGGGAGGTCATGAGTAAGGTACTGTAACTTCAAAACTGATTTAAGATGGGTCTTCTCTTTCATACAGTGTGATCTCATGTTCTGAGATGAATTCCTACTTCCTCCTCACAGAATGTTATCATCACACCAAAATAAATAATTGGATCTTTTACATTATTATAGCTTATATATAGCCTATTGTATAGATCGTATATGTGTGTCACTCACTCAAGCTCGACGTTCTGAAGAATGCAACCAGTGGTTGCTTCGGATCATTGAAATTAACTGAACTTTAACATATTTGAATAAAAATTCTTTTCCACTAGAGGGTGTTGTAGTTCTTGGAATAATGCTACTTAGTTTAACTAAATTCAGTGCAAAAAATCCTCAGCACAATCCTGTGTTTAAGAAATTAAGGGTCAGGGAGCTTTGCTGATTTATAGCAGCAGAACATCTGCTTTGGAACACACAAAGTGAAGGTTTTCAAATTTATGATTTCCCACAACAACCATGACTTGTCCCTGTTTTACATACTGTTGGCTTTTTTATTGACAACTTTTATTCTGGAACATAGAAACTATTTTATTCTTTTTTTTTCTTTTCAGTTTCTCAACATAGAAAATTAGCTGACATTTTTGTTTGCTTACCATTTTCTTACTTTCTTTATAACGAAAGAATAAAGACTAATAAAATCTAATACCCTTTCTCCTGTCGTTCTAAATAACAATTGATGGGCATCAAAGCTTCAAGAGATGATTGTGATTTAGAACTGTCTAGATGAATTAGGAACATAGCCTCAATACCACATTTCTCTCTCCATTAAAAACTTTGTAGATGAGTAGAACCATTTCCTTAATACTACTTTCCTCTGTTAGTTAAAACAAACTATTCCTAAGATAAATACTTCGAATGGTTCGTGGTTCTTGTAGTAGGGACCATAACTGCAAGTACTACAAAGGATTTTCTTTGAAGTTTTGCGATGAGATGGAAAGAAGTAAATTTCCTAGTTTTGTAGAAATTCAGTTTTCTTTGGGTTTTATTAAACTATCAATTCCAGAAAGGTCTGAGCCTGCTAAAGTGTAGCTATTTTTCTCTTCTTGCTTCCCTTCTGCCCCTTTGAAATACACTAAACAGCTTCATGTATCACATACTCTTAGAAAAAAGTTCGTAGTGAGATCCTACCTTTGATTTGCTATGGAAGCTATCTGCAATTCAGTGTCTACCCATCCGTCAGGCTTTCATGATCTCTTCAGTCTTCTCATTTGATTGTCTCTTATGCCATTCTTACTGTCTCATGTGCAAGTTATATATGCTCACTCTCCTGTGAATCTTCCTATAACCTCATCCAGCTTTCATCCAGCCCTCCATAGCTTCTTGACAATAATAACTCACCATCATCATCATCATCATATTTCCAGCACCGCATGCATGGCCACCCTAATCCTCCCATTGTATGTTAGCTATTACAGTTTAGTATGGCTACTGTGTGGTCCTCCACCCTTGTGTTTGTATCTGCTGTCCATCTTTAATGTCCTCTACAAGGCATACTTTGTTTTTAATACAATCTAATAGAATCTAACAACTCTGGAGATTTAGATCCCTGAAGCCACATTTCTTCATTTGTATCCAGTATGTTTTCTGTTGCTAAATCCGTCTTTCAGAGAAGAAACTAATGACATGCAGTCATTCAGGCAGAAAGTTTATGTAACTGTGCTTGCATTTTTTTCTCTAATTTGGACATGCAGTCAGAGCAATCACAATTACAGTGACTGTGTGAAAGGACAGTAATTGCCTATGCAAATTAGGCGCACAATTCAGAGCAATTTTTTTGAACTTTTATGCTTAAAACTATTTAGTCCTTTCCATACAATTAGAGGTGATGACAGTCCTCTAGCAAAATTCAAAAGTATTCAGTGATATACCACTTACCTATTTCTGAACTGTAGATTCGACTGAAAATATTTTATGCCCTTTATCGCCTGCTCCAGACTGCTGCTCATCTTTGTTACTTTGTAGTGGTGATTATATATCTGTGTAATGACAGCTAATATGTTTGTAATACGTATACATCTATGTAGTACATATACACACATGCCTCTTTGAATGATAATTTGTGAAGTTTAAATTGCAATTATTAAGTGTAGTAGAATTCTTAAATAGAGAATATTAAGTAAAGCACTTTGAAGAATACATTTAATCACGGCAAAAATCTGTTCTTCCAGTTAAATCATTTCCACTATTTGATTGTTAATGATTATAAGTCCAAAACATTTGAAAGGGTCAAATTGGTCTTAAACTGTGAAATTCTGCTTATTCTGCCTCACAGTAAAACAAAATTTTGCCAGACGGTTAAAATGTCATTACTGCAAAGCTGTCCAAAAGTAAGGGAAATTTTAGGCCAGTTTTCTTTTAAAAATATATGAAGTCCTGAAAAGTAAGGCTAAGAAGAAAACTGCTCATTCAGCACAACAGTGGGACTGCTGCTAACACTGCTGTTAAGCAAAAATAATCAGCAGATAAATCTAGAGTATTATGGCAACTCTCATCTTAAGATGGCTGGCTGTGGAAAACAGAGGAGACTGTCTGATATTCAAGCACCTTGTTGAGTCTCTAGAAATGGGTGAAGTTGAAGTGTTTGTTACTAAATTGTATGAAACTGGTAGTGTCAGAACCTGTTCTGCAATTTGACATATGGTACATCCTTGCATAGTGTTCTACAAAATTTAGCATTACGTGAAGTGCGTATGGATGAGTTTCAAAATCCATTCGTCTCTCCTATCACCTCACTAATTTTTTTGTTTTAAAAATCATCATAAGCCGTTAGCATTTGTATATTTTCAGTGGCATCACCTATGTACAGAGAAATCCTAGGACAGCTTCCCTCTCTGAGAGCTTCGTTCTGGAGCAGCGCAACTAAAAGCAAAACTGAAGAGCTTGTCAGGAGCTGTGAATGTAAGTTTGTGCTACGATGAATCACATGATGACAGAGACATATTTTTGGCTTGGCACCTTTTTCACATGACATTGAAAAGAAAAAATCGATGTGCGGCTTAATGTGGCAAAAACTTCAATGAGCTTTGTGTATTTCAGTGAAGAAATCTGTTCATTTCAGGCAATTAGCGATGAGGATGTATACCCTAAATCTTGCGACTCTGAGCTTCTAGTGTGTCACATTTGCATGAGAAGTTGCTACACTGACAGAGGAAATGAAAATCCTGACTCCTTTTTTTGAATTTCAGAGGGCATCGTGTTTGCAATGATCAGAACCTTTGGGGACAGAGAAGTTTCCTCACAAAACTTGAGAAGAAAATGCAAGGCCAGCGGGGAACTGGATAGGGCTCAGCAGATTTCCGGATTTTGTTTTTTTTTCTTCTAGTTTGTACCAATTGGAAACAGTTGCCAAGCAACTGGTTCCTGTGTACTCTGGCCAGTCCTCATCTGTGATAAGCTCTCTTTAGGTTACCTCTGTATTCTCTGTGCAGTGTGGTCTGGGAGGGACATGTGCCTTCCATTCTGTGATGAGTTGATTAGCTGAGTGAATAAGGGGAGAGCAGTGGATATTGTATACCTTGAATTTAGCAAGGCCTTTAGCAGTCGATCTAGTGTTCTTACAGACAGATTCGTGAGGTACGAACCGGATAAGTAGACAGTAATGTGAGTGGAAAAGTATTTCAACCATTGAGCTCTAAGGGTGGTGATCACTGGTACAAAGCTCATCTGGCAGCTGGTTATGAGCGGCATGCTCAAGGATTGATGCCAATCATGTTTGGCTTCAGTAACAACTTAGATGACTGGATAGTGTGTGTTCTTCACAAGTTTGCAGGTTGTATGAATTGGGAAGGATGATCAGTACACTGGAGGGCAGGGCTGTTGTTTGAGGGACTTTGTCAGGCTCCAGAAATGGGCTGTAAGGAACCTCATGAAATTCACCAAAGGCAAATGCAAAGTGCTCCATCTGTGCTGGAATAAGCCCATGCAACAGCACAGGGCGGTACTGACTGGCTAGGAAGTGGCTTTGTAGAAAACGACATGAGGTCCTTGTGGGCAGTGAGTTGCACGTGGGTCGTCAGTGTGTCTTTCTGGCAAAGAAGGCCATCTGTATCTTGGGCTACATTAGGAGGAGGATAGCCAGCAGCTGGAGGGAACTGGTGGTTCTTTCCCTCTGTATGGCACTTGTGAGCCCACATCTCTAGTGCTGTGTCCAGTTTTGGGCTCCCCAGCACAGAAAAGATATTGACATAGTGGAGCAAGTCCATCAGAGGGACACTGAGATACTTAGGGATGTGGAACACATGATGTACAAGGAGAGGCTGAGAGATGTGTTTGCGCCATCTTAAGAAGAGCAGGTTAATGCAATGGGGAGAATCTTACTGCTGTCTATAACTGCCTAACAAGAGTATGTTGAGAAAACAGAGCTAGACTTTTCTCAGAGGAGCACAGTGGAAGGACAAGAGGCTGTGACCCAGAAGTTAGGACATGGGAAACTCCATCCTAGTGCTCGAGGAAAACCTTTTTCCCTGAAATTGGTCAAATGCTGGAACAGGTTGCCTGAATAGTTTGTGGAATCTCCATCCATGGAGACACTCGAAACCCGCCTGGCCACTGCCTTCAGCAGCTGGATCTAAATGGACCTACAGTAAGTAGGGGATTAGTGTAAATGTTCACCAGTGGTTCCTTCCAACCTAAATGATTCTGTCTAAGGGATTAATTACATGATAGCTGTTAAATGCATGTGGGCTAATGCCAGTAAGAGAGATCTGTCTCTCTTTAGGTACAGGTCAATGGAGTTTAGTTGTGCAAGGGACAGCATAAAGATGACACAACTAAAATGAAAAAAGAAGAAATGAGTTACGAGTTTTCATTTGTATAGTATGTTACTTGAGTCTTAGAAGTGCATGAACAGTATTTATTCCACTGTCTCTGTGTGTTCTTGATATTTCAGTTAGTATCTTCTTTTCTCTCATAAAAACTTCCTAGGAATTGCATTCACTTTCTTGCAGATAATCACGTCATGTAATTGTTTGCACACACCGGCGGTGATCCATCTGAAAGCTAGACTTTTTGCTTCTCCCGGTCTAACCTGGGGGCTTTTCTGTAACTTCTGATTCCCAGGCTAATTGTACTAATTATTACTATTATCATGGTTCTGTCATCATTGCTGAGAGAAGTATTTTTTGAAGGCTCATCTTCAGTGGAGAGGTGGAGTCATTTTACTGAGGCTAAACTGTCTTTGAGTTAGCACTGTGTACAGAGTTAATATAAGCTATATATTGAGCGCTTTGATTAACAGCTTAGCAGTTTCATACTTGAACTGAAGTCTCTTGGCGCCTTCTCACCCCATTACTAGCTAGAAAATTAACAGGCTTTGAGATTTCCCCCTCTGACAGTCCAATATGTGAAAGCTTAAAAAAGAAAGGTTTGTGTGTAGGTAGTAATCAGTTACGGGGTCATCTTTGTTCTCTCAGACTAATGTTCCAGAAAGGAAAAGCACAAGACAAAAACCAGTGTGCAATATATACTCAAGTGTAAAGTCTGATTTCAAATAGGTTAACTGTTGCACATTGATAATTGATCTGTTTCTAGCCTTTCTTGGTTTTCTCTCTTATAATGTTTTTTTCCCCAAAAGTTATATATTTCCTATATCAAGTAATTTTATTCAGAAATAAATGGTAGTTATAGAGACATTATAGCCTTACGATGGGATTAAATACACAGACAGTTCTGGGTGAAGATGTATAAATCATAAGAGTGTACTCCATCAGCTTCCATTTTTATACGCATAAGATGAGGCATTAAGTACAGTTTTTACCTTATAAAATGAAGAAAGGGAAACAATAAGAATTTATTGCACCCAATAAACAAAAGGAAAGAAAGGGAATAGGATTTAAGAAATAATGTGCTAACTCAAAACAATCCAGGGATGAATATTAAATATATACACTATATATCTAAAGCCATTCAGTGTAATAAATAACATGGAAAAAACATTGTAAATCATAGGACCTAGTTTAGTTTCCACACATGGTTGTTTTATGTAAGATCAACCAAGCCTTATAAGAAACTACAGAGCGATTTTTTTACAATGCACTCCTTTGAACTGGGTTTGTATAGGTAAAGACTATGAAGTAATAATGAGCCAAATGTTTCCCATGTTACCAAATGTTATTGCTACCTTGACATTTGCCTATAGATCTTGCTATAGCTGGGTCTTTTGCTCTCTTTGAGCTTCTTATTAGGCACAGTCTGCAGTATTTGATTTCCCTGCTTGACTCTAAGTTTTGATATGTCAAAATTAATGTTTTAGATTACTGAACAGAATTAGGATCCAGTGCAAAAATTTGTTATTGGCTTGTTGGAAACTAGGTCAGGTCTGGAAGCATCATCTCCTGCAGCATGTTTTTGGAGTATTTTTGAAATAAAATCTAAAATACATTTTAAAAGTATTTTCAATAAACACCTTTTGTCAGTAAGGTTTTCATAAGCATGAAAAATCCACCTATATCTAACTGTGCATGGTGAAGAAATACAGTAGTGCCAACTTCAGTCCAAAGAGGCCCAAAGTTGGATGGATTTTCAACAAATGGTTTTGAAAGGCTGCTATTTGTCTGTACTTACCTATGACTTGTCAACAAAACTTTGTGTTATAGAGCGTTTTTCAGGAACTGAAGTGAAACAGCTTTCACAGGGGAAAGCTTTTTAAATAAGGCACATAGGTCTTAATATATTTTGGTTTTGTAACAGTCACCCAAACACCAGTAGTATTTCCCTAGATAGAAGAAGGGCTCTTTCCTGTTTCAGAATAGAGGATATAAAAAGCCTGGGTAGGATGGTGTTGGAAATGTTTTGATGTTGGATGCCAAGTACATCATTGAAGTTTTCTTCAGTGCCTGCCCAAGTTTCTGTTAGTAGAAACTTGGCATGAATACCAGTGCCAGACCTTCAACCTTGTGTTAGCTTAAGGATCTGGCAGAGATTTGGCAGATGCTTTTCTAGCAGCTCACCTGGAACACTGAGGACAATAGAAACTCTGTTTGGTCTTTTCAAATATAAATCTCTTTCCCAGTATCTCAGTACGGATTCCCAGTTTCAAATGCTGTTTTCATCTATGGAGGCTTTGGATACGAATGCTTCCTCAGAATCATCAGTAGTCGAACAATGGGAGAAAGATCTGCTTTATTTCACATCTAAAGCTGACTGAGAAGCTTTACCGAAATTATTGCTTGTTTAATGTATTCAGCTTTGACTAGAGTGTTCAAAAGCTTCTCAGAGCCGTACTGTTACGATATGCCTAAAAGTAAAAGCTTGGAGATTAGTCACCCAAGACACATAATCACCCTAAAGTGGTTAATAACTGCGAATAGCTGGTTTCAAGCCAAAGAAAGCAAGAAGCTGCACAGCATTAGCTTCTTTAGATATTTGTATCATGCATGTTTCTAATGCAAAAACTGATAAAGAGCATAAGGTACATTGAAAAATACATTCCTCATTACACCTCATGTTTCTAAATTTCTTACTAGGTGTAAGAGAAAAAGCCATGTAACTGTGAAAGGGAAAAAAACCTTTATTCCTATTAAAAGGAAGTGAAATTGTTTCATATCGAAGGAGAGAATAGAATTAAGTTGGTCAAAGGATACCGATTTTGTCAAAGAAGAAAATAGCTGTAAGAATTAAGGTACTTTCAAAAGTGGGGAAAGAAATGCACAAAACCTGAAAACCTTATTAGCATCTTGTTAGGAGAAAAAAAAAAGTTACTAGTATAAAGGTAAACTAATTGTAGGTAAAGTAATAATAGTCATTCCGTGTATTCTGTTAATGTTTTTAACTATATTATCTGTCCTGGAGGTCATGCTTTTTTGCATTTTGTCTCAAGCTGGCTTAAGTGTGATTTAAGGTTAACAAGGCATTCCTCACCCATGCCTGTAAAGGATCTATGAAGCAGGGCCCTTTGACATCTTAACAAGTGCCCTGGATGCCCAGCACATCCTCCGCAGTGTCTGAAGTTTGCAGTCCCATTCCCTTTGCTCCCTCTGCAGTAAACCTGCGGAGAGCAAGCACCACGAATGTCAGGGGTCTCTTCCAGTGACTTTTGGTGACACTGAAGGGTCTCTGACATTGAATAAGGTACTGCTGTGCAGGCTGAAAGATAAAGATCGTGTCTCTTTTTATCGCTTTTGTTTAACTTGAATTCCAAAAGAAACAAAACATATGCAATTGTCCTTTTGGTCTGTCTGTACATCTTTTGTTCCAACTATCCCTAAACACTAGTGAATCCTAGAAACTGATTTCAAACAATATGGGCAGGGTGGATCTGAGGTAATGAATTTCGAGAAGTTTTGTAAAAATTGGTATTTGAATAGAGATTTCCTTCATTGAGGAAAAGACAAAGAGAACTTGCATGCGTAAGTACATGTGGAACTGCTACATGTGCTGAAACAGAAAGTGGCTGGTCAGTCACCACGTGTGTGATACCAGCCAGGTGTCGCACCTTTTGCCCTGACAAACAGCTGGGAAAAACACAGGACCTGTGGCAGGCAAGCTCTGTGAGGGAGAAAAGGGCTCATTGATTCTGTTGGTCATGAAAAAATATTTATGTCATATAATGCTGGTTATATTTCAATGTAAAAATATTTATGATTAGAGTTGAAAATAATGATAGACAATTTATTCCTTGTTTTGTAATTAAGTTTAACTACTATATTGTAGTTTTGAAAAAACAGAAAGTCAACTGAGCTTTTTTGTTGCTCAAAAGTCATATGATGTCTTCCCCAAGAAAGTCATATGATTTTTTAAAGATGCATTTTTAGACTGGAAAAATGTGGTCTTTTTTGTTTCTCATCACAGCAAACAATGAAACTTATTTCAAATATCACTGCAGTTCTCTCCCTGTTTTATATAAAGATCATTTGAACAGAAACTTCTTAAAATCAGGAGAAGGTACATGATTTAGGTCTGTTGCAGTACTATAAACCATGTTATGTTGTATTCTAGAACTTTGGTGGATATACAACACAGACTTTAGATTAGTTTGCAGAATGTATTTGTCTAGAATAAAGTTAAACTATGGAAAAGTTAGTGCAATCTGTTTATAAGTTTTCTTACTATTAAAAAAAAAAAAAGAAGAACATTACCAAGATATTCTGCTATTGCTATTAAAGTGATTAAGTAATTTACACCACAGAGATCCATTTCCAAACTTAAGCCCTCAAACAGAACCATTGTTTTTTAACACTGGGAGAGTACGTACAGCTTCTGGCTTTGTTCCATTTTGATGAAATGTGTCATTGATAAAAGAGAGTTCAAGCTTCCCCTAAACCAATTAAAATGTTTTTGCCTCAGGTGGTAAATAAAAGCACATGATAGAACTAAAGCAGACTGGGAGAGAGGTAATCAGTACAGTAGTTCAGTATTGAACAATATTGAACACTGTAACAATAACACATAATAAATCATTTTGAAAGGTACATTGGATATATTTTTTTCAAGGACAAATAAAGCATACTCACAAGGATCAAAAGGACACCTTAGTTATTTTTATGTTCTATTTTAGAAATTATTGTCAGTTCCTTTTTAAGGTAGCTTTAGCCTGCTTGACTGAAAAATATTTATGACAATAGTTTTGAGTATGGGTCAGATGTAAATATGTTTCATTGAAAGCTTTTTTTCTTGGAAACATTATGCAACATTAATGTTTCATTTTTAAATGCATTGACTTGATATTAAATAACAGAGCCTAGCTTTACCCCAGTCTCTGGGGTGGGACTGAGCTCTCCTGTTTTGAGCAAACAAATCTTTTACTTGCTTCAGTTGCTTGCCTAATGACTAAACCCGTGCTTTGCTTACTTGTAACCACTTCTGGAAGTTCTGCCATTTTATCTCTTCCCAACTGACTGTGTTTTTTTACTGTGATAAACCAAAGCTGACATTCTCTTCTAGATTTTATGTGTCAGTAAATAATTTTAGAACTATAAAATTCTAAAATGTACAGGAAGCATTGTAAGCATCTTCCTGTAAAACTGCAGGTATATATGAGTTAATGAATGATTGGAATATTGTATTATATTACTTCCAATTTTTTATGATCTACATTTTTTCCCCTTTGCCAAAGAAATTTTTGAGCTGAGTTACAGGTGCCAAGGAGGTCATCAAGGTCCCCATGATCAAAACTGAGTAGCAGGAAAAAGTCTCAGTATTGTTTTTGTATAAAATGACCATTATTCATTAGGTGCCAGCTTCTAGCTATGCAGTGACATTATGCTTAACAAAGAGGTTCACACTTTCTGCACCCTCTCAACCTAAGATGAACAAAAAAGAAAAAAGAGTAAGTGTCAGGATCAATAGGAGTACTGGTTAATCTTTCCAACTTCTTGAAGTTGAAGAAAACCTCAATGATTGCAAAAATTATGCTGCATAATTATCAACTTCTGTTTGCCAGTATCCATCTATAATTCCAGCAGATAGCGTAAAGATGTGTTTAAAACGTTATTATTTGTGTTCGAACACAGAGATGATTTGAAAAAGAATATCAGATTTTTTAAACAAAAACATTTGGACAATGAGATTTTAAAGTAAAATGTAAAATATCAGGTTGCAATCCATTCAAGGTCCTTTCACCATACCAGTTTGTGTTCATGACCCAACAGGACCATCACCGGAAACATTAGGTAGTGGTGGCACCTTAGCCCAGCTGTAATGAATGGAAGAGCTGGTGAATGTCACCAAGTAAAGGGTGAAAATAAAAGTACTGTTCTGGACTGGAGCAAGGAGAGAGCTGAGCTGTAGTTGCCCCCATTTCTTACTCCCATTACCGTCCCCAGGAAAATATGTGATCAATGAACATCCTGACAATTGTCTTCTGGAGGCTGTTCTTTAATGAAGTTTGTATTTGGCCAGTCTCAAATAATTCATTTCCCATATATTGAAGTGGCCAGTAGATTATACAGTCCTGATATGCAAAAGATATATTACAAAGGTCCTTACACCATCAGAAGTTCAGCATTTGATCCTGAGAGATCACATTACGATGAATATGAAATATAATGTTATCTTGATTTATACTTAAACATTTGGTTACACTCTTGTATTAAGAGAGAACACTGCAAACTGACAACTGATAGTTTGAGCAGGCTGCCGCTCTAAACATCAGAGATGTAATCAGATGAAATTTTGAGTTTAACTGTGAGTTTTTGGCTACTACTGTGTTGCAATTTTTGCTTTGTGACAGAGAACTAAATAGCATCACAAGTAAAATTATTACATAGACCTGAAAAAGAATTATTGAGTTGTTTAATATTATTTAATCAACTTGTGGATTCAAACAATGTGATCATTTTATGCTAATTTATTTTACTTTATTATATTCATACTGGTTTTATTTTATTCTTTAGCTGAATTACCAAAATAGAGACTTTTGGGAACACGTGATTTGAATATTTATTTTCCAGATGCTAGCTTTATAACTCTGTTAGAACAGAAGGTCGTCTTTGTGATGGTGCTCTCGGTATCCTCTTTCTCGAGAGGGGGAAAGTGGAATAGATGAGAAAAGCTCACCCAAAGTGTATTTTATTGGCAGAATTTAATAGCATTGGGCATTAGTGACTGTCTACCAAGTAGTAAACAAGGTACACCTCATCACAAGCGCCATCGGTTGCTCCTTAGAATGCTCTTTCCTGCCACATCCGAGGATATCTTCCAGAGCTCTCTGAGACTGTGTTTGCACTGATGTTTAATCTGGTGCAAATATTGTCCGTGTGTGCATTCATAAGTATGTCATTGACAAGCTATAAACAGTGCTGTACACAATGTTTTAATTTAAGGAGAAGCTAGAATGGAATAAAAAACCTCTTTCCTATTGTAAAATTTCCCTTTTTGACAAATTAATTTGACATTTCTTTTCTGTCCAAATTTATCATAAAACACAAGGCTCTCCAGGTCAAAATATAGCTGGAATCTGAAGGTAAATTCTGGAGAATGAGAGATTAGCTAAAAATTAGTTCAAGTTGACATGGAGTTACTGACTGTGTCAGCATACCCAGAGATCCTGTGGGAAATGGCTTAGATCTGAGTTAAGCTCTCAATGGGCAGCAGTCTTCATCAGAGGCAACACACGTGCTGGAAATGGAAGTGAAAGTGAGTTTGATTAGCTTTTGCTACTGCTTAGGAAAGCTAAGTGAGAATTTTCTCTCTTTCCCAAAGGACAGCCAAGGTCAAGGACAGTAAATATCCTTCAAGAAGGGAGTTTGAAGACTTTCTTGGTGCAGCACCATATTGTGTGGGATACCCTGCTTCTATTATGTGTTAGTTGACCTCTCAAGATAAATATTTGCCTTCACGGGAAGAAAAGAGCAGCAGCAAAAATATAATACACATCATTTGCAGCTTGAAAAAGTGCAAGGTAATACTTTTTTTTTTTTCTTTTTCAGTACTACTGCTTGGGGACCTGAAAAAGGGATGAAAGTTTCAGTTTTCTGTGCACTATATTAACAAATATAGAAGACAATCATTGTCCCAGAGTTTACCAGAAAATTGCTACATCTCATTCAAAATGTAGCAAAAGACAGCAAATGTGATAGATCCAAGAAACAGTAAAGTGAGAAAACTTCTGCATGAAGAAAAAAGACTTTTAACTTTAAATGATATCTGGATTTTAGCATAAGCCTTCGTGCCTTCTGCGTGTTCTTTTTGTTTTTACATCTCCATTTTCTGTACTGAAAATGTAGAAATTGATCAAGCAATGAAAGAGAACCCACAAATTATAGAAAATAAAGGTCTTGTTCAATCCTTCTTATTCTCCAGTGCTTGCTTTGGTCTTATTTTAAAGGAACTCCACAACAGCAAAGCCACTACTGCCTTCCTGTGTCTATTCTAAACTCCTAAGAGCATTAAGGGAGTTCTTATATTGGTTCCATATTTTTCCAGACTTTAAACATCACACTGATATTCTTTGTTCTAGATTATCCTGAGAGACTGTTCTTCATATCCTTCAAATGTTTATGACCACCCTTCGTAGCTTCCTGCAAGGTTTGTTTTTTCAGGCCACTACTAGTGGCCACCAAGCCCGTGCACAGCATATTCCTGTGGGTCTTCTCCAATGAAGCATGAGGAAAAAATGTTGCTGTTTTCTGAGCAATTACACAAGTGTGCAGTCCTAAAAAGACATAAAACTTACGTGAGAGTATTATTTACTGTGCCGTATTTAATGTACATTTCTTTCAGTAGCATGCATTTCTTTCCTAGCGTCTCTGTTGCCAGCGCTCACTTCAAGCCATTTTCTCTGTCACGTGCCTCCCCCGCTGTTGTGCCAATAGGTCTGCTAGTGGGGTTCCCACTGGTAAGCCAGGTCAGGAAACTAATAAAGGCTGGAATTTTTAATATTTTTTTAGGTTATTTTTAGGATATCATCTGTCTCTATAGCACCAGCAGGTGATTTGCTATTTCAGATGCTATTCTGGTCTTCCATAAACCATTTTGCACAAAGTGGTTCCTTGCAGCTCACTCCAGCTGTATTTTGTTTACTAAAAACTGGAGAGATAAACAACCTGAATCATAAAGATTTACAAGTAAAGTGCCAAATATATGCACATATTAAAGATATTTAGTCGGTGTGATTTCTGTCAGTGCTTTGTAGTGTACCTGTTCTTATTTAAGGGTGATGGTCTTAATTGTGCTGTGTTTTCCATTTTTCTTTGTTCCCACACATGCTCTCAGAAGGCTGAAGAAATATTACTGCTCTTACCATAATATATACACTTGAAAAAACATTGAAAAGGCATGTTTGTTAAGCACTCCAAGCAATAACTGAGCATTGATGCATCTGCTTTGGCCACATGCTTACTGATTTTGCATCAAAAGGTAGGAAACAGAAAGTCAATCTCAAAGTGTTATTAAAAGTACCCCCTAGTGAATCCATGCTGGGCAGATATAAAACATCTAACCAGAGCTTGCTATCTCTGGATCTTGCTCAGAGAGCCATCCCACGTAGCTAAGCCTTGGATTCTTCCTCTTTGATCAGGCTTTCCAGCTACTTCATTTTTTTGTTGTTCACTTGATTCTCGTGTTTTACAGAGCAGGACTTGGTACCCCCGAGCTCTGGGATGGGAAAAGGGTGGCTCACTGCCATCTTGCTGTTTCCTTTCTCCTTCTGTATATGTCAATTCCCTAGCAGTTTTAGAGCAGCTCAGTCCTTCTGTGGGTTTCATTGAGAAAGAAACATATTTCCAACCTGAAATACCTAATTCCTATGCTTAGTAAAGAATGAAAAATTACAATACTGGCTTCATGCTGCATGAAGTTTCAGGTGCTTGTGGAATCTCTCCACTATAATCTTTACCAAAACCTGTTTAAGAGCGGTCCAGATTGTGTTTTGCCTGTTCTTCACTGCTTTATGTGATTGTTGTGGCACTGACACTTTCTCTGTTCCTGCTGTTCCTCATCCTGATGCTGCATTTGTTTTTTGCACTGGCCAGGCCTACTTATCTCCCTCTGACTGGATTGCTTACTTGGCACATAGGTGAAGAAGACATAACAAACAGTAGTGGAAAGAATAGTTCTGTATCTCTTTTTTGACTCGAGACAGTGGTCAATGAGGTATTTCTTTTAGGAGAAGTTGTTGAGGGAGTCAGGTGTCTCAATAGCATCCTTTTTATTTACAGAGTGCACAAAATGTCAGGAATTATAAGCTTCTTTCTATAAGCACTTGGCATAACTCTTGCTGGGCTTTTTTTTGGGCTACACTCCCAGTGTTGTTCAGGACATGTTGATTTACTGATTCTCTCTCTTCATGTCTTTGGTCTTTTTGCCTCAATTGCATAAAATGGTATTCTGCAAAAATTCCTCCACCCACATAATTGATGTTCTTTTCTTTGTCTTGTGTGCTTGCTCCTAAGTTGACGCACCTGTTGCTCCACGTTATATTGTTCCATGAAGCAGTTCAATGGCATCTTACAACTCTTTTCTTCTGCCTACTAAGAAAGTACTCGGGTGATCAAAGTAGAGCCCTTCCTATAATGGACATTAATCTGAGTATATAGTGCACAGTGAGGTGCATGGTTGGTTTGATGGGTTTAAATGTTTTAGAGTAACCTAATTTTAACAGAAATATCTGATACAAAATTGATGAGGTGCTACAGTTGGAGCAAACATGAATTAATGGACAGATCATGTCAGACAGGTAAAATTATGTAGCTTTTGTTGTTAAGTGAAAGTCAAAGAGCATAAACAAAGGGAAGAGTCCCATGCCCTTAGGAGATCCTAGTGGATATTAATGCAGGCCTACTGAATGGAGAGATGAGACACTTGGGGATAAGTGACCTGAAAAAAATCTCACACACGCAAATTTGTGAGTAGAGTATTATTCTCCTTGTATCTTATCTTAACCCAACTGAGAGAGGAATAGGTGAAAAATCAAATTTATACAATTCATCAGCTACTAAACTAGTTATTATATCATGCGGGTTCCAGGCTTTGTGATATAAAACTAATTTTTGTTCATTTTGAACATTTTTAAGCTATGTGCCTCTGCCATCACCTTTAATATTTTTTTTTGTTGCTCTTTAGTTATGAATTGTATTTTCCAATAATTCAGCCAGAAAGTGTCCTTAAATGGCTGAACTGGCTGCATTGCTTAGTGCAAAGGGACGCATGCTTTGAAGCTTTTTTAATGTCATACAAAAATAAGTATGTCACCTGGGAAAACATAACAACTCAAATATTATTTCCTGGTGGGGTCTTTCTCCCTCAAGTCATACTCTCTTGAGAGAAATAACCTGAATTAACTCTGCAATGAAGGCTAATAGCCTACTTGAATAGAACCTGCGGCCCTTGAATTTTAAGACAGAGTTTTTACTCCTAGACTTTTCTACCTCACTTTTTTTCATAGAGTAAAGTTATTTTTCAGGTGGGGGGGAATAAGAAGAAAAATATTAAATATTGTTAGGATATTTATCCACTTTTAATTTGATTCTTAACAATGCCAGGAAAAAATAGGAGTATCACTCTGGCTTTAACCAGCAGTTTTTGATCTAAATCCAACTGTCATTGACATAAGCACAATTGTTTTATTACCCTGTAGGAAAAAATAATAATGAGCCTGGCGCTAGACTCAAGTATCACATATAAGCTCAGTTTATAGAAATGTGCAATAGCTTGAACACAAACAGTAGCAACAAAAGCACCTAGAAAAAATGGGAGAAACATAGCTGTGCCATTCTCCAAGATTAACAGAAATTGATTTTTTTTTATCATCTACCAGGAATACCAGTAAATATCATCAGATTTTAGGAACAAAGAAAATGGATGAAATCATCGTATGTATTTGGTAACAATAGTAACACAGAACTATGCTGTTTCCAATTAACATTGGAGTGATACTGAAATATATTTCATTAATACACAGGTAAAGGGGCTTCACTGCTAATCAAAATAAATTGCAGCATTCAACACAGAGCTGCTACAGGTCTGTAAATTGCTTTTGCCTTGCTGTATGGATATAGCTGAACATAGCTTAATACATTTTTTACATGATGTAATTTTATCTAGCTCATACAATGTCAGGGTAATAATAATGATATTCTAATATTAATGCAAGCACAAGATATACATATTGATGAATAATGGTCATATGTTTTTGAATCTCCTTGCCAAGTCATATTAAAATGACAAATAATTGCCATTGCTTCAGAGAAATGGTAGAGGCTCTGTAGTCAAAAAGCACATTAGGGACCCACAGCGTCCATTTGTTATCCTTTGTCAGGAAAACATGGTTCTTTAATGAAAGTGAATGAAAGGACACTGATTGAGGACAGTGACACTAAACCTCTTTCTCAACAGGAGCCATGACATGAGTATTAATAAGCAGATTGAAAGGTTAAGACTCAGCTTTGAAACTCTGGAAGCACAGTAGAATCTGAAATAACTCCCCCCTCATAATATGGGGAAAATCACAGCGTAAAATGCATTGTATAAGCCTTCTGGCCACAGGAGGATAGACTGGATAGAAATTGGTTCCCAGACAATTCAGGCAAATGCCGTTTAAAATCTTAACCCAAATATATTTTTGTTAAAGTCTTGCTTTTAATTCTCTGTCTTGATAAATGATCCCTTTCCTTCTCATTATCCCCTCCCTCTTTGCTCCCGGTACTATAAAAATGCTAACGAAATCAACTTGGGCATTTCCTGAGCATTAGTGAGAGTAGGGTAAGCAAGGGCACAAGGATGCAGCCTGAGTAAGTATACAACAGTAACCTAGTGCGATGTGTTTAGTGAGAATTCAACATGTATGTTACTTGGGAGAACGAACAAATATCTCAGTATGAGAAAAAGATCGATGAATGCATAATGCATTATGGTGATCACTTATTAATTGCAGAAAACCTAGAGGAGACAGTTGGGATCATAGGAGAGTTTGAAACAGGCAGTCCTTGATTCTTCTGAGCTTTGTACACATGTGTGGTCCCACTGGAGTTGGTGGAGCACACAAAGAGGTATTGCAAATGCATGTGTGTCTGCAGGATACTGGCTGGAGCAGCTGCATCTCAGTTTATAAGGTTTTGCCTCTCTGTGTGATTTGCACAAACTCTGTATGATCACAGTCTCTGACCACCTTTGCAGATTTATGTTCTTTTTATAGTCCCACTTTTTTATGCACAGAAAATATCTTCCAGGAATTCGATGGCTTTAGTGTTATAGGAAAAAGCCCTGTAATACTAAAATATTTTCTCCATGCCAGTAGCAAAGCTGGGCAAAACGCCCAAAGTTTAGAGGTGTTTGAATGCAGAGACTGGTTCTGTTCATCACAGAGGTAATGTGAGCTGTGATGTTCACAATTACATTTCAGTATATTTGAAAAAGGTTAGAAGACGCTCACTGAATGTCTCGCCCCCTAAAGATGTGTCAAAATGGCAAACCATTGCACACATTGAAGAAATGCATTTAAATACAGACTTAAATGTATTTAAATGTTTGTAATAATTCCAAATGAGCTTGAAGTATTTGTTTTATCTTTAGGCAAGGTTAATAATGATGTGGGTTAAGTCTACACCAGCAAATTAAGAGACCCCGAGGCTGTTTTCTGATGCAGAAGCCAACAGCATGGCACAGCCCACGTTCATATTATTAAATTCTTTTAGTCTTCAAACAGGTTATTAAATGCTTTTAGTCTTCGAACAGGTTGTCTGCATGCATGCTGCCAATTAAGACTGTTTGTCAGCTTGTGGTAACAAGTTGATTGAGTTGATTGAGACAGCTAGTTGAAACAGGGCAAAATTATACCATGGACTTTTCCAGTAATTGCATGATAGAGGACTTCCATTGTTCACTGGTGCTGTTTTGTTTAGTGGTATATCTGTAGGTAACAGACTGATTTCTTCAGTCATTGAATCAATACAAGTTGATGTTATTTTATATTCAATGTTGGGAAACAGTGGAGATTTAAGGATTAAATGGGCACAGAAAGTAATCTAAGAGGTGACTGTGAGATGATGCAATTTAAATCAAATATAGGGGAAGTGTAAAAGTAATTTGCATCGATCTAATCAATGGAGAGCAATACCAACATTTTCTGTCAAGTAAGGGGCCACTATCTGTTGCAAGTACCAGAGGGTAAAAAAAAGATTCAGGTGAATCTGGCATACTGCAATTCATTTTCCCTTTTATTTTGGACATCTTAACGAAAAGCCACAAGAGGTTCGGTATATAATTCTTAGGGCCACAGGAGTATCGTGCAGGCACCACAGGGGACCCAGATCAAGTGCTAAGCAAGTTGGACATGATTGGCGCTCACTAGAAAAAGGACGGCGTGTCCCAAGCAGTGTGGGCATGAGTAATTCTGCACCATTTGTTGTTGTGTCCTCTGCGGTTACCTGTAGTAGGTGTCTCAAGCAATGTGGGCACAGCCATAATCGATCAAAGGATGACTCTGAAATTGGTTGGATGCAGGACTGTGATGAGTAAGCAGTCTTAGGATATATCAGGTGAAATGTTTCTAAGAGAGAAGGAATTGTGAATGCCATTTGATAAGGCCCTAGCAAGGTCTCATCTGGATTACTGATAAAATTCTGGACACTTATCTACAATAAAGCTGAAATCAAGTAGAAAAAATTGCAAAGAAAAGTTCCCTGAATAATCAAGGAACTGGCAATCACAACAGGGTTTTATTAGCCTTGTAAAAAGTAAGCTGGAAGAGGATGCGATTTTATTACGTCAGGAAGGTGGACACGAGGGACAGAGAAGAATTCCCTAAACTCAAGGGCATTGTTGACTCAAAACAAATGAGTATAGATGAACAAACACATGAATGAATAAATAAATTTAGGCTAAAATCTAAAGAAAACTTGCAACCTTTAGGAAAGAGAGCTTGTGAAGTTCTTGTGTGTGGGTTGTGGAGACAAGACACCTAGATTTTCAGGTGGAGCCTGATGAATGTTGGAAAGGAATTGTATGACTTGGTTTTTTAAGATACCCACAGGGCTGATGGTCCAAAGATCTTTGCATGACTATCTATTTCATCTATCCCAAATATTGTAGCAATCTTGCTCATATAAAGCATTCCAGTGTTGTTTGTTAGCTGCTCTTTTAACCTGTAAAAATTTAAATAATTTTCATTCTTGAAATTATTTATTATGTTTACATTAAACAAAATACCTATATGATTTCAAGGTCTAGCTGTATCAAGTACAGGGTAAAATATAGATACCTGTACCTTAAATGAGAAACTGGACACATACATTCAGAAATGCCTTACTGACCTATGTATGCATTGTGTATTTTCATGTAAATATTGTGTCACACAATTTGAACTTTGCAAATTTTTAAAATTTAGCCCTTGATATGTGGGTTGTTTGAATGGAGTATTTGATGCCTGAGGTTTTTTCAGGTTTTTCTTTTGTTTTGCTTCATTTCTGATCTGCGGTGAAGCTTGTTCTGGCAATGACAGGAGGGACAAATTGTTCATAGATCTTGTGTGCCGTTCCTGATACAGTATATTTTCAGTACTGTAGTTCTCATGTGCAGTGTTAGAAGTAGTTGAATGAAGAGACAGAACGCCAATATCTTGGTAAATAATGGACTTATTTTTCTTGCTGATAGTCTGATCTTTCTGGAACTCCCTCCCAGAATCCCAGGCCCTAATGAGACTGGCCTCCATGATCCAGTAATGGGCTTGCGTTGTGACTAGCTATATTTTTTCATGGAGGGAGTCAGTTTTGAGGAAATTTAAGAACTCTAAGTGGAGCATCTGAGGCTGGTTATGTTGTACTGGAATTCACTGCAAAATACTTTTTACATTATCTTGTACTATAATACTATATACTTTTACAATTTTCCTTTAAAAAACAATATTTATTTTTATGGCTGTGAGATAAACTCATTCAATAGTGAATTCAATTCAAGAAATATTATGTCTTCAAATAGACTATAACAGTTACTAAAGACGTTCACAATAGTGGTTTCATATTAGTTTTATATTTACAGGAATAATACACATGCAAAATGTGTATTTAAATGTGTTTTAAAATTTATTGTTATAGCAAACAGCATAAAAAATTTCTGTCATTGAAAGGGATTAGATAGAATGTATCCATGATTCCCTTTTCATACCTGAGGTATAAAGAATACTCTGGTATTTCCCTAGTAGGCAGTCAGTTAGGCTTTTAATCAGTGTTTAACACCACCAACAGTTCCCTTTGTCCTTATGGCCCTTTGTGTAGTGAGTGCCTGCTATTATATTTAACCTAAATAACAGCCTCACTTGTGATAGTTGTATTCAGCCATTTATTATTCACAGCTTATTAGAGTGGGAGTTAAAGACAGATTGTTGTAGTTTTCCATTTTTCATGGAGGTTAGGCAAAAATATTTCTGAGTGTAACCAACACAGAGTCCCACTATGGGAGATGCCATCACCTTGTAAACTGTGGGTTCTGTAACCCGACAGCCCTTTTACTTCATGGCAGCTTGGGAAGTTCTCTGTTAGCTAAAGAGATAACATCATCTGCATACGCATACACTGTTTACCATCTTGGATATCATCTCCAGTGATGACTGTAAAAGTTTCTTGCCCCAGAAAAGCAGGAATAGAAAAAGCTACGGGCACAGCCTATCCTTGACTAAGCACTGCTAGCTTCCACTGAATTTTGTGAATGGGCAGTGCTTTGGCCCCAAGGCACCATCTTTATGAACTTTATAACAAATTAGTAACTTATATCTTCAGCAGAACTGTGTTACTCCTGCAGCAGATAGTTAATGAACCTTCCTATGTGATTAGATTGGAAAGTTTCAATTTGTAAATAAGCGAATAATTAATACTTCCAAAAAATATTTTCCCAATGTTATTTTAATGGCTCAATTTTTGCACTAACTTGACAATCTAGTTTAAAATTCATATAAAGGTGTGTTTTTAATGCAAAAAATACAAAGTGTAAAAATCAAGACAATAGATTTGAATACAGAATCATAATATTTTTCTAATCAGATTTGCTAATCAGTCGCATAAATTCATTAAAATATCATTTTGTTTCAGGTCTGTTTATTGGAGAAGCCCAGTTCAACAGTTCCTGAGTAATGTCCAGCTTCTCAGAGAGATTAAGGTGTCTAAATAGCTTTGAAGTTTTGGGAGTAAATGACTTAGTTAATATGTGCAAGGAACTGAACAGTCTTAATTTTGCTCACATTTACCTCCATCTGCTTTAATTTTGCCATGTCTGAGACTGCTTACATGCATAAAATGAGGTCTGTACCTACATTATATTCTTGCCTGAATCAGGATGAGAAACTTGAATTTTTGCTTGAAGTCAAACACTATCAGTGTCCCATCTCATTCCTACCTAAGATATGTTTTTTCCTTTGTTTTCGGAAGAAAGAGATTCAAATGCAAATCTTTTTCATGCCTCCAATTAATTTGTACAAAAAACATTAATTAAACCCCATAACAGAGAAAAACCCAGCGATTTTTTGGGTCTAATTTTGAGTGGATGAAGAAGTCAACAACTATCTTTCTCTACTTGCCAATGAAAAGAGAATCCCTTAAGCTTGCCTACAGAACCTGCTGCCGTATATGCAGTCTTTGCTCCAAGTCAGAGGGTGCTCTTCATGGGAAGATAATGAAGGTGCCGGCCGGGCTGGATGGAACTGAATAATTAAAGCAGTTTGTAATTTATGTTGCCATCAAATGCTGGAGGATATGGTCCTGCTGCAGGAAAAGAACGGGCTGTCAAGTATCCGAGGCATTTTTCAGAAGATATTAAGAATGAATATTGGGTGCATAATTAGGTTTTCTTGAAGGTATGTTAGTAGATTAGAGGTAGATCATGCAATAATTTCTATTATTCCACATTACCTATACTTTGATTGAGCACTTGTATGACTGCTTGCAGTTTTGCATCTCTAGTCAATATTTTTCTAGAATAAATAAATTTTAGAATGTGGAAGATTATAGTCACTCTCTACATGCAGCGTGCCCTTTTCTTCTTTCTCTTCATTTTATTCCTTTTACATATTTCCTTTCCCTCTTTAATTTAATGGGAACCATACACAGAAGCCAGGCAGATAAATGTAGTGAAACCCTGTTCGGATTTAATCTCTTTTTAGATAAATGCAAATGTTGCTGTTGATGGTACTGGAGCCTTGTCCAGCAGTGATCTGAGGAACTTGCTCATCCATTTTTCAGTGTGTCCATTACTGTCAGTCACTGAAGATTGTGATCCAGAATATTCGTTCTTGACGAAAACAATAGAATTAAGCCACAGGGCTTCAGAAAATTGCTTTCATATTCAAGCAGTGCTACACATATACAGACACCTTGTTGATGATTTTCCTGCCCTGAAGAAAATATATTGCTGCTGCCACAAACCTGTCTTTTGGCACTTTGTCACTTACAAGTGATGATAAAATTGCAACAAAGAGACTTCTTTTTAATCTCATAGGTCATCGTTTGTACTCTGGACAGTCCTCCCTTTGTCCTCTCATTTGGTTTAGATAAGGTGGAAAAATCCTTTTAGTTGCCCCTAAACTTCTTTTAAAAATACAAAATCCAAAAAGTCAGCCTCAATGTACCCTCAAATTTTTAACATGACAACTTTTCTCTTCATGTTTTTCATGTAGATCAAAAAGCTCTGTGTGCATTTTAAATATATATTTTTTAGGCAGCTGAACTGCAGGCAGCCTTTTTGATTTATAGATTTACATCAAGCTGTAAACCTTAAGAGAGACATTTAATCCCTTTAATTTTGTGGAACCCCAGAATCATGTCATAATTGTATTACTGAAATTCTGACCATTATTATATCCGTTTGTTAGTGCTAAACACTTGACATAATTTTTTAAATTCAGTTATCCAGTCCAGCAATTCAAAGTTGCAGAAAACTTGTGATGAATAGAAAACGAGACATTCTGAATAAATCCATGTATATGTTGAATATTTTGAAGATAGACTTTCACACCATTTGTACAAACAGCGATTTATCTGGCTGCATTCTTTTTGATATTTTTTTCTACATTTGCTGGGAGATTTTTCTCATCTTCGTCAGCTTTTTCTTCAGCTTTATGCCTCAATGAAATCCCAAACCTGTCTGTGACTTAAAAAGTCTGCTGTCGTGGGATTTTGATGCAGCAAATGCAGTATTTTGTTTCCTGTCTGCACTGTCTTCCAGTCTGAGTCTCTTCCAGTTGTCAGAGGAATGGAAAGAGCAAAGAAGAAAAAGAGGAATAAAATCACCTGAAAAGGGCAGCAGGAGAAGCAGCTTCCCTTGCAGTGTGCTTTGCAGATGTCCACATTGTACATCAGGCTTCTCTGCTCCTCTCCTGTGCATCTGACAACCGGTATCCAGGAACAAGATCAGTTTGGAATGAGGTGGAACAAAAACTGGTGTCATGCTTTTTATGTGAGGGTTAAACATGCTGTTTAAAAAAATCAAGGGGTGCTATCGATACCTAGGACAGATTCTCTACATTTTCTCTCTTATTACCGATTCTCCCTGATTACTGCCAAGCAGAGGCTTGGGAGGCATCACACGTTCCCTAGGATAAAGGAGGAGTCAGCTCCTGCAATCCCCATTTCACACAAGGGCTTGAAGAGCGTGTCCAAAGGAGGAGAGAGGCAGACCCAGAAATTCAAAGTTTACTGATATGAGTACAACCTCCAGGAGCCTAGGACATTCATGGTTCCTCCTATGAGAAAGCCAAGCATTAAGAAATACAGAAATGGACACTTAGGTGCCTAAAAAGCTATTAAAGGCCAAACCCTCTGTAAGTGCTCAGGGGAAACAAGCCTCATCGCTCTGGATGAAGGGATCCTTGTGCTCATACCAATCACTGCTGACAATAATAGACAGATTACTCGTTTACCTGGGTTTGGCCCCTACGAATAGAAAAATCCTGGGCCTCCTGCCAGTGTCACCTTCCCTTGTCTCCTAAAATCACTGCAGATTCACCAACATAAACTGGCAAAAGCAGAATTAGCCACAATGAGCATTCTTTCTACTTCGTGGGACTCTTCACAATGCGGGCTGAACATGAAGATAATGAGCCAATGTCGTCTAGTTTAATTATACTGCTTGAAAACTTTCACAATAAACAAAGATGCATGCCTAAATAGCCAAGTTCAGAAAATTATTTTTCCACTAGGTAAACTGCCCTTTTAGAGTTACTAATTATTCCTTTTCATTCTTATATTTGCCTTATTAATTTTCATTTTCTGCAAGTTGTTTATAGAATAAATACATGCAAATACCCTTTCCTTGTTGGGGATTTACACTATAGATATATTCAAAACTAGTAGCTTGAAAAAAAAATGGTTTAGAATAGAAACAGATTTCTATGGTGTCCCGGATAACTGCAATGGGTAAGAATACTAATGCAGAAGTGTCCAACCAACGTTTCACAGCCAAAGAAACAGCCTATGGCGAAGAACAATATTTTGCAGGAATTATTAGGCCTGAGAGGTTTAGACTTAAGATATAAAAAGCAATTCCTCAAAAAAAGAAATGTAAATATTGTTGTTCGAAGTAATTTCTCAGTATAATATGGTATCACAAATAATAATATAAGTGATGGGATGTTACCTTTAAGACAAGTTTTCTCTCAAACTCTTTTATTCCATGAGCGACCTCTTCCTCACTTTATGCTGATTACATAAGATTTTGCAAGGGTATCATAAAAATGTATGTGCTTCCATGTCAAAAATAAATAAAAAACAGGCAAGACCTTGAGGATTTCCTCAACTGCAGACTATAAAATAGAAGCAGAAAATTATGGAAAAAATCCCAACCCAAATCATGAAAAGCATGAGCGGTTTTACGACTCTGACTGATGGAATTTTCTCAAAATTTTAGGAAGCTTTCAAAGTGTTAGTGCGTTTCACAGCAACCACTGGTGGTTTCTGAATTCATATTTTGAGGCTGTATTTCTACAGGGGCTCAATTCTGAACGCAGGTACAGGCTATTTTACCCTTGTGTATGTAATAAAATTAGCCACACTCTTGCTGTGCGTACACAGGGCTGCTCCTGTGCCCGTGGCAAATTCAGCAGCGCGGCTTCTTGCCTCTGCTCTGACGTTCGGCCCCGGTTACCCTGTCTCACACAGACCTGATGTGCCAAAAAGGGATGGCGCACAGCAGTCATCCCGATTCAAACAGTATCTTATACTCAAACATTGGATTAACCTGTAGCCTGGTTAAAAAACTCCTGGATGAGGCCCGTTATGGCCAAATGCAGGAGGAGTTATGCAGCACCAGCAGAGGTGGCTGAAGCTGAGGCTTCAACTTGTCCTGCACACCTGTCTCCAAGCGGTATTGCGGGGACAAATGTGAGCAGACCATGAGAGTGGTAAAGGGTATAAGAGAGACAGGAATGGTAACATAATTGCGTTGTGCCAAAAATTCCTCCTGGGTTTATAAAACGTATTTTAAAATCAGCAGGTAATTCAGGATTTAGCAATAATTTTGCCAGCTCTGGCATTTTGCCTGTATGTAGTTGTTAATGTTTCTATTCAGTTTTATTTATTTCTGCAGCAATCCTCTGGTATTTAATCATCTCTCTCTATTTTGTTGCTTTTTTGTTTAGTGAAGCAAAGCTTCTCTGTTACAGTCCTGAATCTCCACACTTGGGATCCCTGCGGTAACCCTGGCAACCTCGTTGGCAGGGTGGGCTACAGCTTCAGCACCTTTGGCTGAACACGGCGGAGCCCTTTTTTCCCCCAGCCCACAGCGCAGCAGCAGCGAGACGCTGCCTGAGCTGGATGGAGCGCATCACCCGGCAGATGTGCATTCGGTCTTGCATGATTGCATAGTCCCTTTTTAAAGAAAACAACTATTTAAATTAAACCTATAATGTCATTTTTGAAAGGGCGTTAAGGTGCTACCGCATAGTTCGTCATCAAGATGGGTGGCAGGGCTGAGCCCAAACATGCTTTGTCAGCTTTTGAGATTTTGTCATTCTTACTTGTACTAGAAACTATAAAGCGAGCTCTTTTAAATTTTTTTTAATCTACTGAGTAAACAATTCTGTATTTGCTGTAGACAAAAAGTTTTTAAAAAATAAGGTATTTTCTATCCTATTCTATGTAGTTCCCAAGCACTCACTCTATTAGCATAATCCATAACTTATTATCATAATCTATATTACATTCTCCAGTATCATCTATTAAATTATACATCCATAAGGATGTGGGAAATTAGTATGCACCATACAAATCATACCTGTTGGGTTTTTTTACAAGTATTTCTCAAGACTTTCTTCCCATTTCATATATGTATACTTTAAAAACATTATTAGGAAGGAAATTTTGGACTGATAGGCACAAAATAGGGGCTGTTGTTCCCTTGAGAGATATTGACAGTTGCTGTGGTTTCAAGAGGGAGCACTCTACATGGTTAAAATTCCTTCAAATGGAACTACTGTAAATTTCTAAATCATAAAGTCTTACTGCAGTCTTCTGGTTCAGGCAATCTTGCTAAGTGTTCCACGTCTTCTCTCCAATATTTTTCCAGTTTATAGGTTGCTTCAGTTTTGTTGCTTTCCAGGGTGATAACTTTAGTATGTTCACGTTTCTGAGAGCCAATATAGTTACCTTTTTTTCTCTAGATCTAGTTTTTCTGAAAATAATTCCTCCTAGAAGGTTCCAAAAACAACTGAGCATTCAGAAGAATAAAAGTGGTTTGTTGAATGTCTTAAACTTTTGAAACAGATCACTTTATTTTTATGTATGTTAGTGACTTAGTTTACCCTTCATTAAAATCCCAGGGGGTAAAAGTTTGCTTTTACTATTACTCTTCAAAACTCAGCATGTGAAATGCATTGATTTATTGATGTTAGTTTAACCAAGCCAAGAACTTGCTCAAGTATTGGGGCTTTCTGCGACGATTGAATTGAAATTGATTTATATCATAAGATTAATGAATAATTTCTTCTTGATCTATTGTTGTGGATGGGAAAGGCTGAATTGATAGACTTACTGTTCAAATTTCTATGTCATAAAAGCCTAGGACAAAACTAGAGTGAGAAAGGGACAAGAAGGATTAGACTCAAGGTTGTAGTTTGAATTAGAGTTGAGATTGGGACTAAGGCCCGAGTTGATAGCTTTACTCTTTGATCCTCCGAGACCTTGTCCATGATGATTTAAGAGCTACTGGAGCACTGCTGGTATCTATAGGGTTGTGGATAGTGCTAAAGTTTGTTATATTTGCTTAATGTTTGAATTCTGATTATCTCCTACAGTGAGGATGAGGGCTGAGACCCACAGGGTCTTACACTTTATGTGTTTGTTGAGTATGGATTTTTGTCATTACTTAATGTTAAAGATAGGGTTGGATGTAGGTTAGTAATGGAAAGGAGTTGGAGCTTAGTCTATTTGGTCACGTGGAATATGCAAGTCTGGCATGCTTCCTTGTTCTTGTAGATTTTTTACAATTTATCACTAATTCATGTCATAGCAAGGGTCAGCAGGCTGCAGTTTAGGCTGCCTCTGCTCCAGAGCCATCCACTGTCTTTTCAGCCTCATGCCTAATCATAAACTTGAGGATGGATCCATGGCTGAGGCTTCTTTGCAGACCTTCCTGGAAGGGCCCCTTCTAGGCCACTGGAGGCATGGTCTCCAAGCTGGCCTGGATATACAACTATTTATGACCAATGCATACTTACGTGATCTTAGGTGATGGTACATATAGTACTACAATAGCCTTCCTAGAGACAATGGAAGGATTACAGATAAATGTAACCAGGGAATGTTTAAACTCCAAAATGCCTCACAGTTCTGGAAACAAAATGCTGACAGGGTGAAGCATAAAATAAGACACTCCAAATATTAATAATATTCTAGTATTATCAACTTCATAATGATGACACCTAATAATATTCATATTGCAGTCTAATGTTTATAATGAGGAGGGCTATCTTTGCGGACCATTGAGCTGACAATTAGTGGATGTGCAGCTGCAGTGGGATGTGCATGGCTGCAGTTAGCTTGACATGCACCAGCTCCTTAGTGCTCTAACCGAAATGGCACAGAGATCAGGAAACCCAATACAGCAGAAGCCAGAACAAAAAATAATTTATTAGATATGTTAAGTTAATATACAAATCACATGACTGCCAGTAATATAGGTAAGTTTGGGCTAGAGCATTTTGCGTTTCACTGCTCCAGTGTGTTTGCTTTCTTTGCCAGGCTTTGCAGCATGGGCTTTGTGCCAGGGTAAGTAGTTTAAGTCTGGCTCAAATGTGCGGTTTCCCTACTGTTTCTTTTCCCTTGAACACTTAGCTTTTCAGAGAATCTTCAACTCCCACCGTTTCAGTATGAGAATAGCAAAGTTCATCTGACCAGTATTACTCCTGTAAAACTTTAGTATTACTGATTCCTACAATAGGTTTAGTGTTTTCCTGACAAAGATGAAAATCATACCATCTTCAATCATTGGAGTATCAGGACACTTTAGTATTAAGAGAGAAACTCCCTGTAGTAGCCTATTTACAGATAATTTATCTTCTTAATGGTCTCTTGAAAATTTGGTGACGTGACTTGGTAACAGATTGTCATTCAGGGCATAAAATACCACCTGTAGCTTGCCAGTTTCTACAAACACCAAGGTGGCAAGGTACATTATACCGGTATGTCACAAGGTCTTTCAAAACAACAGTGCAAAACACACCGTTCCAGATACATCCATTCTGTCACTGTAAAAACCTGCAGCACAGTCAGCCATGGAAAAAAATGGCAGAATTCTTAGATCCTGTGCGTATCAATGCGTAGGGGGTTCGTCATGAGGTGATACTTTTGGAACACAAACCATGATATACAGTTACTTTGAAATGTTAGAGAATAAGTTGGGAGGAGAAATATAAATATCCACTGTCTTGGGGTGCCAGAAGGCATGAAAAATCACCACCCAATAAATCTTGTTGGGTTAAAAAATGAGTTTGTGGCACCTCTAGGACTGAATACACAGGATTACCTGATTTATGGAAGTTATGAAGTTACATGGTGCCACTTGAGAAGCCCAAGGCAGGGAGCTGTGCAGGTGGAAGGATAAATAGTGATTATATTTGATTTTCAATACTGAGATAGAAAGGAAGAAAAAGTTCCATCAAGCCTCAATCACTCTTTGAGACCCTGTTCTGAAAATATCTTTCTACCAGATACAATGGCATTGGGCAGTTTCCAGTACCACATCAGGGTGGTCCTCTACTGAAAAAGAGTAATAGCCAAAATCTAAATGTTTAGTGGAGATGTGGATTTTCAAGCAAGCAAATTTGGCGAAGTTTTTTCTTCTGCAAGATTGGGCCGTTTAGGTCCTGATGCAAGTGGAGGAGAGTTCTCCAAACCCACAATCGAGCAGCTGAACAAAGAATTACTTTTAAAACTTCAAATGTGCGCGCATGTGATTGTTAAAGGACTCTCTCAGATTTGGCGAAATCCTGCTTGTATTACTCTTGAAAATAGTTCTAGTATCTAATTAATGGAATAGTGGAGGAAATGGTAGTCAGCGCAAGTCACTTGATTATCAAAACTACTGTGCAAAAGAGTAAGCACTTTTCTTATTTCCTGTTTGTTTATTGGGACCATTTCCCCACTTTCTTTAAGATGCCATTAGCATAGAGCAGCAAGTTCATCTGTCAGAGATGGTCTAGGTGTAGGTGCTGGTCCCTTGAGGCAGGGAATGGAGTAGAGGACCTCTGAAGGTCTTGTTTTCAGTAGTAACTAGAGCATTGGAAGTACAGCTTGGTTCTGTTGAATCTATCAGTCTCTTTACAAAGCAGATACGCCTGGTGAATCATACTAATTGAGAGAATAACTACGTAAGGATTAAGGCCTGTTTACTGGAAAAAAACAACAGCAGACTCTTCTGCTTGAACTTAGGCACCTGAACAAAAAAGCTGGGTCGTAAGAGATGCTGAGTGCCTGAAGCTTTCCCTAACTCCAATGGGAGTGCTGGAAACTAAGCAGTACGGGAAAACCCAAACAATTTTGTTTAGATTCCTAGCTTTAGGTAACAGGATTTGTTCTTTTCCTTTTTCCATTTTCCCACCTCCTAGAACTGAAATTGTTTAAGAGCCTTTGGCTGAAAATGTGAATCATTTAGGCAAAGCTAATGATAATACCTGTACTTCAGGTTCTTTCTCATCAGAATGAACTACTGGTTTCAATTGCCCATGAAACTCCAGTTCTTTGTCAGTCATAAATTGCAGATGCCATAATTTCCCTCAAAACTTTTCCTCCTTCCTTCCTTCCTTCCTTCCTTCCTTCCTTCCTTCCTTCCTTCCTTCCTTCCTTCCTTCCTTCCTTCCTTCCTTCCTTCCTTCCTTCCTTCCTTCCTTCCTTCCTCCCTCCCTCCCTCCCTCCCTTCCTTCCTTCCTTCCTTCCTTCCTTCCTTCCTTCCTTCCTTCCTTCCTTCCTTCCTCCCTCCCTCCCTCCCTTCCTTCCTTCCTTCCTTCCTTCCTTCCTTCCTTCCTTCCTTCCTTCCTTCCTTCCTCCCCCTCCCTCTCTCTTGCTCTTTTTTCAACTTATATCCCTCTGCTTTCCTTCCTTCTTTCCTTCCTTTTCAATAAAAATATTTCAGTTACTTCTGAGAACAGTAATAGGAATATGGAAATTGTTACCCAAAATTTAAAAAGTAACTTAGTTTTTTCACTGTAATCCTTCAGTAAGAACTTGAAATGTAAAGGTCTACCATGTGCCAACATGGGCCACTTATTTCGAGGTAAGCTTCACAATGAACAGTTAATTAAATCTTAACTTTGCAAGATGATTTTTTTTTTTATTTTTTTTAGGACATTGACAGCATTTTCTATGAAAATTCTACCTTAGTGGAGCACGCCGGGTGGCTGCACAAGTCCTGTGCCCTGGGCAAATAACATACATGCACACACATACACGCACACACACACCCCCCCCACCCCTCCCTCCTCCCAGCTGAATGACTGGCCTTACACTGTCTGATGCTGTTGCCACGGAGAAGGACTTACCTTGCAACAGTTCCCTCCCATGGTGGGGTATCAGCTGGACAGCAAATGTAAGAATAAAAAGCTCTCAAGAAGTGAGCGCTTCCACTGCTGTTACTTACGCAAAATGTAGATTGCTGAAGTGACCTGAGGTTTGCTGGGAGCATGGGCTGAGTAGGCTGAGACCGATCAGAGCTAAGATGGGGAAGAGCAGATAGAAGCCACAGGGCAGATGCAGAAGGATGTTTAACTTCACTCTTCTTTCTAAAATCTGAAGCTGACTCCACGTTTAGGACAAAACCTTGTTTCAACACGACACTTCATTGTCAGAATAACTTGTTCTTTTTTTTTTCCATGCTGTTAGATGTCCACATACAAGCTCACAAGTAATACATGAGCTCAACCAGGAAAAATCTGGGCTGCGAATATAAAATTCTCCTCCTTGCTAACGAACTATTTGGGGATAGTATGATTCTCTGGCAGAATCCTCATTCTTCCAGGTTGTATTAAAAGAATGTGAATATGAAGAAATCACAGAAAAAATAAAGTGGATATTGTAGTTGCAAAATGCAAGGCATACTTTATTATGCATTCTTTCACTGTGTTTTCAAATACAATTTTGTTCTAAAAAATTCTGGCTTATTCTGGCTGTGGTATACGCTTAGGTACATTTAGTTGGTTAGCTGCTGTATTGGTTTTTTTAAACCAAGTATCTCAAGCAGAATTAAATTTTCCTACTAAGCAGAATTTGATTTTCCTTTCAAAAGGAATTAATTTGTTTCAGTTCTCAAAATACACCCCAGGAACCATCCCTCAGTCAAAGTAAAGCTTGTTGAAAAATGGAAAATCTCTGTTATTCCTGCAATTTTATGACCAAATTTAGTACTAAACTTTATTAAGCAATGTTTTGCTTTTATAATTTAGTAGACTAGAAACTTAGAAGTGTGCTACACTTCCAGAAGTGGTTAAGAAATCTGCTTGTGCATCTCATAAATAATTCTGGCAGATAAGAGCCAAAGTGCTGCTCTTTCTGTAGGCACCTATGTATAATTGTGTAGTGGACTTCCACAGGAACAACATAGCATTATTGAAGATTTGTCTTGAAAGATTTATCTTACTCTGTTAAAACAAGTCATTAGATTTATCTCTTTCAGTATCATAGGTCTTCATTGAGTCAAATAAACCATATTTTGTTTACCGCCCTGGAAAGATATAAATGCTAAATACTCTTTAACTTTATTTTATGAGAGTGAATATTATATTCCTCTTTCCAGTGACCTTTTATTGCCTTGTGAATAAAAAAATAATTTACCAGATAGAAATAACAGCCAGAGGAAGGTGGGATTTATGAGCGTGCCAACTCCACTAAAACCAAAGGATAAACATAATAGTCTCAGAATAGAAATGGTGAATTATCTAGTGCTTTATTCTCAAAACTTTAAAATAACTTTTCTCAGAAAATTAGAGCTTTACTCATGTCATCATTGCAGAAGTAAGAGAGTGCAGGTTCTGTTTCCTCCTTTTTTTCTGTTCCTTGTGTCCTAATGTATCTAAGACAAAATTATATTCTATTTGTTAGAAAGGAGAATATGAAAGAATTGTCCATCCAGTGTATCGTATGTCATTAACTACATCAGCTGCAGAACATCACAGCAGATTTTTATATTATCCTAGAAGTGTTAAGTATTTCTTTGTTGCAAAGAATTGCATGAAGTCTATGACTTTTCAAAATCAGGCAAACATCAGGTTTCCATGCTGGAATCTATGTGCTGTTGTTGTGGTTTGGGCTGGGCTGGCCACTAAAATGAAAGGCAGGTGGTCTCATTTACTTCTGTCCCCTTCAGAGAAGGGAGAGCGTCTCCCAGTGGGGGCAGAAGGATGAGAGAGAGGAGAGACTTATGAGTTTAAAAAGAACCCTAAACTACTTTAATGAAAATATTCCTAATAAAACAATTAAAAGAAAAGATAACAATATTAATAAGAAAATAAGGAAACATATAGAATATATACAATATCATATTAAGCTCCCAGGATGACAATCACATCACCAGGAGGCACTGGGAAAGTTCCAGACTGGACTCAGCGACAGATGGGAACTGGATTCCGGATCTGGATTCAGGAATGCACAGATTGGGATCAAAGGCAGATGAAGAGACAGAGTCTTCCTCGGACGCTGGCCATTGAAGAAAGAGAGCTGACCCTTTGATCCCTCAGCTTTTATACTGAGCATGGGGCAGATGCGATGGAATACCCCTGTTGGTCAGTTTTGGGTCACCTGTCCTGTCCCACCCTCCCTGCAGGTGTGACCCTGCTACGTTCTTCTGCTTCCGACCCTTCATTGAGGCAAATAACAAAGTTACCTGGCCTTGCTTATAGCAATAAGTATAAGCAAGAGCCTGTCTAAATACCGTTCCTTGGTATTCACTATAAACATCAGCCCTTATCACTCTGGAAGCAGACTACTGTCTTAAAAATACGCCGCTAATTTCAGAGAGTTCAGTTAGTTAGAAGAGGCTTAGCTGAAAAGTAAAATTACCAAAAAGAAAATTAGTTCTGTTTTACCTCAACCCAGGACAGCTGTATAGGATCTCTGTTTTTGTAAGGCAGTCTGCTTTGAGAAGTAACTGTAAAATGGAAACTTTATTTTCCTGAGATCAGCTCTCAGAACTTTGTTTTACACTACACAGAGGTATTATGCATCATGCGAAACTCTTTAGTGAAATCCAGAGAGACTAGTTCTACACTTTAACAGTTATCTTCTCAAATTATGTGGTTAGTTTAGTTCAATAATCTCACTTTGCATTTTAACCCACTGCCCATTTATAGTTAAACATGATTTTCCTTTCATTTGAAATTCTCACTGAAATCATGCACACGAACAGATCACACTCTCAAGTATATAGCTGATTTTGTAATTCCAAACCTTCTCTCTTTTCTTGAATGTAAGAGGCTTGCAAATATTAGTTTTATTATTTTTTCAGTCATACGGTGTTGCACCTACATTGACAGATCAGTACAAATGCTTGGCATTTATTTCATGTATTTGTTCTTGAGGACTTCTAGGATAGGAAACAGCTCATTTTCCCAGCTTAGTTACATTTAGCACTTTGATTCTCTTTCCAACTGGTATTGATTCTCTTTCCAACTGGTATTTAGTAGTTTCCAGTTCTCTATCCCCCTCTAATTAGCCTGTGGGATCCTTGAGAGGAGAGGGAGAAGGCAGAAAGGTGGGGGACAGCAAGGTGCCAGCAAACCCCCTCTCTCAGGAGCCTTCAGGTTACGGATGGGACATGAGAGGGAGGAGCAAAAGGAAGGGTAGAAAAGAACCCATGCAAATTTGGGGAAGAGAAATCATTTCAGGGAAGTCAGGAGAACAAGAGAAAACAGGGTAGGGTCTGTCTACACTGGATCAGGGCAGGGAGCAATGGTCAAGTCCTTTGTTAAATGGGGTTCAGGATGACTCACTGTGTAAGGATGAGAAGGCTGCTTCCTCCCAGGGTGCAGACCGTTGAAAGGGAAGCACATAGGAAAGCACTCTCTGCACCTTGCACACTCCCAGTCAAGTCCCAGTCTCCAGGTTCCCATCTGTCTCCTAGGGAAGTGCTTGGGATGGGGTACAGGGACATCGCATGCTACTCCAGTGGGTCAAGTGAGGAATTTTGACCTTTGTCTCAAAGGTTTTTAATTTGTCTTCATTTTCTTCTTCGTTAAATTATGTTTCCTATTTCATATTTCAGGCAGGTTTTTCATATTACCATCAAACTAATGCTTATTGATGAATTTTCACAGTTGCATGTATTTCCTAAGCAACATGTTCTTCTGTAAAACAAAATTAGCTCTTTCTTAGTTATCTCTAGTCTGGAGACAGGGCTCAGCCAGAACTGACTGAGGAGATAAGTGAGCAAGGTTGCTGGAGCAGGTGGCCTTCATTCCCGGGTACTTTCAAGGCACCTTGTAGGGACTCCCATTGTTATCTCCTTGGTGGAAGACTGAAGTGAAGGAGCAACTTTGCATATTACCTTTCTCAAAACCAGGCACATACACTTCTGAGCACTACACAGAATTTGCAGGCTTTTTGGCTGCAGAAAATAACAAAGTCAAAAGCTGAAGTGAATTAGGATTTGTCTTTTTGTTCATAAGATGAAATGAGTATTCTACTGGACTAAGATTTCCTAGATTTTTATGCTATATTAACAAAATATTTGTGAAGAAAATGTCCATTTTACACCTGTAATAGAATTTTCTTGGAGCAGCAGCAGCTGTGTCTGTTTCATGTAGATGACAGGCTGACAAATGGAAAGATTATTTCCGTTCCTTTTTTCATTTGAGAGTCATAAATCTGAAAAATGCCGAATAGATTTTTTTCGTGCATCTTATAAGATTTTATAGGAAGATCCAAGATGGCAGAGGGGGCACAGTTCCAGAATATAAATTAAGGTCTGTACTGGTACCACCAGCAGTCACTCAATGTGATTTGACAGTATCTTTGTCAAATCGATATACAATGCTTTGTTGAACTAGTGGAGTAAGTGGATACATCTGATAAAATAAACTATGTGTTGTCCATGCCATTGACATGAATGCTTGTTTAATAAGATTGTTTTGATTCAAAGTCAGTTTTCATATTTGTACTATTGCAAATCCTGCAGAAGCAGTTGTGTCAGCCATCTGTATAACTTCATGTTCCATAGAGATGCAGATCTATTCATCTTTGTCTTGAGGTGTGTATAAAGTGCTACCGTATCGATAGTAAATATTCTGATAATTTATATTCACCCTGCCTAGGCAGACACAAAGCTTTATCCTTTCTCAGTGGTGATACAAAGACCAAAAAAACTGGATGTCAAGTTATTGGTCAGCTCAGGTGCTCTTTGTCACGAGGCATTTCACCCTGTGCTGCTCTGGAGCCAGATGATTTGGGGGCAGTAATTACACCATGGATCTAGAACTCCACAGGATTTTTTTTCCTTGGTTTTCAATGCAGCAATTACAATACCAAATTTTCCTCAGACATAGAGTTGCTAAATTTAAGAAAAATTTAGATCCATCCATACATATCTGTGCCAATTCAAAAGCAGTGTATTGAGTTTTATTTGTGCTGGTGAGCAGCTAAAGCCAGGGAAAATGTCACCCTGGACCATACTGCAAAGCATCTTCAGGGGGCAATGGTGTCAGTAGAAACTGATCTCTCAGATCACTGACACAATTAGATTGCGAAATCCTTACTAAGCCTTAAATGGCATAGCTCATATGTAATATTATTTAGCTGTTCTGATGACTGCCTAAATAATTTTTTAATGATAAACTATTTTAATTCTACCCTTTTTCTTCTTTTTATTCCTATACATATATACACACACAGGTACTCTTTACTCAGTTGGAATATTAAGATTATACAATCAGAGGGCACATTAATGTAATCTTTTAGTGCATCAAAGGTCATATTACAATAAGGATTTCTGGCTGTCTGGTTACGCTGAGAAAGTCCTTTTATTCATAGTGTAAAAATGAAAACCAGGTGGTGGCATGTTCTGTTATTTAAGTGTGTGATGACTTCTCCATCACTGTATCTTCTCTCTGGTAGTGTAAGAGATACTAGTTCTGGCTTGAGCATGGGTGAGCCAAATTATTTTTTTTTCTGGAATAGCTGGATGTAGCAAGACTCTCTCTCACTGGTACTGTTTTCACAGAAGCAGGCATGTCCCCTTTCTACCTCAAATATCCTGAATCTTTTACCTTTTCTTCATCTTCAAAGGCAAAGAAAATCATCTTTTATAGGGGATCTGTATAAAGATCAGCCCCTCACTTTTGAGGTCTTGAGCAGAATCCAGGGTTTGTGCTTATGTTTTGCACACAGAGCAAGCCACAGTGTCTTTGAAATTATAAAACTACAATTTTTTGTTTGAAATTATAAAACTATAAAATAACTGTTTTAACTTGACCGTAGAAGGCCTGCTTTGGCGTAGCTCCCTGGTCGTCCTTAGTATATGAAAGAACAGCCCAAAGAGGAGAGGGCAAGCCTGCGCAAGCGGGCTGGTGTCTTCAAAGGTGGCAACTGGGAGGTACAAAGCTCCCCATGTGCCTCCCCTCTGCCTCCAGCTCCCTGTGTTCAACATCCATCTCCAGATGGAGTGAAATGGCGAAGAAGCAGAGAGGTCGCTCCGTTCCTCCTCCATAGCGTGGCTGCCTTGGTAGGATGATTCAGGAAATTATCCTTTTTCATGCATTCCACTCTCTGGCAAGCATCTTCCCCACGGAGGATGCCAGCAGCATTTCTACCTCCAGGAGGAAGGAGATAAAATTGTAAATAACATTTAAGAGTTAACTATTTTTGGCTACATTGCATAGGCTGAAAGTCCTATTTTCTCCTTCAGAAGTTTGTTTTGTGTGATGTGACTGAGGCAAGTCAGGGAAAGGACGCAGTAGACATTTCTACAATTACAAGTGCCACAGACCAGAGATCAGCAGCACAAGTGAGATGCAAAAATAACGAAAAATGGGAAGTCACCAAGGGCAGAGTTACTGCCACAGTCATGGTGGCAGGACTCCCATGGGTGCTGCAGCTTCTGTAACACTGAGCAAACCTGTGCGGCAATCTGAACGTGTCCCATGGCATGAACACCACCCCTCCACTGCGCCGGCACCATGCCAAACCCTGCTGTGACAACGTCCTCCGAGCAAGGCAGCGACATTCCTACCCTGACCTAAAAGAGAAACGTTTTTGTTCTGCTCTGTGGACAAACGTGCAGAGGATAGATGGCTGTCTGGTTACGTAGTCTCCTACAACCTGGTGTCTCTTCGAGAAGATACTGGTGGGTTGTGGATGGGCTCTACCACTGGTCCCAAGTTTTTCTCAGCCAAAGCATTTTGGACCATGGCTATTCATGTTTCTCATGTTTGCACGCTCCCAAATCTGAATACTTCTTTTTTTTTTTTAAATAAATGCATCTCTGCTGGCAAGCTCCCCACTCACAGGCTCCTGTTGCTCCTATGTGTTCTCTCCACTTACATTTAGCCTTCCAGGTAGTGATGCTGAACTGTCATCTGGGCTTGCACCACAGCACCACGCTACCTCCTCTGTCCCCGGAAAAAAACCCAGGCACACAAACCAGTAAGGAACAGATTTGTCTGAACCTGATCTAAACTGCAGGCTGTACTTAATTTGTAGTTTAAATGTAGCCTCTGAATTGCTCCCAGAGTCTTACTAGAGAAGGAAGAATATGGCAGATGATAAAGGACAAGAAGATCTTAGAAAGCTTTTGCTCATTCATAATCATTTTTAAGAGAACACTTCACTATACTTCTGTTTACAAAACAGTAAACAGCACTGAAGAATTTCTCTGCTCCACCAAGGGGGTTGCAAAGAGAACAGGTCTTGTCTCATGGTGCTTCCTCTTGAGACTGCAGGTTTGGTAAATAATGCTAAATGATTTAACTGTCTAATTTGATACAGCACAAAGTTTTGATCAATAACATACACCGATGCAATACATACACATATATGAATGCAGCCCACATGAAATGCATTTAGTATCAGTTAAATATTTAAATGTCACGAATTTTAATTAGAAAATAATGGTAAAGCTGTTCTAGTTCTAGTAGTGGTTCTACGTAATATGCATCTTGACTCTGTGCTGTCCAGCACTTTCATTATCAACAATTATCTGGGGAAAAAAAATCTTAGTAAAGTTTGTAAATATCTTCAAAATCATGAAAGAAAACAACAAACACATCTTCTGGCGTTCAAACAGGTAAATTCAATTCAGGCCCAAATTTCAGGGACAAAGACTACTACATTAAAAAACACACTTCTAGAAACAGAAATTCTGAAAAACGCCTTGGGGTTTGGAGTAGATGATCTGCTGCTCCGTGCTGTGGCAGGCAGGGCTAATGTAGATAAACAGGGTGATCTCAAGTAAGGAGGTTATACTGGGGAATATTTTTTCACTGTCGTCTTGTGATATGAAACCTAGAAGACATGATAGGAAAACAGTGTGTCAGATTCAAAACAAACAAAAGGGATTATTTTTTTAAATGCTTCGTATTTAAACTTGTAAACTCATTGGCGTATGATATTATGGATGCCAAAAACTTACGCTAGTGAGACAAGTTCTTCTAAGTACCTTCCACAGAGCACTCTTGAGCACAAAGGTGTCCCTATTTGTCATAAAGCTGGAGGCTGGTAGAGGAGTCCAGAAAATATCACTCACTTCTGTCCTTTTTTAAACTTTCCCTGAATCATCCACTACACATCACTGTCTAAGGCAAAGCTATTTATCTAGACAGACCTTGGGTCTGACCTACTACAGCTAGTCATATGTTGTTGTTCCTCCTACTGATACATGATCAGCTCTCTAATATTGTGTCCAGTCCTGATGTTCACAATCCAAGACGGAAACCAAAAATTTGAAGACAGTAAGAAAGGTTTAAAGTATTAAGAATCAAGTGAAAATACTAAGGGATTCTGTTCTATTTCCCTTAACAAGGGCTGGGCTAAGGGATAGTTTGCTCATAGTCCAAAAGCATCTTAACTGGGAAAGGCCAAACTCTTCAGCAAGAAAAAAGGCACGCATGACGGTAAGGTTCATCCAGCTAAATATAAATGTCTCTATCTGAGCAGGTCCATCTAGAAGCTCTGTGTGTCAATACAGATCCAAGCAATCCTCTCAGTGGATTGTAAAGCACAATTCATCTCAGTCTAAAGTAGGTGTCTAAAACGGGTTAGATGAATCACTCCCTCAAAGTTTCTGTTTACTCCACTGGCCATGAAAGGCACCTAGTGTGACTAGCACTGTTGCAAACCTTTACTGAAGGTGCCCAAAGTTGGTTGAATCTTACTCCTAATGTCTGTGAACTCGTAAGTAAAGATTAGTAAGAATAGTGGAGTAGAATACAGATTACTGCTCAGTGTGATTAGCAATTGGAAGCGCTGAGATGGCTCTTCTTTCAAAGGCTTTTTAAAAACTTATTTCCTGGAAAATATGCCCTAGTTGAAGCATGTCTGTTGGCCCTGTGCCAGAGGACTCCTCTGGACCATGTTGCACAGGAGGTCAGACTACCAAATCATAATGATTCCTCCTGGCCATAAAAATCTGTGCCTTCAATCGCTGCTAATGAATAGTGGCATGTTTTCAGTGCTTTATTAAGTGGCTCTTGATCAATACAGATGTGCCATTTACCTGCGGGGCTTCGCCCACAGTTGTTAGCTGCTGCTGCTGTGTTCGTTTCAAAGGATGCCATGTTACAAATCAGTTTATGAATCTCGGAGATGTTGAAGTTTTCCATCGGTACCAAAGGGCAGATTAAGCAGTGGCTCAGAAGGTGGTAGACTTCCCCCTCAGCATTCTGCTCCATGCTGTGCAGCCAGAAGTGAAGCTGCAGCATAGCACAGCCCTTTCTATCAGTATCATGGCAGCATCCAGCACTGTGAAGCCAAATTTATCCTTTCATCACTTATTTTACAGTGAAAATGGCTGAATTTAAAGCTTGGAGTTTAAGGAGAGTCTTTCCTGACGCAGTCTGTCCTGTCACTGACAGGTTTATCTGTAGTATAGGATGCCTTTATACCTGTCATTGTCACACATAAAGAAAAGATAAGGGTGTGTGCATGGCTATGCCATTAGCGTATTCTATGCTACCCTTGTTTTCATTAACTATAACGGCAAGCAAATGCATTAATTAAACTTAGTGTTCACACATACGGTTTTATTTTGTACTGCCATTTAGGATGAGTAATTGGGACTTGCACACAGTAGCCGTGTTCTTGGGGTAGCTGCTGTGAAATCACATTGTGAGTCAATACAACAGCAACAACAACAACAAAACCGCTTTTGACTGGTCTGAATACCTCACCAACTAAAAAATTTTCTACTGATTTTGTCAAATCTACAACATGCATTGCTGTACTACTTCCTGACACTCTCCGTTACTCTTGGTGTTATTAGAAATCCTGCATGTTTAGCTTTTATTAAGGATTGATCAAAGATGGTATGGGGGGAGGGGGACTTGAAGAATATTATTAAACCAGAAAAATCTGTTTCTCGTGGGCTGAGCAGTGATCAGCATCACTGGTAATAATCACTGTTTCATCCCGTTTGTTTTAAGCTCACAAATGAGCACGGCTGGGAAGGCTATACCTGCAAGACTTAAATTCCTGGTTCCTAAAGCTGGATCTCCAGCTGCAGGTGCTCAGACATCTCTAAGGTACTATCAGCAAGCCCAGCCATAAATCACAGAGACTTGCTGTTTACCACTATGACTGATCTCCAAAAACAGGATCAATGCAGCTCATTCCTGAAACCTGAAAACAAGTGTATATATAAGAGAAAGTGTCAAGAAAGACAATATTAAAAAGAAGGTCAAACTTTAATTCACCTTGGTTCCCAGAAACGTTCCTTAAAGCCTCCTGATGAGAGTAATTTCACAGCCTGTGTGGATTGCATTATGCCTACCCTTAAACTGAGTCCTTTAAAGATAGTTACTGCCTCATTTTTATTCTAAAAAATCTTTACCGTGTGACATCTCTCCTTATCAAATAAAGCAAATACAGATTAATTAAATGTAGTTTTCAACAGTATTTTTGCCGCTAGGAGGCTCACTCCAGGTTTTGCCCCAGTTTTGAGTGACGGAGGGGCACCTTTTTGCACTGTTCCAGGAGAGGGTTGGAGAAAAGCAAGCGCTTTGAGGCAGTGATGCATAGAGCAGTCTATATTCTCCAGCACAGGGAACTGCCTTGTTATGGGGAGAAGGCAAAATCAAAGCTCCTGCCAACCTAATTCCTTTCTCCTTGCACAAAGTAGTCATTACTCTGCAAAGAAAGATTGCTCTCCTTCTCGCAATCTGGTCTTTAACTCCAGCATACAGCACTGAGACACAGGAGGAATTCTCACAGCCTTTGGCATCTCTTTGCTGTGTGCCAGCTGAACCACAATTTGTTCCTTCCTGAATACATCCTGCAGCTGAAGGAGCATAGTGTGCTATATCATCATACTTGTATAAGGTGAGATCAAAGATCCTTCCAGCCCAGTGTCCTGTTTCTGAGAGTGGACAGCAGCAGATGTTCTGGGAAGGGTGTAAGAAAAAGGCAAACTACAATGACACTTTCCCAGTGTGTTCGCCCTGACTCCAGAGACTTGTGCCTCACACATTTCCTCAGCTAGAGCCAAAATCTGCTCAACACTTTTCTCCATAAAAGATTTGCAACCAGTACTGTATGCCGTTCTCCCTGGAGCTGATCCTCAAGGTAGCAATGCCACTGGAAATCCAAAGTATCTACCCCATTCGTCCGATTGCATTACACTAACTTACTTTCTCCACTAGTTACAACAGAATTGAGCTTTCTCCTGGCAGGTTGCCTCTTTTCCACTGGCACAGCTTGAAACAGAAATCTCAATAAATGGTTAGGCAACCTCCCCTCTCTACCAGGACTCACTAACAGCATATCTGTATAACTTTGCTGAATTTCATGGAGCGGAGCTACGTTTTCACTGGACTGTGTGTCATGTTTAAAAGCTGAGCTAGAACAAAAGTTTTTGCACCTGTTACAATTTTAGAGTAGAGCTGTGCAGGCTGTGGCTGGGTAGATGGGCAAAGGAAACGTTCACACCATATTCTGATGCCAACTTGAGCACTCAAGAAGTCTTCTGTAGCCAAGAGAAAGAGAAGGCATGTACCTTGCCTCCACAATTATCCCAGAGAGATCAGCCTCCTCATTGAGTTTCTAAATTTGGAGCTAAAATTCAGGCACACGAACACCCTCCCCATTACTCCAACATTTTCCAGTTACAAATTTTGTTTTAAAAATAAAACTAAGTGACTAGATCTCTGACAATCTGCGGTGGCCCAGCATCTTGCCCTGTAGCAGTTTCAACTCTGGCAACAACAACAGAACTTTTAGGAATAAAAACTCTGACTGATTTTCTAGTTAACTTAATTTATTGTAATTAGCTTTACTTAATTATACATACAGCTGTTCTGCACCCTCAACATAGCTCAGGGGACTGTTTAAACTGCTTAAGTCTAAATGTCATGTTTTAGCACAGTATAGAGCACAGTATTCTTCTTCTCAGGATCTGGTGGGAGGGAAGGGCATCCAGCAGCCCATCTTTCTTTCCTTTCACTCTCTCCAGCACATCCTCGTCCCCCGCTCCTTTTCTTCTTGGGCCAGGAGGAGATTTCTGTTCCTCTGCTAAACTTGACACTTGCTCAGTGCAACAAAGGGCTGCGGAGACCACCACCTCCATCCCTCCCTGGGTCACACACTTGCTGTCTCCAGTAAGTCTCACCCGGTCCAGCCAGAGGAGGAATATGCCTCAAAGACAATCTTAACCTTGACTTTTCTTCTGCCTTCACACTGCTGGGATATAAAGGTGTTCTTCTTTCCTTAACACAGATAAACGGTGGAAGTATTTACAATAATGAATCCCATGCTACAGATCTCGTAAGGAGACCTTCTTTAAAGTAAAGCTTCATAAGGACTTTTTCCACCCTGTTCACAAAGCATTCCTATGTCCCTAAAACTGGTTAATAAATTCTCTGTCTAAATCACCTCAGTGCAAAAGGCAGCACAATTTCAGCAAGTCAAGCACTTACTCACATAAACAATCACCTGGACTCTTCCACCAGGTTTGTATTATTAAAAGTAGGTAATGACAATATTTGAGATAGATTGGAATTTTAATCTGCTTTTCTATCAGATGAGACGATGCAAGGTCACCTTCGCTGCAATTCAGATGCTCGTGCGCGCACACTCCATACACAGATAACTAGAGCTGTCCAATTGTGATTGTATTGTCATTTCACTTAATTTATTTTAATTCTCTTTCCTTTATTAATCCAAAAGAGTTATGATATCCTTATCTTTAGCAGGTCTTTCCTGTTTGGTCAAACTTTTGCAAGCGAGGTGTAGAAGGTGCCAGAACACCTTGGGGATAATTACTCTTCAACTAATTTGAAGCAGTAATGATGATATTCTAGATTTTTATGGAGCAAATGTTTTATGTTTTATTAATTGCACTTGTTCTTTCCTTTGGTATTTTTCCTGATGCCTAATAGCCTTCCAGGTTTACTGTCTAAACTACTCCTATGCTGCACATCTTCTACCCAAAAGAAAGCCTTTATGATAGCACTCTAAAGCCCAGATGCTGCCTTTTGTAGAAGGAAAGTATTTATGAAGAAAACTTTAGTCAGATGCATATTCAGTACTTGCAATGGGGCATGTCTGGCAGATTGTGCCCTTTCATAAACCCGGGTCTCAACGAGTGGATTCTGTTTGTCTAACACAACCACGGCTTGTACCACCATCCCAGCCAGGTACCTCAGAAAGTCTAACAGGTGTAATCAACAACAATCCCTATAGCTTTTCTCCACACCCAGTGCCTCTTCCTTCTCTTTCTCCGTAACTTCCATGAGCACGGGAGTTTTGGCTGAAGAGCTGGGTAATTTTGCTGTGTGTTGAGAGCATCACGTCAAAGGTTCGAGGCAGGCAGGGTGACCTGGCGGTGAGCCGAGTGGCATCCTGGAGGCTCTTGGGGTAGCATAGAAGTGGAACCGCGACAGAGCTGGTACCTCCCTGGGAGGGAAGCTGCTTACCCCAGACTTCTGCAAATGCTTATAGGATTTTGTAGATAAGGACTGGGGAGCATATAGGGTGGGGGCACCTAAGTTTCACTATGAAATGATTAGACACTTTTGTAAAAATCATTGAATATCTATGTACCACTTAAAGCACATAAACCTGCCTTTCCAAACCTTCAAAATGATATTCAAAGGGGAACTTGTTGCTGAATAATCTACCTCCGTATCCTATTTATTTTTATAAATTGTCTCCTTCCTTCATGCATTGCAAGGCACAGAATACTGCAGTGGCCTGGGTTCTCACATCACTCCTCTACCGATGAGCGAAGCACCATCCCCCCAAGATGGGATAAAACACAGAGCCTCTGGCTTCGACATGGTCCTTCAAGGCGTCTGTGGCAGCTCAGTGATGTGATGTCAGGCTCTGGATACTCCTTTGATTATTTTTCCCCCTCACTACTACTGGATGGTGAGGCGGAGGACATCGAGCTGTAGCTTCTTAGGCAGACTAAGGCATATTTTAAAGTGAAGGTCAAATTATTCTTTTCTAATGAAGTGTTGGTTATTTCTTGTATACCTTGCAGAAAAAAAAAAAAAAATCTCTGCACAACAGATGGAGGCCTGGCTGTCCTGCTGTGCTCCTCTGAGTCCCTGTTTCGCAAATGAATGAAGAACAGAGGCAGATATATTCCTGACCTCTATTCAGGACACTTTCCTACTTACGTAGAGAGGCTAAGAGGATGCAGGTTATACTATTTTCCATGAGTTTGGTTGGTGTTTTGTCACAGACCGGAGTCCTGGAGTCAAGTAAAAGTAGCCTTAGCTTCCAGTTTTGCAGCACAGGAATGGTCAGTGGGGCTGTCTGCCTGTTGTCGTGTGGGCAGGAATAGTTATGGACTTCTCACTTTAAGGGCACCTTTGTGCAATGCCTTCTTTAAAAAGCTGTTGAAAATTGCTTCTATTTCTTAACATTGAATGTGATTTTTTTTCCCCTCCCTCCCTTTGCTATCCAGAGAAAGTCAGAGGTTTGTGAAGTTAAACAGGTGGCACGTGTCTGACAAGGTAGGGTTAAACACAACGCTCTTCATCCACAGTTCTCAAAGCCCCCTGCTAAACCAATCAGTGTTCCTGTCATCGTTTTTATCTGGGGTTAACTGAAGCACAGAGAGGTCTTTAGCTGCAGGGATTACCAACCGATCAAATGGCAGCCTGAAAACAGCACCTAGAAAGACCCTGTCTGCCTCTTATAAAGGAGGGCCAAATGAAAAATTTCAGAGAAGAACCAGTTAAAAGACTCATAGAAGTCAGAGTCCTCTTTTTCTGAGTGTAATCACTCAAATACCGAGATGAGTAATATTGCTGTTGCTTTACTGTAATTTGTTCTGGACCCTCAAGTTTACTGTTTCCTTGGTGTCCACACTGACTTTCAGGGTCAGATCTCCTCCTTTTCAAAATTCTTAAACATCCAGGTGCCCATGACTGGGGCACAAGAAGCCAGAGTCACACGAGGAACCAGAAATAGCAAAGGAATTCGTCACTGAAAGTAAGAGTGACTCATTAGTGATGTACCAGCTCACACTTGTAAATTTACATCTGACATTTGACTTTTGCCTCATCCTCCTGGGCACCATTTCTGTATTTATTCACCATCTTGCATCCTCTGGTACTTAAAGAGTAAGATTCAAATTCACAAAGGGGCTGAGGTAAAGGTGCTGGTACAATAGATGGTTGCTATTGCCTAAGAAGGCAGGGTCCAGCAATGCAATTCCCAGAGCAAATTGGATGTTTGACACTCTAGGATTAAACTCCTGATGCCCAATATGTCCAGCCGTTTGTCCGGGAGTGATGCAGAAACCCTGAGAGAACTGCTTTGGGATTTACAGTCCAAGAGCCCTTCCTGACTTAGGTGCACACAACTAAGTTGTCCCTTGGATGTATGCATCTCCCTCAGCCCCATCCCTTTGGAAAGATGGCAGCAGGGAAAGCAGAGGTGTGAGAGGTTGGCAGGCATGTTGCCTGTAATGACTCAGTGCACCTAAGCAGGCTGTGCAACACTTGAGCTAATTTTGTCGTTTTTATTTCATGCTTAGCACCATGTGTCCCACATCTTTGCTGAGGATTCCCAATGCTTCCAAAATTGAAAAAAACCCAAACACCACCAAGCAACACAATCCCCAACCCCCCCAAACCCCAACACAAACAGTAAGGTACACAGCGGTATTCCCTGGTAGAGGATTTTCAAATTGGCTGTTATTCCAGGCAGAGGTGCGTTACCCCGAAATTGGGAAGAAAATATTCATATGATTTTGCTACACTCTTTTTGAGCTTAAAGGTGTAAATCTATGTTGCCTTCCTGTAAGAATAAAAAAAATAAATAAGTTTTTAAATCACAAAGTAGGCAGATATCGGAGGAAAACTCTAGACTCAATGCACAAATATCTAGCAACTGTTTCCTTTTAATGGACTTTACAAAACCTTTTGGGCAAACACTATCCTAGCTAAATAATGCTGATTGTACTTCTTCCCAAGAAGAAATAATTGAAAGGAATGAAATGATAAATGAAATGAATGGTACCCCATCAAAGCAAATGGTGATAAATAGAAACACCTTGGTGTTGCTAACACTCACACTAATGTGAACTGGTCAGTATAATTTATAATTATTTTTTTTTTTTACCTTTTGCAGGCTGGTTCTTTGTGCTAAATCTGATGTTAAAGTGATAAATTAGGAAGAGGAAGGTTGTCTAATGAGCAGGTAGGCAGCAATATATCAAAAAACCCAAATGAATCTAGGCTGTTACCAATCTGTGGGGGTTTTTTGGGTGTTCCTTTGAGGGTAGAAAAGCATACTAGGTCTGAAGATGCAGTCCAAAATATATAAATATTTTATGTTCTTTTTCATATACATGTATGATAGGCATACATATATGCATGTCATCCTCAGATACGTGTAGATGTCTGCAAGACTGGAAGGGCAATCTGTTCATATAGTCGGTGGAACAGTTTGCAGTTACGTGCCTATGCGTGTTTAAACATGCAACTCTACATCTGCATTTCTGAAAGTGAAGCCATTCATATTGTGCGTGATATATAACCCACCAAAATCAATGGGGAAATGCTCATTGAATTCAATGAATATTCGATCAAATGCCTAATTCTCTTACTTTTAAGGTAGGATGCAGTTCCTCTAGGTAATACGTTTAACCACAAGCAAAGCACCCCTATAATTGTCTTCGTAATTCTGTTCAAAAAGACTTAATGAATGAAGACGAGAGATTCATTTCTTTGTCCTACAAAGATTCAGAAATGTTGAAAATTTAAACCATACAAACATCAGAAATCAAAATATTGAGAATTTTCATGAAGCAATAATGTGGGTGAAACTGTCATTTCTATGGTTTCAAATATTTCATTTTTCTTCTGACTTCTGTGTTTTAAGTAACTTAAATGTCAGTATAGAAGTAATTTTTCTTAGAATAGTAACATTGGAAGTTTCATGCTGTTTATGTAAATATTCTTTCCTTTTCATAAGCTAAAATACAGATCTTTTCCCATATTTTGGTTTAAACGTTTTTCAGCAAGAAAGATCTTTATCAAAAAAATTCACTACTAATTCTGTTGCAATCCCTGTAGAGTCCCCACAACCACCAAAACTAGGAGCATTTTCCCTTTTTTCCTCCTATTCATGGGTGAATTTCTTTAAAGTATCTCTAGTCTTCAATGATGTATTGCATACAAGTTTGGGCATAATTTTCTCTGCCAGTTGTCTGCTGAAAACACCCAGCAAAGGCAACCTGGTGAAGATGGTGGTTTGCCCCAGTGCTTTCAGCTCAGCGTTTGGCTCGCTATCAGAAAGATCTGATCCAGAGTTTTGATATATAGGATTTTTAATGGTCTATGAATATCTATATGAAAATCACTACAAGAAGAAAAAATTATTACTCTGACTCCCTGTACTAGTAACGTCGCTCCAAAGAAAAGCTTGTCCTTGCTACGATCTTTCAATTCCCTGTTTAGTTTTGTTGCTTTTCTCGGTGGTTGTCCCATATTTTCCTGACTTTTTTGCTCTGTTTGGTCACCATGGGAGGACCCAGCACTTTTTTCATTTTCAGTCTCATCCTAGAGGACACGTACGCCAGACAAACCTTCCTCAAGATAACTGCAAGGCTTTTCTTTGCCATCCCTTCAACCTAGTGCAAGGGCACGATTTGGCAGTGCCAGAGAGCATTTCTGGCAGATAATACCCTAGCAGACAGCTGTGTAGGTAAACTTCAGAGGAAAACTTCAGAGAAATGGAAGATAACCTCCTGTGGCTGTGATGTACCTTCTTCTCGTATATCTCACAGACTAAAAATAGGCTTTTGTGTTTATCTACAATTTGTATTTTTTATTTTCTGTGGGTTTCCTATTAATAATGGACAATAAGCTAATTAAAAAAAGTCTCTCTGTGTGCTTTGGCTCTCTTATAGCTGAGTTAGCAACTCTGGCTACACGCTGGGATGACTGGTAGAGCTGCAGGACCTTATTGCCAAAGTCTGCAACGTATTTTTCCCTCACTGTCAACGAGCAGCTTGCTCTGCTTCTTTTAAAGCTTCTAGGTAATAGTCTTATTATTCCAAGCTCATGGAAAGGGAAAGACACACAAATAGACACCAGATGAAAGCTCAGCGAGTCCTGTATTTAAAAAAATCCTGAATTTTTTCTTTTTAATTAATGCCCACATGGTTATTCTTTTAAAACTTTAGTTGCCACATCCAAATTTCACCTTCACCTTCCAGCTCACATTTTCTGCTTCCCCCCTAGTTACCACTGGAGCTGAGAGCTTTGCAGGACCCCTGCTTGAGAAATACTGCTGTTTTATCCACAGAAGCCCGAGTCCCATACATTAAAGGTTTTACCTTTGAGGGCAGGTGTTTTACATGCCTTCAAAATAAGCTCCTTAAGTTCCCTTTGATATTTTCCATGGTCTTACAGGAAATCTTTGGAGAAGCAGAGACCTGAACCTGGAGCACTTGGTGTTACATGGTGTTGTGCATGGTTGAGCACAGTTTATTGTCTGGCTAGATGATGTCTGATCCTCTAAAGATCAGCAACTCTTTCAAGACTTTTTGTGGTTTTGGGAGGAGAGGCACCAAGAATACGGACCTATTCATATCTGGAAGGGGAATGGGCATCTTACACTACAGATAGCTTGAGACAGCAACCTACTACAAAGCAAGGGCTGGGGAACATCCATGGTGTGCCATCAGGGAGCATTTGCAGAGGTAATGGATCATGCAATAAGTAATAGATTGGATTTATTTACCTGGAGACAGTTTTCTTGCATTTGCAGAGGTAAAGCTTCTGCCTGGAAACACGTATTAACGTTCTAGCTGACCTGTAGCTTTCATTTGTAATAAGAAAGTAATAAGCTTTTTGATTTCTCAGGGACCATAAATTGGTTTTTGCCATTGGGATACTGCAGCATTAGATACAGCGAGTCTGAAGACTAAGTATCAAATGTTTTTCAGTGTCTGAGAGAAATAATACAACAGATAAGTGGTGCAGGAAAGTATATTAATCAGCTTCCCCTATTTAAACATTTTCATCACGCTTGCAGTTTGCCCTATGTAAATCTAACTTATTCACATGGTTCTCATTAGGATTTCATGTCTTCAAGAATCCACGTGTGAAATGATTTCCTTTTCTCCAGCTGCACCAGACCAAAAGTTTGCATTCGATTACTGCTAGAGTATTTGCCACTTAAAACTAAAGTGCTCTGTTTTGCTGAGTTGAGTCATCAGTAAAGGGTATGCAACATCCATCTTGTAACCAACTGGAGTCAGACCCTTTAATTAATGGCTTGGGATTCTGCTTTGTCTTTTAAAAGGATAAAATCTAATTGCGGTTCAGATTAGGCTGTCTAATGAACATGACCACAAAGCAATTGATCAAAAATAATAGGGGGAATAGTTATGCCTACATTAAGTAAACCTCTTGTTTGTTTTGCATAAGTAACCTAAGGAAGCATTGCAAACATTATTGATGCATTATTTACTTAACTGGAATTTTAGCCAAATACTTTGCTGGGGTTCAAAGACAGAATCTCTAAGCCATATTTTCCTAGTACTAGGAATGTTGCTTATTCATCATCCATTTAGTATGATATTAAAAAGATGCTGTTTTGGGAGCTTTTTCACATGGCAAATCTAATTTTAATTTAGCTTTTAACCTTTTTGAAGGGGTATTCTACAGGTTTAACTTCACGCATGAAAACAAAACAAACCCCAGTTTTCTCCTGTGGAATGTTTTCTCTTTTATTACTGAAAATGAGCCTTATGTCCTAATTAGGCAGAGTAGGAGATGAAAAGATAAACACTTTTTTTCAGTAGGTTCATGGTGTACTCGTAAGCAAGAATTGGGTCAGAGTATGAAATCCATGCTCCAAATGCACACTAAGTATTTCACATTTACACAATATAGCAATGTATCTTCAAAGGTCTTTCTTCTCAGTCTTTAGTTAGAGAAAATTTCTATCACCTGAGGGAGCCCTGTACAAAGATCATATAAGATTAACTTGTATAGTGCAGTTATTCAGATACGAGACTCTCACATTTAGATATATTCCGATTTGCAAACAAAACTCCGAATTCCTTTTGCATATTTTTTCTAACATGAAGCAAATTTCTTAAGTAGTAGACAATTTTTTCAGGTTTGTTATTTATGAGAATTAGTATGGGAAGGTCAATTTAAGATAATCATAAAAATCCTTGAAATGAGAACAATTTCTTGAAATGTTATGCTAGAGATGTGGCACGTTCCTTAAGATTAAGGAAAAACTACAAAAAGAAACAGAAGAAGATATGCAGCTGGGGGAGGGAAGGCAGCTCTGGAGATTGTCTAGTCCAACCTCCTGCTCAGAGCAGGGTCAACTACAGCAGGTTGCTCAGGGCCACGTTCAGTTGGGTTTTGAATATCTCCAAGGATGGAGATGCCACAGCCTCTTTGAGCAGCCAGCGCCGGTGTTTGACTACCCACAGAAAAGCTTTTTGTCTTATGTTTAAGCAGAATTTCTTGTTTTCCAGTTTTTGTATACATCTATTAGAAACAGGATGAATTGTACCCTAGAATTGTATATTTCTTTGTATTGATAGCAGACAGAATCTGAACGACTAACTGTTGTAGTTTAACCCTAAGCAGCAACCAGGACCACGCATCTGCTCACTCACTCCGCCTGGCCCCAGTGGGATAGGGAAGGAGAATCGTTAAAAGAGGAAATCTTGTGGGTTGAGATAAGACAATTTAATAGAATGGTAATGGAAGAGAAGATAATAATAACAAAAGAATATACAAAATAAGTGATGCAATACAATTGTTCACCATCCGATGATCAATTGCACAACCCATCCTGAGCAGTGATTGTGGATTCCTGCCTCCTGGCCAACTCCCATTTATATACTGAGCATGACGTCTATGGTATGGAATATTCCTTTGGCCAGCGTGTCCTGTCCATGCTCCCTCTCATCTGCTATGGGAAGCTGACAAAGTCCTTGACTTTATAAATATAAGCATTACTTATCCACAACTAAAACAATATATGTTATTAACATTATTCTCATGCTAAATCCAAAACATAGCAACTACTAGGAAGAAAATTAGCTCTATCCCAGCTGAAACCAGGACACTAACTGAGATTAGAAGTCTAGCACTAGACAACGGATACTCCACCCCTAAAGCACAACTTAGAATTTATGAAGCCAAATCAAAGAAGTGGGTCTGTTCTGCCTAAACATTTGGCACCTATTCCATCTAGCTCTATTTGGGAGTTAAAATAAATTTCCTGTGGTCTCCATTTACTAAGGATTACTTTGGTAGCATTAGAGAAGGGCATTCACCCAGATGGTGGAAGAGCTGAAAGACGTCTTCTCCTCAGCCTGGAGAAGTTCAAACATCTAGCCACTATCAGACAGGAAAATATTTGAACCGCTACCATATAACCTAGTTGGAGCAATATTTTCCAAAGTGGTAAAGCCAAATGACAGTACAGAAAAGAGATGCAAGACCCACAAAGTTAATTAGAGATCTCAATTTTTTAGCTTTTGCATAGACGTGGACAGAAAGTTTGTTAAAAAAAGAAAAAAATAATTTATTGACATCTTGGCATACAGCAACACTTGCATAGAGAATCAGGTCTCTCAAACATGACTGCCAGCTGCTGTTCCGTGGTGACAGGAGTCTCTGCAGCAGGACTCCTTGCAGCAGTGTCTTATGGTGGCTTGAGACTCCCAGAGCTGCTGCTCTGCTCCATTCCAATCTGGTTGGCTCATGGTCCTACGTGACCACTCCAGCACATGGTTATCTTAACTACATGCAAAACAACTCTTAACTATCTTAACTACATACAAAGAAATCTGTTATGTGAGTATTTCTGTAGCTGCAGGAACAATTTCTTCTATATCCAAGTGTCTTATCTATGTACATGTTGATCAGTTCTACAAGAGAAACAGCCTGGGCATCTCTATGATGCTCCAGCCAGGATGCTAATCAACACATACAAATTGTTGCCTGGGGAGAATCTCCAGAACTGCCTGAAATTACCATCTGGAGAGTTCCTGGTGCAATCAAACACTTTGCTGTGAAGAAGCTACATCGAGTACCCATTTCAAACCAGTCCACTGTCTCAAACCAGCCTGTTAGGTCACTGAAGCAAATAACTGGCTGTGGGGTTCTTGACTACCCAGGGAATTAACGTCTGAAGCACGCACAAAGGCACAGGTCTGAAACCCAGCTACCAGGATAACCACGATAACTACAGAGCAAACTAGACTTTCATACTTGTAACTCACTCATAACAAGTTCCACAGCTCTTGCCACATTGCCCACTGATGAAAAGACTGTCCCACGACTTGTCCATATTAAATGCCACCCTTAGAGCAAGGGCCAGGGCCCAAAATTTCTTTTCACAAGAGTGCATCATTCCGGTTTCCTCCCTGGGGCGTGCATTTTGTGGAGCACAGTGACTCACCCCAGTAGGAGCAACGGGGTAGTTCCTGTTGTGCCAACTTCACAGCTTGCCTTCAGGGCAGCCGTCTGCAAAGTAGTATATTTTGAGCATTACTGAATACCACAGAACCCAAATGTAAGACAGAAATTCATGGGAAATAATCTTTATTATTTTAACCTTTATTTGATTATAACCTCCAGTCGTTTTAAGAGAATTTTTTTCTTTAATTCTACAACATTTTACAACCAGCTTTCCATCTTAAGGAATCTTCGCCCATTGCTCTGAAATGCAGAAATTTCTGCAGGAACGCCAGAAATGGATACACATCATGAAAAGCTCCACATAGCTTACATCTATAGCTGCAACAATGAGAGAAATCAAAGTATTTCTCAAAAATATTCCTATGGCCAAAACAGGCAGGCTTCCTTCTCATTCTGTGTACAAACCAATGTAGAGGTATTATTTTTTTTAATCATATAAAAGATGCGATGGTGTTGCAAAGGAAGACAGCAAAAAGAAAATAGAAATTAATGTTTTAGTAAGAATTTCAAGGCTGTTCATTTTCATAAATAACTATTTCAAAATATGAAGCCAAATTTATTCATTAATGAGAGGGAAAAATAATGTAAAAACATGAGACTCTCTGCGGTAATGAGGAGGAGATAAGAGGGGTGATATAGATTTTTATCATATATATCTGAAATACAGGCTTTATTAAGATCACTGCAGAAAGCCAATCCATGCAAAGGGAGTCAGAAAATAGCACATTTCCTTTTGTGCACAAACATGCTGGTCTCTAAAAAATGAGATCCTAAAATAAAAGCAATGAATCAGCATAATAAGAAATGAAGAGGTAGGTGTAAAGATCCCCTCAACTTATAAGAAATACAGCTGTGGTGAAGAGATAGTCTGACAAATTGGGATTTCCAGAAAAGATGTGTCTGTCACTCAGTTTTGGTAAAGAAAATCTGAAAAATAACACACATTTGTGTAAGTTGTTGGTTGTCTGTGAGAAGAGGGAGAGAGAAGACATAATTGCCTCTTCTCTCTTCTATTTACAACATCATCTTTCAGTAAGGCAGAAATTGCCTTGAACAGATGTGGGAGATCCAGACTTTGCCGAATTAGCAAGGAAAAGCTGCGTGAAAAGAAAAACATGAATTTGCCTCCTTTCTATAAACAGCTGACTATGCTTGCGATGACGCGATGGGGAGCACATGGCGTCTTGTCCTAGAGGTTCAGCCCTGCAGGAAATGTATGGGTCAACGGAGAAAAGTTTTACTGTTAGTAAGACGTTTTCAACACCAGTTCTGGTTCCAGTAGACAAGGCTTGATGAGCTCGGCCCCAGCATTCAGGGTGTCTCAGTGCAAGCGGCAACTATTTGCCCACGGGCACATGCAGTTGCTCTGACTGCTGGGACAGACAGATTGTCTGGAACAGTCAATGAGAGGCAGAGCTGATGAGGTCGGCTCTCTCCCCACCAGGGCCAATATCTTCACACTTTTGTGAATACCTTCAAATACGCGAGCTGGCTCCATTCTGACACAAATACACTGTGTATTGAGTTTAAAATTTTTGTCACCAGAAGAACATGCCTCAGTGATCTCAGATAAGAAGCAGGACTATTACCTTTAAGTACCCACATTTGAAATTGAACTTGCTTTCAGACTCCCTTGCAGGAATGAGAAGTGCTAGCATTCACAAACGGCCCAAGAGACAGATAACACATTAAATGAATAATTTTGAACTCAGTAGGTGGTATGTTTTCTTTCAAATGTATCTCAAGCCTAAAATATTAAGCTTCCCACAATTAAAAAATGATTCACATATTCCAAATAGCATTCTAAACTTTACTTTCAAGAAAATTCCAGATATTTTTCAAGCTTTAATTACGCTTTAAAACATTCTTGTAAAGTAGTCTGCAAATACATACACGTAATTTCCAAGTAATTTCACCGTCCAGTATAATGGAAGTGGCATGGTGTGATGGAGTTGCACGAGTGTCTAGGACTGGGGGGCTGGAGAAGATAAAGTCAGGATAGAATGCATCATTTAGGGATGAGAGTTTCTCAAGTTCAAGTTGAGGTGGAGTCTGCCTGACAGATAATATATAGCTTTTCCCTCCCCCGTTCCCAGCATCAAGAGGCGTAATAAAAGAACTCTTCTAACTTCGTAACAGAGATGAGTCTGGCACTCTGCTAGCTAGCGAGGTCTCCCCAGGACACTACGAGAACATCAGTCTCTGACTAATAATTTGCTGCTGTGACATCTATGCACCTGGGAACACGTTGCTGAGTTTTCCTAATTGTGAAATACATTCTTGTTTTGTATATGGATCAGTGTGCTCAACACAGCAACTGTTCAGACTTTCAACGCTCCGTGATTCACTATTGCCTGCTATTTATTCCATCCCTGTCTCATGCTAATAATTGTTGTAGATATTAAAAAAATACCTTGTTGTATCTTTCAGCAAATGATCAATGTCAAACAAATCATTTTGCTGACAAAAAGTGATATTGCTTATATGAGGCTCTCGGATACTTGAAGGTGGAGTAAAAAGAATAAGATTAGAGTCTAACAGAGATTTGATCGCTGTCATCTCAACAACAAGATGTTGACAGCTAGAATAAATAACTTCTCAGGAGCAACTTGTTAAACTGGGTTAAAAGAGGATCTGTAATGATGTGGCCCACTCTAATACCTCCTGCCAATCAGATTATATTTTATTACTCAGCTGAACTATACAGCATGATTCAGTTTGTGCTAAACTGAAGGGGGTCACAAGATACAGACACTCATATTTTCTGAAAGCATTTTGGCAGAAAATGTGGATAAGAACACGAGCATGCTGGTGTCAGGAGAAAAGACAAAAGGCTTCACGTGAATTATTTAGAGCTAGCAGAGTGCTGGTTTAAGGCCAAGTGGACACACTTTGCCGTCTAAAAAGTGTTCTCTATGCTTCTGTGGCACATGAAAGCAAAACTTCTGAAAGTATTATATAAACATCAGCACATACTACCATCAAATGTCCTTGAGAGTAAGGTATGGGGCATCATCAGCCGCTGTAAGCAAGTAAAAGTCCCTCCTGAAAAATGTATGAATGGAAAAACTTGCAACTACCAAAACAAACCCACGCAAATGGCCAACAAGAAATGGATAGTGTTGGTCAGAAAAGGGTTGTAGAGCCAGAACGGGCATGGTAATATCACAGCAATACTAGTGCTAGTGTTCTGAACAAATTATACCGTAACTTGTGTTACTTTTATAACACCTACTTTTATAAACTGACACAGCATGTAGCTAAAAGGATCTCCTAGCTCTTAAGCAATTTTTTAATATGCAGCACCCTCTGTTTGTAAAAATATATTTATACATTATAGTCAGAGTACCTTAGTTTTCATGCTGGTAGCTGGATGCAAAGACATTCTGCAAGTGTTTTTTTCCTGCTTTCAACTTGCTGTATTGTTTCTCCTCATGTTCTCTTTCAAGCCAACTTATAAGTATGTGGATCGCTGAACTGAATGCGAACTATGCATTCAGTGTGATTATCTTTATTCAACGTGATTATCCTTGCTGATATTAGATCCAAAACCAAAATCAACACTGTCCTCTTAGTCAGTGTCACCTCTTTATGAGGAGACATTTGCCCTTTCTGACTCAGCATCCTTCTGACTTTGGATCCCTAAAAAAGGACCACAAGTTAAAGCTGGAGGAGAAGGTACCTTCAGCTTCCACAGCAGCCTGGTGCTCAGACACTTCCCCTGGAAGGAAAAAATTAACTTCTGGTCAATGTGGTAGGCTCAAATACAATTTTTCAGGTTTTTGAGGAACCACCTTTCTGACCATAGTCTACTCTGAGATGGTGGTCCTCTGGAGCGTGACAAAGAACAGAGACTGGAAGGTGTAGAAGAGTGCTTGGACAACAAAGCCTGTCTCGGCATGGCAAGTCACAGCCTTACCAGGAACTCCTACGTTCCCATCTCTCATTCAACAGCTGTCTCTGTTTCACACACATGGCTGTGTATATTTTTTCATTAATTAAAATACCTGGCTGCCCTGTCTCCTTGCTATTTAGCATTCCCGCTGGCATTTGTGTCAACACCAGTGTTTTTAGCAATGATTTTGTGTGTAACCATGGGTGAAATAATTAAGTAGTAAGTAAGCAATGATCTGTGAGGAAGTTCTTGTAGAAGCACAACCCAGTCACCGCTGCTAATAACCCATGCACAAACATTTTAAGAGATCAGTCCTTGAAACCATTTAATATGTGCTCTACTACTAGAGTGCTATTTTAATCTTTTACATGTGAACATTTCTTCTTTGCACTGCATTTTTGGCTCTGTGGGCCCATCTGAAATATCTGCCTGCTGAAACAGCACAAGGAAACTTAAAGTCTCAGAGTAAGTCTGTATAGCTTAATGAGGATCCCACCACATATGGAGCTGGTGGTGCCTGTGTTGCTGGGGCAGATTAAAGGAGAAAGAACTTGACCTGATTTTTGCAACTACCATAAAACCAAACCTTTACCAAACTTGTTTGTTACTGAGTCACATGCCCTTGTCAGCTATTTCCTTTCAGTTGCATTTTATATCTTTCTTTCCCTCATCTTAACCCATTCATGTCAGAGATGATGTCTTATGCTCTCAAAGTGCATCATGGGTTTGAAATAAAATTACAAAACAAATGAAAAATACTTTTTTTCTGTTCTGCTATGGGTTGAAGGAAAAGGGAGGTGAGACGCTAAAGGAAGCAACTTTTCCAGTGCCCTTTGTTTCTCTCAGACCACAAAACAAGAGGGTGTGTTAGTGAATGGATGAAGGGTTTAAATGTCGAGAGGTAAGCAGAGAAAGGATTTTCTCCAGTGAACCAGCACGAAATGTCTTTGAAATCTTTTGGTTTGCTTTAGCGTGGAAAAACAGCTGATTTGTAGTTGAGCTTATCCCATATGAACAGACATGCTGGCATTAACTTGGGGAAGAAAGACTGAGAATCCTCCTCTGTCTCAGGCAAGTTATTAAGATTCACGGTCAATCTTAGCAGAAGAGGAAAACAACTGTGAAGAGCAGAGCTGAGTTTGCTGAAGGACTCTGGGCTGCGGTGGTGGCCTGGGGGCAGCATGTTCGGGGCGGACCTGCTTGTCTGTCACCAGTCGGCATCCTGAGAGACTCCCGGGGAGCAAATTTAGGACCAGGAGATGGAAAGAAAAAAACCCGTTTATTTAGGGAGGCCATGCCAGAATAGAGCAATCAGCACTCACTCTCCAGCTCCAGGGTTCTCTACGGAGCTGCCTAAACCTATTTTCTGTGATGCCCCACAGCTTTCCAACGCTCCCAGTCCACCAGGGCTCAGACTGCAGCAGCTGCTCATAAACCTGTGAAACCAACAGGAAAGGACAAGTGACTTCCAAGGACTAAACAGTGAATTTCTAAAGGTTTGCACCCTGCTTTGACTTTCCCCATGAAAAGTTGAAGGGATATCCCTTTTCTGAGAAGATTTTGATCAAGTACTCCTTGCAGAACTGAAGTGTAATACAGATTTGTGATTAGCCTGGGCAAATCAAGAGTAGTTTAAACTTTGGTGACCTTACACAGGTAATCTAGACTTTATGACAGTCTGGGTTTCACAAAAAGTTTTCTTTAAATTTAGAGTTAAATCTTCTAACCTCATCCAGTGAATAGCCAAACTCCTGCTACCTTTTCTGGAGCTAATATTTTTATCCTTTATTGCGTTCACATTATATGTCAATAGGGAATGACATTAATGGGCATTTATTGACAATTAAATCTTTCTGCCTACCGCTGAGACACTCGTGCACATGAAACCCAACTATATGCGGTACTTGCCCTCCTATATTGAAAAGGCTCCCCTTCCTGTGGTCACTGATGAGCAGCCCTGAGGAGAAGGACTTGGGGGTGCTGGTGGACGAGAAGTTCAACATGAGCAGGTAATGCGCACTCACAGCCCAGAAAGCCAACCGCACCCTGGGCTGCATCAAAAGAAACGCAGCCAGCAGGTCGAGGGAGGTGATTCTGTCCCTCTACTCTGCTCTGGTGAGACCCCACCTGGAGTACTGCATCCAGCTCTGGAGTCCTCACCACAAGAAGGACATGGACCTGTAAGAACAGGTCCAGCGGAGGGCCATAAAGATGATCAGAGGGCAGGAGCACCTCTCCTGTGAAGACGGGCTGGGGTTGTTCAGCCTGGAGAAGAGAGGACTCTGGGGAGACCTTATAGCAGCCTTCCAGTACCTAAAGGGGGCCTACAGGAAGGATGGGGAGAGACTCCTTATCAGGGAGTGTGATAATAGGACATGGGGTAACGGCCTCAAATTGAAAGAGGGTAGATTTAGATTGGATATCAGGAAGAAATTCTTTACTGTGAGGGTGGTGAGGCACTGGAACAGGTTGCCCAGGGAAGCTGTCAATGCCCCATCCCTGGAAGTGTTCAAGGCCAGGCTGGATGGGGCTTTGAGCAACCTGGTCTAGTGAGAGGTGTCCCTGCCCATGGCAGGGGGGTTGGAACTAGATGAGCTTTAAGGTCCCTTCCAACCCAAACCATAATGTGATTCTGTGATTCTGTGACTTTTCTCCAGTCCTTATCCTGTAAGCTGGGACAATTTCCACACTCATTTTACAGAGAGCCAGCTGAGGAAATTTGGCCAAGGTCAAAGAGAAGGTATGCAATGCAGGATTGCATAAAATCCCTCCAGAATCATACTGCTCAGGTTGTCCTCCATCTCCATATAAATCTAAACTGAGAGGCACACATGCTTCCTAACCTGTGTATCTGCAGGTATCTGTATCTGTATCTGTATCTGAACCCTCTACCCATACCCAGGCATTTAGTAGGAAAGTCATACAAGCAGGAAAAGAGGGAGTCACACCAATCTCCAGTGGCCTTTCTGGCCTGGATGCCAGAGGACTGGGTCTGCTGGCCACAATTTGGAGCACACTTGCACAGATGTGGAGACTTAGCACTGCATCTTAGACATGTCAGGCTGTTACTGTTAATTGCTAATTTGCAAGTCATAGATGGGCTGCATTTGAAGTAAGTATATTAAGTATCAAAGGTGCAAATTCCACAGCTATCCAGTAGCCTAAAGGAGGGGAATGGTGGCCAGATGAGTTTTTCTTCATAATTTTTTGTGGAAAGGCCTTGGGCTGTTTATGAGAACTCTCAGAATTATTTAGGCATTATATTGTTCTCATCTTGTTTGCTATTAGAAATGAAAATGTTTGATTAATCCACAAAGCGAATGTTGATCCACACAGAAACAGGAGAGAAGGACTGGAAGTGTCCTCCTTAATTATAAAATCCCTCTTGCTGCTGTCTCAGTCAGTCATGTCATGTAATCCTTTTCCTAAAATTATCTCATTTCATCTTAGAATGACTTAAAGGGTTTTTTTGTTCCCACTGTTTCTGCAGGAAGGCAATTCAAGAACATAATTTTTCTGACGGCAGGAGAACCCGCTAGCATCCAGACTAAGTTTATCCTCAGCTCAATATTGTTAATAGGCTAATAATGTCTGTTAACTTAAACAGCTCTTTTTTTCCTGATTTCTTCCTTCCATGTTGCACCCATAGAGAGTGATCATATTCCATCTGAGCCTGCACGTTGTGAGACTTTGTAAATCAAATGCTTCAGATCTTGGGCTTTGAATCCCTAGCTGTCTCTCCAGTAGCCTTTCTCCATGTGTGCCAGACTGTGGTGCAGATGTGAGTCAGGGTGCTGCATCAGCTGCACCGAAGTCACCAGCACCTGCCACAGCATTCCAGATAATGTCTTGTCAGTGTCTGGATGGACATTGATGACTCCCTGACTCTCCTGAACACGTTTTAAGCCATTCGTTCCTTTTCCCCTGCATCCCTCGCTGCAGACATTTTTATGGAAGTTGCGATCATCTTCAATATCCACACCTTTCTCTTCCTCAATGATTTCCAAATCCATTACAATTTTCACATTTTTGAAAACTTAACTTCTAGAAAATAAAATAAAATTAATTTTAGCTTATAAGTGCATGATCTTGCAATTTATATGATTCGTTTCATGACGGTTCTTAAACTCTGGTCTTCAAGGTCATCACAATCCGCCCTGCCTTGAAAATTCTTTCTAATTTCATGTCATCAGAAAATGTCATCAACATACTCTTGTTTTTCATATCAGGGTCATTAAGAAAATATTAAGCAAGATCCATGCTGCAGATGATCCTAAGATCTCTCAAGTATCATACTTCTTCCTTCAAGGTTAATGTTTGCCATCTCCTGTTTGGTTCATTTCGTACGTTCCTTGAAGTCCTGCTGTAACCAGCATTGCTCTGTATGATTGCTTCTCATCGTACCAGATTAGATTGCCTGCATGTCATTTGCATGGAAAAATAAATTGTTGAGGGAAGATACTGGGGTTATTCTGATGGTGTCTGCTTTTAGGGTATCGGAAAAAAGATGGGAATCTTATGCTGAATTTTATCCTCACTTCTTTCTACAGGACTGGAAACATCAGTGCTCTGGTTGGTGCATTTGTACAGCAAAGTGAGAGCCCTTCCACCGCTGTCCACCACTTTACAAGTGGCTGCACCACCTGTGTACCACCAGCTGGTGTTGCTGGGAGGGAGGACACAGGGACCCTTAATTTCTCTCTCCTGGCCTGATAAATCTTCATCTGTTTACCTCTGAATCTTTGATAACACCGTTTTCGTACTTCCTTCTCAAAACCTCCAGACATCCAGCGTTCTGGGATGATCATCAACTGTAGCTGTGTTGCTGCCCTCCTTTTCCTAAAAATAGATACTGTATTTGCTGATCTCCAGTCCTCTGATACAATCCCTGATTTTATGAACTTGTCAAAAATCTTTTTCTACAATTTATTTTTTCAAAGTGTTGGAAAGGCTTTTGGTATATCTTTATTGAAAATTTAGGACTTGTATTCATCAATCTTTAGGCTATACCCAGTCTATCTTTAATCATTCTCTCCTACTCCTAATGCATTGCAGACAGCTCCTTTTATTTTTTAATTATATGAATCCTTTACTGTTTGGGTTTTTTTTCCATTTTCTTTGGCAGGTCTAACTCAGTTTCATTTTTTTTGGTGAGTCTCATTCTATCTCAATACTTTCCAAGACCTTATTTTCTTTATTGATCACTTCTTTGTTCCTTTGCTTATAGCCTTATTGCTTATTTCCCTTCAGGTCTGCAGCCGTTCTTTCCAAGTTTTTTACCTCTAGGCTGGTATACATGTTTTGGACATTTCTGAAATCTGAACCCCTCTTACATGCCAGTTCTGATGCTTTTCAGTTATTTTGACACCTTTAACTTAGTTCCCTCAGTTAAAATAATCCCTTTTGAAATAGAGAATCTTAAATACAGATCTCTTTTATTACTGATACAATTAAACTGGGATCCTGAACACGAGATATCCCACTAAATGCTGTTTGTTTGGGAGGTGATATTAATTAGCTGCAAACTCCCCATGGGAGAGAAAAAGTCAGGCTAATGCAGCACCCCGACTCACCCCTGCCAGTGTCCACCCCTGAGGTCCCCTGTTCCCCTCACAGAAGAAGAGGCAGCAAACTGGTTGAACAACGGGGGATGTTTTTGTAGCAGACATTCTGCATTTGTTAATGGCTTCCTTCTTAGCTTACCCTCAGGAGCGAAGGTAAGTCAGGGTACCAATTTTTAAGGAAATGAGGCATTTAGAGGACAAGCAACTTGCTTCAGGGAAGGAATTCAGTCTGCCCTGATGTTAGACATAGCCCAGGTCTCCTGAGTCAAAAGCCCTGACTGAACTAGCCTCACCACCATGCCTTGCACTTCAAATAAATGCATCCCTGAGCAGAACAAGTTCAAGCTAATGGCAGACATGGATCACAAGCTGAGTGTCAAGGATGACCAAGCTCTAGAAAATGTGATGTATGAGGCAAGAACAAACGAACAGGGATTGTCTAACCCAGACAACGAGGCAATAAATGATGACAGTCCTCAACACAACTGTACTGAGGAAGGGACAAATCTATGCAGGAGTAAATAGGAAAAGAAATAATGGGCTTGAATTGCTGCAAGAAAGTTTTATCAGGTGTTAAAATATATGTCTCATATGTGTTTGTGTAAAAATGGATAAGAATAGATTGACAAGGAAATCTGCAACACCTCCACTATTGGAGGTCTCTAAGAACAGAACAAACTAGTCTTTCTCAGGAAGGACACGGTTGTTGCTGATTTTGCCTTGGGGACAATGAACAGACATGTGAGCCCTGGGGAACCTTCCAGACCTATGACCTTGTGGCAAGGACCGAGAGGTCTAGGAAAGGTCTGGCCTTTCTTGCATTTGCTCATCCATCCTTTATCTACAGACTCTCCACCAAGAAAGCATTTAAGTTACTGAAATAAATTCAGCTTTAACAAATTTAGCAGTCTGGGTCTTAAATTTGACATCTCCTTCTTTGATGAGAAAACAGAGTTTGGCGAAGGCCAAAACAAAGTTGCAGGAGAAACACCTTTTTGTACATAGTGGCATAAATAGTTCTTCTTCACTATGTGAGGTACCAGCTGGAGCTCATTTTGTTTCCTAAAAACTATAGGATTTATTATCTTTATCTTGGCAGATTACCGTTTTGATATTGCTACTTGCTTCCCCTCCCTCAGCATTACTCAGATGAAGGACAGGACTTTTTTTCTGATAAATTCCCCATCAGTGCCTCTATTCTTCCTCTCCCAATTCATTTTCTGGGTAATTTTAGCTGGCCTTTCTAAAATGGCCTTCATTACTATTAATCTATGTCTTCTACAATATCTAATTACATAAGGCTATCATACACATGAGTTTGTGTGAAAGCCTTTTATATTTAAACTCTATAACCCGACTCTATAATTAGAGCCAGCAGATCGTTTTTTATCTCTGTCTGCCATTAGTTTTACCGTTACCAGTTCACCAACTTGCAGCCTCTCTGGGCTGCTGGCTGTGGTGGGATGGGGCCGGGGAGGTCCTGTCTGCATCACCCCGCTCCCACATCCCTGCTTCTCCTGTCCTTCGGGAGGACAAGGAAAGTGTAACTCGGCCTCCCCATAGCAAAACAAGGGGCAACAAAAGAAGAATCGGAACAGAAACTTTTTCTTCACAGGTCTCCCCACGCTGCAGTATGTTTGTGCTCTGCTCCCATTAAAAGCCCTTTCACTGTAATGTGTCACAAAAATATTACCATTTCTACATTTATGCTTAGGGATTTAATGAGGTAGTAGTTTGGGAATGTTTTAATCTAAGGGCATTTTCTAGAAAATAATGGAAAATTACTTTTTGTTGAAGATGTTCACAATTTTCTTTCCTTTTTCCTTTTTTTTCTTTTTTTTTTTATTTTTGAAAAGGTAAACATAAAAGAAAAGGTGAACAAGTTGAAAAAATCAGTGATGGATGCACTGGTAAGCTGGGAAGAGCCCAAAAAATGATTGAGAAAAATCTGGGATAGAGGAATGAGAATGAAAAGAAACTTAGAAAATTTGAGCTTGTTGTAAATAATACATCCTTTTAATACACAGAAGACAACATTTAGGGTAGGGAGACATTAATGGTCTTACAATATACAAAACGGACGCTAAAAGGGATAAGTGATCAATTGTTCAGCGTGGGGAAGGATAAGATGACATTGGCTTAATTTGCAGCAAAGAAGATTTAGGTTTGACTTTAGGAAAACCTTGCTAATTATAACAATAGAAACTTACTGTTACGGGCTACTCAGAGAGATGGCAGAATTCCCAATGGAAAGTTTCAAGAACATTTTTCCAGAATGGCCTTGGTATGTTTAGTTCTGCCTCTTTATGGAAAGATAACCTGACCCAGCCTTGTGCTTCTCTGAACTGCCTTCCCTGCGTAGTTTCAAGGACAGAAGAGGGAACCTGAGAAAGTCTTTCTCAAATTTTAGTTTCAGGTCAAATTGAAATTTTTCATTTTTCTCTGATGAAAAGTAAAAATCTGGGAGAGCTTTTCTGAAAAACAGATGGTCTCACTTTTTTCAGAAGTTTTAATGGTGATTCTCTGTCAAAACCTCTAATTCTTTAATTTATTGCCAAGAGGAGAAAAAATCCCAACAACATCTTAAAATTTCAGCTTGAGAGCCATTTTATCCCAGGCTGTAAATGGAGGTGAACTTCTCTTTTGGGGTTTTACTGTCATGTGGGCCTGGGAATGCACCACACATTTTGACTGATCAGCATGACAAAGTGCTTTTCTTTTAGTCCTAAGACTTCTACTGCAGGAAGACAGTCTCTAGCAAATTGGATGCAGACAGCGGCATTCAGAAGAGATGGTAAAATCCATCAGCAAAGGGAAAAAGGTAACCAGTTGTCCACCGAAAACAAATGGAGAGCCACCTCCTTCACAGCTGGAGGCACACGCCGCCATTATTTTGGAGACGATGACAGGTACCGTAGGGGGAGAGGTAAGAAAAATCAAACAAAATTAGATCGATTCATGATGATTTCTTCTTCTCTCTGCAGAATAATTCCCGGGAATGGTAAGCAGCCGCCCCAGAGCGCGGGTTTTCAGATGCGGCGCATGTTGCAGCTTGGCACTGGGTGAGTGTATTCTTCCTGCCGGTGCCTGCTGACAGGTCTGGCCCCGCTACCATCTGGCTTGCGAAGTAATGAGACCAAATGAAATGGAGCTTGAAGAAATTAACGTTCTTTCCTTAATCTATTAATAACTGAAAAGTGTTGATTTTGGTGACAGCTAGCTACTTTATTGTGAAGCAGATTGGTTAATTAGAAGCATCGCAATGAAGGTTATATCGGATATGTGTATCCCTTCAGAAACACACGTATTTTTAATAAGCGGAGTTTGGCTTTTCTCACAGGCTTAAACAGCCACGGAAAATGCTATGTGTGAAGAAGTCAACAAAATGAAAAAAAGACAATTTTCTCCCACTCTCTGTTACTGCTTCTTTACTATGCAAAAAGCCTGTCTCTTTTGAATCTGGCTACCAGCTAAAAGCCGTCAGCATACAAAAGGAGGCAACAGGCATGTGCAGATTTCTGCACCGCTACCACTTCACCTCATTTTCGGGGACCTGAGGGCCATCTTCCCAGTCCAAATAAGCACATGAATGGCCACCTTACTTAATAAAGAAAACCATTCCCATTTACTCGACTTAACTTTGGTCACTATCATCTCATAGGTTCATTTGTGTGCTTCTGCCACTGGCAGATGCAAGACCCAGCCGACCCGCAGGCATTTCTTAATTGTATTTAAAGCAGGTTCAGATGGATTCGAATCAGCTCAGATTAAGTCTATAGAACCTTTGGATAAATTGGAAGAAATAGAAGTTTTGCTTGATTTAATTAAATATATTTTAAGCTGATCTACAGCCACACTGGTACAATTTTGAATTTAGCCATTGCCTTCTGGTAACTTGTTATTCTAGGAGTAGCTTGTTTGCATGTCAAGGCTTTCAAATTGAGGAGCTGGCTGTTAAAAATACCTTCCATTTTCCTGGCACAGTTATTAACTTGTACAAGTCGATGCTTGTAAAACTGGTGGTTGTTATTTTAAATATCAGCCTTTAAGTAAACGACTTCTCATTATCACTTTCCAAACAAGTAAGGTACCACGAGTGTGGACACAACTGAGCAGTTCAAGCGTCTCCTGCAGACCACCGGCATTGCCACCTCTGACATTTTCCTGCCCGCTCCATCTTTGAACACCGTGTGGCAATGTCAGCTGTTGGGGTTAACTTATTAACCGAGCCAAACGGCAGTTTTTTGCACTTGACCCTTAAGCTCATGTTCCTGTAGTAACTAAAATGCCTCATTAAGATTTGCTGCTGTTCACCATGAGAGGTGTTCAGACAGGTGTTCTGACAGCGCAGGTGTTCAGACCACTCCTTGTTTCTCCTCCATCTCACCACGCTCCACCGCGATGCTTCACTCCCTCCCACCCCACCTCTGTACCAACTTTAATTTCTGCTCTCGTTGATGCTCCCCCACCACCTGCAGCCATTGCTTTCTTTCCAGCTCTCACTTCTTCCCCTTCTCCTTTCAGCCACTCCCCAGATTTTCACTCCCCCATCCTGCAAACCTTGTGAAAAAGCCAGGGGATGTTTTGGGGGGCGGTAGCAGCCCCTGCCAAGCCCTGTGGGGACACTGGGCACTGTCTCCTGGTGAGACTGCAACCTCCATCCCATCTGCATCGCTCTCAGCCCCAGCGCCTGGTTTCTCACCTTTCATCCCTGGCATAAAATGGGTCCAGCAGAACTAACCAGAGGAATATATTTGCACAGCTCCTGTTGCCTGCTTGGATCTGGTTCAAGCATCCCAGTGGCTCTACGCTGAGTCGACAGGCAGGTCCCAAAAAGACAGTGTGGCCTGGGTCTGTCAAAGGCTGCTTCTCCCCAGTTGTCCCTTCATCCTGGTACCATCGTGGGCTGCATTGACCCTGGAAGAGTCCAGCCAGCACTGGTCCCCCTGGCATGCACTGCCGCCGTCACCATCATGCTGCAATAGCGTCTTCCTGCTCAGTGAAAGCTTAGCACTGGCTCCGTTAAATGGTAGTCTGTATTTAAATAAGGGAAGTTCAGATTTTGATTACTAAGTTCAATCAGAGAACAACTTTGGGATTTGTATGACATTTGCTTCTTTTCCCAAATGGCTGTTTGCATCAGTAAGTTCAGATTCTTAAATACTATTCAGTTTAGGAGGGTAAAAAGTACAATTGTAGGTCTGCTGACTTGGGCGAAATGGCTGTAGTTTTCCTTGGGCTTCTTCTTCCCCTCCCACCGGGCCGCTGGCAGTGGAGTTATACGGCCTCGTGGCAAAAGGGCTCTCTGCTGATGTGAGGGGTCTCTTTTCCTGGGGAACAAAGAGCAAAGTGTATTTGTGCTATAGTAATGATATGCATGGGTAGGAAAAGGCAATGCCAGTATCACCAGAATAACAGAAAGATATGTATTTCTCCTTTCCATCCTCTTAGTATCCCCATTTCATCCTCCACATCTCTCCAAATTCAGGGGAAAATGCAGGCCCAGCACTAACAACTGGACGCATCTGAAGTTAGGCTCTTTTTGAAGTTTTTAGATACCTAAATAAAAGTATTGGCCTGATTTCCAAGAAGGCTCAAAGTGACTTAATTTTATGGCTACACTCCTGGAAATTAGGTATCTCATTTAGATGTCTAAAAATGGATTTAGTTGTTTAATAATAATTTGTGTTTAAATACATTGTCCCAGGAATGTCTGGCTTAGATATTAGGTATGCTACTGTTGCAATATCTAAATAATACCAACAGAATAAAAAAACCCCAGAGTATTTAATTTAAAATGGAAAGGGCGTTCAGGGATGCACCAGTGGGGTACGCTATCTGGAAAAGAAACGCAGATTTCAGGACAGCATATGTAGAAATGGACAGCTGAACTGTTTGGCAGAACAAAATTAGAGAAAAAATCTGCATATATTTTGCTACTGTTCAGGAGAATTACAGCTCCATCAGTGACCTCTGAAGAAGGATACTTCTTGTCCATAGGTGAAAATTAATTTCTATATTTGAAGAGAACACTTTATATTTGAACAGAGGTGGGTGAGAAGCTGAGGAAATGGAACTGGAAAACCTAGCAAGTGCCGATGAACAGAAAGACAGGGAAAAGCAACCAGTTTACAACTCTACCCTGACTTTTTTTGTGTACTATGGTCTCCAGGAGACGTAGTGTTGCCAGAAAAGCTTTGTGGGAGGAATCATCCATTTCCATCCTTCCTTTTTTTTTTTTCTTTTCCTTTTTTTCCCCTAGTGCTACAGTTAAAATACTATAAAACTGCCATTTGTTTTGGAGAGTTTTGCCTGATCCTCCTTCTGGTTGTCTCTTTAGCTGTGACTTACACCACTGGTACTTTGGTAGAAGATGGTCCTTGTGGTTTAGGGTAGGGTTAAAACTAAGCAAATCCCACCGTAGCATCTCAGAGCGTAGTTCCAGAGTGCTTACTCTCAGCTTTGCAGCAACCCTACAATTTGTGTAATGTCGTGCACGTAATACCTAATCCTGCAAGTGATACTCCAGGGAATAGTACCGCTGACAACAGGCATCTAAGTTTAGCACCAGATTTGAAGACTGGCACACAGTCAATAACACAGTCCAAAACTGCTGCCCAGCACTCCTACAGCAACAGCCACAGCTGAAGACTGTCGCGCACCCACCAGACGTTCTACAATAACATGCCTGGGAGGTGTTCCTGCAATAGTCTTGATAGTCAGTGAAAAAGCAGACAGAGAGAGGAAAAAAAAAAAAAAAGGCAGCTTCCAGCTATAAAATATTTTGAGACTCCATTCAAGCTATTATAGCTGTGCTAAAACTGGCCTTGAAAATTTTAGATACGCTACTCACGGGCATGAAAAAACATTGTATCACATACTAAATAGAGTATTGTCAATGCATTCACAAATAGCCATGAAAAATTACATAATTTAATGCAAAAAAAATTTAAAAATTAGTGAACAGTGTTAAAGAATTACATGCAGTGCCATCTGTTGGCTCTTTTGTTCCACTTCCATTGAATCTTTGCACATCCGTTGAAGGTTACTGTTACTGTCTGAGTTGCATAAACCCAGCGTGAGTAAACAGAAATGATTTATTTTGTGAATTTCCAAGTTCAGAACTTGTGAACTGCAGCATTTAGCCTTGTCACTGATTAAGCTGTTTTATAAAGCATTTCATTAATCTTACTTCGTTGTATAAGTTATTAATTTTAAAGGATTTGTTGCTATGTGTGTTCATAGTTCAATAAAAAATGAACAAGTTGAAGTGGAAAAAGATAGGGAGCAGAAGGCTTGTGCCTTTAGGGACCGACACCAGTTATTAGACACATATCTTAAGGAATCTGAAATTCCTTCTGGCAGGTGTATCATAAACAGGGAGCTGCAACTTATGCTCTGACGGTGCTGAGCTACTTGGCCATTATAATTAAATTTACATTAAAAATACCCTCCTGCTGTTCCCCTCTCCTTCTGGAAAGGCTAGCAGTTTTCTTCAAACAATTATGACAGTATTTCTAACACCTCTGCATTCGTTTTCAGGATATAAAACGTCACATGCTCCTTTACATGGCCAGACTGCAAATCCAGAGGAGGGGGAAGGGAGCACAGGGAGAGGGAGCAGCGTTCCCCATCAGAGGTGGGGATTGCTGGAAAGAGCAAGACATATGCAGGAGTGATCTCTGCTTCTAGTTCTAATTTTAAGATAAAGTGAAATAGCTACACAACTGTCTTGGTAAAAAGGACAAAGAAAATCCAAACAAGAGAAGTATGTAAGTGCTACAAGGCCATTACTTTCCTGGCTTGGCCAAGATCCGTCGGCTGTTGCTATGCCGTATACTTAAGTCATGGGATGGCAAAGTAAAAGGTGAAGCTTCCCCAAGAAGTGTGACCACTTCCGTCTCTTCTCCCAGCAATCCCAGTGTCCGGTTTCAGGCGCTCTCCCAGGCTGGTGTCCTCCCTGGAGTTCAGTCTCCCGCACCCCTGCTGGCTCTGTAATTTTTCATTCTGGTTCATACCTCACCGGTACATCGCACCCTTTCCCACCCAGTCCCATTTTCATTCTTTCACCTCTTCCTCTCAGTTTTCACCTACCTGCAGGCTCCCGGTTTACTCACATATTTACTCACACACATGATTGAAATTGTTAAGGTATTTAGAAACTACATTTTAATAAATTTCTACTGATCCTATGCCAAGTGAATTTTCAAATTATGATTTGGGCAAAAGTTTGACACATGTGAATGGAGCTTTCTGGCTCCCCCGTGTTCCTGCTCGGGGCAGTAGAAGTTTTCAGTCCCTCAAATGCATTACCTTGTGTGAGAGCGCCAGCTTTTCTGCAAAAAGTTTTTGGCTGAATTTTCCAAAATCATATTAATTCTCCAAATAGAAAGTCATAGACAGAGCACTTATGAGCACTTACAGCTTTGCAAAGTTTTAAGCAACCAAAAAGAGCGGCTAAAATAGGAATCAATACCAAATCTTAGTCACAGCCAGTGCTGGGATCTTGTTTGTAATATGAACACATGCCTGAGCAGTATCCATAGAGCATCCTGTCCACTTGCTGCTTCAAGAGGTATTTAGGCTATGTCAGAAAATGCTAGCATTTTCAATTCTTCTCCAGCCAAGCCTTCCAACTGTAAATTCCCAAAGTGCACAGAAATATTTATAACTAGCATTCATATTGCTAATTGAAATATTAGTAGGAGATACCAGCTGCCTCATGTATCAAAATACTGACATTCATTATTATTGGTTGGCAGAGACTTCAGGATATTTTTTTTATTTTTGTATAAATTGGGTGATCATGAAAGCATACTAGTGAAGTTGAGAGTGTAGAGAAACAGAGATCTAAACATGGACTCTAACCCTGTGCTCTACCCCTGCCTTTGCAAGAGCTTTAACTGCAGCCTGGGCTTGGTTCCCTGGAAAGGACTAGCATCATAATTTGACTTTTTCCAAATTCTTTTTCTCAGCTGTGCAGGAAGAGCACACCAGATATTTGAAAAGGTTTATGCTACCCATATGGCTAGGTGTGCAGCAAGAAGAATGTGAGAAATGGAAAAAGAAAATCTCGAGCAGCCTTGAGAGTTGTTGCTTTAAAGAGGCTTAACTCAGTCCCTTCAGGGTGAAGACATGTTTTATTCCACACATTGCCAATCTGAAGTTACATGCCACTTTCTTAATTGCATATTCAAATGATTAAGAAGCACTGCTGCTAGTGTTATGATCACAAGTGAAATTAATGTAGGGTCTCACTGCTTTAGGAATGATTTGGAATGTTATTACATGTATAACATTACATGTATAACATTACATGTATATTAAATAAGAAAATAATGGCCATTTCAGACATTTTACACAATATAGGAATGGCAAGTTCAATTTCCTTATTCTCCTCAAGCAGCCTGATAACAACTATAAGCCTCCTTCTTGGAAATACTGACTATATAATTGTTATCCGTCTTGTAGTACCAGTCTTGCATAACTAGGTGGACCCATTAAAATTTAGCTGTCCCTCTCCTAGGTGTTATACAAACAGAAGGAAAATGCAGACACACGGCAAACAGAAACGACAACCTTAGCCTACGACAAAAGTGAGTATGTGGCAAGGTAAAGAAAAAATATAATTTCCCTTATCATGTATATTAGAAGCAGAATTGCCCATTGCCATGGCTACCATGCTGTGATTTCGCGATTGATTTTACCTTAGCAGTTTGTTAACTTTTCATTTTATCAATCCAGACATTTATGCTATGTACTCACTGTAGTGGTGCCCAAGAGAGCTGAAGGCTCATCACAGCCTCAGTAGCCTACCTTTGGATATGCACGTGGAGGAGCACTGCACAATCAAAAAGCAGAGATTTCATTCTCAACATCCTATTACGTAACTTAAACGGTGATGGACTCTACTCCAAAGTGACATTAGAGAGGGTACAAGATATTCGTGGCTCAGCATCCCTTAGAAACAGGTTGATGACTATTGGTTAATCCTCCTTGACTGGTTAACTAGTAAAAATCCTGTAAAGCATGTCAAATGAACTAGGTATTTGGTGTCTTTGACAGTAGAACTATCTGATACAACATACCTCGTTGTATCAGGATAAGGCACACGCTGGACACAGTTACTCTGATCCTGTGAGTTTCCTCCTGTTTAGCTGCATTGGACCTTTGCACTTTCTTCATTACTTCCAATGAAATAACACAAGTGAGAAAGCAAAGGGGGTTCCAAAACTCCAGTCCACACTGGGGGTGAACTCTGCTGGTAGTAGGACTCCCCACTTCGGTTTTGCTCCAGGGGTCTGCATTGGTGGGCTCCCTTGCACACCAGCTGAGTGCTAGAGCTGGATGGAATGTCTCAGCCACGTAGTTTGGTCTGAAAACTCTCATTTGTCAATAAAAGCACCTAGAGGGAAAGCATACAGTCTCACCAAGGGACATCTTTCAGGTGCTAGATAGATGGAATTTTTAACTGGAAAGGAAGCTTTTCTCCCCAGAATTGGTCACTCACGGCATAGAAACAGTGGTTCTCTTCTCTGCTCTACTTGAAATATGTGGAGTATTTCTCCCTGTGCTTCCCATTGCCTTTCTTAGCATGCTAAATGCTAGTAACTGGTTATTGCAGGCTGGATCAGTTTATTATTCTTCTTCAGTATTTTCGGTGTTTCTTGTTTCATGCTGCCATGAAAGGGGTGTCTTTTTTTTGCAGCCAGAACATCTACCAGCTGCCCAGAATTACCAGGATCCTCAAAACTCTACTATCAGATTTCATCCTCACAGTACATCTGTAGGAGTTAGGAAAAAAATTGTTGTTTTTTTTGGTTTTTTTTAAGGTTGAGACGGTGCATGCCTTTGGTAGTAATGTCTGTCCAAGGCCACTGACGAAGCCTGGAGCTAAAGTAATATTTCCTATTTTCCCTAAGTAGGACGCCATTGTAAGCCACAAATCTTAGGTAGGGATGCATAAAGTTGTATAGCAACTCTATATCCATTGATTTCAAATCAGCTGAATACCTCAGTAGCCCTGGACCAAGTGCTCGAACTGGACAGCCCATTGCTGAACGTAAATGGCTTACGTGCATTTGAAGTCGAGACCTACCCTTTGTCTCCATTTGCAAATACTTCTGCAAGCGGTACCTGAAATCACGAAGGCAATATGATTGCTCTTTCTGAAAACATGGTGGCTTTGTTTGTCTTGTTACTTTATTCCCTCTCATCTTTTCTAGTTACCCCAGTAAGTTAATTAAGATCGGTGATTTGAAGATCAGAGCCAAAATTCAGTAATCTTTTCATTGCTGTTTGAAACATCTGCGTAGGCATTTCCACTTCCACTTAAGCTGGTTTCATTTTTAATAAAATCTTGTCTGGAGAGTGAGGTTAGCAGACACTTTGTTAGCAAAACAGCAGCTTAACAGCTGGGGAAGGCAGATCATCAGCTGCCCTGTTGCTATAGAGTCTGTCTCCGGCTGCTTTGCTAGTCAGGTATCATGCCTTCATATTATGTCTTTTAGGAATATTTCTAAGACAAGCTTGCATCATATTGGATTAAATCAACTCCTGCCAGTTTTTCTCACTATATGTAGCAGCATGTTATTAATTAATTATAAGGTATGAGAGCTCTGACAGCTTCTCAAATGGAAGAGAGCAAGTTCCTTAGGGCTAGAGGCTGAGGATTTCATTCTGCAAAGAAATTCACATCAGTGTGATGTAGCTGCGCTTTTGTAATTTTTGTTTCATTTTACAATATCAAACCCTGCACCCCAATTCTATAATCCAATTCATGCTAACTGAACCAAATAACTACATGGACATAGGACACTGCTTCAGTTTAAATGCAGCACATAGTTGAGATGTAAACAAAATGTACAACACAGAACAAGGAAGTAATTTACAGTTATGGAAAAATAAGGCTAGGAACAGTCTTGAGAGATGAGCTCTGCCTTCTCCGTTTGCTGCCCGGCTCCGGAGGTGCCCTGTCCTGCATCCACTGCTGCCCGCTGCCACGCTGGGTCATTGCCATGATGAAGTTTAACCTACAGTCTCAATTGAGCTTTTTGTGCTACGAATTAAACTCATTGCTTTTCGCTTCCTTGGACAATAATCTACTCCTATGTGATACTTCACTTCATGCAGAAAGAAATTCTCAGAAATCACAGATTTTAGTTTTATAACTTATCAGCCCAGACGCATGGAGACCTCCCTATAGTTCCAACATGTGATTACATATTCTGCTGCAGGTTAGCCAGGGATGCAGCTTTTGCTAGGTTTGCAATGGCTCCTGTAGCGGCATCGGTACTCGCTAGACTCTGCCAGTGCTGTGTTTTGTAATCACGTGCAGTTATTTTAAACACATCACTCCAACATCAAGAGTGCATCAGTCTGAATGGCAGCTCGCCCTCCCAGCTGCACTGACTCAGTACGCCACGACGCTGCATTTCAGGATCATGAGTTTTGCTGTTTCCTTTGGTCTTTGTTCTTTTTCATCCAGGCAGTTTTCCATAGACCAGTTGCTGCCCTAGAATCTTTTGCTCAGATTGTGGCAATTACAACCACTAACAAAAAATCTTTAAAAAATAAAAATCCATACATAGGGCTTATGTCTCCAGTGGGGTAATATGGGCCTTGAAAGACCAAAGGAAATCTTTATGTTAAGAAGGCATGTTATAAGATTTGTTTCAAGAGCATTAGCATTATACATCTTGAGCATCTTTTAAAATATCACGCTCATTGAACTCTTAGCTACATTTGAACATGTAATGATGATGCCAATATTTTGTAAGTTATTATAAAAATAAATTTCTTCAAAGATCTACAGAGTAACCATTGACAACCAAAGTTTCATCCTGTTGAGTTCACTGCGTTGGTTTGGGAAGAAAATTCTTCCAGGCAATCATGTCTCAAATGCACTGTCTAATTAATCTATTAATATTAAAGGCAAACAGTTGCCAATCTTGCAGTGCAATTTCACCCCTTGTGCATTCCCTCTATAGCAGATCCATTATTCCAATGCAATTAAACTCTTTGAGTTTTTGCAATGATTTATTAATAGTTATTTGTAATGCAGCAATCTGGGTTAGTGCCCCAACGAACTATACATATACCAACGATATTGCTAGGTTTCAGAGCTTTTATTCTAAGATTAATGAAAGGAATGGGTTGTGGGAGACAGAGCCAGGTTACTTTAAACATATCTTTTTAGTTGCACTTTTTAAAATACAATGTGCTCAAGATACAAATGATTTGTGTGAGGAGCAGCATCAAAGTTTGTACATCATAGAATGTGTTGGGTTGGAAGGGACCTCTAAAGGTCATCTAGTCCAACCCCCCGGCAGTGAGCAGGGACATCTTCAACTAGATCAGATTGCTCAGAGCCTCATCAAGCCTGGCCAGGGATGGGGCCTCCTCCACTTCTCTGGGCAACCTGTTCCAGTGTCTCACCACCCTCATTGCAAAGAACTTCTTCCTAATGTCTAATCTAACCCTGCCCTGCTCTAGTTTAAAACCATTGCCCCTCGTCCTATGGCTACATGCCCTTGCAAACAGCCCCTCCCCAGCTTTCCTGTAGCCCCCTTCAGGCACTGGAAGGCTGCTATAAGGTCTCCCTGGAGCCTTCTCTTCTCCAGGCTGAACAACCCCAGCTCTCTCAGCCTGTCCTCATTGCAGAGGTGCTCCAGCCCCCTGATCATCCTCGTGGCCCTCCTCTGGACCGGCTCCAACAGGTCCATGTCCTTCTTGTGCTGAGGGCTCCAGAGCTGGACCCAGTACTCCAGGTGGGGTCTTCATACACCAGCAGATAGACAGTAGTCTTTTAAACACGCTCCTGTCAAAGACAGGAACTCCCAGATGTTCATATTACATCCCAGGTTTAAAAGTAATTTATAAATGTTTAGGTAACGTAGAACAGAAAAGAAATTCATCGAGTTCTTCAATAGATACAAAAAAAAAAAAGAGGAGTTCCAACTAGTACAGCCCAATGGTTCCCACTGCAGTGAACCGATAGAGCACATGGTTGATTTTGGTGAATATTTCACACTTCTTTGAACTTTTCCCTCCAAGGATGGAGAAAAAAAATAGGGAAGGTCTCCCTGCTTCACCTATGTATTTATTATACCACTGACTCTGTGAAAGTCCTGTATATTAACTCCACATTAAGAAGCTATTCTTAATGTATCTTTCCTGCTGGTCTTTACTAATTTGAATGACTGATGCATCTGCCACCAGTACACATTTCTTGTAACCACATATTCACAGAAAAAATTAGAATTATGTATTTTGTAGTTGAATTTGGAAGAAGTAAATTCCACATAACAAGTTGAGGGTAGTGATAAGAAATTTCTCACTTCCATACTGATGGTACATGAAACTGCCGATACCTGGGTTTTGTTACAGTTCCCCTGCCCAGGTATGGTATTCCTTGTTATCGTTACTGTCCCTCTTTGCCACCCCAGTACAATTTATTTTAAAGACTACGTTCTGCAGCGTATCTCCATGTATCAGTGCTTTTTAAAAAGTGTCAGAGCTTGAACATGATTTAAAATAACTTAAATTATTTATTTAAAACTAAGTTAAATAACTTATTTAAAATTTAAAATAACTTAAAAGCTTAAAAATTGATTTAGCTAGAGTTAAAATATCAGATAAGAAGACATAACCAGCAACATAAAAACTCACAAAAAATCATTAATCTTTACTTCTTTCTTATAAACTTTGCTCTCTTGATAGTTGCTACGATTACCTGTAAATTCCATAAATTTAACGACTAGACCGAAGTACCCAAACCAAATGAACACCAAAATACACTGGGCTTTTTAGACCCTGTTAAATTTTGTTTGAAACTTACTTTTCCCCAGTATTTCTATGCAGTTATATGCAACAGAATTAAAGACAAAGTAGATTTTTCTTGTCATGATATTCTGAACTGGAGCTTCAGAGAACACCATGTATTACAGGATACACGAGAAAGATGTGATACTTGGCAGCACCATTTTTGTTTCATTACCATCACATCCAAATGCAGGGAAGCTGCTCCCAGCACTGCTAACATTTACTCCTCTGGAAATCACCCAGTCCACCACCCCTCTCCAGGCTGCAAAAGAGGAAGATGGTATCTGGAAGCGGCGGTGAGAGCTGGCTGTTAAAAAGCACGCTCTGAGCAGAGATTTGTTTTGAGTCAGGTGGCAAAATATCTGTCTGCGAAGGAGGCAGGCTTCTGAGGAGTCTGTGGGCAGACCTCGCTCAGGTGGTGGCAGGTTGCAGATTCTCCACCAGCTGGTCTGGAGGCTCTCCCGAGCTGGTGGAGGAGAGCAGCTCCTCCTCTTCAACCAGCTTCTAGCAGCTTTCAGGTTTACGCAGGAATGAATAGGAAGAGCACAACTACTGCTTCTCAGCCCAGATTAGGAGAAACCTCTTCTTTTCCTGGCATAGATAAAACGAGTCTCTCCTAGACTCTCACACTTCTCTGTAGCGTGTGGTTAAGATCTTCCCTTTAATCTGTTTTTACCAAGTTGTGGTGTAATGTTACTGTTGTCTGGCAGTTTGTCTGGCCCTCTAAGCCACACAATACATGGACAAGATGCCGTTGTAAAAGACAACCATTAAACATTTCTACTGCAGGCCTGTAGGCTGGCTTGAAGGTGCAAACACCTCCTTTATCACAAGCCTTAGTGCAGGATATACTATGCAGCAATGGTATTCCCTAGCAACAAAGTTCAAGGAAAAATCTTCTTATTTTGAGAGTCGAATTGGAAAACACAGGGAGCAACAAGCCATGAACAGATTGCGAAATAAATCTCCATGATGAAATTAAATAAAATCATTTTTTTAAAAAAAAACTTTTGTCTGTTTACAGCCAACTCACAAGAGGAGGGCAATTTTGGAGAAGTAGCTGGAGGCAGTACCAGTGGAGATTTACTCCTGCAGTACTGATGGCTGAACCATGTATGGGTCTATTTCAGGGACTACACACTGCGTGTCGCAGAGTTTTAGGTTCCCTAGGGAGTAACCAGTGGTGAGGGTGCGTATGAGCGTGATTATGGGGACCTCAACATACCATATGTTCTACATGCTCAATGTATGGGAAAATGATTTCCTAATTGGTAACACATATCTGAAACAGCTGCTGTTTTAGAAGAAGCAAATCCATCACTTAGGACTCCCAAGAGGAGTCAAATCATCACTTGGTATGTCAAAGTGTTGGATTAACTTTTCCCCATGAGGCGGAGTATAACTGCTGCTGCTTTTGATCCAGACACCTGACTGTCTTTGTAAATTGAACAAAGTCTCTGCATGCTAAACTTAAATGGTGACTGAGTCTAAAGGAAATAGGGATTTTCCAACTTTCTTGAAAGAGACATTGTGAAAGATAGAAACCTTTCAAGAGGGGATACCCTATAATTGTCTAGGTAGGTGGGGCGTGCAAACTGGTTGTCAAGGGTGAGAGAAAGCTTTCTTGAAATAAGAGTACAAAACTGTCACTATCAACTGAGGAAGCCAGTACTATTTCTAGAATATCAAAGTGCCTATAGAAGATTACATCTGGCTTAGTTTTGCTTAAGCCATGCAAGACCAAACATGTGCTCGTCAATAAAAGAACCATGTCTTCAAAGTGTTCCCCAGATATTATTTTTGTCTTCCACAGCATTCAGCCTTCAGCAGTGAACAGTGCACATCTTCAGACTTTGGTTAGAGCCTGTGAAACCCAGATAAGCAAATAACGAGGAACCAGGTTTCAGAACATCTTTTTCCCCATTCACATTCTAGGAAACCTTGTCCTCTTTCCAAATTGAAGACCAGGCCAAAGTAGTCAATACACCCGTACATGGAATTAGGATACCTAAAGCTGAAATTAAGATCTGCCTATAAGAAATCGCAACAGCTTTATTTCTTAAGATAGCGATAAACTCAAGATTGCTTTTGCATAATCAGCCAAGAGGATCTAATTTTGGAGCTGTGGACTCTCTAATATTCTTGAAAATGTTGTCTTTCCAAAGACGAAACTGGCTACTCAAACAAACTTTTTACTTTCAAGCCCCATTCCAAAAAAACCCCACAAATTAAACAATACCTAGGCAAAATTCTGGTTGAAGACGGTCCTCATTGTATTGGTGACTTTGTGATAGGTTTATATAAATGGTCTTCCTATATGATGGTGATGGAAAGTCATTTAAAACCAATAGAATACAAAGTTAGTAGGCAGCTTTGAAGAAGGGGAGTCTAGGCTCCAAGAGATGAAAAACATTCTTCTTTTAGGACAGGTATTTAGTTTTCTGAGTTTTGGGTGGCTAGATTTCAAACAACCCTGCAGCTCTCACAAAAAGGAGAGAACTAGACAGTGACAGACAACTCTCAACTGCCACCTCTCTGGATTTAAGGCGGCTTTGGAGTATCTAGGGGATATTGGACAGACCATAAAGGAGGGGAACTGGGAGAAGGAATAAAGTCAGAGTTGAGGAACTCTGAGACTCACAGTTATAGATGCAGATATGTGTGTGTATAATATACCTATTGATGTCAATACGCAAATTACATGGGCCAGAATTGAGGTGCTGGAGGGAAAGGAAAAGGATTTGAAGATTTAGTGTCTTATAACAACTGAAAGGGGAAGAGGGAACAGGGAGCCCATACAGCCCAAGGTATTGATTGCCTGAGTACTAGGGAGATTAATTGGAAGACCAGAAAGCCAGAGAGGCAAAATCTTTCTGGACTTGACTTAAAGAAGAAAGCTAATTCTTGGTCCAGAAAAAAGAAAGAGGTCCAAGGGGACGCAGATAGCAGCTCTGAGACTGGTTCAGACATAGATTTCTGGAAGCGAGAGAGGAAAGAGAATTAAGAAAGCAAAACAGAGATGAAAAGGATTTCTCAGAGCAAATTTATTTTAAGGAATTCAAGAAGCTTAGAGACAAAATGGAAAACTGAGATGAAAAGATGGCTGGAAAAAGCTTGCTTTGTATTTACTGGGAGCACTGGTGCTAAAAGCTGAACTGACAGGCAGGAGGTGAGGGACTGAACAGAAGGAAGTGATTTTATGGCTTACAGGAACAACTAGCCAGAGGCAAAAATAAGTCTTAATTGATGCAAGGCCTTTTAGTTTACTCAGAAAAAAAATACAATATTTTTCCTGTTAATTACTAGGGACAGTTCTTGAAATGCAACAGCTTGTTTTAAAGAGCATATGGTAGGGGGTGCTAGCAAATGCAGCAGACAATGTGTTACTAAAAGAAGAAGATCTCTTTTACATAAGGAGACATATGTAATCCAAATTTATCCACACCGTATCATCAAAATGGGTATTTTAAATCATACCGTCTATAATATTAATATTCAGACTGCAATTACTCAGTAAGGTATGTAAAATCAGTCCTTTCGGACATTACATTAAGGGGCAGCTTGAATCTTAGATGTGAAGAAAAAGATAGAGGAAGGGTAGGCAGGAGTTTGCCGTGATAAGTGATGTGCTAATCCAGCCTCATCCCATGCCGAGGCCAATAAATGGTCCTGTCGTCTGGAACCTTCTCGAAACTCTGCAACCGCTTACTCCTTTTACATAAATATCCTTTTCCTGCCTTCCTCAAGCTCTTTTTGAATATGTGCTCATAACTTAAATTTATTTTTCAGTAATGCTATTTTTATGGCATTAGGATTTTATATCTTTGCAACAACATGGTTCTCTTACTCTCTCATTGCCACCTTTTGTCAGCTGCCTCCCAGTTTTATATTCCCTGGCACAGTGTGAAGAAGTTTCTGATCTACCCTCTCTTATCTCCACCAAAATCCTTTTGTAGATGAGCCACAGGGGAGAAAACTGGCAGCACTCTGCACTTCGCTCATAAAATTATTTCTGTTTAAAATAAAATTTTGTGTTTTTTTAATAAAGTCGCAAACGAACCGTGTCACAGAATGGATGAACAGATTTTATTAAAATCAAAAACTAATTATGAATGCCCATCTTCACAACATCCCTGAGCGGGAGGGAGAGCTGAAGGAGGATATAGGGGCGCTGCGCCTGGCTGCAGGGATGGTGTGGGAGGAGAGGGTCCCGCGGTGGGGTCGGCCCTGGGGACAGGCATTCAGACTGCTGGCTGTGAGGGTTGGGTAAGGTATGTGGTGTACGTATGAGCCCCGGGTTCTTTGGGATGATGGAGGGGTGTCGAGGGGTCTGAGGGAGAGGGCAGGAGGGGCTGGCACAGCCCGCAGCTCAAGGGGCTCTGTGCTGGCAGCTGGTGCCAGCAGTGGCACCTCCAAGGAAAAGTGGTTTCTGTGCCACCTTCTGTGTTCAGGTGACCATCTGCATTTGGTGTGACCTCAACTCCTCGTGCAGGTTGCAAAGGTGGAGTTGGGTTGAAGAGCAGGGTCCCACCTGCACACTTTGGTTTTGCAGGGGAACTGAAAACCTGCAAGCATTGCTCTGCAGCCAGCTGGGAAACCAGCCCACAGGTTCCATGGCAAATACGGTACCGTGCACTTAAATCTCAAGTGGATTTGGGATGAGTATTTTAGGTGCTGTAGATTGAGAATGGATGACTAATATTTCCTCTTTTAAAAATAAAATTGAAACAGAAGTTGTGGCAACTTCAAAATAACAGTAAATCCTATGCAAACTAAAGAAAAATATCCCCTTCCCAGTTTTGAAAGTCTTGTTGCTTCAGTAATAGCAGATACCATGATGCCTCTAATGAGCAAAGAGAGTGAGCATTAACGTTGCCAATGTTATCATTCAGTCATCATCTTTCTATAGACTTGGGCCCCTTGGCTCCCTTTTCATGTGCCTGACACCTTCTCCTCCTCCTGATCGTGCTGTTTCTGCCAAAGGAGCTAGCAATACATACAGCTGCTGGTAAAGAAGAACAGGTTCAAAAATTCAAAACTTCCATGAAGGTGACACACATGTATCATATCAAGTTAGCACTTCAATATCTATCCACTCTTGACTTAGCTGAGAGAGTGGTTCAAACAGCTCTTTATTCCATACAAAGGCTAATTTGTACAGCAATTATCTACCAAGACACTGTGCGCAACCCTGAAGAGATGATATCCACAAACAAAAAATCATTCACAGCGTCCCCTCTTTTTCACTCTCTCCGCACTTCTCCTTCTTGCAGGTTCTTGTGGTACAAAGTACGTTTCCATTGTGAGCGGCAGTTTCCTACCAATCTTGCTTTCTTAAGCGTACTTATAAAGAGCTGAGATGAAAAGGCTGAGGTTGAACCTGACAGAAACTGCACCCTGCGCTTGCTGTGATTGCGGGTTTGCAGCCCCCACACATGGAGGTTCTCACCAGAGAGCACTACCTCAGGAGCAGAGCTCCTCTATTACACTCCCAGTGCCACGTTAGGTGTCTACAAAATGCATAGGGAGACCTAGAAATGGAGGAATGGAAACCACTGCTGAATGAGGGGACACCTTATAATAGTCAATAGGAAGTGCTAAAAAGGGAAGAGTGTTTCTTCCAGACTTAGACATCTGTTCCTTCTCTGGCCCCCGACTAAAAAAATGTGTGTGAGATTCACAGACCAACACTCTGTCACTTAAATCATCCCTTTGGGTACAGACGACCAGCTCCCTTTGTTTCTTTAAAAAACATAGCAGCAACATCATTTTATCAGCTAGTCTGGTGTTCAGAGCTGAGTCCTTTCCAGCATGAGACAGATCAAGCTCATTTCCCAGCAGACAAGGTTAAATACAGATCCCTACGGAGGATGAGCCTCCTGCCTAGTACACATTCCCTACTGTGCAAAAACAGCAGGAAAGTTTTTGGGGTTGGAAGGAGAGACTGTAGGAGAAAGCATGATGTTGTAAACCTGTAAAGATACTGCTCTTCTTGGAGGGCCTTACTTCAAGCCTCGCTGTAACACATGAGTAAAAGCACATGCATAAAACATTATCAAACAGTCATAAAAGAAAGGATACAGAGATCAAGAACTAAACCCCAGGAATGTGCATGAAAAGCAAATGCTGTAAACATCTAGCACCTCTACATCCCTGTTTCTGAGCAGAAGACCTCTCACTGAAGCTAGCTATTCTAGCTGCTGTTTCCCTCTCCTGCCTCTGACCGTGCCTCACATCAAAGCCCTCTTTGCAGCTTTCCCTTTGGGATCCCATTTCCAGCCTCCCTCCAGCTGGAGCTCTAGGCTTTGCCTGTCTTTCAACCCTACCTTTCATCCATTTCTCGGTCTTTAAACTCTTTTATGGAGTTTATGCGCCTTCTCATTTCCAGTGATAGACACTTTGAATTTTAGCTTTGGCATCATGACTCTGGCAAGTCACTGTCTTGCTGTTAATTAAAGCCAGGTCACTGAAGGTTCTGATCCACAGTCCCAGGCGGCTCCTGTCCCTTTCATTTGGTACACAGTTATTTTCCAGGTGATTAATTAGGATATTTTTAAGTGGTTTTCAAAAGCAATGTTTGCTAGGTAGGATGCATTAAATCCACCCATCAAAACCATACTCATTATATTTTTAAGAGAAAGTAATTATTAATCATGCTAGTTAAATTATTCATTGTAATTTTGAATTGGTCTGCCACTTTGAAAATAAACAGCATGTTTTGTCCTTTACATATGTTTTAGAACCGCATTACTTAACACCCAGCTGTAAGCCCAAGTAAAAATCAAAGGAACAGGAATCCGTAGGCAGATGTTGCACTTCAACATCTATTCTCACACTCAGCTCTGAAAATCTTGTGTGTGGAATTCACTGTCCTCGAGATGATTCAGTTCATAACCAATGACTCAGCATCGGCAATTATCCCAGGGCAGCGAGGCAGACTATGTGCGTCCTTTGAACTGACTCCGTGGATCATTGATCCCCAAAGTCACGCACCGAAGGCAAACAGGTGGTTGGACAGTATTACAGTAATAGGTTTATTGATTCGATTCCTTAAATAAAACATTATGAAGAAAAGACTGTCGCAAAAGATCTGCAGATTAGCCGGCAGGCTTGTGGCATGCATCTCACTCCTGATATAAAATATGCGTGGTACAAATGCCCTGGGAGTCTGGTTCTTGTCATCAGGATTGTGTCACACGACAGCAGCAACCCAAGCAAATGGAAGGATGTATGTGAATAGCATGTTTACACGGATATGTGACTGAGCATTAATGTTGAGCTCACTCACTTTATGCCTGCTAAAAAGCAAAATGTTCATCTCTACTTGACATTTAGCACAGGCTGAATCTTTTTCATATATTTACATTAATTTTATATTTCCAACCATCTCAGCTCTCACTGACTATCTAAGCTTTCTTATGCCATTTCATGGCAAAATCAAACAGGTCAGTCATGATTTAAGGCTGATTCTTCTCTGAATGGAAAACTTGTACAATTAGGGATGGCCACAAGGTGATTTTAGAACCTGCCACCTCCCAGCTGAGCTGGTCTCACAGGCCATGTGACATCGGAGTCCAGTTCGGGTTTGGCTTGGGAGGGTCAGGAGGCACGCGAGTGATGTGATTGCCCAACCGGCTCTTGGGATGCAGCTCAGAGGATCTGCAGAAATTGTCTCACAGCTGCAACACCTGGGCAGGCATCTCTCAGCATCCCAAGGGCCAGGGCGAGCGCTGAGGTTTAGCCCTGGTGTGATGTGCCGCAGGGGTCTGTCTAGCCCGGACACAAGTGCGATGCCTCTGCAGGGCTGCACAGCTCACCGAGGTGGCAAGAAGCTCCCCCCGCCATCGCTGCAGCTCACCTCCCAGTTGTATGGGGAATTGGTTGTATTGGGAATCACACGTTGACACAGGTTGTGGAAACAATCCGCCCCTCTCGGTGGCCCCCCTTGCAAAAATATTTTTGGGAACGGTAGTGACAGATAAAAATATGAGCTACGATCTATGCCAAGACAGCGGTAAATTTGCTATAGCAACATAGTATGTCTGATGGTTGTGTTATTCTGAAGCCTCAGCTGTGGGCCAGGACTCCTTCACACTAGATATTGTACAAGCCCAGACTGAAAACTGTCACTGCGAATTTGATATTTAAATAAGTAAGTGATTTGATGAATGATGATAGCCTCAGTTGTGAAAAGTATTGCTTTTAGAGTATAAACCCTACTATTTTTATCTTCAGTTTTTTGCTAAATATCCAAGTAAACATAGAAATTCCAGAGCAACATGCTTTTTCACAAAAGATTTTGAATAATTTCTGACTTTACTTTTGCCTCTGCCCTAGAGGTGCCCTAACAAAGTCCTAACAAAGAACTTTAGGAGGTTGTGGAAACTCTCAGTCCTTGCAGAAGATGGACATTTGCAAAGATGTCTCACCGTGGAATAAAATACATTCACATTTACCATGTATTTGTTATTTCCAACCTATTTGTACACGACAATATGCTTTCTCTCCTACCGTGGAAGAGCTAAAACATAACTTCACGTAAAAGCATGTAGGTTAAGGATGACAGAAAAGGTGCAATGAGAAAATAGGGGGTGCGAAGCAACCCCATGGGGACTGCAGCTGCCTCCAGATGTGATGAAATGTTTCCAGAGGCACCGAAGGAAATTGTTCAATAAATGGAATATGAAAACGTAGTGACATCAATACTGGCGCAAAAATAAAGCAGGTCATTCCAAAAGAAAGGTTTACTTCCATATGATGTGGTTATGTTGTGTATTCTGTCTATTAATGCTTTAATGGTTGGAATGGAATGGAATGGAATGGAATGGAATGGAATGGAATAGAATAGAATAGAATAGAATAGAATAGAATAGAATAGAATAGAATAGAATAGAATAGAATAGAATAGAATAGTGCTGGGTTGGAAGGGACCTTTAAAGGTCATCTAGTCCAACACCCCGGCAGTGAGCAGGGACATCTTCAACTAGATCAGATTGCTCAGAGCCTCATCAAGCCTGGCCTTGAATGTCTCCAGGGATGGGGCATCCACCACTTCTCTGGGCAACCTGTTCCAGTGTCTCACCACCCTCATTGTAAAGAACTTCTTCCTAATGTCTAATCTAACCCTGCCCTGCTCTAGTTTAAAACCATTGCCCCTCGTCCTATGGCTACATGCCCTTGCAAACAGCCCCTCCCCAGCTTTCCTGTAGGCCCCCTTTAGGTACTGGAAGGCTGCTATAAGGTCTTCCTGGAGCCTTCTCTTCTCCAGGCTGAACAACCCCAGCTCTCTCAGCCTGTCGTCACAGGGGAGGTGCTCCAGCCCCCTGATCATCCTCGTGGCCCTCCTCTGGACCCACTCCAACAGGTCCATGTCCTTCTTGTGCTGAGGGCTCCAGAGCTGGACACAGTACTCCAGGCGGGGTCTCACAAGAGCAGAGTAGAGGGGGAGAATCACCTCTCTGGATCTGCTGGCCATGGTTCTTTTGATGCAGCCCAAGATGCAATTGGCCTTCTGGGCTGTGAGTGCACATTGCTGGCTCATGTCCAGCTTTTCATCCACCAGTAGCCCCAAGTCCTTTTCCGCAGGGCTGTTCTCTATCACGTCACCCCCAGCCTGTATTGATAATGAGGATTGTCCTGACCCAGGTGCAGGACCTTCCACTTGGCCTTGTTGAACTTCATGAGGTTTGCATGGGCCCACCACTCTAGCTCGTCCAGGTCCCTCTGGATGACATCCCATCCCTCTGGCCTGTCAACCACACCACTCAGCTTGGTGTCATCAGCAAACTTGCTGAGGGTGCTCCCGACCCCACTGCCTAAATCATTGATGAAGATGCTGAACAGCACTGGTCCCAGTACGGATCCCTGAGATTTTCTCAGTTAGCTTGCTTCTTTTAGATTAAATCCTCTTTCCAGCTGATAGTGTGAGTGAACAGCTGTAAGCTGAGGTTTTCTTGCTGGTGGTGGGAAGAGGGAAAGACTCCAGATTAACAGTGTGCAGCTTCCATCTACTGCAGAGTAGAAGGCCCCCCCAGCTCCATTTTGCATATTTTTAAAATATCAAATATTAAATTAATCCTGGTTATGTACCTTTAACTTTTATGGTCACCTAATGAACCTGAACACGATATGTGCATCTTAGATAGCTATTTATACATGTATTGAATTTTGTCTTTAAAAGGCCTGGTAATGTGTAAAAAATTGGTGCAACACATTTTTATCCAATTTGATAAATATGTCTCTCTGTATCAATCCTATAACGATCTTAGACATAAGGTAAATGGTTATATAAATAAATGTACCCAATTCCAATGGAATTTATTTCATCGCATTCACATGTTTTGTTTAGCATTTTATGAAACCATATGAAAAATGAATGAATGCTCAAACTAGTTTACATCACTCCTTAGTGATTAATTATAGCATAAACACTGTGATTCTTCTATGCCAAAATAGAGAAAAGTACTTCAGAGACATGTTTAATCATTGGTATCTAGTAGTGCTGTGTTTATTCATTCCTTTTTGGTCCATTAGAGAGTAAATTAGATTTGATTCGCTTACTCTGATTCGCTTAATTGTACCAGTTACAGATGAAGTACAAATAAAACCATAATAAATCCAGCAGATGTTTAACCTGCTCAACCAAGATCTTTAACAGTCAATTCCAATCACAATTTACACTCGGCAATTTAACAAGACCCTTAGGAAGCTGATCTGATTTTTCTAAAAACCAGATACTATTTCTGTGTTGCCGAAACAAAACCGGTGCACTGTGTTTTCAGGTCCAGATTCTTTTACAAACATTTTTTTTGTGATCTCACTTCTTTCTGCACCAGGCTGTCAGGGAACAGCATCCCTCCATGGCCGGATGGATTATAGGAGCTGGTGTAAAAGTAAATCTCTCAGTTTCTCCCCAAGGTAAAAGCATTAAAGGCCACTAGTATAGAAAAAAACAATTCCAGAATAGAATTATAAAATAATGGTTTTTAATGTCTTTGACTTAAAAATCTGAAAATACATCTAATGCATAATGCACTAAACTGCAAGGTTCATCAGATCACAATTTAAATTGCTATGACCTTTAAAAATACTATTTAATATGCGCATGAGAAACTTTAATACTAAATACCGTATCTTAGTCAAATTGATCTTTCATGTGGTATTGAGAAACCATCTGTATCTATAGAACTAAAAAGGACAATATACATTAGCAAACCAGTCCATGCTGGAGTTCGTTATGCCCCAACAAATCCCACCAAGAAATAAAGTAGCTTATTAACATAGAAAAATGTCAGTTATTTTAATTATAATGAGAGGCAAAAGGAATCCTCTCTGAGTGTGAAATTACTGCAAAGCCGTCCATTGATCCCTCCGTTTAATCAGTCTCCTGAGAGCACTAGGAAGATGGAAGAATATCTGATTACTGCGAAAGTGTCAGTCTGGGATTAGCGTTAGGTACCAGGCTTTCGAATTGAGGGATTTCCCCTCTCCACTCCCAAACCCGGACCACTGGCTGGTTTCACCACTTGCCCCGCTGAAGCAGGTTTCCCCTCCCTGTGCAATGCCAATGGAAAGACCAGAGGATACACAAACTTTTTGGGTGGCTTCCCTGACCAAAGGCTCAGCAAATTAAGCACCAAGCCCCGGTAAAGAAAGCAAAAACAGAGGCCCCAAACTGGCTAGTCCAAGACCATCTGAGGAGGCCGAGCAGACCACTGTCCCTGTGGCGAAGCCCACGGAGGTGGGCCAAGGAGAGGTGTGTGTGTCCCCTGGCCAGCCCAGACAAACCAAGGGCTGATTGCCTGCAGGGGTGTGGGACTTAATTTGGGGTGCATGGGGGGAGAACTGTATAAAACTCACGGGACGTTTCAAGGGGGTTGAGTGTGAAACTTCCTATGGGACGTTTAGGGGAAGGACCGAGGTGGGGAAAAGGAGGGATCTGGGTGGCCTGGGGTTCTGGGTCAACCAGGAAAGAGACACACTGGTACCGGCTGCCTCCATCAGCTCTCTGCAAGAAAATCACAGCTTGACCTCGCAGGCAGAGCCTGCCCACTGTCCACACAGGTGCTTATTACCGTGAGGAAGTTCGATTTCTCTTTTCTCTGTTGTAAGATCTTTTGCTCCTCCAAGCAGCAGCAGAGGATGATACTCAGCAAACAGTTGAATACACACCCGTACTGAAAACAAATAATTTGCAAACAAGACATAGCCTGGAATATGTTCTGACTATTTTGAATATTGAACAAATCTGTCAAAATCAAATTCTGTTCAGAGATAATTTGTGAATAGCAGAAAAAGCTAAAACCACAAATAAATGTTTGATCTGCATCGCTTATGCTGTTCTGTCAGAATCTGAATTATCAAGCAGAAATCCTACTTAGATTCCTAAATGTCAGATCCAAATGTACTTGCCCCAAGACAAGTCTGATGCGTTGAGAGGGGGCTGAGGTGAGGTGGTCGGTGACAGGCATGTATATACCTTGCATTAGCACTACACTGGGCACCTCTAGGCTAAAACTGTCTTCCCTATAAACCAGTTTTCTGTCTCAAAACAAAGAAAAACACACAACATGTCTGTCTTTTCTTCCTTTTTTTGTGTGTATGCCTTACATTACACTAGATTATTGTGAAGTCAGAATTTTCAAAGCATTTGAATTATTCACCACCTACATTATTTTATATTTTATTCAGCCTGTCATGAAAATTGCCTGTGGATTTAAAGACACTCTCTAATAATTTTCACTTCTTGGTATTGTACAAATATGATAATTTTAGTAAAGTCGGTTCCAAGATACATTTTTCAAAAACAACGCAAAGAAAATTAAACCCTTTTGGTTTTATCAGAATTTTTAAAGCCTTCTAAAAATCTATATCTAGCTGTTCAAAAATCACATTTCTACAAATAAATGTTTAAGTGATTTTTCCATCTATTTTAGGTTTTTTAAATGTTCAAGTGAAATTTCTGAGCTTTTAAAAGACTGTCTTGAAAAAAAAAACCAGAATTAGAATTCTTCTTATATTAACTTTTTAAAGGTGTTTGTAAATTAAATCTATAGTTAGAGCATAAAACTTCTTAATAGAGCCTTGAATCTGTTAATATCAAATCAGACATCCTACTATCTTACTCTCAATATCCATCCTTGCTGCAAACCGTACTGCTTTAAAAAGAAGGAGCCCTTTATTAAAACAGTATTCCTACACTAGAGGAGCAATATGGGAAGCTGTGATCGGAGCTGACAGTTGGTTTACTCTTACCATTTGATCGCAGAATTTCGGTGCCATCTGTGGGAAGCCACGCAGGCAAATGTGTCATCACATCTAATAATGAAAAGAAGAAACAGACAGAACGTGCTGTAAAAACAGACTGCTTTAATTACCCCCTGTACAACGCTTTACAAAATTTGCAGAGGAAAAGTCCTGCGCGGACAGGTTGCTTAAGCAAAGGAGAATGTCACGACAACAGCAAAACAAGGTTTGACCTTGGGCATTACACCTGAGCAATATCCAAACCGTCGATTCATTAAGACAACCTTTTAAGCACAGGATTAGGGTATTGCATGCCTTGCAGACCTCCAAATTTAGCAAAGCCAGGCAACGCTGGTAGCTTAGGAGATAAAAAGGCTGTGGTTGCTTTTTTTCTCTGAATGGGGATCTCCAGCTGCACATGAGATGAATGGAAATAGGTGCACACCAGCATCCCCTGGTGCCAGCCAGGATGAGATATGGTATGAGGACAGAATCTGGGGGACTCAAAGCACTCTGTCGGGATGAAACCTCAGGGTATGGGGTGATTTAAGCAGGTGAAGCTGCTCTGGATTGACCTGTGCTGATGAGTGGAATATAGGCTCAGTTTTGGAGAACAGGTTGCTCCTGCAAAGGTCAAGACGCTCCTACGTAGTTTGTATCTTAGCAAGGAGATGGTGCTATGCTGTTTTTTCTGACTGCATGCGCTGCATCCTGGATATTCCGGGTTGACTGTGAGGGTGAAGTTTTGCCATGCTGGCTCAAAGAGCTGCTACAGGGTGGAGGAGAGCAAAAAATCTCAATTTTGAGGGTGGCCTGGGTACGAGGACACAACTGCAGTGTGATTTGTTCCACGTGCCACCCAACAAATGGGCGAGAGGGAAACCCCATGGCGGTGGGGACAGGTACAGTGGGGCCCTCTTGGACAGTGTCTTGGATGGTGGCTGATCCTTCGGGCCAGGGACAACAAAGTCATACATGATCCCTCTCACTTGCAAGCCGGCACCCTGTCCCAGCACCCACCCAAGGTCCTGGACTGTCCCTTGGCCTTTCCAGGTGCTTTTGTTTCTTCCTCATTCACATCTAGTCTCAAGGCCTGCTGCGCTAATGTTTGCGAGAGAGAAAGTGGTGACGCTGCTATCACTTTCTTCATATTCTTCAAACACTTTATTTTTTCTCTGCCTCTGGCAGGCTGGTTGTCCTCCCCAGGGGAAGGGCCTATGTATGACCGAAAGAACAGATGTCCGACGGACCCTCACAGAGGCTCCAGGTGCTGGGATTGGTCTCTACCAGGACATAAAGTTGCTTGGGATTTTATTTACAGTCCAATCCAACCTGCAAGAGCATAGCCAGGGTTGGCTTTGGGCACTTTTTGGAGGCATCCATGAGTTGTCCCCCAAATACCAGCTCGGCACAGCACCTCCAATGACATCCAGGTTTGGCAGCTGGAGCTTGCAGCCTGCAGAGACCTTCCCCTCGCAGAAGCGGGCTGCAGGCAGAGGGTATGTTGGCCATGCTAGAGAGGGTCACCCTGCCCACGATCAGGGGAAAGCTCAGCTCGTGCCATAGCCTGGCACCCCGAGTTATCCAGCTCGTTTGCCAACTCAGCACCTCAAGTTAGAAAAGGAGGGTCTGTAGTGTGGCACAGAAGTTGGTGGAGAAAGGCAGCTGACAGCTCCTGGGGACCACCGCAGGGCAAGCACGTTTCCCATTCTGACCAGCCTGTCCCACTGAGAATGACACTGAAACACTCTCCGCTTACAAAACATCAGCACGTTCGTAACATTCCTGTGTGAGCAAGTGTGGCAGCACTATACATGTGTGCAAAATTGGAGTAATTCGCTATCCTTGAATGCCACCTATAGGTTACTGTTTTCTGAAATGAACCTGATGCGAAACCATGGAAGACAGAGGGTAAAATGCAGTTTTGGATTAAAGCTGCCAAATTTTTGTGTGCTTACTTTGATTTTTGTAAGGTCACTAGTGACCGTGGTGTCCTCAGGACAGTTGCATCCATTGCCTGCAGATCACAGTTCCTCTCTATCTGATTTTCGAAATCTTCTCACTCATGGTCATAATGGTTCATTTATGGAACTATCACTCAAAAGCTACTCTTTTGCAGGAACACAACCCTATAGATTTATCCCTTATTGCGACAAAACTTTTAGTTACTGCGCAATACTGCCACACAGCACCCTTTGGAACACAGGGCCCTTTGCAACAAATGAGTTTCAGATCATTAACAGGGAAGTCAGTGATTTACAGCAGCTGTGAGTCTGGCCCTGCTTTCTGATAAGAGGCTTTTGAACAGCATGCATTTGACCCTTCACTTTACACTGTGCCCTTTCTATTTATTCATATTTCCCTAATTAGAGCAGAAACTTACTATTTCTTGGTTGTAATAACATGAGGTTCCTTCGGGAACTGGCTTCCTTGGGAAGATTTTGATAAAATAAATAAAACCATCTAGAGATGGTAGGTTCATTTCAAAGAGGATTCATTCTGCAAGTTGTTGAGCGTGACCTGTGCTCATGGTGCTCGTGACCTTTCAAGAAGGCACTCAGCACGCTGCAAGACTGCGTCCCCTTACCCCGCTCTGGCTCAGTAATTCAGGTTCAATGATTTAAGAAAAATATTGTAAGGTACCCTGTTCCTGGTATATGCTGGCACATACTTGGTAGCATATTTGGACAATGCTGCTATCTTAGCTTTATGGGACAGCCCAATTGACTTCTATTGCTATAACTTCCTTGAAATGCTTGGGAAAAGAGGAATTCATATTTGCTTCAATTTTTTTCAGAGAGCTTCTAAAGGATTTGGATGAATAAGGTATTACTATAAATACTTTCTTCCTGGGCTCCTGCATATACAGAGAGTATGGGAATAGCCGCATAATTTAACAAAGAATGTTTATTTTATTCCACTGTAATACCCTCATGACACTTAAAATGACATCAGTGTGGAACGTGTTTGCTTTGAGCCATTGCATCTCTAGCACCATGTCAATTTAAAATTGAAATGTAATAATGCAAGCATAACACACATTAAGAAATTCAGTTGATACTGAAGGTCATCAAAAAGGTCTAGGGACATAAGACATCTCCTAAAAATGTTTCCAGAAGTATGTGGTCATTCATTACAACACTGAACTTCTTTGGTATGTGGAAAAGCAGTAAAAACCAGCACTCTCATACAATGTTGTTTTCAAAAGTTCAAAGGATCTGAAAGCACTCAATGAATTACTGCAGCCCTGTCTCAAATCTTTAGATGATTTCTTACAGAACACCTGAAAATGGGTATGCAAACAGCTTGAGATCCCTTTGTTGTACAATCTAATGAACTGTTAAATGTGTGAGCAACGGTGCATAATCCTGTTGCCTGAACTTTTGTTGCTAAAGTAAACACTCAGTGGATCATTGCAAACACATCCTTACAGCATAGGCTGATAGGTTTCCCAAATTCCCTGTTGCCTTCAAATCTTCCCAAAGACAAATGGAAAGATGTTTGATATTTATTTAAGTTTTGGATATAAGGATATATGTGAGCCATGCGATATAGTAACAAAGGCAGAGGTAACTAAATGAAACCAGAGGGAGTAAGTTCTCCTGAGATCAACATGGCCTGATAATACCTGTACCTATAGCATTATTATTTCTTGACTGAAGCTATTTGCCTATTACTTCCAAATGTCTTTTAACTGTGGTATCATAATTAACAAATGCCTTTGTTTGAATAGAAGTTTGAGCTATTAAATCTCTGCAGTCTTTCATTTTTTATCACGTGTGCTAAAGATGCTGTTTGAGCATCTGTCCACATTAGCAGGCTCAGCTGCACATTTGCTCTCATAGAGCCAAGAGAAGGCAGTATTTTCCTGATGACATTCCCAGAGCCATCTAATTGTTTTTGCTCTGTTAGTCTCTCCCAGGAGGTATAAACAACTTGCAGAGAGGGGAAAAAAAAAAAGCACTTGACGCACCTTCCAAGATGACAAAGCACAAAAAGTTAGGAAAGACACGACTTCCCTCCTCTTTTTCTCATTTCAGTATTTGCAGTGTTACTTAGTAAGGCCTCAGCACCAATGAGTCAGAAAACAAAACTCTTAAAATAATCCAGAAATGTTCAGAAGAAACTAATGTTTTGCAAAATCCCAGGCTGCGCTACCTCCAGAGAGTTCTCTAATGACTGCTCTACTGGAGAGGAGAGCAATGCTTTCCCTTGGCCTCGCTCATGAAAATAATGCCCCTAAAAATTCCCCTCCTCAGCAACAGAGACTTTGGGCAGTTCTGGCCTCTCCTGCTCCTGATGATACATCTCTCACCTGATGGGCTTTTTGGGGTGGCAACCCCTTTATCCATGGAGGGGTCTCAGGTAGAGCTAGTGAGCAGTCATGGTAGCAGAGATTGCTGCTGCCTCCAGAGAGCATCTCCTCAACACCAGAGCTTTTCCAAAGTGGGATGAAGAGGAAAACAAATCGGTATCACAGAGGGGGTTCCCCGCAAGGGCAGCTTGTTGCCTTGAAAGAGGGTGGCCACATACCCGATTTTCAAAGACATACACACAGAGAAGTTTCTCCTGAGCCAGGAACAAGCTTGGCTTTGTCATGTCTGCAGGACCAGGGATGCGATTAGGACACTGCTAGTGTGTGACCTGCTAAACTGGATGTTGAGATAAGATAATGCACTCTCATCCATTTCTGCCAACGAAGGCAGGTTTTGGCATGGCTAATGACAAAATCCTTCCCTCTGAACAAAACAGCGCATTTTTATGATTCTGACGCTGGCTGTAATTCAGCTTTTCTGTATGTCAGTTGCCAGCAGCTTCCTCAGATGAATCAGTTTCTGTTCCCTAAACTGAGGCAGACAGATGTTAACAAAATATCTGTGCAGCGCTTAATTCCAAATACTATGAAGAGAACTTTCTTGGATTTACAGTCTGTCAAGAGGACTGGTTGAGGTTGTGCAAAAAAATTTTCTTGGAAACAAAAGGCACAGAAGGCATCACCTTGTTCCAGCTTGGACAGAAGTCTTTGGGACACTCACGTAAACCATATTCACATGCTCTTAAATATCTGTGGGATTGCAATATTTTTTTTTGTTTCTCCGTGATTCAGAAAAGGTTAACTAAGATTCCAAATGATCTTTGCACAGAAAACTCCAGCACTGCCTTTTGGCCAGAAGGTGATCAAAGAGACTTTCAACTAATTTCTAGCACACAGACTAATAGTAAACAAAGCTTATTCAGCACTGAGCATCCATCTAGGTTGACAGATTTTGCAAGCATCCCACCATGAACGGAATCCTACCAGAGTAAGACTGCTCCAAGTTAACTACGTACATCACAGAGGCCAGCATCTGCAAGTCCTCTTCCTATTACTGTCAGACGCAGAAAGCCTTGATGTTAGTTATTACATTTGGAAAAGTATCTTGGCTTTTCCTCATAAAACATACTGCTTTGGCACAGATAGCTGGACTAAAGAAGAAAATACACACTGACATTATTTTGATTAACCTTCCAGGGAATCATTCGTGAGAGAGCATAAACAATTCTATAGGGTAAACTTGAAGAATTTGGCAGAAGTATCAAATTGCACTCTACCTTACTGGTTGTTCTTCCTGATCATTAGCCCAAAATGGAAACAGCCTGGGAATGATTACCTGATCCCCTGGATTTTCTTTTAACGATGAAGAGAGCTCAAGCCCAACAGAAAAGCGATACCTTTTGTAGGAATAGGAAAAAATATATATAGTAACATTTGCTTTATATCAAACACATGCCTGCTTACAACAATAAGCCAGAAATGTATGGATTCCACTTTTATGTGTCCTTAAAAAGAGTTCAATAAATATTAAGGAAGCTATTATTATACCTAAAATATCTTAAAGGCACAAAGGCAGGTAGCTGGGTGATTCCAAGCAGGGTAGCCAAGAAGCTCCTGCTGGTGTTTGCAGCGCACCCACCTCCAGCTGAACTGCTCACCCCAGCTCCCCCGCAGGGCCAGTGGAGAGGAAGACATGACCTCCAAAATACATTGATGGCGTGACACACCCAACCTCTTTTGCAGTCAAAATAATTGGCACACTCTTAGAGAAAAAAAAAAATCCCCTTTACTCCTAATCAGAATTCCTCTTGCTGAAACGTGTGAAGGTTTCCTTTCGCTGTTCACCTCTGAGAGGAGTCTGACTGCCCTCCCTCTGGCCCAGTTAGGTAGCTGGAGACATCAGATGCATCCCCATTCTGGTGTCTCCTCCGGCTGAACAAGATGCTGGCGTCAGGATGGGGTGCAACTCCCACTCCACTCCCCGGCCGGCACCGCCTGCGTCTCCCCAGAGCAGGGTGAAGCTTAGAGGCAGGTAGTGACAGGTAGCAGGTTTAACGGTGTCGCTTGTCAACTATAAATCTGTAGCTAAAGCTGAACACGTGCCTAGCCCTGACTGATGAGCAGCGCAGCCTCTCCTCCCACGCGGGCTACTCTAGGGACACATAACGGCAGCGAGCACCGTGCTTGGGTACAGTCTACTTAGCATCCCCATTCGGGCATGAGGCAGGTATTACTGACGGTCTCAAGATTACCCAGACACCAAACTGACATTTTGAAAGTATCCAAAAGTTCATCTGTCAGGAGAAGTTTTAGGGAGAAAAAGGCAAGTGAGGGATAATGGCAAAACACTGTTGCTAGTGTGACTTGAGTCAAACCGCAGCTGTCGTTGCCAGCAGTATGACTACGTTCCCAAGGTAGGTAGCTTCAAAAATAAGAAGATTTCACCAGAACAGATAAGTGTTGTTTTAAAAATGGGAGATTCTATTTTAGCATTCATATGAGAAATGTTTTAAATAGGTAGCTTTGCATATAAAGCATGCAAGCCACAAGAGAAGACAGACCCTGCTTCCACTGTTGCTGCCTGGATTGTCTGTGCTGTGGCTTTGCCTCTGAAGGAATTAGCCTGATGAAGTTTCTTTAACCTCAACAAAGGACAAATGATGTTGAAGATGATACAGGGATTGTCCACGAGATCTGCACCCTCCGGTTCTCTTTGAAATTGTAATGGATGGTTCTTCTTTGTGTGTGTTTTTTACATCACGTTTTACATGAAAGGCTGTAGTTGGGCATTAGATAAGACATGGAGGGGAAGAGACACAAGCTGGAACCAACGGGGATGCAAACTGGCAGCTGGGCCAGTGTTATTTCCTTAGGTGGGACAGAAAGATCCAGGCTTTTCCCAGAAACTCAGAAGGGTATAGGTAGAGCTGATCCTATACTTTTGTACTTTCACTCTGTCTAAAAAGTTTTCTGTTTGAAGTGTTCCAATTTTAGCATTACAGATTCCTCCCTTTTGGGATGCTCGCTTTAAGGAATTTAATCTAAAAGTCCTGGTTCATTTGGGGCATGTCACAGGAGTAGTCTCCACTTGTCACCATGCTAAAGAATCCATTGATTGACCTCGGCATGCAACCGTGCTAGATATTTTAGCAAAAGTACATGAAAATTTATACAGTATGAAAACAATCACAGGAAAGATGGCATATGCTGGGCATCTCATAAGGGATTTCATTTTACCAAGCAATTTTTTTTTTTTCATTTGAGTATTGCAAGAAAGATGAGTGCCAGGGATAAAATTAAATGAAAGAAGGCAGTAACTTAGCACTCTGGGACATGGAGGACAAGAGGTGTTGCATATGGGAAAACACATGATGAGAGATTCATGGTTTGCTGGAGCTTTGCAAAGCTTTGCAGGCACAGCCAAGAAAATTCAAATGAGAAGGAACGGGCAAAAGGGAGTCAATGGCATGAATCACAGAGGTGTAATGAGAAAAAGGTCAGCAGCCAAGATCATGTTAACCAACTGGGTAGACTGAATGGCAACGAAGCAAATCTCAGGGAGGCCAGATTCAATGACAACACAATGTGAGTTGATGATTTGTAATTTTAATGCAAAATCCAGTAAATAAAATGTTAAAATAAGCAACTTTAATAATTCATTGCAACGTTTACTATTTTAGGACTGTTATTTTACAGCATATTTGATTCAATTGCTCAGTGTCATTGTATGTCCTTTCCTTGTAACCATGCCACAACTTAGACATTAGTGTTTCATAAATGGCCAGCTAATTGTAAGGTATTTCTGGGTTTTTCAATAAGCCAGGATCCTGTCTGTCAGACTAGAATATCAGCTTTGAATGAGAGTTACGCTCTTGCTCACTAAGGTTTTATATCACCTCAGGTGGTCTATATTTCTAGTGCTTGCAGCAAACCAGCAACTTTATGCAGGTTTGAATACTATTTCGGACTTCAGCAGTTTGTATCTTCAAAGCACTGTGTAAATATTAACCAGTGTGTACACACCTTAACTTCACTGAACAATGCTTGTGTTAACTGCGGGAGTTAAGAGCCAGAGGCTGCATCAAAATTTAGAGGTTATGCTGTGTTTATCCTCGCTATATCTGTAAAAGCGCTTGTAGGCACTTTTGGTAGAGCCGAATTTTTTGCATGCAGAAATATACAACCTTCACCGACATGTATCTTTTTCATGACAGTACTCTCTGCGTTTGATGCCGCACAATGACTGATGCATGCGTATGAACAGGTAAAGTGTTAATGGCGGGCAAAGGCTCCAAAGACTAAAAGGTATTACATGGCTGACTGCAGGCTTGTTAGCTCAGCAATGATCCCAAGCAAAAGCATGGGAAAGACTGAGCATGGCGTATACGTTATTGTTAAAGGCTGGTTCAAGTACAATGTAAGATGCAAGTGTAAGGAACACTAACAACACGCTTTAATGGAAACAATAGCGTCCCTGTTAAATGTAAATTTTTAAATGTTAGCATTTAACACTGAAATATTGCTAGCATTTTTGACAAGCTTGGTTAATAAGAAGTGACAGCTGACATAATACACTTAGATTTCCGGACGTTCTGTTACTTGATATAGCATGACAACCTGATTAAAAACATTTAACTGAACCACTGAAGCACATACTAAAACAGATTAAAAATTGAATAACTGATGGATCTCAGAAAGAAATCATTGATGGGGTCTCTTTTCTAGTCTCAAAAGTGTTCAGCCTCTTTACCGAGGAGTAGAAGACATCAGATTACTCCCACAGCCCAGCAAGACCAAGGCTTAGGAGAAGACTATTAGCTAGCTCCGCTTCGCACTAGCACAGAAAGGATGTGCTATATGGCCCCATGTTTGTAGCCACGTACTCATATCTACTCTCTTGTTTTTCTTACTCTGGCTGTTTTTAATCTGACTGATTCAGATTTTGCGGTGTTCAGGGCAAAGGTCTTCACTCTTGACTTGGAACCAAATCTTCTTTTAGCCAGTATCAGGCTTCCTGTTAAGTTCCGTGGGCTTTGGCTAAGGTCCCCATTGTGGTATTCAAATAATCAAAATTCCACCAATTCCTTGTGCCTAAACAGTGGTGAAATCCAGACTCACTGATGCCCCTGAGAACCTCTTCAAAGAGCTAATAGGAAACACCAGGCCCTGAGATTTAGGTGAAGACAAGCTCCCATGTATTGCCAGTGCTTGAGGGTAACTTTCAGCCATAAAAACCAACAGGTAGGACAACAAGAGAACAGTAAAACAACAGGTGTATACACCTTGCCCTGTACAGTATAATACCCTGCAAGCTTTGGCTGAAACCAGAAGATTTTGTAATTTTTACATGTAAAAAAATTCTGCAGATCCAGGCCTTGTGCAAACCTGTGCAAAGTGCTCTCTAGAGCCCTGCTGATGGAGTTAATGGTCTCATAGCTACAGCAACTGCACAAACTGAGATGACAGATGCAATGGACAGAGAGAATTAAAATATAATGCACATCGCATTCATGATATATGTTTACATTAATTGCCAATCTGATTGTTGCACTATATAATCCAAGAAAAAAAAATGAGGGAGCCCGAGAATAAATAGAGATTGTATATGGGCACCAGTAGGCATGAAAAATAAATCAGAAAAGCAATGGCGATCACACAATGCTCTGTGAGCCTGTGGCACGGAAGCAAGAGCTTTGCAATTTATCATGCAGTTAAGAAGGCAGCAGGAACCCTACAATTCCTATTGTGAAGCTGCAGAATTGTCCTGCAGTCAGCAATTTAGTCTGAACGATTTCATTAAAATACCTTTTTGTGCTTTGCAATGTAACTTCTGTTTGAGACAATAGGTTTGAATTTAGGAAGGCAAAGAGCAGAGAGTGAGAAGAGTCTCCAGAGTGCAGTGGAGAGTTCTGCAAGCTCAAGAAGAGAGAGCTATTAGCTCTCCAGCAGCTCCTCGCTGTGGGTAATCATATTATAATATGCTTTCTTCTCCTGTAGGGGCTGATAAAAATATGTACATATAACAGGTCCAAGATGCATGTTTCTACCATTTTTAAAGCCTGGTTTCTTACTGTGGCAATAACTTGTTTTCTGTTTAACACAGGCAAGTAAAAAATTGCTAGGACATGGGCATCTTTCCCAGTCTCTTTAAACATACTGTCTTTATAGGAGGGATGAGGCTTTAGCTGCTCCCGCTACAAACAGCATAAGGAGCTTACTCTGTCCTTTGTCATACCAAGCTTGTTGGGGCTTTCATTTGACAAGATTACATACATGCAAACCTCAGGTAATGTAAGTTGATTTAGCTTGATCTGACATTTATAGTGTGACTCTGTCTTCTTGGGTTGGAGTGCAGGGAAGAAAGATCACACAAATGGATGCTCCATTTAAAAACTTCTCTACAAGCCATGGATCTTTTTATGAAGAATCCCAGGGAAACTGCGAGGTCCTATTCAACTGTTACCAAGCCCTTGAAAATACCTTAAGTTTCAAACAAAGATTGAATTAATACATTGTGGTCCAGACCTGTAACTTTTTATGGCATAAAATACCACTCCAGCAAACAACCAAATTACAGACAAGAGATGAGTCTCAGAAAGGTCCTCCAGCCCTTTGTCTTTCTCAATTATAATGTCTCTTTACAGTAATTCTGAGATCTTACGCAGTAATGCAGCATAACATAAGAATGCAAGACTGGTTTACTGAGGCAGACCACAGGTTTGTTGAGCACTGCATCCCATCCCTGACTGCAGTCAGCAACGGATGAATAGTAAAGCAAGGGAAGCAGGCAGTTGTGTTTCCCCCAAGTTCTCTCCCTAACTCCAAAAAAATTGCAGATCAGAGACTTTCTAAACAAGAGGCGTTGCCTTTGCATTTAATGGCTGCTGATGGGTTCTTTTCAATGAATTTGTCCAGTTGTGGTTTTTGACGCTGTCTAAATTCTTAATATTCACAGCGTCTGGGCTCAAGGGCTTACACAGATTATCTGCATAGTCTGTAAAACCCACCTCCTTTGTTTGTTATGAACTTTATGTCTGCTGGTGTAACTATATGTCTTTTAGATCTTGTGACTAAAAGTGTCAGAGACATCATTCATTCCCCATGAACCCTTTCTGAACTGCTCAGTATTGTATAGGCCTATGCCCTGAAATTACTGCTTCTTAAGGCATGTAGATCTTTTTTTTTTTTTTAAATAAACTTAGCTTGCAAGCAAAAAGCAACATAAGCTTTAGCTTTCCAGCAGGATAGGAAGACATCATAACCACCTTCAGACATAATGACAAAACGCACATTGGCCACAAAACACTTCAGCAGTTTTCCTGTCTCGCTCCAAGACAAAACTTTTCCTCCAAACTGTCATATTGTGAGTGATGCAACATTGCTCTTCTTCCAAATTGTGTTCTGCATCCGTGCACAAACAGGTTAGTCGTCAGAGAGCTTCCTCCTGTCTTCAGTGCCCTGTACAGAAATTCCAAAGAGTGAATGGTCTCCACTGACTGGTGTATATTAACATAATAAGGAACTGCACAGCATACTTTTCACATTGAGGCAGTGCTTTAAAGGCTTTTCTGAGGCTGTGCTTCCATAAATAAGTTGTGTTTATTTAGATGGTGGAATACCTACCGCATTTCACAGGGCAGCAAGTAGTATGGGAAGTTCCAATATGAAAAAAAGCCTTAAATCATAAAAATCTTCAGTTCTTACAGACTTAGCATTATCTTCCATTTCCATAATTTACAGGAAATGAAATTTCTAACTGCGTTTAATTATCTTGGGCCTATTTCAAAACTGATTGCTGTCTTTTGAAGCCTGTTTCATTTAAGTAACATAGGGTTGTGAGGTGCAATAATCAAGTATTACGATTCAGTAAAACGATGAGTGCCTTAGCTCAGGAGTTTCTTTCTGAACGAGCTGTAATACCTTCAACCACAAATCTTTGCTCCCTTCCTGACCACAGCAACATCAGAGATGCATCTTCTGTTCAGCTTCCAATAGCCAGGAGATGGAGTCGTGAGGCTTCAACGTGGCCCAACCTAACCCATAGCCCACCGGCCTCTTCAGATGATCAGTCTATTAGAGATCTATCTTCTGAAAACAAAAAACGTAAAAACGTGAATTTTTTAATGGGTCATAAAGACCATAAAGCCCCTGAGCCAGCACATACTTCTGAATTTGCTGCACAGACATATTTTGTGTGGTTAGCAGAAGCCGGGAGTTCTTGGGGGAAAACATCGTTGGAGAAATGGTGCAGGGAAAGGAAAACAATAGGAAATTGTCTGCAGCCAGCCCTGGTCAGACAACATGGATTTGAATTTCAATTCACTGTAAACAAGCAGCCCATCTCCGAGCGTGTCAGCAGTTTTAATGTCATGTCATCCAATCAACACAGGCTGTGTTCTGGGAATCAGAAAACACTTCTGCGTTCATGGGAGAGAAGACTTTTGTCTTGTTTTACTAATTCCTTCTGCTAAATTGTACCTCACTTAGCATCTTGCTGATAGTAAAGATCAGCATTCACTGTCTGGCATCGGGAGTACCTCTTTCAACACCACAGCAAGTTCACAGATCCTTCCAGGCTGCTGTACAGAAGGAAGCAGCAAATCACTCTACAGAAAGTGGCATTTCTTCTTCTGTGATGAAGTCTGACTCTACCGCTGGTAAACACTTCTAAGGTGAACTGTCGATTTGAAATCACAATTTGCTTGAAAATACTGAGCTAGCTCTTCAGCTGCTGAAGACTGGCAGAGATCCATTTAATTCAATGGAGACATGCTAATTTGAACTAAAGAGCTGACCCTCTGTGCCTACCCATATTAAATTATTATTATATTAGACAGATTGCAGATAATTATAATCCTGCGTGTTTCAGTTTATTGACACTGTGTCTCTGGGAGCACTCTCTTAAAGGAATTTAGCCAGTCATCTGCCATTCACTTCAATTACAGAAATGCACATACAGACTCCCAAACTAAAACTGAAAAAAAACCAACCCAGAAATAAAAGACTGTAAAACCACAGCAACTGGCAGAGAAATTATAGGCTAGTCTAATATTTGATCTGCTTTCAACTCATTGTAAAAACATTGCCTACTAAGCTGGCAAGATTTGAATTATTCCTTAAAAGGAAATTCATGATCCTCATCATGCAACATCAATCCGCACACGTAAGCCCTGTCCCATTCAGTTCTGGATCGTGACTGCTCTCGGCACTCTTCAAACCGTTCGGTTCCTTCTTATTTTGATTTCTCAAGAACAGATGTCTCCTGCCTGACAGCATGTCACTGCCTTTGATCTGTTTGCTCTGGGAGGAGGAGGTGGAGAGACACAAACTCGCCTCCTGCCGCCCCTTGACATTAGCGCCACCAGCACAGAGCCTCACCAGCAAAGCACGGGGGGCCCAGCATGTCGTGGAGATGCTGCCTCACTGCTACGATGGTGACGCTGCCTCACTGCTGTCTCGTGCCCTGTTCTGTGGAGACTAACCCGAGGTAACGCTAACTCCTGTCTGGATATTCCCATGAAAATCAGAAGGGAAGGGGGCTTTGCAGTCCATGGGATCCTTCCTTTTCATTTGCTTTATTCCCCCTCGTGTTTTCATGTCACCAGTAAGAGTCTGCGAACCTGATTTAACAGATAAATCTAATGCCTCTCTACATTGTAGTTAGTCCTTGTCTGTCTTAGTGAAGGAGGGTTTCATTTCATCCTACATCACTAAATAGAAAGTTGTGAACTAACACTGCATATTTTATCATGTATGGTAGGAGAGGTACCACAACCACCTTAGCACGCCATTTACGCAAACAAATTTGACCAAATCCAGTTTTACTCTAAAGGCAGATCGACGCATTTCTGGTACCTGAGCCAGCTCACAAATCCCTATATTCCATACATCTGGGATGAAATAATCCCCTGCAACAGCACCATCTGGGGCCAGCTGTGGGTGGTGGTGGAGAGGCAGCTGAGCCTGAGGCTGCGCTGGGCTCTTATGGTAGGGAAGGGCAGCCACATGCTGGGCTGCATACAAACAGCAAGCAAGCTGGTCAAGGGATGTGCTTATTCCCCTCTGTTTGTCACTTGTGAGGCCACATCTGGTGCGCTGTGTCTAGTTTTGGGTTCCCCAGTACAATAAAGACATGAACAAACGGCAGATTCCACGGGAGGGACATCAAGATTAGCGGGTGGGAGCATGAATCAGCAGTGTAAATATGTAAAGAGACTGGAAGACTTGTATTTGTTTGGTTTGAAGATGAGAAGGCTAAGGGAAGATCTTCTTACCATCTTCAACTACGTAGTGGGAAGATGTAGAGAAAACGGAGCCAGACTCTTCCCAGAGATGAATTGTGAAATGACAAGAGGCAAGGGACACAACTTGCAGCAAGGGAAATTCTGATAAGCCATAAGGCAAAGTATCTTCACAGTGAGAGTAAACATACTCCGGAACAAGCTGCCCAGAGAGTTTCTGGCATTTCCATCCTTGGAGATAGTCAAAATATAACTGGGCAGGTAAGCAACCTGGTCTAGCTTTGAAGTTAGTCTTGCTTTGAGCCAGGCACTGGACCATGTGACCTCCAGGGTCCCCTCTGACCTGAACCATTCTGTGATGCTGTATGGCACGGTAGTGGAAGAAACAGATATTTTGAGGAGATCTAAGGTGGTGCAGGTCTCTCGAAGACCAATGGATTCAGAAGGCCTAGATACTACTCTCAGCCTGCCCCCAACATCCTGTGTGACCAACCACTCTGAGGCAGCTTCTGCATCCTCAGCTCCCAGTGAAGCTGGAGACAACAGAAATGTGTGTATTGTGTGAGCAATTGCCCACTGCCAACAGCAAGAGCCAGCCTAGCCTAGAGTCACTCCATCATCTTTCACAACTGAAAAACAGGGATACACACAGTGATACAGATGAACTGTATTTGAAGGATACCTGCTCCATAGCTGTGGAGCCGTCAGACGGGAAAGGAAAACATCTATGACTAACACGTACTAACATCCAATACTGCGGAAACCCATCCATTTTATCTGCCAACTTATCTGGAATGGAAATCAGCCGGGAGGGATTGCAGTTAAGTGGGGAATGTGAAAACATGATTTTAAATGTTTGGTAAGTACTCTTCAAGGCAATATTAACATTAATAATTCCTGCCGGCATTTGGACCTCCGTTGTCACCCACTCACTTTGGCATCTTATCATACATGAAAACTTTTGCCATTTAAGCTGGTTAGTAACATCCTCCGATATTCTCACTAGCACTTAACTTTCAATTTGTCATCATTTAGCATTCCCAGTTCATCTGTTTGTACAATTTTTTAACTTCTTCCGTATATGGATAATGCCATGTGTTGAAGAGGGCAATATGCAGAATCATTTCAAGCCTATGGAGGTCTGAATTTCACTACACAGCTCTGTCCGTGAATCTGAGTCATGAACTGTAGTACCACCTCTGTTCAGTCTAGGATCTAGGAGCTCTCTGTCATATAAAAATAGGAGCCACGCACCGCCTTTGTGTGCACTGAAGCTGCTGCCGAAGCCAACAGACCTGTGTGCACAGGAGGGATCATATGAATCTGGCTGTGGTCATCCTGTGGTACATAATCGTGGCTTAGTGGACAAATGCCGCATAAAGATACCCAAACGCACACCACAGTGCCACACAAAGGTACCCAAATCAACTGAAATATTGATATGTTATTTCAGCGATTGGTCAAGATGATTCATCTATTTCTCACCTTTAACAACAGGCTATATAATTACTACAGTATCTTCTTGCAATCATCAGAGAGGTACCTCCAGATGCTGATTACCTTGATCTTGGCAAGAAAAATTGCTAGCAGGCAGTTCTGCAAGGTCAGACTGACCTCCAACACACTTGAGGTGCCTTGGCATGAGAGAAGTCTTTGGGGGATCACTGGCCAATATAAGAAACATGATGAAGCAGCTATACGAAATGTAGCAGTAGTAATATTCCCAATAAGCACCTAGCTTTTCATAGCTGCAAGATTTTGAGTTTATTTTCTCATAAGAACTCTAGTATAACTCTAGGCCAGGAGCGATCAGCTCTCTACAGACCAGAATTAATAATTAAAATGAGCACCAGTGAATAGCTATAAGCTTTTAAAAAGCAATGGATTTCATATTTTGCTGATACTTTACTATTATCTTTGTTTCATGAAAATTACACAAAATCGAAAGTATGACTGACCTGTCCTTATTGCATGTTTAATTTTCATACCTACCTAAATAAATACATTTTCAGTATATAGGGGGTGTTGAGGACAACACGCATGGTGGGACATGCACCTTTTGGAGTAACTGGGGTTCAGGAGATGCTGCTTTGCACTGAGATATAACCCCAGCTTCTGTCTCCACACGTCGCTTCTCCCCACGGCTGGGAAGGAGGAACCACCAAGGCCAGTTACTGCTCGTCCTCCCCCAGGGATGCCTCAGGGGGTGGGGGCAGCAGGGCTCAGGGCATGGCTGGCTCCCAGAGCTGCACCGCAAAGGACTCCCACGCAGCTGCGGAGACCAGCTGGCCTCCTGGGCTCTGTACTTTTAACCAAGAACATGGGGGAAGCTGAAGCAGGTGAAAGGGAGAGCAGAGGGCTGCGGTAGTCTGATCGTGAGTAGATTTTTTTTCCACATGTTTTTTTCTTCCTGGCTGCTTTTTGTATGTAAATCTGTGGGTTCTATACTGGAGAGGGAATGCATGTGTTGTTATAAGCAGGGAGCATCCTATAGAATTCTTAAAGTAATAGATAATCTACAAACTTATACTGGCTCTTTTAGTTTCTTATGAATGGCTCAAAAGTATATTAAAGATGCAAGTTAAATACACATATATATATATTTATCAAGGGTATAAAGTCAGCGAGAAGCTACAATTTAAGGTCTAATGTAGAGTGGCAACCAGCACAGTCTGCCAAGGTTGAAGGGCTTTATCAGCAGTGTGACCTCACGGCCCAGTTTATGGCAGACACCGAAGGACTGAGTCTAACTGTTAGCTACAAGACAGCCACGGGCAGAAAATAGTTACAGAAATACTGGTCATTAGAACAAAAGAAAATTCTCTTTTAGTCCCACCCCCACAAAGACTATATTCAACTCAAAACTAGAAAACATGAAAAAAGAAGAGGTGATTATTTCAAACAAAATAAAATGCTCAGCGCTAGACCTAAAAAAAGATGGTAATTATATGGGCATACAGAAGATGCTACTTTTCAGAGAAGCATTTGCCTTGCTAACACCCTGTCTATCTGTGAGACAAAAAATACACAAACATATGAAAACGATAAAATGGGGTTATCCACAGGGGTAAACACATTCACAAGAGGGGGAGGCTGAAAGTCTGCATTTGCCAGTTACCCAGCGCACTACTACAGGGTGTCTCTCAATGGACAGTCTCTGCTCCTCTTCTCCCCTGTTGCTGCAGGGCTTGTTCTTCCCTGCTCACCCCCTGCCCGGCTGCATCTAACCCAGGTGTGCATGGGCCTGGGGTGTCTCCTGCTGCTTGCATGCTTTCAACATGCCATCTCTCCTACTTACTAAGAGGTCCCACCCGTGCGTGTTGAACTGACACCTCCTTCAGTCCGCCCTTGAGGTTTCTGTAATCATTAATTGATAATTAATACTCATCTCCTTGCAAAGTTATGCTTCTTCAAAGTCTCGAGTGAAGCATGCTTTTGCACACTCCTCTTTACAAGGAAAATAAAGACTCCACATAAGCAGATCTCTCTTTTTTCAGTGTTATGTTCTTGGTCAATTTGAGGGCTCACTGCAGCTTCTGACATATAAGGTCCACTGCCTCTCAGTCTGACCTCTTCTATTTCTTTCCCATGCAACTTACTGCTCCACAGTGAGCTCCTTGCCAGCACCTTCTGATGAGGAGCTCTCACTTCGGTTTTCAAGCAGCTCTTCCAGAAACGCTTTTGCCTTTTCTGTGTCTGGCTCATGAGCAAAGACACTTATTTTCCCAGTCTCTGAGCACAAACCACAGTCTATATCCCAAGAATGACAAGGCCTCAGGCCAAAAAACATATGAAGTGACAAGAAAGCACATCTAAATCTCCACGCAGCTTCACACGCATTGGTCAAAATCTTAATTAGGGGAGTAATAAGCCAATGAGATATGCTGTAACCTTTAAAATACATTCTGCTAGCACAGGTAGGAGCATTCAGCCTCGAGTCTGTGTGTACCCTGGATTGCTCTGAGTCGCCAGCACAATGACTGCAGGTGTAGACACATTTGTGTCAGCTTTGATCTATATAACATGAAGGCCACAGCAGCCTGGACCCCTGCACAAGCTATAAAAACCTGTCTGGACTCCATATGGGTCTTCAGGTGGCCAATTCCCTGCGAAGTTTGTACCGCAACAGCTCTAGTGCGATGGTTACTGAAGGGCTGATGTAAAGTCAGCACCAACACGTCTCAAGCAGCTGAACGCACGCTGTGTAGTTCCCACTGTTGCTAGTACCAAAGGTGGGAATTTTCAGGGACAAAATTATTATGGCATACACAGCTGGTATCAAGTACCACTTGCTTATTTAATTAAGAATTATATTTCCGTGTCCCGTGTTCTGGTCCCCGTTAATGCAAAAGCTCCACTCCGCCGCAGAGGTCCTGCAGTCCCACAGCTCTGTGCCCCGGTGGGTGTTGTCAGTGGCACAAAGGCAGGTTTGGTAGCAAGTACGATTTTTTGATTGAGTATATCCATCTCAGTGCAGTCACTGCACAGTAATTAAAGATGTCTTTCTATTACACTGAAGCTCTTCGTTAAGTCTTTTTTTGCCTAACAATAGACCTTGGAAATGAAAGAATCTATCTTAGAGCTTTCCCCACATGTGACTGGTTTACACTAAAGAATAGTTGTAACTTGCATTCTCCACATCAATTATTCCCCCTTGAATTACTTCAAAATCATAAAAAAAATTTCTAAACATTTTTAAGAAATAATTAAATTTCTAATGGAATTATTAACAGTTATTATCTCTGATAAGCATTAGAGAAAAGAAAATGACTATGTGAGAGATGCATGAGGGGTAGGCTACTTTTTATCATTAAATTACTTGCCTGTTTTGTAGCAAGATTTAGAGTCCCTGGGAGAGCCACAGTGTACAAGGTAATGTAAATGTACACAATAAAAAGCACACCAAGTTTTTCATCTAAATAAGATAGGCGAAAAAGACCAAAGGAAGTCTCATTACTGTACCAAAATCTTTGACAGGACACAAAGGAAAGGAAAAATTATTTGGTTTTGTTCATGACCGGAGAAGAAATCTACAGTAATATTAAAGAATCGTCCACTCCTCATTAAGCTCATTTGCTTCACCACTAATCCCTCACCTAGTGCAGTGTAAATTGAACCCGACTGGCCCTTCATCCAGCCTCAAAGCACCCTCCTGGAAAATCCTCATGGTCCAGTCTTCGTGACAAAGCAGGCAGTGGGACAGCAAGTGCTGCCCCACAGAAATGGTTGCGGGTTCAGCTGCACCACTCAAGAAAAGTAAAAACAACCCAGTGTAGAAGTGCAGCTGCCAAACACTTCTCAACCCAGATGGAAAATAAAACCTCTTGGTCCACTAGGAAACAGGGGCTTCTTCCTCACATCAGGCCACAGACCAGTTCTCTCACTGGACATTCCAGCTAGGGAAGATTTTTAGGCATCAACAAGCTTAACTCCAGCTGGAGCAGGGCTCCCTGCTTTATCATTAACCACTTGTCTTTAAAGTTGTCTGTTGACTTATTGATATCTTTACAGAACTCTGTTCAGCACTGCCAAAATTAATTCTTAAGAGATACGTTTAGGAAATTTTGTCCCAGTAGCCTCTGTTCTCATATAGCTTATACTAGATTATTTCAGTCAACTGAACAAAGTTTTCTGTCCTTTTCAATTATTCATTTTTTTTTTCTGAGATGTTATTTATACAGCAGTGTACACAGTGCTTTGCAGTAAGTAGGTATGTCAGGCAAAGAACAATGTCCTCTCGACAGCCTCTGCAGCCCGAAGAAACGAATAAGGTACAGAACAAAACAGTAAGAGTAAGGAAGCAAGGTCATTGCAGTTCAAATAATCCATGGAACCAAAGCAACGGTAAGAATGTTTGAAAAAGAAATACATTTGTCATATTGGGTAGAGTTTGTTCACTTAACTTTACACATCTATAATGCAAGGGTCCATGTCTGAGCTAGTCACCGGGAGCATCCTTTCTGGTGGTTTTAGCACAAGTGGTTTTAGCACTGAGATTCATCTCCTTTGGACACCTTTGGGAAGAGAGGAATCATGCGTTATGCTCTACTTATCATATCAACTGCCTCTCCATTGACTTTAACATAGCCAAGCTGACCAGCTCAGACCTGGATATCTACATTTAGTTAGATCATTCCAACCTACTATTCCAGCCACATGATATATCTTTTAAGTCCTGAGTAAATGAAATTTCTGCTTGACAAAGCTTCCAGCAGTGGTTCTCCATTCTTTTCCTCTGGGAGAGAGCTTTTTTTTAAATCCCCCATTCACAAACACTTTTTTCCTGGAGATAATTGCTAGATTAGCTCAACTAAATCAGCTGTCTCGTAGGCTGCACTCTAAATCAGATTTGGTTATAGGAGCCTATTTTTTAAAAGCTGTCTCCAGACATATTTTTTTCTTCTTGTTGTAAATAGATTCCTCTGTACATACTGTTTACAGCCCTGCCATGCAAAAGGCTGAGTCAGAGCAAACTGGAGTTGACCCGACTTAGCCTTTCACATGACTGATCACAAGCTGGGGTGGGGTAACCGGGGGGGAGGCGGAAACATTTTAACTGTGTCTGTAACCTGTGGACCACTCCACGGCACCACGTCCTCAGCCTCCATTGCTCCTGTTTAACATGGTGACCCACTGGGCAGGAACAACGTGGGCAGACACCCAACTAGGTTTTGCCTGGCACCCTGTGACTGCCATCAGCCCCGACCTGAAGCTCTCACCTTTGAGGAAGGGAGTGAGTTCAGCGCAGAGAGCACAACTGCACCATGTCCTGAGCACCTCCAGGTCACTGTGCCAGCAAGGAGAGCTGAGGATGCTCAACACTTGATCTTGCGCTGGAGGCTATGAATGTTGTCGCTAGAGAAAATACCTTCTCTTTCCTTCTGCAGGGACTGTGCTATGAGTATTAAGCCACTTCTGCTCCAGCACTGAGCAGCGATGACATTGCAGTGATTTGGTGGCAGGCGTTACTGAAGCCCATTGATCTGGGACGGAAAGTCTTGCCTCCCATTAACACTGCTAAACCTGAATCAGTTAGTCTCCTACATGAGACATCCTTTGTTTTTCTATTTAATAATTTCAGTAACTCTGCAATATGAAACTTTCTCAATCCAGTCCTTGTGTGTGGGAGGGTGTGAATATTTCCAGCTCATAGTAATGAACACTTTGGCACAGGCGATTGCAGCAGGCATGGGACTGCGAGCACCGCTTTCCAAGCCCAGCTCCAACATGCTCCTTGCTGCACCCCAGTGCTAATGCAATTAGCTTTGCTTTGTGCGTGCACCACGGTGAGACGGCACCGGCAGAGTGACAGAGGAGTGCTCGAAAGACCCTGACATTTATCTGTGCTATGTTACACACTAAAAATTAATCACGTTCCTTACATTTGGCTCTTCAGTCTGAAAAAGGCTGAGACACCCATGAAAACACAGCGTCCCTCTGCAGTGCTTTGAGCGGCACAGAAGAATGTATCCAGATCAGCTCAAAACTGGTCCCCTCTGGCAGGACCCGGGGCGGAAGGAGGCAGGTACGGACGTTGCCTGCTCGCTTCCCCAGAAAACAAAATCCCTGTCAGCTGCATTCAGGAGGAGTTTGAATCCCCCGTTTGTGTTCAACATACGCATTGCTTTCCGTTTCAATCCTGAAGCCGGGCTCCAGTGGAGACCTGGAGCAGCACAGACAGTATAAAACACTTCTGCTTTGCCTTTTCTGTGACTACCCTATGAATGCATTAACATTTTAGCGTTTTTTCTGCATTATGGCAACACAGAAGTGTTGATGCCATTTAAAATTGGTCCCAAGTAACTAATGAAGTTACTGTATGTTGCCATGGTATGCAAATTAGATTTGCAGCACAAAACCTGTATATTTAGCCAATCATGTTATTTCTTCTAAAATGAAGCCATACATTCCAGACTTTAAATACATAGAATGAAAAATATAAGTTAAGAGGAGAAAAAGCAAAATATCACCTAATGAAACAAGTTGATAACAGTTCATTGTGCATGGTTTAATTATGAAAAGCACATTCTTTTAAACAATACAGTACATACTAAAACTGAATAGACATAGATGTTAATTGTCTTCTCCATTACAAAGACAGAGCTAATGCCAGGGATTTGAGACAAATAGCACTTAACCTCCTGAACCCCAGATGAAGAGGGAGATAGATGTTTGCTTTTGATCATTCTGGTCTTTTCATGATCTGAATCAATAAGTACCCCTTATAGCTTTGAGTCATGTTTCTAATTAGTCAGCCTCTTGGGCCCGGTTTACAAAATAAAATATAAATCAACGCACATTTGTAAATTCCAACAAGCATTCTGGGCCAATGCCATCTCAATAAAATAATTAAAATGCCATCAGCCTGGTAACTTGCTCTCATCTCTGCCAAAATATACATACTGTCAAATGCCAACTCATATTTGGAGTGGTAAGGAAAAAGGTACTTTGAAGATACGATAGCTGCAATAAATATAAGATATAAAATACATCAGTCTTACTATAACCAATTAAAGCTTCACTTTTCTTTGTTAGTGCAAGGTATTGCAGAAAGAAAATTGATAAGGATTGCTGTTTACTATGAAGATGCATATGGTCCAGAAAAGCTCAATGAAGCTCACAATTGGCCAGGTCATATGAGGAGAGGCTGAGGGAGCTGGGCATGTTTAGCTTGGAGAAGAGGAGAATGAGGGGAGACCTCATTGCCCTCTACAACTGCCTGAAAGGAGGTTGGAGAGAGGTGGGTGTTGGCCTCTTCTCCCAGGTGAATAAGGATAGGACCAGAGGAAATGGTCTGAAGTTGCGGCAGGGGAGGTTTAGATTAGATATTAGGAAGAACTACTTTACTGAAAGAGTGGTCAGGCCCTGGAACAGCCTGCCCAGGGAGGTGGTTGAGTCACCATCCCTAGAGGTATTTAAGAAAGGTCTAGATGTGGCACTTCAGGGCATGCTGTAGTGGCAGAGATTGTAGGTTGTTTGGTTGGACTCGATGATGTCAAAGGTCCTTTCCAACCATGAAGATTCTATGATTCTATGATTCTAATTAGCTTCTCTAAGTCAAATGCAGCAGGTAAACTCCACATTACAGAGCAAAATACATACTGTGGCACATTGGGGCTTGAATTTTACAAAGGCACCAGCCTGTGTGGGACCCTCATCACTGGGGAGCATCCCAGAGACAAATTGTCCATTAGCAATATGATTAATTTTCCCTTCTTTCACTTACTGTTATGCCTCATGTGTACTAGGACAAATGTGTAAGGACAAATTATCAAAAACAGCCTCTGAAATCCCATCTGCCCCTCTCCGCATTCCCAGCTTTGTGTACACGCTGTCGCTTGCTGGTTCCAACAAAAGGCCAGATTTGGGTCTCGTTGACACCAGCAAAGGAAGGGAGATAGAAATTAGCACATTTACAATGGAAGCCAAATCCCTACAGCTCCGCAAATACAAAAGAAGGGACTGGAATTTCCCCATGAAGGGTTGTCAGTGAACCAGTTAGGTGGGACATGTGCCACACATCAAAGATCAAATATCTATAATTATGAGGAAGTGATAAAATCACCAGGCCCGTCAACAGTACCCAAGACTTGAGAAAGAATCTTTAAGGAGAGAAAACTGAAAGATACAGAAACATATAGGAAATAGAAGTACATTTTTTTGGCCAGTGTAGATGATGCCAAACTGTGCTGATATTTTGGGGTTTTGTATGGTAATTGCTGATGAAATGTCCTAAATTTCATTTACCTAAATTTAAGATAATCTACATATGGTGCCATATGAGAAACAGTTAAGCCTGAAGAGATCGGCATTAGTGTAAGAATCATAAATTTGCTCACAAACTGACTGGGATGGGAAAAGAAATGGGAAAGTTAGTGGTGGAATTCTCAAAGCACAAGTCTTAGTATGGAATGTGCTTAAAATTTTTTGCTAGTGACACTGGCACAAACGTAAGGACACCCAAAATGAACTGGGGGCTTCTGACACCCACTGGGAAGTAACAGAATCATGACGGGGGTTCAAAACAGTACAAAGGACTTAAAGACCTGGAGGAGAGGAACAGAATGGTAACACAAGTGGCACAAAAGGCTTATTAGGATTTAGTACAAGGGGGCAAAAACATTTCTTTTTTGGCTCCCCCAAGGTAACATTCTTAATTCTGTAGTGAAGTTTTAGCAGTCATCACCCACAGTTTGTCTCAGCACTATTTGTTTTTAAATCAAAGTGAGATGAAGTTCTCAGCAGAGAGATCTGTTGTTCTGTGTCCGTGTTTCACCAGGATCAGAAGCTGGCTCCCTTTCTGGGCTGGGCACAGCATCCCTGTTTTAAGGCCAGGCTGCAGGAGCCCCCGGGAAACCTGGCAGGGGGACAGGCGCTGGTGCTCCTGTGCCAAGCAGGTCTGCGTGGGCTACCGAGCTGCTTCCAGCGAGAACCGAAGGTGATGCTTCCAATATACGCCCCAAATATTCAGTACACGCCCAATACACCCCAAAATATTTCTTTTTGGCAGACCTTCCTTTTTCTTTTTGTCAAACCATTCTGCTCTCTGCAGTAATGCCACGGCTTTGATCTGAAAGCCCCAAGGCCAGAGAGCTGGGAGCACTGGAAGGATTCGGGCAATGCTAACGTCAAAATCCGCTTCCCTCTCAGAGCACCTTCAGCACTGGTCCTGAACAGGATTTACTGGGTCACCTCGCCAACAGGGGATAAAGGGGATGAAGAGGGACACGGTCTTGCTGGAGGTCACACTCATTTTGATAGTATTCTGGGAAATTCTCCACGGGTGTTTTTGGACACAGAGGCTCGCAAAAGATTTTAGTCAGGTGCTGGTCTGCAATCAGTTTTAAAAAAATAATTGTGGTAGTGTCTATCAATGAAATCACATAGCTTTACACTGGAAGTAGAAGGCTGAGGAGTTGGAACAGGAGCTCTGATTTTGTCCCTGCTGATAACTGAGGAATCAGGGACCGTGTGGCTACATTTTGTCACCCTGGCATAGAGGCCCATGAGAAGTGATGTAACAGTCACTGATTGGAAGACAGGTAAGTGAGCATGGGCTTGAAAAGTAGCATCCCTTATTTGGACAACCCCAACTGGAGCAAAAGACCAAACTGGAAATCCCTCTCTCAATATTTTATGTATATCAACTTAGTTTATTCATCTTAATTAACATGTCCTTCCACACTAAGAAGCTTAAGAATTTGTAACCATTTATTAGTTTGTATAAAACTAAGTTTTGTAAGCACACTAAGAGCAAGAGTACAGTAATGAGTTTCTAGGTCCTTGGCCTTTGTTGGACTGTGTTGTGATAAAAACAGTCCTGCTCAAAACCTCAGGAAGTGATGATATAATCATCTTTATGGATAACACAAAGGACTAATTTCCTTGTTTCATTGTTCTCCTGCTCTGAACTTAGCAAAAGACACAGAGAACCAGAGGAATACAAATCACATCTCTTTCCAACTCTGTGGCCTTACTACACTTCATAAACAGCAAAGCAGAGATGTCACCCACTCATCACAGAAAAGGGAAGGCAGTGTATTGCTTAATGGCTAATTGAGTAATCAATGATGTGCTTCATTGCCTTAAAAGAGTATAACAGGAGAACTAGTGAAATATACGGCAAGAGGAAGCCTTGCAGCACCTGGAGGTTCAGGGAACTCAGCCTTCTGTAGGATTAGGCACAAGAGGGTACAGAGGGTATAGGAGGATTTTGCCTCTCTCACCCTTTTCCCATCTATCATAAGGCTGCTTTAATCTTGGTTTTCTTATTTTTAAATTACTAGGATATGATTTTAAAGTCTCCTAATTTCCTCTGCTGCAACTTTCTGCAAATATGAATGATTGTATATATTTGCTAATTACCATTGTCTACAACAATCATTTCAAACACTAATTACTCTTAGGCATCTCTACAATTAAAGTTATTTTCAAAACCTGGAGGCCGCTGATGTTATATAAACAGGACAGAAAAAAAAATTACAAGCTCTTCAGTCTGTTTTATTCCAGTTCTACTCGTGGGCAACCTCCACTAGCACCAATGGACACCCTGCTCATTCCTTGAGGACAAGGAGTTGTAAGTAACAAGGAGAAGGCACAAGTGTCATCTGAGTTGTACTTCTTATTTGTAAGAGTGGTAGGGTGGCTTAGACCACGTGACACAGGGCAGTGCTAACTACTAGGTTGAAAACAAACATGGGACCATGTAAAACTGACAAGAGAATAAGTTATCCACAGAAGAAGGATGGGTTACGAAATGTTTTACGTCAATGTTACAGTGAACATATTCAGCCAGAAGAAATAGAGAAATTAGGCCTACGTACTGAAGCTAAATTTATATTTATTTTTATACTAGTGATAAACACAGATTTAAATAAATATCAAATACTGGCAACACCCAAAGCAATTGGATTTCTTCTTGAGAAGAGGCCATGTTCTCGTCTTTTGCCTAATGGAGGATGCTGGGCAGAGACTGTAGGCCACCTCTCCATGGTGGAATGTCATTAAATGCCAAATTCTAAAAATTACAGACCTTCTAATGAGTGCAAAATCTTTATTCCATGGCTGTAGTTGCATATGCAGCTTTCTATCACCATAGGCACAAAATTAGCAGTACAGTTGTGTATGTCTTTTGTATCTTATTCCTAAAGATAGCTCAATCTAGCTTGAGGCTAAGTTTTTCGAAACAGTAAAATCACTTCCCATTAAACAAATGTATTTTTAAGCTGTGATTAAGCTGTATAGCAACAAGCAAACAAGAATATGATGTAAATACAAATATACTAAGTGCAAAATATTCAAAAGGCACATATATACCTTAGGATCTTACACATTTCTTTGTGTTTTGTTTATTTTTTTCTTAAGTACCTTATGTGCCCTCGTCTCTGGGAAATTACACCTAGCCACTGAATTCTTTGTAATGTTTAGAAGCAAAACGCAGGGAAGTGAGATGAAAGGGAGGTGCTCGGACAGCAAGGTGGTGAGAGCGCTGCAAACACTTGGACAGATTTCGTATACGTTAATAAAAGTTTTGTTGAACACCTACCAAATTACTCCTGCCACACACCTGGCGTATCGGCAGCGCTGTGAGGGCGTAGCGAATGTTCAGGGATTGCACATTAAGGACGGCACTTCTGTCTACATGCACCCAGACGTGACCATAACCCTGCTGCTGCTTTCAGCCCTGACCTCTTCACAGTACAAAGGTGAGGTTCCTGGTGGCCAGGAACCTCAAGCAAGGGAGCATTTATACCTCGGAGCTCAGCCTCTCATCCACTCCCCTTTCACCAGCCGCAACAAGCCTGAAGCCCCCTCTGCTCATCACCCAGGGGAGGCCAATGTCAATGTTCGCTACAGGGCCCAGTCCTACCACCCTTGCCCTTGGGAGCAGCCTTGCACATTTTTCTTATAAATACTTTTATTCCTAGGGGCTAAACTTCCATCATTTGCCTTGGAGTGAAAAGCAAAACTGTAGCATATCACAAGACATGTGTTTCAGTCTTCAGCAGATGCAGATAACGGCACAGATTTCTCAGATTAGGCTGGAGAAATTCTTTGATACTTTAAAATAATTAAAATGGTCTGGCATGCAAATGTCAAAATGGAAGAAATTTAGCAGAAAATGGAGGAGAAATGGCCAGATCTTCCTATTATCACTTGCTGTACATCTCAAAAGACAGCTGATTCCCGGCTCGGTATGGGTTCCAGCATTCAGTGATTTATTGGGTAATTCAGCATTTGCCAGTATGTCTTGTGCTAATTAAATGCATCGCACTCTATTCAGAAATGTCACAATTGATTTGTCTTCTGCAAGCACTGACTTTATTTCAATCTTCTAAAAAAGATTTTATGAGCCCCAGATAACTTATCCTGGCACATTCATCTCCCGGGGCAGCTTCTGCATCTGAGGGCAGTATGGGAAGAAACCAACAGTGAACATCCAATACAAATGCCTTCTTTGGACAGCTTATTTATCTGATATGTGCTGGATATCCAGAACTAGGTAGCCTATATGGTGAAATTACAAGCTGCTCCATTGATGTATAAAAACACTCGAACATGACAGAAGTTAATATACAATATTGGCAGATTTTATGGGTTGATAGTCTGAGCCAAAGAGCCATGAGGATGGAGAATGCTGTAATCTGTAACAAGGTGTTTATTTACAAGTGGTTTTGTGACTGAATTCGGCTATTAACTAAATTGCATGAAGAGGAAATGAGCGTAACATAGCTCACCCTAAATATAAGATGCCAAAGCATGCTTAGTATAATATTCAGAGGCTGAGGACTACTCTGTCATTTTAATTCAGTGCTTTTCCCCCCCACATTATGCATAACTGAATGCTGAGGGTGAATTGCAGCATTCTGCTACTCAGTCATGGAAAATATAGTTACAGTGTACAGTAAAAAAATGCTTTGTTCTTGACACAAAATAGTGGTTGAAGCTTAATCAGGACTGAAAATCTGTGATGCAAGACAAGAAATACTACTTTGCATGTGACATAAGAAGAAAAAAAATTACCTGTTTTAAAGCAGGGAATGATTACCCAGAGAGGTGGCAGGAGGGCCAACAACACAAATGTTTTAAGTAGAGTATTTTAGCAGAAAACAATAATTTTCTGTTACTACTACTTCTGTCCCAGACCCTTTACTCCTTAGACTCTTCCGTGACAGAAATTGTTGCAGAAAGGAAACGTGCTGCCTCGATGAGAAACTTTCCAGAATAGGCTCGAATCAGTTAAGCACAGTTTGAATTTGTCATTTGTCACATTAGCAACTGAATGTTGCATGTGTAGCAGTTTGGTGTGTATAACAGAGGGAGGACCCTGTGTCTATTTTTGCTGCACAGGCTTCTGCTGCTGAGCCCCAACCAAGGATACCTACCATAAGTGGCTGTCTGAGATACTGCGGCAATGATGACATTTAACTGGAAGACAGTGATTCACACAGTTTACTCCCTGGTGTCAGACGGTGACTCTTTATACACTTTCTGAAGAAAAGCCATTGCAACGGCCACGAACATGATCATTTGGCCATGGCCATTCATCTTGCGGAAACACGGATGAGTGTTGAGTAGAACTGGACTGTTGGCTCGAGGTTCCTGTCCATTTGTAAGTCTTTGTTGTCTCCTCTTCACTGGCTTGTTTGGGAAAGTGAGGAAACACAGTGTAAGAACTGGGACAGGAAGGAAACTCTTGGGTCCTTTATTCTGCAACTCCAGACAGTCATACTATACACTTCTTCTCATAAACTCATCAAGTTCTGACCGCTGAAACTACCTCTTTGATGAGGCTGTTCCAGAATCTCAACAATTAGAAATGCTTTTTTACTAATTTCCATCTTAGAATATATGTTTATTTGTTCAGTGCTTATTTGATTCTTGCTTAAATAGCTCTTCTACATTCTGACTACATATGTCCTTTATGCATTTATAGAGCACAATCACATGCTCTCCCAGTTTCCACCCAGCCAGCCTGCTAAGCTCTAACAACCAAATGTTTTAATCTCCATCCCTCTGGTCATCCTCGCTCCCTGCACCAATTCTAATTGGAATTCATCTTTCTAGCACACAGATAGCTAGAGCTATTTCCAATAATCTGTATTGTACGATGACTCTTATGCTTTCCTCTTCTTTTCTGAAAATGCTTTGTATGCTACAATAGTATCAAATTTGAGTTTTTCATAATTGCATGATAATTATCGCTTACAGCCACTCTGTCATTGAGTAACGCCCCCCAGTTTTCTCCTTTTTCGTTTCAAACCAATGAATTCCCAGTTTACCTCAAAAGATTCTGTTACTCTCTCTTAACTGCAATTATATTTTACCCAATTTTCTATTACCTAATCTATTTCGGTCCTGTAGTCACCCAGTTCTTCATGGTATTCTAATTTTTTGCTCTACACTATTTTCTGGTGCAACAGTGGTCTCACTTTTTAGGATGATGTCACACATAACAAGAAAAGCTACAAGCTAGGAATATTGCCTACTTACTAACATTAAGCCATTTGTTAGTAGAGAAAGCAAGTTCTACCAAGGGATTCCTTTTTCTGTATTCAGAATGTATTACATATAAAATACCATATAAATACCATTAAATAAAATACCATACCATAAAATAATACCATAAATACCATAAAATACCATAAAATACCATATAATACCATTACATATAAAACACCAAAATGCCGTTTACATGAAAGAGGGGAAAATTACATACCAGAAGACATCTTTGCTGCAACCATATTTTAGTATTGCTTTATTTTTCCATGTTGCTGATAAAGAAGGATGCCATGTAAGTTACTGCCCATTTACTTCTAAAAGGAGCATTTGCTTCTGTAATAAAGGGTAAACATTTGTCTCCAGAAGTATTTTGGGATATCATTACTGCAAAAGGCTGAGATTACTCACAAAAAGGCAATATTTTCAAAACCGTAGTTTTTCATAAGTGACTGTTGGAAAGTAAGAATTAGTAGTTTGTCAAAGCCTTACAAGATGGTATTTTAGAGAACCGAGACGAAGGAACAAATCTGGTTAAAGAAGAGAATCACATTACATATGGAAACTTAGCTGATTAGTAGAGTCATGGAATATGCTTCTATTTCATCAGGAAAACTGTCTTTCAGGAATGGGGTTATGTTGATGCAGAAAGCTCAAATCTAACACAGTATCTGGTGTTCTGATAAGTTTTGCTTTCAGCTGCAATTGCCAAGTCACCAGTTTTAGGTCATGCAAAGAATCAGTGTTCCAGGGGTAACCTCCAGAGCAATTGCTGCTCTTTTGTCAACACAAGAAATTACTATTCCTGCTTATGCTATTGTATCTTTCAACACAGATTTTTACCACCAGGGATCACATTTTCAGAAGGGGCCTTCAAATTTGCAAATTGAGTTTAATGTCCCACGTTTCCTGTTTGGTAAGTCTTCTACTTTCACAAACTGGGCAATGGCAAAGTGAGATGGCTGAGGGCTGATACCCCTCACCTACTGAATATGCAGTAGTGAAGGTCATGTTTAAATGTGACGTCCCTGCTTGTCTAGCTGGAGACACTGACAACAGTGTCACTTCTTGGTTTGCCCATGGTACAGGTCAGCGCTCCCAGGAGGAGGGATTACTGGTGTCTCAGTCAGTCTCTGAAGAAAGAACATCCTCATACACCCTACTGTATGAGACTTTTCTCATTTCTTTTAAACTTAACTTCTTGCTTGAGCCTATTACATTGCATACAGGGGGAAAAAAATGGGGCTTAGTCCAATTAAATATTCTAATCAGAAGTTAGAGTACGGTTAATGCCTGGAAGATAGAAGCAATGCATCTCGATTTCCCTGAGCACCTCCTAATGGGATAGTTGCTAATGTTGCTGCTTTTTCTTCTACGAATGCAAAGCTGATGCACTTTACAAATATCTCCTATTCGCTTTCCTGCCAATTCGTTCCCATTGGAGTCATTGGCAAAAGTCCCATTGATCACACAGACAGCATGATCAATGCCTCCTGTACCTGGGTGTTTGTCTTTTGTTTTAGGAGATATTTGACTGAGTTTCATCCTACTGGCACACTTGTTCAGCCTACTTGAAGGGCTTCCCTTCATGGCACTGTCACAAATGAGGATGGTCATTTAACAGAGGTGAGCAAGACCTTCCTCTGAGTCCTTTGAGGCGATAGTGTGCATATCAGCTGGTATTTAGATTAAAAGCTAGTAGAAAGGTCTTGGTAGGGAGGAAAGCCTAATTGCTGACTTGCACGGCACATGCATAAAGAAAAGCCTTTTCCTAGACCCCTAGGATACACATGCACCACAGAGGAGCTGTATGTTAGAGCACTCCAGAGGTCCACAAACACAGCACAGCTAGCTCAAGTCCTGGGAGAAGTCTGTCCTTCCTTCCTGGCTGTGGGATTGCTCCCCTCTGGCTTGGAGAGGTTGTAACATGCTATTGTGGGCAGTACGAGTATGTTTCTCTTCTCTTCCTTCCCACACCGTTTACACTTCTCAGACAGGAAAGAAATGAACTACTCTTTCGGCATTTCTACATCTTCTTTTTGCATCCCCTGCCTCTTTGGTATGTCCCAGAAGCTCCAGTCCTGAGTGCAGTTCCCCAGGGCAAGTTGCAGTGTGCCGTCCTGAGCACATATCTCTCCAAGAGCCTGCATTTTCACTGGGTGAGAGACAAACGCTGAAGACAGAGAAGGATTCTCTGTAGGACTATGCAGGACTGTTCTGCCCTTATTTTTATTTGGACCTCTGTCAAATAAAAGCAAGCGTTTGCTGTCTGAGCTGGGTCCTCTCACTATGGCAACAAACGCGGAGTTGAGAGAGCTGGAGCACCTGGAAGGGAAAACAGGTTTCAGAGACATCATGTAGTCAGGACAGCGTCCCTGAGCCCGCATTTAATGCCTCCTTGATGTCCCCCATCTGGGAGGAACTGGTGCCGGATTCCACGTGGCGCGGTGCTCCCCCAGCCTCCTCTCCAGCCTCCCACGCAGCCTCGCCGCCTCTGCCAGGCAGCCTCCCACGCCGGCTGAGACAGCACGCTGGCCACCCGACGGAGCAGGCCCTGTGCCCTGGCCACCACCGAGCCCCTCCATGCTCCCCATCTCCCCCAGGGTTTCCCAGGAGAATGGCAAAGAAGCCTTCACTTCTCAGTCATTCTTGGAAGGCAGGCGTTCGGCCCACAGAAGCAGGAAGACTATGTTTCTTTCATTTGCAATTAAAATACAGCTCTTAAGCACCACATTTGAACGCAGAAGTAAAATAAACAATAAATCAACAAAAGCATAGTTTGTTAGTTGAGATAAAACTGCTAAATTCTGCCTTTGCTGCTCGCTTTCTGGAATCTGACAGAATCCAGTCAGTCCCTGGGTGCCAAGGATTCAAATAAAAAATATATACATAAAAACAGACAGTTACTTCTAGCAGAAAGCCAGGATTCGTGCATGATAGACTCTAGAATAGATATTACTCAGTAGCTGCATCTGCTGAAAGTCTGGATCTTTCCCTGGAATCTGTCATTTTACCTTCAAACCATAAGCGGAACTGAGGGGTTTCTTAGGGACCGTGAGCTCGTACCTGCTGTGAAGGTAAAGGTTGACCACAGGTGCTCAGGAGAGCTGAGACAGTCATGTGCAACTAAAACATGGAAAAAAATATTAGCCCTGTTGCCAGAAAACCACCAGCAATAGAATAATTTGTGTTTCTGGCATATGGACAACCTGCTTCACTGAGTTTATTTAAATTGGTTGTATGCATTCAAACACGCAGTGTTTAGTTGTATCCAGCTTCCTGATCGGTTTGCAGCGTGAGAACCATAGAATCATAGAATCATAGGGTTGGAAGGGACCTCTGGAGATCATCTAGTCCAACCCCCCTGCCAGAGCAGGGTCACCTAGAGCAGGTTGCACAGGAACGCGTCCAGGTGGGTTTTGAATGTCTCCAGAGTTGGAGACTCCACCACATCTCTGGGCAGCCTGTTCCAGTGCTCTGCCACCCTCAAAGTAAAGAAGATCCTCCTCATGTTGAGATGGAAGTTCCTATGCTCAAGTTTGTGCCCATTACCTCTTGTCCTGTTGCCAGGCACCATTGAAAAATAACTGGCCCCCTCCTCCTGACACCCACCCTTTGAGTATTTATAAGTGTTGATAAGATCCCCCCTCAGTCATCTTTTTTCCAGACTGAAGAAACCCAAATCCCTCAGTCTTTCTTCATAAGAGAGGTGTTCGAGTCCCCTAATCATCTTAGTAGCCCTTTGCTGCACCCTCTCCAGCAGTTCCCTGTCCCTCTTGAACCGGGGAGCCCAGAACTGGACACAGTACTCCACATGCAGCCTCACCAGGGCAGAGTAGAGGGGGAGGGTGACCTCCCTTGACCTGCTGGCCACACTCTTCTTGATGCACCCCAGGATGCCATTGGCCTTCTTGGCCGCGAGGGCACATTGCTGGCTCATGGGCATCCTGTTGTCCACCAGGACTCCCAGGTCTCTTTCAGATGAGCTGCTCTCCAGCAGGTCAGCCCCCAACCTGTACTGGTGCATTGGGTTATTCCTCCCCAGGTGCAGCACCCTACACTTGCATGTAGGGTGTAGAAACTACATGTGAAAACTGCAAGTGGATGGCTTTGTCCTGGGCCAGTGGCCTCAAAAGGCATCGAGGAAATTTGCGGTTTCCCTGAACCCTACACGTGTTTCCTCTCTCAGTTCTTCCTCTGTCTGTCATTCCTGTGCTGGTGGAAATGCTCCATACCAAATTTCTGCACCTGTTACTCTCATAAAACATCAGAAATACCTGCCCTTGGTGTGAGTGTGACTATTCACGGTGACAGGAGCCTGCAGAGTCGCAACCCTCGTTGAGAAGACACCCGCTGCAATTGATAGATGAGGTGATTCCCACCAGCAGCACTACCCAAAGGAAGGGAAAAAAGCAGAGAAGCGCTGAGGACATCCTGCAGTCAAGTGGCAACTGAGTTGCAGAATATCAGTCTTACTTGCTAATTGCTGTGATTTGATCGTGAGACAGGTGGAGGTCTGCAAGAAAGCAACCTGATTTGTTCAGTGGAAGATAAAAGCACTTTTTGGGGTGTAATCCAGAAAATTCTTTTGAGTACTCACCTGGGCAAGGTCAGGGCCTAAACCACATCCTTTTATTTGAAAAAGAGTTTTGATGGAGGAAGGATACTGTGGCGAGTGTGAAAGTCCCTTTCAGGATTGCCTGTGTTTGAATGAGTCTGAATGAGAATTAACTCTTGAATTCTGGACAGCAGTAAGCGGAAAATGCATTGGCAAATGAGACATTTGTTTCTCTCTGGCAGGGAGTACGGTGACAAGCCGGAAGGACAGAAGAGATGGTCAGATGTTGCTTAGAAATAAAAACAAAATGCTTTTTGCAGGAAGCACAGAGAAATGAGTCAAACAGGGAATTAAGAGGAAGATTCAGAAAACAGATCACACAAAAAGAAAAAGAAAAAACCCAGAAGCCGCTGATGCTGTAGAAGGAAGAGAGAAAAACAAACAAGCTGGGAAGAAAAACCTAAAAATTTACTGTGGTCCATGAGAAGAAAATAACTGGCCGCGTTGTAGAAACCGATCACTCAAACAGTCCATAGGTAAGAGAGGCTGCAAGACAGGTCTCTACGTCTTGCCACATCCTCAGCTGCCTTCAGGAAATCAGTACGTGTCAGCTGAAATGACACCAGTGGAGTTCCTGGACCAAAGATTTCAAATGGTTGTGATTAGCTGGCTGTCGATAGCAGCTGTGTAACTGAAGTAAAATCCTTTCTAAGGGGAAGCTGTGAGTGTATCATCAAAACCAAATCACAATGAAACCCAAAAGGCGGAGGAATAATCCACATTGACTCAGTGATGTTTGAGAGATCCAACTCAGAACTGCAGTCCTGTTTTTCCAATTGGGAAGAAAAATATTTAGACCCAGAACCTGGAAACCCTCATGGCTTTGGGTGTGAGCAACACTTGTATGAAGCTGGGCCAGCTGATCACATCCCACTTGAATGGTGGGATTACAGTGACAATAAGTCACACCAGCGAAGGCCCTTGTTTCTGGTGTCACACTGCTATCACTAAGCATGCACAAATGCCTTTCAGCAATTAAACCGCAACTCTTTATTTGAAATGCCTTTTTAGAAAGAAATGAGGCTGGCTTGTGGGAGGTCAACCAACATAACCAGCAAAGGAAACCTCCTGCTCTCATCGGAGGGCAAATGGTGAAATACAATAAAATAGTAAGAAAGCTACAGCAAGCAAGGTGAGGGTTGATCAAGTGCACTTATTGTGGGGACACTTAGGAACAAATCTGATCACCATGGCAAGCTCCTATAAAAAGTCTGCCAAAGGATGGTCACTAAATGTGACTTCAGTGGCACTCTCTGCTGCCTAGAATGACCCTAGTGAAGATGGCTACTCCAGTTCGGGCTTCCAGAGCGCACTTCACCTTACGCTGCTCAGTCAGTATTCCACACAGTGTTAGCAATGGCTGCTTTTCCTCAATACAGCAAGTCTCACAAAAGTCTGCTAATGACAATTGGAAGAGAGAAAAATTTTCTTCTCTCATTGCCAGCGAACTTGTCTTGGACAGCAGATGGACGTCCATGTCAGTGAGACCATGGATTAGCAGGCAGACTGTATTGCATGGGAACTTCACGCAATCAGCTCTGCATGGAGGGAAGGTCCCTTACTGCTAGGCTCTGGAAAGGCTAACAAGAATTTCACCGAACGTAAGCACCAAGCAAATGAAATAAAAAGTTGGAAATAGTTGTTCTTTGCTATTTTGTCATCCTTTTACTCTGCACGTTATGAAGTCCTTCCTACTCTTTTAAACAGTCCTGCTTTAGAGTATTTGCATTAGTTTTGGACCAGATGGAGTCATTCATTGACAGGCAATACTGTATAACAAGTGTCCAATAATTAATAATTAACTTGGCATTTCATAATTTGTTATAAAAATCATCATACACTAATTTACTGCAATTATCAATCCAACAGGCAATTCCAGATGTCTGCTATAGCTTGGCATTAGCTCATGTTCTTAATGTACTTATGGTACAGCATTTTCATTTTAAAAAAGAGCTCTAGCAAAACTTTACAACCAAAATACACAGAAAAAATCATCAGTTCTCTTCCCCACACTCAAATGTATTATAGCTTTTCAGTGTCAGTAGAGAGTGTAGATCTTCTCTTGCGAACGGTGATTGAAGTTTTGTGCTTTTCTGATGGAAACCTTGCTACTACTTCCAGAGCCATGAAAATTTCTCTGTGCAACAGCAGGAGGCTCAAGTTTTGTTGTCTTTAAGGTAAACCAGGATTTCTGGTCCATGGCCTAATAAGAAAGGCCTCCTAAGGAATATTCCTACTCAGGTACAAAGCTTTTGAGCTACATTGCACAGAATGTAAAAATGTGAGCTTTTTTTCAGTATATTTGGAGAGACCCTGCCATTACAGCAGAAACTCTTTTGAAAAGAGCAATAAGAAATCTGTCCATGCAACTACCATGTGACCCTCATACGACTTCATTGGCTATTTTGTAAATCTACATGTGAACCTACATTTGCACCATGTACATGACCCCTCTTGAGGCTGGAAGTAGGACCAAAGCATAATTACAAAGGTAGTCAGCACATTTGTGCACATAAAGTGGCCTCTTTCCCATAGCTCCAGTTTATCACAGGAGCGTAACTAAGGGAGTTTCTGAGACACGGGGGTGTTTCAAATGCTTCTGACCACAGTTCCCACAGTATGGCACAACACAGTAGTACTGGGATGAGTCCGAGGTTCAATCTCTTCAAAACGATTTTGCATCAGGTTAATTCAGAACTCAGGACAAGTACTCAAAGAAACCGAATGTCTTACTCACCTACAGATGCGTACCATTTTCACTAACCAGGGTTAACGTCATTTTGGCTTATGGTCTAACAGTATCTATCAGTGCAGTAAAGTATCTGAGAATTTTTCAGACACGAAGGCAGGCAATATCTAAAATTATGCTTGCAGTTTTCCATGGCAGATTTTTGCACGTTTCAGATATGTCTGTGTACACTAATTAGATATAGTTAGCTCTACAGTTAATGAAGAAAATGCCTACATGGGCATGCAGATGCAGCGTCTAACTGCGTAAGTTTCCCGAAGAGCTCTGACAGCACATGGCAGGTTTGGTTTAGGGCATCAGGATATGGGCTCCCCTTTCTAGTGGGATTCTCCAGAAGTGTCTCTGCCGTACCACCACTCCAGGCTCCCCCACAGCTGGAGCGCTGGAGAATGAATGTCCAGGCCACACCTAATATACCATCTTGCTGTTGAAAAGTCATGAGCCCTTTGCAACATTTAATGGTGCTACTTAAAGCTTCAGCTCCTGGAGTCAAATAGTTTCATCTCAAAATGTTTGATGCTGGCTTCAAAACCAAAACAAGCCAGCACACCTCTCCCTCCCCAACAGCTCTAGCCCCAAGGGGAGCTTCTGAGAAAACCCTATGAACGTGATCCAAGGGCTCGCAAAGACTGAGAAGCTAAATGAGAGCTCAAGCTGTGTGACTTCTCTCTCAGATCCCAGGCTGCCCGGAATGGGGGGCTCCTTCCCCATGCCGCCAGAGGAACCCTCCCCGTGCCGCTGGGGAGCGGACAGCCCTTGGGCTGCGCACAAACACTCCCCGCTGCAGAGCAAATCCCTCGCTTTCCCAGTAACTCTGCGGGCAGGAGCATCCATCCCAGTTGCTCCCCGGCTGCTCCCACCCTTGCTTTGATGCTTTTAGTAAAAGGAGCTCCCTGAGACAGAAATGTCTCCAATTTTTTCTTTCCCCTGTCTTGTTTGTAGCCCTGGAAGAGCTTTTTTTAATAAGCCTTGGTTTCAGTGTATTCTGCCAGTTCAGACAAGCTCTGCAGACTTTAGATTCCAGCTTTTTCTTAGCCCACAGGCAAATTAGAAATACATGCACATTTTAGGAGAATAGAAATCTCAGAGGGACACCTAAAGGGAACTGGAACGCTTTCACAGCTAAGTCACACCAAGGGATGTTACCTTTATTCAAATAACCTTTACATAAGTGATCATTTGTACTGCCTGTGAGATGTCAAAGCAGTCGAGATAATCAGCAAAATGTCAATTCTCCTGCTTTCAACAGACTTTGCTACAGAACCCAGCAGAATCCTCTGCCCCTCTGGGGATAGAGTTGTCACGCGGCAGGAGTCAGAAGTGAAGGTGGGGTAGTTAATATCCCAAGCAAGGCACCTACATTGATCTCCAGTCTACTCCCGTTCATATTTCTCTCGGCGGGATTAGATGCAGAACAGCCTCCCCGAAGACCACTTAGCAGGCAGGCTGTGATTTGAACAACTTCAGGGCTTCTCCATCGGGTTGTTACCGAAGACTAACAACCAACATTTCTCAAGATGCTCTGCCCTTTTACTTAAGGTTGTTTCGTGCCTGCTAACCAAACTGATATCTCAATCATGGCAGATTAATGTCACTTTGCTATACCCTGAGAAAAAAGGGGGAAAAAAAAGTGTGTTCCTTCCTTCATAAAGGCCACCACACAAGAAGTGACCAAGACGAAGTTGCACTATCTGTTTGCCCATCTGCTCTGTACCCTGTCAGTCAGGGCCTGTATTTTCTTCCTCTTTAGCGAGGGAGACTCTGTCCTGTGTGGTGAAAGACGCTGGGTAAATAGTTATAAACACCATCAAGCCTATAAGAGGGGCAGTGAGTGATAAATAATTTGCTTTCATCAGAACTGCTGAATCTTATTACAAGTTCAGCAATTGCATGTCGTCTAGCCCACAACCATGCCAGAAAAGGGGAATAATTTCAACAATCTTGTGGCTAGATATATTGAACTGCTGTACAAGCATTGAACTTACCACTCTTTTACCCTTCGTCCTTTGAAAGGTGACGAGGCTGCTATTACAGTGGAGCCCGCAAAACGCAAAATGGAAACCATTTCAATTTGATTTTTGGAGAAGATTTTGTTATAAATCAATGACAAACTGTCCCTGGAGGATGTTTATATCCTCACCTTCTTTTCAACCCCACTACAAGGCTTATTGTATTTTATATGTCCAGAGATATATGAAACCGCTCTGATTGTCTCCGTTCTGCCCCCCCCATGCTATTAGTGTCTGTGTATATAAAAATATGTGTGGTCACAAAGGAAACGGGGCGAGGGGGCCTCCATTAGCTCTGCAGGCTGGTTCAGAAGTGACAGCTGGAAGGCCCACTGTGACGAATTACATGGAAAAAACCCTTTTTTTAACACTTCAGGCTGATGAAAGACCTGGGGAAAGTGGATGCACTTAAACTTCCACTCTGAGTTTCCATAACCAAATGTGACGACAGCAACAAAGAAACCTCTCCCATCTCTTCTCTTCTTCTTCAAAAAAAAAAAGCCGGAAATAGTTATTTTCACATGTTGATTCTCATCTTGACTCCAGGAAAGAAACAGCTTGAGAAGGCACATGCCTTCCATGAAATAACCAAAACTCCAAACCGCTTCTCGCTGTCTGTTCTGTTCCTGGCCTTCTGATCTATGCTAATTGCTAAACTTTTGAGTATGCACTTGAAATTTTCTGTGGGCAATGTGACTCTCTTCAAATAAAAATAGATGCCAGAAATTCTTTTCTAACTGAAATACAGAGAATGACATTTAACGTAAGTGTTTAATCATTATTAATTGCTTTGGTATTCACTGAAATTATGGTGGGTTCATTTGAATGTACAGCATCTTTTCTGAGAATACTCCGTACGAGTAGATATACCAGATCAGAGTAAAAAAGCATAGGGAAGCCTTCTAGGAATGTGATTTAATCCATAGAGGTGTATGCTGGAGCTGGTTAAAAATTCCAATTATTTGTTCTTACATACCTTTAAAAAATAACCCGCAGTATTTTACCCTATAAACAGTTTTGTTGAAAACCTGAAGCCTAAAAAATTTTCAAAGCAAAATTATTTAAATCATTCATTTTAAAAAAATTCGGTTTTACTTTTTAAATAAATCGTTCCCAATAAGCTTTGTGATAAGGCTATATTTTGTATTTTGCTTAAAAAAAAAAACAACCAAAAAAAGGAAAGCAGCGAGCTCTAGCCCAGGCAGACAGGCACCAAGTCGTTGGGCAAATTGCACACAATCTGTCAAGGAACGTGACATCCCAAAGCCTTGCCATAAAGGCCACAACAGCGTTTTTTCTTGCAAGTCTAGGGAAAACTGTGAGCAATCCTGCCAGCGCAGGGGCAGAGAGACTCCCGAGTATACTCAGAGGACAATTTTCGGTTGTGACCCTTTCTCTATTAAGTCAGGACTCTCAACCTCTTAACACAAAGGTCTGGTGCAAATTCCTCCACTTTTCTCTTCTCTGGAAAACCCTATTAAGACTTTCGTCCTCTTTACAACAACAGAAATACAGTGACAAGAGCTGGCAGTTCCAGTGAACAGAGCAGTTATAGCCACATAGGGCGATACGCAGCCATTTGTTTACAAGAACACACACACAGATGCCATACAATTCAGATTCGGAAGAAAACAAGTTTAAAATGTTATTACTTCTTCCTCTTCTCTCATAACCGTTTCTTCCAATCTCCTACTCATTACATATACCATTTTGCATGTTTCAGCCATGAATCCCTTAGCTGAATGGGGTCAAACTTTTCAACATTAGACACCAAAGTTTGCTAACGAGCCAGTCGAGGGGATCGCAATTTTTACTCAGTTTTCATTGCTGAGAATGGCATGGTCTGATAACGGGCACCAAACAGAAAAGGCAAACACAGGCTAGGTAAAGGGAAAGAAAACAGTTGTTTTACTGGGAAAAACTATCTTGATGATCGGAAGAGCAACTCATTTTCTTTTTAAAGTTGTGAGCAGGGCAGGTTTTTATAAACTGCATGACTATAGCTGCAGGAATCTAGAGCGATGGATGCTGAGGAATCATGAGTTAAAAATAAATGTTTCAGAGAGATAATAAATCTATTTATATGACAATTTCTATTCCCACTTCAGAAGGTGAGGGTACAGCTGAAGACCTGCAGCGGTGAGCATTTGGATATCTATCCCTACATTGTACCTGTGCTACCCACCCTGTCACCCCTCCTGCACACTGAATACGATACCACAGTAATGCATTTTTCTGTCATGTTAATAATTGTACCTTAGCTCTCATGCCCTACATTTACAGTTGGGAAAGCTTAAACAGAAAGAGTCATCTGGCCTTTTACATATAAAAGTTGTTATTTTATCTTAATGCAACAAAAGAATAGTTACGCTACTTAATCACGTATAAAGATTACTTAGAACCAGGCAGACATTCATGTAGCAAAGTTTATATTTCTTTTACAAAATACAGAAATGTTCCACTTTGGTGGCTTAGAGAAGCTGAAGGAACAAGCATAATGACATTTTCAAGTAAGAAGAAAGAAATCTGGCTTATTTGTAGAAGCAAGGCAAAAGGCGATGGGAGATGTGAATTCTCTTTCTCAAATTAGAGAAAACATTTGAAAATATATGCCTTGAACTCTCTACTTTTACATTTGTTGATGGAATTCCTGATAGAATGAGAGTCCTGCTACTAGACTCCAAAAGATCAATACTGGAGTTGGTAGGAATTTTTCTGGTAAGATAGCTTTCTGTCACAAATATCTCAACTGCTCAAAACCAAAAGTCTGCGCAAAAAATAGATGTGCTTCAATAAAGATGACTATGCTGGGGCAAGGAGGTAAAGAAAAGAAAAAAGATTCAGAGCTAATATTTGCATCCTAGCCTTTTTCTCTCAGACGAGCAGCCAAAATACTGTGTTTTCAGTCATTCTGAGGTGAGCAAGACCAGAACCAGAACTGCGAAGGAAGGATAGGCTGTAACCCCCATTATTTTACTTGGTGTGACTTGTGCTTTTAAACCTGAGACAAGCAATAAGCTTTCTCTTTCGTACCCCTATTGACACAACATTTATATCTGTCCTGAATGAGAACCAGTCTATTTGATTTTCTCATTTCTCCAGTTTGAAAACAGGTGAACATACTTGGGTCCATCCCCATGTGGTACAGGCAATCAAGAAAACTTTTCCAAGGAGGCTGAAAAACATTTCCTATTTGGACTTATTTAATATTACTAGTGGCTGCAGAGACACTTTCAGAGTCTTAAAAAGGTGTTGAAAAAATGTCCTTTCACAGCGAAGTGAAAAAAAGCTTGACAGCAAGATAGCTACCTTCACAATTAAAAACATCAGCAAAACTGTAGCTAAGTGTTTCAAATTCAGTTCTATCAAGTGTTAAACTGCAAACTATATGAATCCATCTTTAATGGCCAACAGCTTGCTATCTAACTGCATACCTTCTGGCACATTGATGCAGACACATAGTAAAAACAAGGCATTTTAAGGTATTTCATACAATTTTTTCAAGTCGCCAATGAAATGTAGTTCTCTTTTACAACTGGAACTTTCCACAGTGGTGTCAGCAGCAGTCATATGGTCTTCACAGACATTAACAACATCTGAACAATTATTACTGAGGGAACCATTGAAAAAGCATACAACCAGCTACTTCTTCTTAATGGATAAGGATCATATTTTTTAATCTTATACTTGGTAAACAATATTTGAAAATTAGTGGACTGAGCTTTTTGGGTCTCTTTATTCTCACGTTTTCCAAACCTTAACTCTTCATTGAAACTTTTCCCAGAGCCCTTTTTGTGGTTTTCAGTATCCTTTGTGAAGAGACAAGGATGGGAAGGAATGATGAGGTACGACTTGAGTCACTGTCACTATAGTGTTGAGGTAGTTCCATCTTCCTCTTTTTGATACTGGCAGGTGTAAGTACACAGGAATTACACTGCTGTCTTGCATACGGCCTCAGACTCGGGGCTCGGCTTCTTTTGGTTATCTGCTTGGATTCCTATGTCATTTTCAGAACCACTGAGTCATGCCCTCACCTGATCAATATTCTCTTAGTCTAGATATAAGACTTCATATGGGGATGAACTTAAAAAATATGTTCTTCAGGTAAGTAGAGCATACATAATTTATCCCATTGTGATTTCTGTATCTATCTGTAAATTTTAGCATGATGATTCAAAAATAATTAGCAAGACAATGGAACAGCAACAAGCCAAGAACAGATATCCTGTTCCTGTCAGATAATTATTTTCCCATTGACAATTATTTTGTGAGACTTACTAAGTACTCAAGTTCTAGGTAATACAGGTAACATCAATCACACCTTCTGCAGTTTATTTTCCAAGTTTAAAATTCCCTTTCTAGAAATTGTTATGAGAAGCAGTCATGTAAATGTTGAGATTTTTATGTCTTGTGTGAAAAATAAAGTGTTTTCCTTTTTTAAAAAAATTAATTTTACACAGAAAAAACATTACTCTGAAAAACTCATGAATCTCTAAAAGCCATTTATCTGATGAATCTAGGAAGTTCAGGGGCACTACCGTTTTTTAAAAATATAGCTCCAGAATATTCACCTTGTTTTGGAAATGTTCAGCGTATTCAAGGACTACAGCTGCTGAACAATATCTCAATATCTGCAAACCAGTATCATCCATAACTTTGACTGTAACTTTGTTCAGACAGCAATTATAAAGTCTGTGTGTCTATGGCCTAAACAGACTCATGTTAATGTGTACATAGCATTATTTCAGCATGCAATTGCTGCTAATTATTTAATATGTCCTCATTACAAGCTGCACTTGGAAGCATGACTAAGGCTTCAGAAATACAAACTAATTATGTATAATGCACATTGCATATAAGGTGATTTTCTGGAGCTCTTGCTTCAAACAATCATGTGATAAAAGGTATTTTCTTTGTTTTTTTCTGCTTAAGCATTTTTAAGAAGAGAGATTACATGAAGGAAAAAATTATAAATATATTCAAGGACAAGAGATTTAGAAAAGGTAAACACTGTTTGTGTTCAGTATATTATGAGGGCAGGAACTAAACCTTCAGTCTAAGGTATCTAGGAAATTCTCTTTGTCAGCATCCACTGGTTCTCAGACATCTGAAACGCAGACTTTTTATACAAAGATACATAAACCGAGAGTATTCTGAGGGGATGAGGAAATGGACTTGTTACGAAAAACCACATTAGAATGAGCTGGTTCACACCTAAAATGCCAATTTGTTTTCAGGAGAGGAAGTTTCTTAAGATATTCCATATTTTTGCTACTATTAATCAATTGTGTCTACATTTTTATATCACAATGAGACAATTTAGGGGCACAGAGTCTAGTTGGAGGTCAGTGACGAGTGGTGTTCCCCAGGGGTCAGTACTGGGTCCAGTCCTATTCAATATACTCATCAATGATGTGGATGAAGGGACAGAGTGCACCCTCAGCAAGTTTGCTGATGACACAAAGCTGGGGGGGTGGCTGACACACCAGAAGGCTGGAGACCTAGACAGGCTGGAGAGTTGGGCAGAGAGAAACCTTATGAAATTCAACAAGGGCAAGCGTAGGGTGCTGCACCTGGCAAGGAACAAGCCCATGCACCAGTACAGGTTGGGGGCTGACCTGCTGGAGAGCAGCTCATCTGAAAGAGACCTGGGAGTCCTGGTGGACAACAGGATGCCCATGAGCCAGCAATGTGCCCTCGCGGCCAAGAAGGCCAATGGCATCCTGGGGTGCATCAAGAAGAGTGTGGCCAGCAGGTCAAGGGAGGTCACCCTCCCCCTCTACTCTGCCCTGGTGAGGCTGCATCTGGAGTACTGTGTCCAGTTCTGGGCTCCCCGGTTCAAGAGGGACAGGGAACTGCTGGAGAGGGTGCAGCAAAGGGCTACCAAGATGATTAGGGGACTCGAACACCTCCCTTATGAAGAAAGACTGAGGGATTTGGGTTTCTTCAGTCTGGAAAAAAGATGACTGAGGGGGGATCTTATCAACACTTATAAATACTCAAAGGGTGGGTGTCAGGAGGAGGGGGCCAGGCTCTTTTCAGTGGCGCCCAGTGACAGGACAAGAGGTAACGGGCACAAACTTGAGCATAGGAACTTCCATCTCAACATGAGGAGGATCTTCTTTACTTTGAGGGTGGCAGGGCACTGGAACAGGCTGCCCAGAGAGGTGGTGGAGTCTCCGTCTCTGGAGACGTTCAAAACCCACCTGGACGCGTTCCTGTGCAACCTGCTCTAGGTGACCGTGCTCAGGCAGGGGGGGTTGGACTAGATGATCTCCAGAGGTCCCTTCCAACCCCTATCATTCTGTGATTCTGTGATTCTGTAATTTGCTTGTATTTGCTCCCCCAGTTACAGAAAACACCCCTGTTTCAATAGTCTGCCATGCAAAGACACTGGGGCCCTAGGTTTAACCTAAATGAAGCACCCTTCCTACAGTGAGATGCCAAGTTGATTTACATGCTCTTACATTACATGCGCAATGGCAAAATACAGATAGCTCTAATCTGAAACCCAAGAGCTATTTAACAGTGCACATCGATACTAAACCACACTCCAAGCCTTGAAGATGACAATGTTTTATCCAAATCCATTACCAGGAATTTTTGGACAGCATAACACATACCTACCACATTTTATAGCACGTGCTTATACCCTCAAAACTGTAGGACTACAAGCAGCCTAGACCTAAGACCTTCTCTTTAAGTTAGCTACACCAAAGCAAGCTCCCATGAACACATTAAACTGCACCAATTGCTTTATGCTGCTTTAATGTAGAACTGATATATTCTGTAGGTTTGCACCGATCTGGTTTCCTAGCGAGGGAAGACACATTCCCTGGTGCTTCAGTACACGAAGACTTGACACTAACGAACAGACTGATGGCTTGAGGAAAATGATGTCTCTCCTGATGCAACACTTATATACTGGAAGATTAAATAGCAGAGCTCTGGGCTCTGCTTTGCTTTGCCCCCTCCCTGTTCTTGACCCATGTGTTCACTGACTCACAACTCAGCTGCTAGAGGAGTTAGCAGTGCCTTCGCTAAGACTTCTGTACCAAAAAAATCTCTGTAAGCCTTACCTGGCTCTTACTAGGTCAACTAAGTATAGGAGTAAATTGTATCACTGGACTGGGAATCTAACTCAAATCCTGAGAAAAACCTATTGTAAGTCTACTGATAATGTTATAATGTCATAATTCCTTCCTGGGTATTTCACTGAAACTGTAGTTTTAAAAATGCTTCTGCAGGTCTTTAAAGAAAAGGCAGGAAAATCCTCCTGCTGCCCCTCTCCCAGTCTCTACTACATATGTAAAAAAACCCCCAAAACCTAAGTTTTAATTAAGAAACAAAATCTGGGGGCTTTCACCTGCACTGTAAACCAGTTTTCATTCCGTATCTGCAAAATCAAACACAGGTGCATTTGGGAGTATTTGTACTGCTGGGAGCGTTTGACTGGCATCTTCAAATAAATTGTTCATGGTCCAAGTACTCAGGTGTAAAGTTTAAACAATTGAATTCTAAGTGGAAGAAGCAAGCAAAGCTTGACACCTGCTATGTCATAGTTTCAAAAATATATCTCTTTGAACCTGAAGTCCTGTCTGCACTAGGAACAGCATTTGCTTATCAGTCAGGATGTTAGCTTCTAAGTCACTCAAACACACACGAAAATATCCCATACCCTCAGTCTGCGTGTTTTGGTACCTAAAACAGAAGCTGTGTCTTGGACTTAAATTACTTTATAAAGTGTTAGACAAGGATTTGATCACTACTCAACAACTTTCAATATTAAGCAAGTGACTATCAGCAGAGAGTTCTTAGTAAAATAAGTTTAATGGACTATGATATCAAGTATGTGCTTAAATTAAAGCAGGTAGTCCATCATCTGCATTTTTGGACTCATATCTACATATCCATCAATGTTCAGCACTTTTATCCAAACCTGGCAAAACACTTTCCCATAGCAAGCAACAGACCTGGGAAAATTGTGTGAGGAAAGGCCAGTGACGTGGATGACCTGACGATGGAGGAAGACCTATCAGACAGGACCCAATCTCTAATTTTAGCTCTGAATGCCACACAGCACTGCAATGCCTCCTTTTGAGGCACTGTGAGCAGGACAGGCAAAGACCCAGCCTGCAGGAGTCTTCTGCAGAACTGCCTTCTCCTTCCATTGGGGTGGTCAACTAAATGTCACATTGCTAGGGCAGGGTAGCAAACACTGAACTCTCACCACTGATACTCTGAATGTCCTCTGGAAAAATAAAGGAAAGTCTCCAGGGATGTTAATTTGGCATCTTTCATGAACACTGAATTCACACAAAAAAAATTAAGACGGGAAGAGTCACCAGCCTAGTTCAGCAGAATGACACGAGTTGTACTGAATTGCAATAAACCACTCAAAGTGTGGAGTTACTCTGTTTTCAAAGCAGTGGAAAAGGTACTGTTCAAATGCAGCACTCAGCGTAACTAATTTATTCTGATAGTGTCTTCAGGCAGCCAAATGTGTTTTTAAAAAAATGGCATTTAAAATGCATCCTTATAGCAAAACGTACCAGTGTTATCTAATTAGACAATGAAAGGAGTGGCCGCTCTCTCCCTTTCGAGCAAGAACGGTGCAAGAAAAGAATATTTCTGTTGCAGCACAGTAACAGAGCTGTAGCTGACAATTGCATTTTCCTACCAGTTTCAGCCTTAATAGGTCAGTACAATCACTATCACACTAAGCTTCAGCTTGCTGTATCAAAAAAATTAGAACAGACAGGCACCACTTTAAGGCAGTTGGCACAATTTACCTTGACTTAATAGGGTCTTTCTGTGGGAGCATGGCGAGGGGTATAAACAGTCCTACAGATATTTTCACACCTTTCTTTCTTTGGTGCTTCATAATATGAGCTGCTTTCATGATATCGGTCATAGAGACATTTAGCTTGCTCAGAAGGGTTGCTCAGTCTTTTTTTAATATAACGTCCCAGTCTTCATTCTACTAAATATTGGCAGATATTTTTTTTAATGTTCATCAGGTTCAGATATAGGCAATGACAAAGTTTTTTTCCAGGTTTTTTATGGCCGTTTGCTCTCCACTTTATTTTATGTGCAGGCATATTTTGGAGCTGACCTACTGTGTATTGGTTCTGCTGCGCTCCCAACAGAAAGACCTACAGAGCTCTACTGGCAGCAGACAGTCTCCGAGTACCTTCTTTTTTACACAAAATAGCTATTTAAGGCAACTTAGACAAATTAACAACAAATGCCCTGTTGTTTTACAGAACGTCATGTTTTCCAGTAATTTAAGGTATATTTTAATATCGGTGTAAAGGCGTCCTCGCTAAAGGAAGCATCTACTTCTCAGGGTCCCTGAGGTGGGTGATATGACTGAAAGGAAGCCATGACTGGGATCCTCATCTCTGGATAGCGTTTTGAGGGCCACTGTCTGGAAAATCACTATACTTCAAGCCCTGAGCATTGAGTCTGTCTGACTCCAAAACTCCAGCATGTAACATTGTTTCTGAGTTGTAAGTATTCTCCCTAATTAACAAAAGAAGCCACAATTTGATAAAACACAAGTACCTGGATCTGGATCTGCATATTTCTAGCAAACTGGCACCCATGTTAGAGACAATTATATTAAATGTTCATACCAAGTTAACACTTCCAGATTGATAGCTTTTCAAATGGGAAACAAAAATATACCCCAAATTTGTAAAATGTGCCTATTTTCTCTGATTAATTTGTCCCATCTGTTTTGCTCAGAAAATGATCTCCCTGTAAACATGAGCTTCCATGTATGATTATTGTCACTGGCACAAACAAGAGGAGGAATTTCACTAAGTGCAATTTTCACACCCCTTTGCACAGGAGTAACTGATTATACAATCTGCATGACAATACAGGAACTCAGACTTACAGCTTCTGCAAGGCAATTAAATAGGCAGGTACAGTGTCCCAAGTGCAGTGTCTGAGATAATTAATATAATATTCAGAACAGCAAACTGTAGCTTGTCTCCTCAAATGTGAGCTCTTCTGATTTATCTATCACGGAGAGAGGAGAAAAAAACACTCCCGTTCATAATAGGAATATTGTGACACGAGACTTGGTACGTTGTCCAACATAAGCAAGGCAATAAATCAAAGAACACAGCAGCCAAATTTTTAAAGAAAGAATGTTTTCAGCTGAAAGAGAACTGTCCTTGACTTTCTTCATCTGGATGTAAAACTAAGATTCAGCAGCAAATACGAATAGAAATAAAAAAGTACATATAGAATAACTGTAGTTCTATCCTTGGAAATCAAAACATGGGAAAAATGAGAAATCTCTCCCTGGGAGATTTTGCAATTGATGAAGGCTGTTTCAGGATATAAGGGGATACTCTCAGCTCATAATTTAGACAACAGAAAAATAGCTTCTTTCGATGCCTGTTTTTGTGCATGTGTACTTCTGCGTGCATGTGCATGAGGATGCATGTGTGGCTTTCAGTTCTTTGTTACCTTTTATCTTCCTTTTTTTTTGCCTGGAAGATCAACACAAACAAGGGAAGAGTGACTAATGCACCTCACGCTGAAAGTTTCTCTCCAGGGGGAAATGCCTTTGCCCACACAGCACACCATTAGAAATGGTGAGGCTCCACATGGGAGCACAGGGCTTCCCACATGCAACAGCCTGCAGCATCAGGGGAATTAACGATGCAAAGCGTTGTCTAAAGCAGGCACTTGACTAAAGAACAAAAAAAATATGGATATAAAAACTCAAGGAGCTCCTTGTAATGACAAAGTGGAAAACATGTTTTTTCTTTGCCCTGTCCTTCTCCCACGAACATTCAATACCAGAAAATCACTTTTATTTGTTTGCCTGATCTCCAGTTGGTTGCTCTCGAGGAGCTGTCAGTTTTCCTCTTTCCCCATGGCTACATCAATTCCTGCATGGTGTGCACAAGGCAGAAGGGAAACATTTTTACTTTCAGAGCTGGATTCTTGTCCCTGTTAGAAATTTTGTGACTGAGGAATTATGCAGGAAAAAGGTAAATCCAGGTCACCCTCACTCCAGCGATTCCCAGCTGCTGCAATAGCCCCTGGAAGTGACAGTAGTCAGCCTTGAAATTTCTACAGTTGCTGGAAGCAACACTGTCTAGTATACAGTTGGTATGATACAAATTAATACAGTGTAAATTCTGCCACTTTGCTGCTCACCCCCATAGCTCTTTCTTTCCCTTTCAGAAAAGTAGCTGTGCTGATCAATAACTAGAAAATCTGTTAGACTCAGAGAAAATTGTTTGCCTTGTGAAAACTGGTTCTCTCCTGTAAACATTTGCTTTTAAATAGCACGGACTGCGGCTGCATCCTAGATTGAGCAAGCCAGCAGAAATTGCTCACCCTAGTTTGACTTGAAAGGGGCAGTCATTTCTGCTTCTATCAATCAGCCTCAAACTTGACCCCTCTCCCACCCAACTTATGGTCAACGCCAAGGGACTGCAGGATCAGGATCATTAAGCAGCGCTGAATGGGCAAGTCCTAAAGCGAAGCAGAGGGACGCTGAATTGGAGGCGGAACGCAGCAGATTTATATCCACTAGGTGAAAGAAAAATGACTCCTAAATGGGCTGGAGCAGCTGTGAAACTGGTCTGCCACAAGCAAGGATGAAGCATGGGAATCTCAGAGAAGAGCCTCTTTGCTATCCAGCTCTAAAAGCAATTACCATAGATAAAAGCAAGTTCCTGGCAGGGCAGGCAAACTGTCAGGGCTCAGCTCTTACATAGCAATCTGATCCCAGGGGAGCTTCCAGGTCACTTACAGACCTACCATCACGGCAGCGTTACTGCCCGAAAATATGACAGCAGAGTAGGAGTGGGAGAGACCGTCCCTCCCAAATATACTGGTGTTGTCCAGAAAGAGTGGCATTAAAGAGAGGATTCCACGTGGAAATTACTTTTCTCATTCAGGTGGTGGGGGAATGCAATATAGTCAGGGTTGGTAAGAATGAGCTCGGCTTCACAAATCAGAAGTAAAACCCTCAGGCATTTAAATTTTTAATTGAATCCGCTTTTAGTGTGCGAAATCTGATCAAGATTAGTGTTTGGTAGTTAATTTCATGGATCAGAACAATTGTTGCATAATCTCCCAAACACAATTCTGTAAGGCCTAAAGCTGAATTACATTTTTGCTGTAAGTACAAACTAATATTATTTTTTTAATAAAAAAAGAAATAATAATATATTACATTATATGGGGCGGCATCTATTTGGTCTAGTGTTACACATTGGTTTATATCAAAATAAAAGAAAAAGTCAGAGAAAAGATCAAGGTTAAAGTGAAGAGTTAGACTGGAGAAAATGCAGTATCTTTCATTTCTCTAAAAGAAACTTTTGAACCGTGTGTCTCATGAGCCATGACAGGGAGCAAAAACTGAGAAGACAGAGCAGAGCAAGAAGCTGGACACTGAAGCATGGAAAGATGTATGCTTAGTATTACTTAGAGAGACAGGTGAAAACAACGGGTAAGTGAACAAGTGCGAATAAAAGAAGCATCCAGAAGATGCAGTTAAAGCTGAAGGGGTAACAGATGGCCATACTGCAAGAAGGGAAAATAAAGAAACTCTACTTGTGAAAAAATATAGACCAATAATATAAGTTTTAAAAAAGAAGCCATCACGAATAAAACTTTTAGGATGTGGATGGCTGGAGACATATCTATCAAAGTTTTACTCAACAGGGAAATGGTTAAAGGCATCGTGTGACAACTCCTTTGCCGTCTGTGTAGTTCTTTGCATCAAGACTAGCTTAGAGCAAAGTACAGGCAACCTAAGGCATGCATGGGTGCACCGGGATCACTAGGGGTAACCTAGATAGCATTAATAAGTACAAATACTTGAGCTTTCCTTGATCTAGCATTAACCAATTTCAGATCCATCTGTTCCATTTTGGATAGCAGCCTGGATGTTTCATGTTAACTTTGTATGCTTCTAAATTGCCATCAGTTGTGTCTTCTATTAAATAATGCTCACAATTCAACAACCGTCTGGACAGAACAAGGGCTATGTTCTTCTCACTAATTTCAAAAAGACTGCTCAGAGCATGGGGCATAGAAGACTTGATCTCATGCCCCTAAATTAACTCCTAGGTTTAAAGAACACTACTTAAGAGCATCTTTCTGTGCCAAAATTAGCAGAGAAACACATTTAAACAAAATAAAAATGTGCTTTAAGCAAACAAGCCGAAGGCTTGTAAGCCAAATTTTATCTTTTCTTAAACATAAGCAATCCCATGACCTTCAAAGGCCTTTTCCTAAGCAATGGAAATTTGCAGCTATAAAGGACAAATCTTGTTTGCAATAAAGAAATGGGAGGTAGGGAATTGATTTAAGGAGATAGGGTTTGATCCAGTGAGTTAGTGGGAAAATAACACAGTCTAGCCTCGCTTTATGGTTTAGTTTGAGCCTGTAGAGCCATCTCCATTTCAATTCCCCTCATTAAAGAGCTTTCTCATTCTCAGTTTCTCTCATTAAAGACATAAAGTTTAAAAGGTGGCAACTAACTGGAAGAAATTGTGTTTGTACAGTGAATTGAAATCTAACGGCCTCAAGTTTTGCCCTCAATTACATCCACACGAAGATATTTGTAACTTTGGTACTAATTGCAAGTACAGATGGTATCAAACCCATTTATCTGCAGCTCTTGGGATTTATCAAAAGAATGAAGGTAAAGTGGCAGGCTGAAGTGACCACTCTTGGGTTACTCATGTGTGTTATTGCTGATCACTGGCAGAAATAAGCTTGAATTTTGTGCTACTGAATGAAGTCATCCTAGCACTGAGCTAGAAACAAAGCAGCAGAAGTTTCCAAAATTCCTCCACGTAGTACTATAAAATGATGTTGAAATCCATGAGTGAAATGGTAAAAGTCACACTAATTTTTTTTGTTGTTATATCTGTAAAAAAATCTTTATTTCTTGAAAAGAGCTGGAAATGATTACTTGGGAACCTTTTGCTCTGAACCAAAAGCCCATTATAAATTATGCAAATTGCCCCATTGTCCCATCTTCTACTCTAGCAGCGCAACCAGGGATTTCATTCCTCTCTTTCTTCTGTTTCTCCACTGTGTAATCATCAATAGTAAGACACCCGCAGTTTAAGATTATATGTGACTAGTAAACCTGTCATTTTCTAAAAAAATATCTGCGTAGTCACTTGTCATATAGATTGAGTAGATTTACGTACGTGTCTTTGAAAAAATTCCTTTTAACTCAGAAAGCGAACACATGCTTTTTTTCTGAAAATACCTCAGAAGCTTATAGACTCCCAGGAATACTTGTCTGCATACTCCTCTCTGTGAAAAAAAAAAAAAAGTAAAAATATTTTTCAGATCAAACAAAAGCTTGAAAATACTTACCCTCCTAAAATATTAATCAAGATAACAGGAGAGGTACCATCTTAGAGTTTCTAGCCTAGTCAGACAAAGAAAAAAGAGATGAAGGTTCTTAGAGAATTGTATTCAATGGCTGGAAAGCTATGCTTGGTCCTCCAATTTCTCTCAGTTATAACAAGTAATTTATTTTCTTCTGCAGTATGTATTTTAAGCAGACATTAATTCCAAATATAAGGAGAGAAATGGCATTCTGAAATAATATTAAAGCTGAATTCTGCAAACTTTCTTAATGATCAGCCTAGCTTGGCTATTTCTAAATATCCTCCACTAACTCAAATAATACCTAAGAATATAAGATTAAGTAAGTCTTTAGTCAAAGTCAACGTTGTTCTGCCTTTTGCCTCCAGAAAACTGTAACTTAATTTTCTTCAGAAACATATTTACTTTTGCTGTTAATGAATAACTTTGTGTTATTTCCAGTTAAGTATTATGTATTGCCTACTTCCCATTTTTATTTGACACTCAGACTGGTACCTACATCTGCAGCACATCAGAATTTTTCAAGATCAGCCATTATCCTCTTTGAATAACACTGCTAACCAAAAAAAAAATCCTTCTGAAACAAAAAAAGGCACACCTGAAGTCCCTTCCAAACAGTCATGGTTGATTTTGAAACCCTGCTTACCATAGTTCATCTCCTGCAGGAACTGAAGGACTCCTGTTTGTTGTTCTGTCATTTCAGAGCAACAGGCGTATGCCAGACTGACAAGCAAATTATTCTTTCTAACCCTTTCAATTTATGGAATCATTTTGGAAGTGTGTGGGGGGAGGCCGTTTTATCATAAAGAGTTTCCCTGAGGGATTAAATTTTGCATATTTTACTCTTGCTCATGAATTTGCAGTGTTTTTTATGTTCTGGGGTTCCTGTTTATTCATATTACCAACTTGTAAAGTGTGGATTGTATATGTGCGCAAAGTGATACTCTCACTTCCCATTTCTCAACGCTATGTGCAAATGCTTATGTTTGCAATGGCCCTTGCACAAATACTGCTTGAAATTACATTTTGCCCCTTTTTCCTTTCCTTGTTTTCCTTCTGAAGAAAGAATACTAGTAACCCGTGGTCTTCAGTCACTAATTTTTATTAAAGCAAACTGGAGCTCTCTTGTCTTCAAGTCACACCAGAAGTAAAACTCATATACAGCATCATATTGAAGAAGTGCTTGTTTGTGCCTGGAAGTTTGTCTGTTTTTCCAGTTACATTAGCTGGCGTAGTGAATTCCACACAGTTTCACTGTTACCCCAGCTCCCCGAAAGGGGCTTGTTTCAAAGAAGAAAAATACTGTGTTTAAGCTAGTGTACGCATTATCAATTGCTCTCTGAGTAAACCAACACATGGCATGGTTTTTATATCTTCTGTAACACCTGGGTAATTGAGCCCTGAGCAGAAGATTTTCAGGCTGGAGGAGGGCCGCTTGGTCCCCGGGGTCCTGGTGCAGCGGCTCAGCTGTTTCCATAGCTACCCGGGCTGCAGTGTGGCTGTCACAGCCTCTCTGTCCTGGCAAATCCCACCCGGGTTTGGGTACCTCTGTGCACCCTCTGGGTGCTGTCACCCTGAAGAGCACTCCCTCGCATCCAGTCTGGCGTTGCACTGACTGGTCTGCTCTCTTCTTCCTCTGCCCCTGGAAAGGGAAGAGATGCCACTGAAGCTCATGCACTGCAAGTGTCTGGTCCTTATTTTGCGTCTCCTGTTAAATAGTGGACAGAGTTCACAACAGTGTCCCAAATGAGAAAAGGATCAGTCACTGACTTCTGTGTCCCTTTTGGTCACTGCATGACAGAGGGGGACAAAAGCATGCAATGTTATTTAGCCCTGAGCAGGCTGCAAATTCTACAAAAGCTACTGACACCATCCTTTTCTTTAGTGCAGACCTGGCAAAATAAAGAACATCTTTTTCTTTAGTAGTAAAACGCTTCTCCTTGTTTCTGAACCATGCAATACAGATATTTTAGTTTGCGATGTTACTGACAGTTGCCACTGCTATTTGTGTGGCAGCATAGCTGAGGGGGTTTGGGGGAGCTTTGTTTCCCCCAATTTCATGAGTCATTTAATGTGGTAACCGATTCAATATTTCTAGGAAGCCCACAGCCTGGCTTGCAGGCTCAGGAAAAGGGATACAAATGCCAGATAGATTACATAAGGTTGTATATCACCTAAATTGTGAATACAGTGTCATATGTATAGACTCTGCCAGCTGCTGACTTGTTTTCACTGTTCACTACACATTTGGTCTGAACGAGACAGTCTCATTACTTTATGTTTAACAAGCCTGCTTTGTAGCAGGTTGAAGTCAAGGACATAAAAAATAAAAATATAGTACCTTACTTTGATTTGGACATACTGAAGATTGCTCTAAAGAGAAGCTCATTCCGTGTGTGTAAAAATGCAGATTGAATATGGTTTTACTTTGTACCTACCCAAGTTTTAATACCGCTTTTATATTTTAAAACACAAAAGAGATGTAGAAGCGCAGGCCTTATGTAAAATTCATCGCAAATCTTCAAAACAGGTTTGATATGGCCAGTGACAAATGATGTCCCATAAAGCATTGCATGACTATTTTTAACATAGCTCTCATACATAATTTCTCCTGCATTGATTGCCCAGCAATATGAACATGTTGAAATACTAGGCATTATAAATGACAGGCTTTCATATCTCCACTTAATCTTTGCAGGACTCATACTCACTTGACTTCATATGAGAAGCAAATAAAAACAAGTGATGCTGACAACTGGAACCATCCCAGCAGCTTAGCCCTAGCCATCTATCTGTATTAATCACTGCTGCATATACGTGGCGACTGGCTGCTAATGGGAAAGACCCCAAGCATTACCCTTGCTTCACCTTCTTCATCCTTTCTGTAATGGGCAGTAATTTCCCTTTCAGTTGAGATCCTAAATGTTGAGCCCTCCCCACACCAATACCACCAGTCATTGTGGACCTTACCCCTCAGGTCTAGTAATCTCACAATGTTTTTTTTCTTTTTTTTTTCTTTTTTAAGCCACAATTCCATTTCTCCATCACTTTCATAAAAGCACAACTTTCTCTTACCTCCTGCTTCTCTAAAGTTGTTTACTTCTGCACCCTCCTCATTTTTCATCCACTACCTCCACTTTTGTCCTTCACTGTAAGATAGATGATAAAAGGCCCAAGCACCAGCATGCGTTGGCTTTCATTCCCAGTTTTGCCCACTCACTTTCTGCATCACAGGATTATCTGGGATCTGAATAAAAGCGAGGATCCAGCTCCCCCAGGCAATGCACAGCCGAATTAAAGGCCGGCACACCAGAACCCATTTGCAGGCACGGAGCTGCAGGGCTGGGTGCGGGTTGAGGCTCTGCACAGTAGGATGCAGGGCCGTTGCCAGCCCCAACCTGGTACAAATGGGGACCAGGAACGAGTCAAAGTGGAATGGAGAGCAACAAAAAGAGCAAGTAGTTCTCCCAGAAAAGCTTGAGGTCTCCTTCCCGGGTCCAGGTAACACATCTGCACAGGGCCCAGGGTGGCTTTGCTGCAGCTTTGGCTGTGTGCGAGGGCTGCAGGTGTTCACCGCCCTTTGTGCCTTTGCTGGTCACGTTGCCAGCATCTGTTCACCCTTCTATGCAATGGAATAGTACCACACAGGATGCCGTGAGCCTTAGGGAAATAAGACACTTCTGAGATCCTGGGTGGAAAGTGTAAGAACTTGGTGTCAGCTCTCTTTTCATTTCATGCTTTCCACCTGCATTTTTATCCAGAATCTCTGTCATTGTCACCCTGTTTGTGAGTACCGCGAAGCGACTCTTCAACCTTCCCCGTTATTTGCATTGCAAGGGCGAATTAGAAAATGTTGCCTCTCGCAAGCCCAAGCACCCAGCGCCATCTCCCAACCCCCCAAAATGACTCAGTGGATCCAAGCCTCCTTCCCTGCTGTGTAAACAGGGGGTAGGAGCAAGGACAGGCAAGGATGCTCACATCCACCCATTCCATTTGTGCTTGGAGCCCACGCTGGCGCGAAACACGGCTGCACCTCACGCAGAGGCGGAACGGGCTTCTGGGGAGCCCGAACGCTGGCTGGCGGGGAGGGGGCCCAGCGCCAGGGCCCGCCGCCGGCACACAGCCGTGCTCCCCCCCGCCCCGCTCATCCCGGGCTCCAAAGTCCCCGCCGCCGCCACACCCGCCCCGCTCCCCCGCCCGCTGCCGTCCCCGGTGCCGGGCGCGGCGGGGAAGTCCCGCCCCGAGCGGGGCGGGAGCGGCGGGCTGCCGGCCGAGGGTGTCCTGCGGAGGCCGGCGGGGTTGAGGCGCTGCCGGCGGAGGGTGTTGCCCGCGGGGTGAGCTAGCGGGCGCGACGGGGCCCCGGGGCGCGTCTCCTCAGCCCGCCGAGCCACCCCGTCTCCCCTCGCGGCCCAGACCCGTCCCGGGCTCGCCCTCAATGCGCCGGGCCCGGGAAACTTCGCCGGAGTTGAGGAGCGAGAGCTCCTTCCTCCCCTGCCGCCGTCGGCCTGGCGCGCTGTGCCCGGCCCGGGAGGGCCTGAGGCGGGGAGTGGCGAAGGGCCGCACGTCGCCGTCCGGCGGGGTTGGGGCCGTGCCGGGAAAGCGGAGGCCTGAGGCGGGCGGGCGGCCTGTGGCGGGCGGGCCTGCGCTCGGCGGCGGGGAGCGCAGCTCCGGGTGCCGGAGCGTGGGGGGCCGCTGCTCCGCGGGGATAAGGACGCTGAAGGGCGGCCCGGCCAGCCCGGAGCAGCGCCGGCGGAGGGACGGCGGGCGTGAGGCGGGGAGAGGACACGGGAGGAGACCGCGGCCGGGACAGCGGCGCCGGGGCAGGCAGGGCTCCCGCCGGGAGCCCCGCAGCAGGCCTGGAGGCTGGGGGGATGAACACCTCCTCCTCCCTCTGGAGAAGCGTTTCGCAGGATCAGGTGGCAGTTACCAGCCGAGTAACCCCCAGCTCGGGCGGGCTGCGCCGTGAGAGTGCAGCCACGCTGCTAATATTAGTGCTGGTATTTAATATTTGTGCAGTCATAACAAGTTAAATACTGGAACTACATCCTCTCTAGTACACATCGCCCGTCAGCCCCGAGGGTGGCTCCGTGAAGGAACAAATGCCTCAATCCAAAACTGGGACCTTCAGAGCCTGCCTTCAGCTGCCTCTCCATCTGGAAGCACCCTCAGCCCTCAGCAAGATGCTTCCAGAGTTGCTTAAGCTTGAGGAGGCTCAACAGCGAAGCTCCAGCCTTGCCTGAGAGCCTCGCTGGGATCCAGACACCGTGCATTTTCTCCGTGGCCTGAGGTGTGCTGCCCTTTGTGGAGCACAGTTGCAGCAGAGGCCCTGCTTTCTCCTCCTCTTGCACCGGTTTGGCAAGCTGCAGAGGAGTGCTGGTTCCGAGCGAGGGAGGTTTGGGTCCCCCCACCACGTGGGGTTCAGCGCTGTAGCTAAACCACTCCCTGACAGTGGCCTTGGGTGTTTGTCAGCCCCTTTGCAGCAGGTCTTGTGTTGTGGTGATGCGGTCCTGAGTTGATGCGTAGAAGTCCAGTTGGTGAGGAGCTCAGACAAGCATCTTTTGGCCTAGCAAGTACATTATATGATCTCTAAGAAACCTGTAGATACAATTCTTTTTTTAGGCATGTCTGTTGTTAAGGTATCTTCTGTATGCTAAAGGCTTGTGGTAACTCTTGAATGAAACAGATTTTTAGCCAGAGGTCACTTGCTTTTGGAAAATTGTGTTTTGCTTGTATGAAATTCCCCTGTGCTTTATGCTGGGTACATTATTTGACGTCCTCTGTCGTAATATGTTCTGTAGTGTTTAAAGGTTGTTGCCTTCTTTCTGCTGGGGGCTGTATTTCAGGGGCGGGTGAAGCAGTGCTTGTAATAGGTAGTTTTGTATCATTTTGTCAGGTACTTTGGGATCATCATATGAAAGACCACATAAGTGTCATTTATTATTGTGAATGCCTCTCATGTTTTGGAATTTAACAGACATAATATTTACCATTGTGTCACCATCATCACATTCATATTTGTAGTTATAATCAAAGGTGGCAACAGTGGCATTCAGATGCTTAATTACATTTCATATAGGTGACCAGTGCTAACTTATTAAATTAATGCGTGGCGAAGCAGGAGCAAGTGTCACAGCTTCCCTCCGCGGTTAGGGAGCTGCCGTCAGCTTGCTCCTCACATCTAAAAATCAGTATATAGTGAAACATATGGCACCAACGAGTTCTGTGTTTATTAAAGGACTGTTTCTCTGAACGTTCTGTGGATTTTATTTCTTATTTCACTTGATGCAGATCTAAAATATTTTTTGTATCTTTCAAAACATGAAATACCAAAAAAGGTTCATTTTTTAGTAAGCTGAAACCAAGACTTCTTAAGGTTTCATGAAAAAAGAGAAAGGAGACTTCTGCTTGCATCAGTCTGGCCACCCGTCTGGTAGGTGGAGGATTAGAAATCCATCTATGATGTGGAAACCTAAGGTTCAAGGCCCTGGGTTTGATTTAGAGCAGTTTTGAACTTAGGTGTTCTGTGTTTCTGGAGAATATACAAGTCATTGCATTACCAGCTGTATTGGAAGGGAAAGGGAGCATCCCGAAAAATTTCATCTTTTTCTCAACACTGGTACTGGGCACAAATTGAAAAGCTTCCTTAGAATTTTCTAAGCAGTCGCCATGTCTTTGGTCTGATATTAATATGTACATGGGTAATAACCCAAGAAAGGCATTTTATCCTAGCAGTGAGTTATCCTAGAGTTATGGGTGTGCATAAGTTTCAAATTTGAAGTTTAGAGGGAATGAAGACTGGACAAGCATTTCTGAAAAGCACAAACTTTTTTCCTGTATCGTGTTGTCCTAGCAAGAAAGACTGTGTGCTTGTAGCCCAGCACCCATGAGAAGCGAATATGATTCTGTTTAGGCTTAAGAATACAAATGCATGCATCAGCATGCAAGACTTGGCCCATATTTGCATATAGCATAATGTGACTTCAGTCCTGATTTTCAGCCCCAAAACACTATGTGTGGATGTAAAATGTAATTAATGTAACGTTGGACCCTAGGGGAGAATTTTTATCTGACCTTTTATCAGGAGTAATTTTGGAAGCTGCCCAAAATGTAAAATCCCCTGAAGTTCTTCTAAAGGAGATGTTGATGAAAAACCACTTATGGGGATGTTGGTCTCGGATCTCTCTGAGGAAGAGAATCTTCAGTGTAACTTTGCTTGAAGAAGCCAAGGTTTTGAGACTGTTATCTGCACAGAAATAAGGTAAAATAAAAGTGTGACTCTGTTGTGCTTACAACAACTGAACTTTAATCAAACTGAAAAAAAAAAAAAAGTGTGCAAAGTATTACATGCTAAGTGGCTTAAACTCTGCCTCTGGGGCAAATCACTGTACATGTGCGTACGTGGTCGTGTGCAGATGACATGTGCTTGCTTTGATCACGGCCGTGCTGTGAAATCACTGTGAAAGGCTGCACTTTGCTCTGGTGTGGCTGTTCAACTGTAAGGAAGAAACCTGTTTTATGTATGTCTGGCTCAAAGCCTAGCTAGAGCAAGAATGTGACCCTCAAACCATGAGAAGCTGGAAGGGCTGTCTGTCTGCCACTAGCTGAGCAACACAGGGATTACACGGTGAAAATTTCACTTACCCTTTCAGGTGAACATTTAAAAGCTTTGCTTCTCACTTGCCCAGTTCCTTTCCCCAAAGTGTGCTGAGGGCAGCAAATCAATATATGGGCCTTTCACATATGTGTAACTGTTTAAATTTCTCTTACAATTTAAGGGACTTAAAACCAATGGGTTTAGGTTGTAGAATATTGCCAGTGCCGCTCAAGCGACCTAACTGCTGTGGTGTGTGTACATGCATATTTTGCTGGGACTTCTACTTTTGTTGTAGGGTTATGTAAGGCTTGGCTAGAGTTCTAATTTTTTTCATAGCATGTATTGTAACTTAATATAAAGCCTTACTCCCGGTGTCCCTTCTCACTTCTGTAGTGTAAAAGCTTTATGGTTACACAAAGCCTATATAGAAAATCTAGTACAAAACAATATTTGGTGTTTCTTTTAGCTTGGCTTCTTAAGGAAATTTATGTTTCTGAATGTCGTTGGCCGTTGGTTTCAACGACCAGAGCTAGGTTGTTGAAGGCCACTGCATTAACCCGCTATTCTGAGTATCTCCAGAACAGTATGTGTCAGGAAAAAAGGCAGGGAAACTGCAGGTGCCCCATTAAAGAAGAGCTGCAACATATGCTCTTGTGGCATTAGACAGGAGTTCTTGTAGGAGAGAGGGACTGTAAATGTTCCCCTCCTCTCTGAGAAGAGCTTTAGTCAAGGCATGAAAAATCTGCCGTGTGACATCGATCCTTAGGACACAAGGCTTTGCCTCGGTGTTGATGCTCGTGGAAGTACGAGCGTGCCGTCCTTATGCAGTTTGACTGAGAACTAGGAGGAAGGCCAGCACTATCCATCCTGTGTCCTTGTCCCCCTAGTACACTTCTGCACTAGGCATGCTGTCACGATACTGGTGTGGATTTTTTTTTTTTTAAATTAACAACGTATGAAGGCAGTGAAAAAAGAAAACACTGCCTCTGAATAGATAAGATTATTTTCCTTGGCTCATTTTTCTGAATTAGCTTGAAGTTTCAGCAAATCATGATAACCTCATAGCTCCAGTTTGGGAGAAGAAAAAGACCAATGTCATTTCTGACCAATGTCAGTTCTGAAGACAGGGAAGAATAAATATGACTTTAATGAGAATAATCTGCGTCACCTTCAGGGAAGCACATCTGCCATTTCTGCGGAAGACACAGGAGTTTGCCCAGAAGTCTGCATTTTTTCATAGTACTTTTAATCCATTTCCAAATTCTGTTTCTTGCGCAAAATAGCCCCAAAGCAATATGAGGTGTGCTGTTACCTCGTGTAACACAGAGACAACTAGAGTACCCATGTAGGAGTACAGCATCGCAGGCTGTTCAACACCTTAGCAGACATTGATGCAGAGGGAATTGCTGGGCTAGATGACAGGTGAGCCTGTTTCTGTCCTTCTGGAGCAGATACAGATCCACTCCTACTGCGGCTCTCACCCAGCCAGCTGTGGTGAACTCTGCTCCGCAGCCGCCTGTACCTGCACTTCCCTGATGCTCTGCATGAACGAAAAAGCCATGCTTTTTGGAACCAGTGTATGAGAGAGAGAGGTGGGTTTCAGGCGTGTTTGTCCCATAATTAGTGCTTGTGAATAAATTTTGGAAGAAGTAGATCTGGCCCCTGTCTGTCAGAGAAGTTAGAAAACTTGCCTGTCTGGTGGGGAAGAGAAAGAACCTCTATTGGTAGTATTGAGTTCCTTCCACCCTGTGAACCTCTACAGAGTTGGCAGAAGCATGAGGGAAGAGAGAAAGAAGTTAATTTTTTAAATTCCTCCTGACAAAGTCTACACGTGTACTCTTACCCCCTGCCTCTTCTCTTCCTTTTTCCTGTTAACATTTTCCCTTGTGGCAAAATATTTACACGTGGGGAATGGTGAGATAACACAGCATAGTCTAGCTAATGGTAATTTACTACAGTTGTGTCATATATTTCTAATTTGGGGCTTTTCCATGCTGTGTAGAGGTTGATCACAGAAGAATTGAATGCTCAAAGCGTTTCCTCCATGTGTAAATATATAGCGAACCTGCGCTATGTCTCATTTCCTAGGACTGCGTGGTTATAAAGGAAAGACCCACTCACAAGGCTCTTGATGCAGCCAGGGCAGCCTTGTTTCTAAATGGCAGCTGTGTTTAACTTTTTCTGAATATAATAAATACCTATTGAGCCATTCTTTTTGCTTTTTTGGTAAATTTTATGTCACAGCAATCTGGATTTAGTGTTGCTATAATCTCACATTGTAATGTGAAGGCAATAAAATGATTCCCATACAAGTCTAGAGAGAATCTGTGCTAATACCATTAAAATGTGCTTACCGAATCAAAACAAATGCGGCGTTAGCATGTGGAAACTGTGTTTATGCGATTATAATGTTTCAGCAATATGAGATTACTGTAGGAAGCAACTAATCCAAACCTAGAGAGACTTCCCATTACAGGCCCATTAAAATGACACGATGACTGAAGCTCAACTTTCAGATGGGAAAAGCGGAAACACAAATCTTGTCATCAGTATTCAGGCAAAACATCTATTGAACTCAGTAGAGTTTTCACCAGACTCAGGAATGCAGTACCATGACCTTTTTAGCAGCAAGTCTCTTTTCTCTTAACAATACCTCTAGGAAAAATATTTACTTCTCCAATATTTAATAGTTGGCTAATGGTGAGCGTCATATTTTATGCACCATACGATCGATGGTTGTAAAGATTTGTCCACAGTTTATTACAGAAATGTTAAGGTATTGTTTCCAGGCATTGTGAAATAATGCAAGTTTTGGTTATCTCTTAAAGCAATTCTCATATTTTTATCTGAGTATGTAATTTTCAGGAAATACCATGTGTTTCTCTGTTTATACAGCACCTAGAGCAGAGAAGTCTTGTTCTGTGCAGGAGCACCTTGGCGATCCCACAGCATAAATTAGTGATTTTCAAAACCAAAATACCGTTTCTTGACAGATAAGAGCCTGCCTGTTTATTGTTTGTCATAGGAATCGGCACCTTTCCCCCTCCCCTCAGACTGGGTTAAGTTTCAGTAACTCTAATTCACACATCTTATGTAGGACCATCTAAAATAGACTTGTCCTATCCAGGATTGTTGCGTCGCTCCCTCTGTAGCCAAGGAAGGAGGCCGGTATTACAGAAAGTGACTTGTTCTGTTGTGTTACAAACATTCCAAATAGACTGGGTGAGTGTCTTTCCATCTCCACTGTGACAACGGTCTAGATGATTATTCTGTGGAAGACATACATCATTTTAAATGGCTAAACGAGGTGATACGAATTTAGTCCTTGGTGTATGAAAGAAGAAACTTTCTCAGAAGAAAGGTCTGTGTAAAACATGGCATGCAAGTCATTAGTAAAGCACACGAACATTGATTTCTCTAGCAACATCTACATGCTTTAATTAAGCAGCAGTCCTTATTCCATTTAAAAGCTGTTTGCACCTAAAATCTGTTTTAAAGACACTAATTATATTCTGGTTCCATCAAGTGAATCTTATTAGGAGTAATGCATCCTTATAGCATAATCAGGGCATGCTGTCTGTGTAAATGACAGTAGGGAAGATATCAGGACAGTGGTTTTAAAAATAGTTCCAGTCACAGGTTGTTGGCTGTCTTTATTTTTCATAATTTTTTTATTAAAAGTGGTGGGTTTCTAAAACTGTGTTAGTAAGCAGGCACAGACATTAATATTAATCATATTTTTCATGCAGCTAAAATTAGGCCTACTTTAAATGCCGTTTGTGTCAGGTTACGTTTTTGTGATGCTACTTCTATTTATAAAAATCCTTGACCTCAGTCAAAAGGTTCAATAGTAGGCATTGGTTCTGTAAGCTCTGTATGTGCGCTGTAATCTGAAATCTAGAGTAAAAAAATCAACAGATTGGTATCTGCTACAAGAGAAACCTGGCACTGGAACTGGTGATTTTAAATGTTTCCTGCTGTTATAAATCAGAAGACGGCAGCCTCAGGCTATAAGAACTTCTCACACACACCGCCGCGGGTCTTCGCAGTGGTCAGGCCAGATTAATTGAGGGTAATCTAAATTACCTGTGTCAGAAAGGAATTAGTGGGAACGAATGTTGAAAGTCAGCTTTTTATCAAAGTAGTAATCTGAAAGTGAGCAAAAATTCACATTCAATTAGAGTGGCCCTTTTGAGTAACTGAGCTATTAAATAACTAAAAAACTGAAGTGGAAATTTGTTAAGGAAAAAGACTGTAATCGCTTTGTGTGAAGTTCTATCAAAAGAACTTCAATACTTATATATTTATATACAAAATTTATATAATAAAATTTATATAATTTATATATTTATATAACAAAATATTTGTATGGATTTGTTTTCCTAACTTAATAAATGGATTTGAAAATTGTTAATGAACATAGTGAAAGAAAAGTGTCTCCAATGCAGAGAGCAGATATCACTCTTTATGCTGTCAGGGTTTTACTGAATTTCGGAGTGTAGATATTTAACAAAACAAAAAAAAGGGGGAAAAAACCCCACAAAGGTAATGCAATTATCTTCAAATTATCTTAGTCTCTTTGCTGTACATATAAGAATGACTCAGATCATTGAACTTTCTCCAAAATAGTGGGTTGCTCTGCAAAGCACCAGCTTTGTTCAAGGATAGAATTAATGACTGGGTTGGACAACTTAATTGAATTGCAGCCAGCAGCAGTTTCTGACTAAGACAGGTATTTTGCTTTTAATTATTTGCTCAAGAATAATATTTTCTGAAATCATGCACATCTTAATTTATTTGGAAAAAAATAAATCACTGTATTAATCAGGCAGCAGTCTGTTCTATGAGAGTAATTATTCTTCTGCCTTCTCAAACAAGTCAACACACTGGTCTAGAAATTAAATTCATAAAAGAACAGTTCTTCCTAAGTCTGCTTTTACACAAGGCAAGCAAACATAGTCAGTCAGTCCTTTCTCAAGAATGGCCGAGTTCTCGTATTAAAATAACTGCCAGCCCTACAGACTCCACTTGGCAGGTGATATCAGCCTTTTGCAGGGGCCAGGTCCCTTTCCTGCCTTGGTACTCTGACAACGACTGCTTCTCCTGAGATGAAAGTATCCCCAAAGAGACCTCGACGTTCCTGTGCCCTTTGATATGTAGAGTTCAGCATCCTTCAGATTTCAGTTTTTGTGTCATCCTGGTAGATTAACCTTAGCAGTTAAAAGGAAAGTGTCCTCTGAGGGCTTCACCAGTAACAAACCCGTGTTTATGATATTATTCACTAAAAGGGAGACAGAAGTGGCAAAGACCTCTCTCTTTAATCAATAATGCATGCTCTAGTTAGTCCTACCCTCTGGACATGATTAAACATGTATTTTGTTTCATAACTGATGATTTTGGTTGACTAGGGATTATAACTATTTATCCTCAAGCTCTTGCAACTAGCATCGGGAAGATCTAACATGAGCTGGGTAGTCAGCTCTGTTTAATGTTAATATGGCACATAAATGAAAAAGACTGCCCCTACCCCCAAAAGGAAAAAATCCCCCCAAAATGCCAATGGGGAGAGCTGCAGCTAATTCGGACCTGTAGCGAGTTGGGCCAGACTTGCAGAGGGCAGATGCCTTTGACATGAACCAACTGCAGATTGTGGCCTCAACGTACATGTTTGTCACCACTCACTTGAAGCTTTGTGAAGTAACGTTGTTTTGTTCATGTTAACGATGAAGAAAAAAAGTGTCTTAGAGGCTGAGCCCCATAAATTGTTAGGTTAAGGTCTGTTCTTAATTGGTAAAATATTTGGCCGATAAAGCTGGTGGGGAAAGCACTTTGGCTTCTGCCCTGCTGGTTGGGAGCCACGCCATATCTGTATTGACCGTTGTTGGCTTTGGAGGATTTGTCCTGGGCTGTCCCAGACCTCCACAGCGCAGCTGGCAGGAGAACCTGAGCCACTGTTGAAGTCTGAGGAGCAGAACGCCCTCATCCTGGCGTTCCTCATACAGAGGGCCAGATGAGGTGCCCTAACGTGGGCAGCTTCCTCGGCATGCGAGGGGGATAGTGAGTCTTGGAGGACACAGATAAATAAAATGAACGTAGCAGTAAGGAATATTCAGCCTTGGTGCCAAGTATGTTCATCTGGTGGCTCAAGCTGACAAAATTTAACAGCTGCTGAAAAGCAGAGAATCCTAAATGAACATGCAGTGGTTGTTATTAAATAGGAAACGTTTATCTTAATGTGATATTGACTATAGAGCAATAAATGATGATGGTTTCACTGTACTGGAATGTGGTATTTTTATGTTGCTAGAGCACTGATACAAGCACAGCTGAGTAAAATAAATGCTTTGTTTTTCGTATTGACCACTCTACTGGAAACAGGTTTGAAAACTTTTGAGCGAACACACACAGCATGTAGGTACGCATGTGAGAGAGAGGAGGGAATTCAGAGATTTTGTAAGAAATGTTTGCTCCATCTGAAGTGTTTTTGTTTCCTTTCTTCTTCCTCTGCAGACCCTTTTAATCTGATTTTTTTTTCCTTTTGCTGAAGAAAAATGCCTTCCTTGGGAGGGAAAGCGCAGACAGTCTTGGGCCCTGTGGATCCAGATCGCCTTGGCTATACATTGACTCATGAACACTTGACTATGAACTACAGCAGCTGTTTTTGTCCACCTTCTCCAGGCCAAGAGCCTCTGTCTGATGGGCCCATTGAGATGAAGAACTTGTTTTGGATTAAGCAAAATCCCTACAGCCATAAAGAAAACCTTCTTTTGTATCAGGAAACAGATGCTGTGAAGGAGGAGCTGTTGCATTTTAAAGCAGCAGGTGGTGGGACGATTGTGGAAAACACAACCACAGGAATTGGTCGGAATATGAATACTTTGAAGAAACTTGCTGAAGAAACTGGGGTCCATATTATTGCTGGGGCTGGGTTTTATGTGGATTCCACTCATTCTTCTCAGACACAGGCCATGACAGTGGAGCAGGTGAGTCTTAACCATTGCTTTGGAGTCTCTCTCCTAGGAATTATCTGTGGGTGAGTCAAAGTTGGAGGGAAGTTCCATCAAAATAGATGAAATCTGGAAGATCTCAATGTGAAAAACTAGGGAACAGCATTACTGCTTGTGTGTTATAGCTGGACCAACCCTACCTGTGTGTGCTGGTAGTATCTGTCAGCATTTCCAATTCTTAAGCTCCACTTTCTCTCAGGGATTTGTTATAATGCAACAGTAAAAGGAGAATAAAGTGCTTCATGTGTGGGCATCTGGTTCCATACCAATTATTCTGTTCTTTTTACAATTTTTAAGAAAGGAGTATATCCCTTCTGCCTCTTTTGTCTCTTTTTCTGGCTAATTGCTTCCCAATAAGATCCCTCAGAATTCTTGTAAAAAGCATAAATAATTGCAATATTTACAGGACAGTTGTAAATCATTGCTTTGCTCGGGCTGACTGTTATATCTCTCTTCTCTACCGTTTGTCCAGACTTTTCAGGGCAGAGTCTACATTGAATTGTTTGTACAGTGCCTAAGACAATGTGTTAATAATGACCAAGGTCCCTAGATATTCCTATAATAATAAACGCTCCTTCATCTTTTATTAAGAAAATGTGATGATAGGGATAAGAGGGAAGGGAACTCTCCAAGGCAGGAGGCTGTAAATGCAGGTGAACAGAGCGGAGAGAAGTTTTTAAAAATCCATCACAGTTTAAAAATGAGTCAAACTCATTTTAAAAATCAATGGTCAAAACTTTAGCAGATTTCAAGTGATGCAGCACTGCCAACCAGACTGCCCAAGCTGTACAGGACAGTACTAGTTTTCCTAAATATTCGTGCATTGCTTAAATTTTGATACAAATAGATTTCTTGGGGCAAAGGTTTCCCTTCTGTATTTGGTGGACTGCTGGACACCCACAGGTGTCCTGTAATGAGCGGGTCTTAAAAATTTATTCCAGTCTAGAAGGCAATTGCTTACTTAGATAGAAAGGGTTGTGCAGTGACTGATCCGTGATAACTGGAGGTTCCTCATTTGCCAGTGAATTTGCAGTGATGATACGTTTTCTGATTCAGCAAAGACAATTTGAATATTCTGTTGCCAGCCCTGGCTGAGCTATTCAGTGACATAAAGATGTTGCTGCGGGAGAGATGTTCTTCAGGAAAGGAGTGAATTCTGTATCATGGGATCAAGCATTGGGCAGAAACCTGCTGTAAATTGTAATTAGTTGGACTGAATTTTGCGTGTAGATTGAGTATTTACCAATATGTTGCATGAGGCCATTGAGGAGACAAGATGTGGAGTTGTTATAGATTTATTTGGAAATGTCCGTGGGGTTTTTCAGTTTTGTGTATTTGCTTGCAAATCTTCCTTCTTCCTCTTTTCACTTCCTTCTTCCTTAAAATCACGATTTCCCTAACATTCAGGGCCAAAGAGTTAGAAGGTCATCATCAGTACCATTTTGTGCTCTGAACTCTGAGTGTATTCTTTACGATTTATGGCCTATTTTGGAAAAGAAAAAGTAAAGCTGTTATAACAAACTGCTTTTATTACGAGATTCTGATGTCTTTTTTGCTTTGGAATATTTTAAAAGGAAGCTAATTTTGACCCTGTAAGTTTGTCAGCGGAGCTTTTTTCTTCTAGTCCTGAAGTCATTGGAGCTCTTGTTTTATGTCAGCATTCCCACAAGGAGGATTTGCCTTCAACTCATCTCTTCAGGATCTTTGCCAAAATTTCTCCTTTCCCTGTCTGAGTCACAAGGTTTCCTTATTCTCTGAGCCCTTGTTTTGCAAGAATTTACATTGAATTGTTTTGGGAGCTAATTCAGGATTGCAAAGCACAGGTTTCATGCCGAGCTAACTTTGGGGTTTTTAAAGAAAAATTAGTCTCAGCCTAAATCAGTGTTCAAATTTTATGTAGACCAGCTTTCCCGGCAAAGCCAGGCAACCGTGTGAGTAGATACTGTTAAATTGATTTGCGCTGTGTTTATTTTGGTCTTGGGGAATGGCTAGCATAATGTTAGTTGACAGAAACCAGATTTTAACTGCAGTGCTTTCACACACCCAACCGTTAATTAAATAAGTTCAGAAAGACCTCAGGAGTATAACTAGCACAGTGTCCATGGGCCAAATTTGATGCTATTTAACACAAATGGTATTAATAACCCAAAATCTCATTTTCCTGTTCTCTAGCTTACAGACATTATTGTTGATGAGATACTCAATGGAGCGGATGGGACTAACATCAAGTGTGGTGTGGTGGGAGAAATAGGTTGCTCCTGGCCTTTGACTCCAAGTGAACACCGAGTCCTTCAGGCAACAGCGCAGGCTCAGTCACAGCTCGGCTGCCCTGTTATCATCCATCCTGGCCGGAACAGCGATGCACCTTTCCAGATCATTCGCATTCTGCAGGAAGCTGGGGCTGATGCTTCAAAGACAGTCATGTCTCACCTCGACAGGTAAGCAGACTGTTCTCCTGTTGTACTTACGGAAGTGTTGGCACAGCCCACCGGGGTTTGAGGGAGCTACTCCGCAAATAGCTAGGTTTCTGTCATGCGCTAGGATCACAACGTGAAGAATTATCTTCAAGTTTACTGATTTGAAAATAAGAAACTGCATATATAGACCTTGATCAGCTTCCCAGCACTTCAGTCAGGATCAGCTTTTAGATTCACACTGGTAAAGAGATTTAGGGATTTTAAACACTCTTTCAAGTGACGTCAGGAATAACTGGAGGCACGGTTTTTTTTAAAATGGGGATTCCATTAATTCATATCCCTCCACAAATCACTGCGTTTACAAAGCATTGGACATTGAGCAGCTCTTACCAAATTGGGTGGGAAGCTGCGGGGCTTCCAGCATTTTTGCAAACTGGGGCACTCTTAAGGGCCTGAACAAGATCTCTCAGATACTAGTGGAGAACTCCTTGATTTGTCTGGATTCTGGATCAAAGCAGAAGTCAGATCTTTTCAGTTCTGCTACCAGACAGAAGAAATACTGCTGAAAAAGAACATAGTTGGGTTTTATATATATAGACCAGAGAGCTGACTTCTAGTTAGCTTGAGAGCAAAACCCAAGAGCCCGACGTCAGACATGGAGAGGAATTTTCTCTCTCCAGTTTAGAAACACAGCCTCTGTTACCAAATCGGTTTTGTGTGACCTTGTGCTGCTCATGGTGAGCTGGAAGATGTCCAAGCATTGATTACTTTGGCCAGTTGCTGAATAACGGAGACTGTTTGTGTCATATGATTCTCAGCAATTGGATTGTTTGCCCTCAATGTGAGTGTAACGCAGGCAAGAGGACTGTGCTCCAAATTTCTAATGGTTATAGGCTCTAAGAGCTATATAAAATCAGCTATATAAAATCAAGCTACAGGTGTTTTGTATTCACACAGAGCTCAGTGTTTTACTTGGGGATTTTAGGAGCATAAAATTCAGTGCCACAAAATTTTATTTATATTTGATTATATATAAGTGGTATGGGCTTTCTTTATATATTTACCTGCATTCTATTGTATCTATAGCTGTATTTTTCTCTCATTGATAGAGAAAAACTGAGAATTTAAATGTTTGTGTGAAAGAAGACTGAGCAAGCTGCAGGTGTCAGTACTTACATAGCCATTTTGATACAATATAAACATCCGGTTACCTTTTTATGCCATTATATGCTGTTGTAAATCATTGAATTCAGTGATTTATTGGTGGAAAATAAGCAATGTAAGTAGGAAAACAGTCGAGACAGAGGCGCAGTTTCACTACAGCCGCTGATGCACAATATGACATTTTCTTATACTCCTCCTATCATTGCTTTCACACATTCAGGTTGGCACTTGCTATAACATAGACTCTAAATGGCTGTGAAGTTTGGCTTTGCAACGTGCATTTAACATTTTAAGTCTCATCCAGTGAGAAGAATCCACGTGGGAGCATCCCAGTCCCTTAAATGTGAGATAAATTTGTACATAGCTCCATATTTCATGTCTGCTTGAGACACAGACAAGCATGGTCGTTTTCAGGTGGATTTACAGTCAAATGATAAAACTAAAATGCTGGCTACCATGTTTTGCAGTTTAGCACCTTAGAACAAAGGGTAGCAAGTGTCCATAGTGAAACTGGTGTAGATAAAGGCTGGGAAGCAAAAGCTATTGAGTCTTGGCTTTGGCCGTTTATTAGGGTTTAAGGTTATAAAAATACCTTGGTAGAGATCAGCATCGATTCACTTGAGTAGCTTTTGTTAGAAGGCTCACACAAACTTGTGAATGCCTGTTTGATAATGGTCAATGTCCCTGCAGTGATTTATAGATGAGGTCCGAACTACAGGATGCTTCCCTGTGTCCCACCTCCTTTTCTGTGCGTTCAGGGCTGCTCAGGGACACGGATTGCCCAAACACCTACTTCCAGCTTGGAGATCAGCAATTTGAGCTGGGAACTGCTGCTGCTGCTACATCCCTGTGGCTTGCAAGGGGTCCCAACGGCTGATGAAATTAAGCTCTCCTGCTCTTCCCTGGGACAGAGCACCCAAAAGCACAACCCTAACAATAGTTTTTAAAAGAAATTGTTCTGGCTGTGATTTTGACATAGATCGTTGGGTGGTTTTTGCCACCTGCACAGGATTGGATACTCTTCGCTACCGTCTCCCTGTGAACTGAGCGGGGCTGGATCTAAAATAACCCGTTCTCTTGCTCTGCACTTTGAAAACTCATTTGGTGTTAAATGTTCAATCTCTGTAAACTGTAACATTTATTTTAAAATAACATTTTTTATTAATTACAGTTGGCAAGTCTTAGACTCCTGCTGATGGCAGGCTTGTTTGAACAAGGGTTTTCTCTCTCTCAACCCATCTGTTCCTCCTACTTGATTCTGTTGTTAAGTCATAATATTGAAATTGTGACATCAGACATTTCCATAGCAACAGACTGTGATGCAATTGTATAGGTTAAAATTACTTTGTGACATCAATATCTGCAATAATAAAAAGATTAAACTACTGCCCTTTTGGTTAACTGTGCTGTTCTTGTGGAATCTTGTTTTTTCCTTAGATGAAAAAGACTATGTTGTGGTTATAAAGATAAAATTATAATGTATCATTTGTGTGGGGTTTTTTTCCCTTTGGATAACTTATATTCTTGGTAAAAATGTTTGAAAGAAAAAAAAAAAAGGTATTCTAGAGAGCTCTTGTTTTGCCATTCTTTTCCAAAAGAGTGGTGGGTTTTGGTAGCTTTGTTCCTTCACTTTTCAAATCTTCTGCAAAGCCCGTGTCCCAGGTACTCACACTGCCATTATGTATTTTGGTGAGAACGTTTCCTTAAGGCGTTCTGGCCAGATCCCAGTGCAAACAGTGATATATTGCTGTTCTAATGACAATCTAGAAGCATCACTGTACAGAATAGAAACTAAAGACAAAGTTGTGTATTACCGGTGTGTGATGGATGAAACAAGCCCTGGATGTAGCTGTCTCCTGTAACTCTTTTGGGAAAGTAAATCTGTCTTGTGTAAGTAATGCATTGTCTTTTTTTAAAATGTCACTATGAATTAACCTCCTCCTTAAATGTCCTTCCTTGGTAGGGTGTGTGTTGAGAGAGTTAGTGATATCAAAAGTAAGTAACTTTCCTGTTTCCATTTAAGGATTATCATTATTTCATGGGGAAAGAGTTGGGGTTTGTTTTGTTGGTTTTTTTAATGCATGAAGTCCCAGGTGAATGTGAGAAAGACAATGTCGTGTGTTGGCTTAAGGTGCACATGTCAAACAGGCGTCCTGGTTTTCAAAAGGGTGAATTAAATCTTAGGGTATTGGTTTTGTTCCTTGCAAGTAGGAAGTCACAAAATACCTATCCTCATACCATGAGATTTTCTTTCGTCCTGTTACAATGCTGACTTTGCATTATATATGTTCTGCAGGACTATATTTGATACCAAGAAACTTCTGGAATTTGCTAAACTGGGATGCTATTTAGAGTATGACCTATTTGGTACAGAATTTCTTCATTACCAGTTCCATCCTGATATTGACATGCCGAGTGACAACGAAAGAATTGCAAGGTATCTGCTTCCATGCTGTTTAAGTTATAGCATTACCACTGACAAATTAATATCATTGGTACTTGTTTTAAGGGCATCACAAAATAATTCTGCTTCCTGTTCAAAATTGTCTTTTTTCATACTAAAATAACAACAATTTTTTTTTTCCGCTGCTGTCACGTCTTTAGGGCAGCATGTATAATCTCTTCTGCCTGCAAAGGAAGATGTAGAATCATAGCGTTGTAGAAAGTTACTTGAGAAAAAGATCAAGAGCTTTTTTAACTTCATTCTGTGTCCTAATTCCATGCCGATTTGGTTGAGTTTTATCAGTTACTGCATTTATATAGACTGTAAAAAAGAAAAGACTGGAGATACTGGATTTCTGTTAGGGTTTGGCTTTTGCTTGAAGCATAGTGTTGGAAACCTAGTGCTGCTACTAAGCATCATCTGAGCCTCTTACACGAAGGCGCTAACCGAGCAAAATTGATTGGTTGTCATTGGTGGATTTGATGCTGTGCTTCCGTCCTGAAAACCAAACTTTTTTCTTCCAAACACTTTATCGCTTCTCCTCCCCCTCTCCTTTTGCCCTTTCTCTCTTTGGAAGGATGCGATGCCCGTCTCCTCAGAACTCCCGTGCTCCTCAGGCTCACAAAGTGCAAATACTGGCCCCACGGGCAGGATACCTCTTCCCTGCTTCTCGTCATCTCACACGCAGTCTCGGCTCAGCTGCACAGCAAATCTGTTGTGCTGCGCTAAACCAAGGTATTGCCAAGGAGGTGCATTCCTTGCAGAAACCGAGACAAGTAGGATCAGCTGGGGATGCGCTTCTCACTCCTTCCACTCTCTCCGGGGATGTGATCCTCCTGGGGTGTTGGTCCGCGGTGTTTGTGTGCAGTGAAGTGGCAGGTTTCTGAGGGGGGGGTGCCGTCCTGCCTGTGCCTTTTTCCCTCCCAGAGTCAGAAACAATTTGTTCCTTCTCTTTGATGAGAAAGATTTTATGATCCCTGATCACTAATGAAGTAACTTACTAGCTTTCACTTACATTTCAGACGTAGCTTCCCTGCCCCTCATTGTCAGGTTAGCCTCAAAACTTTTCTTCTCTGTTTTCAGGCTGTTCTTAAGGTGCCGAGGTTACTATTCCACTTACTGACAAGCGTTTGCTGCTGCTTTTCACACTAGAAATCATTTCTCTCTCTTAACAGGGCTCTCAGTCTTGCACTCGGTATTTTAAACTGTTGCAATGAATCTGCAGTTCTCACATTTAGAATGGGTAAAGTTGCTGCCCTCCCCTGTGCCTCCTCCCCGCTCCTGTGCCACGGGAGGTCAGCACGGACAGAAGCATGGTGTGTAGAGGAACGGACCGTGCCTTGGTTAACAAGCGCCTGTTCAACCGTGGCAAAGTTTTCATTCCGTCCATGAGACTTGCTCAGCCACTGACGTCTCTCCTTAAACTTCTGGCATCTGGCTATTTCTTGCAGCAGGCTGTCTATAGAAAGAAAATGAGACAGGTTTGTCTTCTCATTGTGTGGTGCCATTGAATGGATTCTGTGGGGCTTTTGATGGAGCCACACTGGACATAGGATGGCAGTGGCAATCTCCTTGGGTTTTTTTGGGGTTTTTTTTGGTCAAACAGCTCCAGAGAAGGTGGAAATCAAACTGACCTTTACACGTGTTGATGGAAATACCAAATGGAAAATACACGATCAGGTCTTGTCGGTTCAAAACGTAAACTTCTGTAGTCATGCCGTACCTACTCAAACACAGCCTACTGCCAATGCAAGTTAAAAACTGAATTTTTTCAGGGACAGTTTTTCTTTGAGTCAGAAGCAAGCACTAACTAAACTTACAGGAATGAGCAAAAAGTAGCAATGAATATGCAATATAAAGGTTCATATGCCTCCCTGACCAATGAAATGAGTCTAAATGTGAAAGGAGATGATTCTAAGATGTTTGGTCAGCAAGAAACTTAATCCCTCCAGTGTCATTGCTCTCATTCTCTGGTTGGCGTGTGGTCTCTCTATTTCAGGCTGGAGAAGGTATTTATGATGTTGTAATACTATGGTACACATAGTGTTGTGCACTAAAAGGCACTATTTATGGTGTTTTTATGAAAGGTGCTAATTTTTTCCCAACTTCTATCTTACTTGCCTTCTTCCTGCTGCCCATATTGACTTGATCCTGCTACGTGTATCTCCTCGTAACTAATTGTAATAAAAACTGACAGTAAGGGCTTTCAGATACAGTGTGGTTACTTATACAACTAGTATTTGCTTCATTGCTAATCAAAGCAGAGTCAGGAAGGTAAGAATTAGAATTTCACAGCGCTGGCAAATGACGGCGTTGAGTGCCTTTGTGAGGAATGAGCCCTTTCCAGGTCTGGTCTGTCTGTCTCTGCTGCTTCAGTGCCGCAATCTGCTGCCAAACCAAACTGAAGCTTCGTGGGAGACGTAACAGTCATGCAACACAGCCACCCACCAAATAAATTCTAAAAAATGAGCTGAGCAAGGGATTAAGGTTCCCAGAGTGAGATGTGGAACAGAAGGACTTGTTACAAGGGAGTGACCAACAGCATTACTTCTTTCTCCGAGCTGAGCTGATGTGGTTTTGCCGGGTGCGTTTAGCTGGGCTGCTGTATGAACGCCTCTTGTTTCCTGGCATGTGCTAGCACTGGGCAATGCCTCTTATTTATCTTCTTCTTTAATGAACGTCTTTGAAACGTGTTTGGGTGATAACTGTCTGTCTGGAATACGATGCTGACAACTTGAAATTTTTATTAACCTGGTTTGCCAAATGGGAATTAACGAAAGATGCGGAAGTGTTTGTGTAAATGAGACAGGCTTGTTAAAGGACCCGTCACACACAGAGTCTGGTTCTTAACAAATGTCATGGGACTGGCTTTGTACAGCAGCAGGAACTAACCCCATGAATCGATTGTGCCGAGAAGGAGTTTATACAGGAAATTATTACTTACTCGTGTGTATAAAACCTGTGTACTATGCTCAGTGGTGCTGAAGTTCTTGAATTCCTCCATGGACTTATTGGGAGTGGGAATACAAAGCCATGTGCCAGCTAGAAAGAGTTTTCCTTGTCCACTTTGAGATGTGTGGTGCTACATTTTCAGAAGTGGGTTTTTTCATTCAATAAGTGTTTGAGTTTCAATTAAGTATAAAGAATATGTCTTCTGAGTACCTAAAAACAAGCGTTTTCAGTTATAATACAGTCCAGCTGTACAGTAACGTAAAAAACGTAAATGCTGCTGAGTTGTGTGCTGGTGCAGAGCGAGAACCTTTCACTGATGGCTGTGCTTCTTATTTCTGCAGGATTCGTATGCTGATCGATGAAGGCTATGAAGACAGAATTCTGATCGCTCATGATGTGCACACTAAGAATAGGTTGATGAAATATGGAGGTCATGGATATTCACATATCCTTAAAAATATAGTTCCTAAAATGCTAATTAGAGGCATATCCCAAGATAAAATTGATAAAATACTCCAAGCAAATCCAAAGCGGTGGTTGACTTTTAAATAGGAATAATGAATAAATATTCCTATTTTATAGGGAAGCTTGATAAAATTCAGATTTGTTTCAGGAGAGCAGTCATTTTAAAACTTGGTTCTTTTGAGAGAAACTAGAAGTTATGAATTACATGTGAACAAACTGATTATGACTCTTATTTTTAATTAGAACAACAAAATTATGTATTCTCTCTGCATTTTGTCCCTTCTAGAAGTCTATTCATGAATGATTTACTGGATATAAGCCTACCTGCAAAATGTTTTCAATTGACATTTTAAAATAATTGTTTCTAGAAAGTAATCTAATACTGTTATTAGAAGTTACACAAAAATATTTTTGAAGATGCATCATCTGGACTTTGAAGGAAATGATGATTTTCAATTAAATTCCCCTTCTCCAGGGGATGATTTTAAACCTTGTAATATTGACAATTTTCTAATTATACCTGCATTCTTTAAATAATGCTTGATAAAAGGTCTGGGACTTTTAAATAGCTTCCGTAGAGAACAGAAGGCAAAAGAAATCTCAAATAATTCTAAAAAGATATTGCTTCTTGCTATTTTAATAATTTACTTATTTTTAACTGAAAGTGTAAAAAATACATGGAAAAATATATTTTTGAATAAAGCAATTTGATGACCTCTTAAACTATGTGCAGTATTATTACGGATGTCTGGTTTTAACCGCATTAATTTTTTATCCTGAACCTTTGGAATCCCACGGCAATCATGTGAAACTTCATGCAGCTGAGCTTCTTTTCTTTTTGTAAGGATGCAACACCAAAAGTCAAAATATATTACATAATACAGTTTTAATGAGTTGCAATAGTTATAACAAAGGTTGTGATATAAGTCTTTACAAATCAGTATATCAAGATATGATGAAAAAAGGAAGAAATGTTTGCCTTACGTGTGTTTTTCACATAAAGTGTGTCTTTGCTCTTGTCTAACTTTAACCAGGGCGGGTGATTTATCCAAAAAATGGTCTTATCCAGTAGCAGCAGTAGCCTGATTTCAAAAGCTTCTTCAAATTTGACAATATACGTCTTGTAGCGTTGAGCTTTTCCAATAAATACCCTAGTAAATACGCATTGCTAAGTCGTAACTGATCTCTAGCTTGGCACGTTACTGTTCGATACGACGTAGAAAATCTCTAGCCACACTGCTGTTGTGAGGGCGCAAACCAAGAAAAGCAACAGTGGAACAAACAGACATGAAGTCAGTTACACATTGGTTAGTAAAATACATTACCTTGTAGGAAAAAAAACAACCCAGGAGTAATCACTACAGTGTACGGATATAGGTTGGCACTTTGTCATAAAGTAGAAGTGTTAACCATTCTGGTGCGATAATACACAAGCAACTGGCAGCAAAACGTCCCTTTATAAATCCTAGACGAGTTAGACTGGCAATACTCTCAATCAGCCTAGACTGATTCAGCACTGATTTTGAATTGGACGACTCGAAACAGAAGCAGAGTAACACGTTCTGTTTAAGAAAAGCTTCACTCATCCAAATAAGCGATTTTTAGAGAGATTCGTAAAACCTTCGTCAGACTTTTACTGAGCAGCCAGCACTGAAGAGCTTTCTTGTCACAGTGGCAGACACTCTCAACATTTTAGTGCAGATAAATCTGAGTTTGTACCCTTAGTACATTAGACAAGGTTGCTTGTGGCAAATGTCATGAAATAGAAATGCTAGGGGCAGCCTCTATTACTCTCTAACAATTTATAGAAATGTTACCTTGATTTTGCCAAAGATGTTAAAAATAAATAACATGACCAACTGTGCTAAGGAGCTAGTTAATTATCTTGCTAAAATTTAGGTTTAGAATGAAATCTGCAAGTTTTAACCTGAGAGAAATAGACAGCCTCCCCTCCCAAAACCAAAACAAATAAGAAGTCCATTTTCCAAATAAAAGTATTCTGTGGACATTACTGGTATGACTGATTTTAAAGCATTTTTATAACTATGTAACTCATAGTACCTGTGTTTAGTTTAATTCTCCAAGCCATTAATCCTTTATATGGATTAAACTTCTTTGAGACTTTATATATATATATCTATATATATATATATATGAATGAGAAAAATAGGTTTTAATACACACTTTTTTTTTTTTGCATGTAAATATCTGCTTCTTTCTTTGCATATGTGATATCATTTTTGGTAATATGCTTATCTGTGTCCATTCCATAGGCACGCCTTACTACGAACTGGTAACTAGCTACCACGGAAAAGGTCTGGGTGACAACGTTTCCTCACGTGTCAGATCTCCCACTCTTCCTTTGTGGGAATAATTCCCACTAACTGCAGTGAGACACGACACCTAAGACAAATAAGGTTTTGACCCATTATATTCCTACGAAATTCTAGTTGAACATCTGCAGTATGTTAAGTCATAACTATTTTATTAAAAATAGTACCCAAGTACAGACTAAGTGCTAAAAGACTAATGAAGACTAATTGCTGCAAATAAAACACTCTACCTTAGTCTGAGAATGTAGATGCCAGGCGTGCTAAATATTTACACAACTAACCATCAAGAATGGGCCTGTAATATTGTCTAAATATATATTTACACATGGTTACAAATTAAAAGCCAAATCCTTTTTCCACTAACATCAATGGGAGTTTTGCCATTGGCTTCAGTGGAATCAGGGATTTGATCCAATAGAATAGTTTGTCAACTGTTATATTTTCCAGAAAAAAAAAAAAAAGGTTTCTTCTATCCTTTTTTCTTTTAGAACACAGCTAAGGGGAAGACAAAATTTAAACAACTCCACTGGATTGATTTTATGCTAAAAGTCTAATATAAACCTACAAAGCAAGAACATTGAGTTAAGGCTCGAAGCTGATTAGTTTCTAGTTTTAAGTGGAAGGATAAGAAAAGTACAAGGCAAACAATTCCTTTGGAGAGAGAAAGTATATTTTGATTACCTCTTCCCTTTATTGTAAAATCATTCCTCACCACACTATGAGTGGACTCCAAGCATCATTGTTAGCAAGTAAGTCACAAGAACCAAAGCTGAAGTATGGATAAAGCAGCAAGATCATAACACATCAAAGTATCATATACACTGAAGAAATAACTCAGCGTCCTTAGGTTTTTGGGTGTTTTTTTTTTTTCTATAAAAATTTGATCTATGTAGGACTTCATTCACATGGACACTAACAATGAGGAAGTATTTGCTTTGGCGGTAAGTGGATCGCACATCTGTCTAACTTGTTTTGTGATTTTTTTTTAACGTAAGGTTTCTCTGCGTTGTACAGATGTGAATCAGGTAGCATTCGACTTTTTTCCCCCGCTACTGAGGTGTTCGGTGGTCGCTCTCTGCTGGGGTGCTTGTTTCATTGACTTTTGCCACGCAAATCCATTGCTTAGAAGAGCAAGCTTCATTTTTGGACGGGTTTGGTGGGTTTTTTTACTCATTCTCAGTCAGCATAAATAATAAATCCAGAAAAAGTGCTGTATTTGTTGTTGTTTCCTCCGTGTGCTTTTCCTCCATCTAATTTAATGTAAACTTCGTCTCCTGGCTCCAAGTGAAGAACCACGCTGTTACTGGCATAGTCGTAGTTCTGATCAGCATCCTGAGCAATCGCACTAGCTCGAACCTACATAAAATACATAATGAGTGGTTAAGAAAACTCAGGTTATTTTTCCTGCATGGTGAAATTAAAGCATATCCTCAGCGTTTTATTCCGCACGCATAAGTTGCCACTTTAAATGTCTGGCGACATATATTGTAGTTTTTTCCTATGGTTATTGCTTGTTTTCTCCTACAATACAACATTTGAAACTAAAGCCATAACCTGCTTCTTTCTCGGTCATCTGATTAATACACAACTGTTTGCCCTCCTGTAAATATTTGGAGCCTTTCAAAATATATGCATAAAAACGCCTGGAATTTGGAGCACTGAATCTGGTTGTGTGCCAGTTCTACATTGGTGTAACTTTTATGTCAGTGGAACATTTGATTGACATTGGCGAGGATCCACAGTGAGACCCTATTGATACCAGGCTGGACTTTTTCCAGAAGTGATTTATTGTCATACTACCAATAGGACTGTGCTGCAAAAAGAATCCAAAAGTACACACCCACCCACACACAGGCACACGCCAATGCACACAAACAGGTAAGGATCCCAGTTGGGGTTTGGAAAAACTGTTACAGCCACATTTCAGTAAGCAAACATTTAATTTCTGTGTGTTGTAAGAGATGCACATTCGAAAAAATCATAGGCAGGTCGTTATTTGCTTTAAGAGGTTTTGGAATTGACAAGCCATTTGAGGACTTTTCATTTACAGCTTTCACTGAAACATACTTTTTTTTTTTTCCATTTTGCCCTTGCTATTCCATTACTGATTAAATTTGACATTACTAGCAAACTGTAATTTTAGCCTGTAATTTTAAGATGTATGTTGGTTTCCAGCAATGAATAGTCTGTAGCATTGTAAGTCTCCAAATCATTTATATATAATTTGACCCTGTTTGGTAAAATATTTAAACTTAGTTGTATGTGATTTATTTCAGTGTAACACATCATCTGCTTGTTGCTTGTCTTTGTTCTAGCGTAGTTACAGAGCAGTAAGTGATTTAGTGGTATTGCAAACCTGAACTAAGTAATAATGCATGACTTGGCGTACCGTGTGTGGGATTTTATCTGTTCTGAATTGAAAAAATAGGCTATAAGTCACAATTTTCCATGGATTCCTTTCAAAGTTTAAATGATAAATTTCCAAATTAAATTTTCATGTGATAGGATTTCAGATTAATATTGAAATGTTAAAAAGGAGGGGGTTCTTTTACCATGCAGGATTTTATGGCGTTATGCAGCTTAAAAATCACAGTACTTGGAAATTCTTTATACATCCTGTAAGAAGAATGAGAAAGGCTTAAAAGGCTTGCAGTGGTGTGACAGTCTGCAAATTTAAAATGATACATGGCATGATGATAAACCCCAACTATTTCAGGACTTCCTGATCCTGAATTGCCTGGTATTGTTTACAAAGGCGATCTATGTTGCTAGTGTTTAAGCAATAATTATTCTAAACACTGGGTATTTCCTCTGGATTAATGACGGGCAGGGTGGAGTTGAAGGCTCTGGGCCATTAACCCTGGAAATAGCCTCCAAAGAAAATAATGGGCTGAGACTGTTGTTGGTAGTGCAAATGGAAAGGGCAAATGGGAAGGTGTGAAAAGGCTATGGATGAGGTAGAAAAACTTTCACAGACAACTAGTATCTTGCATACTGGCAAACAAAATGGTTTCAGTTACTTTCCAGATTTCCATTTACATCATAATGAAATGCTACTTCATGGATTTATCTAAAATGTTGTGTTTCTGTGGATGGTAAAGGAGAATTCGAATTGCATTAGTGACTATCCTAACGGAGCCAGCATATGGGCACTGACTACAACAGCGATGGGTATTTCATTTTTAAGATTCTACATAGTACATAATAACTGAAGATAAAAAGATTCTGGGTATTGAAGTCTAGAAACCAAAGTGTAGATCTTACTGCCCTGTGTATAGCGAAAAATGTCCTGTAAACTCCAGTGTGCTATTTTTAAGAGGTTTTACCTTCTTGTTTGGTTAGCTTTTAAAGCCTGGGAGACCAGTCTCAAATGAATTCTCAGTGTACTGCTGCAAGAAGGTAAATGTATCTCTAAATTAAACCATTAAATTAAACCATTAATGGACTATACATTTCATAAGTTGTACGACTGTTCACCTCATCTTTCATGAAGTTACACTCTCAGGTTGCACACACATACTAGCTAAACTGTATGATCTCAGCACTTCCCTGGTCAAGCTTTATATCCATTGAAGACAGCAATGTGTTAACAGTGAAGACCTTGAGATTCCTCCTCTGCATCGCTTAGGAATGATTTTTTTCTGTAAGTCATACACTTTCCAATGGTTTTGGTTTTTTCATTTTGAGAAAACACTGAATTTATAATGTTTTCTTTGCCAAACTCCATTTAAAGACTCACTTCCAAAATTTCTGAGCTTTCTTACAAATAATACACAAAGTTAACTGCTGTCACATCCCATCAGTCTTTAGTGTTTCAAGTATGAATCATAATCAAAAGGAGACACTGCTTCATTAAAATGGTGATCAATTTTAAATAGTTTGTATGCAGATATTTACCTAAATACTTATCTTTGCATGGATATATACAAATATATACATAGAATCCCCTGCCTTTTTATTTTTCTTCGAATCACCATGAGTTTAATTTTTCTCATGTCTGGTACTGGAAGTAGTTATATTTGGGAACAGTTGGACTTCAGGCTAAATTTAATTTTTATAATTGGTTACTTTTTTAAAAGTACTGGTATGTTTTTATTTTTCATGGTTTGGGAAAATAAAGACTTTAAAACCTTATAAATAGGGGTCAAAAATAGATTAATGTTGTAATTGCAAGTAAAATGGTATTCTCGTGGTGGACAATATTGCCTTCGTATGAAGAAATCAAAGTGAATATATTACGATTATTATTAGTCCTGGTTTATCTGCTGAGACAGTATTTACGGTAGGCGTTTTCTAATTTAATTAATTGCTGCTGATGTCCTCATTATTCTGTTTTCACAGCACTTCCGAGGAGCCATAAACAAAAGGTTAAGTGGCATATCAGATTAATTTACCGGCGGCCGGTGCTGCCGCCTGCGCAGAGCACGGCGGGCCGTGGAGCGGCTCCGGGCCCCGCCGCGCTGCCGGGGCTCGGCGGGGGAGGAGGCGCGCAAACGAACGAGCCCCTCCGCCGCCCGCCCGGCACGGCGGGGACGCGGGGACCTGTTTTCGGTCCCGCGGACACCGCGTAGAGCGGATCAACTTCCCCTCATCCCACCCCGCCGGAGGGTGAAACGTCCGGAGAGAGCGGCAGCGCTGGGCTCCGGGCTACCCCGGCTCGGGAAAGCCGGCGGCCCGGCCCCGCAGCCCACGGTGTGCCAGGACAGCCCAGGCAGTGACCTGTTGAGCGGCGGGTCCCCGCACGGGGCGCCGGGGGAGCGGCGGGAGCATCGCCGAGCTCCCGGAGACACGGGGAAGCCCGGGCGCACCGCACTGCCCCCGGGCAGCAGGAGCAGGAGGGATGGCGGACAGCCCGGCCACAGTTAGAGACAGCCTCTCTGTGCCCGTTAACTGCGTATGGCAGAACGGCTCCCCGGGGGCCCAGTGCGCTGCGCGATCCCTCAGCCGGCGCCTTCCCCGGCGCCAGCCCGCCGAGGGGCGAGCTCCACGGAGGCCGAGCTCACACCGTGGGTCACCGGCCATAGGGAAACCTCCCTCCCGCGGGCGGCGGAGCGCCTCTAAACCGGAGCCCCGCTGTGTGGGCGCCCCGTCCCGCGCCGTGGCGGCTTTCCTCCCTCACGTTTCACCCTTCCCCGCGCAGGACCACCCTCTCCTCAGCTCACCCGGCGCCCCCGCTCCACTGCCTCCCTCCCCGGGGACATTCCCCTTCCTGAGGGAACGCCCGGCCCCGGCCTGGCCTCCACTCTCCCCCGACCGCCTCCGGCCCGGCCGGGCTGAGGGCAGTGCTCCGCCCGCGGGCCGGGCCGGACAGCGGCGCGACTCTCGAGTTAGAGAGTGCGTTGAGTCCGCGTTCACCCGGCGGCCCGGGGCGGCCTCGGCTCTGCGTGGATCCCCCGGCCCCTCAGGGGTCCTCGGGCACCCGAGGCGAAGCGAGCCGGCGCACCGCGCCTCGGTCGTGGACCCGGCTCCCCTCAGCTCCCCCGGCGGCTCGCCCTGGACCCCTCTCTCCCGACGCCTCCAGCGGCCGCCCGGCTCCCCCTCCCCACCCGCCGCCCGCTTCCCGCCCGCGCCGCGCCGCGCCGCTCCGCCCGCTCCCCTCAGGGAGTCCGGCTCCGCCCGGGCGCCTACTCCCCTCACAGCGCCCGCTCCCTCAGGAACTCCAGCTCCGCAGCCGGGCGCCCGCTCGCCTCAGGGGACCCGGTTCCCCCGGGCGTCCGCTCCCCTCACAGCGCCTGCTCCCCTCAGGAAGCCCGGTTCCCCCCGGGCACTTGCTCCCCTCAGGGAGTCCAGCTCTCGCCCCGTGCGCCCGCTCTCCTCAGGGAGCCCGGCTCTCCCAGGAGCCCGCTCCCCTCACGGTACCTGACTCCCCTCAGGAAGCCTGGCTTCCACCGGGCGACCGCTCCCTCGTGGAATCCGGCTCTCTCCGGGCACCTGGTGCCCTCAGGGAGCCCGGCTCTCCCCGGGCGCCCACTCCCCTCACGGTATCTGGCTCCCCTCAGGGAGCCCGGCTCCCCCCCGGCGCCCTCTGCCTTCACGGCGCCCACTGCTCTCACGTCCCCGTCTCCTCCCCGGCGCCCGGCGCGGCGCCCACCTGGTTGTTCTTGCAGAGGTCGGCCCACATGCTGGTGCCGTCGCCGCCCCGCATGAGTACATGGTAGGTGAAGAAGTAGATGCCGGGGATGGAGCAGGTGAACTTGCCGGTGGTGGGGTCGTAGTGGTTGCCCAGGTTGGTGACTACGTCGTCGAACTTGAGCACCTCGTAGCCCTCGTGCTGCCGCTTGAGGCCGGCGTAAAAGGCGATTTTGGGGACGGTGCTGTAGGTGGCGGCGCTGATGGCCCCCGCCGCGTTCAGCCCCGGCGCCCCGGGGGGACCCGGCAGGCCCTGCCGCCCCGGCTCCCCCTTCTCACCCGGCGGCCCCACCGGGCCGGGCGGCCCCGGCTCCCCCGGGGGGCCGCGGGGCCCCGCTTTGCCCGGCCGGCCGGCCTCCCCCTTGGGCCCCTGGATGAAGGTGGGCAGGGACTGCATGAGGCCGCGGTCGGGCGTGGCCGCCGTGCTGGGCGCCTTGGTGCCGCCGTAGGGGTCGCAGACCATGCGGCAGGTGCCCAGCATCTCGTAGTGCGCCGAGGTGCCGGCCGAGCTGACCAGCACCGGGATGAGGATGACCAGCAGCAGCACCATCACCACCCCCAGCGCGCCGGCCGCGATCAGCCGCCGCCTGCTGCCCACCAGCCGGCTCAGCGCAGGGCGATCCTCTTGCCTGCTTTTGGACAAAATCTTGATGGTTGGCGGGGGACCTCCTCAGAGCCGAAAAAACGCCGAGCCCGCCCGAGCTCGGCTCCCCGGAGGCTTCGCCGCCCTCCCGCTGCCGCTGGCGGCGGGGGCTCCGGCGGGTCGCGGCGCCGGGCTGCGGCCGCTGCAGCCGGCGGGAGGCGGGCGAGGAGCGGGAGAGGCAGAGGGAGAGCTGCCGCCGCGCCCCGGCCGCCCGCACTTTTATCCTCCCGCTGGCGATCGACTTTTTTTTTTTGCAGGCTGTGCCAGTCCGAGTCAACTTTCCCTGGAACTTGCCTTTCCTCTCGCGATCGCCCCGCTCGCCTCCTCGCTCGCTCTCTCTCTCTTTTTTTTTTATCTTTCTCTCTTTTTTTTTTTTTTTCGCAGAGACGACAGTCCTCAGCGGGGACGCGCCTCCCGGCCGCCCCGCAGCCTCCCCGGTGCCCGCCGCCGAGAGCCCGCACCGCCGCGCCGCGCCGGAGCCGGAGCCGGAGCTGGAGCCGGAGCCGGAGGAAGAGCGGGATCCTGCCCGGGTGCCACCTGCCAGGAGAGGAGGAGGCTGACGAGCGCGCTGGAGCAATTTATAGGCACCCAAAAGCGCAGGGGAAAGGGGAGCTGCTTTGGCATCTCATTCCAGCATCTGCTCTGCTCTTCCCACTCACAGAGAGTTTGGCATTACTCTGGCAGTGTGGGAAATATATATTTTTTTTTCCTCTCTCCCTCCCCCACCCCTCCCGCAAACGGATGAACAGCGAAATCGTGAGCCTCACTCACTAGCTGCATCTTGCGATGACAGCTCTTTCTGGAGCAGACCAAAAGGAAGAGATGTGCTTAGATGCCTCTGGGTACCCTTCAGGTCACTGATCGACAATTAAAAGGTCAATCCACCTCCTGCTTAACGCTTCCCTGAGGCTACCCTGCCTTATTAGTGTTGTCTGGGAAATACCGCTTTAAATGTAGGGATGCTTTACAGTTACCGATTGTTCAAGTGGAAGTTATTTGAAAATATACCTCCCACCTCGCACAGTAATGGAGATTAGAATCTCTCACAATTTTGGATCTCCCTCTTCCCCCCTCCCCGATTGCCACTATAAAAGCAGAGAAGGAAACGGTTCTTTCTATGAATTAAAACTGACATACTCATTACCGGGTGCAGTGTTTCCCGGTGTTAAAGCCAGCCACCGCTTTGCTAGCAAACTGACACCGAGGAAAAGAGTTCCCTTTTGTTTAGAAGCCGAAGGCAAGTGCGGGGCATATGCAGATCAACAGATGCCTGGACCTGCGAAAAAGGTCTCCCTGGCTTAAGTCAGAGGCAGCAGAGCGCTTTGTTAAGTCTCGGGGTTTCATTCTTTTTTGTTTTTTTTGTTGGTTGGGTTTTTTCTGTTTCCTTTTTTGTGCATGTGTGAAAGGTTTCTTCTCCTCCAAGGGCTGGTGGGCACCTCTGTGAGTGAGTGGGAAGGTGAATGAGCAATATTAGTGGCATTTCTCCCAGGAAAATATTAAGGAACTTGTCCTGCTCACAGATACACAAGGTACACAAAGAGCTGTTTAAATAAACAAACAGAATTGATTCCTAAATCATACTTCTGTATTCAGGAGCAATGGATGTCAATCAAACGTGGGTGACATTTGCCTGTCAATACAGGGATGATGGCTGGGAAGAGTGTGACTTATTACAGCAAGGCAAGAATACGAAATGAGCAACAACGGCAAATAGGACAACAACCAAATAATAGCATCTCCAGCAATGATCAGAGGGCTGTGATCTTGTCTTGGATTTTATTAGCATGAATCCCCTCTCCCCTCACCCGTTCTCTTTTCTTTCTTTTCTATTCCACAACACAATAAGGTCAAACAAGCAGGCACTGGGAAACAAAGATTCATTGATTCTTCCTTTTAAGCAGAAATGTCAGCAGCTTCTTTTGCTCTTTCCTGAGAGACTCAAAGGCAGCGAGTGTGTCCACGCCTCGTAGAGATGGGCCAGCCCAGCTTCTTATCTCCCCAGAAAACTCCCGATAAAGCTTCTATTTCCCGCAGTTGTAAATATCCCTCCCTCCCCCTTTTTTTTTCTTTCTTTCTTTTTTCTTTCCTCTAATGCTCTGTCTTAAAAAAAATTCTTTATCTGGCACTGGCACAAGCTAGCCAGTTCCCTCAGCTAAGGACTTCCCCATAAGACCCGGGGAGGCATCTGAACAGACTTGGAGGCTTATGTTCATATCTCATTGCTCTCTGCACCCCATAGGAGAAGGCTTTCAGCTCTGCTCTTTCGCCTGTGCAGGAAAAAAAAAAAACAAACAAAAGTTGTGCCAAGAGTGACAGGTCTGTCTCAGGCTGTAGCTGGGCCCTTGAGGCATTGCATTTAGTCATCCCTAAGCCAGGCGGTTTTTGTGACATTGGGATGTGCGTAAACCTCCATTGCAACAGATGTGTTACACATTGGGAAAACAGCAAATCTCTTACCTTCGAAAAGACACAAACCTATCATGGTCTGTCAAGACATAGTGATGCTGGGTGACTTATTGGCACCAAGCACACCCTCAGTTCCTTACTCCAGCTGTGATAAACCTGATTTTTAAAGCAAGGTCCTACCATACGAATGACTTTCACCTTCTTAATAGACAGTTTTATCCTCATGCATGTTGCCAAGAGTGCTCATTCACTGTAGACTCTTGCAGACTTTCTCCCAAAGGCAACCTGCGAGCCAAATGCAAAAACCAGAGCCTGAGTAAGCAGAATAGAGAGAAGAGGGCAAGTACCGGCGCTGGGTTGTCAGTGGAGCTTGTGTGTTAGCTGGGAACATAACCTGGCACCTTGAATGCCAGACCAATGCTTTAGTTACCAGACTATGCTTGGTTCACGAGGAAACAAAAAAAATGCAAGGAAACTAAGAATGGGAAGCAGAAGGGCTCAGAAGTTATGCACTGGAGGTCTCAGCAGCTTGGAGCAAAGTCAAAGGAAATGTAGAAACCTCTTTTTTTTACCATGGGACCTGTATCTTCCTGAGGTGGTATGTCAAAGCATTGATTCGCTGTAATTAAGGCTTGGGTAGCATTTATGTTATAATATAATCTCCTCTCCATGCTAAAGGCTAACAGTCAAGATTGACAGTCCATTCTTAATATAACCATTGTACCTACGTGAGCTGCTGCCAGTCTTAACATATTAAATTTCTCTGTATTTTTGGAGCCCACTTGCAGGCTTGCTCCAGCCTTTCAGCCTGTTTTCTTCCCTCCCCATTCTCCGGGCCTTTGCGCATTCAGACCCGCAGTTGGTGTTCAAGCTGTATCCCCTGCAGCTTCTGCCATTTGAAACAGCCTGCCCACAGCTCTTTTCCTTACCGACTAATTAGTTAGCGTTCATACAGAGCCTTAAAAATGTACAGCATAACATGCATGTTCATTTTACCTGAGTGCCGTTGCCTCAGCACTTAGAAAGGGGAAAATTGGAGAAAACCCAGTAAGAATGTGTCCACTGGGACAAAACGGCTCCTTACTCCTGCAGTGCTAAATTCAGAGGGTTAGCCCAGGAAAAAACACTGTGTGAGAAAGGGCAACCCTTTACCAGCTGCAGCAAGCAAGAGGAACATGGTAAAAGGCATATGCCCAACAAAGGAGTGCTCGAACGCTGTGCCAAGTTCCATACTGCTTCTGCTCACTCCTATCTGCATCTGTTTTGCTCTCGCTTATATTTGAACTCTTTTTAAAGTTATTTGAGAGAAGCGTTTTGAATTTCAGTCAGCTCGAAAATTAAAGCTTTGCTATGCTGTACCTTTATAAACACTGGTTTAACTGTGTATGTAACAACATGCACTCACTCCAGCAAGTAAGTGGGTTCAGTGCTACAAAATAAAATTATATTATAAATGAGGTGAAACTATTCATATCAGTATAGATGGTGGCATGGTGGTGACACCTTTGCTGTTATCCCTAACCATTCCTGGTACCCTATTTCTGTTCTCTTCACCCAGTTCGCTAAAGTTTCAGGACTGGCACATGTGTCAGATAATTTGTCCTGGAAAGTTACAGACTTCTGCACCACTTTTTGGTTGAAGCTCATACAGACAGCCCTAACTCAGTTCTCCTAGAAACTTGTTTTGGTCAGCATAACCGAAGACCATCTGTATTTATAGCGATGCAAGTTGCCCGCTGCATTCTTTCATAAAATTACAGTTTTCATGCTCATGGAAGGAAAATCAGCTCCAGTGTACAAAAAAAAATATTTTTTTTGCTGAATTTTTGTAAGCTTTTACCTGTCATCTGGAATATACGAAGTCCTTCTGCAGGATCTTCTCTGCTGTTCAGGGATTTAAGCCATTTGTGTATGTATGTGTGCGCAATTGGAAATATTCTAGATTAAGTTTTATCACAAATAATAATGCTCTTCGAAGATTAGCCTCCGAACCTGAAAGAAAACAGGAACTAGATTTGGGGTTGGAACTAGATGATCTTTAAGGTCCCTTCCAACCCAAACCATTCTATGATTCTATGAAACAATACCAAGAAAATGTGTCCAGCCTTGAAAGGGTTACAATCACTTTTCAAATCCAAATGAGGGGGGAGTTCAGGGAGGGCTGTCACTAAAGTGACAGGGCTCAACAAGGAGAATTTGCAAATAAATTCCACATATCTCTTCCTTTTTAGTTTTTCATCTGAAAAGATCAGTCAGACATGACTGATTACTGGGGGGGCAGGAATTAAAACAGAAACATCTGTACCTACGTCATGAATATCATGTTTTGCTGGTGAATTACTGTAGATACAAACCATAAATGTGTATGTAAAATTAAATCTTAAACACATAGGAACTTAAAGGTTACATATTCTACTGACCAAGTTTAAGGAAGGACATAAAATAGTCCTATTTTATATCAGTTGATAATTGCCAACATAAATAGCAGTAATTAACCATGAAAGATACTCATAATTGCAAGTGCCCTTGTTTATTCCAAAGATTAAACCTCTAGTTGCAAGTATAAAAGATTGTTCTTCCTGGTTTCTCCCCTCCATTCCCATGTCCTTCTTCCCTCTTTGTCTTCTCTCTCCTCCTTCCCTCCCCATGATCTAAGGTGGCACGTACAAAGCTGTAGTGATGCACGGGAAAGCGTACACTCAACTTGGGAGTATTTTTTGATAGCGATGCTAGGACTTCCCCAGCCATGGTGGTACCTGACCAGTCGATTGCTCTGCCCCAGTGGTGCCTGGCCAGTTGATTGCTCTTGCACTGGTGATGGTATAGGACTGCAAGAGCTGTACCTGGGGTCAGCTTCACCATCTCTGGGTAAAGCTGCGCCCACTGAGACCCTTTTTCTGATCTGTCACCCTTTGAAGTGGTAGGCCTACACTTTCCTTTGCAGGGAAAGCTGTGATTTGGACAGTTTCTAGTGAAGCCACCAAGAGCCATGGTGCTATGGAGGTGCAATTGAGCAATGCTTGCACCAACCAGTAAACGCCTCCTCCACAAATAGCCTTAATTTGCACATAAGTGCATTGTACTTCAGGAACTGGGTTTCAAACAGTGAGTTGTTTTACACGGCGCTTCCACCAGCTTTCTTCAGAGGAGCCTGGACATCCAGTGCCCCCAGAGACCAGGGTCGTGCCTGCTTGCAGCACAGTGCAGCTCACAGTCTGGCTCAGCTCTTCTTGCTGAAAACACCCTTTTTCTCGACACGCCCCACCTCCCCCTTCCTGTAGGATGGGTATTTTAACTCATCACCCTCTTTTGATGTAGAAGTCTTGTCTTCTGCAACCACCTATGTAACCATGTCAGTGGCGGCAATGTTTTTCTGGTAGACCTTCTGCTTGAGCCCTCCCCCTTAACTCCCTTCTGATCAAAATCCATAGCAGGTAACCTGTCATAAGCAGGCACACAGAAGAACTCACAATGTTCATTAATAAACCCCAAAATACAGAGATATTCATAAGTGCTATCAAATCAAGGAGTATTGCTAATAGTGAAAGCTACAGTGTTGGCATTCTTATGAAGATGCAAATAGTAAATACAAAGGGGTGGAAGATAAATGCCTGTAACGTGGGAGTAAGATTAAACAACCACTTTGTCCCCGCTTAAAACTATACCAATAAGCAAAGGCATAAATCATGTTGCACTTCTATTAAAAATTATGTCAGTTGTTAGAGTCAATCAGGAGGAGATTTCCAAGTGATTTGCCCATGAGTATGATTTTGGTTACCTTTGAAATGGTTATTAGGCTGCCAATGCTATTAAAGAGAGATGTTAGGGGGGAAAAAAAGCAAGAGCAGAAACAAGCTTTTCTAAACTGTCGTCTGCGATTTACTCTACCTCCTCCAAACCTGAAAGACTCCCTTGCCATTGTTCTACCAACCCAGCAGTCTTCTCACATTTCATACGAGAGTCCTTTATATTCATCAGGAGGTTGATGGATGGGCAATAAGAATGGATAGCTGGGAGTGGAAAACTCAAAATTAAAATCCCCAGAGTGGCAAGATGCCCAAGAGATTTATTTTTCCTTCTGTCATGCCCTCAACTGATTTTCTTTTTGTGCCTGATTATTGATTTCTGGAGTAGTTAATGGTGTAATTTACTTTGCAAATTCCAATTATTTCTGATCATTCATTTCTCTTCCTATATGTTTCATTAATTAAAGCAGGAGACTCTTTGATCCCAAACTATCTTCTTTACAAAATGGCATACAGTGGAATCTGGCGTGATCCTGCAAGATGCTGAGCCTTTGATTGTTATGGTAGGCAAGTGCACTCAGGATTTTGTGAAATTTAGCCTTGCTTTTGGCCTGTAGGCCTGCTCCATCATAGATGAGGCATAGCTCCACCGAAGTTGTGAGTTGAGAAGCTGAGAAATGCATGGGAGATCAGAATTTGCTCCGCTATTTGCATGGCATTCAGAGAGCTGCAAAGCACAGGGAGATACACTGAGTGCTCTTGCCCCCAAAAGGGACTGATTATGCCTGCACAATGAGGAAGGGTCCAGGATGTTTCCTCACGGCGTTGCACAGATACGAGCCCTGCAGAGGAACCATTGTGTATGTTTCCTGGCACAACGTATTGCTGATGCTGTTATTAATAGACTATCCTGTAATGGGTGTAACTTTGGGTTTGATATTTGGGAATTTAACTTAGGTTTGTGCATTTAGCAATAACAACAAAACCAGGAGGCAGATTGGAGAGAAAAATCGAAGTAGTTATCACCTTCTGAAATATTCTTGTGTTCTTATGCAATACGTACATCATCAGCTAGACTGTTGGTATTCTTTCTGTACAGCAATAAAACTCTAGTTTTGCTAGTTTAACTCTAGTTACTGCACAAATCCAAAAAGCATCAGCTGAGAAGAGAAACATGACTGGCTAGATAGTATGTCTACTGTCTGGGGACTGAGATTTTCTACTTTCCAGGTAGATAAAATCTCAGCTGGAACTTTCCTTTCATGTAGTGAGACATTACACATATGTGTATAATACACAAGCACATGCCCACGCACATGTATACACACAAATGCAAAGTAGAAATATGTACGGCTTTCTGGAATCATAACAGAACACTAAAACCTGTGGTTATCACAGTTCAACAACCTGCTGTTTTGTATTTCATTGTTTAAATGTAATCCAGAAGACTAGGGCAATATACACAATATTCCATGAAAATATTCCCAATCACTGGCGTGCACACGGAGTTAACTCTACAGAGTGCCAAATGCTGTTTGCACTTAACACATGAGTGACTCCGTTGGCCTGAAAGGAGCCCTGGCTCCAGTGTTTACTGTGCAGTGAAGCTCATTGAACTTCTATTCGAGTTTCACTATTTGTGAGAACAGAATTTAGCCTGGAATCCTCTTTTTAATTAACTTTGAATCACTAATGTCAGTCTTTAAATATCTAAAAGAGGCAAGAATCTTTTATCAAATTTAATGCCGGGGAGAGAGCATGAGATGGGAAGAATTTGCACTGAGTATCCTGATAAATGCCACCTCTCCTGCGACACTGTGAGGAATCAGAAAAGGATATCTGAGGAGAGGGAAGTTCTGGGCTCCTCAAGAAGGACAGGAAACTGCTGGAGAGGGTGCAGCAAAGGGCTACCAAGATGATTAGGGGACTGGAACACCTCTTTTATGAAGAAAGGCTGAGGGATTTGGGTCTCTTCAGTCTGGAAAAAAGAAGACTGAGGGGGCACCTTATCAATGGTTATAAGTACTTAAAGGGTGGGTGTCAGGAGGATGGGGACAGGCTCTTTTCAGTGGTGCCTGGGGACAGGACAAGAGATAACGGCCACAAACTTGAACATAGGAAGTTCCACCTAAACATGTGGAGGAACTTCTTTACTTTGAGGGTGGCAGAGCACTGGAACAGGCTGCCCAGAGAGGTGGTGGAGTCTCCGTCTCTGGAGACATTCAAAACCTGCCTGGACGCGTTCCTGTGCAACCTGCTCTGAGTGACCCTGCTCTGAAAGGGGGGTTGGACTAGATGATCTCCAGAGGTCCCTTCCAACCCTACCATTCTGTGATTCTGTGACTCTGAGCAGAGTAAGACCCACTGATCGGGAGACCGTTGTGGACGTGGATTGCAAAGGGACCGTCATTTCCAGAAAGCAGCCTTTCTAGTCAAGATGTTGCAGTGACAATATGTTGAGATGACCATAGTCAGGCGTTATTTGGAGAATTCATTTTGAACCAGGCACAACGCAATGCAGAAAGTCTGTCTGCTGGAGGCATCGTCGTACTTCAACGCATGGAGCAGTCACTGCAGTGAAGGTGAACGGTGGCAATTTCAAGGCAGCTTTGGCCCAATTCTTCCTCCAGACAACTTGTCTGGTAACTGCTCCTCCAACATTTGTCTCCCACCAGGTAGGGATATTAACGGCTTTAAACACAAACTTATTTGCTGCCAAATTTGTCACCCAGGTTGCTTTATTCAGGAAGTATGGCAAGCAGAAAGCAGTAGGTTGTTGTGCTGCCAAGCATGGATGCCGTGGGATCCAGCCATCAGACAGCCCGAGCCTAAAGACTTCGAGTCAGAGCTCCCTCTTTATTTATTTAATCATCTCCTTTGGGATTATATCCGAGATTTTTTTTTTTTACACTGGGCAGGCATCTATTTGGCATTTAACATGTATCTTTTAATAGGTTTCCATTCTTAATTATATAATTATCACACCTCCTCAGTCAATCTATTACACCTTTCTTCATTTTAAAGTGCTAATAAGTAGGTAGCCTGAAGCCAGTGAGTAGGTATCTCAGTGACAGCATCACATCTGCGCTTCCCTTCCTCTTACTATGCTCCATGGACAGGTAAAAATCCATTTTTAAAAATTTTATTTTCTAATTAAAATAAACTGACTCACAGCTATGACTTCAGTATGTCACGACAGCGAAGTCACCTTCACCTGCCCAACTTCCCTCATCTGCGCAGCTTCTGATGAGTGGCACAGAGGATAAACTGAGCTGCCCTTGCTGTTCCCTTTGCAGGGCTCGCTTTCCTTTGTGCAGAGGAGAGGTCTCAGTGTGGAGGATGCTGCTGCCGGAGGACTGCGAGAGGATGGCAAATGGGAAACCATCCCCAGCACTCCAGTCACTCGGAAGATTCGCTTGCCTCCACACTGGACGATCACGCCTGCTGTGTTCCCATTTATACAGGTGTTGGTGCCAGGTTTCCAGAGTCTCCTTGCAAGAACACTTTGAACATCCATAACCCCACCGACACTATCCTGGAGTCAGCTCTGTATTCCCTACATGTTTATTCTCCCTGCACTGGTTTCTCTTCAGTTACATAAAAACATGAATGAACTAATTTCCACTTGCTTCATGGCAGGCTGTAGAATGGTGAAAAATACGGACAAAAGCTGATTTTTGTCACCCTGCGGACCAGTTTGCTGCTTGTCCCCGCGGCCTGTCCCACCAGACGCCTGCTCGGGGCAGAAGGTGCAGCACTTGCAGGGGCAGCCGCGGCGCCAGCACAGAACGATGGGAAAGAAGACAAGGTGTCTGTTATGCAGAGGACGCTTGCCAGCAGGGGATGGCAGTTTTCAGGTAAGCTAAATGCTGTGGTTGAGGCACTTGATTCTGCAAAAAAGGCATGTGTTTGCCTAGCTCCACATGAGAACTGTGGGAAGTGGAATAGAGAGCAAAAGTCTGTGGCTGATCTTGCTGAATGGGACAGATGGCAACCCTTGCCAAAAATAGCTTTGCTAGAAGTAGAACACATGGTAAATTGCATTAATTTTAATAATTGCTTTTTATGCTTTGATAAAAACTGGCAAAGACCTAAAGGATCCTCTACCCAAGATAATTAGCATAGCTCTCCTTGACTGCTCCCCTTTAAAGAGAATGCTGTTTTGGGGCTCTTAAGGCTCACAAAATTGAGAAGGATGAGGCTGCCCACTTGTGCCAGGAAAGCGGAGTGCTCGGCTGTACATGGGACCCACGGGGAAAACAGGACTCATGTGAAGCTGCTGAGACATCAAGTAGCTTGAGGCCACGAGAGCTGAGTTTGGTCTCTGAGGGTCTGTGCTGGCTGCAGCCTGGCAGCATCCCACGTCTGTCTGGCCAAAGGATCTTGCAGAGTCACACTCTGAAGGCGAGCAGATCCAAAGTCTTAAAAAAAAAAATTCAGCAAGAGCCTTTTTCCAAAAGGAAAGGCATATTTTAAGAATTTAAAAATTTTTTTTTTCTCCCCAGCAGATACACAATTTCCTAGCTGCTGTAGGGGAAAGGGAACAGGCAGCTCCTTTGCCCATTGCAAAGGGGATTTTTGGCTGCCGCGGTGCCAGATAGCACTGTCACTTTGCCATGTGAAAAGGGACGATGGGAAGAGCATGCCTGGGCTCTGCTAAGGGGCACCGTAGCTGGTAAAACACACTGTGCATTTGCTACTGCTTCTTGCAACAACCTCTGGTCAGGAATCAGGGATGCTTGACTTGGAAAGAAATCTTCATATCAAAGCGAATTCCTTCAGCCACAGTGCCGGGTGCAATGTCAGACAGCACCAGCACCTCGTTTACACCAGCCTCCTCGCTAACTAACTAAATGGGTTTAGTATTCTGCCCAACTGCAGCTAAACCAAACGGTAGTGTTCCGGCTGCTGGCAGAGCATCCAGGCAAGGGGCTGTGCCAGTGACACGAAATCGGTTTCTAATTGATGCAGTTAATTCAGGGCATCCGTTGTTCAAACAGTTCTAAAATGATGCTTAATTACCCGGGGGATCTGGGAGAGCCAGTGACGCCTGCATTTCTTTCCAGTTCTCTGGAATACACAATGTGGTTCCTACTTGTGGTGCTACACATTTTTGATATGAATGAAATTCTCTTTTATATTCTCTTTTACAGCTGAAAAAGTGTGCCTGTCAGTCCAGATCAGAGTCAGTCTGGGATACAGTCACAAACCTGTCAGCGTCAGGTAGGCAGCGGGCCAAGGTCTCGGAGCGGCATTTGTCCCTGTTAGACTAAAGAAACTCATTGCAACTGCGGTTTTGTCCCCAAAAGAGTGCTGTGCGACTGCAGCTGAACGGGGCTGATTTTCTTCTTCCTGCCAGGACCAACCTCAGGCAAACAGGCAGGATTTGTGCCACATAACCGCAGCCTGGGCAGCTCTGAGACTGTGATAGAAATGTAGAAATATACAAATATAAATGCATATATTCGTACACAACCGATGCCCCCAAAAGGACAGCTGAGCTAAACATTGTTGGCTGGTTTGCGTGTGCGGTTTGGATGCACCAAATGCTGATTGTTCAAAGTGCTTTTTTCAGTAGACTGAAAAAAATCCTGCTAATTGGGGTCTCCTCCAGCCACGGGGATCACAGAAGGGAGCAAACCCTTCCCTGTGCGAGGGCCCTGCTCCCTCAAGCGTGGCGCGGTTTGGGTTTTCCCTCCCCAGGCCAGAAGTGAAGCAGGTCGGCAGGAGCTCAGCGGGGCTGGGGGGATGCTGTGGCCCAGGGAGGAGGCAGCTGCCAGCTGGCAGCTCCATGCTGCGGTGCTCGGAGCAGGCTTGGCACCGGGAGCCAGAGCCTCCGCACCCCAAAACGCCGCCCCCCCGTTTCCCACGCCTCCCCCCCGTTTCCCACACCTCCCCCGGCACCCCAAGGATCTGGTCCTTGTGTGTGTGTGTGGATCATGCTGCTGGTGTTATTTGTATTCAGTAATTTTTTAAAGCTCAGTGATTTAGATTGACAAATGTATTCTGATTTCCTAATATGTTTTCTTCGCATCTTTGCTGTGGTTTTCCATAGGAATTATTCTGTTCAGCAGCTCCGGAAAAAACAATCAACAGCTGGAAGGTATATTCCACTTCAGATTTTTGCACAGAATTACAATGCCTCTTCTTCATCCCTGAAAAATATATTTGCCTCTGTGTTTTCTGGGCTGGCACTGTCCTGTAGCGCCACGCTTAACTCGATATTCCCATACCCCTCGTGTTTTTGTTTGTTTCCGTGAGGTGTACGGGGTCAGTCTGCCACGCTGGCCTTACTTTTGCTCCCACTTTTTTCCTCCAGCTGCACTGCTGTTTAACAACCTCTTCACAGAGCATATTGAAGGCTCTTGATCTTTGTATTGCAGCAAGCGCACAGTGAAGCCCTCTTCAAACATAGCCCTCAGCCCAGAAACACCGTGAGAGGAGCAAAGAACCAGGGAGAAGTGGACATACTTGAGCAAACGCCGCAAAAGGGATGAGATGTTCTGGCGCTGCTGGGTTGAAACATTTGACTGCATCACAGGCAGCAGATGAGGACAAATTTTTGACTTTTCTGCAAACCTGTGGGTTTTCACTGTGACTGAAGATGGATGTCTCAGTGTGTCGGGAGATGAGAAATCTTAGAAACACGAACAGAATACTAAAAACAGTGCGAGGAAACGGAGCTGATTCAGTTTCTTGCCTTGCTTAGTAATCGAAGTTTCTTTTGATAGCTTGCTAGTGAAACAGGCTTTGTCATTTGCCCCCCAGAAATTAGCAGCTTTATTTGAATTACTGTGAAGATGCCAAAACCGTGCAGACAGTGGGACAACTGCACGGACTGCACTTTGGGACTGATTGGGGGTGCCTGAGCCCCCAGCTCCAGCGCGTATCAATCAGAGCCGCCAGCCTGTGCGCCTGGGACCCATAAATACAGAAACGCAGCCAGACACTGGGGGGATTTCTGAAAAGTGCCCAAGAGAGTGCTATTACATCTATACTGGTTGAGCTGAGTCGAGTTGAGTTGAGTCAAGTTGAATTGAGAAGGTTTATGTGATGGCAGACAAGTCATTCTGCAGTGGGTAATTAAAAGTATTAGAGGTTGATATAGAAAGAGTATGTATGAGTGAGCTTTGCTATCTAGCAGCCACTTGGAGTACTGCATCCAATTCTGGAGCCCCTACTACAAGAGAGATATGGACGTGCTGGAACGTGTCCAGAGAAGGGCCACGAGGATGATCAGAGGGCTGGAGCACCTCTCCTATGAGGACAGACTGAGACAGTTGGGGTTGTTCAGTCTGGAGAAAAGAAGGCTCCGGGGAGACCTTAGAGTGGCCTACCAGTATCTCAAGGGGGCCTACAAGAAAGCTGGTGAGGGACTTTTTAGGATGTCGGGTAATGGTAGGACTAGAGGGAATGGATTAAAACTAGAGATGGGATGATTCAGACTGGACGTTAGGAAGAAGTTCTTCACCATGAGGGTGGTGAGGCACTGGAACAAGTTGCCCAGAGAAGCTGTGGATGCCCCATCCCTGTAAGTGTTCAAGGCCAGGCTGGATGGGGCTCTGAGCAACCTGATCTAGTGGGAGATGTCCCTGCAGGGAGGTTGGAACGAGGTGAACTTTAAGGTCCCTTCCAACCCAAACCATTCTATGATTCTATTTCCAGCGTGATGGATACAAAGTTATTTGAGCGTGCCAGGCAGAAAATTCCTTTTTTAATCCAACATTGGCAAATTTTAGTCCTGATATTATGGAGAGGACAGATTATTTCTAGGGACGGTGCCTAGGTTTCTGTTTAGAGCCAAGTTCCTGAACTCCGCAGAGAGGCAGGTTTGCCCCGCAAGCTCAGGGTGGGCATCAGCTTTCTGTTTAGGAGGGGAGATCCTGAAATGGCGCTGCTCCACACTGATCCCGGGTCAAAGATCCACAGTCATCCAAGTCTTGTGGCCGGCTCCAAAGGGGAAGAGGGGAAAGAAGAGACACCGAGACCTGACCTGCAGAAGGCTCTCTGCTCACTGCCAGGGCTCGGCTGCAGAAGGAATCCCTGCTCGTTACCAGTGTTAAAAAGTTACTAGGACTTTCTTCTGGACCCGAGTGCTGACACTCCAGTGCTCAACAGCCATGAAATCACAAAGACTCTCCATACATGATAAATCATAATGCATAATGCGCTTCTCCATTTTTTCCCAAAATCTTACAGACTGGTGAAGCAAAACTCTTGCTGCAGAGAATTAAGGAAATCCAGGTCCAAACCTTCCTTGTCTCAAACGCTCTAATTGTGCTGCTCTGACCTCTGCTCCTTGGTTTATGTACTAACCTCCATGCCAGATCCGCTCTGCGGAATTATTCATATTCTTTCTGAACTGCACCCAGCCAGCACAGCCCACCTCCTTTACTGGGTGCACCCAGACGGTAACCTGAAAATGTGACGGTGGGTTGTATCTGAATTTACTTACGATGTGTTTGCATTTTCTATCGCCCACCTGCACGCACAGAAGGGGATGTCACGTCCCGGCTGCCTGAAAGGGGAATTGTGACCCATAGAAACAAGAACACAAGACGCGTACCAGAATACCAAATGTCAGATTAAAGTATTTCGCACTACTCAGAAGCAGTTTAGCATACTTTGTTCGGAAGAAAAGTTCACGAGACCTCCACCAGCTTTTCGGTGAACGTGTCTCATTTGAAATCGTGAGGGGCACACGCTCTGTGAAATGAGGGCAGAGGATTCCCTCTGTGGTGTCATTAGCCCTTTTCAGACACCCATGAAAGAGGCCTGGCTTTCAGAATTGTGGAAATACTGCTTTTTGCCACAGACCTTGGGTATGGAGCACACTGATTTCGAGGAGGCAGGGCACCCGCCAGTGCAGGCTGCATGGCCACCCCTGCGCAAGGCACCACGCTCCCCGTCCTGGCCCCGAAGGTTTGTTCCTCTTCATAAAGTCTTGTAACTCCCGCCCAGGGACATCTGCCGCCTTCCTCTCCGTTGAGAAGTTTGACCCTTCACCCTCGGTTTCCTACACCCTTTCTTTTTGGAGTGCTGCGTGCTGCCACTTGGCTCCCAGAAGCCAGGCTGAAGACCAGCCCTTGCTCCAGGGCTCTCAGCAACGTGGTGACGTTGCACGAGTACAGCCTCGAAGGCAGCTGAGCCTCCTCTGCTGGCTGGAAATGCTGAAACAGAAAATACTGACTGAACAAGGGTTATTCCAAACACAACATGCGCCTTTCCTTCCGAATCGGGCTTGAATTTTTTGAGCACCGGTGCTCCAGATTACCAATAAACCTTCCTTCCTGCTGGCACAGCCACCACGCAATCTGGGAGGCAGGAGGGAAGAAGGCAGGAAGCCCTGTCAGATAAAAAAACCTAAGTCAAGAGGCAGAGCTTTGGGCTTCATTGGCAGTTTTGCACCCGAAACGGCTCTGAAGGCCAGTATCTGGGCAGAGGTCTTATGTGGTCCATCAGTTACTCTTCAGCCTAAATTCTGGGTAACCCTTATTACTAGAGCGAGCTCCTGCATGGGCTGCCTCTGGCTCTTTTCATGTCACATCACGCTCAAGCAAATTGAGGTGCTGCAAGACTTTGGAGACAGGAGCTGTAACCATCGTGAAAGTGTTTCAAAATTTGGGCCAAAGCTTACTTGCCTTCCTGGCAGGAAATGTCTGCCATGGCACCTGTAACCAGGAGAGCAGGCCTGAACGAGTGACAAAGGACGTTAGTTTCCTTCTTCTTAAAGGGTGAATAAAAGGAAAAAGACATTAAGTAAAGACAAGGTGGAAAAATGGCTGATTTGAGAAGTGTAATAGACATGTGATTTCCTTAATAATCCCACAGAAACTGATTATCTCAGTTTACAACTAGTTTAAGGCAAAAGTCAACAAAAAAACCCGATGAGGCTGCAGTCATAACCATCACTTTAGAGGAGGATTATTCATATTATATTATAGGGAGCGGTGAATTACTAAAAAGGCTTCTTCACGTCTGCGCCGCTGCGATTACTCCCAATTACTGTCACTGACTCTTGTAAGGGATTCCTTGCTGCTGCGCAGCCTCCCTCCGCGGGGCCGGAGGGGTGTGCAGCCGCCATTGGCAGGCGGCGGGGGCATCACCGCCACCTCGGCCACACCAGATGGGCAGTGCTTCCCAGTGCCGGACCCCCGGATCGCTGCTGCTGCCCTGGGGTGGCTATTTTTTGGGAGCAGGGCTTATTTGGGCCACTGAGCAGGCTTTGCCCGGGCAAGGACGCGTGAAGAGGGGTTGCCCCTGTCTCGCCTCACCGCTGTCACCCGCTGCATCCAGCCTCTCCTTCGCAGGACGCTCGCCCTCAGCCTTATCACGGCTCTGCCCCCTTGCAGGGTCATCCCACGCCGGGGACACGGTGGGGTGTGGGGGAGCAGCCCCCGAGCCGTCCCTCAGCTGCAGAAGAGCGGCGGGCAGCACCAAGGCATCCATTACCTGTGCTCCCACTTTATCCCAGCCAGAAACCAATTGTCCGCCCCAGGCAAGCCTCCATGTTTGTGAGGTGGTGCCGGCTCTGTAGCAGCTCCCCCGGCTCGGCCTGGGCTCCCCCAGTGTGGTCTGCTAATCTCCTCTTCTTGTCATTGCTTTTTCCCCCCCTTCCCCTTGAGGAACTCCTATTAACCCGGCTGATTTCAAGACTGTCAAAAAAATTGTCTTGAGACTCATCCAATTGTTGACTGTGTTGTCCCTCTCCCAGCGCGGGAAAGGGGGAAGGAGCCGTGGGAGCGCCAAGACCAGCTTTGTGATGGTTACTTCTTGCCTCCCCAAAGACTCGAGCGCACGGGGGCATGAAGCCTTTTGTATCTCGTGATATGCCACAAATGGCTCCTGCCGCCAAGTCCTCCTGCCCGCTGAGCCAAGCCCTGGCAATGGTGCCATCTCGGAAACTAGGGGTAACGCGCCAGGAAATGGCAAATGTGGAAATGCAATTTTTTTTGTGTTTTGTTTTCATCTGTATCTGCTGTATCATGACTGAAAACAGACTCACGCTTTTGGAAAGGAAACAAAACTCACTCCTCTCTTCATTTTTTTGTCTTTTTCTTTGAAAGCCCAGATCCTTATTCCATGGACACCTTTCTTTGGTTTTGGGAAGATCTGGGCATTGATGGGACAGAAGCAGCTTGGCTCATCCTTCCTTCACAGATTCAGACTTTTAACAAGAGCCTTTTATTAATGACAGCAAACTATAACAACCCAAGCACTGGGCTTTATTGGGGGATTTTTTTTTTTCACTTCCTGTTGTGGTTTCAGTTGGGGTAGAGTCAGGTTTCTTACCAGCAGCTGGTGCAGTGCTGTGTTTTGGATGTGGGATGGGAATAGTGTGAGAGCGCACTGGGGTTTTTAGTTGTCGCCACGCTCTCCAGGCATTTTCTGCTCCTCACACCACCCCACCGGTAAGTAGACTCGTCTGGGCACAAGAAGTTGGGAGGAGACACAGCTGGGACAGCTGACCCCAACTGACCAAAGAGATATTCCATGCCATATGACATCATGCTCAGGATATAAAGTTGAGGGAAGAAGAAGGAAGGAGTGACATTTGGAGTGAGGGCGTTTTTCTTCCCAAGTAACCATTACGCGTGATGGAGCCCTGCTTCCCTGGAGATGGCTGAACACCTGCCTGCCCATGGGAAGCAGTGAATGAATTCCTTGTTCTGCTTTGCTTGTGTGCGTGGCTTTTGCTTTACCTATTAAACTGTCTCTATCTCAACTCACAAGTTTTTTTCTCACTTCTACTCTTCCGATTCTCTCCCCATCCAGACTGGGGGAGTGAGCAAGCAGCTGAGTGGTCCTAGCTGCCGGCTGGGGTTAAACCACGACAGCTTACTAATGTGGCTACTGTGGTAGGGACTATTCCTAAGAAATATGTGGCACTGGTGTGATTTACTGAGATGTTCCTGCTGCTGCTGATAGATTTGCTTTTCTACACTCAGATGCTGGAGCCTGTTTATTGAAGTTTGTCCAGGGACAGAGGACAGGAGGAAGCCCTCTGGGTCGGTGAGGTTTGGTCTGCAGCATACACAGCAAACGCAGCCCGCTCCACACTGCCATCAGACCCGGCCACTCTCTTCCCTGAGAGAATGCATTAGAAATGGCCATTCAGCCATGTGGGGTTGATGGGGACAAGCTCAAGGAAAGGTGGAGTCACAGCCTGACATAGAGCCAACAGCTTGACTCAGTGGAGAGAACTCCTGGCCGGTCCTGAGGACTTATGAGCGGCACCTTCCTGCTGGTTAAATTGATTTCTTCCATGCATTTACTGAAGGCAGGAGATACTGTCCCCTGCCAGCGAAACCACTGCTCAAAACAGATGGTCTTGTGTTAACCTCATGAACATCTGCTCATAAAGTCTGAAATTCCATTGGATTCCATCGTCTGCCTCTCAGTTCCTGGATGCTCCCAAGGACTGAAATCAAACCCTGGCAGGGAGCTGAGCCTGGCCATGACCCCGGGGCATGGCGTGCAATCCTCCTGCCCTGGGACCAGGCCCCAGCTCTCACCAGTGCCATTTACTGGGGCACTTAACCCATGACTTGTGGTTTTCAGCTCTGGTTTGCATGGCTGAAGTCCTGGAAGGAGCACCAAGGCTCGGCTCTTGCTTGGGCACATCTCCCCTGGTCGGCTCAATGTGGGGGGTGGCTGAGGGGCAATGTGCCATGGAGACACCCCTCCAAAACCCATGTGTATGCCGTGCTGGCCATCAGCGCCCAGCAGAGAAGAGCTCTTGCCCCAGCCTGCGCTCTTCAGAGAGCAGCTGGGTTCAATGCTGCTCACCTCCTGCCGTACGTTTTTGCAGGATTTGTCTTTTACCTTTCGTTTCCCAAGAGGGCTTATGTGCTTCACAGACGTCCGATGAGTCTCAGCGTCCTTCTTCTCCCTCCAATCCCTATCCCAAACCAAACCTTTCTCTCTCTACCCATCACCCTCAAAAGTCCTTGCCACCCGGTAAGTTTTTCCCTACCCCTAACCCCTACACCTGCAGTGTTGTCCCACCCTTGCTTTCCTCAGAGTCCCCTGGTCACCCTTCTGCCTTGTGAGCTCCCAGGCTGTTGTGTGAAAAGATGGGAGAGCCAGGTTAGGATTTTCGGAGGCGCCTGGTTTCCAGCGACACCTCATAGGTATTCAGGCTGCCCTACTCCTTGCTGACGAGCCTCGTCTACAGAGTTTTCCTGCATAAAAAACTGCACATGTCAGAGCGGAAAGACAAATGACGATAGCAATAATGTGGAAGAACATCCTCGGAACATCTGAGAGGGCTGAATTCATGAACCACTTTTATCAAGGCGTACAAGAGGCACTTAAATATTAGCTGCTGCTTATAAATAATATTGGTATGTTAAATACACACATATTTTCACAGTTTTATAAAGCGAGTGATCTCTGTTTGCTTTCAACTGGAAATCATAAAGTAAAAATCAATGATCTTATATCAAGCTTATATTATAGTCCTTGAAGAGTCAACTGACTCTATAAAAATGACTGTTTTCTAGCGAAGATATCATTAATTGGATTGAGTTGGCAAAGTTTAAGTGCCTTGTCATATTTTGATTGCTATGCAGTGCTAGAGCTTATTGATTTTATAGAACAGCCTGTAGATAAATGTAATGATTAATTTCGTTTGGTTTACAAGAACTGAAAACTTCTATGCAGAACTGGATGCACTATTTTATTTTTTTATAACCGCCCGTACCTCAAGCGAGAGTGGGTCTAGCTGTGAAGCTATGCCAGGTGGCCTGGCCTTCCCTGGTTTCTTGTTTCCTCAAATGAAATTCCATATTCCACCCAAATCCATGGCGTTTCCCCCCCCCTACCCCCGCTTTCATTTCAAGGGCTTTGGAGAGATTGTTTTTCAGGCTTTATTTCTTGCGTGGGGTGGGTGTTTCTATTTTCCTGCTGAAAAAAGGAATGGTCGTGAAGTTTTATTCCATTTTACTCCGTGAAGCTGTCAGCTGCAGGTCTGCAACCCAGGCCCAGCTGGTGGACTCTCTTCCAGGTCAGTGCTTGCCTCTGGGATGGAGCAGGCGTCTCCAGGCCGCGATGCAGATCCTCGCCTGCCCCGGGGGACCCCGTGTGACCCCCTGCCCTGCCTCAACACCCCCGGCCCCGCCGTGGTGCAGAGGAGCATCGCTGCTGGAGGTCTGGCTGCCCCCTAAAACGGGGCGAGCTGGGGCTGCGATCCCCTCGCACGCAACACACCGGGGCTCTGCTCGGTGCCGAGCTGTTTTTCCCTGAGACTTCGGGGATATTTTCAGCCCTTGCTACGGCACTGGGCACTGCATGGCTGCCTCCGAATTATTTGGTTTCTTAATTGGAGGAGTTGATGTAAAAGCAAAGTGAGGGGAAAGGAAATACCAGCAGCCTCCCTGGGGACACCCTGCCAAGCCTGGGGGTGACAGTCGTGCTCACCATGAACTGTCGCGGCACGTTTCTGTACCAGGAACACGAGGAATTAAACGGATTTCTTTCACGCCTTAATTTTTGTTCAGGTCTGGTGTTTTCCTTCCTGACTGTTCTAATTGTATTATTGCACCCACTGCTGGCAAAGGCCGAAAACTGCATTTCTGGATGCTGCTGGTCGTTCTTCCTGTTGGCACGAGCAGCTGAGAGCTTCTGACAATTAAGCTCCAAATCTACACATTATCCGCAAGGTACCTGAATTTAAATCAAAGTTTTGATGTTTATGTTTGCCCTCAGAACGGATTAGTATTGAATTCCTGATCTACAAGGGTTTAATGCGTCTCTGGATATCACCAGCGGAGCAGAAATCGTTGAGTAGCTTAAGTTGGCCAGAAATTAAGGCAGGAAAGTCACTTTGTAGGGTCTGGATGGTAACTGCTAAAATCGCATCCCAATAAATTCCAGGGCACCTCATTCCTCTGAATCAGCGCTCTCTTCTGCTCCAACACAGACGCGTATTCCTGTGGGATCTTGGGAAATCACGTATGCCAGGCGTGTGTGAGTAGCTACCTAAAATAAAATATCTCCATTGATATGAGAACAAGTAAGAGGTGGTTGAGGGTGCTCAAAGCAGGCCACCATCCGTATGGTTTCCAAAACTAACCCCTCTGAGAGGGCAGTTGACACGATCACCAGTTCCCCATGTCACTGCTGCGATGTTACAGCTTAAACCACCTGGTTGCAGGGAAAACAACACTTGGTATAAAGCTAAATTCCACTCTCCCACTGAGAGCCTGAGCCACCCGTGTCCCGGGACACATCACAGCCTTCATGGCATTGCCCTTCCTGCAGCGGTGCCCCAGGGCTGCGGGGCCGAGCCCCAGATGAGCTTTTTGGCTCTGCTCCCCTCCAGCTGTTCCTCAGCGAGGCGCCGCCATGCCCAGCCCCACCGGGGGCTCTTGGGAACGGCTTTTGCCCCCGTGCTTCGGTCCCGGGGAACGCTGCCGACAGCTCGGGGCGGCCCCATTGGGCACCGGCTGGGCATGTGAAATGATGTGGCGTCATCTGGGGTGGGAGGTGTCCCCGCTCCTCAGGCTCTGCCTGGCAATAGCTGCGTGCCACCAGGAACCCCGCTGCCACCAGCCCGTGATCTCCACGCCAGCAAAGCAAAGATTAGCAAAACCAGGGGAAGCACAGCATCACCCAGGCTCAGGCAGAGGGAATTCCTTCCCCTGAGGGCCCGTAGGATGTCAGCCCCTGCAGAGGGCACCCCATTTAAACAATTATTGAAATGATGGGGGTACTTTGCCCCGTGCCCGTGTGCCGCCATCCGGAGGCGGGCATGGCTCTGTCTCTGCTCAGCGCCAGGCTCATCTTCCGGCGCCCAGCTGGCCACCACCATGCTCCCGCTCCCCACTCCTCCCCGCGCTGGCGGCTGCTGCCCCGGTGCCAGGCCATTGGAAACATTACCCTGAATAACCGGGATGTCAGGAAAATCGTCACCAGGGCTCATCACCGGCTGGGCACGCAGGGCAGCCCGTGGCAGAGCGGGCAGAGGGGCTCTCGCCAGCAGCAAGGGGGGGCGAGGCGAGGAGCGAGCACCCTGGCACAGCCGCCTTCGCCGCCGCTTTGCCCCCCATGCCACCTCCTCTCCAAAGCTGCCTCCGAATATGCCGCTCAACCTGCAGGGGTGACTGCCGCGGCTGGCACTCATGCTCTTACCGCGCTCCTTGAGCTAAAAATACGGTTAAAATTTTGCTCTTGAGAGATATTGTAAAAATGTCAATTTTAAGGGCTTTTTTGCAACAAGGAAACGGTTCCCAGCGCGCTGTAATTCAGTTCCTGCTCCGAGGGCCGGGGAGTGGCGTCGCCGGCGTGCGGCACTCGCAGGTGAGCTGGAAGGGGAGGCGGGAGCTCGGCTGTGCCAAAGGCGGCGGCTGCGGTGGCAGCGCCGGAGGGAAACCAGCCACCGGGATTTATAAATCACTGCGCTTTACAGGCAAATTACTGCTCCTTAGATCAGAGGAAACAAAGTACCCGGGAGGGGAAGAAAAATCTAACTTTTGGGAGGTTATCGTCGTTTCATCCCAGAACATCTGCCAGCCCCGGTGTCAGCGCGAGGCAACAAACACATGGCACGAATCCGGGAGTATAAAAGATGTGTCATTGCAAGAAGGAGTAGGAGGAAAATAAAGCAAGCTGACAGCTCACATCCTGTGCCATAATCCTAGAAATTGTTAATATTTACAAAATTAACAACTAATATAACTGATGACAATCTCACTCCTCCTGGTTGTCATGAGGATATTAACAGTTACCACCCGCTCCAAACTGGAAATAATACCCGTCTCCGGAGCTCCTGCTGCTCAGCACGAGGGGGATGGCACAGTCTCGCCCTCCCAGCTTCCACACCAGCACCCAGCCATGAGCCAGCGCAGAGACCCAAGCGTTGCTGGGGCTGGAAATGCCTCCTGACCTCACCCTGCCCCTTGGGAATGAGCAGGGGGCCTGGCAGAGCAGTTGGAAGGCTTCTCCCTCTCCTTGGCCCCTCTGGGAGCCCAGCACCCAGCCCCAGCATGGTGGGGAGAGCCCAGAGAAGGAGGATGGGGAGAACACAGGGTGTTGGAGGGAGGAAAGGTGAGGGCCGCACCGTACCGCCGAACAGGCTGCCATTTCAGGAAAAATGCCCATGGTGCTGGTGTGATTTGCCAGCTGCGAGGCTGGCAGCTCTTTGATGAACAGATGCTACAGTGTCATCTCCTTAATAGGAAAGACCTGGCTAAAACCAAAAGAAAGATGTTTGTATACCAGTGACTCCGTATTTCCAGACTAAGAATCGTAAAAACATGAAACTTTAGAATCACAAAATGCTGTCCACCTCCATTTTAAATAAAGAGAGTAACAGTGGTTACTGAGTTACTCAGCTCTGAGTTGTCGGAGCTGAGATGTTTTTTTGTTGTGGGTTTCTTTAAACTCTTACTTGTCCATCAGGAGGCCTGCAGCAGGCAATACAGGGTTAACAGACACTGTAAGTACAAGAACACTGTGGATGGCGCCTGCACAGGTGGGATTTCTGGCTTTGTTTCCCCCTATCTTTATTAAGGAGCCATCAACCCCCAGGCCTCTCTTTGCATAGGCGCAGCATATTGGTCTTATGGCAATTTTAAAAAGTTTTCTTTGTCAGGGTGCATTGTATGTGAAAAAATGGCCAAACTCTTTGCAGTTCACTGTATGCGAAACCAAAACAAAGAATTACCTTCATTGTTGCTTTCAAAGAGCTCCCAGGTACTGGAAAGGTGCCGAGAGCAAACTGCCTTCTCACAGGAATCACTTTCTACCCTTGAAGTGTCTTGTTGTTGGCTGTATGAGGGGTTGGCCCAAAGAGGCAACTTGGATGAGCGACCGTGAATGAATGGATGGCGCAAAGTCCTTTTTCAAGGTGCTTTGAGATCAGGGATCTCATTGTCAACCATGCCAGTGAAACAATATTGCCCAGAGGAGCAAAGAGCTGCCATTACAGAGCTCTGTGCTCCATCTGGCACAACACATTCGCTCTCCTCGGGGCTGCACCCAAGGGCTCACTGGAAGGGGCCTCCGCTTGATGGATCCTCTGGAGAAACGACCATGGGGACCATCAGAGGGACCACCACGAGCTGTGATGCTCATTAATTGATCCATCGCAGCAGGACACAGCAGCTCCTTTCCCTGAAGTACAGTGGGGAAAGAAGTGTGACCCAGTAAAATGAAACAAGTTGCTTTTAAATATTAAAAAAGCAATGACTCTTGAGAACAGATACATAACATCATCAAACCCGCATTAAAACTGTTGTGTAGTTTGCTCTAAGAAGCTGGTACCTTTTTAAAAACACTAAAACATTAGCATGTTGCATCCCAGATGGTTTGCTTTTCTTCCCCACGTCTTTTATTCTGCCCTGAGCCTCTGAAAAGCACTCCTTTTCCCCCCATTTTGTTTTCTGTTTGTAAAGCTTTATACATTTCAGTTTTCCGTCGTCTTCTCAGATCATTATCTTATTTTTTCATCTTTCTTTTCAAGAAACTTCTTTTTTCCTCATGTGCCATCATCTTCAGTATAATACTTCTCCCTTTAGGATTTCTTTTATCCTTCTCATCTTTATGCCTTTCACTTATTCTTCTCCAGACCCCTCATTCTTACTTTTGCTTGTCAAAACTGTGTTTCTTCCTCCTTCACGGGGGAAGAAGTGGGAAGTTTGGGTGGATTTTTTTGCTATGAACACCCAGGAATGCTCCAATCAATACTTCGAAACGCTGCAGAGGAGAGCTTGCACGAGTCTTTCAACGCTTTCAAAATTTGCAAGAGCGGTTAATGAAAGTCTGACTAATGCTTGAAAATCAGCAGCTTATTTTAAAGCGGTGCTGTAGCTTCCCACCAATAACATCATCAGGCCTTCCCCAACAAGCTTTTATTTTTACATTGGAGACGCCACTCTCTGCTTTGAAACCCTCGTAGCCCCGTAGCAGCTTCTCTCTTCCTAAACGCCAGGACGCCGAGCAGGTGACGGACGCAGTCTCAGACCCCCCGCGCCGTGCTTAGCCCTGCCTGGATTTCTGCTCAGAGGAAAGGGGAGCCCCGTCGCTACCCCGCTCACAGAAAGCCATGCCCGGGTGCACCCAGGGAGACTTCAGAGGAGCAGTGACTCCAGTTCAGCTGGAAGCGAGCGTACGTAAAACATCTTCCAGCCTGAAAGTAGGGGTCCAGCCACGGCTGCGGGCGTCTGCCAGGAGAGCGGCGGCTCAGCCCCGGGGCTACGGCCACCCCCGCGGGCTGGGAACAGCCCGGTGCCAGGGAAGGACGCCGGGGGAAGGATCTAGAGCCTCGTCACCCCTTCCCGATAAATCTGCCCTTGCTATTTACTTTGTTCTGAAAGGAATTTGCAATAGTAGTTTGGGGATCTTCTGATATTTCGCTGACATTTCTTCAGGGCTGTTTGTGGCACGATTATTATTGTCATTAGGTGCCCTCACGTGCTAATGCCTACACTAGATTTAATCGTGTGCATTCCCGCCGGGGGCCAGTTTTTGCTGTGAATTCTTAACATGCACCCAACCTACACCTCCATGGGCCTGTTTCAGTTGGACCTGTTCCCTTAGACGGATCACTTAAAGAGGTCTGGAAAATCCTCTGCAGAGCTTGCAACAGATAGAATTGACTCTTCCTGACAAGTCTACCATTTTTACTGTTTTCCATCTGCCTAACAAGACTGCCTCATTCTTCTGAAGTACCAAAGACCACTTAAAATGTGTCTAAAGCTTGATGCCAACTTCCTAGCCCTGCTTGCCAATTCAAAAAATCTGTTGCAAAATATATGTCAATACATTTATTCCCAGACTAAGGCAACCGTGCATTACTTAAAGGCTGGGGTAATCCCAAATGCGATCGAGAGGCTGGTGGTGGTAAGAGCCTTCAGATGCCAAACAGCTTTCATAGAACGCATCATTTCTAGCGTGAGGTATTTAAAACCTTTTCTTCTCTTACCAAACACAACAGGCCAGTTTCGGCAGTCTGGGCATGTTTCCTGGCTTGCTGCCCGGATGGCAGCCGCAACTCGGCAATGGGTTGCTCAGGTAGGAAATTCATGGAAGTGGAAATCAGGGGCAGGAAGGTCCCGAGCTGAGCGATTCAGGCATGGGGAGAATATCGGTTCTTGCCCCTCGGGTTTCCTGGTTAGCGTCTGCTCTGCTAAGACTAAAAATGGTTGGAAATCACTGTCTGTAGATTTTAAGTTTTTCTTCCCCACTGGTAAGACCCGAAGCTATTTCAGATGTTAAACAATTTGTTGTTTAATCACTTCACAACTGCGGCTTCTGAGCTTGGTTGTGGTGCCGGCTTTGTACAGATAAATATAGAACCTGTGGCATTTTCAAAAGGCATTTGGAACAGCTCTTCAATACAAGCACTTTCACGGCAGAGATTAAATACATTATTTGGGTTTTCTGCCTAAAAAAAAAAAAATCACTTAAAAAAATTGGCAGAAATACCATTTTCTTCAAATGAGAAAGTTCTCTTTCTCCAAATTGAGGCTGGCAATTGGCAGCTCTTTACAAAGACGTTTTTTTTTTCCTTCCTCTCTCCCTTCCCCTACTCCTTGATTTCAAAATAACCTTCAAGGCAAAAAAGCAGGACATAGCAATGTAAAAAAGAAACAGAAACTGATTAAAATTTTTCACTCCCTGAACAGAATGCTTTACATTTTAACTAACTTGTATCAGATAAAATGCTATTGCAGTCCAGCACAAGAAATTAACACATTGCGGGAAAGTGGACACATGAGGTTCCTCGAGGAATTCACTATTCAGAAGTCCTACTGAAGAAATTGAAACACAATACAAATAAAGACCTTTATTAAAATAACTTGGAATATCATATGAAATTTAATATCATATAATATAGGTGCAAAACCCCTGATATTAATAGGACGTGATACATGTGGAGAGAGGACATTAATATACATAGAAATAGAAAAGTTAAAATGTGTTTAACAGTGATATATTAAATGGCTACATAAACGTGACCATAATTAGGAGAGTATGTAATTTTGTATTCCTTAAGCAGTATCTTCTAAAGCAGTATACATAGTAAATTGCTTTTACCTCTAGTGTCTGCTTTCTTATGAGTAACAGGAGATGCGTAGGCACATTATAGGCACATGCAAAAGCAATGTAAAAGATACAAAAACAGAGGCAGAAGCCAGGGACTTATTTGTTCTTGGCTGCCAGAGGCTTACGGCTGATCTTCTTTGACTTGTCGTTGTTCTTCTTTGGAGGTTCAGGGTTCGCCTGCATGTGTCTGCCATAAAGACTGTAAGGAAATGAGACAAAGAATATTTGTGATCCTTTATCACAAAGAATATTGTGATAAACAAAGGTTTTTACTCTGCAACATGTTAAACAACGCATCTGGTTACCAGACATAAAAAAAAGGAAGGTTATTGTATTTATTTTGTCTCAATACACTGAATTTTCTATTAAATGTTACACTGCAGTCCATAATACTAGGGTTTTTTGTGACTTATCAGGAGAGTAACATCGGGAAGATCAGGCCTTTGGAGCAGTGAAGAAGCAATCAGTTCTGCCTTCAGAAACTAGCAACCTTTATTCTGCAGTTATGGGATTAAGGCTCGGAAGGCTGCAAGGATATGTATTCAAGTCGACAATGACAAAAATTGGGTTGAACTGGAGAGATAGAGTGCCCACTTAGAGCAAAGTGAGCATCATCCCTAACCAGAAAACCCAAGAGCTTGATAATGTGACAGAGAGCAATGGTGTCACGGCCGCCTTTGCTGCTCGCACATGATTGATAGTACTGGGACAGCTACCAACACATCAATGCCACATTAGTAAGTACCACTGATTAAATGTTGACAAAGTATCCTACAATTAAGACGGCTAGCATTCACAGCGAAGCTAAATAGACTACATGGCTGAGAGGATCTTGCTAAATATCACATAGTAATTAATAGATAATTTATGAGTAATCCTGATTAAACTAAATTAAAAACCTACCCAAAATAAACACAGCTCAAACTTAACTTCCCTTATTGACACAAAGTGCTTTTTGAAGACGTACTTTGCGGGGGTGTCTGTATCTAGAAGGGAACAGAGACGAGCTTTGTTTCTGCTCATTCAGCTGCATAAACACTGGCAACGACGACAGAAACACCGAGATCCCTCTGAAAGGCGTCTCCCTGCTAACACTTCAGCCCGATGCCGGTGAGTGTCCGCCCCAATCCTGTACTGGGCTGTTGCCAGTCAAGTTGGACACCAATTTCTACCACCTGATAGGGATTCTGCTACTGAAGAAGATAACGGCACCACTTCCCACAAGAGCCTTCCTTGTGTTGCTGCACCTGCTTGTGTCACTGCACTTCCACGTTTGGGTGGACTTGTCAAGGAACAGGACAGATTTAAGGGCTTGGGGACGAGTCTTCCTAAAATTGCCTTTTGACGTGTCAAAATCTGGGTGGGTAGCTGTCAGCACTGCCGCCACAGAACCTAGGTCCTGCATTTTCACGTGTCTGCAGCAAGCAGAAGGTCCCAGCTGTCACAGGCGAGCTGCACTGGTCCATCGCACCTCCCCTCGCCATGCGTTCTCCCCCATGGCAATCTGTGTACGCAGCTTGCATGGCTGTCCAGCCCTTGCTGCGAACAAGGACCAGGCACAGATCCTTTTGCTACTTAGTCGTGTTGGTACAGACTTAGTCACTCATGGTAATGATGTTACTTATCCAGAAAGCATGACCTGATACACAGTTCTGCGGTGGGTATCACCCTAAGCGGGTATCTCAGACACAAAGTGACTCTTTATTTACAGTGACCTCTTTTGCTTTGCAGGCTGAAACTAATTTCAGCAAAGGACGGTCCCTCCTTCTTCTACAGGGCCTGGTGGACATGCAGTCAACTATACGCAAGAGACATTGAACAAGGATCCAAACAGACATACTCTTGAATCGCCATACTATAAGGTTACAGAGGGGCTACTTATGTCAGATACAGAGAGATTTTAGCTAAGACATACAGAAGTCACGAGGCTAAAAGCTACCGTGTGCTCTGAGCTTTATTTTGCTGCATCTGGAGGATACTTCAACCCTGGTGTTCCTGGACTGCAGAATGGGATTAGAGCCTCTCGTGGGGTGGGGTGGAGAGGCAGCGCTTGCCTCCACCTCCTCAGCAGCTGCAGTTTCACATCACGCTGCCGAGCAGGCTGCTGTCAAGGTGCACTGTACCCAAAACAGCCTTCCTCAAGGGAAGCACAACTGTAAACTACGACATTGCTTCACCTTTCTGAAATTTCATGTGTGCCATCACCTACTGTTGACAAGGGATCAGAAGCCATTTTCTGACAAACGCAGAGAGCCCTGACCCTCCGTGACAACTGTATGCTGACTATTAGCTACAATACACATATTTTTCTTTTCATAAGAGATACAGCCCCAACAGCACAAGGGTATACTTTATCCAAGTACACGACACGCGTACTAATCAAACATCCATCCTAAATAACTGTCCTGTTTTGGAAGGCATTAAGTGAGTTGAAGGAGGGAAGACACAGAAGGAGACGTGTTGGTATCAGGAAATACTGTCATTGTGGAAGAGCACAGAAGTGTCATTCAAGGAGGCTGTCCATTCAGAAACCAATCCAGGGTAGAAAAAAGCCAGGGGAAAAGCAGCATCTTGTCCTCAATGACATGCAGGGTAGCATTTGAATCACTGTCAGCAATAATTTCGTAACTCTGAGAAGTTAGCGACAGAGAAGCGGAAATGCATGCTCAAATCTGCGAACACCAATGGTTAGTTAAATACTAAATTAACGTTCGAGCTGTTTTTTGGCTCTAGAGCAATAATGCTACGTTGAAGTAGAATGTAAGGTTTTTCTCATATAATAAGGAAGTCCCCATTTAGGATTCTAAGCACTGAATTTACAGAGAATCCACTGATCCATTGTATCTGAGCACAAAAAAACTCCGTGGATGGGAACTGAAGTTTCCCTTTCACCATCCTGTGCCTTCCAGCTCCTGCTGTCCCACAGCTCCTTTGCCCTGTTAGTGTCAACCCAGAGAGGACTGTAACAGCTTTAGTAGTTTTCAGGTGCTACATACCCTTTTTTTGGCTCAGGTTGGTTTAGGCCTCACTTTTTTGCTTTGGAAACTTTATATGAGTTTCCCTTTCAGACGACACTTGGCATTCCTTGTGCCTCTCATTTCCTGCTTTCTCAGTGCAAATATTCAAGTTTGCAGAGAAGTAGAACTTAGATTACCAAACTTTTTCTGAGGTAAAAGGGTGTGGTGGGAATTCTACTGCCTACACAGATGCTTTTGAAGTACAGAAACTGAATATTGACAATTTTCAATGAACTTTGGAGTTCTGGTAAAGTCTGCTTGGGCAACGTCTTTTGAATGTGAAATGAAGACTAGCAGCCACTGCATGTGTTAAGCAGTAAAAATCCCAACTGACCTGTAAGTACTTTTGGTAGCAGTTTTTCTTTGATATTTGCTCCTTACGATATTCAGTGCTATCGGTGCTCCAGCATTTCCTTCCGCCCCATGCAAATACTATGTTAGTAGTAAATGTGCATGAGTTGCAGACATCTGCAGCACTTTTACGCTATTTTTACTTACTCTCACATCCAACCACTTCTGTGCATGTGCCCCGAAACTTCATCCAGGAAAGTAAGTACTGGGTTTGAAATACGCAAATCAAATATATCTACTTAGGTTGCTCTGGCAAAATTTCAAGGAACTTTCAGCTGCACGTTTCTGTCTCAACTGAAGAGAAGTGGTTTACAATATCTCACAGTAGTCTGCTACGCAAAGAGCAAGGATCAGACGTATTTAGATTATATAAGCCTTCGCAGACAGGGACTCTCTCTTGTGTTTGCACACATCAAATACGAGGAGACATATGGTGTCACAACAACATTTAAATACAATAATGACTGTGATAATGCCTCTGGGACAGAATTTGCCTTCTGTTACACTAGGGAAAAGAGAATTCACAATTTTCAATGAACTTCTAGTATAACAACAGACACCACTTTTATAGCTCCTAAGGAAAAAAAACCAGGAAAAAAACAAAAGAAAAAATTAATGGACCTGATCCACACAGAGAAGCAACTATCTGAATTACACAAGAACCTATAACCCTTTGGCTGTAATAGATGTGGAGTTTATATGTACAGTCCTTAGTGATTTTGATACCTACTGGAAGGATACAGCCACAGAAAACACAGCTTGCACGTCACCGTCAGCCAAGCTGCAGTAACTAACCGTGGACATGCTCTTGCTCCGGCATCACGGCGAAGTCAAACGTGTTATGCAGAGACACACACACTGTCCTGGGCAGTGGAGGTCAGCTTAAGACATGCACACAGACAGCAACGCAGCTTGGCTGATGGATGCTGATGTACTGGGAGATGGTACCTTAACATACCCGTTTGTATGACCAGACCCTTAGCAAAGGCAGATGGTCTCCATAAACAGACAAAGGAATAACTGAGGCAGATTGCGGCTACTCTTTCAAGGCAGATTTGTGAGATAACTGCTGATAACACATCCATGGCAGCACCTTCACACTTGGTATTTTGGAACATCACCTGTTCACGGAGCTGGTATAGCTCTGAGCAGAACACTACACACAGCTTGCAGACCAAAACCTCAGCTGAAGAATAAAATCCGGAGTGCAAATAAATATTTGAGATGTTTGCGGTTTGCAGCAACAGTCAGAGGCTAGTTATTATAAGCACAGTTCACAAACTGCTGAACCTTTGTAGACTTAGCAGCTACAGTATTGCATGCAGCCTCTTCATTATGTTGAAGTGAAAGGGGAGATTAAATGCAAGACTGAAAATGCAGAAAGGCCTCAGAGACAGATTTCCAGTTGCTTTCTTTCGTTGTGTATATTTTTCAAAGCAAATATCTCTCACGAACATAAATGTTTCTTTGTATGCAAATATAAAGATAAACAAAATCTCCCTGCATTTCCTGTCTATCTGCCCCACTGGAAGTAACAAATGAGAGCACTATGGCTGCTGCAGCAAAACTAACAGTATCAAGTGAGAAAGATGCTCATTAAACTTCATCATTCTGTCTACTTTAATGATGCTTTTACTTAATAAAAATTCCCTAAGCAGTTGCAAGGATATTAGGCAAGGTCTTTGGTTATGTATCAGGGGTCTAAGCTGTCACTAGCAAGCATGCAGTTCAGGAGGGGCATTCCCAAGAGGAAAGAGTGAATACAGCTTTCTTGTAATAAATTCAGAGAGGATCAATAACCACAGCCTGCCACATTACTTAAGCATTTAGGAAAGTAGGTGATCCTTCTAAATTAAACCACAAATTGCAAAATGTTGCAATTTACAGCATAAGATCAGGCAAGGAGCCTTGTAACTTGAAAGCATACAGTCTTGCTACCAAAATCTCTGAATTTACAAAAGAACCATAGTTAAAATTCAAAAGAGCCACTTTTAAAAACCACCTTCAGCACAATTGCCTTCAATTTTTCTCTCTTGTACAACAAAACACTCACTAACTGAACACTACATACTCTCAGAGATGAAAAGAGCAAACTTGTGTAAACTAGTGAACCAGTGTAAAGTGTTTAATGCACACATTGATTTTCTTGAGTTAAGCATTTTGAAAGAGGATTTCAAGAACAAGCCATAAGAAATACACTGCTCTCACCTTATGTTTGTAATAGACCTACAGGGTGAGTATGCAGCATGAAAAGGGCGCGCGCAGTTAAGTACGATCCTGGAGAGATGCTACCTCCGGGTACGTACTGGAATCTGAGAAACAAAGGTGAAACACTGCGGCACTGCTCGCTTTGAGCTCAGGTTCAGGTGGGTTTTTAATGCTCAGATGCAGCTTCAAATGTGGGTATTTACAGTGACCTCAAGAGGACGGTCCCCAGCCCCAGCTGCTGAAGCTGGAGAGGGGAAAGGCTGAATCAGTGGTGATATCACTAGAGACCCAAAGCTGAAAGAAGTGCTTACAAGAAGGACATGGACCTGTTGGAGCAAGTCTAGAGGAGGGCCACGAAGATGATCAGGGGGCTGGAGCACCTCTTCTATGAAGACAGGCTGAGAGAGTTGGGGTTGTTCAGCCTGGAGAAAAGAAGGCTCTGGGGAAACCTTATAGCAGCCTTCCAGTACCTAAATGGGGCCTACAGGAAGGATGGGGAGGGACTCTGTATCAGGGGGTGTAGCGATAGAACGAGGGGTAACAGTTTTAAACTGAAAGAGGGGAAATTCAGATTTGATATTAGGAAGAAATTCTTTACTCTGAGGGTGGTGGGACACTGACACAGGTTGCCCAGGGAAGTTGTGGATGCCCCATCCCTGGAAGTGTTCAAGGCCAGGCTGGATGGGGCTTTGAGCAACTAGTGTGAGGTGTCCCTGTCCATGGCAGGAGGGCTGGAACTAGATGATCTTTAGGGTCACTTCCATCTCTAACCCTTCTATGATTCTATGAAGACCGATACATGCTGGCTAGCCTGTATTTGTTGCAATTCTCAAGCACTTACTGTAAGATGCTTTTGCCCAAGTAGTTTTTGTGCAGCTTCTTGCTGCTCTGGTATCCCCTCTGAGCCACCGAGACTGGCCTTTCCTCCCATGGGAGCTGCTAACACCTCACCTCCTCAAAACACATCTCCTCCCAGGAAGGGGGACAGATAATGGGGCTTAATTTGCTAGCAATGTACCAGCGAGAGAAAATAGTGGGGGTTAAAATTACTTTGCAAGTATCATAGTATTTTGGTAGTTTACGCATAATTTATTTTTATTCTCTGTGACATAAGTCAAATGATTTAAATTAAGAGAAGCATTGCATGGGTAAGTGAAATAAATATCTGGTTTCCCTGCACACTCGGATGGCAAACTGCAGTTTTAGGATTCTTAATGAGGAAGAACAGACAAGAGTGACTCATTTTATTCAGCTAATTTTTTGCCCCTTGTTTGCGAGTGCTCTGAGAGCAGATGGCAGCAATGCCAGAGATGTTCATCATCTGAAGGTCTCTGCAAGTTTCTTCAGAAACCTCAGCTTTGGCCTGTCATCTGCGTGCATACCAGCTCACTCCTCACTCCCCATGCTCCGAAGTGGAGGAAGCACTGATGGGTTGAAGGGGGCAGGGGTTAATGGTGCTGCGTGTTTGCTATGGCTGCAAGAGCCTCTGGGCTACTAAACCTGCAGCTCTTAATGCACTGTAGAACTGCTCCAGTATTTTTAGGTCTGTACCAGTTGGTCTTCCTCACACTCTGGTATGCCTAACACTTCAGAATGCCCCAAATCTTCACACCCCAGAGCCCAGCCCCAAGACACTCCGAAGCGTAACAACCTGTTCCCTCCATCTGCCCCAATAATCTTTATAACCCGAAGTTTCTGCAGAGTTTGCCCTGGCATCACCCTCCCTAATCCCCCCAAGTCCTGCACATCACCTTTCAAATAGACTTTTCACCAGAAATCCCTAATCTCCTCACGTGCTTTCTGGGGTCTTAACCCCTAGAGGCACTCTGTAGGGGAACTGATGACCTCTTCCCATCTTGGTTCAGCTCTTTTTTGTAGCTAGTGTCATTTTTTGGATCCTGAATTACATAAGAAGGAGAGAATTCAGTGCAGGTACAAAGCTAGGTATCCAAGCCCATGTTGCAGTCAGTGGAGATCTGGCTAATGAAGCCAGTAGAGACCTTTTTTGGGTGGCCAAATACAAGTATCTACTGTGAGATGCTTGGTTGCTATACTCTGTTACAGATTTCCACCAATTACAGTGGACAGTGGGCAGCTAGCTGACACACAGACGCTCACGTTTAGATATTTTAAAATGCCAGATGAAGACCACCCAAAGCAACCACTCCCCCTCTGCTCCCACTTTGCACGCTCTCACAAGCTGTTAGTTACCGTACATTACAGACTCTGCTGACTCATACAGTCCAACGTTGACTTACTGTGAATTCCTGCCTAAAAACAGTACAAAGCAAAAGAAGCAAAAAGAAGTATTCTGCCAAAGCTGTCCTAAAGCTCACTGTCTCGGTGACTGTGTAGAACGTGCATCCTCCAAAATAAGCACATCCATCCCATGTGTCTCCTATTGGCAACTTCATCATCCAGTTCCCCGCAGGGATCCTTTCTGTCAGATCCCTCAGTCTCAGTCTCTCCCCTTTACATTTGCTGCGCCCGAAGAAGAGGAAGACTCAAACTCTACATGCCGTGTTTCCCACCCTCTTTCCCTACAGGTGGTCCATCAGAGATGGACCCTGACCAGATGGACCTCTGGCCTGAGCTCAGGCTCTCCCTGTGGTGCTCCTCACAATAGCATCGTCAGTCCTGCCATGACGGCTCAGCAGCCCAAACACAGCAGTTGTAAAGGGAATACAGTCCACTTGGATGCATAGACACCTCGGGGTAGATGTGTCTGTGTGGGGAGATTTGAGCCAAGGTGACTATGATTTACAAACACCTGCTCTCCTATAGGACTGGCAATTCCTGGATAATTTTAATTCTGCTAGCTCTTGAACTGGTTAATTTAATCCCTGCTTCTTTGAACTCACCATCTCACATGTTAAGGAGAACTAATTTTTTATTTTTTTTCCAGAAAGGAATTCCACGTAGGTGTTAGGCATTTCTTTAATTAATATACAGTAATAAAAGGAAAGACTTCTTATAGGCTCTGAGGCTAGCAGCCTTTTGAAGCAAGTACTTTAAATGAGAGGCTTGTTAGGGGAGCACAGCTGGAAGCTCATAGAAACCTAGCAAAAAAAGAAGTCTTTTTTAAAGGAAAACATACAGGTCAAGATTTGCAAAACTGGCTAATGACTTTGCATACCCAACTTGAAAGACTTTACAAGAAATGTGGCTTTTGGCAGAGAGGGTTTTGAAAGCAAATGGAACACCAGCATCTGCTTTCTGAAAGTCAGACCTATTTAACACCCAGCGAGCTCAGCACTGAAAATCTCAGCCGCGATACAAAGCCAGAGAGACACACAAGGGGGATCTCCATGGAACTGTCACGAAGATGGAAAGGAGAGGATGTGCTTATGCTTATTTCTTTAAAAACAGAGACAAACACGAATTAAGATTTCATCTAGACAATCTATTCTGCTAATAAATCAATCCCCAGCTAGCCCAGTATAATGAGTTGGCAGCCTGAGAGGACCAGGGAGAGAACGATTTGTTTCTGCACCTGGATAGAGTCCTATCAAACTAGCCCAATTACAAAGAATTTCTCCCTGGGACTCACATCTTCAAGCACATCCAGGAGGTCTGATCTTCCTTCTCACGCTCCATTTTGAATGGATTTGTGAGCGGTTCAGCCTACACGTGCAGACCAGCCCCAGGCATGGAGAAACTTCATAGGTCAGAACCTGAAGTCCTCACAGCTGAGAATTCCAACAGACTGTAGTGGAATATTTTTTCCCCTTGTTTTCTTGTCACAGATCAAATGAGCTTTCCCACTTACATATAACTAGAAAAAACAATTTAGTGCCAGATAGAAGCATCAGCTGCAAACCCTGAGGGATGAGGCACACACTAGAACATGCTCCACCTAATGAAGCAAAAGGAACTGAGCCACAGAATCTGCACGAGCATGCTCAGCTTCTTTGGCAGAAGCCAGCACAGGTGGCTGCAGAGAAAAAACACACCAGCAAGAAGGAAAAAGACTATCCAAGTGAGAAAGAAGTGTGTTCTGTTTACTCAAGTCATCTGTATCATCACGACCCTTGTCTTTAGGTATTTGTAATTCTACGAGCATGCAGTAAATAAATCAAGTGTTTGCTCCGTTTCACCAAACCATGTTGTTGGGATCATGTTCAGGGCCACCTGCCCGCTCTCAGACTAACCCCGGACAGACAGCAAATGGTGCAGAAAACATACTGCCACGCAGCACTGACACCTTCCTGGAGCCGGCCAGACGCAGACTTCTTCATTCTTATGTTATTTTAATGCTCTTGTCCACGTGGAGTCCTTTGGGCTTTAGTAAACCAGCGCTCATTTTCCTTTTTGAATGCTACACTAAGGGGCCTGCTGCTCAGATAAATCCCCTTACATAATCTTTGTTACGGATGTACTACATGCATTTTGCTGTGCACCTAATGAACATTAAAACAAAAAAGGAAAACAGAGGGTAAAAATAGCTAAGTGCAAGCCAAGGAACTTTCTTCAAGTTATTCTAAGTCTGGCAGGTATGTATTTCTTTTCCAGTAACTAGACAAAGTGTACCAATAAACTGTATAGAAGAGACTGGGGAAATGCTGATACGCAGACTCTCTTTTTTTTCTCCTTTTTTTTAAGCAAAAGTGAAGTGTCTGAGTTAATCTGAGCCTGCTCTGATGCACCTTGAGGATGACCGATTTCACTGGCAGTAGCAAGGAGAACATTCAGGGGACCGGAATTCTCCACACGCAGGGTTTATATAGCTGCCCTGCTCTGCTGGGCCGGCTCACATGCCTCTCCCAGGGCGTCCACCTTCGTCATCCCTACTGGATGCAGGGCTGGCTGCCAAACGGCTCCTCAAAATAGACACAAAGACCAAACGGTGACGAGGGACACAGTGACACGGTGGGGAACCCAACCAACCTAACTCTCCTGAATCACCACTCCTGAGACCCTCAAAGGTGAAGGACTAAGCCCCAGTCCCGCCGCACAACCCACCTGCATGACCCAACACATGAAACTCTTTCTGGAAGGCTGTGCAAGTTCTGGGGACCACTGGGTAAAGGGGGCATAGGACTTACTGCGGGATGCTTAGGTGGAGTCTAGGGATTGAGCAAAAGTAGTTAAGGCTTATACAGGACTTAGGAGATGTTTAGAGGAAGGACCAAGAGAGTGGAAGGGAGGAATCTAGGTGGATGGCAGAAAACAAGTGCAGGAAAATAGAGGGAGGATCAGGTGGGGAATAAATGAGGCCAAATAGTGTGCAAGCAGGAGGCTGGTCAGCACACTGGTTAAGCTCTGTGCCAAATTACCTCCACTTTGTCCAACCTAAACCCTGTTTCTAACTGTTTTCTGTGTGATTGTGCTCTCTGTCCTGACAGCATGCACGCGTGACCCATCAGCAAAGTTCAAGCCAGAGCAGCTGGTCATTAGGGTGGACTGAGTCCTGGATACTGGAGAAGCCAAGGGTCTGGGACCAGCTCCCAGGGAGGCTGAGGGGCTGTAGGCTGGTAAGACTAGGTCTGGGGGCCTGATGCTTGAAACAGTAAGATTTGGGAGTCAGGTACTAGAGGGATCCCTGACATAGATAGGGTTTTCCCTGAGCATAGAACCCTAGAAATGCAGTCTGGCTGTTGTTTGTCCTCTCTGTGGCTATCTGTCCTCCCGTCACACTAACCTGTTCATGGCTGGCCACATGCATATACATGTTCAGAATTTGTGGTTAGCTTTGCTATTGGCAGAACAAGGGAACAGGGATATGGAGCAGCTGCTCACTGCCATCGGTGGAGGAATCCCCTGGCTCCTCCAGCCCACTGGATTTAGCTGCTCAAAAGCACTAACCCGAAAAAGGTGAAGAAGTGAGGAAACTTGCTTCACCTTTTTGACACAAAGGATCACATCTGAAGTGCTACATATCACAGACAATCACATCCAATTTTACCCAGTCACCCAAGCCAGCTTTGTTTGGCTCATGTTGGATATACTTTCCAGAAAGGCTGGTCCAAGGGAACCTTCCTGGATTGAATTTTTGAACATGCATAACATGTCAACGCAAATATCAAATTTTGCCATCTTCCTCATGGAATCTCCTTCCAGTTCCCAAATTCAACTACACCCTGGGCAACACTGGCACAAACGTGCCAATGATGTCAATCTTCCAGACTGACAAGTTGTGCTCAGACAGGTCCACATACATGCAAAGGAGCAAGGAGATTCAAAGCCAATTTCAAAATCATTGTCACCATTCACGTTAAAATGCTGGAATTTTGAAAGTCAGAGATGGAAGCAAAAAATATCAATAAAGTGGTTTTCCAGTTAAATACATCTACTGCAGAGGACCAAGGATGGTCACACAGGTACCATGTAATAAAATGACACAGACTATTCACCCCATTTTCCAGCCAGTTTTGAACAAAGCACCACACCATTAATATTTGGCAACCAATTACTGGGTTTTAATCAGTTCTTTGGCGTTTTTCCATGGCTTTTACTGTGCCAACAAAGCTGTTCCAGAATCTTTTCAGGAGGGACCTACGTTATGTGGCAGCCAATAATCTTTATGGTAGCGCTGCAATGAAAATGTCGCTTACTGTAATGAGCAGCGATCATAAGTTAAGCCCCCAGCTACCTTTCTATTATTTTTCATTACAGTCTTTCTGGGTTTGTTATGCTTCAAGAGTACTCAGGGAATTACACCAAACTAGGCTCACTAGTCAGCTCTTCATTACTCAGACCACACTGAAACTGAGCAATCAGCAAACTGAACCAGCTCCTGAGGTAACACAAGACACCAACATTTGTTTGAATATTTACCATTTCTTTTTTAGCTTGTCCTCTTTCTTAAAGCTCTGTTCTGTAAAACAAACTTGCCTACAGTTGGAGGCAGTTCTGAAACAACAGGAAAATCACGTAATATTTTTTCATGCCATTAACACCTTGAATGAAGGGTTGGGCTTCCTTTCCTCTACCAGAAACAAACTGTGATATACTCATGTTTTCCTGAAAGCAGTGGTTTTCCTAGATTTACGTTCCATAGTGCTGGATGAGCTGGGTGAGACAAGAAGTCTCACTTGCCGTGTGAATCCTTGCCCCTGCTCCATTGCAGATTTTTACATTGGCTTCCTTCTCTCTTGCAAAGCAAACGCTGACCACCCCTTTGGAAACCAGCAGTCACACCGACATCAGTAAGTTCTGGTGTCATCCAATCCGCACAACTTCCCAAGTTGCTTTCCATGCCTTTCAAGGCCACAGTGTGAAGAACATAGAGCCTTTTGAAAAGCTTTCTTTTCCCCTGATGTCTGTCAAGATGAAACGTCAGCGTGGTGTCAGCTTGATTTTGTTTTCAAAAAAATCAATACAAGTTTTGCTTCTGGTTTCGGTGGGTGCAAGGTTTGGCCTTTAATGTCATGCAATCTATTCCTGACAGCCGAAAATCCACTAGTGCACACCGTGCAGCACAGGCTATCCCATGAGACAACCTCCTCACAGTCTTCTTGGAAGCCACCTACATTTCTTATTTTAGCTCTCTCCTGAACAGAGTGACTTGGGAAGTGTAAAGACCACTTGATTACTTAAGAATTACAACAGAGGTTTCATAATATTTTGCATTGTAATTACTGTTAGCAACGGAGGCATATCTTGGAAACTGTGCAAAAACAAATATGGCTTTACGATGTCAATCAAACAGCGTGTTCTTTTTTGTTTAAATCATCTGCACACAGCCATTATTATCCATGGAAGCAAACAGGCAAACAGCACTTGCAGCACAGCTCACAAGCCACAAACTCCACAGCAACACATGACCAACATCTAGGTTGGCTCTGAACACTGGAGTGAAAATTATGTCTTCTCATCAAGTGCTAGTAATAGCTAGGGCCAGTGAGTCACTCTGTAAACTTCTTAATGCACGCATTAACCAAAATAGTTTCTCTTACAGGGAAGGTGGGATTATGCATACCGATATGATCTGTTCTTGCTGAACATCTTTTTGCTGTAGGTAGGCAGCACTCATCCGAAATCGCTGGTGCTTACGTACGCTCATGAGTTAGAAGAACAAATATGGAACTTTTACTTAAAAGGACAAGAATTAGTTCACTTATCATCAGACATTTGCAAGAGGCACCCACAGGAGCCTTCAAGAGTGATGCAAAATAAACCAGTGGTTGCACCTACTTCTGGGCAGGAGGAAAAGGAACATGGAGTTGAACCCACTTGCACTGAATCACTAAGTGCCACGGTAGCAACAAAGGCAGAAAGAGTGCAGCAAGGGGGAGACAACCCCCAAGCTGCAGACCTGGGAGGATAAACTGCGAGACATCTACTCTGCGTCTTCTTCGAAACATGTTGTAAAACACATTGCAGGGAGGGCAAACATGGTCCTTGGACTACTGTCCTTACTTTCCGGTTCCTCAAAACACAGGCTACTAACATGTTTGCCAAATCCCAGCCTATGCACACAAGGCTGCAAACGGGCACTTGTGAAGCCGTCCTAGTATTCCCCCAGTATTGCCCCCCCTAGTATCCCGGCGTGGAGCGGATTTATGAGAAATGCCAATGCAGGAGTGGGAAAAGCAAAGTGGCAAAAGATTTGTCAACAGCTCTCTGTCACCGAGAAAGCACTTCATTAGCCTGTCAATCGCACAGTGTCTAGGAGATACATTTATTGACAACTCACTGCCAATTGATCCAACATCTATATAAAAAGCTCTTCTTATGCAATGAGCTTGCTGACTCACATGATCATGAGATCTATAGAGAGCTAATAGCCGTACTAAGCCCCAAATTGCGCTAATTTCTAAACAAAATGAAACCAGAAGTGGTAAAAACCCACCAACATCTCATCAGCTAGGCCATATTCACTGTTTACAGCAAAACATTTTAAAATTAGATTAGTTTTTGATACACTACGTAGGTGGGGTATGAACTCATGGTGAATAGAAGTCTTTATACAAAACACCATTTTTCACTTCTGTGGCCATTAGTACTTACGGGATTACTTTTGAAATACAGGGAGTCTGCATTTTCTGCTCCCTTTTAGCATGGAAGTACCCAGTGATGTTCAATTCTATACACCAACCAGCTGCTCTGTGTGGTTGGGTCCCTCGGCCTCTCATCGGGTTAGGATAACGCTGCGAATGGCTAATTGATCCTGCAGTGGCTTTAACAACTGGCAGTCACTTCACAGAGCCAGCAGCGCTCCTGCAGTGCACATGCTCCTAACTCTTGCTTGCTTTGCTGTGTACTACCTGTTTTATCACTTCATGATAAGGCAGCGTCAAAGACAGCAGGAGTAACCTATTCTGGCATCTCCATCTGGCACTATTTATCAGACTTGTGCTGCTCTGGTGGATTAGTTTCAGATCCCTGTTGGCAGATCAAAGGCAGCAATAATAACCACAAATCAATCCCTCTTTAAGGCCTAAAACATCTTCTCCCTCACATAGGATGCCTCATTTCTTCACCACCCCAGAGCCCTTATAAATACCAACTTTGCCTAGACACAACAGTTGTATGCAAATACTCAGGCCCTGGAGAATTTGGCACTGTGTTTTTGGCTGCTTTCTCCTATTTACTGACAAACAAACTGAGCAGCATCACTAGAGAGGGGCTCATGTAGGTTAAACACTTGAGTTCCCAAAAGTCAGAAAGGTGTTTGGTGCCAAAGCGAGGACATACAGAGAAGATGGCTTGCTTCCCTCAGTCTTACCTCAGGTAATGTATTTTCCAGCACCCATTGGTGAGACAGTGCTGTATTTTCACGGAAGCACCCAGCTACCATCAGATCACTGCTCAGTGCCCTAAGCCAACCAACACACGTTTTCAGTGAACGTGTTCAGATACAGAATAGATGTAGCCCCAGATGAACAACTACACTGTGGGCAGGTTGTTTTCTCATGGTGTTTCCAGACAGCTTACCCAGTCGATTAGCACATGCTCTAGAAAACAGGACTCAGAAGAAAGGGGATTCTTGAGATTCAAGGTCCACATGGCTGCTCCAATATAGGGGGAACATCTGGTCCCTTTTGCAACAACTGTGCTTCCATTCTTGACATTGTGCTTGAATTCTTGATGCTCACCTGTTAGGCCTTAGCTAAAGGCAGTGGTAGTTAAGATACGACTCGAGGGCTAGGTATCAGCTCTCTGCCTGGCTATGCTTTACTGTCAAAATGAGATTTTTACTGCAAGAGATGTAGCTTCTGTTGCTCCCTCTCCGTAACGCCTTACGGTGACACAGCTGTATTTACCATGGCAGTTCCCTAGGACTCAACTCACCTGGAGATGTTGTGGCCAGAAAAAAATCTGTACTTGGGTTTTACAGGAGAACAGCTATTATGCTGTAAAAAGTATACCTGCATAGGCAGTGAAGACATCAACTCTTCTTCTTATCTTTCTTTAAGTCTTTCAGTCTTTCAGTAACTTGCAGTTTGAACTGTCTCCGAAGAGACTGCAACATCAGCTAGAATAGCAACAAATCAGCATCCCTACATTCTTCTTAAAATGAAACCCAGAGATAAAGGGTGAAAATGACAGCTGCTTAAGTATCTTCTGAAATTCTTAAGAAAAAAATGTATCAATTAAAGGCAAACAGCCATAAATCCTCTGGTGCCAATATTGCATACTAGTAAATCTGGAAAGGCCAGAAAGACCTAATATTTCTTGGTTACCACATAAGGGGCCAACAAATATTTTGTCCTAAAATTCTTTTGAATACAACTGTAAAGTACTTTGATCCCGATTTTTTCAGTGTTCAATTAAGATACAGTTCCATTTGACTGTTTATCACTGACAATTTTTTTACTATACACATAAAACTAGAACATTATCTCAACATATGGAAAATGTGGATAGTACATATTGCTCATAGCTGCACATAATTTTAAGAAGAACTGTAACTGCACTATTTCTAGATAATTTTTAAACTATGACAAAGATGCATGCTATTGAAGAAAAATGGCAAGCCTATAAAAAGCTATGTGTGTTTGAGTCAATCAAGTATAAAGAGTATCATTTTTTTCTTATAGTATGATTCTTTCATATGCTAGTGTCAGTAGGAAGTCAGAAAGATTAATCAAAGATCAAGAAAAAAGACCATCCTCTTCCTCCCCTCTCCTGCTACTGAGCTTAGAAAAATATCCTAAAAAGAAAAAAAAAATTACACTGGCAGCTTCTACGACAGTTTAATAAACCTTGGGGAAGGCCTTAGTGTTGAATTTACCTTCCCGGTAGTACCTAAAGCACTGCTACTAAAGCAATACAATAAAGTTTATGAACTTGTCTTTACTGCTGCGTAATTTATCTTCGAGAAATGATGCTATGGTGAACAACTGCTCTCTATGAATCTCTTTGGGGCATCAGTGGACTGCAGTTTTTATCACAGCAAGTAAACTGGATCAAGATTGAACTCCAAACCGAAATATATATCATTTTTTATTAACGAAAAATACTTAATTCAAAAGTTAATCACTGCTATACTCAACTGTTTTCTTATCCACTACGTCAACTTTCCAACTAAAGTGTTTTTGAGACACTTTACACTGAAAACCAAAAGAAAAAAAACCCAGAAATCACTCATATTTCTTTCTATTCAAGAAACTTCCACTTTTCTTTTTTATTAGTTCCCTGCCTAACAAAACCCAAATACATCCCTTCACAAAAACAAACTAACACGCAAAACCACCCCCCAAGCCCCAACAAAACCACACAGCAAATTAAAAATAAACTTAACCAAAACTCAGCAGCCAAAGCCAAAGATACACTGCTCTAGAAAATGTTTATTTTCAGGGTGCGGGCCTTCCGTCAGGTCAGCAAGTTAACATGACCACGCAGCTGCTTGGTCATCAGATTTAATGTGATGGAGGCATGGGAAACCCCAGCCAGAGGAAAAAGGTAAGAGAAAGAAAATAAATCAATCCGTTTTTATCATTAAAAAACCCCATACAAATTAGACCGTATAAATCAGAAGGTGTAACTACACAGAGGGACATGCATACATGTTGTAGAGAAAACCTCGTCACTCAAAGCCCACAAGCCCATGCAAAGCTGACACAATAAAGAGTGGTGAGGAACCAGCACAGTGGAAGGGAGACCCACAGACCAGGGGTCAGCCAGGATCTCCTGCCAAGGAGGTGTTAGATCAGTCCGTACAACAGCTGTGTAAGAAAACTGGCAGATATTCAGCGCAGCCTGGAAAAAACACCCCTGCTGAGGGACTGATGACCTATGAATTCTGTAGGGTACTTTCCCTCCCTGGATGTTATGATCGTTGGCCAAGTGGCTTTTCTCTGTCTATTACAAGATAACTTCAGGATGCTTGATTCCAGCATTTCAGGGAATGATCTACGCAACAGGCTATGTCATACTGATTTTGGTGAAAAAAAAATGAAAGGGGGAAAGTACATACACACACAGCGTTTGTGACCTCTCGCAGTTAGCAGATTGCAGCTGTTTCAGCCATCCAAATCTGTGGGTAATGGCCTATAGATCAAAGAGCCAGTCGATGGCTACCATCTTTGCCAGCGTTAATGATTCCCCCCCTTTCCTCCATAACCTTGCAGCACTTGCTCCCAGTACAGTTTAGAAATGCTGACACCCAGAACAAATTGCCTCAGGGAGAGAAAGTAAGCACACTAAGGAAAATATGGAAGACAGGAAGGAAGAGCTATGAGGACAAAAGGGGGGTGAAGAGACACACAAAGCTTTGTCTACAGAAAAGCAGCAAGGGAAACAGGGGACAACACCAGCGTATTGCAAGAAACACAGAGGCAACTCTCACTTTGGTCAAGAAAGGAAGCATGGAGTGAATGAAGGAATAGATGAGGGTTCAGATCATGTGAATTCAGGGAGCCCTTACGGTATGGAACAGAAGAACATGGAGGGTCCTTGGCCGATGCAAGGAGCATATCCCTTAAATGCTGTGCAAGTTCTCCTTAGTCTACGTTTTCACTACCATTACTTCAAGACCAAGCACATGTAGCATGAGCACAGACTGCAGCAGACCCTTCCCCGTTTAAACATACATGGTGCTTGTCACTTCTTCACATCCATCTTTCGGTCACATTATCTCCTTTAATGAAAAAATAAATGTTGCAAAAGGGAAGTATTAACATAGCCAATGCCAAGGACATTAATTTTAAAAACGCTATTTACTTTGTATCAGAGCAGTCATATATCTTGATCTTGAGCAGTTCTTAGCCTTGTCCAGATTCCGATTCCATGCTATGGAGACAAACTCTGCCCTGACTCCCCTTCCTGCCCATGATTCATTAGCTTGACATGTTTAGTACTGCACTCACTTGATGGGCTTCATGTGTTTAGTAAAAGACAATAATTCTTATTAAAGCAAAAATGAGTTCTTTAGTGAAAATCCTAGACAGTGACATACTGTGAAGTATAGACACAATACAGCTCAAACTATCTGCTTGAAGAGAGAAGTCACCTGGCTCCAAATACAACAGTTGGCCTTGTGCTGTGTGAAAAATCTGCAGCTCCACGGAGAGAGCGGGTGAGTCCCCAGCCTTGAGGGATCTGCACTAGGTCCAGTGAGCTGCCTACAAGTATCACTCAGCATCTGGCTTTGAAGATCCATGTTATGTCCTAACTACACAGAAGCAAGACCCTCAGGAATAAACTCACGCAGGTAACTCACCCTCCTAATCTGTTCCCCTGACACAAACCAGCCACAGGTGTCAACTCTGCATTTTCCCCAGATCAAGAGAAAAAACTATGGAGAGCACAAACTGTGGCCAAAGCACGAGGAAGATGTCAGCCCATGGCTACTCTTTGTAGTTTATTTGATTTGCCAAGAGAGCCAGGCAGCCAGGGCGGGACAGTGCGTGGAGCCTCTGGGACATGAGGGTGGTCCTCTCAGGGCACAGAGGATCTGGGAATTCTCTCCATAGCAGTCACTGTTGGAATTAAACCCAATATTTTCAGGACCAGGAAAGGAAGCAGAAGCAATCGCCCTGTCAGGAAATGTGCCAATGGATAACTTGGGAATAACCTGCATATGTGAACACAAGGTGGGTTTATTTCCAGACCGGCAGCAGCGCCTCCCCATCTGTCCGAGACACGACTTCAGTCGCTCGCCAGCAGCCACCAGGCGACCTCGGTGCTCTCATGCACTCATACCCCATTGCCACCCCCCCTCTGCCCAGCGCGGCGCTCTGGCAGACGTCACATGCTAAGTTAGCATTACTGAAGCTCCAGCTGATATTCTCTTCAAACTCCCCTGTTCCCCCCTTTCTCAGTCACTATGGCAACGCCCATCATCCTGCAAACAGCACCGGCCGACTCGGGCTCGCTCTGCACTCATTCATCTCAGCTGTTTCAAGAACTGCCTCTTTTCTAATGTGCAACGTTTCTAAAAACCGAGTTTTTTACTCCCTGCTGATGTCCCCACACCTTTGACACAGTTCCATTGCCCTGTGTTGCAAACCTGTGGCTGCCCCCAGTGCGGTCCCCCTCCGGACCAGGTAAAAGAGCCAAAATCAAACACAAAATCAAACCCAAACACAGAGCAGGTTGTGCGAGTATCTCTAAACAGACTGGAGGCAGACCGAGGACCTTCCCTTAAAAATCCTGGTTCTTGTGAGCAGCTTTCCCTTTTAAAAGCTGTCCCTGCTAAGTAAAGGCATTGAAGATCAGCTGTAGATGGCCAAAATAAAAACAGTGTGGCAAGGACAAAATAGCAAGGCTTTCCTTTGATTGAGATTTTTTCCAGGATACATCTTCCTTGCTATTTTGTTTAATTGGGCTCTGACTATATGTTATTATTCCTCAGAACACGCCCATTCTGTATTTATGTTAATCCCAGCCTGGGAGAAACAACAAGATTTCATTTAACTCAATTCGATTCCTACTGATTTTTTACTATATTCTTGAAATATTATTTCAGTGCTGGTAACTTTAGATCAGATATTCTCACAGCCTTTCTGAATACTTTTCTATTTATTTGGAAATTATTTTCAGTAAGGAGGGGAATACGCTTGTGGTGTGTTTTTTAATTCTGCCAGAACAATGAAGAACAGGTCAGTGGTTCCAGATAAAATAATCAGCGCATAAAATAGAAACAGTTTGAAGGAAGAAAGATGCTTTTTTCAGAGTCTTTCTAATTTTTGCAAGAATTAGTTTAATAGCACTGCCGTTTATGTGTATGGGGATAAAAACTACACATGCTACAATGGGAGATCCCTAACTTCTCTCAATACATGGCAGAAAACAGCATTTTCTTTCAGAAGGAAAAAGTCATTTTCGTTGAGGCAGTATATAATTTTCCACACACAAATGTGTTCATCCAAACCCAACCTACATGTCTCTGTACCTTATGCTCAAATCTTCTCTCCCTGCATTCAATACATTAAGTGCTGCCTGACTCCCACCTCCTGAATTCAGCAAAAAATCATTTTTCCTTCAAAAAAACACACCCTTTGAAATAGAAAGTGTTCTTATTGTTATAGCCTACAAGTTAAGAGTCTGAAAACAGCCATTAGTTAACAACCTACCCATTATTCTGTAAAGCGTCAACATCGCGTGAACCACTGCTGCAAGGAAATTGCCTGAAGTAAAGGGCAGGGCACACTCCTTGATCCACTCTCTTCTGGAGAATAAAAACATACTGGGGGTTCACTTCTCAAAAAGCCTTGTTCTTTTATCCTCTCGTGCCAGCTAACCCTTGCTAGCTGGCAAATGAAACGGTGGGCCACAGCACGGCCAAGGGTTTAGCATCCCTGCAGACACCCATGCATCCAGGTCGGTGTCTAGATCCTGGAAGCTCTGTACCACTTCTGGAGCCACCCCACCACCCGATGGAGAGGGAGATGCTTGAGATGACGCCCCATGATACTTGCACCCTGAAGGCTGTGCACCCCTTATATGCTTGAGCTATCGAGTCAAAATGTTTGCTAGTTACTGTATTAAAGGAGGGGATGTACTGAAACTTGCACTTTTCTAGAAGCACGAGGAAAAGAGATGATCCAAAATTGCTCAGAATCATTTCAAAGCCTGTTAGTTCAAGCTACGGCTCCAAAATATTACGATTCAAATAATTCAAAGTAGTCACAGAATTTGGCAATACCGTGGTATTAAAGGAAGTGCAGTCTACCCAAAGTAAACACGGTGAACCAAAATCACACAAAGGAACACGAAGTCTTAAGAGTAGGACAAGCAAGAAAATACAAGTTGGTTGTGCCTTTGACATTTGTCCATTGTCCCTCTCTCCCACCCTCTGATTGGTAATGGGAGAAAAAGCCAGCCAATATCCTTTCATATCCTATCCTTTGATTATTTGGTGTCCTTGATTTCTGCTTTTACTAAATTCTCCATTTTTCTGCTATTGCTGCACTTCCTCCTATCTCTTCCCTTTGCCTAATCAGCTGATTCTTCTCATTTATCTTCCCTGTCGAGAATCTTGGCTCTTCCCATTTCTCTTCCCTTTCCAGCTCATCAGCCTTCTCCTTCTTACTGGTCTTCCTCCTCTACCACTTGTATGCTTTCTTCATTCCTTTCCTTGTTTATCATCATTTTTTTTTATATAGGATACTCATCGTTCCATCTGTACTCCCTTTTTGCCTCTCAGGTGGTTGGATCTGAATAGGAGTGATTCTGTTTTGAGACATTTAAGTAGGAAAACGAATGACTCTTCTTAGTATTTTCCTCAGCAGATGGACACACACTACACAGAGGGGATGCGCTATAATGTGTTTTAAGATATTTCCCTGGATCCTGTATCATTGTTCAAAAAAACATTTTAAAAGTATTTTAAAAGGATTTCATATGAAACATTTCACATAAATCTTTATGGGAATTGCAATAAGTTCCTTTTTCTTTTTTTCCTTAAAAAAGTAGGCATGAAATAAAAGTTATTACTGACATCTGTCATATTTTAAATTCCTTTATAAAATTTAGTAGTGGCAGCAGCAGATGTAGCATAAAACACTGTGAAACGATCTCTTTAATAGAGCATCCTTTATGGAAAGCAGCTTCATCATTGACAGTCATTTAGTAACACAGGAGGCAGCTTCCCAGAAGATATTTGCTGCTGTTATATTAGAGGTAATTAAACTATAAGGTGATTTATTTCTTTGCAGTCATGTAATTGAACTTTCTAAAGCCATTAATGATACCTTATGAAAGTATCAGCAGATACGGAACATGATTATCCCCAGCAAAATTGCATTTACAACACATAGAGCCACAAAAATTCTACAAAATGCCATTTATTGGCAAAACATTAATACATTAAGCCACAAAGGACAGGGCACTGAGGGTAGAAACGCTGTCACCAAACGTATGTCTCTCCTTCACCCTTCCCCCAGCTCTCCTTTTGCTATGATTGACAGCTATTTTCTCATAGTAGGCATTATCTCCAGGCAAGAAAATCTGTGTACACAAAAAATAGTTTTACTTTAGTCCTATTGCAGCACTATCGATTACTAAAGGAAGCTGTAGGCAACAAAATATTTATATATACAAAAAAATTATGCATATTTAAGAGTGGAAAAAAACCCCTATGTATAGAAATTCAAAGGAGTATCAATGTCTCGCATATTTTCCCCACCATATTAACTAATCCAGCAAAAACGATCCTTGATATGTCATTTGCTGATTGATGAGCGCAGAGAGCTGAGACCTGAGCACAGAATTTTATTGCTGAAGACATTTTCATCTGCAGCCAAATCACCAGGGAAACACTTTGTCAAACAACTTCATTCTGCAGGGAGACTTTGTGACAATATTGGCAACTTAAGAATTTGTTCTGTTTTTTCCGATGGCATCTACCTGTCCATGTTGAGAAATATTTACAGTAGCACTGCAATTCACACAGATGACCAGCTTAAGATCCGGAAACAAGTGGTTCACATTTCATCGCAACAATATGTAAAAAATACATGCCTGCAAGCTCTATTTTTTTTAATATCTATCTCTTTATCTATCTATATATGATCCAATATATTTTTGACAGTTAAATACCAAGCCCCTGTACTCTCATAATAACTGATCTTATATCGAGCATCTGCAGGGCTACAAATTGTTACTTGTTTTCAAGAGCTCAAATACCTCTTTTACCCTTTTCTGTTGTTTTTTATATATATTTTTTTCAACTGGGGGAACTGAATCTAACAAAATGCTGCTAACTTTTACACCATCAGGTTAAGCAAAATGTTAGGCTTCCAGTAGGACACCACAGGTTAATATATCCACACTCTCATCCTCTTGCTGCTCCTGAAATTGCTAAGGAATCTGAGTCCTGCTGATTGTCTTGAAGCTTCTAATTATTTTCTGTGTTGTACGAAATTCCCAGGTTTCACAATTTTTAACTGCAGTGGCAGCAAAAGTGACCTACTATGAAATTCTCTCAGCCAAGTAACTGTTATTCGGTGTTCTCAATGGCTCAGATACGCTGTCCACAATGGGCTAAACCTGGTAAATCCACAAACAGGTGGCCCCAATCAGGATTTATGTATAAAACTGTACATACAATTCCTTTTTCCATAGACGAGCATAAGAAAACAAACAAATGGTCAAACAAGATGGTTAAGACTACCTGGCATGTGATGGAGTGGGAGAAATGAAGAGCGTTACTATTTCTCTGCAGGGGTACAGGGTTAGAGTTTCTCCTTGGGCTTTTAGGGTTAAATCCTCTAAGCCTCATTGATAATTCTGCATCTGAAAATGGGGGGTTAAGCTGAATAATCATAATTTTTCCCAGAGAAGTTTCCCTAGGTACTGCGATGCCATTTTACCCAGGCAATCTGCCAATGGCATTGTTCCACTGGCTCGTTTAAAGGATGGGGATCGAGTGTTTAATACTAGCTGCCAGTCAGCTTGCAAATAAAAAGGCTTTCATCCAGCACTGAGCATCCATTTCCACCATTCCTATCGCCACAGGATCCACTCAAACCCCCGCTGCTGCCCATCTTCTTGATGCTGCCCTTCAGAAACACACACAGAATTATGCTTTTTAGACAAACCACCACGCCACGCATATACTAAGCAAAAATAACATGCTGAAATATGCTCTGAGCAGGTTACCACCAACTTCATTACCTTTTTTTTCAGATCCAAACACATTTTAATAGTTAGCTCTTTTGAAACATATTTGTGTCACCTCCTTTTATCTGAAACCCTCAGATCAAGTCCCACGTCAGACAAATCATCCCCTTTGTTTCCAGATAAATTCTGGCAGGGATGAAGGCTCAATGATTTGCTGCGAGATTTTAAAATTGCAAATCTTCATACCTGCTGTTTCATTTGCTTTTTTTTTTCATAAAAGCTGAATCAAAAAACCCCAACACATTCTTTCCTACACCATGAACAGCTTAGTAAAAACAAGTGGGTGGGTCTTTTATTGGCTAAATTACGTTGTGAGTAGAGCCACGTGCCTAACGCTCTCATCTGAGACCATCTACACATCTTTCTAAATGACAGCTGTGCTCTTCCTTACAAGGGACAAGTCCCCAGCACTAAGCTGCTTTTGCAATGGGTGGTGAGGGGGGAGCCCAGCGCCCTGGTCACTTGTCCTTGGTGTGAAAGGTAGAAATGGTTCCTCTGGGAATCAGCCTGACACTGCTGTTCTTTTCCTAGCAGGTCATTTATAAAAAAAAATTTTTTCCCTGGATCTCTTCTTTGTGATCTTTAGCTTGTTGTTCTCCAGCTGGTTACTACAGCTTCAAAGTTCAGATGGCACATCAATAAATATAACCCAGACAGCAATGCAGTAGTTCTTGCACTCCAGAGGACAGAGTGCATGAGGACAGGTTCACAGGACACCTTGTCCAGATAGGAAGCACTTTTCCCTTTCTAACAGAAAATATGAATACGGCTTGTTACAGGCACTGCTGCGTTAACGTGACAGGTTTACAACGCCTGGGCTTGCTCAGCAGTAATGATCTTTCAGCATCCCTGTCAGATCAATGCGTGCCTTTCCTCGGGACCCACTTACTGGAACACTGGTCAGGAGGGAATGTAACTATGCAAAACAGCTTCCAAACCAGACGGCTCCACCAGGAACCACGGGAGTGACAGACACGGGGATGTTTGCAAAGTTCTTTGATTCAGCATGCTGGAAGGACGCATCCCTGCCCCTTCACAGACCGCACTGCAGCACAGCTTTTCCTTGCGTTACCTACAGTCGTGGAGGATTTTGACCGAATGATCTAGATTTGTTGCAAGTCCTTTCCCGTCACTGGGTGGTAATTTTTGGCAAATGTCTCACCCCATCTGGTCTTTGCCACCGGCAAACAGCAGACAGTGGGAGGCAGTTAAGGTATCGTCCTGAACATACTTTGACAAACTGCAAATGGAAAGAAATCATGCGACATCTCATTACCATAAAAACATGCTGTTTTTTACTCTTTCCTAAATATAAGTGTAGCTACACGTAGCTTGATCACAAAGACCTGTTAAAAAACAGAAACAAAACAAAACACCCAAGAAATGACAGCTCAGCTATTGCTGTTGGGTAATGAGTCATCTTTTACAGAGCCCGTACAGTAACTTCTTCATGTGAGACAAAAACATGTTTGAGTGGAGGGGGCAGATGAGAAGGCTTTTGATCTTTCTTTTTCATTTTTGTAAACACTTCACTGTTACAATCTAACCTGGTGAAATTAAATTTCAAGAACAATATATATGGTCTTCTATATTTAAGCCATTAAGTTTTAATTCTCTTGCTCTCCTCAAGAGTAACAGCTGTGAAGAGCATTGCTATTAGTCCAAAGGGAGTTCAGAAGGTTCTTCATAGTTCATTCACAGCTACCTTAACCACAGATGCGGGCCATATAAATAAGAAACCATTTCATATTTTCAAAGTATTATTTTTTGGACAGTGGAAACTTTATCTCACAAGTTGTTTCTCAAGGAGCTTAATTTTCACACCTCAGAATTAGTAATGTGAAAACACCTTCTTTCCACGTGTCAAACACAAGGCACTAACACTGCCTGTGTCTGAGTCCCAGAGGTGGCTTCACCGAAGTGACACCACCTCTTTCAAGCCTGCCTTTTCTAAGAGGAAAGACATGAATACCTTACCAAATCATGCTAACATTGCTCCACCTCAGGAGGCTGAACCTCAGCTTCTCAAAGACATGTCAGAAGACTGCTGCGATGGACTTACTAGCTAATAACAAGCTTCAGAGCACAAATTTCACCTGAAAGGCATCAGTTTAGTCATAAAATAAGGCAGCTTCACAATAATTCAACAGGAACATACGTTGCCATTCAGTGCACACAATCTCTTAATAATAATTTACCCTCCTGATCCGTTTTAAAAGAAAGCAAAAGCCAGAGCACTGGATGGCAAGAGCAGCCAACGTCAGGAGGAAATGAACAAAGCCAGTGCCATCTCCTCGTCGGGGTCCCATCGCCAGGGGCAGTTACACAGTTAAGGTGATAACTGAGGAACCGTAAATGCTGCATTTTCAATCCTGCTTCAAAACTATTATTTAATCCCTAATATATTGCTGTCTCCATCTGAATACCCGAAATAGTATGAAATTAGGGCTCAGTACTTATTCATGAGATCAAATTTAAGCAATTCTTCTTTTCAGGATTACAGGCTTGATTCTCCTCTCATTTGCTCATGCACAGAAAAGGAGTAATTCTGCTGAGGTCAATGTCAGAGCAAGAAAGGGACGAGTACTGAAAGGGAAGAAGCGATTCCCAGCCAAGGTAGCACAGACCACAGCAAGCAGTGAAGCAGCAGAGCAATGAGTTTCAGCAGCAGAAGACTGCTGAGCCTTATGCTGTTGTATCTTTACTGTTATTCTTACTCATTAAAGCCAGCTCAAATACATTCTGGTATGCTGAAGATCAGACTTTTCTCTGAAGAACAGACAAAAGCAGTATTTGAAGTGTGCTTTTTTTTACATGCCATGGGGCTCATCCTTGCTAGGTGTAAGCTGGAACAGCACTATGGAGCTCTGACCTCTTACGTCAGTGGACAGACAGTGCATTTGCAGTATATAAGTTTTGACGTTTTACCCTTTTCTTACATTCCAGGGTAAAAGGTGTAGCCTTTGACATCAACTGTCAAAAGACTATACTCAAGAATTGATGGATGGACTGGCTATGGCGATAAACAAGTCCACAGATGATTCGGAAATGTTACCCACAGAATCAAGTCACACTGGTAACACATAGAGTGTGCAAAGACAGATTAGATTAAAATCCACTGAAATGCCTGCAAGGAGGTTTAAATTTAATTAACAGGATACAAGATTCAGATGTACAGACATGAACAAAAATAGACAAAATGGAATGAAAGCCTGAAGCTCCCTCCTTTCCACCACAGAAAAGAACTAGGGAAAAAAAAAAAAAGTCATGGATATTTTACAGGTATGAGTATTAATAGCAGGGGTTTTTTTCTGTTCTGACAGTGACAACTTTTATGACAGACAAGAATACTCTTTATCTCCATAAGGTACTGCGTTAAAATGCCTCTTAGGAAGGCTCAAACACGGATGAGTACCACAGAGTTCGGGGTGAACCCCTATCAAAATCTTGACAACGAACACCGCAGCCTCCCCACCTACTGGCAACCAGCCAGACAGATGACGGAACCGCTACGTTTGCATGAAATCTCATCCAGAAGTACAAAGCCAGGATGATAGTACAAAGAAACCTGTCAAGGCAGACAGACAATATATTTCAGACTCGGAAGAGGGATGCAGCAGACAAGTCCCGCCGAGCAGCACAGCAAACAGCAGCCGCCGAACGGCCGGGTCCAACCACCGCCGGGGATCAGCGGGTGAAAACACCACGCAGGTAACAACTCTTCCCTGTACCTGGCCTCACTCTTCTCTAGGAACGACTAATTTTTAACTTGATGGCATCTGAAGAAATCCCATCAGAACAGAAGAAACTTGTTTTGCAAAGTTTGAAACCCATTCCAGCTTTAGGGAAAGGAAAGCATAAGGAGGCCTGGATAATATAGTAAAAAAGGAACCGAGAGCTCAGTTTTAGCAGTCTCTTGTTCAGGAAGAATTAGCAACTTTGTCCTGTAAGACACTATGGTCAAATGAGTTCCGACCTCAGGGGATATGGCTGGCCTTGAGTATTAGATCTATCACTAATACATGGTGATGCAGCTAGGCAACTTTTTTTAATTAGCCACACACCCCCAGAATAGAACAACTCACTTACCAACTGTAAGCTGGAAAAAAGTGGGATACAGAAAGCCACACTGGGCCAGAGGATTCGTCACTGGAAAGATCCCTTTGAGACTGGATCTACGTAGTATGAAGAAGTATATGCTGGAGCACCAACACATCTATTAAATTTAAGAGGCCTGTGAGCACTGAAGAATGTGAGGAGAGGTTCTCCTTCACACTGCATCTGGTTACTGAACTGCTGGGCTTTAAAACATTTCTCTTCCGCCTGCTGGGCCAGCCCACTCCCCAAAACACCCCAGCAGCTCCACGGAAGCACGTTTCCCTTCCTCTGGGCACCTATAACGTTCCCTTGGAATTGTCTCAGGGAATTTATCTGCGATGCTTTTCATCGCTTCTTAGGTTCTCACCTCCTCTAATTTGGCAAGTCTATGGCATGACGTGAAGGGACTTCAAAGGTTAAAAATGCAGCTTCTAAATTATCCGGATCATGCCTTTGCTGCTTGAAAATAAGCATCTTTTCTTGCTTGAGAATTACTTTTCTCTTTTGCTTGGCTGCTACCAGCATGTAATAACCATCAGGAACACCTGTCGGGGAAACCAGCAACTGCCCCTCAAAAACGCAGTGAAATTACCGCTCTTCTGCAAAGGGCATTTTCTAAAAGCTGGCTATTTAGGCCGCTTCCAGCCAGCATGAACACTTGTCTCCAGCAGGAAACACAAGAATTTTTCTATATCAGGATCTCATCTGTTTCTCTGAAATTCCCCAATCAGTACTTAAGAATGAGGTAATTTTTTAATCAAAAGCCTATTCTGTGAGCTGTCTGCCCGCAGGTCCATCTCATTCATCTCTCTGGACATGGGTTTCAGTTTTCTCCTCCAAAGAGGTTAACAGATTGGTGTAATTGGATGCCCCCCAAGAAACGTGCTTCAAGCTTCTGAAACAGAACCCGGCCCGTGCTCTCAGCCATGAAAGATTTCCCCCTTATTAAATATTGCTAACAGTGTGTTTTAAGTACCTCAGGGGAAAGTATGATCTAAAGAGTTAATTCACTTGTATCCGGCTATGAGGAGGCCTTCCCTGGCATTCAGGTTAAAACTGTCCATATCCCACTTGTAATAAGCTAAAAAAAAATTACTCTGACTAGTGTATTCAGCTTTTAAACACCTGCAGACTGTTATGATGCTATAATTAACTTCTTCCCCTTACAGCATTACCAGCAACTTCTACTGCCACAGAAGCACAGCTCCTCACGTGTCTTTTGCTTTATTTGCAAGCCCATCTCCTCAATTATTTTCTAAAATTTTTGAAAAAAATTTTCTAAAACTTGATGAAAACGCAGGAATAAGAAACAATGTCTTTACTGACCTCTACCCTTGTGAAATCTGATGAAAAGTTTTTCATCATTAAAAAGCACACCCGATTCTGCATTCTTTCTGTGTTTTGTTTCGGGGTTTTTTTAGGAAGATTGTAACAAGGTTACAAGGTATCTTACTGTAATTAAAACAGGCAGAAACCAAAACAGCTTTCAACTAATCATTCATAGTCAGTTAAAATGGACGTGTCTGAACGACATGCAAACCTGTGTGAAGCGTCATCTTTTCAAAAGCATATTTCTGTGAGTGAAAACCTCATCGAGTGTCACATACTCCATCACAATTAAGACTTCCTGAAGCTTCAATCTGAGTATGCCTTATGCCTTTTAATTCTCAAAAGAGTTGAAATATCCATGTAGAATTGGTGAATATTTATTGAGAGGTAGCATAACACTAAATAACTAAACAAGGGCTGTGACAGCTGTGAAAAAGAAACTACGTGAAAACTACCGAGTCAGATTAGACTTTTCAGTATTACAAGCTAAACTGAAGCCTTCCCCTTTTAACAAAACTGAATATATAAACTCTGCACTGACAAAAACTCAATTGTTATCTGTTGATAGCATTCACAGATAAAAACGGTCCCTGGGATGGCCCAGCACCACACAACAGCAACCTACGGTACACAGAATATGGGGAGTAAATCCCAGAGTACCCAACGTGCTGAATCAAAGATGATACATCTGGACAATACCAGTTAAATCCATAAATATGGTGACTCACCGGAAGGATAATAAGATATGATCTCTTATTGAATCAGGATGTGCAATGATGGATACCCTAAAGAATGATGGATACGCTTCAGTTAGAGGGAGAACTTCTGCTAGACATAGGGATATCAGAGGCAGATCTGAAAAAAATATTTACAGCCTTCAGATGAAACACAAATATTATATCAAAAGCATTTGCTATATCACTTAACCCAGGCAAAGATATAAAACCACTTTTAACGTGTCATCTTTTAAAGGCAGTTCTTCCAGAAAAATCCAGTTATCCAAAATATGTTTCTTCCATTTCCTGATGCTAGAATTTTGAAGCAATGCATTAACCAGGATTGTTTCTAAGAGGTTTTTCTTTTTCCTTTTTGTTTTTAGGGTTGGGACTGAGTAGGGAGGTAAAAAGGACAACAGACCCATTCATTACATTACACACACATACATATTCTTTTACATACAGACTGTCAAGAAAGTAAAAAAAAGATCACCATCACCCAGGTGTGAATTAAAAAATGTAATTATATTGAGAGTTCCTGTTTAAAAGGCACCAGAATTACCTGTCACAGCACAGCACTGTTCTACGGGTCTGAGGGACAACTTTGAAAGGCATTTGTCACTGAACCGATTCTCCAGATCTACTGAACCAATGGACACAGGAAAATCATTTAAACTGGCAGCACCTACAATACAATTGGACTGAAAGGAAGAAATATTTGCTCAAAGTTTGAAGTGTGTACGACACGGGGACCGAAGACGGCAAAAAAAGCTTTCTGAAAAATATTAGAGCAATCAGCTAGGGCTGTTCTATCAAGCACAGGGGAGAGCCCTCTGGGAGCAGAAGCACCAGTGAAGCATTTGTCCCACACTGAGCCCTGCTCCCAGTGACATTTCTGTGCGCTGTTATTTACGCGCCCAGAAATTCTTGCAGTGCGCCAAACTAAGGGTGCTTACTCGGGAGGAAAGGCTTAATGACAAATGTTATTTCTTGAAGAACACATCTTCCTTAAAAGCGCTGTTTTTAAATCTAACTCCAGATCTAATATATTTACTGGAAAGCCTGCTTGAAAACCTGTGATTTCCCAAAGCCTTGCTTTATGATTGCTCCTCTTCTCAGACAACGTTTTTCAGTGGGTTCTAAAATAGACCAGTGGCTTCCAGCATAAAAACTAAACGTATCTCCCAAAGCATCAAGAAATATAACCGATAGATAAAAACGCTTTATCTGACTTTTAAAAATACTGTTGTTGTAGTTACAAATGCAGGAGACGTAAATAATAACTAGGACCACTAGATGTTGTTAAAAGAAAACTATTTCGTGTCGTTACACGGTTGCTTTGAAGCTTCTATAACTGTCAAAATGGAAGTGAGAGATTTTATGGGTAGAAGAAAAATATTTCTTAAGTTCTAGGTGTTTCAAAACTTGCCTAAAACCCCATATGCATGCTGAACATATGCGAAAACGAGATGGACAAAGGGCCCCTGCGTTATCTAAGGTGCAGACCACAGTTCCAGCAACTATGTGATTTGATGAACAAGTCACCACCGGTACGCTGGGCTCTGGAGCTACAGCTCGTGAGCTGCTCCTGCTGGAGCTGCCCACACGTGTCCTCCAGCCATGCAGTAAATGGCAGGTGGCTTTCACTGGATGGGTAAAGCACTTTTCCCTCAGGACAGGAGGGTGGGTTTCGGCACGTCTCAGGGAGCAGCTGGTATGCTGGAAGGTGGCATGACCATGCATCTTACCCTTGCTCCGAGCCTCGGCACTGAAGAAAGGGCAGGGAAGCACACTTGTAGCAGCTGAGGTCTTAAAAATAGCTTCCAGCCAAAAAGCTGAACTGGCCCTGAATTAATCGTAGCTTCTCAGGCAATGCAGCAGTTACAGAGCGACGCTATGCAGGCCACGGGTCAGCAACCTCGCACAAGTGGCACGTCAGACTGCACGTATCCATCCCAAACCAGCAGACACCAAACAGGTACCAGAAGATGCTGCATCTCAGAGGAAAACAGGGCTCTCCTTTCACTAGCAGTTTCTATTCTCTGCAGAGGAACCAGCTCTTCTGAGATGACTTGGTGGGGAGCAAATGCCAGTGATGCTGCTTCTCTGGGACACCTCTCAGCACACTACAACAATTAGCTCCTCTTTGCTAAATGCCACTTGAAGTACGTGGGCCTCTTTACAATATACTCATACACAGACTGTGTCAAACCGACAGCTGACATAACATGAAGAAAAACCCACACAAAGGGGTATTCTCAGCCCCAACTCTCGATGCATCTCCTCTTTGGTATGCGTTACTCCCTCCTCCTGTCACCCACAGGTGACTTCTGCACAACCTTCTTCTAAATCACATCTTCTCTATATCACTAAATAGTAACAGTTTTTCGGCCCACAGAGCTTTAGGTGGATCTATCTCCAATAACCTGAATATTACACATTTATCCAGAACATGAGTACTCTGGCTGTGTGCAAGGAATCTCCAGGACACTGAACTGCAGCTCCTTCCTGAAGGCAAAAATTGTGTCTGGGGAGTAATGGTGTAGCCAGAGGCAGTGCTTGGGTCAGGTGATGACACGTGTTATGAACCATTATTCCTACATACAAAGCAGACTTCTGCGTAAGTACAGAGGCTGTTTACCAACTGATCTGCAGATAGATATTGCAACATCCCACCACTATCCAAATCAACATGCCTGTTCCTGTCTGGTCGATGCACCCCAGTTTCTTTTCCATGGGAGTATGGGTGAAGGGGATATGAAGAGAAGTAGCCTTGCCTTGAGACAGCAGCAGAACGGGGCTGGGACACATGGCTGGACAGGGAACTTGGAGGCTGAGGTACAACTTCCAGCACTTTCTCTGGGACATGTTCACGCTGCTGCCATGGGAATTAAGCAGCAGAGGAGATTCTTCACAAGCTAAGAGTTCTGCTAGCTGTACACTAAGCATTCAACCTTAACATACATATTTCTTAATGACCCTAGAAACAAGAGGAACAGGATGTCACACGAAAAATTTCTTTGTACGTGTTCTTTTGTCATATCCTTTTAGCAGCATTGCGTGCTGTGGACTGTAGGACTTTTTTGACCCAGCACAACCATTCATTCCTGTGGCAGATCCTCCTCTCTTCCAGCAATCAGTTTTAGAGAATTCCTAAACTGGGGTCACACCCTGCGTACCTTATTTAACAGGACTTTCTTCCACCAGTTTGTCAAACTGCTTCTGCAGCAAGTTTACGGTATCCATCTCTACAACTGAATGACATGTGATAAAAACCAAACCACCTCCCTCCTCCCTTCTGTTTGTTTTACATCTCTCCCAGATTATTTGTCATAATTCTTGGATTGTGGGAAATACTGAGTAAAGTTCCTTATTCATCTGTATCATGCCATTTATCATTTTACAGCTCTCTAACACATCCTGCTTGATCATTTCCTTTCCAGGATGGACAGTTCAAGTCTATTTCTGCACATTTGTATTTCTTCACTCATACTTCTCGACTGAACACATAGTTTTCCAATATTAGTTATCTTAATTTATTTAAATGCCTTCCCATCCTAACTAGGTAAATCCACCGAAAGCCTATAAGCTCAGAATCTGCAACCCTTCAACTTTTTCTGCTATAAATCTGATCAAAAATTGTAAATTTTGTTTCAACGCTCAATGGACTAATTTTTCACTGTTCTTTTCTATACGATTCCAGGCTGAAGAGATTTTATTATAGTTTTACAGATGTGCACTACACAAATAACTTCTAGATACAGGTATGCATAATCTTAACCTAAGAAATATTCTGGAAGTTATGGAATGATAGAAATTGTTTAATGGGCTTCATTTGGCACTATGATTTCTAAGACAAAAACTTTATTTTCATCATGACTGTTAACCTAAAATACAATTTCTGCCCAACGAAATCCAACAGAAAAAAGAGAGAATTAAGTATTTTTTTTTCTTTTTCTAAATTAAACAAATCCTTATGTGTCATGATCTCCCTGCTGGGCCCTTTTAGCTCGTGCTGTCCTTTCACTCAGGAACAGACTCAAACCTTTGCTGTGAAATAAACAAACAAAAACTATTTCCCAGAGGAATAATTTTATCCCTCTCTAGGTAAGGCTCCCCCGCGCCTTTACATACCCATACTACTCCTGAAAGACACTGACAGCAGACTGAAGGCTCTGTCACACAAAAAATTACATCTGCAGAGGACAGGAATTCAATCTTGTAACACTTCTTTCTGACAGGATAAAATTTTTGTGGAGCCCCTCCTAAAATGGAAAGTTTTTTTCTATTTCTAATTGGTTTCATCTTTTGGCAAAACGAGCCTTACAATTTCAAAGGAGGATTGTGACCGAGATGGTTTATCAGAGAGGAAAATGATAGCTACTGGCTTTCTGACTGCCAGCAAAAAGGAACACAATTTAAACATGAGCCATCCCAACTGAAGAGAAAGACTACAGGAGACAGGTATTTGCCAGAATATCTGCTAAGACTAAAACCATAACTCTACCTTGTTAGAAGTTTTACAAATAAAATGAGAGAAAAGTGAGTCTGAAAGGGAAACTGCATTAGGTGGAAACCAGTGTTTTAGGCTGGATATAACACACTTTGATGGCAGAATTGAACTAGTCCCATTGCAAGCGAAACGCTTCAGTTAAGGAGAAGCAGAAATCCCGCCAGGGCTGTCCCAAAATATTCCTGTTCTGTAATGAGAGATATAAACCGCAACATAAAACATTTGTACTTCTGAGTTTGTACTATTACTCTGAACATGTTTCACTAATAAATAAAAACACTAAAGAAAAGTTGATAAATACTTTTTTTTTTTTTTTTTACTTAAGGAAGGAGAAGTACTACTGAGGAACGAAGAAATCCAGAAATAAAAAAGAACCCAATCAACCAAGATAATTACCCAAAGAACATCTCCCTCAGCAACACTGAAAAATATGAAAAAAATAGGCACAGTTTTCCTATAGACAGCATATGTAAACTTTTTATTTATTATATATACTCATATCACCAAGCACATTTCCAGGTTAAATAAAATAATGCTATTTGAAACAGTTTACATTTGAAATGTCTTTTTTTTCTTTAGAACACCCTGACATGACAGTCAAGTTTTACCAGGTGATAAAACATCTGTTATTGAGCAGAACTACTCTTCAGAGCATTTCTACAACTTTGTGTCCAGCAATGAACCCAACATTGAAGTCTGACAAACAACAGCTATTTGGCCATCTCTTACTGTTTAAGGGGTTTAATAGTATTTTGTGTAGACAACTACCTTACATACACATACTTTGTCATTTATTTTGGCAGTGATGCATACAGTTTACTGTTAGGCACAGCAAATGTGGATTTTTTTTTTAAAGGAAAACTACAATTGCTTATTCTTGAAGTCTGTATTTTACACCTTTTTGAGCATAAGCAGATAAATTTTTAGTGTCACTGTTGCTGAGATTTCCTGCTATTTTTATTTTCTACTGACAGAATATTCAAAGCTGACAAATGTTGTAGAACAGACATAGTTATTAAAAGCTTCAATTTACAGCCAATAGTGACAGTTTGCTTTTGCTGCTCATAAACCAAAAATCTAAGAGGTGTAAATAGAGGGAAGGTGGCATCAAAACACTTAAATAGTTCTACAAGTAAGTGTGATACAGAGTAACACACTTGCTTTCATTGTGTGCATCCAACATCATCAGGCTTATGGATCTTGAAACAGTCCTTTTAAATTCGTCTTATACAAAAAAACCCCAGGGACCATAGGCCTAAGTGAATAAAAACCTCCAAAAGATAAAGTGTACAGTATATTTAAGCACACCTCTTTGAACTGCTGGGCTTTGCTGTGAAGTAACATTGCTACTCTTTACTGAGGTGGTGCTTATGTTTGATGGAGTGGTGTCTCTCACCTCTCCAGCTTCGCTCCCTGAAATGGTTATTTCTCCTTCCTCACTCCCCTCTCCTCCTCCACCATAAAATTTGGGTAGCAATTACTATTGAAGCTTTTCAACACTCACCAAGTTTATATTTATCTTTCAACAACCATATCAAATACTTTATTTCAGCATACAGGTCTCTGAATCAGATCAATTTTAAGCCCTTTTGTGCAACAGTAGTTGTCCAAGATGATGAGGATCCCTGGGAGCATGGCACACTCCCTGCTTAGAGATGGCTAGTCAGATACATAAAACAATCCTGGTAGTAAATACTGAATTGCTGGCTGTATATCCTGTAAATTAATAATATTATAAGGTAGAGTATGAAGGATAAGGAAAGAAAGCATACCTGCCACTTCGTGGTTAAGACTGGCAGAACTCAGCTATGTCGAGGAGAGCTGTAATGCTTTGTATTTTGGATGTTCTGGCATTACTGCACTTGCCAGCGCACATGCTCGGCCTGACCTCGCACCTGCACGAAGACTGAGGCAGCCGGAATGTGTCGGAGCTCATCTCACAAAGGACCTACAGCAGGCCTGTGGATGGGCAGCATCCCCTGCGTGACAGAGCTTAAGGGGTTTGATCTCCCCACTAGCACAGAGCACTGCCACGAGAAAAGGTGATTTACTGAGTGGCAGAAGTGAAATATGGAAGACTGAATCCTCTTACCCAAGCTGAGATCATACGTGAACATGTTCAGTAACTGTTCTGTGATTGCAGTGTCCTACGACCCTAACCTGGCTGGTGTGCACAGTCAAACAAGTTTGATGGTATGCTTAACTTTTTAAGAGATCTCCCCTTATTTCTTCCCCCTAAAAGCTTTTTCAACAAGAAAATTCTTTTCCCCGCATATCCAACTCTAACTCAAAAAAGGCCTCCCTGTGCTTGAAAACTTGGGTTAGTAAGTCCGCATTTTGCACAATTGACACTAAACAGCTTGGCATAATTTCTCCTTTCACTGCACTGTGAAAAATCCCAGCACAAACACACTGCTTTGCCCTCCAATAAGTTAAAAATTTCTAATAAGACTCATTTTCAGTACACCAAGCTTGCAGGAAAATATTTTTTGCTTTAGTTACCATATGCACAGTAATTGCTCCAAAGACTGAAACAATAGGCGTTTCAAACAAAACACCACACCAGTTGTTGATTTCACTGGGGAAATCAATTTAAACACAGGTGTGGGTTCTGACCAGCGCAAGTTGCAGCATGTTTCAATAACCATCCGTACACTGTGGGATGAATAAAAAGGAATACTTAATATACACCCTAATAAGATGAGCAATCTTAAAGTTATGTTTGATGCATCAATTTTAGTTTTATTTCTTACTTTCTCCTAGTTATCTTCTCAGCTCAAAAAAAAAAAGAAAAAAGGTAATGTTGACTAACAAAACAGTGAAATTCTATTTATTTTATCTTTTCACACTGAAATTTTAAAAGATGACCTACAGAAGACAATCTTTCAGGCTTCGTTGCTGCTTCCAAAAAATCCCCAAAGGAAAAATCTTTTGAAAGCCCCATTTGACAAAAGCAGCAAACAACCTCATAAGGTAGCAAGCATGCTGTGGCACATTTCTCTACTTTAAATACTTAATTTTGCTTACTAAGAAACTTGAAAGTTTTCTGCTCACATTCTTTCCTGACAAAGTTGTGTTTTCAGCTACATGTGAATATTGTAAAAGCTCTTAATTTTTGTTTTAAAGTAAATAAAACTTCTCTCCCTCTTCTGTGTTAAAGAGTCTTCAGGGTTGAGATAGGAAATTATTTTTTAAAAAATTCAGAAAATCTACTGTAATGTCTTACGTGTGGTTCACACCTCCCTCTAGCAAAACATACACTATAAAGCAACACGATGGGTCTGAAATAAGAGGACTGCAGTTCCATGACAGAGGTTAAGCTGATGGAGGTACTGCCCTGCCACGAACTCTGCCCACCGACAAAGCTGGGAGTAAATTCAGCCTGCATTCCAGATCTCATGTGGCCTTTAGAAACAGTTGCTGACCAAAATTACGATCTCTCTGATGAAATCCTCCCTGTCCCCCTGCCCCCCCAAAAAACCCCATACAATGTCAGGTTTCTTTTTCCCCTTTGGGATTTGATGTCACTATTTTAATCTTTATTCATGTAAATATTATGTATTTACATAATATTTACGCACCTAAAGCATCATGGACAGACCTGAGGATCATCCCATACTACGTAGCGACAAAGCTAATTCGTTATCACTTCAATAGCTTTTTAGGGAGAAGGAAAGATACTTTCTTTTCTTCTTTCCTTTTTTATGGGGGGATGGAGAAGGAAAGAGGAAGGGTGAAGAAAGGGCAGACTCTGAGAACACAGTAAGAAACAGAGTCAAAAAAATAATGTTGACAGGACATTGAGAACTCATCTGCTTCAATCTTCTGCCTCATGACAGGATTAACTCTAGTTTGTCTTGATTGCTTTTTAAAGATCACCAGTGATGACAGAAGACAGTTTGAGTCCAATTTTTTTGTATTATTCTCTCTCAAGACCACGTCTTTTTTTTTCCCTTCCTCTTCTTCAAAGACTTGTTAACCATTTCAACTTTTACCTCTTCAGGGTAAACCCCTCAAATTTGTCCATCTTTCCTTGTAGGTGAACTTTTCCAGCCTTTGACTTTGCCTGTTCCTCTGCTCTGGACTTTCTCCAATTGGTTCCCATCTTTCTTGCAGCTGGGATACATGCCTTAAAATAGGGCTGACAGAACTGAGAACAGCGGGTGCATTGCTTCTCCCATGTCACATAAGACACTTCCCCAGTGACGTGGTGGCATTTGCTGACCGTCTGTGGTTCCAGAGCTCATTCTGCAGATCCAGTGCTCAGCAGTAATTCCCAGCCATGTATTCCCATAGCCAGTAATTCACACTCAGCTCTGCTGAACTGCAGGCTATTCTTTTCAGGACACAGTAGTGGCGGTAGTATTTATATCTCAAATGCTACTTCATTTCCCAAAATCAACAGTGTTGGATTATTTTTTTATTGTAACTCTGTCTCCTGTACTCGTGTCTTCATTTCACCTCTGCTAATCACTTTATCATGCTCCCATGTCTATAGAAAAAATACTGTTCTCAAATACACAAGTTCCAAATTTTTCAGAACAATACTTTCTTATACAAATAAACTGTATGACTAAACAGTCACTAGGCAAGTAGTACAGTAAGTAGAAGAAAGAGAAAGAAAAACAGTGTCTGATATAAACACTGATATACCTTGTCCCTGTTATGCATAGTATCATGTATCTCTTCATTTCTTTCATTTATTCTTAGGTAGCAACTGCTTATACTGCAACCTCAAGACCAAGCAGTAGAAGGGAGTGTGCTTTAACCTTTTGTGCAGTAGAGCAACAACTTCTCCCAAACAAGCAGCAGTGGAGGAAAGAGGATCTGACTTGCACTATAAAGTGGGGTTAAAGACGGCATCCAGGAAAACTCAGCTTCAGAGATCTACTGAAACGTCTGATTTCTCCTACAGCAATACAAGCTGTTCTTGGAAAACCAGCCACTGCCTTCCCCGTAAATCTTCTTTACTCAGATTTGGCTCAAGAAAGCCGCTGAAGACTTGAAAATGTTCCCAAGTCCCATGTTCCCATGGTCACCCTGAAGAGTCCTTTTCCAATGCAGACACCTACATGCGCATCCAGTAAAGTGCTAAAACTAATGCCCAGCAGGTGTAGGCATCTATAAGGGAATATATAGTTATTAAGTGAATTATATGACACCTGTGGTTCAGATGCCCCAGGCAACAAGAATAGCAATGGCAAAGAGGGAGTCAGAGCTCTGTCTAGGGGGTGTAAAACTGTAATGAAATAAAACATAGGTTCGCTAATATGAATAAAATCTTGGGCGAATTAAGTTTTGTTGCAAAGCCTCGAAAATTCTTCCACCAGAAATAAAAAGAAAATTTGGAGCAATCAGGATTTGTATCCTGATGCTGTTTCCTTCACAACGCTCTGAAGTTCCCCACTGTCCAGACAGCAGAGGGTGTCATTTCCCTCTGCATATGTCACTCTTCTCCAGTCTATACCAGAAGTCACCAAAAATAATTTACCCTCCTTCACTGCATTGTGCTCAATCGTCTGTCTCTTTAGTTGGTTCTGCCCAATTACAACCTGATACAAAAGAAACATCTTTTTTGCCCCCTACCATTTCCTCTGCCCTTATCAATTATGTTAAGTTTACTGTCCCATTTACCCATTTCCCACATAGCAAACTCCTGATGTTCTTCCACCAACCCATGTATGGAGAAATCTCTCCTGGCATGCTATGGCAAGGAACTACCCCCCTGTCGTGGTTTCAGCTGGGATGTGGTTAACTTTTTTTGCTAGCAGCTGGTGTAGTGCTATGTTTTGGGTTTGGGATGGGAACAGTGTGAGAGAGCACTGGGGTTTTTAGTTGTTGCTAAGCGCTCACGGCCTTTTCTGCTCCTCACACCGCCCCACCAGTGAGAAGGCTGGGAGTGCACAAGAAGTCAGGAGGAGACACAGCTGGGGCAGCTGACCCCAAATGACCAAGGGGATATTCCATATGAAGCCATGCTCAGTATATAAAGCTCGGGAAGAAGAAGGAAGGGAGTGACGTTCAGAGTTGAGGCATTTGTCTTCCCGAGTAACTGCTATGTGTGATGGAGCCCTGCTTTCCTGGAGATTGCTGAACACCTGCCTGCCAATGGGAAGCAGTGAATGAATTCCTTGGTTTGCTTTCCTTGCATGCGTGGCTTTTACTTTACCTATTAAACTGTCTTTATCTCAACCCACGATTTTTTTCTCACTTTTACTCTTACAATTCTCTCCCCCATCCCAACTGGGGGAGTGAGCAAGTGGCTGTGTGGTTCTAGGTGCTGGCTGGAGTTAAACCATGACACCCCTCATAACTCAGTATTTTCAATGAGGTCCCATTACATGGTGAAGCATCTAAACATTTATCAAAAATAATCACAAAATTATAAAGCACTTGGGAAATGTTTATTCCCTTTGACATTGTTTTGTCTTTCAGACTCCTCAGTTCTCAAGATCAGGAACTGTCTTGTATTTGAGTATCATCCAAGACATGTTGGTAGCATCCAAAATCTAATAATCATAACAGCAATAAAAGCAGTAACACATTTCAGATGCTGTCCTTAGAGATTTCATGTTCCAAAGGGTTCAGCCAATTAATGGAAAAATCAATGTTGCTAGTAATTGCTTTTAGAGTTGGTTGGTTCAACCCCTTTGAATATGATGGTTATATTCCCACCCACTGGGTAAACAAGTATGATAGAAAGCTCATTTGCATGATTTTTAGAACACACCAACAGAAACCGAAGTGATGTGCATGATCTGCAAGGACTACAACATGATGTTTTTTTGAATGCATATGCCAACATTAAAAAAGCCCTCTCTTGCAACTCAGTATGGGAGCAGGGTATTAGGAAAAAAACCCTAATAGAACCCTGTCTTTTTAGCAATAACACATTTTGAACTCCTTGCACCACTTAGTCAACAAAATTAGCAATCAGTAGAAATCCTAAAGCAAGACGGATGGTTTAGTTACTGTCAGTAACATATTTCAGAGGTCTGTAACAAATAGCAGCATCAAATGAATAAATAATGTTCAAAGTCTAACAGCCGGCTTCCCTAACAGTGTGAAAATATGTAAATGTTGCATCGCTTTACTCTTCAAACTGGCTCTCCTTTCATTCCTCAGAGACTCTTCTGTCAGAATAACAAGCTAAAAACAAAATATGAATGACAAGTGCACATACTTAGCTGATTGAGAACATAGAGTTGAACAGTAACCATATTAATCTCGTCTCTCAAAGAGGCTGTGTGAATTCCAGGCAGAAATATTGATTTTGATCTAGTCTACTGCAGCGTAGATTGATAATCGGTGTTCAAAATCTATGCGGGAGTGCTTTCCTCCAAAACGGCAACCTTCAGCATTTCTCTTAGTTCAATTAGGACACCTAGAATTTTACACTTAAAACCCATTAACGCTGTCAAAGTCCTGCTATCTCTATACATCCTCGACAAACATCTTGACTTGTGAACTTCCGTATAATCACAGCCTAAAGGCATAAGAAAATTTAAATGTTATCAGTGACTACTCTTGATTTGGATATTTTCAGTGAAGCAAGTATTCATCACATTGAAGCAAATTCTTTCTTCAGTGCACTACTGCGATGCAGACTTGCCTGACTGTAATACTGCAGTGACATTATTACCCCTCATATGTCCCCAACACAGCTCAATGGTGCCGTGCCTCACTGTCCCCTTTCACATACCGCACACCTGCCATCATGCTACAAGATCCTAAACTCATTCCCAGTAATTCGTCATTCCCTTTCCAGCACACCCCTGCCAACTCACAAACCAGCTCACCAGACTAGTGGTCCTGAAGCTGCCGTTTACACAGAATCACAGAATGGTTCTGGTTGGAAGGGACCTTAAAGATCATCTAGTTCCAACCGCCCTGCCACGGGCAGGGACACCTCCCACTAGACCAGGCTGCTCAAAGCCCCATCCAGCCTGGCCTTTAGCACTTAGAGGAGTAAGATGCAAGGGACGACTTGGTACACAGTGGCTCACTTCGGTATCAAACTGTAGCTCTCAGCTCCCATCCCTGTTTGTTTCTGCATGATGGTGCCTCGTCTGAAAAGCTATGGCTGGTCCAGCCACAATTGTGGTTCTTTGCCACTATCCCTATCTGTGTATTAGCAGAACAATTTGATCTTAAGTATAATAAATCCCATTCCCACGTTTAGCCCTCAATGAATCAAGGAGATCAGTTCAAACAGAAAAGACCACCCAGCAGTTAGTGAACTTCCAGAACTTGCTGGTACAGGAGTCTCTGCTGGCAGACAGTCTCAGGAGCTTCAAATAAGAATGAGATAAATTCACTGACAACAGGTCTGTAAATAGGTGACAAAAAGAAGAGTCAGGGATGTACTCTCCATCACCCATAATATGATGATGCCGGATGCTGGGAGAGAATAAGGGGAAGGGACTGCAGGTAGCAGCCGGTCTTGTGTGTTCTCCCTGACCAGTGTCTCCTATCGCCTCTTGGGGGGAGGCCGCTGGGCTCCATGGGTCATGGGTCTAACACAGAAAGTCTTTTCTTATGTCCTTAGGATATTCACCGTAGAACCTGGGAGCTGAAGCAGTCAAACCACAAGTAAGACTAGCCACAAATGAATGATGCTGTAAAGCTTTTATTCAGGAAAAAAACCAATATGTTTGTCCGAAAAGGTCAAGAATCATTATTTTATATCTAGCTATGAAAAACTCTCAAGCTACTAAATGAAAACTGAAACATTTCATTTAGAAGTTTCACTGCGAGAGGTTAGGGAAGCAGTTGCCTAAACTCCAATTAGTGTCGTATCCCGTGATTTTCACACAGTAATTCACAAAGGCCCATTTTAATTAAAGGAAAAACGTCAGGTCACTTTTGTTGGCATCATTAGGTGGAAAAAACCCCCACAACACCCAACAAACCAACAGCAAAAAAAACCAAAACCACCCCAGCAGGCACAGGCAGCTGTTTACCTCTCTGCAATGCCATAAATAACAATTACATTAAATTAGACTTCAGGAACAAGGCCCAAAGTTTGAGCTAGCGTTACTCTTTATTGACTTGAGAAGTTTCTGAGATTGTAACAGCAATAGCATTAAGCATTTCCTCTCAATGGAGTAGGTTCACAGGAAAGCAAAAGGTGTAATAAAATTGATGACAGTACCTCATTGGCCGCTGTTACAGAAGGACTGACCAAAGGTAGTTATTGGCCCAAATTGTCTATTATGTTTGTTAAAAAAAAGACTGAAAAACTTTCAGCTTCCCCTGGTAAAATTGATGTCATGTTGTTCTGAGAGGGAAAAGGGCTGTCTGCTCTCTGAAGGAGAAAAGAAAGGTTAAGCTTTCCAAATGGTCCATCTTTTATCCCCAAAACAATTGTGCTGACAGTACGCCTTGAGCCTGCCGCTGCCCTGGAACCCACAGGTAGCAGAAGTGTCACTGCTTGCAGAGACTTAGAAAAGAAATTAATACTACTGGCTCACTGTTACCCTGTAAGCACAAACCTGTCCTGTAAGCACAAACCTCTCAGTAGCTTCCAGCCAGTCTGCCTCCTTTTATGCTGAATACCCAAAGAGAAACTCCTTCCAATTACAAAACGCCCAGAAAGTCCATCAAATATCTTTTATCTACACTGCTTGTGCTGGCAGAATAAGTGGGTGAGACTGGACAACCGTATGCTTCTCAAACTGCCGCCCAACTAGAGGTCTAGAATGTCGGACTGCACACAGAGAAAATCCCTTTGCTAACTGTAGTGCAAATACATTTTCACAGAGGGTTTGAGGCACTACGTCAGGTACTGCTCTGTTGCCTGGCTGGGTCACCCCTCTCAAATCAGCACATAGTTTGACCTTTGCTGTTAGGTTTTGGAATCCAGTCACCTCAGGTATTTGTCTTGTCCACTTGCTGTAGCAAAAACTTCTAGTAACCACCATCTGGGAACTGATTTCTGTTACCACATCACTTCAGAGAAGCTCACCTGGACCCAAAGACCATTATGACACAGTACCCTTAGGCTGGGAAGAGGTACAGGGGGGTAATTTGGGAGCACAGCTTTCGTTCTAAGACATAATGAAGTTGAATAGTGCATGTTTCCACAGTGATCCTACTGGCTTGAATCACAGGATCACACTTTCCGCAGAGGAAAAACACTCTTCACAAGTTATTACGTTCAAAAGTTAATACAGAGAAGGCAGCCCCCAAAACCCAGTACAACAATCCCAAACATTTGAGCACAGGAATTGAAGGAACAAATACTACTATGGAAAGATATTTTTCTTAGTTTATGGAAAGGCAAGCTCAACCAGAGAGTGGATAAATAGGCTGATTAAAAAAAAAAAATAAATCCTCAGATTGCTCCTTATGGATACTTACATTTGGCCAGCAAATCCAGCCAGAAACCTCCCCAGACAGATAAGGTAAAACACTTGTGGTTGCATTTTCTTTCTTCTAGCTTTCCTTATTTCTCTTTTTTTCCCATTTATTTGCGGCATTATGCCTACGTGGAAGACCTTAATTTTGCAGTAGGATTTTCTGCACTACTTGGAGTTCAAACAATGTTGATGTTTTGCAAAATCCTTTGATAATCAGAGAGACGCTGCACCACTTTGGGAGCAGGGAGTGCACAGCTGGGACTGCCTTTTGGTTGAATGTAAAGCAATTGCCGAACCTCAGGCATTCTATAGGCAAACCATGGTCATGGCAGCAGCGGTCACAAAGCGATTCGTCACGCAAATTTGTCATGGTTAGTTTCTGAACTAAAGTATTTTTCTCTTAAACAGTTTTCTGTTTAATTATAAAGAGGAATCTGAGTGCATGCCAGCAAGACATGAAATAATAATGCATAAAAAGGGATTGTTCCTTTATTCTCCACCAAGATGTATTTAATCAAATGGAAAGTGCCCGTCTGACGGTTTACGCAGAATTTCATTGGCCTCTAATTGCTTTTGACAATTAGTGGAAATAATGCTGCATTGCCATGCAAACGGCAGCACAGTCAGTAAGCCATTCCAAAGGAATTCACCATAAAGCAAAACATTCCAGCTACAGTATCAGACTCCTTCGGCTTTACGCAAAGTGCCCCAACCAACTCATAACTGTTCTACGCTCCTAATGCGGAAAACTTTTAAGTCAAATTTTTCTTTCTGAAAACTAAGTTTTTTCTTCTTGTGCTCTTCCAAATTACTTAAAAAACATAAAATCCTTGTTTGACAAAATAAGACACACAAGATGCACCACCTTAGGTCCTTTCTGGATATTGGTACAGGTGTACAACAGGCAGATTTTTTGTTTGAATTCTCTCGCAAATGGAGTTGTCTTACCTGTGTGCACCAATTAGCCACTGGTTTATGGACCAGCCACCAGAAGATAAGGTAACTGTGACTATCTTATAGTCACTCTAACTGCGTACCTGGTTGGTGGAAATCCTTCCCATATTGCATTTCTTTTTTTTCAGGAAGAGAGTCCCGTTGCCCTGACAAATCCAGGAGAACAGCTGTGAGGCACCACACACTCAGTAGGTATATAATTGATTTTTATAACTTTCCTGGGACATCCGTGGGGAAGGGTAGAAAACTGCATTACAAACATGTTTCGCCATCCTATGATATCTTTAAAAGAAGCAATTTATAGTTGTAAGCTAGAGAACAGATAAGCACATAAAATTTAATTAAATGCATATTCTAACTTTTTTCCAATGTGTATTCCTTTTTCATCTAAATAAAACCTTTTTTAAAAAAAAAAGCAGCAAACAATTATATGTAGAAAATATGTATCGCTACTAAACCCTTTGAAAGTATGCTTGAATGTAAACTGCAGATACACATTTTTAAGAGATGCTGATAGGGGTTTTGGAAAATGCCTCATGGATCATTCTAAAATTTAGACTAATTTCCATTATAATGTCATGATAAAATGGTTCAGATAATGTATTGAAGCAAGACATAAGAATAGAGCGGTTCATCTAGGCAGCAACCAGTTATGAATAATTTTAATAAATATGCAAAGACTACATTCTGCCACATAAAACAGCTAGTCAGTTGTAAACCTGCAATTCATTTTTAGGCTATAGTATGCGTATATCTAGAATTAAATAATTAATTATGATCCCCATGAATATAATAATTTGGATTCTGCAATATCTGCATTTTGCATCAGTTCCTCCCAAGACTCATTTTGATCATCTCAGTATTTTATGTATGAATATTATTTTTACGAATTTATTTTTAACACCATTTGTATTTTTGTTTCGTGGCAACAGAATTCTACACTGCAATGCCCATTGTCTTCTAAATCTATCCTTTTTCCTAGAAAAGAATAAAACGGAACTGAGTTAATGGGTGCATCTACTGAACAAGACATAACGTCAGCACTAAACTAAATATACGCAGGAATATGGGAGAATATTTACGGATAGATGTGTGTGCAGAGACACCTACACCACCAACATATAAACTCACAACTTGTTAGTAAGTCCACCTCTCTCCTTCTAGCCAAAACACAGGGTGTGTTTTAGCTTCTCTTAATGCAGACTCCCCGCTTCTCCAATATGTATACTTGTTAGTGCTCAGGCAGGTATTCCCATGCCAATGTATGAACATTTGAGAGAGCAGCCTTTACAATTCCTAGCTCCACTGTCTGAAATTTATTTGTGGAAAGGAAGATTTCATGTGAAATATATCCGAGTATTATCTAATATCACAAAACATTCCTTTACAGGGAAAGAGAAATGACTAACCTTCACCCTTGTTACAGGGCTCTCATTTTCTTACGTATAAACGTAAAAATGTTTTTCAGTGAGGAAGAAAGCAACTCACACTACTTACTTTGTGAACATAGGTAAACCTGGCTGTAGTAAACCAAGTTTCAGAGGATTAAAACTAATCATTAAACATAATTAAGCAATGAAACACAGTTTATGAATAATCATCTAGACTAGCGCATACATGAGTTGCCAAGCAGAGGGAATATGAAGTTTTAATTATCATTCGTAACACCATAAGCCACAGAATACCAGGCATTCATAACACCATAAGCCACAGAACACCAGGCATTTATATGTCCATCAGTAAATATTACTGAAAAACAAATAATAATCAAGCAATGCAATACTTATAAAACTAATCTTCAGAAAAAGAAGCAAGCATCAGTACTGCCATAATCCGATGGGAATCCAAACACAACACCAGTATGTAAAAGGAAGATGTTTATCTTTGCAAACTGAAGTATCAAATATTTGTGAGTGCTCAGGCTATCACCACGAGTCTAATAAAACGCATCGGCGGGTTTCAAGTTGGTCCGTAAGAACCTTGACCTGCAAACTCTCCTCCATAAAACAATGTGAGATGCGCAGATTATTGCAACTCTCAGACACGTATTTGCCACCTGCAAAGCTAAGAAATACGCAGTGAATGACCCGGAACTGATACACGACTATCAGCCAGATTTTGATCACAGGCACCGCTGAATCTCTAGGGCGACCTAGTTGGTTGTATGTATGTCATCACGTGAACAGGACTGTACTTAAGAGGAAAGCAGGACAAATCAACTTTTCGAGAAAAGATTAAAATATCGTTTTGGCACGTGTCTCCAAACTAGTCTCAAAACTGAAGAGTAAACAAATTAATCAAAATCTAAATTTTGAAATGCCAGAAATGCCAGACTTAATTTCCAAGAACATTACCTGACTTGAGAAAGAATCTATTTTGTTTCAATTTCCAGAGTAAATTTGCAAATTAAAGCAAATCAACAAACAAAGAAAAAGAAGTCAATATTACTAACTAAAAAAAAATGCTTGGTGGAGAAATTTGCAGAAAATATAGCATGACTTGATGCACCCGTGTGTAAAAATGTTTCTGAACCATCTCTACCAGTTATATCAAAAGTAGCACAGCAGAGGCCACCTCAGATGCATCACGTCAGTAAGAATCCAAATACTCTGAACAGAATTCATCCTCACTAACTTCTAACAAAAATGCAGGGTTCCAGAGACGATCTCATAAAAAAGAAAACATCATCTGTTCCTCAAGTTCTTCCCGCTACTGATTAGAGCAGCTCTTGACCCTCCATCAGTGGTAGGTCTTATGGAAGGGGCTGCGGGATGTTGGACCTGAAGAGCAGGATCCCACTCCACTTGAAGTCTGTGTCCTGGAGAAAGGGTAGGTCTTTATGCTTTTCTCCTATCTATGGCACTCGAGAAACGTCTAGTCAAGTTATGGAAAATGAAGGCCTGGCCAGGTAGATTTTACACTGGGAATGAAGTGAACGGAGCAAACAGAAACCGTGTACTTTTAACACCGGTTTGCTATTGACTGGCTGATTTCTTACCAGCCACCTGAAATGCAGATTCTCCGCAGTAAAATGGATACGTGTTTTTGTTTACTCTACATGCATTCAGTACCCTGGTATGACCTTTAGGAGCTTATGGCCCCTAAGCTAAAGTTACTTGTGTTGAGACCCTCGAGAATTGGCTGTATAGAAGTCATTAAAGCTGTACGTGAAATCTGCGACAGACGGGGGGCTGGGATTCTCACTTACACCTTGTCAGCTTCCTGATACCTCTCCAATTTACAGAAAGACTTGGATCTCAAACTCCCACTTCACTATTCATCCAGTGGATGCTTCCAACCTTACTCTGGGAGTACTCTGAAATACGTATGTATTTCCAGCAAGCCTCCTGAGCCACTGTCCAAATCACAGTCTTTAATCCAGAGTATTTAACAGCTCTACTAACTGTAGTTTTATATATTCCACCACAAAGCTCTCCTAAACCTGTTTGGACCAGTCCAAACTCCAGTCTGCCTTAAAATCAAGACCAGAGAAGATTAGTCCTTTCTGTTCTGAATAAAAATGCTACCGAGCAGCAGCCATATAAAAGATACACAGAGAGACTGTTAGTTATTTTGACGTGTTAATGACAAGTATACCAGCTTTACCTTAGAACTTTCACGTCTCATTATAGATTTGTCTCAAAAGTAAAAAGAACATAAAAATCTACTCTTGAAGTAAGATTATACAGATGAACTGCAGGTAGGCTGGTAAAGATAGTTAAAATATGCAGCTGCGGTCAGATGTTAGCATTGATTACTGGATATTATTATTAGCTTTAAAACCACCACACCTTTACAGCTATATCTAGAAGAGAAATAAGAGACCTATATCTAGTTCCCTTACACCTTACACACACCGCTAAGTGAGCAACTCACAGCAACCATTTTCAGCCATAACTCACTTGAATTGGAATCAGACTAGGGAGATAAACTTTTCAGAGATACAAGACAACAGTGTTTCTGTAAGCTGTTCATCCCAGAGACAGCCCTATTTTCAGCCATACTCAGGATTACAGACACAGAAGACGACAATGCTGAACTTAAATACATTTCTGTTGCAAAAGCACACATCGGGTGGAAGAGGAAATGCTCGGGTTTCTTCTGTGTGTCATTCACAGTTCTGCATTGCTTGGTAGCCACCCAGAAACATCCTTTCTGGTTATTAACACTGAATAAATTCAATCTCCCTTCGGTTATTTTTTTATTAGGCAAAACACGTGAAAGCTAGCTGCAAGAGCTCCACTTGCGTATTTTCAGCATCACCAAATGCATGTGAAATACACAGGCTGTTGGGGCTTTTCCTTCCCCACATTTTCAGCACATAGACAAATCCAGACTTTCCATTACTTCACCAATGTTGGGGAGTTTTTACCTGTAAGTTCTTAAAAGTATTTGTGTTCTCTTCGTAGCCTTTGATCCTGACCTGTGTGTTCCTGAATCCAGTTTCTGTCTGCCACTGAGTCCAGTCCCAGTGCTTGCCAGCGACATGATCGTCATTCTGGGAGCTCGATATTGGCTTTGTATATATTTGTATGTATTTCATTATTTTCTTATTAATATTATTATTATTATTATCTTTTCTTTTTATTGTTAATATTTCATTAGAACTGTTTTTTCCAACACATAAGCACATAAGTCTCTCCCTTCTTTTCTCTATCTCTTCTCCTTCTGGGAAGGGGTTAATAAAGAGCATCTGCCCTTCATTTAGTGGCCAGCCCAGCCTAAACTTTTACAAAAATGCACGTAAGTACCCAGGTTCTCCTCCTTGTGCCTTTGGACCAGCCCATGCAACATATCTTACCCCAGCTGGGCCACCTCTTCCATGGCTGGGCATCTGCCATCCTGGCTAGCACTGGCAGTCAGGCACTGAAGTCAAGGAGGTAATTCAGACTAAAACTGCCAAAATAAGTGATTAGTTTCCAGCCGTATCACCTCTCCGAACCATCTTGCTACATGGTCATGTGAGAGCCATTACTGGCCTGGGCATGCCTGTGTGAACGCAGCCAAGGATGGAGACACTGGGCTGGTGTCACACCACTGCTTCAGTAGCGTACTGCCCATGAAGCAGTGGCCAAGGGCTCAGCCTCCCTCTCTGGGTCTCTAGAGCATGACTCAGTTTTTTGGAGAACTATCTTGGCCCCCGAGGTGCCTCCTTGACCATAGGGACAACCTACGGTGACTCTTTTGTCCTTCTTGTGACTGCTTGATGTGCCTACGCTTGGGTACTGAAATGAAGTCAGGCTTCATAAAACAATGCAATCGTTCCCCAAACATGCACCCTCCTGCGAGCACAGGGCTACCAGCTCGCACGTGGATTTTCCTGATGACACATTCACGCCAGAGAGCCAACAGCAGTTGTCAGGGGAATGTGAAGCCACCAGCCACACTCCCAGTGCTGTCACCAGTATGTTCTTGCCACACACCTGTGGCTACGTCCCCTTTGAACAGGCCAGCCCATTGCTTGTGTACAGACTGGAGAGGAGATTCAACCAATGCAAATGTTAAATGCAAGAGTGTTTGGGTACAATGAGCATTTTGCTTTAATGAAAAAGCAGATTTGGGAAGGATCCAGCTCTGTCTTTGCTCTGTTACAATGACAGCCACAAGAAGTGTGACCAGGAAATTCTTCTTAAAATACCAAGAAACATGTAATCTCTTCAGAAAGTAGAAAGATCACTGTATCAAATAAGACACTAGAGGTTTAACTGGAACGAATATCAGAGCTCCTTATGCCACTGGATCAGAGACTGAAGCATACTGGGGGCATGCCGGTACTAGTTGCAATGTACTTCCATCCCACCCTGCTCCTGAAACGTACACCATCTATTACAACTAGCTATAGAAGTTTCAGATTTTAATTAAAGTTCTATATTACATTTTACATAGGAGTTGTATGCTTTGCCAGAATGGAGCTAACATGAAAAAAAAAAAAAGTATATATATACACACACATAAAAAATCGAAGGAAGAAAGGGCTATCACAAAAGGAAGCAATTGTGTCATGGTGATGACTATTTTAATGAAAGTGCAAACAAAACCTCTGACCCTAGCAGTAAATGCAATACACAAGTGTCAAAACCATGTAGTCTTGAATGATCTTTTACATGCCACTTTGTTCACCCTATTAAGATGCTAGTTGTTTCTTTGATTTATCTGATAATAAATTTTTGATGACTAGTGAGTCTCATAAAAATTGCTCTGGTGCTGACTACATTGATTAATAAGCCCAAAGAATCGAAACTGTCAGAAATTCATGTGCAAGAGTAAATTACTGCCAAATATACATTAGATATTCCATAAAATATAGAATAAAAAAGGTTGATTTGGTAATTTTATCTTGCATCAATTTGCTTGATATAATTTATATTCAGGATCATCACTGTCAGTCCCTGCATACCTTTCCTTTTTTTAAAGTCAACATTAGAGTAAATCTAAGTTTGGGACAGGCAAGAAACAACAGGAGACAGAATATCAAATGCAATAATCAAAACTAACATTCAGAATTTAGCTTGGAAATTATATCCAGTTGAAAGGTGACCAAAAAACCATCTTCTCAGAATTGCAGCTTTTGTAAGTAAAATTCACTTGTATTTTAGGAGTCTAAACTTGTACATATATACCCATGCCGAAATCCCATTCTTCCAAAACTGTGATATCTCCTTATCAGGGCCTTTGCACATAGCAGGTTCTTGCAATGCATCTGAACTAACGTCTTTGAAGAGTCCTGGACTCCGTGGTCCCACTCTTTTTCCTTGGGTAACTCCCAAAAACATTGAACGTGCAGGAATTCCCACAAAACTAGACACTGGAGCAGGCCAGAGGTAGGGATCCGGGTACACAAATGAATAGGGATCAAATATTCTCCTTTTCCTGACAAGAGGAACCATATTTACACCACTGGGTTTAGGATTTGCTCCATTTACTTCTGCATGTATTTACCATCATGTGACAGCATTTTGTTGCAAGATACACGATTGTAGGATTGAAAACCTATCTGATTATAAATTTATAAGTGGGCTTCATGGACAATAATTCAGGGAATCACTGTTCCCCATTCAGTGAAATAAATGCTGCTGTTTACATCTATCACTGGAGCCAGCTTCTTAAAACACATGGCAAAACTATGAAGAGGGCTAATATTCTTGCATTTATTATTATTATTGCTTTGGTGAAGCTAGAGCAATTGAAATGGTCAGTATCCTAAGTAATTCTATTTACTGTTTGTGCTCCTGCATATTTCACTTCAGACTGTAATTTCCTTCCCCAGTTTCCCAAGCAAGTGTAATGAAGAGGAAAATCTACAGGATTTTTTTTCCTGGGATATTTGATACTAACTGATTTTGAGTATATCAGATTTTTAGTGTTAAATTATTAATGGGGTTGGGTACAGAATAGAAAAAAGCCATTGCAAAGCTGCAGTCAAAAGGACTTGCTTAAACACAACCTAAATCTGACTATTCCCAGCTTTAACATTTCTTGTTTGGACGGATGAAAGCACTGAAATCCAGGACTGAGAAAACCTGTGTCATATACAACAGAAGCTCATGGTTTTCAGGTTATACTTTTCAAGAAAAAGTTAATTTTAATAACAAGAATTTAAAATGAAATCTGATTATACCCATTTTCAACACTGTGCCTTAGGTATAAAGTGCATATAAACCGGATGACAGCAATACCTGCTAAAATAAAATCATGGCTTTTAAAAAGTTTATCAGAGCTTGCACTACAAGTGGCTGCAGAAAATTACACCAGAATCATTCCCATCTCAGCCTTCCACTGGATAAACAGCTGATAAAGGCAATCACAAAATTAGGGACACTCCTCTATCTGACTGATAGCCCTCACCAGGAGGGTAAAAAAATTGCTACAGATCACACAAAACGCTCAAATAATGGAAGACTGAAACAAGAAACTGGAGTTCAATAAAAGCCAGCATGCAATAAAACAGATACGACTGTACAGAGAATAGAAATTGCAGACAGTTCTGCTTGATTATAAAAGCGCCACTTTTTAATTTATCTCTCAAATAAAACCAGCAAATGTGTGCAGTAACTCTTCTTGTTTGGTTATAAAGAACCAATCTGAAGAAGAAAACAAGAGAGCAAGTCAACTGAATTTTGAAGATTACAAAGGGTTAACAGGCTTACCACTACTTATTGTTGGTTACACAAATTTACCAGAAAACCCTTATTGCTACCGACATGTTTTCCACATCAGTTCCAATTAGTATTTTTTTTATCTGCTGTTTCCTATTTATTCCTCTTCCTCTTGCAGTCTTGAGGATTATCTTTAAAATACTCTATTCTTTTTGTTATCTGCTGTGAAGTCCAAGTTCTGTTCTCTGCAATGTCCTCACAACAACAAAAAAATGATTAGGTGAGGCACCTTCACAGCACATCAGTCAAGTTTCTTAATTGCATGCATTCCGGACACACTGTAGATGACTTCCAGGTCATCTACAATTTTTTAGTCAGAAACAACTGCATATTTGCTTCCAAATACCTGAGAACACTGAGCAGTTCCAGGTCAGATCTCTGTGGAGCTCACCAGAAATATCCCTGTTGGTAATTATCTCCCAAAACCGACCAGACAGTTGTTAATTCTTCTTAGTGTTTTATTGAAATTATACAGTGCTCATTTTCTAATGAGAACATTGTGCAGCTGTACAAGCTAAACATTTCACAAATTTCTATGTACTGAGTTGCCTTGACCAACCAAATTTATAATGTCTCTTTAGGAAATAGTTCTCAATCATATTCATGCCTTAATTGTACAAATTATGTTCATACTACGCCATATTCTTTACATCTTCTCTAGTAGAATCCCATGTCTCTTCTTCACTATTTAACCCAAAATGGATGCCAGCGTAAACTAGGTCATAATAATCCAGTTTGGTCTATTCTCCTTCCTTGACGTTGGAAGGATACCAGCACTTCTGCCACTTTTTTGGCATTTCCCTGACACCGCAATTTAATTAAGACTGAACTTTGGCAAGTCCAGACTCTGTCAGTCAAGTCTCCTAAGCCTTTTGAGTGCACGTTCACAGGCCTGGAGGTTTAAAACCGTTTCTCACAACACAATGCTGGTCAGGCTTCTACTTAGGGGACAAAGAAATAACTCATCTTCCTAAAAGACCATTCTGCTTGCACTGAATACAGAACAGAAGCACAGCAAAACATGACTTCCCTTCCTTCACCATCACTAATAATCTATCATAGTTCAGAAAAGGGCCCATTTAATTTCTAGATTTATCATAATCAGAGAGCCATAACCAGTCTCTCCAATGACTAAGAAGCTAACAAGACAGATCCCGCTTTGGATCAGCCCTCTTCCCCACTGCACATACTTTATTCAATCCCACCTATCATTTTTCCTGCTCCGGGTGCCACTTGCCTGAAGCGGCACATCTCACACCTTGCTTGCTCAGACCCCAACCTGCCCTCTAGGCCAGGTCCTCAATTCTGTTTCTTACCGCTTTCTTTGACACATCCCTAGCTGTTTCTCATTTTGAATTTTACCATAATTACCACTGATTTTTAACTCAGCTACTGCTCTTGCCTTGCCTTATAGTTAAATGCAACTTTGTCTTGTTTCCTTACTCAAATCCTGTATCCGTCTCTGTTTCCCTACTTTTGGCTTCATCAAGTCCTCAGCTTCTGCACTTTCCTCACTTCTTCATTCCAATTCTGCTTCTAACACAGCCCTAGACATCCGCCCCAGTGACTTAAGCCCTGGGTTATCATCCTTGACACGGTAAATGGATTACTGCATAATATTCTAAACTTTGTATGAAAGTTCACATCAAAAGGAATGGTAATATCAGTAGTTAGACCAATATTTATATGTGCAGTATCTGTATCTGTCAGATAGATCAGTGATAGCTTTGTTTTTATTACATATCCATCTTAGTAATATATAAACACAAAAATACAGAGATACTGTTTTTCTTGTTTATCTTTCAACATGGGTTCCAGTTTGCTCTTCTTTAGGGAAGAGTTACAGATTTGCATGTAAATGTTGTCTAAAGATGTCAGGACTCTGAGTCATCTATTGTCTTTGTTGGAAATAATGTACTAATATATTTATCAATTTTTAAAATACAGCCAATAAATACAACATTTGGTTGGAATACGAATCAGTATTTTCATATAAAATATACAGTATGATGCCTTTGATACAACAGAACCAAACGTAAGTGACATTTTTATATTTCCCCACATCAGGTTGATAAAAGACTTTTACTGGTTAATTAAAATTTTTTACTGGTACGTGATCAAAATGTGTGAATTAGGGTTGCTAACACGTGTTTATTTCTTAGCTACAATGGATCTTGTTTCCTACCATCCTTTGAGGGAAGTTTAATTTGCCATGAGTTCATCTTCACAGGAAATGCAGCATCTCAGAGAATCCCACCTAAAGTAGATCACTGAGGTCATCTCTTTTTCACTACCTTTACCCAGTCTTTGAAACCACCCTAAAATGCATGAGGTCACAGCTACCACTGGCACAGATGATGCAGCCACGTCAGGGGCCAAATGGTAAAGGTGCCAGGATAAAAAGTCACTGAAACATAGAAGTGAACTCCAGCAATGGACTGTTGGACACATACGCCATCTTATTTCTTGTACAGGGCCCAGGAGAACCACACTGTGCAAATGAGAAGGGTAAAGTCGTACTTACTAAAAGTTCATCTTATGAGCACATGCACAAGAGCAATCCCTCTAGGAACAATGAGAATACCTGTTCTAGAAGTATAAGTATTTGTGGAGCTGAACCTAAGAGAAAACTAATGCATGAAGCCTTCTATTCCACAAATTACCAAAGAATACGGGTGATAAAAGAAAAGAAAAATAAAGAAGGAAAGTAGCATTTATTATGGCCTATTTTTCTTAGCAAGGCAGGGTAGAATCACACTATCCAAGTTCTTTAAATCTTCATTGACCTCTGTGCATCATACAAACAGCTGAGGCATCTAACCGTACTCCTTGGAATCAAATCAACGTTAGATGGTTAAAGCAATTGGTCTGGGTTCCTCTCTACGGTCTTTATTTCACCCAGAGCCTCCAGAGCACTTACATTCTAGTCTCACCATTAGAAATTACTCCTGAGATCATACTGTGCTCAATTCTGTTCTTTTTGGTATTGTTACAAGATAAGATAATGACTGGATAATACAAGAAGTTATTTAATTTTACTTAGAGACTGCCAGAGAGAAGCATTCTCTCTATGTATGTCTTCAGCCTAAGTGGAGAAAGGAATATGATGAAGATTTTTATAACCCCAAATTAATTTTTCCTAATGAATATATAATTTATATAGTAACCAGTAATTATTAGGTTAGTAAAAATTTTTTGTCATTTTAAACTATTGCCCAAAACTGCCACACACGTTCATTTAAACGAGTTATTAAACATAGAGATACGCAAAATAATCTTTTGCCTCATTTATATTAACAGACAACAGAGCTTTGTCTCCCTTAGTGTCAATCGCACTGTGCAGTTATCTTAATATATGGGGGTGGGGGTCATCTGAGTTTTTCACTCAAATATCAGAAGACATGAATACAGAAGCACAAAGGTCTGCCTGCATCACAGACATGCCATCCTCTGCCACAAGCAATCACATCATAGACTCCTGCTCAAATTGATCAGCGCTCACTGAAACAAACAAGATACTGGCCTTCATTGCTTCTGTCAGAAGGCTATTTCTATCAGAAGGTTATCACCTTGCTCCCTTAATAATTAGAGACTTTCCTTCAAATACACAGTTGAACAGTTTATTTATATTTGTTCTTATGTCCACCATTTTTTTCATGCTTTAAATGAAGTCTCTTCTTCCCCCTCTACATCCCAATGACAGCAACGATCTCTGTTATCAGTCTTCGCTTTGCTGAATGAACCAAATACCTTTTAAATCTCCTCTTGGCTCTTCATTCCTATTATCATCCTATTATCCTTCCTCACTTTGCCTGTTCCTGTCTGAATTCATCTTTCATGAACGTGACGACCAAAACTGCACAATACTTCCTTTTCTGTACTGGAAAATTCCCACTCTCTTAACGCAGCTCTGGAGACCGTGGTTTCTCTTTCTCTTCCCCTTACTGCAGCATATCACACCGGTGGCTCACAGAAAACCTGTAACTAATACACCTGAGTCCTCTTCTTCATTTGCCAATTCTTGTGTGGTGTGCTGATTGTCTTCTGTGCGGCTAGCTTTGTGTCATCAGGAAACGTCACTTAAATACTCCTACTTTTTGTGCTAACATACAAAAAAATTAAATTCTTCAGGTCTAAGACCGTGCTGCCCAAGTAACACTGTTCCAGGACAATCTCACTTCAACCTGCTGGTGCCTCCATCTCAACTGCTGGCAAGTCCCACTTCCCCAGTATGCTTCCCCACCACCAACACATGGATCTTTCACTTGTTTGGCCTCTTTTCCACTCTGTGATAGGTGGCTTTACTGATCCTCTTCTTTACATCTTGGATAGCACCAATCACACAGATGAAACTGAATAAGCTTAACAACTGTGGAATAAGAACAGGAGTTATTTCAAGATACTCTTTGTCTTCTAATGCATTATTCTGAGTATCTTGCCAGTCTCCTCTACTTGTAAAAAAGAAATGCTGAAATACTCTTCGTTAATATAACTCAGAAGAAGAATCTCTTACTTCATGACCTGTGTCTACTGCCCTGGAAGCAGCTGCTACATAATAGTGGGGGTCCAGTTCAACAATTCATTCTCAAGAAGAAAGGTGGGGAGATTGTCTCTAAATAGATGACTGAATCAAGAGTGGATTTTTCCAGACTGTCACTGCCGATGAAATGAGGTTTTCAATTACAATGCTTAGCACAGAGCAGCATAGGGAAAACCTACGTTCCAATGCTGCCAAGCGATATATGCTCAGCATAGCATTTATCAAACCATTTCCTCTGCTAAGAGTTAATGTGTCAGTCTTTAAAATGGCTTGCTCTTTTACCACCTTTCCTGATGGAAATGTGAAAAGTGCAACTTACTTTCTTTCACAAAACATCTTGGTGAGACTCTTGACTCCAAATCGACTGCCTCATGGGGAAAACCTGCTTTCTAGAAACTTAACAAATGGTAACTGCTCCATCATAATTCTGCCTCACTGGAATAAGGAGGTCAAAGCATGAGACAACAATCATTAAATAAAGTGTTAAAAGGTGATGGCCGGTTTCAATGGCAGCTTAAAAATGCTAGAAGTCTGAATGCTACTCTGACCACTCAGGACCTAGCAAATTATTTTGTTTTAGCTGAGATATACTATCAGTTGACGATGACTGCAACAGACTCCACTGTGATAAAAGCAAAATCACTACCCTTTCTGTTACAAGAACAAACAGGCAAAGAGCAAGTTTCACATGAAGATTGATCAAGAGCACATGATTAATGCCAGAAATGTACCCAAAGAGCAGCTTTCTGGATTAAGTTTGCTGTAAATGTCAGCAACCAAACCCACCCACTGGTACCGATTGCACCTCTCAGCTTTACCTCATCTTAATCAAATCACTAATTGTCTTGCACTGATCCTGACGAGCATCACAGGATTTCTGTTTTTCATAGGTGCTTAATTCACTGTTTTCTTTCAAACGTTCATGTCTGTCTGCACTTGTCTAAGTACATTGTAGCCACTAAATCATACAATCCATCATCTCTTTGTCAGTACCCCAGACAGAGAAGATCCTCTGAGAATATGCTTACAACATAAAGGTCACTTTGAAAGTTGACTAAAGGCATGAATAAAAAAAATAAAACATTTAGTTAAGCCCTTTGAGGAGATGAGGTTGCCATTACCCTTTACTGTTTGAGCAAGTTCTTCAACTGCTTTTCAACACTATCATGACACCACATGGGGAGTTTAATGGCACCTTCTGAGTATATATAGAATCAAAGCCAAAATTCAGCTTACTAACTTAACTTTCAGAATGTCAGTATGGCAGTCAGAGATTAAGAATCATTATATACTTGGCAAACTGACCTATTTCCAAAGGATGCCGTCACAGGATGATACGTGCAGTGGGCATATTTTAGCCAACAAAAGCTAGCAAAGTGCCAAGAGCTGCTGAATGTCCTGTTAAGAATTAAGAGCCCCTCCACACACATTTTTTGCCACAATATACGGCCCATCTTTTTGTCATCATGAATCTGCCTTGAAAAATGAGGGTTGAAAAAAATCACCCAGCATCATTTCTCATGAAGGGTGAGGAAATTAAAGGAAATGAAAGAAGCTACAAAGTAAGAAGAGTTGAATCTGAGGGTCCTACTGGTTAACACGCTTGTGAAGTGAAGTGCAATTCCAGTTTTATACTTGCTGCTTCAAAACCATGTAAAACAGGAGCGTTGAAATGTAAAAGTATGTGAGACAAATGACATTTTATCTTTAGACGTAATCATCCCTCATAGGTGTCATCCCTACTTACCAATTAATCACTACAGCATGAATATCCTAAGACAAGGCTAAAAATGGAGTGTAATTTTTTCACTAAATAGGCCTGAAACAGCCAGCCCATTTCACGGAGGAAAGAAGAGGTTGGTGATCTATTTGGTAGTTGCTCCACAAGTGCAACCTCACAGAACCTGAATGGAAATCTCCAGTCATAGCATGCAGTTATGGCTTGTGCCAGCCATCAGTAGAAACCTCAAGGTTTCGTAATGTGACTCTAAGTGCACGCATTGCCAAGACTTAGTGAATTATGACTTTCTGGCTAAGATAAAAACTGAGTAAATATGATGTTCTAGTCATTGCAAACATAAAATAAAACGTATTAGCATAAATCACTTAGTGAAACATAACTTGCTAAGCCCCTGAAACTTGGCACTTGTGATTGTATGAGCATACCCTCTGTCTCAGCTAGTATAGACAATGTTAGGCTTGTAAACAAAGTAAAATCAATATTTCCAATCAGCCAGCAAAAGCAATGGGCATAGGGAGCCAATTACCATCTCTGGAGCTCACAATCCATCTACCACATAGATGTATATTTCCTGGTTTATGAAAGTACCTGAAAGTAAACTTACTGATCTGATTGTCAGCTGCTAATGTATGTGAGCTGTTCTCTCCTCTCAGTGCTGCAAGTGAGGTTATCCAAACACCATTCCATCCAATCATCCATTTAACTCTACTGCTTGGTCTCAGAGTAAAAGTTAAGCTGTCTGGGTCTATTACATGTCACAAGCTGATTTTGAAATTTTTCTTTTGGCGGAATGATCCAAAAAACCCCCAAGAGCTCAATTTTGCTTAACTCATGACATTCATATCTCAAGCTTGTGATTTGCTTAATGAGGAAAAAGACACAATAGCAGGACATAGGCTCTGAAAGAAAAAGGAAGTTGAAGAAGGTGTACAGTCGTTAGCAGGAAAAGATCAAAATTTCATCACATAAAGTTTTCATTCTCTCTGTGTTCACAGCTTATTTGCTTTTGTGCAAAAAATGCTACTAGACCAGTAACCTAGATTATGCCATTGCTTATGAGTTTTAACACCTAAAATCAAATGCAAACAGAAAAAAGACTGTAGCAGGTGGCATCCAAGTAATTCTCAGATCACATATTTAGAGGTAACCGGAAATAAAAAGGACAATCTTTTTTCAGCAAGAAAATTCACAAACTCTCTTTATAGCATGTGAAACAAGTTCCATCAAGAATCAAAACAAGTTGCTACTGGGATTCTAATGAAATTATACAGATATTTTTAATCTATGGTTTAAATATAAAACAGTTATGTGCTGAAAATGAATACATGCCATATAATTATTAACATCTGCATGTATTTGGTTTCCATCACTAAACTTTGAAAATCACGACATTTTAACTGAATAAGATTCTAAGATCAAAATAGAAGCCAGGAGTGAGCCATGGAAAGATTCTTTATTTTTCCCCCTATTAACAGGGGGAAGTCTGATTTTGCTTACACTGTTAACTATACAGGCTTCAAATATTTACTGTGGACAAAATCAAAATCAGACCATTAGCCAACAACACCGTCTTGCTAACAGTGTCAGCAAATAACAAGACAGCAAACATCATATGGCTAATTTAAAACAAAGAGCAATAGTTGAGGCAAGTGATGAATTAAACTTTAGTGTCCTCCTGATGCCCAGAGCTGTTCCTGTGAGAACTGCATGGGGGTCCCTGATCTACATTGGTCAAACAGAAATATAAAATTGGCAATAAAAAAAATTTACAAAACATTATAAAGAAACCTAAATGCAGCTACACAATGGACTGTGGGGAAGGGATGGTCTAAGGCGACAGACAGCTGCTACCCTACACCATGTCTGTAGTACAGAGTACTACTAGAAGACGGGTGTTGCAGCCTACTTAAATCTATGAATAAATCTATCTTGAGAACACATATTATAGCATAAATATCAGGACACTTCTGAGACACGCAATTTTTGTAACCACTCTCCCATCTGTGATCCTTTTCACTTAAATTCTGTAAATGAAGAACAGCCTACAAAAGCCGTTGCTGGATCATTTAGTTTGATACAGAAATTTACATCTTGGTTACTTAATTGGAATCCCAAAACCTTTACTTGTGAGTACTCTCCTTTCGTAACTGAGTTTAGACAGCCACCATATAAAAAAAAAAAGTCAGAAAAGCTTCTAAATTATTAAAATATATTTTTTAAATAAAGGGGAAATGTGAAAACTAATTTTCCAACCTAGAGGCTGTATTGTGTGTCATACTACCTACTGCTTCTAGAAGACGGCATCAAGGTTGTTGTGAGAGACGTAAAAATAACTTCCCATCTGAAGTATTACTGTGGACTGGTAACATGGAGATTTTTATTGAAAAGAAATATTTCAATTCAGGGAATGATTAAAGACATTATTTCCTTAACAAATGCTTAGCATTTGTACATAGAATTTTGAATTAAAATGGAGAAATCCCAGCATGAGGTTTATTTTTTTCCACTTATACTGTTGAAGAAAGTATCAGTATTCGAATTACCAGGGTTGTAGACTTGTGTAAACCAGTTCAGATCAAAACAGGTTTAAATTCTGGACATCTCTTTCAAAACGTAACAACTTGCATCCAAAATCATTAACAAATATCTATTTAAATCTATAAAACCTTACTGTACATACTTAAAATTAATACTTCTCAAAAGCTTGCAATGCTTGCTCATTTACATCTCTCATGTTACTTAATAGCTCTTGGAAATGAACAACAAATGCAGGACAACATCAAACAGTCTTTGCGCTTTCCTAACATGTCTGAATCACGTTTATTTACCTTCTTGTTCCCAAAATTCCTTAATACCCTGAATACCAAGCTACTGCATGGATTATGAAAGAAGGGTATAGCTGATAACACTTTGCCAAACACACTACAGGAAAAAAACCCAACACAGCTACAGTATATAAGCAACATGTAATACTTACTATTTATATGTTTCTGAACGAATGTATTCAAAAACATGAGATACTCCCAGCTGGAATTGGTCAGCAATAGGGGTAACCCAAGGATTGTTCTCTGCCTTGAAGACTTGCTTTTGACCAGTCAAATCCAAATTACCTGAAAGGGATTAAACAAAACAGCACGTGAAAAAAAATCTGAAATATGAAAAATTTGAAAGAAATATCTTGCTGTGAATATAAAACTTTTCATTCATTTCAGAGAGTACAACCATAATAAAAGCAAATATTTCAGTCTTAGCGGTGAGGAATAGGAGGACATAGCAGTTCCCACCATGATGGATGCAGTTCCACCCTATTCATTTCAGTGCTACTACCTATTGCACAGCAGGATTGAACTCAGCCCACTGTATATAATATTTATTCATCAAATTAGTTTAAAGCAGGGCTTAATAGTGCATAGCTGCTGGGTCCTCTCCACCACAGCTTGCAGGAATGAAAGGAGGTAGGAGTTTGCTCTGCTGAAGCTTAGGCATTGCAAAGCATTTCTCAATCACTGCTCCAAGCACGTCAACAAGTGAAGCCCAACAGGATTTTTGCCTTCCCAGTGCCCAACGTGGTGTTTATACTGAGATCCTACCGCCGATCTGTGGTTGTAGTTCTCTATACCGAGAAAAACAAAAACGTCATTCTTGCAACATGACAGTTTTACCTATTTTGTTGACAGGAAGACTTAAGAGACCTATTAGGGGCTTGCTTGAGGTTTTTTTGTTTGTTTGTTCCTTTTGTGAACGTTTACCAGTCAAAACCAAAACAGTACATGCTCTACTGAAACTCCTCATTGGCTATGGATACAACAGGCTGAATTCCAGGAAGATCTGGCCATTGAAATATTTTCTTGTGTTCCATAAATTAAAATAAGAAATCTGTGCTACCATTTTAAATTTATTTTTGTGAATTTTACGATGAAGAAAGGTCTACCCTCCTCCCATAAATGCAAAGTAATAAATAAATAATAATAAAAAAAAATCTTTAACCATGGGAAACAAAACTAAAAAAAATTTACAAGGTTTTGAAGACTGGCTGAACCAAGCTGTCAGAGAAATCTGTAGTCAACCTGACGTGCTAGCATTCCAAAATTAAAGGCACTCATGTAAGTAGCATGAACACACACGCATGCTACGGGAGCTGCTGCAAGCCCGGTGCTTGCTGGCCGTTTCAGTGCGTGTTCTGCATTACAGCTAATCCTCGACCTGTTCCCCTCCGTAAAAAGGGTTAACACAATTAGAGTAAAGACAGACCATTATACCGTGTGAAAGGATGTCATGCATGTCATATCAGCCTATCAACAAGTTACCATTACCTTAGCGAGCTCATCTGTCAGCTGTCTGAGGCCCGCTCTGAGATAACAACAGGCAGGGCGCCTTCGCCCCTCTGTCAGTCAGGCAGCAATTGCCCTCGCTGCCTCACGCTCCACTGTGCCTCGTTAGCAGCCTCGCGCCCATCTCCTTTATTAAGAGACTCGGCAGCCCTGTTCTAACAAGGATCAGGAAGCAGGATTAAGTACTGTGACAAAGAGGACCTAATAAGCTAGAAGCCGGTGTGTCTAAATCCATGCTGGCTCACGGCGCAGGCTCACGCTGCTCGCTATTCAGTTTTCAGGCACGGGCCACCGGGGAAGCAAGCCAGCACCGTGATTAGCCGTAACCCTCTGACCGGAGCCACTATGAAGATCATGTATCACTCAGGGGCTCGCTTTGCAATTGCAAATTGGATTTTCCATTTTATTACCTGCAAAAAAACCCCACATGCATTGCTCTCCAAAACTACCAACACTATAATTACAGCTCTGCATCAAGGTAGAATGATCAATCTGTGTACAACTAATAAATATAGTTATTGGGGAGGCAAGCTTGGCCCCACTGTGGGTCAAATTGCTTACAAAATTGCTTACAGGATTAAGTCACACATTCCCCAAATCTCAATAGCCAGAGTCTCAGATGAATCCTCTAGTCCCGAGCTGTGACAGAGATTTACCACCCAGGGAACGCTGCCATATGTTTCCATCCCTGCAGCACAGTGTGCCCACTTCCATTCCAAATACCACATGGCCCATTTAAATGTAATTGTAATAAATACTATTCTACTAAAGCCAAAGAAATCTTACAGCAAAGAGAGGACTGCTCAAGCAAAAAGAACTGTTGGTCTCCATGCCAAAGTAATCACTTAATTTTCCTCCGCTGTCTGTTTTTCCCCAAAACACACCAGGGGCAGGTACAAATATTACTTTTTACCTTCAGAGGGACGAGGCAGACAGAGGCCCTAAGGGTAAAATTAATCTAATTACAGAGGAAACTGAGGCACCTGAAAGTCCAGCATCCGCACTGGAATCCACCCCCTCCCTGCCCAGGACGCCCCTCAAGGAGCCCTGCCAGCAGCAGCTGGCCCTGCAGCCTGTCCCACTGGCCACCTACAGCTGGAGCCAGAGGTCAGCTGCCACCTCGCAGCCCAGACTTTGAACTGAAGAATTGTTGCAGTGCGAAAAGGAAGAACCCGTCGTGGCAAGCACCAGGCAGAGAGCAGGTGCTCCTCCGCAGAGGAGGAAAGGAGGGCTGCCACACCGAAAGGAGGAAGGACGGGGCACCCACGCTTTAAGCTCTTCCCTCCAAAATTCCCATCTGTAAATGAAGGATAGAAATGGGCAGAAGATGAAGCAGGGTAAGAAGTCACAGAGAGCCTGCCCTGCCTCATCAGCACTAGGGAGGAAACAGAGCCTTATGCTCCTGCCACAAGGCAAGCCACTTGAGAACAAAGAAGCCGTATAATTAAAACTGAGACAGGAGTGACCTGTTTCCATCCAGCAATCACTGCACATTACTTGGGGCCGTATCCTGCTGTCCTTTCTGTACTTACAGCTAAAACACCCCTGAATCAAGGGCTTACCTAATTCTGCTCTGGCTGCAGGACACGCAGGAGTCCCAAGCACGAGGCCAAAGTCTCAGTAACATCTCAGGAGCAGTACAAACACTCGGGAGCCCTGCATGAACCCTTCTGCCCCTGTGCACCAAGACAAACCCAGCAGCGTGGAAGAGATCACCAAACCCGCCTGAAGCAATGGCTCTGGTACCAAGCTGATCGCAGGAGTGCTGTGCGAGTGGACACCTTGCAGATGTGTCCCTGTCCCTCCACACCACCAACAGTCTCCTTGCCTACGTGGTTTTTTAGCTGTGCTAAGAAACACTGTTATTCCATCCCTGCAGCACTAGAGTCATGGGCCAGGGAAAAATGCGCCTTCATGCATATTACCTAACAGCAGCATCAGCAGAAGACTATCCCCAGGCCTTTAGGAAATTTATATACTGTTCTGCTACACAGATCACATCAAATCCCTCAGATATTTTTAGTAAGCAAAATACAAAATTGCCTCTAGTAAAAATCCAGTATTGAAGATTCAATCACAAAATATATTAGGGTTGGAGATTTCATTGGTCATTGCTGGTTTGATGTTTCCATGCACATCAGCCTATTAAAAAATATTTGTTTATCATCTCTAAAACTTGGCACAACTAGTAAAATTGTATTTCTTCATAATGGACTTAAGGTTCTTGTTATTTTGCCATACTGAAAGAGACGAACTCCACTGAAACGCATTACAGTCCCATACCTCTGGTACGAGAGGAGGAGAAGGCTATCCTTAAGATTAGTCAGTGCAGCCCCTTTCCTGGATCACAGAAATGTTTTTCAAATTATTTTTGAGTGCCTCTAAAATTATTCTTATAAGTAAATAAATAAATAATCAAAACTATATATCCCAGAACCCAGGTCTAACATGCTTGAAGAATTTTCTAATATCTAAGCCTGGATGATACTTTTTTAAGCTTTCTATCTTGAACGGGCATAGATTTCCGAGTAGGAAGAATGCAAAGTGGACATGTGCTGCTACGAGTGAGCAGATACTGAAAAGAGAACAGACTCTGGAATAGAGAAGAGTAGAGATAAAGCTCTAACAGCTGACTGCTGTGGATGACCTGCACAGAATGACCAAAAGCCTTCTAAAAGGAGTCAGCTGTGTGGTCTTAGAAATACCTGATATTGGCATTTTTTTCTCTGTCTCAGCACTCATTGTATCTAAAGATGATCCTGAACCATTAAGTTTGATTGGCGTGACTGAACTCCTGTGTTTAACCCACCTTAAAAGCCACATTGTCCCTATGCCCAACTAGTAAGCTGTGCAGAGCTGGAAATTGTCTGCTGACCAAATCCCTTGTTAGCTGCCACCCGGAAGCTACAGTAAATAGATCTACACCAAAACAAACCCTTGAAAAGTCAAGGACAAAATCAAAGTATGCATATTTTTAATTTCCATGTATTCTAACTTCTGCCAAATACAACTTATCACTGCTTAAATTCAGAGCTCCCACGGCCATGGGTGGACAGAAGGGACATCTCGTATGACAGTGGGCACATCCTATCCTGAGTGAGGTTAAAGGGAAAAGGAAGCTACCGTTTCCCTGCACCTCCCTCAATAAATCTGTCCTGCATTTGATCTAAAACATGATAGTTAATGCTTCTTGTTATTTTCCTTCAGTGCTGTTGAAACAAAAAGTGGTTTGTGTGAACATTCGTATTTTGCTCAACTGCCTGCAAAGGTCAGAAAAGAGCTCATAAAAATGAAATAAAATGCTGCCTCCCACAGTCCTGATTGCAGAAACTGTCAGAGCCAGTGATAATGCTACCTATCACTTTGACCAAGGGTGTCTCCAGACTTCCCAGGCTCCTCCTGACCATTAGATTTAGCCTGCAAGCACCTCTTAATATGCAACTATAAGCCCCTCATCCTCTTGTGATGTATGATATATGGACTGTATAATATTTACCCAATGTATGTATACTTAAAGTATAGTAAGATATGACAACTGTACGCAGGCATTACTTCAATACAAACAAAAGAAAACAGAATGAACACAAACCTGACTTGTCCTTTCCACTTGAACGCCCCTTGGCAACACTTTAAATACTTTCAAAAATTAAAAGGTGAAATAAAGTAATTAAACAACTCTGACATTTGAGAAATGAACATTGGCATTCAGCATAAGAAACATGATCCTAGCTGTAAAATGCCAGATCAACGCTTCTTTGTAATGGTTTAAATTCATCCCTAGTGGAGCTTCATTAAAATCCATGGAAATAATTTTTAGCCTGTTGTCATGGTTTAACCCCAGCTGGCAACTAAGCACCACTGTAGCCCAGCCAAAACCAGCACACCTGTACACTGCTGAGTTTCACATCTGTGTCTGGTTAATGCTCTGACTCACCTTCCAGCCTACCCTCTACTGCACTGACCTGAGGGGGAGTCCTCAGCCTGTAACACGTCCCTTCAAGCCATTCCTCTCAAGACTGCAATTTAAATGTTCTTTCCCTTTACAACACAAAGGTCTTGTTCTCTCACTGTCGTACATAAGGACAGGAGGAATGAAATTAGTTTTATTTCTTTATTTTAGATATAAATACCCTAGAATCCTGTTTTATTAAAGGCTAAGTAAGGGCTCAATCCGCTACACTAAATTTAAACTTAGGTTATATGTAAAAATATTTCTGTCCTGGCTTGTTTTAGATTTACTTTACGCTACAGGGCTTATAATTTTTATTACTTCTGTGGCATGTGCTTTGTCTCCATAGAGAGAGAAATTTGTTTAAGCATGGGGTGGAAGAAATATCATGACTATTATGTCATAAAAATGACAGCAAAGCAATTAATTGTGAATGATGTCTTAAAATCTATTTTAGAAAATGAAAATATATACCTATTTCTATACCATGGAGTGTTATCAAAATCAAATTATTTTTACACCAATCTTAAGCACATATAAGCTGTGCATCCGTAACTCATATCATTCCTACAAACCAGTAAGATCATCTCTGCTTTGAAGACCTCTCACTTTTGAAGGATTAGTAACAGATGAGAGTAGATTTGAACAGTAGTTACAAAGGAGCAGCAAGACAAGGGAGAGCAAAGATTTCTTGTACATAAGTGAAGTGTGACTCAATCTTTTTCGAACGCGCAAAAATATTCATAGAAATATTCCGTATGATAAACAAATCTACAGCTCCATAGCATATGTTGGAAATATACATTTGCTTATTGATGAGTTTCTATGCACTAAAAGAAAACGACTAGTAAATCTAAACCTACACTGAAGCGCCTCCAAAAGATTGATCCTAGCAACACTTTTGCCCTCTTACACCTACATGCTTGCACTGGAGAAGGTCTAACAGTATCCCTCTGAATCACCAGCATGTCAAGAACCCCGAAATAGCTTTTGTGGTGGTTTTACATAACAAGGGAAAAGGTTCAAGTCTCAAATAACAAGAAGTCAGATTCGGCACATACAAATAAACCAAACAGATACTCCAGAACATCCATCAGACAGAAGCAAGCTGTAAGTCTTCCTCTGACTGCTTTCCTGACCACACAGACGGGAATGGCTGCAGCCTCATCAGTGAGCATTAGACAGGAAGCCCCAGGGTAAGAGAAGGCTGAATGAGCAATCTGAAAACCAGACACTGATGGGCCTAAGCCCACTCTCAGTTTTACAATTCCTTTCAATTTTTTTTTTATTTTACAATTTTTTGTATTTTTTGTAGTTTTACAATTATTTACAGGAGTACAGATACTGCAACGTCACACATTATTCTAACAACTTCTTAGATGTAAATGAGAATTTCCAATAATGAGTTCAGAGATTAGACCCCAACTTGAATGTTCACTTGAATCCATCTAACAGCAGATCTCTGTGTCAGTTCAGTAATTGAAGAGTTTAACAAAGTCATTTCAAACAGAAAAACATCTGGTCTGAAAAACACCAGGAGATGGAGACTTTGCCAATGGTGTCTTTTTCGAATGGTTCATCACTGTCAGAATGCATTCTTTATTTCAGTGCTGAACTGAAGTTCTCAAACACTGCTGCTGCTGCCCATCTGCAAGGCAGAAAGATGACCTATGCTTTCTTCTCATAGAGTTAGCGTGGATCGTCAGCTAAGCCTCCTCTCACTCTTCCCTTTGATAGGTTAAATAAAGACTCTGATTATTCAGAGTGGGATCCCAGAATAGCTACTCTGTTTGCTTCAACTCTCAGCAAAAGGACCACTGCTGAAATAAAGTAAAAGCAGACCAACTAAATCTTGAATTCATTACCCCTGACTTAAAGGTGAAGTGATACAGGGCAAACTGGTATTGCCTCAGCTACCGCTATTACAATTCTATTCACTGTCTTACAATGTCTATTCACTGTGTGTGTGTGTATATATATATATATGCGCTGTCTATTCACTGTATTACAATTCTAATTCACTGTCCCACCTCAACTTTTCAAAGAAGAGAGTTTAAAACAAAGTGAATTTAGTCCCGAGATATTTATACGAAACTCCAGCATCATAGCAAAGGTCAGCCAGAATCACTACACTGAAGCGTAGTGTGGAGTCTGGCACAAGGAGACTTTCACTCCAGAATGTGTCAGGACTGAAGATGAAGCCTGGGAAAGACAACAGAACAGATGAAATGCTGAACTTCTCCCTTTCTCCCTTAATACCACATTTCACTTATTAAGTACAGGCAGAATAGAGATCTAACCTGGCTGGGCAAACTCACACTGCCATATTCAGGTGACAGAAAGAGTCATTAATTCTCTGTGAACAAGGGAAGAGCCCTGGAAATTTCTACCATCACTCCACACAGCAAACCTGACCTTAGCGTAACAACTAGTAGAAACAGTAAATAATATTAACGTTCACTGATGAATGCCACAAAACAGGAACTTACTCAATGCAGCACACAAGGCACTCCCAGCCAAACAACACACTGCTAATGGCTTGTACTTCCACATGACAAATCACACTGTTTCAACAGCCAAACTCCACCACACACAGCCTGCAGGTACCAAGGCAACCAGCCCAGCTGATGCCATTGTGTGGGCAGCTGAGGGGAACGGCAGAAGCAACAGCATTTTGACAAAAATCCAAGAAATTACTTCAAAATGTTTCCTACATTCTTTCTAAAATTGTTTCAAATTACTTACGACTCGGTTAAATTCCTTTCTGACACATTCCTAATGTAAGAGAGAGACCGTTTACTGGAAGACCTACAAGTATTGCTAAGTTTCACCGTTTTCCTTCTTTGAAAGGTGACACATTGTGCTGGAAACACCATTTCCTTCACTGCTTTGTGTAACAACTGTCTAGCACTGACCGGGATCTCGAGGGGCAAACAGTCAGTCACTGCTGAGCGTTGTTCCCAGTGAAGAAACCCAAGAAACACACTATGCAGCAGATGCCTTTTGGAACAAAGGGAATTAACATGATGTCAAAGAAGTTTAACATCAAAGACGTTTTAATGGCACAGGAAGTATTACAGGCTTAGAGGATCAGCATCCCAATTTATTTTGAAATATATTGCACATTTTTTCCAAACTCAGAAACTCCCCTGGGATTCCCAATTACATGGGAATTCAACAGAGCATTCTCTTTTTGAAGGGTCCCTATCAGACCAAAATCTAGTTAATTTTAAAATATGAGTGCAAAAAGGATTCACTGTATTGCTTTTGCCCCGTACGTTTGAAACTTCCATTCCAACACAGATTGCCAAGTACTCAGAAGAGCAAAACCACTTTTAAGTACTATGAAACACGTGAAATTAACCAAATTTAACAACTATAACATTTGCTCAGATTGGCTCTAATTAGGGTACTCTTACCTACCACAGCTCTGACAGAACAGATGAAATATTTGCCAACAGAAATATCATTATTATGCTGATGGTACTTATAATCAGAGTACAGTCAACATTAGGAAATCCTACACACACACATACTGTAGTCATCTGAGAAGCGACAGTAGGACTTGCATATTTTAAAAACTAATGTAAGATCAAATCTGAATCTTGGGAAGTTTGGCAAGAATTACAGCAGTGTAAGGAAATGAATGCCCATGGTGTAAATCTAAATGGTGGACTACAGAAAACACCTTTCTGTGTATAATGAAACCGCAGAGTTGTCACCTCTTCGCATGCACCTTAACTCCCATCAAGTACTTTGTGGAATCAGCCTGGTTTCTAACCGCGTAAAAAGTGGTGGGTTTTGGTGGTGGGTTTTTTTTTTCTTCCTTTTTTAACTTAAAACAAGCAAAAAATTAAAAACGCAATTAGAATATTCACAAATTTTCAGAGATGCTTTTCTTACATAAATACTCTGTCCATGACCTATCTTGTTATGTACATTTTTCTATTTTTCCTTAACTAGTAACTGCTACATCCTAGAAAACAGTTATTTTCTTTATCCACTGGGAAGTTTAATAAAGTTCCTTACTTTCTTACACCACCTTTGCCTTAGTTCCAAAACTAGAAACATGTAATTTTTTTTTTTTTAAATTGCAAGGTATCAATTAGTTGTTCCAGTGCTCAGCTGGTGTCCAGAGAGCCCCAGGACGTTCAGGCTTCCAACAAGCACCACAGACCTGTATTTGCAGGTGTAAGCAGCATTGTGTTGTGACACAGGTAGAATGCAGTGACGGTTTATACTGAGGTAAGTAAAGTTTGATGTTTACGTCAAGTATATTTAGAAAAGAAAAATCTTTTGTGAAATAAGTGATTCCTATGTTTGCACATGCCCGTTACAATTACCTAAGTAAACTCCTATTTCAATTAATATTAACTTGAACAAATAAGTGCAGCAACTACTTTGCGTAATATAATATTCATTCACAAACTCTAGAGTCATTTCAAAAGTCTGAATTTTAAAATGTCCTCTCCTGTGACGGAAATATTGAGACTTCTGGCAGGAATCCTTGAACTTTCTATTTAAAGCCAATCCTTTATCCACAGAAGATAATTTAGCTGTTCAAAACTAAAAAATGATGACAGAATTACTTAGGCATTCTGACATACAGATTTAATTTACAAAATGTTTCACCCTTCTTAAAAAGGAACATGGCTACTTACCCCATAAAGGTTTTTTTCTTCTTTAAAGGGCTTGTATTTTCCACTTTTCAACTATGTACCTAACATCACAGTTTTGATAGTGTCTCCCTATGCCTGAGGAAATTATCTGATAAAGTAGAACAGTACTGAATAGTATACTTAAAAGCCATTGATGCCAACATTCAGTTTTGGAAAAAGAGGATGGTAATTAGAAACACATCCTTAGAAATCACTGTTCTTCCCACATGCATAAACATGAGCAAACTCCATGTACGTGTGCGCGCACATGTGTGTTGGCGGCAGGGTAACAAACACAGTCAACATTAGAATCTGGTTTTAAAAATCTGCCATTTGCTTTCACATCATAAACGCAAACCTACAGATAAACTAGTTACATTCTCTGGGTGGCTGTTTACGTTTAGCTACAACTTTGTGAATATTCTGCACCTTATACTACTCTTACACTCCTGACTCAGCTAAGAAAATCTTTGATATGGCACATATGGGTCCACATAGATGACCATACAATGAACTAAAACACCATCGTTGATCTTACTAATTACATCTGTCACTTTACGTGGTTCTTGTTTCTTCTCGGCTTTCTTTCCAAACACTGTCCCAATTGTTAAATGGTCAGAATACACAAAGTGACAGATTTAGTGCTTCCTTGGCAATTCATATAACTGACTGCAACTCTGTTGTTGCAGTGAATCATGATTTATTTGTCTTACAATGCAGCACATAACCTTTTAAATGCTAAGGAAAAAAATGCCAGCGCCTCTTTAAAGTTTATATATGACTGCCCACCACCATTCCTCATGAACGGGGTTTTGAGAGACAAATGATGAAAACACGCTGCAAATTCCACCCACCTACTCCTGGCCATTTCCTCTGTTCATCACTCACACGTACTGTATTTACAGACAAGCTCCCTCACCCAGAGCACCACTGCGCTCTTCTAGACAGGGGTCTTCCTCCTGGGCAAGAATATTTTTCTTAAATTAGTGATAGGTATTCTCTGCTAAACACAGAGGAGGGTAACGCTGATCTCCCACAGTCCTCTTACTGGTGTGTGCCACACTCAATCACGTCAGGTGAAATTAAGAGCAGACTGCAAGTTTTTATTTATTGGTATCTCTCTCCATTCCAAAATGTGATCTCAACGCCTGTTTATGGCCTTTTCTCACTCCTACTCTCCATGTCGTCTTCTGCACTTATTTCCATTACCTTTAAAAACCAGTTTAATGTACTCCTCCCCTTCTCCTCATTCAAATACACTGTTTTATTCGGCTGTTTATATTGTGCCCATCTCCCTGGTAAATGAACATCTAATGACTCATTGCTGTCCACCAGTGCCGAACTAAGCCAGTCAAAAGCCTTCAGCACCTTTAATTATGAAAGTGATAATGAGAGAGGAAAGATTGTTTACTTTAAATGGAACAGCAGTACCTCCAATTAATGCAAATAGGACCTGTTCATTGAAAAGCTATTTATCCAACAAGCACAGCACAAAGTATTTGGATAGTTCTCCTTACATTATAATCCAGTTTTAAAAATTTAGGAGGGAGAACTCAGGCAGCAGATAAAATTGTTTTTCCCTCAGAAGACGACTATGGAATTCGCAGTCCATTCATTAGGGTGCGACACTCGCATACCACCTTTCCTTGGCAGATTTAAAACTGTTTGTAAAGGGGCCTGCTTCTGTAAATTGCCCTAGTTTGCAGAAGGGAAAACAGGGCTGCAGAGACAAAGCGACTTCTAATTCAGCAGATTCATGCTTGCCTGTGGCCTGCTCCTACCTCATCTCAAACGAGCTCTCCAAAGCCCAGCCTGGTGCTCCATTTACTAAAATCTGTTTCCTAAATGTTTGCCTAGGTGTTTAACAAACAAGCAACACCACTTTGCACAGTAAATATGCTTACAAGTTGCACAAGTTATAAATCTAGACTTCAGTGTAATCTCCTCTGGAAATATACCACAAAATCTAGGCTATTTTAATTTTTTTATATATATAAAAAAATTATTCTAGCACTACACATGGCATAGACTGCAATAGAAATTACACCAATTGATCATGAATGAGAATCTTGGGTAAGACCATAAAATGAAGAGAAAAGTATAATTTATAGGATAGCATTTGAGTAATAAAGAACTGAGGTGACAAGGACTTAAGCTGTGTCAATGCACATCATCCTAATCGGGTGGGGCAAAATGACAAGTCCTTTTTCTACCAGATTGTGGTATCGCTCTATAATGCAAACAAATGCTAACTAACAGGAGAAATGCTTCCCTTGGCCATCCTGAGCTTTGCAGGTCAGTGCAAAATAAAAAAAGAATTTTGTTTCAAACATTTCCATTCAGTTTGGACAGGGATGTAAAGCCATTTAAAGTGAATTTGCTGTTATGCTCGTATGGCAGCAGCATGTTTAGAACATTTAATTAGCTGCAGAAGGTGGTTAGACTCAGTGCAGCACTTAACTTCCACTTTCTGGAAAAAAACAAGGCTATAATTTAGGAAGCTACATAAAAGTACATTTAGAGATACTACATGCTTCTGAGATGTTACTGCTGTTGAAAAGGATTTTATAAATAAATATGACTGTGACAAAAAGCTACAGAAAGTATACGTGTGTCAAGGAATAAACATCTGAAATTAAGCAAACGAGAGCAACTTTCAACTACCGGTGATGCGAAATGAAAAAATAAAAAATCCTGAGCATCATATAGTCCAGTAGATTGACAAAGGCAAAAAAAACATGGTGGATAAACAAGTAAGAGTCAAGACAAACATCTTCCCCACCTCATAGAAAGCAGCAGACACTTCTGTATGAAACAAAAAGCACACATTGCAGACTGTCACATTTATGCACACAGCTGCCACATTCTCTAATGGGTCGATGCAAGTTCTTATGACAACAAATAATTTTGCTTTATCATGCAAACTTCAGTCACTATCTTTCTCAGTTTTGGGAACCATTTGGAAGGTACCAGTAGAAACAAAGAAGTTGCCACAGTCCACAATAACAAGAAATAAGGAACAAACCCTGCGTAACAGATATTTCAACAACAGATAATTGATGCAGCTACGTTATTCCCAACAAAAATATTTTATGACAATATTTAAAAAGATCTGAAACCAAATTCTGGCATGGGGCAAACAGGCACAACTTCTATTGAAGTTAATGCACCTCCTTAAAATGGAATACGGCAATACAAATTCACCAAAATCAATACTTAAGTTTCAAAGATAAACTCTACCTTATAGGTTTAAAGAAGCCACTTGTAATCATATTTAAATGGCCGATATCACAAATTCAAAGTACATCAACCAGCTCCACTGCTTTAAGTGAAACCGCCATCAACTCACTAAGGTAGGCTACCAAAACAGAAAACAAAAAAATTCCTCTAATTTAGCTATATTTTATTCTAGTTGATCAAACTTCCATTTTCACAGGAACAGTCACAAAAAAGTCAGTTATACTGCTGTCATTTTTGCTTAATATAATTTTGTCTGATCCAAACAGTGTTCTCAAAACCCAGCCAGAGACAAGAATCGCTTTGCAGACCCAATATTTATGATATCTTATATAAAGCAAGATGCTGCATGCAAATTGGCAGTCAGGTGTACTAATACACAAGGAAAATGTAACATGAAAAAAACCATAATAAAACTAAACACACATCATCTTCTGGCCTCTCCTGCATATTGAGTAGGAGTGACAAAAGTGAGTCTTTCTCACAGGAAAGTAAATATTAGCAGCAATGACAACTTAAGCAAAATCATTTCCTAGAGTTTAACAATTGGTTTCGTTTCAGCGGAAACACAGTGCATCATTATTGTTATTATTCAAATAAATAAAAGACCATCCATAATCTTACCTAGTTCTGGGGGCAGCACAGTAAGACGATTTCCCTGGATGTGAAGTTCCTTCAGCTGAGTGAGCTCACCAATTTCTTTAGGCAGTGATATCAGGTCATTGTCTCTAAGACTCAGCTAAGAGTGAATATAAAGTAGTCAGAACAATTTTTGGTCACCATAAAGCAGCCTAAAACAGAACTCTACTCCCTCTGCCCCCACCTTTCTCCTAAATGCTCAATTCTTCCAATTTATTTACAAGTGTCTGCTGGTAAACAAGAAACAGTTCCAGGTGTAGTGGTCTATTCCCACAAACTTACCCTACTACTCCTCAAATTGACTAGATTCTATTCCTACAAGCATTGCAAAAGTGAATTGATTTTCCAAGAATTTAGATAAATTACTTACTATCTGCAACTTTGTGAGCTTCCCAATATCTGGCGGCAGGATTTCAAAATCGTTGTCACTTAGATAGAGTGCACGCAGGGTGGCTGCAAATTAAATAGCAATATATAAACAGGGTGGCATATAACCCAACCGTTTGAGGTCTAATCAATAAAAGGGAGTCAAGTTTGATTAATAACCCTGACTTGGTGAAAAGCCTTTGACACACCCAGGGCTCACAATAATAACAAGCAGGTCAAACTTAGATTTACTGGCTTATTGTATTGTTGGTGAGTTCAGGAAAACATCTATATTCAAAAGGACTGGCACAATTAACAATTTCTACAATAGTAGATTCTGGCAGGTTCTGGCATATAGTCTCAATGCTCAGCTGTCAGAATGCAGTCATTATTCTTTATTCTTCTTTATTTCTTATTTATTACATCAATTTGCATCCTAAACAAACATTAAAAAAAAATCAGATTTTTTGGACAAATACACACCTATATTAAGCTGTACAGAAAGCACAGCCTAACGCTGGGAAAGAAATCTTAAAAGAGAGCAATACTGAACACTCAAATTATGTAATTTATAATTTCCATGCTTAGTCTCTACGAAATTTACAGAAAAAGAGATGACCCAGCACGAACATGTAGCTTGCTATTATTGAATAAGCGTACATGATTGTTTGAAAAAAAAAAAAAAATTCAAATGGAGACTCACAAAGAACTGTCGGGTGCAGCAGGAAACAAGGTGGTCAGGTCAGCAAAACTTCTCCTCCCCACCAGAGAGGAGATCCCATTTGTCCTTTGCAGTTTACTCCTCCTCCTCTTTTCACTTCATTATATGTAACCATTTTTAATAATGCTGACTTAAAAATTTCCCTCTGCCAGGTTACAATCATGAAATCCCTCAGACAGCGGCACTCCTTCCTCTCCCCTCGCCTTCACTTTTGCTGCTAAATGCACTAACTCTGAAGCCACTTCAGCACAGCACAGTGCAAAGACCAGTAAGGCAGCAGAATCACTGAAATCCAGAAAGTGCCAGAATTCAAGTTGCTTAGGCAACCATAATACAGCCCTTTTGCACATATGCATTACAATACCTTTATTTTAACTCTCTGAGCTTGTATTTTTAACATGTGCAAAGGTCAGCTTAGCTCTACCATTCCTGTGCCAAACCTTGTAACTTTACCATGTTTTTTAACATACTGGACGCTTCAACATCCACGTGCTGTTAAAACTATTTCAGTAACGAACCATCAAGAACACAATTGTTTCTGGAGTCAACACACAACAGTTGCCTTGCAAAACAGTTTCCTTTCCCCTGAGGCTTGCAAGCTTACATGAAGTTTTAACTGCATGTATGGGACCCAAGGAAATATTACTCAGAAGAAAATTAATATACCATTACTAACCAAGTCTTCTCATGTCCAATGGTGTCAGGTGACTGTATGCAAGTGGTAAATATTGCTGAGCTATGTAGAAATAGTCGAGAGATATTCAAAGGAAAACATAAATATCATAAAAAATTCTGTTGGAGGTTCGGTCTCCACCAAATAAATTTCAACTGCAGAAAGCAAAGCAGCATATCATGAAGATTTGCAGAGTTTTTAGAAAAGTTTCTTACTCAGATAGAAGAAGTTTCCTGGTAGAGAATTTTCATTTAAGTTATTGTAAGTCAAGTCAAGAACCTCCAGAGCTGGTAAAGAGCCAAATCCTCTTGGCAGGGTGTTTAACCTATTCATGCTGTAGGTGAAGAAGGAAAAACAGAACACGACATCAGTATTCACTTCATCTGGTAGAACTAATACAGGCAATGAGTTTAATTTCTAAAAAGTGTACTCTAAACCAAACTACCCTTTTATTTTGAAAAGGGCTTGATGCTACAAAATACTGAGCAAGCCTTTGGCGATGCAGGTCTTTTTTAAATCTCTCACTCCCATAAATATGCCAAAACTTATATACTTGCAAGGAATCCCATTTATTATGTCAATCAACAGCCACACCTGAAACACGAAGCACCAGGGAGAGAGGTGCCACAATGCTACGCTCAGCTTAAACAGTGTGCCACGGAGAAAGCTAGTCCTTGGTAGATGACCTATCTTCTAGCTAAACTACAAATTACCCTTTTGCACATCTTCTTGACCACCTGCCATTCCCCCATTCCACATAGCTCTTCACCATGGCACCAAATACAAAGCGGAATACCACAACTGCCCGGTATTTATGTTCATTGATAATTGCTGCTCAAACCGCTTCTTAAGAACAGCAAATTTGTGTCACTAGATAACTATCAATGCACATGGAGCATGAAGTAAATAAAATGTCAGTCCTCTGATTGATGAGGCTTAGTCTAAATATAGCTCATTCAGCCCGTCTTAGAGGGTTTAGGATAGCAGTTCCCGCTGGTAACAGCCAGAAGAACAGGAGGAAAGCTACCAGAAGGAAAAGGTTTCTCTGATATCCTGGAGCAGAAGGGGTACAGAGAATAGTAATTTTTCTCTGACCTCAGAGGGCTTGAACAAGGTGATCCAGATAGTCACTAGAGCTGCTGCAATGGCGAAGAAAGGCAAGGAGCTGGAGACAATATTGATAGCACCTCACTGTTTGTGTATGAGCTGGAGCTCTGCCTGCTTAGCATATGAACAGCAAAGAACTATCAACTTATTATTTATACTGTCCCTATTGCATGTACACCAAACATAAAGCTTGTGTGTATGGATCTTACTTCAGTTACCACCGGGTTTGAAAGCAGAATAGAGAAGATAGGCATCTTCAGGAAAAGCATGCACTATTTTGAAGAACTGGATTTTATTCGTATGTGGGGACTGGAAACAATTATGACCTTTCACATGTTATCTCTAAACACATTCTGAATTTGACTCTCCTTCTGATGCAAAAGTGATAGATAGCCATAGACACAATTGAAGTCAAAAGAAGATGTAACGTGAGTTTATGAAGTGTGATGTAACACTAAACTATCAAAACTCAAGTTGAAATATTGACAAAGTTAGGTATCCAAAAATAAAGACTTTTGGCTCTAATCTCCCCCATGCAATGTCTGACAAACACTGTGCTATACCATGTGATAAATACTGTGAAATACATCTGTAGGACAGGCAATCTTCTAGAAGTTCTTTAGACACAAAATTAAATACAAGAGCAGCTGCACGTCCAGACTAAGCATGACGACTACACACCCATGTGAGCACAGGCAGGAGAAGCACATACAACGTTTCTTTTACAGACTCTCAGATACTAACTTCACCTTTCCTCTCCCACTTTTGCATAAGCCAGCCCCACCAGAACAAGAACTTGTAGAGATCAGCTCTCTGTAGCTAAACACCAGATGAAATCTTCATCCTCCTCATGCCCCATAAGAAGTCCTACCAGGGACCTGCACCTCAATAGTAGTAGCTATTAAAATACAGAAAGGCATTCTCCACTATTGCTACTGTAGACTTGTCTCTGTTTTTAAAACTGTTATTTATATCAAATAGGACTAAAGAAAGCAGCTCCTTTTTCACTAGTAAAAAGGATGGGCGGCCCTGACGGCCCTCCCTTTTGCAAGCAAGGAGCAGGGAGAGAGAGCAGTCTCCCTACTGACAACAGGCAGAACGGTATCTATTCTTTGGCATGGAAAAAGAACCAGCTGCAAGTCCCTGCCCAGCACAAGTTCAAGTGTTGAGCTTGTGCCCCAGAAACCATGCCACACCTGCCTTCCAAAATTTTTCTTTTTTTCCAGCGTTCAGTGCAGCAGTACACCTTCCCTCTTTCTACCCCGCTACTTGACTATGCTCTTATTCAAGCTTCCCCTCTCCCCCAGAGGGCTGTTTTGATGCCCTGTGTGTACACATGCACTGCAGATGACAAGAGGGTTTACAGGCTGCCCCCCAACAAACTACTAGGGCAGAAGTTTCCCCTTTACTAACTCCAAGGACCTCTGAAGCATAGCCTGTTTTGCTGGGCTGTAAATCCTGTGCCTGGAAGATTATGGCTGAAGAGGGGATTAAGAAGGAAGAGCATTTAATCTACAAGATCTTGGGCCACAGGACACATGAAGGTGGCAACTGTGATTCAAGACCTGAATGCCTGCTGGTCTTAACCCCAGGTGGACTTTTGCACTACATCTTTTCCATTAATGAAGACCAGTATTTGAACTACACTAACAATTGTCACTGCTTCAGTCCACGGAAGGAGCCCAGCTTCTTCCCCCCTCCATACACTGCAACATATACCATTGCAAAAATATGGATTTAACCCCCAAGATATATAGAAACCTGATCATGAATGAATATTCACTCTGAAAAGCAGCTCCAGGTTCAAACAGATATTAGGGCATGCCAGAGATCTAAAGTAACCAAATAAAGACCAGAGAAGACAGATCATCATGAAAACATTTATTGTCATTTCAACAGTTCAAGATGCAATTCAACTATCAGCACTTCACAAAAGTATCTAAAGCACGATACACAGATCTTCGCCAAAATCATTCGGTATTTAAAATAGTAAAAAAAAAAAAAATCCTCAGTTTAAGGTCTTCAGAAGCTTGAATTTATAAAATACAAACATTCTTCAGTGAGAACACTATAAAGCTAAAGCTTTCCCCTACCAGTGTTTTTCTAATTAGTTACACTTTAATATACCCAGTTAATTTTAAGGAAGTTTGTGCTTCACATTTATTTTCTTAATAATTCAAGAAAGCCTTCTGGAAGCATACTTCTTACAAAGTACCACCAACTCTACTGGAATATAGTATCTCAACACTTAACAGGAATGACTTTGGCTCAAATTCAGTCAATAGTAGCTCTCTGAAATAAATACACATTTAAAGACTTGCTGCTTCTTTTAAAGGTTTAATAGAAATTGAAATGTCTTTAATCCCAAATTTGGGACTTTGGAATTAAAGTCCTAAATTAACATGGAAAAAAACAGCTTGCTTTTTTTTTTTTAAACAAAACAGAACAGAATATAGAGCCTGTCTCTTACACAGCAACCACAGAATTAAGAGACAGTTGCTAGGGAAGTAAAATTCAATAACTGTTAGGTTTTACTTCAGTATTAGATGAATGTGAGTTGCTGCTTGCCGTTAAACAGTTATCAGTATACCAGAGTAAGTGTTTGATCACTTTTAAGTACCTGATTATCCAGGATACTAGATAAACACTCTGAAGTCATAATTGCCAAAATATCCTCACAAACACTTTCAAAAAGAAACTTTAATAGCAAAAAATAAGAAATTCCAGGTTCCGTTTCAACAACATTTGGCATTACCTCTGTTACAGCAAATTTTTGCATTAAGATACGCACCCAAGATTCAGGTGTTTGAGCTTCTGAAGGCTGCTAATCTGTGTAGGCAGCTCCTCAATCTGGTTGTTGAAAAAGTTGAGCACTTCTATGTTTCTCAGGTCTGCGATGTTTGCTGGCACAGCTGTGGGAAAGTTTTCATCGTGAGAGACTGCAATTCAAACTAGCTACCTAGACTATAGATGCTCTACTAGCACCCGTCTTTTGCTCTGTTTGTAGTGTCTGACAGTAGAAACAGCATCTAATAGCTAATGCAATAAAAGCAAAGTTTATATCAAAAAAGCCTCCTATCTGGAATCTGTTCTCATTGCTAAGAGCAGTCACTTTGCACTCTTCAGAAAACTACTACCAGCACTGTAAGGTATTTTGACTAACAAACACCACTGCAGAGAGACAAGGACAACAAATGCTCTCATAGACTAAGAGAGAGAAGCAGGTTGTCCGCTTGAGTTCACGTAGCACACGCGGGTCTCAAAAGAGCAGACCCCAAGAGATTCAGATAATTTCATTATTTGAATTGAAAAAATTAATGATACAAGTAGTTACACCAAGACGACAGTTTTATTAAAGGTCTTTAACAGCAAACATGAAATAAAAATTCATTTTTAGCAATAGCCCATTCTGCTTACTGCTTAAATAATCTAGCATCCAAGTTTTTTCCATTTAAGATACAACAAAATTTACAAAAAAAGTAAGTTTAGCCCTAAAAGATGGACTCTTTCAGTTAACCTCCAATGAGTGAATAACTAGCTGATCAATACACATACATGGGTACATTGGATTACCGACAAATCAACATCTGCTTGCTCTCTAGAAACACAAAAAATAATAAAGAAGCACAATATGAGTATGTCTGTACAAGTGAGGTTTAAAAGCTATTTAGATTTGTATCTTTACCCCTTAAACTTAGTAAGATTTAAGCAGACTGCTGAGGTTTACATAAAAAGAGGTTGGCAAATCACCTGCACCAAAGCTTGCACCTGTGTTCGATATTCACCTTGGTTCAGTCTCAACTTTGACTGCATCAGGAACCCACAGAGTGCACATCTAAATAATTACAAGTTTTTATGAGGCCATGATTTTTCTTTTATTTGTTGGCATGAGGCAATCTCAGTCTTGAAATGGAGTCAATAATGTTTACAAAGCAGAACATTATAGTATGTCACATTTACTAGACATTGTGAACAATAACGGGATGCCTAACAAACACTCTAATTACACTACATAAATATTACTGTTGAGGGCCATATTCATTGCAGAAGATTTCTAGCAGACTTTTTTTATAAAGTCATTAAGGCAAATTTGAACATTTAAAAGCCCTCCCTTTGCGGTATTTTCCAACTGGTCCATGCCTATCTGTCACTCAATGACAGCAAGAATTATGTGCCTTCAGAAAGTAAAGGGTAATGTACTACTACTGTTGTTTTAAATTATTCCCTAACAGAAGTGAGGATTTTAATTGACATAATTCAGCTGTTTCCAGCCTCAACATTTCACCAGAACAGTAATTACCAATATTAAAATGTTTTCCTTTCAGAAATTAGACTTTATAATTTGACTTTGATGAGATGCAGTGGACTGGCAAACCATGTTACTGCTCTTCTCAAGCAGATACTATGTTCATGCAAGACTAGTAATCAGAAGTACTAGCAAATGCAGGTTTTAGCTTAGTCAAAGTCTAAATGATACAGAGATCAAATACAATTCTCCTGAAGTTACACTGTTGATGCAATTAATAAAAATTCAGTATGAAGGTTTTGGCATTTTTGACAGTGTAAGAGATTACACGCTCCTAGAAAAAAAAAGCCACTGCAACTTAACATCACAAGTTATGCTAAATGTAATGCAGAGCTCTGTTGTGGGAACACTGAAACAAGAGCCTGACATCTCAGAGGTGACTTACCAAACCTACAGTCAGCTTGGCTGCCTAGGTGTCAACTCTGTGTTTCAATTATTCAGGTTGAAAGCCATCACCAGATGATAAAGAAATTAAGATGTTACCCAAGACACCAAAATTTCTCAAAGCCAACTGAAAAAAAGTACATCTTACACCAAGGACCATACACTATCACTACAAAGAGAGGAAGCCCATGAAACTTTTTTGATTGTGCTGTGAGGCTGGACTACAGAAACTGTCAGACTATAGAGACAACTTGTTAGTGCTACCCTCATACAAGGAAAGCCAGCGATACCTGACATGCATTTCAGTTGAAACAGTGTTGGTTACAGGCACCTTACATTTAGTCAGTCCCATTCACAGTGGATTTAGTTCCCTAATGACCTCTTGCATCACAGAGTAGCAGCAAAGCTGTTCTGTGTCTGTGAACAGACCACAAGATGGGGACGAGTACCCTCCAAGGAGCCTGACAGAGTCCAAACAATAAGTGACATCAAGCAAAAAGCTGGACCCAGTTACTGAGCTACCCTGAACTACTGACACTGATTTAGTTGATGCATCCTTTCAAATACCTGTCCAAACCAGCTTGTTTCCCATCCTTAAGAAAAAGGGAATTCTTAAGCTTGTATCTCACTTCTGACTTAAGCTAGGAGACTGCAGGGAGAAAAAGATTCATTACAAGGAAGAAGGTGAATGATGATCTTAATTAGAAATAAAATAAAAAAACCAAACACAAAACAATCAAAAAAAAGCCCCATGAGGCTACCTGGAAAAAGATGACATCTAGACAGGAAGAAAATGGCTTCTAGAGATTTGTTCACAAAGATTACACTTGCACTGAAGATCACAGCAGAGAACTCTAGTGTCAATGGGTTACTACACAGTTGAAGAGTCCCTGATTCTATCTGCTTACCTGACTTGCAACCATGGGGCAAAACCTCAACTTCCACTGCCTAGTTTATCAGAGGTTTTAAATTTGGTTTTCTTTGTGAGGGCACAGGTGTGAATAAGCGTCCCTAGAGAACAATAGAAGCTGTGCCCGTGCACACTGTCCACTAAGTTTCTGATATATTTGTATAATTGCCACATGCTGTACTTTATGTTATAAATTACACTTAGGATAATTTATATCATTATTTTCTTCAAGCTGTATGAAAAGCTGCATGGGTAAGCAGGCTAAAAAGGCTAAAAATTTAGCAAAGGATTTGGATAAATTACTTTGTGTCTCACCCTGTTAAATGAAAGTAAAAAGCCCTAATCCACAATTGTATTTTTTCGTTTGGATGGAGGGGCTGGAGGTATTTAGTGAGACAGAAAAACAGAAGAGTAGGCTTGTGGTAGTGGAAAGAGGACCTTTTCCTGTAACAGCTTATTTTCTGGTTCAACAATTCAGATGAATGAATGCTCTCTTGGATTCAAAGAAAAACAGAAGACTGAAATTAACTCCTGTACTGGTCTTGTAGCTAAACTGCACAGATCCAGCACCTTCAGGTCTAAAGATCAGCAGTGGTCAAGCAAGGTTGACTAGGCATATAATGTCGTCTGTTCTGAACTTTACACGAGTAAGTGCATCCCGACTACCGTCCCACTGTTATGCTGCAAAATTCTTCCCAGATATATAGCAGACTGCAAAATATCAAAAAATTCATGTTCTGGCAATACTGAGTTCCACTCAAGTCACCTTCTCATGATGAGCTGTGAGAGTGAACTGTCAGCATCCTGGTTCCATTCACCCACATATTTACAGTACGATCCACAGTGTCTTAACAACTCTTCTAAGACCATCTGCTGCCCAGTGTCATTAACAACTAAACTCCCCCTCAGCAAATGCTAGTAAAATTTGGCAGCCCAAAGCCTTTGCGTTCTCCTGTGAAGCTTCAGTCACATCATGAAGCCCCATTCATATTAAGTCTCACTTCACAAGACCAGGAGCAGCTTCCTTCCCCGTGTTCAATACTGGAAATTGCATACGGTGATTCACTATGTCAGCTATAGACTTCACCTTGATTTCAAGAGCTTGGTTGAGAGTAAGAGTCTACAGGCTGCACACCAAGGAATAAGAGGCTCCTGGAAATAAGGACTGTCAGCTTGTTATACTTGAAAGCATTTACAAACAAACATGCTTTGTTTTGCCCTGAAGCTAGTGGCAATTGTTTAGGCAAAAATATATTCTCATCAGAGCAGCCTTTCACTCAAGGCAAGTTATTCCTACATAAGCAGCAGCTGTTCAGAACTTCTGATATGATTTCCAAAACATACATAAGAAGGATTAAATCCTACTATTCAATCCCTATACCTCCACACCTAAGTATCCTGGATCTGGACTTTAGTTCTCTCTCTACATCAAGAGCCAGAAGCCAACACTAAACATCTAGCTTTACTAGAGGGCTGATGTTGCCCTCTGTTGGAGAGCAGATACTAAGTTAGATGGACCGTTTATCCGAGACAGCTATCATGCACACACTAAGAACCTTTAAATCAGTCAGAGCAGCTTGGACATAAGCGTCTCAGACGTAACCCTTTCTCATGAAGCAGGAAGTCAAGTGGTTCTCATACTACTACCTATAACTGACATCTAGATCCAGCTCCTTTTCTATACCCAACCTCTGACAAAGGAGGATGAATACAGAAAATGGAGGAGAAGAAAAGATGATGCATTTTTCCACCCTCCAGTTGTTCCACTCTGCAATCATTCATCTAGATTTCAATACAAGTCCTCTTGTGGTGGCAGGGCCCTTGATACAGCTGAAAATGCAGAGACTTCAGAAAGTCTCTATTTCTGCAAGTGATCTCCAGGATTATTTCTCTTAAAGTTTCTGTGAAGCACTGGAAAACAACAGGAATACTCACAGCTTTGAAAGTAAACAAACTCAGGTGTTTGCAAGATTAAGTCTCCATTTGCTTTTTATCTAAAAGATGAAATTTAGTCTGTTTTTTTGTGTTTAGCAGGGACCAACATGAAATCAAACATTTCTGAAAACACTCTTAATAAGAGAGACCCATATAAAAATTTCCTTTACAATTTAAAACTCAAATATAAAAAAATTTTGACAAGGAAGCTCAGATGAAAAAGGTGACAAGAGCCAATAAACTACTCAATTGGACAAGTGAACTGATTTATTAAATATCATAGTTTCCATGAGAGGAACACACAGTATATAAACAGAGTTAAACACTTCAGTTCATTTATACCTTAATACTGAATGTTCAAAACAAACATTGTCCCACTGCTGCTTGGAAAACAGTATCTGTAATACTTGCCTATTCATAAAACTGCATGAGTAAGCATACGATCTCCTCAATAAATATGATTCAAAGGCTACAGAAAACCTCCCATTGAATTCAATGGGTTTTGAATCGGACAGCAAGTGAAATAAGCATTTCAAGCATTTAAAATATGATTAGTTTCTTTGGCATCCACACCTTTAAAAACTTTAAGCTGCAGAATCCCTGTTTTTTCAGAATGTTTCTTTAGTTAATGAAGTAATTTTGCAGTACATGATGTTCAGTAGTACTCCAAACCTTTACAGGTCTAAGAGAATATTTATTCAGAAGAGCTATTAAAATAGCACTACCTGTCAGAGAAGAGATTTATAAGCCTATGCCAGTTTCTCATTAAACTGTTCCACTTACAAGCTGGTCAAGAGTCTGAGTAAAGAGAACTCAATACAGACCTTCGAGAGTGCGATCAGTCCATTGTAGATCCCAGGTAAGGTTTTCTAGCCAAGAGCAAGACCCTATTTCTTAAGCCTACAGTAAAACCTGTGGGCTATACAATATAATAAACCCAGTTCTCCCGACTGTTGCTAATCCAATTAGCATCAACAGGAACTTTTCATGAGTAAGGATCCCTTAGACTAAAGGTCATAAAGACATGAAATGTTACTCACATTTCATGGGGGAAGAAGTATTTAGAAATACTAAATATATAATGCATTCTGTGCATCCAATATAACTGTACTCATAGAGCTCGAGTCATGTTTAGATTAATTCGACAAGGGTTCTGTTATATTGAGAGAGAAGCAATCAGCTTCACCAAAATGAAAGAGGAATTAGCAGAGGGAGAACACAACAGTTTTCATTTTAAATATTCATAAGCGTGCTGATATCATACTTGGCAGTTAACTGAAGAGAATCCTGATCCCAACTGAAGCACACAGTACTTAATTTACGCATTACGTAGCTCAAGTTTCTCCTTTTGTCCTCCCCTCACTTTCTTCCAAAGGTGGATACTAACCTTCCTCACACTTAAAACATTAAAAACAAACTTCTCTCCTTAATCTTCAGCTCTTTCCACAGACCAGCAGAGTTCTTTTTTGCAATCATCCAGAGAAGCACTGCAGTTATGAAAGTGTTCTTATGAACATGTTTAAATTATGCTGCAGCTCACTTATGTACTACTGTGCTAACAAAGCCATTTATCAACAAATAGTTTTAATTTAGAAGCCAGAGTTTAAGTAGAAGTGCTGTGAGCACAAGAAAGACTGAGAAGAGGCCGGGAATCAAATGACATCTACTGAAGACAAAGGACAAATCTGTTTTTCTCTGAGAAGAAAATGCAAGATGTGCTCCAGAGTTTGTAGAGACATACTAGAAACCAGGGGCTGAGGTTAGGAAGCGATTACTAGTGAGTCTCCTTCAGGCGTTTAAGTTGTTTAAGCATGGTTTCACACTACTGCACGGTAGCCGGCTTTAGTTAAATCAAACCAGATGAAGTTCAGCACATTCCCCTTCCCCTCCCTCAATATTCTCTTTACTTCAGTCTATTTAACATGCTTTCTGCAGTTTACAAGAGGGACTAACCAAAGATGCCCTGAACACCAGGTCTTTGTAACTAATACTATAAGTATCTGTTGACCTCACAGGTCAAGGTCACTCCAGCCTCTTACTCAGAAATGCCAACTTTTAAATACTCTATACCTGGCAAGAGTATTTCCAACAATTTTACATTACAGCCTGTACGTACACATGGAGAAAGATCGCTTATATAGGGCTTCCACAAAAAAAATTACAGCCATTTTAAGCCACTGGTAGATAAGCGAAGAGACAAGAAATTTGTACTAAAATATGTCAGAAAACATTGAGACTTAGAAAAAATTAGTTAATGTGTTTACAGATGCCTTTTAATAAGAGAAGAACAGCTTCTGAAGAATTATGTTAAAAACAAGTGATTTGCATCTAGTGCTGTATTTAATATGTACGCTTACTTATGATGCAAAACTGACTTTGTTGCCATACAGCAAAAACTTTGACAATTTAATTTATGCATAAATGGGGGTGGTTTCAGCATGCAATCGTTATACCATTAAAGCACAAAACTCTTTCCTAAATTATTCTGCTTCATTCTCCCAAAGCTTCTTAAACCCAAAATTTGTATTATTTAAAGCTAAAATGCTCTACCATCTGTACTTTGTCAGAACCAAAGCTTTGGGCTTGCTTCAAGGAGGAAAAAAAGCTAACAAGGTATTTAATATAAACATTTGTGTAGAACTCAGATGTCACAAATTTAGTAAGGCATATGCATAGGGATCTCCTTTTCCCTCCTTCTCACATCCCCCTGTGCACTGCAATCATAAAGATATTTCCCTTCAGAGATCCTCACACCAGAAATAGGAAGTAAAAAAACAAATCAAAATATATAACCAAAAAAGAAAAGCTTACAGTTAATTTGAAGCACCACTCCCAAGCACAGTTGAGAGGCCACTCTCAGGCAGAAATCTTGTGCTTTGGACACAACCCTGGTTTCACCGCATAGATAACTTACTTGCGCCATTTTGGGGTATATCATGTCAGTACGAGAGCATGGAATGACTTACCAGAAGGAAGCAAAGGCAGAAGCAAAGTAGAGAAGAACACAAGAAGCAACGAAGAGTAAAGAGTATATGGGCATCTAGTTCCCTCCAGAAGTCAAGTTTGCTATATAAATAACCTGATACCAGGCAAAATGCAGAGTGTCAGACAATAGACAATACCAGTGGGAGACACTATAACACATTTCAGCAGTCTGGACAGGACAAAGCAGCTAGACTGGGAAGGCATTCAGGACAGACAGATGCAGTGTTGCTATCTGCCCCTGGACTATCTCCAATGCATCTCGGTATACACGGCAGCCAGAAAGGTGACTTATAAAGGAGATGTCCTAATATAAAAATGACACCAAGGGATTTTAGCAGCATGTTAAATAAGATCAACGACACAGTCAAGAGGGTTAACAGTAATGAAAGGACAAGCTCCTGTGCTGGTCATGCATAGAGAGCAAGACAATCTAGGAGACGGTAGAGCGAAGAAGCAGTAAGCTGTGCGAGCATTTAAAAAAAAAAAATAAAAGGGGAAAAGTTTTGAACTGCTCTGCTGGAAGAAGGCGAAATGCACAAGGATGATAAAGGGTGGACACGTGGCTCTCAAAGGAACAACAACGAGACACAGCTATTCTGACAGGATCAGAAAGTGAACTCAAACAAAATTCAGGTGTGGAAATGGGAACCAGCAGAAAAAAACCTAATGGATCATCTCAGAAAAAGGAAAGAACTAAAGATGAGTAAAGGATTACACTTGAGAATCAAGGAAGAAGCAGTGGAAAGAACATAGGACAGTACAGGACAGCAGCTCGGAGGAAAGGGAGAGGAGGACTGAACGTGACATCAGGTAATACAGGGGAGGTTTGATAAAGAAAATAGTTGTTCCTGATTTCTCATCATTCAGACATTTGATAACACTGGGCAAGGAATCACAGCACAAGAGCAAAAGGATAGAAAAAAAAAAAAGTCATCAGGAGTGAGCTATGAGTAGCAGACAACTTTTGAGAACATTTAAAAGCAGCACAAGAATACGGTGAAGCTGATGAGCACAGGATCACCTGAGGTTAAGGAGACTGAGGAGAATAGCAAAAACTAAGCTGTGTCCACCACCACCTACCAGGCAGGCTCAATCACTACCGGGAGCATAAGCATCTTCCCACAAAAGAAACTGCTAAAGCTATTTAAACAGTGACCTCTAATGGACAAATCATATAATGCCGGTATTTCCACTGACGGCAGAAACACTCATGGACTCCAGGTACGACCAGATAATGACACAACAGCTACAATCTCTGAAAAGATTCTCCACATGATTACAACATCAATTAGTCACCTCTAGTAGGCAAGTCAAATAACTGTTACAGCAGTCACAAGTCATCAAAAACTTGCAGCATACCCTAAAAATAAGTGGAAATAAAACATGTCAAGGTGGCAGCGCAGTAGTTGCACGTGTACTGATGACCAGCAGCGGTACCTGCTGTCAATGCTGAAGTAACCTTTACCATCCCAGCCTGCTTTCCAGTCACGTCTTCCCCTCTGCGCACTCCTGGGCTGGATTACAGTTAACCTGAGCTTCTGAAAGCTTTTCAAGCACACCTCCTCTTCATCATGTAGTACAAGGACTCTAATTGACAAACTTATCAGTGTACCAAGTAAGGATATTAAGTGCGACTATATTAGGATGTGAAATTTTGTATACACTAAGTAGCTGGAGAATACCTTGAGTTAGCCTAGCTATCAAAAGACTAGAAGTTTCAGTACCACTTCATACTTAATGGAAAAATAATTCATAAAAGCTGCTCTACAAGGGAAAAAAAAAAAGGTCAGATAAGGCATAAACCACAATATACATGCTCAGTTTGTTTTAAAAATAGGAGTTTCTCTGTTGCTAATTCTAATCCAGTTATTGCTCACTTACAAATCTAGTGACATAAGTGGACCAAAAGGTGAAGCCTAATCTACCCTGCTGACTGCAGTTTGAGTCCGCAAAGGTATGGGTTTTTTTCCAGTCAAAGGCAGCCATTTGGTGTTCTAGTGCAGCCAATTTATAAAAAAGCTAAGCCCTCAAGACAATGTGATACACAAACCTTATTCCCAGCTGGACAAAACTCTCTCATACTCACTCATCTATTTTACACTGTCTCACAGTGCTCCAAACCATTCTGCTTGAAATGACTTGAGGCAAGTCCCAGAGTAGAAAAGCCAAGCTTGGCAATATGCCTTTCCTCTCCCTGACCTGGGCTCCCTGGACATCCTAGTATTCTGCAATTCCCAGCCTGTCTCCCAGAACCATTACAGAACCACAAACTCTAGCTGGAGGTTTGAACAGAGTAGGAAAAATTCCTACACCAGACCTACACCAACACTTTAAGTTCACTTTCACCCCATTCAAGGGTGTCAGAAAGAGTAAGTGGCCAAGAGTGCTGCAGACTTCAAGAGAAGTTACATTCCACTTGAACTTGGGTGAAGCAGCCCTAAGTAGAAGTGCAGAAAACAACAGAATGGATACCCATGAAAGTTATTACTGTTGCACAGAAGATGCAGAAATAATATTTGTGATTGACCAAACTGATCAAGCGTGGTTTCTACAGATGTCCTGTGGCTCCAACTCCCTTCATACCACTCCAGCACAGCTTTCCTAAATCCCTACCACTATTCATGTCCTATTAACGATCCCACTAAGCAGGAGGTAAATGTCACCTGTATGTACCCCAGCTACCATCAAATGACATGGAACAAAACCAATTTGGTCATATCTACCCAAATTAACCCACCCCACTGGAAGGCAGATCTCTATCAGTCAGCCACTCATTTCCACAAATTTGAGGAACATTTGTCAGGACTTCTATTCCATTTATTTTGATGTTAGCCAATGAGTTCAAAAGACAGCTGGGTCACGGTCAGACAACCTATGCAGGCTAATAGCATGAGCATGACTGTCTTTAATATTGCTTCTCAGATGTATACTGGATAGAAGGCTTTACATCACTAAATGATGGAATGAAAAACTCCCAGTACAATATATAGAGACACTGGCCCATATGTCTACATTAATTAACTAAAAAAACATAATTACTCATTTTCTCCCTCTGCTTTCAACTGGATTGTCACGGGAGACCCCCAAACTGGAATCATCCCAGGTTTTATGCAGCAACTGGTTCAACAAGACTGTAGAATCACAGCTATTTAGCTTCCCCTAGAGTTTTGCTTCTGATTTTGAAGCACAAGAAGTTCTCATCAAGCAGTAAAGGACAGACTCAACTGTTTCAGAAGTTAACTATAGCAGAAGCAGCCAGTTCAAGACTCCTCCACTAGCGCAGCACCAGACAGCTGAAAAAATCCATCCTAATATTCTTCAGAAAAATCAATGTGGATTTGAGTACTTCTGATAATGAATGATCTAGACATGCAAATGCACAAGCATCAGCCATATGAATAGCATACTAAAAACACTAACAAAAACCATGCCACAGAAATATTCTAAGCAGTATGATGGATTTAATAGTGCGGTCCTCATACTTGCTAAAGAAACTTTACTTTTAATACAGTTTGCTGGCAAAAATATGAACTATGGTCACATAAAATTATGCATATCCAGTTTTTACATGTATTTATTCTTCCAGATAGACATATTTACTCTAAACAACAGAAAAAAGGCAAGCAGAACACTCATTTAAATGGCAGAAAACTAGCAGAAGATGCTAATATGACCTTAGTGTAGCATGTCAAGTGTCACTGCCACCAGCTTCCTAGTCATTTTAAGAACAATCTACTAAGACAATTAATTACACAGCTTAAGAGATTAGGTCAGCAGTGTCAAATACGAGACTATGAACTTGAAATTTAGCCTTTTAAAAATGTGTGCTGTCTATTTAAATGTCTACATCAATTTGTGAAAGAATAGCAAGTTTCAGAATTGATGAGTTACTTATCAGGAGAAGCAGTGGTTTTACCTTCCCATAAAAGAAACCCAACGTAGCAATTAGAAAACCTGACAGAATCCCTTGGCTGAGAGAACAGACATACTTGCGGCCTACTGATCTAAGGGCTACTTTAGAAGAAAACAGTAATTAAAAGTTGAGATTTATTATAACACAATTTTAGAACAGTGGCAATCCTTAAACTGGTATTTTGAAAACTAAAACTGTTTTAAACAAATGGTGTGCTCTGGGTTTTTCTTGAATTGTTAAAGTCAACCTGAACGCATCCTTCTTGGACACCTCCTATTACCGTATCTTTTTCCTCCCCCAGTCAGGTCTACAGCTAAGACTCATAGCTAGGACATAGGTTAGTTACTTCGCTTTTCACTCTGGTGCTCATGCTGAAGCATGTCACCCTCCCCAGGCTCAGTTCTCAGACAGCCAAGTTTACCACAGTTCAAGTCTCCTTGCAGAAGTTTCAGCCTGTCTTCTCTTCCTCAGAGCAAGGCTGATATCGGCTACCTGCCCGGCCAGTTGTATGTTCAGCTGAACTCACCCTTTAGCTACGTTTAAGATTTGTAAGGTGTCACATGGAAGAGATGATTAAGTCCTTGGAAGTGTGTTAGCTTTCAAAAGTTGTAGGATTTTCACAAATCCCAGGGAACGAATAGTCAAGTTTACCAAGAGTAATGCTTACAACTCATTTCATCCTTGTGCCAGGTAAGCAGACATGCAACAGAAGATACCTCAGGAAATAATCGGCACCAGACAGAAGTTCTGCCGGGCAGCTCTAGATACCCAACTTTGGATAAGTTGAGTTGTCCCACCACAAGCATTAGACAGAGGTCTGCAGAATGAACTGCTATCTCAAGGTTCTCATAACCCTCCAAAAGCTGCAGAGAAAGTTGAAGAGGCTGGATGCAATTAACCACCTTGCTTTTAAGCAGCTCAAGTTCAGAGACAGGCATCTCCTTGCAGTGACCTGAGGGAACACAAAAGCCACCAGTGGCCCTGTAGACAAACTCCATCAGTGGCTGATAACAGATGCCAGAGGGCAATATGCTCAAAGCGAGTTTACCATGATGCTTTCCCAAAACAGTCTCTCCGCTCCCAGCTATTCATAACTTCATGACCTTCTAAAACCAGCTGTGTGTCTAATAGCAATGCTTATGATTTCCCCTGCCTGGATTTGCCCATGAATTTACTCATTGATCATCATTTACATGTTAGATGGCTGGACATTGCTGGTCATACTTATAAAACAAATGGAGATTTCTTTGAAAACTATAATAGGGACAAAAACAAGTAGCAAGATGTCAGTCTAGAGGACACTGTACAATCAGAAGCAGGGCCTAGAATAACTAATTCATACTTCTCACAGCCACTCACATAGTGCCCATAATTTTATCTATTTACTACAACAAATCCTTTAAGCTACACATTAGTACCCAATAAACTGCATCTGGAGTAGAAGTGGTTATGTACTAAAACTAAGAATATTTTCGTTATTTCTTCATGCTTAATCCTCTGCAAATGCTCATAGCCTAAGTGAGATTCTCATATTAATATATATGTTTCAAATAACACATACTATCTTACAGCTGGTGCAGCAAGTAGTTCAGAGTTCAATAGGTTGGGTTTTATTGGTTTGTTTGTTAGCGGTTTTTTTGTTTATGTTTGTTTGGCTTTTAAACCCATCTCAGTTTGTAAAGCTTTCCTTGGGTATAGCCTGGCATGTGCCAAGGCACCTACCCAGTTATGTCCTCAACACGCACCCCCTTTGGTGGCTCCATTCCCCTCCCTGTTTCACGGACTCTTAAAAAATTCAGTTCCAAAAAGGGAAGAACTGGTTGAGACAGAAATACACTGGCACGTGCAGAGAGCAGACAAGGACAAGCACATCAACAAGAACACTTTCCTTCTCTTCAGAAGGCGCACAGTAACAGAGATCAGATGAAACTCACTGCTTGTATTTCAAGAACCAAGAAGCAGGAACGTTTGCACAAGACACTGATGGGTAAGCCCAAAACATTCTACAAAAAAATATTTTTTTTTGCCTTGCAAAAGTCAGTCTGATATCTGCCTCCACTAAATTAAGTCTCACATTTATGTTGTTCTCATAACATGCTATTCACCAACACCTCACTTAAGGCCTTTACTATGGGAAGTGGGATCCACTAGGTAATAACTGAAGTTGGTGTGTGAAGTACAAGCAAGAGACAACTTACACTCGAAAGATTTTTTTTGACAGAAGTAGACTGCTTGACTTTCATGCCTGAAGCTCACATATATTTGATTATAGGTATAATGCAGTTGAGTTGTAATTTATTTTCACTCACTTCAGTTAATTATCCATCTACTAAAATGCAAACTATATATTTCTGATACAGTTAACATTCAAAAGTCCTCACCTAAACATAAGGAATTCAGAGCCATGATAGGGAATGGATTTTTGGCTGAACTGGTAACAGGAATGAGAGATACAGATGTTACAGTATGTGGCAGGTCTGTACTGAAGTTGGAAAGGCATGTTGAACATGGCTGCTAAGCCACATCCTCAATCTCTTTATTAGTGCTTCACCAAGAAGCACTCTTAACAGTGACATTGCGCTCTGCTAAAAAATAAAAATAAAAAAATCAAAATAGCAGTGTCAGCTTTTCAATATTGCTCAACTGCCTGTAATGAAGTCCAAAAACAGGAGTATACTTACTTGTAAGCTTGTTGTGACTCAGAACCAGCTGTGTGATATGAGACAAGGTAACTGCAAGTGAAGAGAGAAAGAAGTTAGTTTATGGACTTGGCAACTGAGAGCTTGTATCTATTTTAGCTACAAAAGAAGCAAGTTATTCTCTCCACTCCAGTAACTCCACATTCATGTGCACTGTCACAATAAACAAGACAAGCTCAAGACTAAAGGACATATCCAGCCACTCCTCTGCCCCTTTACTTCTCTTTTCTGTTACTGCATCAAACACAACTTGAGCAACAAGCACGGCTGCCTCCCAGCAGAGGTCTGGTTCTGGGCACACAAACACCTTTTTATTTTCACCCTTTAAATCCTTCCTGAGGAAAAACTGATAGGTACTCCAGCATTTATCCCAACAGAACACATGCCACACGAGCAATTACATTTCCACATGTTCCCAACTCATTATTATGCTAGACTTAAGTCCTAAGTACCAACAGCTGCATTTACAACCTTGCATCCATGAAGCACAGTAGCAGACTAGTATCGTTGTTGTGTGTCAAACAGCCAGGTGACCACATGCAATATTTACTCAAATTAATTGAATGATCTGATTGATCAAAGCCCCTCAGATTCCACCTTATTGAACAAACGAGTGTGGAGCACAGGGCAGCTACAGAGACCAGCACTCTCCCTACCTTTCTTTATCCTTCACGTTTCTTCTTGCCTACTTCCACCCTCCACACCAACATTGCTTCCCCTAGAAGCTCCATAGCCCACAGTTGACAACAGTATCTAATCAGAAAAATAAGCTAAATAGTCAGAGGAGAAACTTGCACCTTGAAGGAGTTCTCAAACATCTTCCCTCTCCCCGTATAAAGTTTGCTGTATTTTATTGGAACTAGAAAAATTGAGAGATTTTCCTCCCCTACATCTTTTCCTTACTTCCAGCCTAGCCTCTTCAAGACAGCTGTAGAAACTACCTTGCTCACCCTCCTAGGTAGCTGGACACTTTTCCTGCCTGAAGGATACCTGTAGAGCTACGTCTCTTATCCCTCAGAGCTTTTCTCAAGCAACAAACATCACTAATGTTAGCCCAGAGACAGCCCACGGGCATCTTGCTGCCTTAGGGAATGAAGATATCTTGGAGAGCATGTGTGAAAACCGGGCCTGCTAATTAATACTTACTAAATTGCAAGTTGGAGGAAACAGCTTGGAGAGCTTTTACTTACTGATATAGCAACCAGTTTCAGCTAACCCTTGAAAGCTCGTGACTTAACACAGGCAAATACAACCTGTTAGCAGAATGAAAGCAGTCACCCAAACACAGAAACAGAAAATTCAGTGTGTGGGGGGGGAAGCCTCACCACAGTTCCCTGTGCAATTGCAGGTTGTGGAGGAAGGAAAGGCAGGGAGGAGAAAGGAAGAAACAGTGCACCCACCCTAAATTTCTCCCAAAATATGAGCGCTCTAAGTACTGCCTGTACCACCTCACAAAGCAGAACAGGAAGACAGAAGCCGATAGAAAGTCTGTAAAGAGTACCATAGAAAAAACAGCACTAAAGGTCAGACAGGAGCAGCCACCTCCACAAAATGCTCTAAGCTTTAAAACAGAAAAGGCACATCAGCACCTGAACCACAGGCAACCACGGAGCTGAAAGACACGCACAAGTCTGTGGGGACAGATGGGATCCACTTGAGGGTACTGAGGGAGCTGGCAGAAGCGCTCACCAAGCCACTTTCCATCATTTGTCAGCAGTCCTGGCAAACTGGGGAGGTCCCAGTTGAGTAGAGGCTAGTGAATGTGACGCCCATCTACAAGAAGTGCTGGAAGAAGCATCCAGGAAACTACAGGCCTGTCAGTCTGACCTTGGTGCTGGGGAAGGTTATGGAGCAGATCATCTTGAGTGCCATCGCACAGCATGTACAGGACAACCAGGCAATCGGGCCCAGCCAGCATGGGCTTATGAAAGGCAGGTCCTGCTTGACTAACCCGATCTCCTGCTGTGACAAGGTGACCCACTTTGTAGATGAGGAAAAGGCTGTGGATGTTGTCTCCCTAGACTTTTACTAAAGCCTTTGACACCATTTCCCACAGCATTCTCCTCAAGAAACTGGCTTCTCATGGCTCGGATGGGTGTACTCTTCTCTGGGTGAAAAACTACATGAGGAAAGGTTCAAATTCAGTTTGTACATCCACCAATATAACAGGCCTTTCTCAACTCTTTTCTGCCTATGAACCACCTCTTCTATGAAGATGATCTGACTTCTATGAATGATTACTTGTTAACACGAAGGCTAGACATGTCCATGGTTACAAAAATATACAAACTCTTTAAGGCAGTGGTAAAGGAAGTAGTCCCGATCGTCCCTGTGCCCCATGAAGTGAGACACCCATTTAAAGCATACAAATCAGAACAAAAACTCAAAGACTTGAAGAAGTGTTTAGGATTTTCTGTTTCTAAGCTCAAGATGTAATTCAGTATTTAAAGGAATAACCATACCAAATAATGTTTGTAACTCCTGCCAAGACGCCAGCTTACGAAGAGATACCACTTTCATGTGACTTATTTGCACCACAGAAGTATAAAGTCACTGAACTGCACCAAGTGCTAGACAGCAGCACACATGAAGTACCTGCTCTGGATCACTTACAAACTGAACTAGGAAACAAAAGAGTAAAAAAAGGAAGTGTTTTACTAAGAGAACTGGGACAGACCCTGACCTAATCCGCGTTTACGCACATGGGGAAGCTTTCCTGACATAGTTTCACCATTTCTATACGTGGGACGCTTACTCAAGGGCAATTAAGCTTTGGGGCTGCAGGCCTGGGTCTTCTGAACATCAAACGATTCACCCTGAGTGCCAGTCCCCCGGGATTCAAAGGGCACTGCGATTCCCACAGGGGAATTACTATAACCTCTCTACGATGCTACCAGAGGAGCTACTAAACACTAAGCAGCAGCTCCTTGAGGACAGCAGACCTCAGATGCCTTGTTAACATTAGAGTAATTAGCATAGAGGCGATAAGTTATTTTGATTTCAAGAATGCACCAAATATCCATACTGAAGTTTGAGCGTCAGGATACTACTGTTTCCCAGAGCAATTTACATGCATAGTAATTACAAATTCTCATTATGGTCCCAGTGTCACTATTGCTTCACAACAGGGTGGGTCAAGGGAAGAACATTTAAACTCTTCCCTTTTGGCCCTAGTATCTTTCATATACTGCTGCCACGCACTGCAAGTTAGCTTTACAGAAAATATTTATATGACAAGACTTATTTTTTTTTTTTAAAAGGAACAAAAAAACCCAAACCAGGAAGACTCCAGAGACCTTGCTGAACCACGATAAGACATTTTCTGTCCCACTGGAGGAAGTTAATGCAGGATCAGCATTCCAGTATCGTACAAAACTTACAAGTAGCCTGCCCCTCCATCTTCTGTGCTTTGGTTATTTTAGGAGCAGACAATTATATCAACACTAACTTTCTGATAAAAAAAATTCTAGGCATGTTAATTCCTACCACACAAGCATGTACTTTATGTAAAATATGAATAGCTTACAGATGGAATGATAATGAGAACAAATTAACACTTACAGAGTAAATAGGATTTCATCCAATATCCCCTCCCTGACAACAAGACAACTTGAGACATCTGCTGCTCTGCAATTTGGGGAAAATAATTCCTTAATTCATAGCTTCCCCATATCGACCTCTTAAAGATAAATAAATCAGAGATTAGAGACTGGTCCCTACTCCAAGAACAATTCCGTAACTGTTGATAGCTGTTTGAAGTTCTACCAACAAATGCCCTAACCTCAGGCTCGGGAAAAGGCGCATCCTACTTGCTGAACCCAGTTGTTCGCCCTACAGCTATTAATGGTCTCCACCATTACCTGTCCATATTGAGTGCTTTGTAAACAAATACGATCTATTTATTTTCACAATATGGAATTAAAAAAACCACACATCAGAACACTTCCACAGGGCAAGACATTTTTTAAAACTATTCATGGGTAGATGCACAAATATAGTATAGCTGTGCTCACAAATGGCATAACATTTGTTCTATCGCATGTCAGAATAATAAGGAAAGCCTTTAAACTTTAAAACTGTTTCACATGGTCTTTGCAGTAGTGTGATGAGATAAAGCACAGAACACCTAGACCAACGAACATTTTTAGTCTCAAGTGAAGTTTTTTTTCCTACAGAACATCTTTGAAAAGAGTTTTCTCATATTACATTTTCTAAACCCTCAAAAATTCAGACACTCTGAAGGTCTGTAGCCCATTTCTAGTTTGTACTTTAAGTCATTAATAGAAAACATGGAAGTGCCTGGATTCGAGGAATATTCCAAAAATAGAACTCAACTTCTAATGACAATAATGAACTCCTGAGCGAGCAAGCAGCAGCTCCGGGACTAGTGAACTCTTCTTTGTGAATCTGAACACCACATTATATACAAGCTGATAACTCCACTCTCCGTTTACTAAACACAAAGGCAGGAAGAGATGTAGAGATTGACAAGCTTCTAGATCTTAGCTAGTTTAAGACAGTTTCAGACACCAAGTGTCAATCTCCATCCAGATAGGAAAAGTATTTCATTGATTTGGAAAGAGACATTGGTATTTGACAGAGGCAAGTTTAGTCTGTTTTGTCTCTCCCACAACTGCTACAGAGGGTGGAAGGCAAGGCAAAAGAAAATACAAGTGGCTGCCCTGTATTGTAGCAAGTCATTTACTAGACCAGAAAGAGAGTCTGCAAGAGATTCCTACCCAAGGCAGGAATATCCACCAGGGCATATCTTCCCCTTTCCCATTTATCCTGTCTCCCCCTATATAACACCACAACAACTAGGACGACACAGACATTCACTCACTCCCCCTCACCCCACCTCAGGAGGATAGGGAGAAGAGGGAGAAAAAGGGAAAAAAAAAAAACAACTGGTGGATTGAAATAAAGACAGTTTAACAGAGAACAACAAAAGAGAAAATAATAACAAAAATGGTAAAAGAATATACAAAATGAGTGATGCAATAAAATTGCTCACCACCCAATGACTGACTGCCCATCCCATCCCAAGCAGTGATTGTGGATTACTGCCCCCATTTATATACTGAGCATGACATCTATGGTACGTTATATTCCTTTGGCAAGCTTGTCCTGCCTGTGCTCCCTCTCAGCTTCTATGGGAAGCTGAAAGAGTCCTGGACTTAATATAAGCATTACTTAGCAACAATTAAACCAGTATGTGTTATCATCAACATTATTCTCACACTAAATCCAAAACACAGCAGCTACTAGGAAGAATATTGACTCTATCTTAGCTGAAACCAGGACACATAATATCTTCGCTAACTCTATGTGAATTAAATTAAGCAAGCTTAAATACGAGTCCACTAACCAGTCCGCAGCAAGTACTCAAATATGCAGCAGGACAAGGTTATTCTTGAAGAATAATCAAGAGTACAAGGATCAGCTTTACTTTAAGAGTCACTGGCCACTGGGGGAGGCGGGGGGGCGCATTCACAACCATTAAATAATTACATGAGACAAAATGCCTATCAGGGGCTATTGAACACAGTAACTTAGGAGTATCCTCCAACCTAGTAAGTCCTTAAACCTCAAATGTCCAAAACCAGGGAAAACACCACCAAAATGTTCCCTCCTGTCATAACCCAATCTTACCCTTATCTCTGAACATCTACTGGTGGCCTTCATTAAAGACAAGATGCTGTGAAAGAACAGTCACTGGGCATGAATCATGATGGTTGTTTTTAACAAAGATCTTTATTTCATGGAAAAAACAAAGTTTCTGAAAAGGCAAGCTTTAACTCTGCTCTGCACTGGGAAGATATCCAACAGACCTATCAGGGAAGGCACCAGGACAGACTCATTTAGCTTGCCTGCCAGTTCTGAGAGCCAGACAAACCCAAAACACCCAATCTGTACTAGAAACAACCATTCATTAGGAGTCAGATGACAGGGCTAGAAAACAAGCATGTTTAACGTTTTCTCAAACCATGACCTAAAACTCAGACATATTACCTACTCATTACTTTTTCAAAGGCACATTTGAACGGTAATTCCTTCTACTGATGGAAAGCAGCAAATACCTTGATGACAAAAGAAAACCAAGCCAAAACCCCCAACTTATAATGCCTCATCTCCCAGAGTGCAGAGTAACTGAAAAAGCAAGACAGTCAATTAACTGAACAGAAACCAGCCATCATTTCCCCCTCCCCTAACTTCTGTCTCAAATTGGAGACAGCCCCGAATCCCCACGCTAAATCAAGTCACATGATGTGCACCAAGAATATCTGCACACGGACTTCTCTGATGTAATATAACTTGGGTACCACAAGTCTACACTTCATCTAGGGAGCTCCCTGCCAAACAAACTTCAGGTGCTTAATTAGCAGCTTGGTATCAGGGACCACCTGTGGACCAGTGTCACCCATCGTGGTCCCTGACCCTGCCTCCACAACAAATGCAAAACAGCATTCATACAAGAGCAGCTTTTTTTTTACTTCAGCATTACATTTAGCATTCAACATTAGTTTTTTTCCCCCACACACCCAAAAGATCAAAGCTAGCTAATTATGTGTCTTAGCATTGATAACAGGCACCAAGTCTACTTAACAAAAGCACCAGTACTCTGTTGCTGCCCCACACTCCTAATACATTAGTTTATCTGAAAGGGGTAAGTATAACTCTGAAAACGGGTCTCTAGTTAATGGGAGTTAAACACTACTTTGTATCAAGCCACGGTTCATCCAATAGAAATACAGTGAAGCTTTCTATTTAACATGAGTTGATCCATACAGGCTTTACAATGGGATCTTCCTGAAATTCCATGCACAACTCAGAAGCAGGAAAAGAATCAGTAAAGGCTGAAGACTTAAGTACGGAACGTAGTTCTGTAAAACTGCACTTACATCCTCATCCTTCACTGATGTGAGCGAAGATACCCTGGTCTGCTCCCAGCTCTGCAGACAATGGTGAGTTGGTAGCAAGCCATATACTTCCCTGAACTCATTTCCATCATGTAAAGAAGAACTATGTACATCTGCTCCTGTTTGCTATCAAGTTCAACAAACATAGTAAAGAGCTAAACCAGGATATGGTTAGAGTTTCAAGTATGGTGATTGTTTAAGACTTTGGGGTTTTTTTTCTCATTACATCACATATTCAGGAAAATTTCAGCCTGTGGCACACTACAGCTAGCCACAACTTCAACTTACTGGATATCAGCCGTACCATAACACAGAATGGTTTAGGTTGGAAGGGAACTTAAAGATCATCCAGTTCCAACCCCCCTGCCATGGGCAGGGAGACCTCCCACTAGCCCAGGCTGCTCAAAGCCCCATCCAGCCTGGCCTCGAACACTTCCAGGGATGGGGCATCCACAACTTCCCTGGGCAACCTGTTCCAGTGTCTCTCTCACCACACTCATAAGGAAAAATTTCTTCCTGATATCTAAGTCTACGCTCTTCCAGTTTAAAACTGTTACTCCTTGTTCTATCACTACACACCCTTGTAAAAAGTCCCTCTCCAGCTATTTCCTTCAGATACCACAAGGCTGCAATAAGGTCTCCCTGAGGCCTTCTCTTCTTCAGGCTGAACAACCCCAACTCTCTCAGCCTGTCTTCATAGAAGAGATGCCCCAGCCCTCTGATCATCTTCACGGCCCTCCTCTGGAGGAGGAGGTACATCATATGCACTCTCAGCCAAAGGAAAAGCAAGGCAAAGTTACCTGCTTTGTTCTTCATTTATGAGTCCCCCAGAGCTGTGACAGTGTGTTAACTTACAGCAAATGCAACATACCAATAACAAGATACTGTCATATTCTGGAAGCATATGCAATCATGCAACATCTAAAGTATGACATTGCTGTACCCGTTACACGGTACTACCTCACTCTCCTTCAGAAACCAGCCATGCCTAGCTCCAGCCTGATGTCACCCTATCCCTTTCAAAAGCCAGTGGAGATGCTACCCGGCCAGTGGCTTTGCTTCGGTTAGCAGGGAGAGGCAAGGACTGACAGGAGGCCAAGTCTACCCATCGCACAAGTGCCAGAATGACAACAGTGCGAGAGAGACTGGGAGCACTTAGGGTGGCAGATGGGCAGAGGTGATGGGAGGGATGGGCGGCAGCCCCAGCTCCCCGCGCCGGTCTCTCCAGTGCAGCGGAGCAGGGGCTCTGCCGAACACGCCCACGGCTCCTTACGGCGCTGCCGGGAGACGCACCGTTTCCTCCTACCCACGAACCTCCCTCAAAACTCCCGATGCCCAAAGCCTCAGGGCACCCCAGGTCCCGGCTGGGGCCGCCTCACCGCCGCCGAGGGGCTGGGGTAGCAGCCGAGGCGGGGCGGCCTGGACCCCCCCGCGTCCAGGGCCGGCGGCGGCCCCGTCTCGTCCCGGGACAAATAAGGAAGTTTCCGCGATCTCCACGCCCGCCGCCGGCGCCGGTACCTACAGAGGCCGGGCACGTCCAGCATGTTGGAGATGCCGCGGTCGCACATGTCCACTTCGGGCTGGTTCTTCTCCCTGCTCTCCTCCACAATCTTCTTCAGCGACTTGGACATGGTCTGGGCGGGGCAGAAACGGACACCGTGAGGCGGGCGGGGGAAAGGCGGGGTACACCCGGCCCGGGGCGCCGCCGAGACAGCGCAGGAACGATCCCCGCCCTGAGGGGACAGCGAACAGCGAGCCCACCCGTTCCGCGCCGCCGGGGAGTCCCGTCCCGCCCCCCCGCAGCCCAGCAGAGCCCTGATCGGGATGCCGGCCGGCCGGCCGCCCTTCCCATCCCCGGACGGAGGGGCAGGCCCCGCCACTGCCTCCCGGGGCGACTCACCGGGCGGTGCGCGGCGGGACAGCGGGACTGTCGGTGGCCCTGAGGGCAGCTGCGCGCGCGCGCGCCCGCCGCGCCCCACCGCCCCTTCCCCCGCCCTGCCGCGCACGCGCGCGGCCACCCTACCCCGGGCGGCGAGGGCACTCCTCACGCTCTCCACGGCCGGCAGAGCCGTTCCGCCCACGGCTGGGAAGGCACCGGGCCAATCAGCGCGCCCTCTCGGCTGCGGGCCCGCCGGCCATTGGCTGGGGGCGCCTGAGGAAGGTTCGCGGCCAATAAGCGCGCCCCGTTGGTGATAGCGGGTGAGGCCGTAAGTCTCTGGCCTTCTATTGGCACGGGTGAGGCCCCGGCGCATGCGCCCGGGTGAGTGCTGGCGACCGCTGAGTGCGGTCACCGGGCTTGGCGAGCCCGGCTCAGCCTCCTCCCGGCGAGCGCGGCCGCGGGCAGCCCAGTGCCACCGCCAGACACAGCCCCTCCCGGTAGAGGAGTGCAGCCTCCAGGGAGGGGGGGCCGCCGCGTGGGTTGCGGCGCCCTGTCAGGCACCGGGGAGGGGCCGGGCGCAGCCTGCGGGGACCCGCCGCCACGGTGGGTTCGATGGCGTGGCCTGCCTTGCTCGGGGCTGGCGGGCTGTGGGGGAAAACTGGCCCTCGTTAGTGCTGCTGCCCGGGCGGTGGTGGCCTGTCTGAGCAGGCGCCCCTGGATGCTCGTTCGTCTGGGTGGGAGTAAGCGTCGTGTGGTCACACAGCCCTCTGCAAAACAGCCCTAACGCTGGCCCCTGCTTCTTCGGTATCTGGAAAGCACTTCGTAAACGTAAAGCCAAGACACCGTTTTGCACCGAGGAGAAACGTGGGTTTGGGTGCCCCTGTCCTATGAGCTCCTCGTGCCCTGGTGGGGTCTGGAAACTGGCAGGGATGTGCCCCGGGCAGGTGGGTGCCCCGGCCGGTCAGCAGCAGGAGACAGGAGAGGCTGCAGAGCCGTGGCGCGGGAGAGCTCGGGCTCCCTGGGGACTGACCACGCAGGGTTTCAGAGTTCGCTCTGAAGTTTGGCAAAGGCTACTGAAGGTAAAAGGCACTACCGCAAAAAAACGTGGGTTCGTTGAATCAGTGGTTTCCATTTCTTCAGGTGTCTTGGTGGGTTTTTTAGACAGCTCTCGTTCCAAAATGAGTTGCGAGGCTGGGCCCAGGTTCTTGGCACTTCTAATTGAGCCTGCCACCATGATGTTCGAATTACAGCCTTTCTGCTTAGAATGTATTCACACCTATCTTGGGTAGGTGTTAGAAGCTCCTACTTACTGTCATTTGGCAGATAAGGAAGCTCAGGGCAATTAATGACTAAATGTATAAAATGACCTAAGGCCAAGCCACCCATTGAGAACCACAGCCTTGAATTTTGCATGTGCACTCCCTATGCACTGCATGGTGTTACTTAGAAGCCTAAAAATAATACCCACGGAAACCAAGATGATGAATGGGAAGGGGCCAAACCAGCAAATAAGAAACACTGCTGGAAGTCCAACTTTAGCTGCTGAGGGACATCAGTTGTTTAGCATTAATAAGTATGTTTTAATTAGAATAAATTACTTAGGATTATAATATGGTGTGATTTGTGCTGTTTGCCTAGCTTTACTTAGCATGAGTATCTAGATTTGCTGAAGCCTATAGGCCACAATAGAGTTAATTTTCTTAGCAATTTTCCCAGCAGCTGGTACAGTGTTGTGCTTCGTCTTTTAGTATGGGAAAGATGTTGGTATCACACTGATGTTTTGGTAGCGTTTTTCCCAAGTCTGGGACTCTTCAGTTCCCCATGTTCTGCCAGCGAGCGCAGGTGCACAAGGAGTGTAAACCAGAAGATAAGGGGGGTCCAACCCTGGGCTGAAACTGCAGATCAACAAGATAAGAGCCTGCCTGCCTGGACACAGGAAAAGAATCCAATAAGGTGTTAGAAGACCCCAGACCAAAAACCACCATTGAACTAAAAGACGTGTGGACAGTGTGCGAGGGGCGGGTGTGTGGATCACAAGGGTATAATTGCCCAGGGATTTCTTTGTTTGGGGTCCCTCTCTTTGGAGGCACCCAGCCTGGGCTGTCCTTGCTGCTGTACCTTTCAATTAAATTAATTATTTTATAAAATCCAATGCCTGAGACTGCTGCAGGGTCGAGCCTGAAGGAGGAAGCATGGCCAAGAGTGTGTGTGCAACACCGTGTATGGTGTGTGAATGCTCAGGGAGTGGCTTCGCCTTTAACATAGCTTTTCCTTTTTTAGGAATGTGAGGATTTAATTATGGATTGCAGAACTGTAGCATGTTTATCCCTAAATGCCATTTACTACCTTGAATCCTTTCCTGAAGTGACAGGCTGCTTTCATGTCTTTCTTACAAAACCCAACTGGAAGAACTTCCTTTTATCTGGTCACTCAGAGGTACAGTTCCTTTTTGTCTGCAGAAACATGAATCCAGATCCCTTTCCTGTCTAAGAAAATGTCCTGATTGCCACCAGTCAGTTGTCCCAAAGACCTAGGTGCCAGCATTGTCTGCTGTTTCATACAGAACCATCACAGGCTTTGTTTAGTAGCAAAGGCTGAGGCAGATTCATTGCCTATAAGCTGGTCCCAACTTGCTTATTCCAACAAAGTACATGGCGCTGTGACAAGATGATACTCACAAAATGGTGTCTTCATGGCTAATGAGAAGCTCACCTGGCTTCTCACTGCCCCATTTATGCAGTGATCAAAACAATAGCATATTACATTGCGCATGGCCTGGATGTCCACGTTATGCCCCTGCCATAGAAGTATTTAATTACTCCCTGCTTAATGAACATATTGCCATTACTCCCATTTGTTAGGAGTTTTTGGAGGTTTTTTTACCATCCACCTAATTTCATTATCTTCTTCTTGTGTAAACAGTTCATCTATCACTCACACCTTCGTTGAGATCTGCTTTGGCTCCTGCTTTAGCAAATCTTTCATCTCTAATCAATACTCGAGTCAGGTCTGCACTGGATTTGGCAAAGAGGAGCTGCTGTCAAGCCTTCCTTTTAAAGCTTCTTAGCTACTGTTGAAGCACTAAATATCAATTGGATGAGAAGGGGTGGGAAAATAAGTACCGACGCCACACTGTCCAAGGGTCAGGTCATTCCTGGACCTTCAAAACGTAATTTTCAGGTTGTTCCATGGGCAGTCATCCTCACAAAGACTAATTTCCTGCAGAGGGCTTATGCCACTGCAGTAACCCCATCTCACAGAATCACAGAATGGTCGGGGTTGGAAGGGACCTCTGGAGATCATCTAGTCCAACCCCCCTGCCAGAGCAGGGTCACCTAGAGCAGGTTGCACAGGAACGTGTCCAGGCAGGTTTTGAATGCCTCCAGAGACAGAGACTCCACCACTTCTCTGGGCAGCCTGTTCCAGTGCTCTGCCACCCTCAGAGTAAAGAAGATCCTCCTCATGTTGAGATGGAACTTCCTGTGTTCAAGTTTGTGCCCATCATCTCTTGTCCTGTTGCCGGGCACCACTGAAAAGAACCTGTCCCCATCCTCCTGACACCCACCCTTTAAGTATTTATAAGCGTTGATAAGGTCCCCCCTCAGTCGTCTTTTTTTCCAGACTGAAGAGACCCAAATCCTTCATCCTTTCTTCATAAGAGAGGTGTTCGAATCCCCTAATCATCTTAGTAGCTCTCTGCTGCACCCTCTCCAGCAGTTCCCTGTCCTTCTTGAACCGGGGAGCCCAGAACTGGACACAGTACTCCAGATGCAGCCTCACCAGGGCAGAGTAGAGGGGGAGGGTGACCTCCCTCGACCTGCTGGCCACACTCTTCTTGATGCACCCCAGGATGCCATTGGCCTTCTTGGCTGCGAGGGCACATTGCTGGCTCATGGTCATCCTGTTGTCCACCAGGACTCCCAGGTCTCTTTCAGATGAGCTGCTCTCCAGCAGGTCAGCCCCCAACCTGTACTGGTGCATGGGCTTGTTCCTCCCCAGGTGCAGCACCCTACACTTGCCCTTGTTGAATTTCATAAGGTTTCTCTCCGCCCAACTCTCCAGCCTGTCCAGGTCTCTCTGTATGGCAGCACAGCCTTCTGGTGTGTCAGCCACCCCCCCAGCTTGGTGTCATCAGCAAACTTGCTGAGGGTGCACTCTGTCCCTTCATCCACATCATTGATGAATATATTGAACGGGACTGGACCCAGTACTGACCCCTGAGGGCCAGTGTTGATGATCTCCCCTCTCTTGTCCCCTACCACCTCTTCCCAGTACATCCAGTTCTTCTGTAACCCCTTTGACCCCAAATATCCTCAGCTGTCTCTATACCCCCAGCCAGAGGCTGGCCAGCCTGTGTCTGGGGACCGGCTGCTGGAGCCCTCCCGCATGTATGGCTGTTGGCGCCACGCTACAGGCTTTCCCAATTTAGGTCTCGCTGTACGATCCAGCTACTGATTTTCTGCTTGTGAAACAACTATAAAATATCTTTGCTACCTGTCAGATTTGTTCTGAATTTGTCACTTGGCTTAAATGTTTGTAGAGCAAATGTCTGAATTCTTTGGAGAGGCATATGCCTCCTTGGGACAGCAGGCTGAAGTAAGTGACTAGGAGGTAGGTGTATGGCCAGGATTGTATGGCCAGGCTGCGGCTGCCCTGGGGTGGGAAGAGGAGGGAGGAGTGTCTCCCTGCCCTGGTTGCCCCCAGCCTGCTCCAGCCGGGCAGCGGTGCTGGAGGTGCCTCCCACCTGGCTCTGGCTGTGCTGGGGAGCAGCAAGGGGACGAGCCGCTCTGACGCTGCCCTTGCTCTGGCTGTCCGAGGTAGTTCTTCTAGCCAAGGAAATGAGGTTTTACATTATTATTCTATTTTTATCCTTTTTTTTTCCCCTCTGAGAAAAGCTTTCATAATGGTCAACGTTAATGCAGGCTTAGCGTATCATCAAAATGATACAACAGCAACATGCACCTCAAAACCAGGTGTGTACTGCCAGGCACGGCTACTAAAAATGTCCGTCAACATTATGTCATTACATGTGATAACTGGCACACGGTATTTATTTTGCTGGTCTTTGCTTTATAAAAGCCAACTTCTAGGATTTGGCCTCTATTTTTATTATCAGCTAATAAACATTTTTAACACTTATTTGTTAGTAATCCTGCATTGTCGCTGTTGTTATTACAAGCAGGAGTCAATGCTATGAATTTTTGTTACATTTAATTTTAATCAGGACTGCAGAATAATTCTGTGGTTTTAGTTTGGCAGCTGACAAAAAATAACTACACTAAATATGTTAATTCTGGTGCCTAGGACACTTACCTCCAGTTACTGTGGGAAACTGAGACATCTCCTTTGCCTTACGAACCGAGTGAAAACTGTTTTCAGTCAAAATTGCTTTGTAAATTTAACTAAAATTAGCTAATGTTTTAAATTGACCAATACCACGATTTCTAGCATTTTAGCTGTGTATCTTCTCTCCTTGACTTCAAGTAACTGTAGCCCTAACGATCTCATTGTGGCATTACTTCTTATTTATTGTTTATAAATAATAGCCCCGCCACATGGGAAGGACAATTAAAAATACTGTTATGGATCTTTTAGTACTTATTCTCCAAATCCTAGTCTTCGGAGTCCTTACCATTCATATATAACTGGCTCATAAAACATACCTTTATATAAAAATAAATATGTATAGTAACATGCAGAAGATTTACACTTAAGTTAAAAACGTGCAGGCTCTAGGAAGTGAAAACATGCACATTCATTATCCGTGCTGTGTCACCGACGGGGGGAGGCTGGGTGTAGTCATGCAGGTATTACAATACGGACACGCAACATTCACAGCTACGACAGTATGTGTAAAATAGACAGCAAAGCGCACAGTCATAAAAGCAAAGATATTCATGGCAGCATTGTGACATGAAGCCATAAATCTTGCTAAACACAGATTCTGTCTTTTGAATTGTACACTGCAAAAAACACCTAGAAGTTTCATGGAATAATTCTTTTCAAATTACCTGTTTCGTTGTTCCTGTTTGCTTTTGCTGTGCATTCATTTTAAAGCAAGTGTTTTAAATGACGACTCACCTTCCAAGACAGAAACATGGCTTAGCACCAGCCCTCTCCTCTAAGGACCTCCACTTTAATACTTCTGCAGTGGTATTTCTGTTGTGGTTCCTCATATAAAATGTCAGAGGACAGCAGTGGGTTACTTTGTTCCTGTTTTTTTTTTTAAAGAATGGTTTGATAATTTACTCTAATTTTAGACTTTGACTATTTTTGGCGAGAGTCAGTCGGGCTAGATCAATTGAACCTTGTACCAGCAGCTTCATTCAACAGTCTTCATGAGCACAAATTCTCTGATGGATTTTCATTTTTTTTCTAAAGAACCTCATGCATTTTACTCAATTGTAAATAAAATCATGCACAGGTATGGAGTACTTGGAGCATTAAAAATGCACCAAGTTATTGTTAGATTAAAAAAAAAAATCTTACAAATTTTTCTTTCTCCCATTGGTAGTGCTCTTCAGTCTTTTCTTTTGCAGAAGTTCAATAATTCTGTACATTTTTTTTGGCGACAGGAAGTCATGCCAAGAGCAAGTATGTATGTATCATATCAAAAAATGTCCAAAAACATTTAACCTGCTTTAAAGTGAAACATGCTTTTTCCCGTAGTGAAATCAATCTTTTTGAAGTACAGCAAAGTTATCTGTGTAAATGATTGTAGGACAGGGGCCATTTTTTAGCAATTTCTGATCCTAATTTGAATAAAACTTTAGCTAACGTTTTAAAAGATGCTTGGGACAAAACCACATAACTCCATAGAACTAATTAAAGACAACTTCATATCTTAAATCCTCTTATCAACTTCATGTTAACAATTTCGAATTTTGGCTAATTCACTTTTTATAGCATTAAATGTAAAATTTTGAAATTATGTAGGAGAATATAAAAATATGTTTCAAAACCTCGTTTTCCCAGTTGGGTAGATAATAGTTTATTTTCAGTACAATGGGAGATCACATTTTTTGGACAGAACTCTAAATTCAAAACAGCTTCACTGACAGTAATTTTTAAAAGGCCTTACTGCAGCTGCAATTATCATAAGTGGATTTCAAGCTTACTTTTTGACCTAAAGTCTCTTCAGTATAGCAGGGAATGGTAATATATTTCTCATAAACAGTGTTCTAGCTCGTCCAGCTTAACTGGAATCCTGACGGTAAAGTCACATATTCGGCATGAAATTTTATATAGACTTGATGAGATGTAGCAGTAAATGGAGCGATGTTTGTATCCTGAAATTAAAGAGAAGAAAAATGAAAAGCTTTATAGAACATTTAGATGCTTTGTAAAAGCCAGTCAGAGAGTTAAAACTGAGGCACAAATTGGATCACAGATTGGAAGTGACGTCAGATCTTTGCTAGATACTGCTGTTGCATTTCTCCCTTAGGATATTAGAAATATTTAAATCACAAATACAACTAAATACAGAGAAAAATAGCTTCATGCCTCCCGCTAGATGTCACTGTAAGGTCTGCATTGGAAGGCTTCTAAGGTGCCAAACAAGCCTTACGCCTTCACTTCCACTCTATGTGGAATTCATGCCAGGATTGGGGAAACAGGCTTGAATATGAAACAGTAGAGGTTCATTTTAACCACTTAAAGGTCACAGGCAGTAGGCAATACGTACCATCCCACAGTACGGCCCGGCTGGGGGATAGCTGGCATTTGGCCCGTTGTAAAGAATCAGATAGTTGCTACTGCAATCCCCTGGGTCATCGATGCTGATGAAATCAAAGTTCACTGTGACAATTCGTCCCTTGGGCACAGTAATGGCCCACTCACAATCAGTGTTGTTGCGGTAAGTTGCTGGGTAGCTGGGACTAGCAAAGGAACCAGTGCTGCCGTATAACATTCCTCCGCATCCTGGAAACAGACGCTGTTAATTAGCTGAGAAGGCTTAGTTTCACAGGATACCACATGATGTAGTACCTTAAGTACAGTATTAGTAGTAGCACTGAAAAACAGAAGGACGCTGGGAGCTGGAACAATGAACGTGGATAAGAGCATTATTCCAATAATGCAATGGGCATTAGACCATCACCGGATATTAAAAATCAAAACCCCCAAAACTCTTTGGAACAAAGGGTTTCAAACAAAGGAATCAAAATCTTAAATGTGTGCCTTGAGCAGTTCAGTTCCCAGCTACTCCACTAGAGACAAATTCTCTTTGGCTGTTCTTTGGAATGAAAAGTAGTGAATCCTTATCTGATAGAAAAATACAGAGAACAACTCAGAGAAAATAGTCATATTAAGTAAACTAAAGGCCATTTATACCAAAATTCAATCTCCAACAGCGGGCAGAAGGAGATGCCCTGGGAGAAATGCAAGTTTATAGATTAAGAGTAAGCATGTGCAGATCATGACCCCGATTACCCTCACAGTCTCCAAGAATTTTCAGCTCACAGCTCCCAGAAATGGCATCTTTGTGTTTAATAGTCTTTATCAGATGTCTTCCATGAACTTGTTCAGGTAGCCCTTGAATCCATGTAAATTTGTAGCATCCTATGGGAAGGAGCTCCACAGATTAACTGCATACTGTGGGAGGAACTGTTTTGTTTGGCTTGTTTTGAACCTACCACCTCCTGCCTTTACTTGAAGGCCTCTGGTTCTTCTGTGTGAAGTCAATAAACAATTGATCACTATTTACCATCCAATATCACTCAATTTTATAGGCCTCAGTAGTTTCTTAACCAGATTAAGAAGTCTCAGCATACCTCATGCAGAAATCATTTTTTATGTTGAGCTCCTTTGCCTGAAGTTTTTCCAGTTGTACTGGATGCTTTATAAGAGGAGACCAGAACTGTGCACATCATTCCGTTTGTGTGTGAACTATGGATTTAGAAGTGTTTGTCTATTTGCTTTCTCTTTCTTTCCCAATAGTTCCTAGAGTTGTGCTAGCCTACTTGACTATTAGTGACCAGCGAGCTCTTGTTTTAATGGAACTATTTTACCCCCAAGGTCTTGTTGCTGAGTGCTAAAAGTCAATTCAGATCCCATATTCTTGTAAGTAAAATTAGGATTGTCTTTTTTTGCCCATGTTCTTCATCAGTACTTTCCTACACTGAACTTTATCCGCCTTTTCATCACCAAGCCCCTCAATAGTGTAAGGTTGTTCTGCAGTGCTTTTCAGCTGGCCATGTGTTACCTCCAGTAACTTAGTGTCGTGAACAAACTATTACCCAGCTATTCACTGGGTAATGCGTTCGTAAGCCATTTATGAATGTGTCTATTACATAGTCATTACACACCATTACAGTTAGGTTATTTTCTTGGGGCAATTTTCAGTCCTCTTCAGGCCTAGTAGTGCCTAGATCCTACGGCATATCACAAGTGGACTATGGAGTAGGCTGAGGCACCACCACCACCACCACTCTGTGGATCCCAAGATAGGTGTTCCTGATATTTTCTGACCTCTCAGTGAAAGAAGTAGATCTTCATCTTAAGTGGACTGGGTCGTCTGAGGTTGCTAAAGTCAACATTAGAGAGAGGGAATTGCTTCCATGACATAAAATGGATCTTGCCCTACTGGTCTTCAGGAACAACTACCTCTCTCCAGTGACTAAATAGGGTGGACTATGGGTGCTTGGGGAGGTCTTAAGTGTTGATGAGGCAGGGCCCAAACTGACATTTCTGTATTTTCCCCCCATGTACAATTGCTGAGTGGAATTATTTTGTAATTACAGCCTTACCACTTGGTGATGAAGTCCAAGTAATTTCATATCCATCATGAGCCCCTGAAAAATCACTCTTGAAACGAAGGTAGACAACATGATTTTGGGGGAAGATGGGACTGGGCACAGTGTTTCCACAGAACCTGCCAAGTAGCGGTGATTGCACATCACTCCCATTTCTGACCTTCAAAGGACACAGAAAATATTTTCAACATTAACTCCCTTTGCCAGTTATACACTAGTACAATAATGCAGTGATACAAGCACAGCACAAACTATGTATTGACTTGCATGCATACCATAATTGTCATTTTAATACTGTTATTTTTCGTACTATACATTCTGGTATAGAAGGAAGAGACCATTAACCAGTCTGTCTGAGTTTTGTAAGTAATTGCATGGAACAAGTATCATCAGAAACGGGTGACTAAATTTTATGGTGTGGTACATCTCCTGACTGAAAAAATTACTTGACTAGTAGCTAAGAGGTTCTTTTGCAATTCAAGCCCATGTTTTACTTTTCAGAAGAAATGTTAATATTCCAGATGAAATGATTAATTTTTTACCCTGCAGACCACTCTTTTTCCCTGACCACATTAAGACAGATCATATTACATAGCTCAGGTTTAATCTGTTTGGGTTTTAAGCTCCAATAATCATAGAACCATAGAGTTGCCTAGTTTGGAAGGGACCTTTCAGATCATCTAGTCCAACCATCAACCCAACTCTGACAAAAACCACCACTAAACTTTATCTCTAAGCACTACGTCTACCCATCTTTTAAATACCTCCAGGGATGGTGCCTCAACCACTGCCCTGGGCAGCCTGTTCCAATGCTTAATAACCCTTTCAGTGTAAAAAGTTTTCCTAATAATGCTGATGCTCAGATCCATTTCTTGAGACAGTAAAGAGGCTATGAAAGGAGAACTAAATAATGATTTTGCCACAGACACCTGATTTTTGTCAGCTGGACAGTGAATAGGGAAACCTTCAACAAGTGTGAAAGGACAGAGTGAGGATTATGTAGGAGGATGTGTTTTTAATTGACACAAAGTACCTTTGCAAGTGCTCCTTTTTTTTTAATGAAAAAATGCCTTTTTAGAAAAAATATTTTTAAGAAAAATAGGAAGCAGATGGAATCTACTGCTGGAACGAAAGCGCTCGGATTTATGGCTTTCTGTTCATGCACAGATGTTAATATTGGATGAAAACTATCCTGGCTTGCTCTGTTAACTGGGTAACATCAACAAGAGCTAGGTAAAGATGAGTTAGCTGATAACGAAACTATTTATTCGTTGGTTTGGGACTTACTATAGTGTGTATTGTTTAACCTCTTACTATAACGTTTGAGTACCTTTCACTGTAAAACTGTAGTAATAAATTAGTCTCTAATGTTAGTTCAGCTCAGACTTGATCCAAGCTTTTTAATATCCTTAGAATTGAGCATATTTTGACAGAGGCCCACAAAATATGTATACTTGCTCGATACCTCTAGGAAGTCACGTGAACACTGGATGCTGTCCTCCAAACTGAAAGCATGGAAAAAGAGAGAAATTGTGTGATTCGGTGGAGCTCGTAGAATGACAGAACAGTCCATGTTATTGGGGTGACGACCAGGCCAGCCGGGGCTCTTCAGGTAACCAAATGACTGGTTATACTCTCTGCTGCAACCTTGAGACAGAAAACCAGAAACGTGTAAGTATTTCAGATCTCTGTATTGCTTTTCACCGTATGGAATCAACAAAGAGAATGGTAGGTAGATTTTTTGGATTTTTTTCAAGCTTACCTGTAGCTTGATAGGTAAATCTGACTCCATTATTAATCATATATTCATCTGATTTGAAAGTCACGATGGCAGTGCGATCATAAGAATAAAATTCAGGGACTGGAAAAGTTTCAGTGCCACAGAATCTATGGACTGATCCTTGGCTGTGCTGGAATTCAATACATGTCACAAGTTACTTCTACTTAATGATATAATTCAGTTTTCTACTTACTGAACTTGAGGTGAATAGATCTCTCAGCACTTCCTATGCCACTTATGCAATCACATTTTAAAGTTCTCATGGAAATCACAATAACGTCTCGACATTTTATGTTCAATTATTATGAGAAACAAATCACATGTAACAGGTATTTTCATGCCAAAATAAGAAACAATGAAAACATGTTTAGAATTATATAATACAATTTCTGTAAACACTCTTCTTGGCATGAATATTTCTTTTTATTATGATTCTTGGGTGGGAGGAAGTACAATTAGTTTATGAAAACTTGCTGTTGGGCAGTATTTTCTGGGTGTTAAGTTTGGCAGCTCTGTTACTTGGTGCAACTGTGAAAAATTGTGTAACACTTACTAGGTCTAGTTCAACGTGTGTCTAGTGTGCTGCCATGAGGTCTGTACCAGTTAACACAGCTCAAGTGGGGCATGGCGCATAATGCTTTGGATGTGCCCCTCACACAGAATCATCAATTAATCTACCACCAAATGGTGGGTTTCTCCTCTCTTTACAAATAGTGAAGGGAGCTGAATGTGAATGGGGCATGCTATCAACTGTAAATATCTTACTGTTGGTGAGTCCTGGAGCTCTAGGTAGTTCTGAGAGCAGTCCTGGCCAGAGTGGAGGTGGAAGGCCTCTACCACCACCCTGACTTGCTGCTGCGGAGGGGCATCAATGACCCAAGTACAGAGAGTAAATGGTGGATATTCATTCGGGAAGTTAGGAGACGTTGCGGTCAGGGATGTAGAAGTTGCATTATGTATTCCTCCACACAGTCCTGTGTAAAATAGTAATAAATGCATCATAGAGTGAAAACCTTTCCAACTGGGGAAAAATATTTATTGAGCAAAACTACACTGGTCAATATACTTTTGTATTTACCTGTGACTCTCTAGAAGGAAAAAAAAGTAAGTAAAACAGATGCTAATGCTGTGTCAATCTATGCTGTAGAACTCAAATAAATGTTTGCTCCCTATATCAGAGTATTTTTTAACAGCGTATGGCAGAGTGTTCCTGTTTTTCACTCCAGACTGACGGCCACTCTACAGCCAGCCAAGACCGATGCGAATTGCAGTGGGGACTAGCAGTGTTGCTTTTAGCTTGATTATAGATGCCCCGTAGAGCTATACTAAGGACTGTCTTTGCACCTTCCTGGGCCCTATATCTAGAACAAATCTTGATGATTTTTTATTTAAATACGTATTTCCAGAAAACAGTCACAACAATATATATGCATATATATGTAGTGATAGGACGAGGGGTAGTGGCTTCAAACTGGAAGAGGGTAGATATCAGGAGGAAATTTTTAATTATGAGGGTGGTGAGGCACTGGAACAGGTTGCCCAGAGAGGCTGTGGATGCCCCATCCCTGGAAGTGTCCAAGGCCAGGCTGGATGGGGCTTTGAGCAGCCTGGTCTAGTGGGAGGTGTCCCTGCCCAGAGCAGGGGATTGGAACTAGATGACCTTTAAGGTCCCTTCCAACCCAAACCATTCTATGATTTTATATGTATACTTACGATCCACTGTGGTGTAGGTAACATTGAAACCCTCCCTTTCCACAGAATTGTCTGTGATAAATTTCACAGTCAAGGAATTGCGGGTAGAAAGAAAAGGAGCTGGCACTGTAGATCCACAGAATGTGCCAACTAAATTGGCATTTTCATTATCTCCATCATAAAGCTGAAAGAAGAAAAGCATATAAGCCACTAATGGTTTAGGCATAACAAACAAATAAATAGAAATAAAGTTCTCTGACCCCTCCTGACGTTACAATTTCTTTTACTTGAAAGCACAGTAGGTGCACTTGTGCTTTAATAGGATGTTCTTGATGATGATAATTGTTCACTGCCATATTAACTAATTCTGTTGGACAGTGTAAATCTCATTATGGACATTCTGGTCCCATCTCAGCAAATCTATCAAAAATGTATTCTATTTTAATTGGCATTCTTTTTTCATTTTTGTATGTAATCTCAAAGTGCTTTTCAATGAGAAAGGTTGATTTTATTCACCAAAATGTAGAATTCATTCCTAGTTTCATTGAGCATCTTTAATGCTCAACAGGATCTAGAACACTCCTTGGTGGATCTAGTTTAGCAGCATTCTGCTATCCTACATTTTGTATGCTCATCTCCAAGATAATAGCTTTCACAGATAAGCATTTAGCATAAAGATATATTTATTCAAAATTTTATAAGCTGTTTTCAAGCAATTTTGTATGATAATGAATTTGCATATTTACCTTCAAAGTGCTTGGCTTTTGTTTTGTTTCTACTCTGTGAAAGAAATGCTCATTTATATAGGCAGTCTTAAGAACAGAAGCTTGTCCCCATAACAATGTTAAAACTCTTATTGGTTTTCAAAAAGGCAGGATGACATCTGGAGTAGTGATCTAACCCAGGAAAAAAATTGTAATTATATTAAGCAATTTAATTTCTTCATGAGACCATTTTCTATTAATTAAGTTTTAGCCTCATGGAGAGGAGAATGGATTGCATCTCACTGTTATTTTCTTGTTAAAATACACAGCTGTCTTACTTTTACATAATCATATCGGCAAGCCTGAGCAGACTGTGCTTCAAGCACGAATGAAGTGAAGGTGAGGTTGATCAGTTTGTTCACGGGTGCAGTTATGATCCATACACAGTCCAGATTTTTCTCATATCTTCTGGTCGCATTGGAGACCGGAGAGCCAAAGCTATAAGCTGAATTTGTCAAGTAACCACCGCAGCCGCTCTGAGGTCCTGTTGAAGAAGCAGAAGCTTTTTAAAAGCAATTCCTGCCATTTATTTAATCTTCAGATCTTTAATGTCAAGCCAGCAGCTTTTTCTGTGCTACAGAATTTTACTGCCCTGTCTCACAAGGACTATCTGAATGATTAAAAGGCTTTCAACACAAATGGCGTTAGATAGATACGAATCACAATTAGATTTGGTAGAGTGAATTAAGAAAGGCTCCTGTCTTCTGCTGAATATAAAATCAGTACCCGCTTTGAAAATGTAGCAACGGATTTTTTAATAAGGATTATAAGAAGACAGAGGACAGAAATGTAATAGAAGAATAGTGGTTAGAGGGGCTTTTAATGTAATTCTTACCTGCTAGGAAGAGTACTTGGACAGCAGGGGGCACTGGGTTGTTGATTTTGAAAGTCTAGTCACAAATGAAGCTGCTTATTTTGGCAATAAGACCTTGTTCTGGGGGGACTGAATTTGGCATCCTGATGCTGGCACCCAGACTCATATTCAGGAGTCTAGCTAAAAGGGACTTTTACTTCTGGAAGTGTTTTGCGTGGTGGTTACTTACAACCCCTCTGGAAAGCAAGCTGCTTTTTATTCGGATCCCACATACAGAGTCCCTTACTGTAGTTACTTGCTGTGAAAATTTGAACCCTATAATGTTTTCAGTCACATTGAAAGAAATTACTTTTGGAGAAAGACAGTTATTAGAAGATTAGAACCCTTTTATTGTGTCTAATTACAGACAAGCAAAAAATACAGACTATCCGAAGGGACTTTTTTTCTACTTTTCTTTTTTTTTATAGCTTGATTTCCAGAGGTTGGACTGGACTAGTAAATCTGATCAATTTGTTTACTTTATGCTTCCTTCTCCAGTTTTTATGGGGTCTCCTGGCCACTTATTTAATTCAGGAATTCAAATAAACAGTCGTTCATACTCTTGATTTTGAGTCTGAGAGAGTTTTTGTGAAATGCACAGAGCAAAGAGGTAACAGCAAGCAGCCTGCTGTCTCCCACAGCGAATCCTTTTAGGAGAATTAGATAATAAAAGAAGATACAGCTGTGGCTAAGCAACAGGAACAGAGTTTCAGAATTTCATCTGCGTGTGTAAAATATGCCTCTCTGGCTGACATGCAGTGACTTAACCTTGACACACTGATATATTTCCAGTCATAGAAAAGTGTGCCCTACTTGAGCTGCAGTATTACAAAAGATCACTCTGGTGAAAAATCGGCGTCCAAGTATCAGGATTGCATCAGTAACCCGGGGTTGGAGACAGCCCCATCTTGCAAGACGGCAATGGTTAAACCAGAGTGACTAAGGCTAAATGTCGTCCTGCTCTACTAACCAAAGCCGGAAAAGCCCCACCCTAAAATGAAGCTTGCTTAAAACCAAAATCTTAATAACATGAGATTTAAGGTTTTGCTATAGCTAAAAATGAACAGAAGAAACTTGCTACAAAGTGAAAAAGTCAGGAATTAATAGACTCTAGTCCAGCTTTGTGGGCTGTTAATGAAGTCAGAAACTTGGAAAAGTGTTAGCGTTCATTCCAATGCCACCGCAGCAGCCGAGAACAACAGCGGGGGAAATGCGAGTGATAAATCATGTTCTTACAAATAGTCTAGGAAGGAGGAAAATGTCAGACAGGAAGGTGCCTGGCCCCTAAGAGGGCAGTTTAGCTATATTTTTCTCTGGGTTCACCGTTCTGCATGATTTATTCAGTCCCCCTGAAACAACACCTTGGAGCTGCTCAGCATTTTGGGTGGCATCTAGTAAATATAACATTAAGCATATCATCATTAGACATAGATCATGGTCCAACCATCCAGCCCTGCAATACTGAGGCTGTAGTGATATATGGGTCAGCCACCTTACAAAGCTCCCCTTCACCCTTTTCAGGGTTAGAGTTGCAGAGATGCCAGTCAGACCATTGCAACAGGAATCTGGGAATTGCCACAGAGCCACGCAACGGAAAAGCCCTCAGTGCTGTTGGATTGTCTTTTTTTGGATAAATGTCTGGACCTTTGGAATGGTGCACTTCACTGCTAGCTGTGCAGCTATAAGGATAGCTCAGATGACAAAAAAAAATACAGATATGGGTAACCTCTGTGTATAGAGCAAATAAAATGGACTAGACAGAGAGAAACAGGCCAAATCCTCATGATCAGAAAATTAATTTGAGCTAGTATAGCCAGTAATAGCATCTAAGGGGAGACAAATAATTAAAAGTATGATTTACAGTTAATAAAGATGAAGTTTCATCATTAGCTTTCACAATACTTAGCCTGCTCAGCCGGGGGTGAGTCAAATGCTTACAGGACAGTACGCTATAAATAACAGCTAGACTGGAAGCCAACCAGATATCAAGTAGCCCTGCATCAAGCCAAATAAAGAGCAGCCCTTGTTGAAAAATCTATGTATCTTGGTTATTTTCAGTACTAATCAACATTAGATCTGGTTTCAGCCACTAAAAGTTACGGAATAGTGACGCTGTGTAGGTCTAGGGAACACTCACAAGTAAATGAAGAACCAACTGCTTAAGAGGAGGGAAGTCACCCTAAGAGAAACACTATTGCACTGCATTTTAGCCAAGACACAACTCATCATCGCAAAAATCAGCACCATTTCTGAATAGAAGGCCAAATCAAATAGTAGCCATCCAACCTGCTAGTGATCATTGATGGAATGGTATTTATTGTTGGCTAACACAGTCAGAAAAAATTGCAGCTAAAATTTAGGCAAAATGTGGGATCAAGAATTCTTTTGATTTGTAGAATAGCCTCTTAGATACTAAAAGCTAAACTTGATGAAAATAATGAGAAATGTACCTTACAGAACAATTTGTGTGTAGGCAGATGGATTGACTACATGGCTTACTGTGTTGTTTCAGTCTCTGGTTTCTTATTTAAAATAATATTCATAAGGTCATCATAAATCAGATTGCAATCTTGTCCTGCTCATAAACAGCTTGCCAGAGAACACAAATTATCGGAAGAACTAGGGCACACGCTGTCATCACTAATTGCTTTTGGTGGGAAGTATTAATGAAACTCAGGGCTCAGTGTTGGGACCATTTCTGTTTAACATCTTTATTGATGACCTTGATAAGGACATAGAGTGTATCATCAGCAAGTTTGCAGATGACACGAAGCTAAGCGGGAGTGTTGATCTACAGGAGGATAGGGAGGCTCTACAGAGAGACTTGGATAGATTGGACCGATGGGCCAACGCTAATGGAATGAGCTTCAACAAGGCCAAGTGCCAGGTCCTGCACTTGGGCCACAACAACCCCATGCATCGCTACAGGCTTGGGGAAGTGTGGCTGGAGAGCTGCCTGGCAGAAAAGGACCTGGGGGTTCTAATTGACATGAGGCTGAATATGAGCCAGCAGTGTGCCCAGGTGGCCAAGAAAGCCAATGGCATCCTGGCTTGTGTTAGAAATAGTGCGACCAGCAGAAGGAGGGAGGTGATTGTCCCCCTGTACTCAGCACTGGTGAGGCCACACCTGGAGCATTGTGTCCAGTTCTGGGCACCTCAATACAAGAGAGATATCGAGGTGCTGGAGCGAGTGCAGAGGAGGGCAACGAAGCTGGTGAAGGGCCTGGAGAATAAATCTTATGAGGAGAGACTGAAGGAGCTGGGACTGTTTAGTTTGAGGAAGAGGAAGCTGAGGGGAGACCTCATCACTCTCTACAACTACTTGAAAGGACATTGTAGAGAGGTTGGTGCTGGTCTCTTCTCACAGGTAATTAGCGATAGAACAAGAGGGAATGGGTTCAAGCTGCAGCAGGGTAGGTTTAGGCTGGACATTAGGAAAAAATTCTTCACAGAAAGAGTGGTCAGACCCTGGAATAGGCTGCCCAGGGAGGTGGTGGAGTCACCATCCCTGGATGTGTTTAAGACTTGTTTAGATGTGGTGTTAAGGGATATGGTGTAGGGGAGAACTTTGTAGAGTGGAGTTGATGGTTGGACTTGATGATCCCAAGGGTCTTTTCCAACCTAAATGATTCTATGATTCTAAAAGGCTGAGGAACCATTCATGAAAGAAGGAACTGAAGGCTCCCTGTGGCAAATAAAAATAATTACAGCAGAGAGCAAGTACATGTTTTTCTGTTAAGAGTTACAAACTCTAGATATGGAACGAAGATGAAGATGAATTTTCAAAGCTGCCTGCCTTTGAAGCACAGCCAGGGGCAATGTTCATTTATACAGGTATGGATGCTATGAAAGGAAGCCTACTGAATAGTTTTAAATCTATCAGAAACCGCTAAACCAATGACATTTCAAGACACAACAAACTAATTTTGCCACCTTTCCCTTCTCACTAAATGAGGACCGCAGACTAGACAGCAGCGAAGTTCAAAGAACTGTTCTAATTCTGCTTGAACAGTAATGAAAATCCTCTCCCGGGTTTCTGAATCACATTTGGTCTCACCTAGAAGCATCCCTGAGAACTCTAGGCTTCTCTCTGATCTGAACTAAAAATCACAATAAGCAAAGATTAACTCTGCCAAGACTCATGCATCTTTTCTGATGGGTCTTAGTTCCAGTGCAGGGGAGTGGCTGGACTAATTGTGGCAGTAATAATTAGCTCATAGCTTGTTTGGATCATGGCTTCAAATAGTAAGGCTCAGAAGGACACAGGGCTGGAGAGAGGAATCGTACTTTGCCTCGTGGCTGATACTGAAGGCTGGTAAACCTTCCCAAGCTGAGCTGTAGAGGTCAGTTCCCATGTTTGGCAATCACCATACAGACATCGTGACTTCGCGTGGCAGCAGGACCCTGGCAGCGGTGCCCGCCCCAACTACTGGGCCTGACATGTTTCACAAGAAGACTGCTGAAAGCACGGGACTCTCTTTGGTCCTTAGCCGAGCCTTTACACAGAAAGGGGGTTTGGCTGGTTTGATGGCCTGGCAATGCTTCCAGCAGCCACATTTAAGAGTGTAAAGCCCCAGTCTCCTGCTTTAGCAGGATTTCACAAATGCAGTCTGACAAAGTTCATGTTCTCAAGTTTTTAGACTATTGGCTGATCCCAAATATAACAGCCCAGACATGTTCTGTGCCAAGCCTGCCCTAGTTCTGCAAAACTGCAATGTATGTACCGTACTATCCATCTCCTTGATGGCTGTCTGAGAGACCAGAGGCAGACACGCAGCCTGACCTCATTTTAATACTTTCTGATACTGCATTAGTGTACTTGTTGGCATCACAGCCGCCCAGGCCTTTGCAGATCTCTCTTGCCGTGTGAATCAGAAATGTTTCCTCACCCGCTGTATGCACCAGCGTACAGATTTTCAGCTGAAGCAGTCATTGACGTTAGTGAAGCTAAGACAGTCATACCAGCAGTTTGCCCACAGTTGTGCGAAGTGCCTTTAATCTGAATATCCCATTGGCTTTTAACTGTTTAGTCACCTACCAAGTTATGTTTAATCACTCCATCTGAAAATTATATTTCATCTCCTTTTTTCAGATCAGTCAGAAATGTCGTATTTAAAAGCCTGCCTCTTTTCTTGTCTATCCAGTTTGAGGATATAAACCACTTCTGTTTATTTTGCTTTAGGGGGAGAAATGTACAGACATTAAATAACTGACATTTCTGAGGCATTTGTAGACTATCCCTTAGCTCAACAGTTGTATTCTTTTCAGAGATATTGAAGAGACGTATTTCAACACTGCAAGTGCATTCTAAATTTAGTCACATTTCAAGCTAATGCATATTTTTTATACTTGAGCCCCAAAATACATTTAGAAACAGTCCAGGAATTGTGACTTATGAACATATGTTCTGAGCTTGTTATGGATGTTCTTATTTTCATAGACTATAATAAGATCAAGAAAAGATATTATTAGCCACAATTTATTCATTATTTTAATAGATTAAGCTATTTATAGTTAAGCCATGACAATGTAATGAATATGAAATGTGTAATATTAATGTGTAATATATTTGGTAAAAAGTTGTGTGAACCAAAAGCCCAAAGAAGTTTTTGCAAGAGGACTTGAGGGTCTCAAGCAATTTGCTTCTCAGCTAGACCCTCTGCAGCACAAGGCTCTAAGTCCAGGTTGTATGCCTTGAGATACTCCCCTGGAAACTGGTCCTAATGGGCTGTGAAATCTCTGCCAGCCACTGCTGCTTTTCCAAAGGCATAGGAAAACACAACAGCATTCACGTGCCACAGTCAAGGACATGTTCTTCTAAGATGTTTTTGTTGGAGGGAGAAAAATTTGCAGGAAACATGAGGCTCAGCTGTGCTGAGTCCTTTCCCATCTAACTGGCCATAACTGCTGTTGTCAGTACAGGTGCCTGGTGCCACCTACAGCAAGTGCTAACATTATCTACATAAATCAATGCCATGAATTACTGCTGGCGATGTAAGAATTTAGATATTACTCACAGGAACACCTACTCCTGACCTATGCAATAGAATAGCCAAACCAATATTTTACACCTTATATTGCCCATTCAGAAATATTTTTTTCAGCAATTCTGAACAATCCAAAAAAACTCTGCAGCAACTGTGCATGCTGAGCACTGCTGAAAATCCGCGCTTAGAAACCGAATATAGAGTGAGTGCTTTCAGTTTGCAGGGCAGAACTGGACTTAGAACTATATTAAGCAATTTTTTTTGTTGTTGATAAAATAGCATAAAAATTCAGTGAAAATTCTACAGAATCCATTTTTCAAAAGTGCACTTTAATTTCATTAGGAGAGAGCATAACAGTAAACCCATTAGCGATAGACACTGAGTGTATTGTATTGCAAACAGGAAACAAGTAATTCAATACCCAGCTAATAGAATAAGGGAAGACAGATACCTCCGGGTGGTTTATCAGGTAAGTTACAGATGATTTTGTCAGGAAGAAAAGTATAAAGATTATAATCTATTTATATTATATGCATATGAGGCTATTTAAGTAAATTACCTATTAATGCATTTTTCTGGTATATCAGAGAAGATTCCTTTTTCCAACTATTTTTCTTCTAAACTCTACTCACTTGTGATTTTTATTCCTAGGTAAAATGATCAATATTTACTCAATAGAAATGCTCATTTGAAAAAAAAGGATGGAGGGACCCTTGAGGGAAAAACTGGGCAAACTGAGGACAATGCAGAGGACAGGGTGTTTAAGGACTTCACTTTCCAGCAGCCTGATGGTTGCCAAAGGTTTTGGAGGCATTTCTTCTGCCTTAGAGCCTACAACACTAGTTTTCCCATTGTTGCCGCCCTATTCTTCTTGCCTGTCCATGTCCATCTGGTTTTCCTCATCTTGTGTTTAAATCATGATCTCTTTGTGACAGCAGATTGTTGCTTTATTCTGCCTGTGCAGTGCCTAGCGCAGTGGAATTACAGCCCATAGGCTCATAAACCCCAAGGTAATGCAAATGAGGCACAACATTGGTATTAATGCAGTACATTATACTGCTCTTTCATGAAGTGTAAATGTTAATTTCTCCTGCATGCTCACAAGAGATAGTATAAAAAAGGGGAGGGGAAAGAGCTGGCTACAGCTTGAAGTCAAGCAGGATTTCGGGCTGCAGAGAAAAAGCAGGCATTCTTCCTGCCCTCTTCCCCACTGTCCCAACTCTGTTTCAGTTTTGCCTGTATTGTGTGAAGAAAGCTCAGGAAGAGCTTTCTGACTCAACCCACTAATCTAATCATGTGTAACTGCTTCTTGTAAACTCACGCGGCTTCCTTAGACAGCCTCAACGAGCAGATCTGCATTTTGGAAAACCCCTAGGTCCTTCTCCGATGGTTTAGAATGTGGTATATTTTTCACTACTGAGACAATGGAGCTATGCACGCACGCACAGAGAGCTCCCAAGGAGAAATGATGTGCTGTTAATAAGGTCACAGCTACGTCTCCCGACAGGCGTTGGTGATGCTTCAAAAACAAGAAAAAAACCCAAACCCATATATGTCTTCTCAGCCTTTGTATCATAAGCCTCCGAGGGATCGCAAATTGGGGTGAGAGGGTCACCCCACTGCCAAATGGAAATAGGCAGAAGTTCCATTTATCACCAAAGTACAAAGTACTGCCTGTCACAGCAGGGATGGCAGAGGTATGTGCAGGCTCTGTCCCTGCCAGCCAGGGTCAGCCGAAAAGCTCAGGTCTCCCCTTAGAGCTGGAGAGATAATCAGGAGGTCTTTGGCAGAGTCACAGGCTCAGTACACGCAGACCTCATTCTTTGGGGAGAGATCTTAGCTTTCCTTCCTTCACAGAGACATCTCATGTAACTAAATGCCTTAAGCTGGTATTGATTTATGTCTTCTCATCCTTTTATTGATTGTCTAGAGGAGCGCACGCTCGCTGTGGAAAGGAGGTATAATTCTCATTTTACAGACTGAAAACAAAGGCAGAAAAAAGGTCAGTGGTGACTAAGGCAAGAGGAATCTGTCTTTTCACAAATGTGACGCTTGGGGCAGGCTGGGATCTTCCAGTCAGCCCAGTTCACCAGCTCAGCCTGAGAGCATGTTCAAGTGATTCCAAAAATGAGGCCGGAAAGTGTCCGAACTTAGCAGCAGAGATAGTGAAATTACAAACCCTCTGAACTGCACCAACAAGGGCCATATATATATATTCCCCTACCTCAAATGCACCATATCACAGAGTTGGTTATGACAAAAAATGCTACTTCTGAAACGTGCACTTGAGATTATATTGCACAGCGTACGGAGTAGCATGGTGAAAGGAAAGACATTTGACAAAAAAGGGGAGATGTTGCTGTACTGTCAAAGTAATACTATTTCATACTTTCTGTTAGTCTCCCTTTTCTGACTAGTGGGGGGACCTTGAATATTCTAGTGGGTGCTGGATCAGTGATGCAAACAAATTGTTTTAATTAAAACAGAGCATGTTTTTCTTCAGAAATGTCAGGGTTTAACTCTTAGAATGACTGGTTTCTGTCAATCTTGCAAGGCTTCTGTAAGTCTCCTACTTCACATCCTCTCTCTTCCCTACCACCACAGTCGTTATCAGATGGACTCCCTAATAATAAAATTCACAAGAGAGAAAGAATGGATAACCCCGGATTTTGGCAGGAGCCCTGAGAGAAGCCTGATCAGGAAAGAAATTGGAAGAGCTTGTGAGGAAAGGAAATAGTTTAGTTTGCTACAAACGAGTGTACTGTTTCTGCTCGCTTCTTTCCAATACATAATAAGGGTCACTCACATTAAAGAGAGAGCAATAATTACGTTATCCAGTTGTGCTTCCCTAGGGTAACCGCAGAATAATGTGCTGCTTGTCATACAAGAGAGAATGAGGCTTCTTGTTTCTCTACAGATACCATCTTCCTTATCCAAGAGTTTTATCATTATTAATCGTCATCTGATTGCATTTGTACTCTTAAAAAACCACATGGGTTTTATCTTTTGACAGACATAAGGGAGCTTCTCTAAAGCAGCATTTAGAATAACAGGCTTTTAGATCTTCATGGTTTTATTCTCTTCCATTTGAAGCAGAATCTCAGACCTCATAGTACAAAGATGTGCCACAGATTTTCCTGGCTCTATTTTTTAGACAAGTCAAACTGGAAACTTTTATAGGACTGTGACTCATGTTTTCCTTTTATAATATACTTTTCTACTTTTTAGCCATTCTGTACTAGCATGGGACTGTCAGAATCCTTCCTAATGGCTGTGTGGTTTAGTCCCTGTGGCTTGCTTCCCGCAGCGGAGAAAGAAGACCTACCATTAAGCGTCTCACCACCATGGGCTCTTCGTCACACAGGCCACATCTCTGCATAGGCATCTTTTCCAACTTGCAACTCCACTGCTCCTGAGTGACTCCTGCAACATCACGACCTCCCTTTCCTTGTGAGCCTGCAGAAATGTCCCTCCAAAACTCAGGCTAATTGATGTCAAAGCTTATTCATAAAAGGCTTCTCCTCACTCTAGGAAATTATCAAGCACGGTACTGACTTGAAGAGCTTGGCTTGTGTGCTGTTGTGTGCTTAAGCAGAATCTCTGGCAAGTTGCACAAATAAATCTAAAGTCAGTAGCTAAAAAAATTGACTATATGCCAACAGGAAGAGCAAGAGCTTGGAGAGTTCCTGATGATCTCACCCTGGAAACAGGAACACAGGCTGTGAGGGATCTCTGACAATTGATACCCAACAGTTTAAAGACAGACACATGTTAAGCAACATTGTGTTACTTGAAATTATAGTCCACAAGAGTGGTCTTAAAGATTCTTGTAGCAATCACTTAGAGTGAAGCAAAGGAAGAGTTAATAATAGTAATGACCATGAGGATCTGTGGGAATATTTTTCTTGGCAAAGCCTGTAGAACCAGTTATTTTCCTTATCTGTAAATACTTTCTCAGACTGTATCAAATGAGAAAGTCACTGGCTGGGGTTTTGGGAGGGGATTCAATGACTCAGCAGAAGACTATGTTTGTTCTGCCACAAAGGCCTTTCATTCTGAACTCTCTGAGTGCCAGCTTTGTAAACCAGACAATTACTTCTTTCTAGATCACAAAAACATGGAGTTAATTACACAGGAAACTAGTAGCGATGACATGAAATCAATTTACATGTAATAATCATTCCCTAAAAAATTCAGATGTTATAAGAAGGTAAAAAACTCCTTTTACACCTTGATCTTAAAAATAGACTACTGGGTTTAAGCCTTTTTTTTTTAAGGCAATAATCAAGCTTTGCCTCTGACTTTTGTGTCCATCAAAACATTTAACATCCAGTGCCTTCTTACTATGATCCCATTTATGTTTTGGCCAGCTAACCAGATTGATCTCCAAAATCAGTAGAGATCAGCACAGTGGTGCCTGAGGAGGAACCCCAGCCTTAACTGAACTTAACACTTTAGTATTTAAAATCATGTGAGGTGAACTGCAAGGAAATGGAAATTGAGGGTAGATGGAAAGGAAGCATCTTTAGTGGACCACCACCCTTTGACTACAGAAGCATGAGAGTTCTCAGGTATTGACAGATTTCCCCCAAAAGAGAGGCCTCTGGGTGCTGCTAAGCTTTGTCACCCAAGAAATGCCTGTGCCTTCAGAGGGGCAGGAAAGGTTAGCAAAGAACAAAAGGAATCAGTTCAGAACCAGGGCTGGAATGCAGGGATCCAATAAGGCTAGTATTTAGTGTATTTCATTCAAGTTTTACAAAATCAGAAACCTTCTGCTTTTAGCACCCCTAGTGAGGGAGACCGTAACTGCTCCTCACCAAAGGAAATCACTTACCTGCAGGTTCTTGGGGTTATCAGGCTGATAATACTCTTACCTAAGGTCTCCCTGAAAGACGCTTTCCATCCTCTGTCTGCTCCAAAGAAGTCAGTGTTAAACACCAGGAACAAGTTATTACTGGAGCTCTTAATATTTGGAGGCAGTTCTGAGCCACAGAATTTCCCGAGGAGAGGAGCATGGGTGTCTGAGCCATCATATACAGCCACGTAATCTTTGTAGCAGGAGGGAGATATTTCAAGCTGGAAGCTGTTGAATCTGTAAAATATACTTGGAGCTTTAGGTATCACGTTTTCATTTCTATTCCTGTGTTATGTGTGTTTTTAGTGCTCGAGGAAAGGTCCAACTAATAGCAATAGCCAAAGCTATACACAGACAAAACATTTCTCTTCAGGAACAAGCAAGCAGAACTATTAACTGCATGGCAAACCACTGCAGGCAACCAGCCTCAAAGAAACAGTGACCTTCACCCACTAGGCCTCTTGCAAGGCAAACTGTCAGCAGCCTCGGCTTTGTGTGAAGCAGCAGATCTCCCCCGTGCAAACATACCCTCTCTCACTTCTGCAAATTGCTCAGGCTGCAGTTTCCTTAGGCACGTGAGGGACATATGAAATGCATGCTCAGAGTGCAGACCAGCTGGGTCTTCCACTTAGCTGCGAAATGTTCTCTTAATTCACAATCAGCATATATACGACAGAAGAATGTATGCATTTTTTAATTTCTCAGTGGCAAGATTTTGTGGCAGCCATACCCTTTCTTTTAGGCAAGACAGCACACGCTCAGAAGTATATTCTTTCTGGGTGAGTATTATTACTTGGGCTGTAAAGTGAGTACCAGTTTTCAAAAATAATTTTTTTTTATTTATATAAACTCACAGGAGTCTCATAACTCCTCAAAGCCTGACAGAATTTAACTAAAAGCATAAGCTGCATTTTTACAATTTCTTAGTCCTCTTGGTAACCAAAGCGGGAAGTTAAAATTGTGGTGATGTTTTGCACATAACAAGTTATAGAGAAAGATGAAAGGGAAGCTGAGATTGATAAAGGTGGCTTCAGTAGCCATTTCACATTTTAGTTCAGCTTTCCCCTTGTAAAAAGAAAGACAGAGAAAATTGTCACTAATTTATGTCTTTACATGGAATCAGAGACCTCCCTGTCCCCTTGACAAGCTGAGCTTGGATTACATACTTGAGGGCAACTATTTTGCCGTTTCCAACTGTGATGTAGTATGAGCAGTTCATGTTGTTGTGATAATCAAGAACCGAATGGGCCGGACTGCTGATAACACCAACAGAGCCATTGAAAATGCCACCACAAGCTGCAGGGGAAACAGAAAAAAGGGTGATTAGTGTCTGAATACTAGCTTGGTCCGAATTCTCATTTCTTACAGGAGTTTAGCCATAAGGAAAGAAAAGCCCTTGATAAATTAGGAGCAATCTTTGCCATCATGCCTAGAACTGTTAAATGTGGAGATGCCTGTCAGGTTGAGCTCTGCAGTGCAAGACTAGTCAGTATCGAAGTAACAGGTGGTTACTAGTCCATACCAAATGGCAATGGCTCATGTTTGTGCAGTAAAAGATAGAGCCTGATTTCAAATGTGCTGCATTAGGACCAGGGAGCAGCAGGATGGGGCGGGTGCCCCATGCAGGAGCTGGGGTGAGGTGTGTCTGGAGTAGCTCTGCACCCATTCTAGCTTGCCAGGAGAAACCTGGCTGATACGTGGGCAAAGACGTTCCCTCAGCCAAACCCTGGCCCCATGGAAGCGTCTGAAAGTTTGGCACTGACACAAAAGCAGCCACAATTGTACTCATAGCCCTGCTCCTGACTTTTCTGGAACAACTGTACACAGCGCCTCATCATCTCTCCACCTCCCGGCAGGGCTGGGGCATTGCTGTAGCATTTGTTCTGTGCAGAAAGGCAGGGAGAAGTCCCCAGGTGTGACCAACCCTGGGGACTGTTCCTCACCTCACCTCGTGCTGGCACTCACCAGCAGTGGGGGGTGGCTGAGTTGGAGGCGGGCATACTTGCTCTCTGGCTGAGGAGCGAGTTAAACTCTGCAGATCTGAACTAAAGGCACTGCTTGGCTTCTCAGGGTTTTGTACCATGGATGCTGATGAAGCCAGGATGTGGCTAATGTTTTTTCCCAGCTTCAGTGCTCCAGGGAACAAAAACTATTATAAAACTAACGCTAATCTCCATTGTTAGCTTCAGCCTTTATTTTATAATCTTAACTTAGCAAAAAACTGTTTCCCTGCGTCCTGTTGATAAATAGCTCAAAGCCACACACAGCTTTTCATGTTTTAAAGCACACGCCATTGCCCAGGCCACCACCTTAACAAAGGCAGTCCCATACAGGGTGCTGCTGGATACAGAGCCCCTGGCTCCTCAGCCCCGCTCAGGCTGGCAGCCTGGAGCACTGGCAGATAAAGGACAGGAGCTGGGAGGATAAAGGATCAGCATTATTCTGCGCTAGGAGGGGGAAGCCTTTTTCATTTTTTTTCAGCAAACAATACAACTAGAGGGAAGAGGAATGTTAATTGCTAGAATCTGCTTTGTATACAACAACAAGCCAATAAGGCTGCAGTCATCTTTCTCAAATGTCAGAAGTCACAAGTCAGATAGCAGCAACTGGCTTGAGTGAGTTATGAAGGTCTTTTCCATGAGTAACTGCACATTGTCATTTCTCAGTGCCATTCCCTCTCTCTTATCTGTATCAGGCCATTCATTTTATAGAAAGAATTTAGCCTTATGCTTTTTCCTGTGGCAAATACCAAAGTTAAGAACTCACACTTTTCTCTGCAGTTAGAAAATGATGCTTTCAAAAATCAAAGTACTGTCTCTACAAGTTAAAACTTAGAAAATATTAAAATTGGTTTTGAAAATAAAATTAATCTTTTGGAATATTTATGTTTGTGCAGATGTAAATTCTAAACTCAGTTGGGAACTTCTTTTTCTAATACATATTTTCTCTCCAAAAGAGATCTCACGTGAATGACAGAAAGTTTTGGTGAAAATATTTATTAAAAAATAAATATATACCTACATCCCAATTTTTATTTACATTAGTACCTGGCACTGTAAGAGAGTCATCAAATGGAGGCATATAGCTGTGTTCATTTAAGATATTGTTCCGGTTCCCATGTTGTATAATGTAGTTTTAGTGTAACTGAGAATCAGACCATTCTGCTGTATGTGATAAAAACTTTTAAATTAACTCAGTTAAACAAACTGGTGATGTTTCTCCTTAAACATTGTAGAAAAACACAAAACAAAACAAAAACCCCCTGCCAAAATTGGTTGCATTTCTTTTCTACATCAAAGGAGAAGTGTTTCAGTTCCTGACTTGGTCCCAGGTAGTGTCTTGAAATGAGAATTGTGAGATACCACATCAGTCAGTGACAACACGCACCAAAGAGTCCCATGTCCTGGACCTGAGAGCTCTTTTGGGCAAGTGCAGAGGGAATATGAACCATCTACATCCATCTAAGGTATTCCCAAAATGAGGTACAACATTTCCTGCACTGAACCATTATCTATCCGGAATATTTCCACCAACTAAAGTATAGGACAGTGACTACTCACCAATTGTTCTGTATCTTGCCTTGAATCCAAAGCCTGTAATGTGGGAGTCGGTGTAGAAGTTGAGCAGCATAGGTCCAAAGACACTGACTGGGGCAGGGAGCTCATTACCACAGAGCGTGATGAGAGGATGTGGGGTAATCCTCGTCCCACTGAAGATGCTTACTCCATCATAAAGACAAATTCTGCTCAAGAGTGCTGGGGCTGCATGGGCATATAATGCAGAAATGTTAGCAGCGTATTTTCTATGATGTGATTTACTGAGCTGCAAATATATAGACCTCACACAGGATAAGAATTAATTTTTATATTACTTTCCATTCCAGGATCTTGGGATCTTATTCGCTTGCTGAGGAAGCAAATGTCAATTTTTAACATGCAGAAAAACCAAGGCAGAAAAAGTACATGAGACATATATACCTTGTATATAAGACATCAGACCGGTCTCATTCAACACATCCTATCATCTTGAACAGGCTCCAGGCCCCTTGAGTTCGTGGGAGTTCACAGTTGAGTGAACACCCTCTATGAGGAGATGAGAGGACCTACCAAAAGCATGGATCTCCTCTGCAGACCAAAGCAATGCACCTTTTGTTACAGGCAACCAACTACCTTTCCCCTAACGTGGAAGTCAGCACTCAGCGCAGGAAATTTTAAATCATTAAGAGTAAGAATTTGGGAAAATGAAAAAATAGCCCATACACTTGTTTCAGAGCTGACTTCTTTCTCTCTGAATTCCCTCAAACTTCAGATTACCTAAACCCAGATTCTTCAGCTTGACTCAGAAGACAAAAAAAGGTAAATTTAATCTTGCAGTTTGCCACTGAAATGCTGAAACTGTGGCAGCCAGTGGAGATTTGGAGATGACTGAGCAAAAGTAAAAAACCCAATGATTTTCAAGAGCAATCTGCTTTAGAGGGTAAATCAGTGCAGATATTAGGGTAAGTGAAAAACTGCCCATTCAGAAGCTCTAAGAAACACAGAAATGGGGAATGTAGCATTCTACTATTTTTTTCCCATTGGTTTTTAGTTTCTCATTTGCAGTTAGGTTTCTGGAGGAACAAGCCGCCCTCTCCGACTCCCTGCCCTACCTTCCTGACTTTCCAGCCACCTCACCATTTGCAACCAGATTCGACTGAGACGAGAGGTCTCAAATGTATTAAGTTCATATAAGTTTCATGAAGGTCAGTAGCTGAGTTAAAGTGCCAGAGGCATGTCCCCAAAGGACAAGCTGTGCTTTCAGTGTAAAGGCTGTGAGTTCGGGCAGAAACCTGCCGAGCACGAGCCACCAGCACCCTGGGAGCTTGGAGACACGTCACCACCTCCCTGCCCAGCTGGGAGCCATAAGCATGGGGAGAAGTTGGTGGTACCACCAAGGGATATATGGTGGGAGCTAGAGAGGTTTGGTATCATGTGGGAGCAAGAAGGGAGCAACATGGGTTATGCAAGAAAGCTGGATTAATGCTGTCAGTGAAAAACACAGCACACATCTACTGAACAATGAGCTTCATTAGTTGTTATGCTTATAGAACAACTTGATGTTCTCTTTGTCTTTTTCTTCATCATTTACAAGCATAATGGAAGCCGGGGTGTCACATGTTTATTGATGTTAACTTATCGTGTTTAGCGATCTGTTATCAACAATGGGAAGTTACTTAAACTACAAAGGATTAATAGGGAATTATCTAAATTTAACAGGAGAAACGCTGAGCCTACTGTTGCAGCTGAGTGATTCCTGCAGATTGTCCAGTCAAAACAAGCTGCTTCCTAGTGTTGTAGGAAACAGGATGGCTCGTAGTGAACAGGATGACACATAGTAATGGTGTGATAATTCTGTTTCACAAGGAACAACAGAGTGATCCCAGCAGTCAGTTATATTTTAGATCCTCTCCAGAGTTTTAGTTTAAAAATTCCTTCTCTCTCAATGAAGACAATGTATTCTAATATGCTTTATAAGTATGCCAATAGGGAAATATGGTGTTTGTCTAACTCTTATTAGAGTAACTAAGCTTAAAACAATCAGCCACATCAGATAGCTGATTACACTGTTAATTAAATAGTTAATTAAAAATATTCTTCATGTCCTACCCTATTATGAGAATACTTGACAATGTGATACCATTAAAAAAACATAATCAATTTTAAAATACAAAGAAAAGAAAAACAATGAAATGGAGACAAGTGCAATTTCAGAATGGAAAAGATTTGAGAAAGCAACTTGGGTCCTTTTCTGAAAAGACTTTGTAGAAAGGCACAAAGTGAAATGGATTTCTCGGCAAAGCAAAGGTCCACAATACCCATCACAAATTGTTTCAAACTGCTGCACTGGAAAGAATAAGATGGTTGACGTAGGATTGTGAGCAAAAGGCTTTATTTCTAGCTTTGAATCCTCATTGTTTGGGACAATATCATTTATGACCCACGAATTCTGGCAAGACTGGTGATTGTTTGATCTCTATCCTGTAACTCATTCTCTTGTTTACACTTTTCCTTAATTTCTCACCTTACTAAAATGCATTATTCTGTAAATAATCTGCATCTTCAGCTTCCTTTCTTCTATCTTTTCATGTGATACTTCCAGCCTCTACACATACTCAGCACATCATCAGCAATTCTTCTCTGTGGTTTATAATTCTTATAACTTAGATCTTTTCCAGACCAATTTCTGTCCTTTGCACTACAATGGAACAGCTTTCATGAGTCTCCAGAGATCTTTTCCTAGCCAGATGTCAGACCCACATCCTCTTTGAGCTGACAGGCACTTTCCACATAGCTTGCACTGTTTTTCTTCATAAAACCTTGTCTACTAAGAGCATTTGCTCATCCTTCTGGTATTACTGTATACTGTCTTCCAATTCATCCATGAGGATTCAATGAGACATCTCCTCTCCTGTCTTTTTATCTCCACATTAGCTCTGTATAATCTCATTTGCAAGGACAGATGCAACTACTATCTCTACGCTGATGACCCCATAACTCTCCTTCCCTCCTCCAGGCCTCTCTCTGTTCAGACTAAAATCTTATTCCGTCTCTCAACAAAACCATTCAATAAGAGAGTTTTTTCCCCCACCTCAAGTCTTCCTTTGTATCTTCTTTCTTTACAGGCTCATCATTTTGTCTGCCCTCACTAGGTCCATGTCTATGATGTGGATCTCTCTAGGTCTTCACATCCAGGCTAGATGTAAATATTGTCAAGTGTTTCCAGTTATTATCTTTAAGATAAACTCTTCATAACCTGCCACATGGCTATGACTCTCACCAGAGAAATAGTGATTTTTCCAAGATGGAGACTGTACCATTTGTTCCTCTAGCCTTGACAATATTTCTTCCAAATACTGCTGGAGAATTCAATTATTTGGCCTGACATTACGAATATTTGCTTTCAAGGCCTTTTGTTATCTGTCTGTACTCTATTTATCATCTCTTGGTACTGCTCAACATTGGCTCCTGCCTTCAAAGTTCACATGATAAGAGCTTCAGTTGTCCTTACATTACGTTTTGAAATATGCCTTTGTGTTGTCTCCTTTCCACTTAGCAGAAATTTCTGCCCACTCTCATTATTCTCCATAAAGTCATTTATTTGATATGGTGCCTGCACAAAAACCTTGACTAAATTTTGGTCCCTAGCTATCTGATGACTACAATGACCTCTTTGGCCCCCTAACTATCTGATTACAACAATGGCCTCTTTCCATCTCTCGGTCTATAGCCATAGATTCTGTTTCATTTTGTATTGACGAAGAACCTGTCTTTTTGTTTAAAGTTTGTAAAACTTAAAGAAATGAGGTTTTGGTTCACAACTGTAGTTTCTGGTATAAATGTTAATACAATTAGTAATTACTAATGTAGGAGAAGTATTACGCAGATACATACTCCTGTCCAATATATTAACCAGCTGCATAGCACAAGACACTATTTTGAAAGCAAGAAATTACAAGTCTTTTTCATATATATATCCTCTTTCAAAATAATCTATTGCAAAACTTGTCTATTTTCTGAATTGCCTAGTAACAACAGAGAAAGCAGATAGAGAAGACTCCAAAACGAAGCTGTGACCTTGTCCCGGATTGCAAAATTACAGTTGCATGTTTGAAAAAAAAAAAAGAGAAATAAACCAGTTATTAAAACACTTTTCAGGACGATGTGGTATCAACACAATTCAGTTGTTTTGTATGGACAGAGTATAAATACTACACAATTTTAAAGCAGATATTGCAGGAGGCCCATATCCATTTCCTCTAATTTTTCATGATTTCAAACTCAGACTTCATTGCATGTTATACTCAAAGAGTATTACAGCCATTTAATAATACACTACCATAGCTCTCCTAGAGGTATGTTTGCAGGATGTTCATCTGAGTAACGCTTACGAACAAAAGATGTATGTGATTAATTAATTCTTAGATAGTAAGTCTAATAAGATAGATAAGGATTTTTTTACAAATTATATTATGTTAGATTTGTGTAGACCTTTGATTCAAGGAGGGGGGACAGATGGAAGATGACATTTATCACGGTGTCAGAAGTGAGGCTGAGAAAACAAACTCACGCCCATTTGTTTGGTTCTTTATAAAATAACCAAACACAACAATGCAAGTGGTGCTACAAGAAACAAGTGACAACCGATGCAACTTCATGAAACAGGCAAGTCAAAAGAGAGGTTCTGTAACCATATTCGGTTTGGCATAGGAAGAGATATTCTTCAGGCTGCAAGGAAACCACAGACACTAAGCCAAACTCCTTTCACAGGGTTAAGCACGCCTATGTTTTGCTGCCTAAATCTTAAGTATCTTGTGTAAGCTATTGTCTATAGCTTCCTGTAATAGTCAATGGGTAAAGAGAGTGAGGGAGGCCTTCAGAAGGCAATTCATTCAACACGCACAACGCATTTGGTTTTGAGTTTAAAGCACTTTTTCACTTCACTATAGTAGGAGGTAAATCTAGATGATAATCTAAATTAGATGTCTATTTTCAGGGGCTCAAAGTCAGATAACAATTTATCCGGGAAGCAGCCAATTTAGATTAAATTTTGATCACAAAATCAACAAATGCAGTTTCCTCCAGTTCTCTCTTGCTCTGTTCCTTGCTATATTTAGTGCTTAATACATATTTAATATTTAGTACATGCATGTCATGTTCATTTGGTTCCAGATGCTGACATTGTATCACTGCTGTGGGTTAACTGCCTCATTTGGAGTCGTTCTTCATAATCAGAACAGGCGTCTCATGATAATTGCAAACATAACTACTATACAGCAGAGATCTTTGACTAACTCATGAAGTCATTCAATTTTATACCAATGTGTTACTGCACTATAGCCAATTACCTTCTGCCTTCTAATTTTCTGGAAAAGATATCTCAACCAGTTGGTCAAAGAGATAGGTATGTCTTACAGGCATTATTTTAGATACTTCATTTCATCACTAAAAAACCATGAAAAAACCAATTGGATTTCTTTTGAAAGGTCAAATAGGTAGTAAACTATATTAATTGAACATGGAGCTAGAACATCTGTACTAGTGTGGTTAAAATTTTAAAGGACATACTCAGCAGCGATCTAAGCAGGTGCAATGATTCTTTGCATATGGAGTAGCTAGAAATGGTTTTAACAGAGGCTGCCAAATATTGTCCTGCCTTTGCAAAAGAACTAAGAGAGTTCATGCTGGAAACTCTTAGGCACATGTGCTAAACATATTCAGTGGGACTGCTGAATAAGTTTTCATTTCTGCACGATAGTTTGCAAGACGGTGTTTTCAATCTTTACAATTTAAACCCAGGCAATTTCTCTTTGCTAGAGGGTTATATTTTAAGATTTTGTGAAAAATATTAATAATCAACTACTGGAGAGTGTCACACTTCCTCTTTTATAACCGGATGTCCTTTAGCTCATATCCACAGTTCTTTTCTTTCATGTGACTAAGGACTCGTAGTTTGTGTAGCCTAAGGAAGCTTATAACAATAAAGAAGCAAATTGCCCTGCAAGAAGTAGAATATTTTTTCTATTTATTTAGGTCTACATTTATTATTATGTCTGTATCACTTACCTCTTTGCTTTAACCTTCTTGATAATAAAAGCTTGAATCCATTTATAAATTAATTGAATGCACAGACAGAATACAAATCAGTAATGTACTCACGGACGTGCCAAAACTGGCATCATCTGATTCAGCCTAACGTTTAGTGTGTCTGCTGAATAATAATGTCTTCTTCGTGAAGAAATTATGTAATTTGTGTGGTTTACATCTCATTTAAAAAAAATAATTCTTAAAGTAGCAGTTTGTATCAGGGGATGAAAAAAGTTTCAGATAAAATCATAGTCAAATCATATCTTTGTCTCAGGCCTAAATTAAATTTCAGCCAGAATACTTTTGAATTCAAAACAGTTCAAAAACTTAAAAAGAAAATAAAAGAAGCCTATTTTATGACTTTACTGTTTGGTCTGAAGAAAAATTCAAATTACGCACTCCAGCTTAGTAACAAATTACCCAAAAATCTCTTTGTCCGGGTGACTTCAAGGGAATCAAATTAAGATGGCCTCAAAATCTGTGTGGCATCCCACTTGGCCATCCTAGTGTTTTGGACATACTGATTCCTCTGTGTTACCATGACACCTCCACCCATAAACATTTGGTCCTATCAAAGTTGGGAAAGTTTTACCATTGACACCAATGAGACCAGGATATTATACTTGTTATTTCTCGGCTAAATGCCACCAAGTTTAAAATCTCAAGACGAACTTTTGTTCATGGGTACATACCGGGTAACAGCTTTTATAGGTTCTCAGTTACTGTGGTTTTTCACCTAGTTTCACATTTATATGTTCGTACATCCTTGTAAAATACCCCAGTATATTTATATCCATTTTATCAGTTAAGGAAACAGAAGCACTGAAATGCAAAACAGCTGGCCTAAGATGAAAAGTTTATAAGACTCAATGGCAAAAAAAAAAAAGTCAGGAACAAAGATCCAAGTTGGCCACAGTCACTCTTATACTCCAACCACCTGGGAAATGCCCAACTTCATTGCTGCAACATATTAAACAGGTAGGATCTGTCTTCACTCTTCTGGAAGCCTTCAGTGATGTAAAACTGAACCTTGAAACTATCTCTGTAAATATTTGTCTGTAAATGATTTTCAGAATGGACAAGCAAATTTTCAGCCGTTTTCCATGATAGACAACTTGTATGTTTTCAAGAAAGAAGTTACACTTCATAGTACATATTGAAATTATGATGAACCAGTTACCTTCCAAGTGGAAAGTCTCAAACTCTAGGATCACCAGTGACTGTGGTCCCCGATCTATGATATAACTGCAGTTCAAGTTGTTATCATACTGACTAGGGTAGTTAGGAGAGACGATACGACCTGCAGGGCTGGTGAAATTTACTCCACATCCTATAAGCATAAATAAAAAGGGCACAGTTATAATCCAGGTGATAACATCATTCTGATTTTACAGTAAGAAAACCAATAATGCGCACAAGGATCTCATCCCTCCTTAAGAGGCTGGTCAAAAATCCAGGGAGAGTAGTATATATCATGATGGCAAAAGTAGGTCTTACACACACACACAGAGCAGTGTTTTTGGGAAATACTGGGCCTTCCCACCTACAGCCTCACACAGTATCTTGGAATGTCTTCGATAAGACCAGGCTATATAGCCCCTCAGCCCACTGACCAGAAGGACACAGCACTGCCATTCCTATGGTTTTGGACCTTGAACATTTCAAAATCCCTTAGTACATACAAATGTAGCTGAATTGGATGGGGGGTTATTGGGGCACATCAGCAATTTATCCTTATTTGAAAATTCCTACGTTAGCCCAAGTGGTACCATTCTTGCTTCATGTCTGACAGCCAGGAGGATGCAGTCTGCTGCAGGGCCATCTCTCTGGGTTGCTTTGTTATACACAGAAGCAGGAGAGGTTTGCCACCCAGAACTTCTCAGACTCACAGAACTGTTCATTTTCGTGGAGCTCCTTCTGATCCTAGTGACTTGCATGGCTTCGGGGTTTCTTTTTATTTTATGATAAAGGCTTAAAAGAGGGCAGTGCACAGTAAAGTGCTGGTATAAGATTAGGAACAGGCATATGAATCCTGTGATTGTCTCCACTAAGAGGTCGTTAGTTGTTACTGACAACACTAGTGCAGATATTATAAAAACAAAAGCAGTTTCAGTTCAGAATTCTGTATACTTCAATAGCGTCTTCCTCTAAGCACTTAATCTCTCACTGTTTTAATCTGAATCCAGTGAAGGGAAAGCAGTTTCCTTTCCTTTGGTAGCATCCTACAAAGAAACCCCAAACAACTAACGGCACTTGAGCATGACCTCCTGCACTTCTGGTGGGTTTGACTGTCACAAAGCACACATGCCATGGTTAAAGAAACGGAGAGGCCCACCCAAGAAATGTCATTTGAGCTACAGGAGATACAAATACAACAAAGCAAAGCAAAGGCCAGAGCAGATGGTGAGAAGTCATTTCTTCTCCTGAGAGCAGTTTATGTGAAGGGCATGGACTTCACCATACACAGGAGAAATTACAGCAGTTTCAGCATGTGACTTGAAAAGAATAGAGATAAAAATTCTAAAAGAAGAGCAGATAACTTTTCCTTTTTAAGAAGATTACAGCTTTGGCTTCCATGTAGTTTAACTACAGAGAAACAAATTCTTAAAATGTAGAGCCTATTCATTTCTTTTTGGCACACTGAAAAGGCAGAGGTAGCTAAGAATAACTACAAACTTATAGCTGCACGGAGGATCTTTGGCAAGTCCAACTCTGGAGCACACAGTAGCTCCATTGCATTCAGTAAGGTAACTCTTGGTTTCAAAAGCCAGGCAGAGGCTTCAATGCCTTGTTGGACAGAGGTCTAAATTGCTACACACAGATCAAACTAATCCAAAAAGGACTAATAAAGCAGGCAGCTGGCTTTAATATTACTTACTGCTTATAAAAGATGCAGAGAAACCTGGCCCGGGAGCATCCTGAGACTGAAATACTGTAGTTATGACATTGTTTGGAGCAACAACAGAATCAGGAGCTGAACTTCCACATCCTGTGGTTAACAAAGCTGCTTCTTCTTCATCGTTTCCTCTCCACACCTGAGAAGCCCAGATTGGAAATTGTTTAGTGCTTTCGAAGCCCATGTAGTTTGTGGGAACCCACCAGGAACTGCATGTGCAATTGTTCTTTCCAAAGACTCAGGGTAGGATTCATCTCACACCAAATATTAGAGATCTAAATTGGAGCTAATCACTCTTCACTCACTTTCCAGTTAGTGGACACAAAAAGACTTCTCCAAGGAGTGAATCACAGTGAATAACTCAGGTTGCCAAGGGCCTCGGAAGGGCATCTAGAGGTCATTTGCTCAAATACCCGCTGATAGCAGGGCCAATGTAGATCATGTCCAGGGAACCAGCGAAAAACATTTTATGCACATCATTGCCTACCTCCATTTTGTCTCTGCTAACTTATCTCCATACACCCTATGAATATCTGCGTATACAATGAATTATTAAATGCAATCCTTCTATTATTCATAAGTTGATAAAAAACAACTCTGTCACGCTAGGGTAGTAAAGAGGCATCAAACTGGAAGATCTGGATCCGTAATATCTAGTCTTGCTAATCAAAACTTATTCCCATTTTTGTTATGTTGCATTCACTTGTTCAATTACAAGTATCAAATCATGTGAAGAATATAATTCACAAAAATATAATAAGAAAAATACACATTTTTTTAATATCACTTCAACTGTACTAATAGCCAATTTAAGTTCCATCAAACCATGCATTCAAGAAACACATGCAGGTTTAGGTAGGTATTTAAGTGAAACCCTCTTCAGGTAATTACTTAAACATGTACTTGAGGCTCACAGTTTAAGCACTGAATTTCAACACGCATTTAAAATGAAACACAGGCATAAATGTTTGATGTTTCTGAATGTTTAAATAATTTCCTGAATCAGGATGTTTATTGCCAAGAATTTAAAACATCTGCTTTAAGAAAAAAGAAACAATTATTTACTCTAATAATAGATTTATTTTTTGTCAATGTGAAAATTTTTTTTACTGGCCTTTTATACCAAAAATATATGAAAAATAAATAATATTTGATTTTTAAAATAATGCGTTTGAAAGAAGTCTAGTGGAACTAGAACAGCCACATGAAATTGTGATTGCTCTAAGCAACCATCCCAGAAAGGGTTAGCCAAAGGTTAGTCTGTAAGCGTAGGCATATGAATCACCTCATTCATCTGGCCAGGTGTCTGAGGCCATGGATGCTCAAAGGATTCATATAAACAGCCTATGGCCTGGCCAAGATCTTGCAAAGTCACTATTGATTTTGGATTCCTCTTTTTTGGCTGCTCAGCTTGGAATGAATGGAAGAAACTTACACCTGTTCCACACTTTTCCATATCCAGACACCTTCATACATCTCAAATTGGACATTCAGAGATGGAGGTGGACATCACCAAAAATCTCAGATTTTCCTCTACGGAGAAAATCTCCAAGTGACATAGTTTTGACCACGTCATTCAGGACAGTTCAGAAATTTTAAATTAAAGCACCCTTACTGGGTGGCATTAAGACTTCCACATTAGTGAAATGTATCATAACATATTACATCAATTAATCAGTGGAGCAGGCTATGAAAAGACGAATCTCATAGTATTTTTTTCCACAGACTTAAAAAATGAGTGCAACAGTGGTTTGTAAGTTGGTAAGTATAGATCAGATGTACAGCTGCTCAAGTCTTCCTACATGTTGTCAAATTATGTTTGCCCTTTATTTCAAGTGGGAGTTGTACTGCTCTGGAGAAAATGAACACAAAACCACTGAACATACGCCAAATGCCTGAAAAAAAAATGTCACTGAAAAATTCAAAGCATGTCCACTCCATTCTGTTGCTTTGAAAACAAGTGGCTCTTGAAAACCTATAAACGATAAGAACGCTATCTTTGTTTTTTGAGATTAAAAAAAGAAGGATTAGTGTAACTTGGACAGTTTATACCCTTATAAAGAATCTTTGTAGAATTACAGTGCCACATTCCTGTTTTTTCACTCACTGGAGTAATTGAAAAGGTCTTTTCATTACACTATATTTTCTCATTATTTCCTGGTTCTGAAGTCATATGTACTTTTTTCATATTTTTCATTTTTGGGGCAGCATGTAGGGTGGTGGGACTCTGCTGGAGGTGGAACCCCAAGAACTATAAAAAATAAAAATATATACAAGCCAATTCTCAAGGCATAAGGAAAATTGACTGTATTGGTACAAGGACTTCAGTTTACATTTCCTGAATTTTGTGCCTTGACAATCCTAAACATGACAATTGCAAAACAGAATTCTGCAATCATGAGTTCTTAAAGCACTGCTCTGCTAATCTAATGCCAACTATTATTTTACCTTTATGTAACTGCTCTGGCAGCTTCCGTTGCTATCTGGAATCTGGAAGTTACTGTGGAAGTTCATCTCCAAGTGTTTACTTTCATGCGTAATGATGGTCCATGTGCATCTGGTGTTCATGGGAAAGTTTTGAGGCCAATGAGGAGACTTGATCATACCATTATCTGAATGAATGATTCCACCACATCCTGGAAATAATAGCAACAGGTGGAGAAATGTTCAAATATTTCCTGTTGGTGTCAGCTTTGAATGGATGCTTGCTTCTGTGGCTGCAAGAGAGAGATGCAAGCCCTGACACCTACACAAACTTCATTTACCCCTCTTTTAATTAATTTCCCTTCACCCACCCCTGCAGCAGGGAGGTAGTTACACTCTAGAGAAGGTCTCTCTTTGTACTTCACTTTCTCTTCTTCACAAGCTCCTTCTCCTTGCCAGTTCATACCCTTTTGCTCTTGTCCATCTATATACTCCTGACAATGAGAAGTGGGTACTGCTTAGAGAGAGAGTAAGGGTCAGAAATACATTAATGAGGAGCTTCTCCAGAGACTGTGAAGGTTTCTTCCCATACCCCACAGCATGCACGTCATGACTGACAGCCATTCAGAAAAGCACCCTAGGGAAAAAAAACATAATCTACTGCTAGTCCCTTTTTTCCTTGCTCTGCAACATGCAAATATTGCAGTTCCACATGTGAATCTACTCAAGCTACATCTGTTTACCCAGGGCAAAATGGTGACTTCTCCTCCAGCCCAGGCAGCCCTGTGGATCTCAGTGCGATTATGGAGAGGGCTGCAAAACATGCCTTCAAAAATTGTTAACAGATTCATTTATAAGCGGGAATAGCTGGTCATGGCTCTGTGGCAGCTCATGTTCTTATACATAATAAGTTCAGTTAATTTGAAACATACTTGCAAATACCATGCCAAGAATAATTTACTAGGGCTATGCATACAGTACAAGCAACCCATTTTTATTTCAGAGACGATGCAGTAAAAGGATGAATAAAGAGCAAAAAAAGGTTTATAACATTCTACTTTTTTTCCTCTTGATTAAAAAAATATATACTAGCTTTAAAAGGAAGATTTTATTTTTCATTCTTCTATGTTAGAAATGGCAGTTGTGTTTAGAAGGGTATGAGGCCAAGGTTTGCTCACACATACAGAACGTAAACCCAGAGATTCTCAGTGGACGAATGAGAAGAAAGCTGAGGAAAGGAAACAAGGTATATAAAAAAAGAAATCTCTTTCACAGAGAGAATACTGACTATGCACATCGCATGTGCATGCTAATGTCTGCTACATCATTGAGGAGTGGCCTTCCTTGAATGTGAAATCCCAGTGACAACAGGGAACAGTGTCAAAAACCTCCTTAAGTGACAGTGTATATTCACGCAAGCAGACTATTGATATGTTTAAGAAGACACTCCATCAAGTCAGTGTGTGAATATTGCTAGATCATTAACTGATGCAGGTTTGCAGCTGGAGGGGACACTAGAGAACACGTTGCCAGCTCTGTACTGACGTATGAAGGCACAATGAATTCTGCACTGCCACCAGCCAGCACATCTACACTTGCCTTTAGTCACCTCCTGAAGGACAGTGTGCAAATGGTGAGCTAACTTTTTTTTTTTAAATCCAGAGAGATGATAATTTCAACAGAGAGAAGGTAGTTTTTTAAAATGTACCAATTCAATCCCGCATGTTTATCACCTTCAAAAGTGTACCAACATCTCCACTAAAGTGGAAGAGTTTTAGGCTGTTGTCACACGTGCTCTTTGAAAAGTTCTGTCTGCTGCTGCTTCAAAACTCTCTGTTTTGAAACTGATCTCTTTCTAGTTTTAAGTGTTTAAACCAAACCAAACTGTGAAACAATTATTATTCAAGAAATGAAATGTCTCCTCATAGTCACTGACAATAGATACCACTGCTGGGAGGATCCTGGGCATGGTATCAATTTACAGACATTGAGAAACTACCAGTGGGAGGCTTAAAAAGTACAAAATCCGTCGAAATTTGATTTCATTGTGTGAGATCAGACAACACTGGTTTAATACTTGACTTTTTTAGTGCTCGCTTCTCTCAGGAATGCTGAAGATGTTGGCGTGTATTTCTTCTGTTCTTTAATGCAAATTTAATTAAAGAGGAGGAATCCTATTTCTGAAAAGTGCTATACAGGCATGATGTACTGCTAGGTTAGACCTGACAAAATCAGATTTTTTTTTCTCTTACCTAGAGATTCTGCTGTCCATGTTGCATAAAAGCCACCTCCTTGAATTGAGTGATCAGAGTTAAAGATGACGACTAGCTTGCTGGAACCAGACCGAATAGTCCCAGGGGATGTGGTTCCACAATACTTTCCTATGACAGGAGATCCAGGAGAGCCACCATTCAGGATAGTAACAGAGTCCCACTTACAAAGTGAATGATTTTCAACGTGGAAGGCTGTAAAAGTAAGCTGTAACACACAAAAGCGACATTCAGGAGCTAACACCAGCCACACCAGCAGAGGGGTTAGAGCAATTGCAGCCAGATCCCGGAGCCATCCTAGCACAACGATATCTGGGTATGCTCAGAAATCCAACCTTCACTTCACCTTGATGCTTTCCTGCAAGTATTGCTTGAAGTCTTGCCACTATAAGCAACAGCAGCTACTTCCCATGAAGACAGAAGTGGAAGAGGAATGCACAGGTTCAAAACTGGCATTATTGGGACTTAACCGTATGTTTGAAGCTAAGTATGTGCTTCAAAACAGCCTTGAATATGCGCAGGTGTTGAACCACATTCCTGTTCCCAAGGCTTCTAGTCACGAAATATGAAGTTGCACATTCAAATGTAAGTAGCTATGTAAGCAGAAAGCCTTGGATTTTTTTCTTCCTATTATTTTGAATCAGAATACTTAGCAGTTGCTGAAAATAATGCTAGTTTCCATTAAATCAGAGAGTAACAGTTGCATGGTTGGTTCCTGTGGGCCTGAATGTATCACGTAAATAGACTGGGCTGGGCAGGCAGCTTCTGACCCTGTCTCCCTCCCACACTGATGCCATTTGTCCTTGGAGTGATATGCACATGGGTGGGATTTCCAGTTCAAAGATTTAGATTGCTAAGCCAGTAGACTCCTGGATTTGTTGATGCTGAAATATTGATGGACACTAATGAGTGCCTGGCCCTCTTCCAATAAGTTTTTTTTTTTCACCAGTTCCAGGATTGGGATCTTTGTGGAAAAGTTTAGCAAATACGCAGTACTTCTTCCTGTAACTTTGGTGTGTTTTCATTTCCAAAAGAACTCTTGCCTGAGGCAAAGACCAAATACAAATTTAGCTCAAATGGTTTAAGTTTGGAACTCTACCAGCAACTGAAACTGGCAGCTTATACTGGAAAAGGTTAGTCTGCCTTCACTGAGGGGGCTGCTAATCAGTCCTTTTAAAACACAAATATACTTCCATCTGATTAAGATTAGTTCTGCTTTAAACAAATTTTTGTATTAAATAGAAATGTTGTGTTCTACTAAAATAATCATGTATTCCCTGAAGTAAGTACCTAGGAAGTGGTCAGAATATCATAGAATCATAGAATCATAGAATCATAGAATCGTTGAGGTTGGAAGGGACCTTTAAGATCATCAAGTCCAACCTTTAGCCTACCCTGACAAGAGCCACTTCTAAACCATGTCCCTCAGTGCCCCATCTACCCTTTTTTTAAACACCTCCAGAGATGGTGAATCCACCACCTCCCTGGGCAGCCTATTCCAATGTTTAATAACCCTTTCAGTGAAAAAATGTCTCCTAATATCTAATCTAAACCTCCCCTGACGTAACTTGAACCCGTTTCCCCTCGTCCTATCACTTGTCACCAGGGAGAAGAGGTCAGCCCCCATCTCTCTACAACCTCCTTTCAGGTAGTTGTAGAGGGTGATAAGGTCTCCCCTCAGCCTCCTCTTCTCCAGGCTAAACAACCCCAGCTCCCTCAGTCGTTCTTCATAAGGTTTGTCCTCCAGACCCCTCACCAGCTTTGTAGCCCTTCTCTGGACACGCTCCAACACCTCAATGTCTTTCTTGTAGTGAGGGGCCCAAAACTGAACGCAGTACTCGAGGTGGGGCCTCACGAGTGCCGAGTACAGGGGGATGATCACTTCCCTAGTCCGGCTCAGCACACTATTCCTGATACAGGCTAGGATGCTGTTGGCCTTCTTGGCCACCTGGGCACACTGCTGGCTCATATTCAGCCGGCTGTCAACCAACACTCCCAAGTCCTTTTCTGTCGAGCTGCTTTCAAGCCATTCTGCCCCAATCCTGTAGCGCTGCATGGGGTTGTTGTGACCCAAGTGCAGGACCCGGCACTTGGCCTTGTTGAACCTCATACCATTGGTCTCAGCCCATCGGTCCAGCCTGTCCAGATCCCTCTGCAGAGCCAACCTACCCTCAAGCAGATCAACACGCCCGCCCAGCTTAGTGTCATCTGCGAACTTACTGAGCGTGCATTCAATCCCTTCATCCAGATCATTGATAAAGATATTAAAGAGAACCGGCCCCAGCACCGAGCCCTGGGGGACACCACTTTTGACTGGACACCAACTGGATTTAACTCATGCAGCAGAACAATTAGGACAATGGGTTTGCATTTCTAAGAAACACTTTCGTAGTTGTAAATAAGGAAAACATGATAGGGAAATTAGTGAAAGACATTACATATGAAAATCTGCAATGTGTTTTTAAAAAATTGCTTTTCAGATATTTTTCTGACCTGGACTGCAAATGTCGCTGATTGGACCCGTTCTCCAAAAGATCAGTCAAATAATTCAGCACTGCAATAATTTAGCATTGCTTGGTCATAAAGGTGCTTAAATTTGTCTCTCAGCAGTTTGGCTCAAGAAATTAGCACCTCAGGCAGCCCATTAATAGTTATTGGGATATAAGAGTAGCATCTCATTGATGTAATTTGTACCAGCAAAATCGTATTATCTTCCAGACTAACCATTAAGACATGAAAGTAACTTTCTGGTGGCTTTTAAATTTTCTGCAGAGATGAAAAAACTTCAGCCTCATGTTTATTCCCACGATAGTGAGAATATCCATGGACATCTAATAGCATGAGTTATTTTAGTTTCCCAAATACAGAAAGTCATTGTTTAAAGGAGAAGTCGGTACTATGGTTTGAGCTCAAGTTAGACTAGAATCCTTCTGCTTTTCAAAAAGCACAGTCTAGTTTGGTTGTGTTATCTTTGTTTCCCCCTCTTTCTTAGGTAAGGCCGATGAGGAGACACTTCCTCCACCTTTGTGATTTTCCAAATTGTCTCAAACCTGTTCCTCAAGATTCAGAGGGTGCTTCTCATGCTGCCAGCTGCACACACAATCATGACATTGTGTTACTCACAGTGATGGTTTCACCTTCGGGGGCTTCCAACAACCAGGAGCAACGACTCAGGCTGCTGTAAGGCTCTGGGTAGTTAGGACTTGAGATAACTCCGCTTTCACCTGACTGTATACCACCACAAGCTGAAGAAAAAAAGTAACATTTCGATACATGTTAGGAACTATAATCAAATGAGTGGAAGATTATTCAGCTTGTAATAGTACTAAAATATATTTACGTTGGACTGATATAGGTAAGGATGAAAAATTTATCTGAAAAAATCCAAGTTTTAAAAGCCGTGTCATTGAATAGTGAGTGAACAGATGCAATGACCTTGAAACTTTGCATTTATTCTGATACTTAATATAGCTCTGCAAAACCTTTGCCAGCTGACACTTACAGCTGCCTCTTCCACCTTATCTCCCATTTATTTAACTCAGACTCCTAAGTAAAGCAGTGCCATTCTTGGACCAACACAATCAACTAAAAAAATTGCTGATGCTTCTAGATAAGAACCAAGGCTAAATTCAGCTGTGACAGGAAGAATAGTTATGCTGGCATGCAAATGGTGTAATTTGCACTGATATGGCTTTAAAGTGGATTTCAAAATAAGTGCAAGGGTTCAAGCAGCAGAATGCATTTCAGCCATTCTAGCACTCTGGAGGCCTATTTGAAGAAAGTCAAACTTGGCTGGTGTTACCTGTTACATCCCTATTCCCAAGAGCAACCAGCTGTTCTGTGTGTTGCACTACATTGCAAAAACTCAAATGCGGTTCAGGGAACGGGAACAGTGAGGCAGAAAATAAATCTGAAAGTTCAATTGCTAACATATGTTTGCTTTAGATGGATATAAATAGTGGCAGGCGCTGTAACTTTTGAGGACCTCTTTGAGAGTTGATCCCCTAGTGTGTACTCTCAGTATCACCAAATGAATGGCAGCATTCCCCAGAAGTGCCTCAGTCAGCATGGGCAACGGCCTATCAAGCCATTTACCTTCAAACGTGTAATGGGCCAAGAATCCTTTATCTTCTGTGTTTTTATCGCTTACAAAGTGTACCCAGATCTGCGGGGCAGCTATGACTAGTGGCACAGATGGTGCAGCCTGACCACAAAGTCTGGCTATTAGCTCTCCATCAGCGTCCCCTGAGTAAAGAAAGAAAAAAAAATACACTTTTTGAATCCTAAAAGAGCTACAATAACATAAAGGAATACATAGGGCAAACGTGCATTTAATTTTGTTTTGACTAGAAAACAGAGAAAAGTACTTATCGCACTTAATAACTGATCATTTGTTATGGGTGTAGGTAGAGTGCCGCAGTTCATTGCTGGGGTCTAAATCTCGACAACAAGGAAATTCTCTCCAAAGCTGTGTTAATGATCCTTTTAATATCTTGGGCTCCTTCTCTCCCCTTCCTGCCATCCTGCACACTTTCATTTTTGACCCATCAGACCTGAAAACACAGAAATTGCCCCAAAACTGCAGATGTTTTGGGGCAGAACAGTGGGAAGAGATGGCCCAAGGACCTGATTGCGTGGAAGCCTATTGAGCCTATGTGTTGGTGACATCCTCATTAAAAGTCAACAGGGATTTTGAGTTTTCTACCATATAGGGAAGTGCTTCATCCATGAACAAGCTGTCATTGCTATATTAATAGTGGGCATCTCTTTCCCAGGGAGCTCAAAATACTGTTCTCTGTATGGCAAAAAAATGCCAGCATTTGCTCAAATCTTTGAAACCTAAAAAGAAAGCACAACACAGGCCATTGTGCTTCTGTGATGCTGAATGTTTGTTCATGTTGGGGTAAGCCATCACGTTGGCAGAAGTAACAGTTTCTGTTTATTACTGGTGTATTCTCAGGAGAAGGAAAATAAGTGTAATAGTGTTCCTCATGACATCCAGGCAATGCCATTCCTAAGTTTGCTTCTCTAATAACGGCAGGCTGCTGGTCTTAAAAGTCTCCATTCAAAAGCAACTCCTAGCTCCACGCAGGGTGGCAGGCTGGTCTTGCGAAGAAGGCACTAGAGCAGGAGGGAGAAACTTTGGGCGCTCTTCAAAGCCCTTTCACGGTTATTCCAAGTAATGTGGCTGAGTAACTTTATCTTTCTGTCATATACAGTGACAGAGCCACCATTTGAAATGCCTTGAAGCGCAGGGATAAAAGGTGACATATAATAAAATTCTGTTAATGTAAATTACATATAAAAATGCTAAAACCTGTCTTGTTAACATGCACTAAAAGTGATACTGAGCTGTACAAGTGGAAGACATTCATGATAAGTAATGATTTGGGGAAAAAATACTAATAACTACCTTGAGCATTAAAATGTGAAGTGTACTTTTTCTTGTTTGCACTTCTTATGAGGTGATTGACTATGTGACAGATGTTACCCAAGTTACTCAGTCTCTACAGTGTGGCACCAGTCACTGCTTTCGTGAATGGCCAGCTGGCCAGAGATCTAGACTGTTAATAAACAGACAATGTAAACAAAAAGATTGTGCTGTAAGATTTGGTTCAAACTGAAGGTAATGGTTTGAAAGACAAAATCAAGAGTCTTCCACAAAAGCCAAAAATTAGAAGTACATTTCACTGTAGCAACATGCTCAGCTGTACTACCACGTACAGACTACATGCATGTGCCTGATAATAACTTAATATAAAGCCTTACCCTCAGAAATTTGAAATATTTATTTTGTCTTTTTAGATTAAACATTTCTCAGTGAATACACAAAGTCAATTCTGCTTTTTTTTTTTTTCATTCAGTACCATTAAGTGTGTTGCATGGATAACTCAAAGCAATTTTACACATCTTAGCTTCATTTGGGGTCTCTCAGGTGACTTACTGTTGAATTGGACCTTTCCCCAAATTCACATCTGCTGTGTTGAGAGTCTTAAACAGCACATGCCCAAGTTTAGTGATATTTTGCACTATTTGCATCTCGGTGCTCATTAAATGTTACTTGTCAGCATACGTAGCTGAATTGGGGCATTTTGCCTTTGACATGAGACTGGTTGTGAAACTGAAGATCCATTAGTATGGCCAAAATTAACATTACTATTTAGACGACAAGCTGTGTAGAGCAAAATAAGACAACGTTTTTTCGTATTTCATTTGATTGTATTGCCGGGAGGCCTGAGGTTCAGAATAAAGTGCAGTAGTGGAAACTGATGAGTAATGGACCAGATATATTTTATTATTTCTTTCTCTGAGTTGCCTTTCTATTATTTTGGAGCTCCAGTGCATACGTGGGAGGGAATTGTTAGGCTACACAGCTATGCATGCTTTGGCTGTACACAGGACAAACTGATGCTATACAACCAAGAGCTCTTGTTGAAATGAATGCAAATAAGGATGTAACGGATTCCTGCTCTCAATCTCCCCACACCTTTCAGAAACGATTTCCTGGTAAATTAGAACCTGCTCTCTCTGGGACTCATAGATACAGCCTTTCAGCGAAGGAGACAGCTGGAGGTTTCATACTACACTTGGCATTAGCTGAGTGACTTTCATACAACATTTCCAGTTGCCTTTTCTTATGGATAGCTAAAGATGCTCAAATATGCAGAGATATTACTGGTGCATTAATCCTGTGATTGTCTTCCTTTTAAATGCTTTAGTCTATATTTCGTGATGCAGTCTCACAGGAAATATGGATTTGGTTTTGGAGAATCATCTTTTAGAGCACAAAAGGGGGCTATGAAGTGGGTATGCAGCCCAGAGGCTATGAATAATTAAAGCATTCTTTACTCCGCTCCTGCTGTCCCTGGAGATATTTCAGGAGCAGGGAGAGAATGGGCTGTGGACCAAATAAATTGTTTTGATGACTCCAACTTCTCCCGACTGCCATCTTTCAAGGGAGATGAAGTGAAATTTGTATTGTCCCTTGTAAAGAGAAAGTCAGGTGTGTATTCCAACCACCAAAACAATTTATCACCTCAAGATACCTATCCACTTTTCCATTTTCTCCCCCGAAGGAAAGGGTGACCCAATCCATTGCGCTGGCAGTGAAATCCCATTCTTGGTCTAGAAGGCAACATGGAAGGCATGCATGAACAGTCTCTCAAATGTTCAGATCCTACAACAATCATTCTCTGCAAATATATATGAAAAAGATTTGGCACAAACACAATTGCACAACTGGAATCTTGATAGCCTTAATCCATTCTCCTGCTAAACATACAAACCTATTCGTAACTCTAGGTAGTCGTACTGGCAATCCTGGTGATGTTCCAAGTGGAAATCCTCAAAAGAGATATATATGGATGAATTATAGTGGGAGGGGTTTTCAACACTCCATTCACAGTTCAGGTTACTTGTGTAATTTTTGACACCATCGTAGCCGGGAGAAGAGAAATTCCCACCTCCATGTCCCATCAGGGTTCCACCACAGACTGCAGAGACAAAATATAATTTCTTTAAAAATAGTAATAATTCTTGTATGAAGAGAAATCTTGCCCATGTTTATTCTGATACACACATGTCAGCAAGCATATATACTGATTAGATCAAAACCTTTTCCATCTTCTTTTTTCATAATTTACTGATGTGTACAAGGGAATTCTGGCCTAGTGTCCTGGAATTTATTGGCAAGCCTTTAAAAACACATGTGTAAAGCAAAGAAACAACAATTTTTCACAATATCAAATGAAATATTTCATCAGCACCTTCAATACAACAAGCATTATTTAACATTTTGATAAAATCCCGCTGCAGCTCCAGTTCAGTGTTGCTCAGCCCTACCTATTACCTAATTCTAGACTCAAGAGAAGATTTTTCTGGAACATACTCTCAAGAGCAGTATGCTTATGCTACAGTAGGATGCTTGGCGGGGGGGTTGGAAAATCAAAAGACTCAAGGCTGTAGTAGTAATAGGGCTTTGCCAGCTGCCTCCTCTCAGGAGGCTGAGCTTGCAAAAGTAGGTTAACTGTGCTCTTTCACAAGCTGCAATAAATTAATTACCCCCATGAGTAATAAGGAAGCACTTGAATTATTCAAGTTGTCTATGGCTCTACGCTTTTTGGATTTTTCATGGAATAAGGCCACTTCAGACCACCTCTTACTCAAGACTAAGTACAAAACCATAAATCAGTAGTGAGAATAAGGGACTGTGATCCATAAGAGAGGTTGTTCTTTCCATTTGAAGTTTGACATAACAGGCACATGAAGTCCATAACTCCCAGAGATTCCCCATTTTTTTCAAGTCCTTTCAACTAATTAAAGATATGTATCTACTCCCATCTAGAGATGTAAGAGAGAAAAAAACGTATCAGAGATTTTTTTTTTCTGTTTAGGTCATTTTTTTGACATGTGCCAATACTTTAGCTATGAAATGACTCACCAAAGATCAGTCACTCAATTCAAAAACACACTCTACCTGCATCTTCACTAGACGTGTATGAGACGCTGAAGCCTCTGGTTGCATGGGACATATCTGTCACCAAAATGACTTTCATTGTGTTTCCAGAGGATTTCACCTCAGTGCCTGGATTTACCTCACCACATAGCTTGGCCAGCCGGGGAGAGTTCTGTCTGAGGCCATTGTAAACCTGTTGGGTCAAAATAAACTCTTATGAGATCAAAATACAGTCTTACAAGCATCTCCTGTATGATTTAACAGTGTTTCACATCTTTAATACAAGATTCACTGATGTTCCTCACATCAGCTTAGTTCCCCAATCTACTCAAAAACTTGGAACAAATTTCCATTGTCTTGAGTGGATGAGGCTCTGAAGTAAAACATCAAAAGTACCTTGCTTATTTTGGCAAAACACAAACATATTCCCTCTCTCTTTAAAAAAAAACAACCAAACCACAAACCAAACAGAAATTGAAATAGGTTTATTGGGAAAAATACTGTATTTTAGCTCAATATTTATATCTTCAATCACTTAATAATGCCAGCTACTGTTCATATTCACTCCATTTCAAATTATCATCTTTGTATTCTTGTTAAGAATATCTATATCAGCTTTATCAAAATTTCCTCCAACATATTAAATGCTGGTGGGCATTTTTAATTAGTTCAAACATTTCACTTTTTGATGATCCAGATATATTTTGATCAGTTTCTTTCATACAGCCTTTAGCCTAGGAGTTAATTCCTTCTTTCCAGTACTATCACAGCAGTGCAAGTGAGGCAGAAATGATGTTTCCCACTGAGATTTGGAATATGTTAGAGTGCTGAAGGCACAAAAGCTAGCAGAACTGATCTTCCTTTAAGAGATCATTACTTCATTAATCAATAAAAAGCTAGCTCCCCATGGTCTGTCTAAAGCATCTGTGAAGGAAAACAGGAGAACATCATTTACAAATCACAAGGGAGAGCTACTTCCTCCCCTCACACTTGTGCGGGGGCTAGCTTCTGATCACACTAAAGCTAATTCCTGTCTTTGCACTGCTAATCTGAACAAATGGAAAACTAAACTAGATCTCCTATTTCTGCAATTTCATAGAGGAATCGTGTTTTTGACACATTGGTACATTGGACCAGGTCCAGTTCTGTGTGCCAGGTTTGATTTTTTTTTATTTTTTGTACTAAATAACCACAAATCTAAAATAACGATGACAAAATGACCAAAATCTATCTTTTTGGACATGGGGTGGTGATAAAGAGGTAGAATTTCCTGGGGTTCCCCTATCTTTTTTCAGAATATGCAAGGTCCAACAAAGTAGTAGCCATTTGTTGCAATCTCTGGCTTTTTATCTTTCTTTTTATTATTTTTCCAATTGACGACAGTAAGTAACAACAGCAGTAACAAGTTCCAAGTCAAAAGAGACCTGGCACTGACTGATGGTCTTTGTGTACACAGAGAAGAGACATTGAAAGCTTTCAAAAACCCCAAAGCTTTCTTCCATAATTGATAGACAACTCCAATGATTTCTTCAAGTCCTCCCCTCTGCCTAGACCATAATTCCAAAACTTTCCATACTGTAAAACAAGCAGATGAGTTTAGACACCCTACAGAGCTAACTTTCTCTCATTTATCTGTTTTCCCCAGATTAAATTATGATTTGTCTTAAAACCAGATGTAGACCTATAAATTACATTTCAGCTCTATTACGTGCATTAATGCTCCATAAAGGGATTAGGAAGAGCGTTTTCTGCCTTCACGCCCAATACTCACAGCCACATAATCTGATGAGCAACTCCAGTGTTCTTCAGTTTTCATATCGTTAAAGATTAGAGTCACACGTCGCCCTTCTTCCACTGTGATCCTCCATTCACACACTCGATTATGTGGGTACAGGTTGGGATAGTTGGGTGAAGTAAATGTTCCAACAGGGGCAGTAAAATCCCCACCACATTCTGAAATACCCAAATATTGGGATACTTCTTAGAGTAAAGCATTGCTTATAGAATTATAGCAAAACAACTTTAATAATGCAAGAAAAAGATATCCCGAGAGCTTGACTTGATATGCCTGTCCTGTCCATATGTTTTTCTAAACAGCTAAGTTCCTGCCAGTCCTTATCACTCAGTCATAAATGTACTTGAATATTAATTGACCATAGCAGATCCAATTAGTCTAATTATTAACATTCCCTTCTCTGAAGAGCTCATGCCAGGCTTCGGAGTAACCCACCGGCTTTGATGTCAAGTGATACAAGCCTCTCGCTGTGGCAGGATTGAGATATTTCTGCTTTTCAGATGACTGGGCAGAGCTGCACAGAACGAGCATGGTCTTAGAGTGGGTAATGATGAAGGATGTGTTTTTCCTCTGCTGGTTAGCAGGGGTAGAGAAAAAGCTTTCAAGGATTTTAAGCAACACTTTTTCAGTACAGTTATTTTGTGGTTTTCCTATCTTTGTTATGAATATCAAAGTGTGCTCTGAGGAAAGAACACTAAAGGTCTTGGGTATAGAGTGCATTTTTCTTCTGAGATTAATGGTATAAATTTACCAGCTTACACTTGGTTTCCTTTCAAAACACAGAGATATAGTTTAATGGAGTCCAGTGGGAGAGTTAGTCCCTTTCCTCACCCTCACAGACTCCTGCAGAATAGTCTAATCTGTGTATCCACCTGCATTAAATTTTTGCTAATACAGTTTCTCTTCCATGGTTGCAGAACAGCATCCTGGGAGTGGAGTAACATTCTTTGGGAATTTGTTTCCCCCTGTGTTACTGTATTGCAGAAGCAAACAAAAAGAGTAAGGAAGCTTTCAGCTGAGCTTTTGAGCGAGCTGGAAAGAGTTAAGAAGAGTTGGCAGATTTTTCATGACCACTACTGCAAAGAATTTCTTAAAAAGTAGCCATATTTTGGCAGGACAAGCACTGCATGGGCACTGAAGAATGTGAAAGAGAATTGTGAAGCAGGGATAGGTCTATGTCCTTAGTTCTGATCAGAGTAGCTCCTTGAAGTCGTCGTGCTCAGGAATAGAGGCAATGGCCACAAATTGAAACACAGGAAATTCCATCTCAACATATGAAAATATTTTTACTGTGAGGGTTGCTGAATACTGGAAAAGGTTGTCCAGAGAGGTTTTGGAGTTTCTATCCTGGGAGACATTCAAAACTCGACTGGCCACAGTCCTGGGCAGCATCCTCTACCCAACCCTGCTTGAGCAGGGGTTGGACTACCTCATCTCCCAAAGTCCCTTCCAACCTCAATAGCTCTGCAGTTCTGTGATTCTGCTTAAAACCTATTGGTTAAAAACTATTGGATTTATGGAGATCTAAGAGTACCACTCACCTCAGAGGGACAGAATAACACAAAGGTAAACCATAGCACTTCTTTACCTTCCTCCTCATCAAGAGGGATGTGGGGAGGGTATGTTAGAATGTCCCTGGACTGATTGATGGATAGAAAAGGTGTGGAAGAGTGTGCTTCATTGCGTGAGACCTACCACTGATGGCATTATAGCGGGAGAGTGCTTGCCGCTCAAAGTTTCAGCTCGACTAAGTAGCAATCAGAGAGCTCTGTTCATACTTCCCCCAGAGTTTAAATTTCAGAGCAAATACACAGCACTCCAAGAATAAGTGATCCACAATATAGGCTGTACTAGGGCAATTATGGTCTGTGGTATATGTTGCTTCCCTGAAAGTAACCTGCAGTCTTACAAATCCAACCTTCAGTACTGGCGTGAAAGCGCAGTCTGAATCCTCGGGCATTGACTGATCCATCAGTGACAAACTTGACATAAGCAAAACTGTCAGAGGTGTCCACAGCATCAGGGAGAGTATTACCACAGTACCTGCCCAACAAATTTCCTGCAAAAATCAGATACAGAAAGACAATTTTATATCAATATATTATTCATATTTATATTGAAGGATCACTGTCCAATTCAATCAGACAGGCAGGATTAAACTAGTAAAATCCAGTTTTTGCTGGGAAATAGAAGGGCTTTGTTTGCCTTACTTTGCTTCAGCAAGCAAGGCAGACAGAAGCAAATACTGTACATTGAAAAGGCTCACTTTGTACCCAAAGGGAAATGCTTTCAGGAACCTCTGGTGAGGTTTCATAGTAGTATTAGGGAAGGGAAGACAAACACTGAAATAATTCTCAGACCAGAAGCGTTGTATTCTCGGATCTCCACAAAGTCATTTGTGCACTCGGAGGAGTTTTGAATATCTAGGCCTTCTAGTCTGATGGTAAGATAGTGGCCCCTGGGACCCTGCAGAAACCATTCACACAGCAGGTTGTCTTGATAATGAAGCTCAGGATACCCCATGCTTTCAATGATGCCAGTTTGTCCTATCACTGTCCCGCCACAGGGAGCTGCAAAAGGAAGAACATTGCTTGCGTGATTGAAGGACCTCAGAGAGATGACCTTTCTCCTAAATCAGACCTAAAGCTAAGGCACAACTTACTTGTTCTCTAGGTGTGGGAATAAAACAGGAATTGTCTTCTAGTTAAAAATTCTCCACATTCCCCTAATTCAACCAGTTCTAGTTTGTTTTTGTTTTTCCCACACACCCCCTTCCATTGCAAGCATCCCAGCATCCCTTCCTCTCTGTCATATCCCTTATTAATTTGAATAAACTCACAGATTTCAAGGTCTATATCTAATCTCTACCCATGTTCATATTTACCAAAAAGTCTTGGGCAGCTGTATCAGATAAGTATAAAGAAATTTAGTTTCTTAAATGTGGATATAAATTTTTTTAGGACTGACAAAAATTGACTGCTGTTTTGGGCCTACAGCTATGGTTCGGACTCCCCTTTCCTGCAGTCCCTTCCTGTTCAAGTTCCACTCCTTGTGAAGCTTTGGTAAGGGATCTCTGCACAATTTGGGAAACAGCTATTTATTTTTAATATTCCCTCTCTCTGAAAACTCATTTCTCTGTGGTACCTGCAAACATAAGTTCATAATACTAAGGCTTACAGCAAATAATATTCCCAGGTGGAATTTATTGGATTTTACAGGATATTCTGTGTGTTTGCTAGTTAGAAATTTTTTCATGGCAATAACAGTCGTGTTCATACTGTCTGCTCTTCTGAGTGATCAGTGCTTTTTTCCAGGATGACTGGCATACAGCTGAAATACTCTAGATCTTTTATGGATAAATATAAATTGTGGCTTCATATACTAACAATGTTCTCTTGCAAGTTGTTTCATTTTTCACATTCAGAAATATAATAGCACAGTATATTGGCCTAAGCATTTGAGATCTAACACAATCAGCAAAATTCTGTGTAAAGCAATATTGTCCACTACTTTGCCTTTGAGAAACTAACAGTCCTAGACTTTCCTACAGGAGCGACATTAACATAATAGCTGCTATTCTTGGAAGATTATTAATATTATCAAAACCAAAAAAAGTTGCATATTTCTGAATCTAATCAAAGTCTATTTTCTATTTAATTTTAAAACTTTGCTAGTGTTCTCTAGTCCTGTTTTTGCAGCTTGAGAGCAAATAATTTTAAAGTATTTCTTTTTCCAGCTGACAAATAATGGTTCTTACTGTTTGTTCATTTTTTGTGTCCATTGTTTTGCTGAGTCTGTTTGTCTAGCAGCATTGATATTATATATTGATTTACATTTACGTAGAGAAGCTCCTAATTTGTTCTTCTCCTGCCATCTCTCAGATGATCTTTGCATTCCCTTTCAGGATCCTGCTCATGAAAGTGGCAGTAATTTTGCATGCTGAAAATCAAATCATGTTACATGACTTTATCCACATCAACCTTTTTTTCTACTGCCCCTTTGATAATTGTCTTTGACAAGAGGTTATCCAGTCTTTTTTTCGACTGCTGCAGATCTACGAGCACTTTTCTATTCCTATTTCCAGAATTTTCACGTCTAGCTAGGTGCAGAACATACTGATGTTAACCCATATGATTCTTGATGCCTTAGCTCTAACACCGATTGAGAGAGGCACGTATCTGTCAGTCCACCTCATAGGCATGATTTAAGCCCTATTACAAAAACCTGACAACTGAGACCAAAATATTCTCTAAAATCAAAGAAATTGATAAATGTAAGCATTACCAATGGAGTATTTAGCATTGAATCCCACATGTGTGGCACTGCTGTCAGACCTGAACCTCAGGTACATGACAGCTCCTGAGGACCTCTGCAAGCCTGGCGTTGATCCTCCACACAGCTTGGCAATGATGGGGGCAGTGGAGTCAGCGCCATTGCGTAGCTCGAGGTAACTGGAAGTGCAGCTAGAAGAGGAGAGAATTTTCTGTTCAATGTATAGCAGTTGTGGTTTGAAATTATTTCAGTATATACTGAAAGCCATGATCTGTAGTGAATTAGATCAGTTTCCACGCAGTGTGACCAGGACAAAATCAACAAGTTCATAATCGATGATAGTTATGTCATATTTGAATCAAAAGAAGTGCCAGAAACACTGAGAAAGATTCATCCCAAGCCCAGTCTATGACCAGATCAGAACTGACAGAAGCAAGTCCTGGAGAGGGGTACAAACAGCACTGATAAAGTAGTTGTGACCATCTTTCTTTAACATATGTTTTTGGCAGCCTCCAGATTCAGCAGATCTTCCCTATTAAGTCTCCTTGATGACTGTTGAATTAAGGAACAGATATGACAGATGAAAGCAATAAAAATTCAAATCCGGGGGCTTACTTAGATGGTCATAGACTAACAGCTTTGCCTTCAGAATGGTGCAGTGTGCTGGGAAGCCAGAGAGAATGGACACCTTTGGGATTCTCCATCCTGCACCGTTTTTTCTGGACATGGTCTCACAGGTGAGGCCCACCTTTGCCGCATAGTGGTCCAGACCCAAATCAATGAAGTTACATCAGCTGGAAACTGGGCCTTGTTTTATGCTTCAGGCAGCGGATGCAAAACACGTAGACCCATTGCAAATCGCCAGACAAGCAGTGGAGCAGAGAAAAAAATTGTCGTGGTGGTAATTTTTGTGGATTTAAAAGCACCTGAGAGTCATAATGTCTGAAAATCTGAATATGAAAATACTAGAGGGCACAGATTATGCAGAAAGCACCTTTGTACCATGGATGCTTCTGCTCTGTCTGTTATATTAATTTCATTTCTGTCATGCACTGCAAAGTCCTAGGAATATATACCAATGGCCTGATAGCTTCAGTGATCTCTCACAAAAATTTCCTAACCACTTTTGATTGAAAATCTGGAAGTGCACTCCGGGAGGAATTAGAGGAAGTAATAGGGAAAGAAGAATCAGAATGGAGTCTGTGAAAAAACACAGGCAAAATAATATGGATGTATACTTTGGTGAAGGTTCAATGTAAAACTGATCTTCAAACTGCAGCTCTACTGCATGTCCATTAGGAGCAGTTATGGTCCAGACACAGTCAGCACGCGGGGGATAATTGCTTGGATAGTTGGGGGAAGATGTATATCCACTGGGGTTGAAATCATTGATATAAATATTCCCTCCACAAGCTGGGAAAGAAAAGATCGCCAATAAAAAACAACACGTTAAGGAAATGGGTGAGGCATCAAAAATATGAGTTATCACTATATTCCAACACAGTTTCCTTGTGGTGTCATGCAGTTACATCAAAAACAAGCGCATTTTACTGCTTACTGTGGGAAAACATTTTAATGCAGTAGAATCCTATGTTCCTGTGCTCCTACTTACCTAGCTGTCCTCATTTCCACATGTTCAAGGCCCTGAATTAAACTGCTATTAGTTCTCCCATGGATTGTTTCTAAACCAAGCAGGAAACATATTTCTTGCCTTGTTCCTATCCCAACTCCCAAGAGCTAGAAAGCCTACAAGTCAGACACATCAATGCTTCTGTGAATCATTCCCCACTTCTGCTTTCCAAAATTGAAATGTCTGTTTGAGACAATAATGAACGTGTGAGGAATGCCAGCCAGAGCAAACATTAGGATTTGTTTAGGTCCTTTATCCTGCAAAAATATCTTTATTTTGACCAGAACTTTTTCTGTCAAATACCCCCGCTGTGTTCTGGCAATACTGGTTTAACACGGGGTTTTAGTCAAGTTTTATATATTGAAGTGGTAGAAATACTGTTATACAGCTTCACCTTCACCCTTCACGAATCCCCTACAGTAATGCTAAGAATGATTTTTTGTGGCAGCAGGGAAAAGTAGGCAGGAAACAAGCACTTAAAAATTTGAGTAGATTGACATGTTGCCTTAGTTGTGTTTAGTTACACACTTTAACAGGAGGTCTCCTGGTGTCCCAAGTGGCACGTCATGAATACAGTGGAATAACTGCAAATGCCAAGTCCTTGATTTACCCCTGGGCCCTGAGTCTCCATTTTTTTCATTCTTTCAAAAATTGTCAGCTTTGGCAGGGCATGTTATTTTCTCAGCTGGGAGTAAAATTTGTGACAAATGTTACCACCTTTTTAGACACAATAGCCTAAATCATTCCTGACATCATTTAGCACTTGCACAGGGTACTATATGTTCAGAATAATGTTCTTGTTTCCAGGTTTTTTTTTCCTTTACAGTATGAATTTTGAACATCTCTTCCTAACTATGATGCTACTTCACTGCTGAAGGGTTCCCCATAAGCTGTTTTTTTAACTTTAGTATCTCCAGGTTCTGTGACCTGGAGCTGACTCTCTTTAAAAAGAAGAAATTTGGGAGTAGGATCGGAAGTCATGCACTAAAAAAGGGAACCGGACGTTTTTGCAGACATCTGATTTTTCCAGGGTTGGGACTTACAACAAGAACATCCTTTAGGAGGACAAACTCCAAGTTATTTCTATTGAGTTGCAGAATTTAAGCTTATTTCCTAGACTTACCTAGACTCTTAGCCTCATATTTCAGTTTGAATCCTTGACCCTCATTCCTGCTGTCAGAAATGAAGTGGACAAACAGCTGATTATCTGTGGTGTACATGGTAGAGATGGAGCTGCTTCCACAAAACCGACCATTCCCTCTTCCAGACACCAAAGGTGGGGCGGCATTATCTAACCCATTCTTCAGCTAGAAGAAGAAAAATTGCTAATGTCACTCAAACAAACAGCCCTGGAATGTAAACTTTGAGCACACACCATCTTAATGCGTTCAGTCGTGGGGGAAAACAATAATCTAGTGACTAATTAATGCACAGCAATAAATAAGACACAGAAAGAGAAATAATATCTCTGGTATTTCTCTTTGGTATTTTCATCCCCTGACAACCTGGGCTGCCTTACTGACACTGAAATCCGTAGGATTCAGTAGCTTTAATAGCTTTGAGGATTTGGTGTCCTAGATAATAACCTCACCTCTACATAATCTCCAAGGTTGCAGGAAGTATCCTCACTCTTAACCTGGAAAGGCTGTTCAAAATGGACAGCAATGATAAATCCAGAGGTTACCACTACATGCCAGGAACAATTCAGATTAGGACCATAGTCTTGAGGGTAGTTGGGGGAGGTTATCACACCCGTGTCTGTGTGCAAATAGCCTCCACAACCTGAGAAAAAGGAGTTGAAGCAAAGGAAAAAATGTTAGCGTCAACTATCCACATATTCATTTTGAGAAAAATCCTGTCTCCTAAAAGGAAGATATGACAGGTAAAACCAAATGTTGAAGCAAGTGTATGAAGAGTTGAGGGGCATTGAGCAATGCACACAATGAATGATCTCCCAAATACAAGCTACTAGATTGCAACATGACACACACCAAACATCGTGATAGTGAGACTCAGTTCTCAGACTTAACAGAGGAGTAAGCAGGCAGCTGTGCCACGGACCTCCCATGGCATGAGCATATTGTTACACTGTCCAAGTACACTGCTTCTAGCTGTGGACCAAACCACTGTCACCTACTCAAGCTGCCAGCCAGAAAAACTTCCCCTGGCTGCCCACTGTTATCATAACACCTTCCTCGGTGCCTCAGCCCATTCGGGAATCTGTTATCATCCCTGGGTGCATGTGGGAGGAGTGCCACTGGAAACTGCTAACATTCCTGCTGCAACTTACACAGCTTTCTGCATCTGTCTCTCCCTGTTTTGTGTCTATGCTCTGAGTCATTTATTTCCCTCTCTTAGTAGGGCATTCTTTCACCTTCAGCTGAGCTGTTATAAACTCAGGCGTACACTTTTCTTACTTCTGAAAAGTGACTGGTCTGCTTGAATCATGCTTTATTGTATTACATCACTGGGAAAATAGAAAATTTTACCTTTGCAGAGTCAGACATTTATTAATGCATATTCATGAGATGTGAATAATTGTTCTGTGTGATTAATTAGATAGACTGTAGACAACTGTTAAAAATGCCAGAGTCTTGTCTTTCCTTTCCTTACCCATTGTTAGCAGCAAGGTAGACACTTATGTGGGGAAGAAGAGAAACAAATCTTACTTTTGTGATAAGAGGCATTAAACCCAGCTCCAATGACACTTGCATCTGACATGAAGTGGATGAACATCACCTCTCCAGTCGATCTTATTGGGCCAGGAGGTTCTCGTCCACACAGAGTAGCCAGCACTGGAGAAAGACTAGTGTCTCCTGAGATCAAAAGAAGAAATGTTAATGTTAAAACCAAATCAGTTCACGTCTGCCTGTTGGCTGCTGTGGCTCACGCTTTCAGGCAAGTGCTTTTTCAACATCTTACAGATTGAGATATATTTTTATGTATTTTGCTACACTTTGCTAGTTTTATTTTAACTAACTGAATGTCTCAGCATAGAGGAAGAATACTGATTTAGAATGTACTCCCATTTCTATCTAGATTGCATAAGCAAAATGGACATGAGAATTCCAGGTACTGGGACCTTGTGTATCTATTGCATGCTGTTGTGGTAGGGCAAGATTGGCTTCTCACCATCTCGGATAATAAGTTTGTCATAGTTGCATGAGCTGTGAGATTCTATGTCTAGGGCCAAGATATTGAACTCCACAGTGGATCCAGGAGCTCTGATAAGCCACACACAGTCAGCAAAGTTTCTGTAACTCATGGGCCAGCCCGGTGAGAAGAGGAATGAAGGTGTTTCTTCAGCTGTTACAGTCCCTCCACATGCACCTGTCACATACAAGAAGACAAAAATGAAAGCATCCTCCTTTTAAAGTGAACACTCCCCTCATATAATTTAAGATGACCGATCTCTAATTAAGCACATTGGGGGCACAATGATGATATGTGGAGTCACAGGAATGCATTTCTTCAAGCTTCAGTTTGAACTGAGAGTATAAAACTTGAAAATCCTGAGCTATAAGGATGTTCCTGTGGTACCTCGTGCAGCAATGATGTGACCTATTTACCCTGAGGAACATCTAGCATCTACCACAGTTTAACACAGGTTGCATATCAGAAAGGAACGGTGCATACATACCCAATAATACATAAACATTTTACCCTCTTGGAATTGAAGTTTTTCTCCACTCCTAACACCTCAGCTAAGGTTTAGATCAAGACGGAGTCCTTGCTGGGATATCTAGTGGCTCAGTGCTCTGCCAGCACATAAACCTATTACATACTGCCATTATCCACGGATCTTTAATCCCTCTGTCCCCAGAAATCTGCCTTCAGATTTAGAGAAGACATTGCACTATGTCCTAGTCAGTCTTAACTTTCTCTTGTTGAACTTGCTCGGAGAAAATCTGAAGCATATTCCCGCTTCTTCTTGTTAGAGGTACCTGATCATACTTAGCATATTCTCTTTATTTATGGATATGAGGTGCATTATAGTGAATGGTTTCATATGACAATGGCCAGTGATTTAAGAATGGTATTTCAAGAGGGATACTTTCTCATGAAAGCATATAAAATGTTTAGCTTTCATGAAATACCTGTGTAAACAAAAACGCCCCTCTATCAACATGTTTATTTTTAAAACACTGTATATCTGAAAGTCCCCAGAAATTGTTTTAAAAAGCTATCAAAATGCTTAACTAAAATGTTAGTGAAAGCTTTCCCTCTGCTAATAGCTAGGGGCTTTCTCTTTGGGGAGGTTGGTTTGGAATTTTTTAAGTAAAGCTCAGTATATACTGGATATATCACTTTTAACTGTGCAAACCACTGAAAACCCACCTCGAGCAATGGTGTGTGTAACACCAGAAGCATCCACTGCATACCACTCCAAAAGAAAGCCTTTTCCAGTCACAGATGGATCTGACTGGAACTGGATTGTAATTGAACTGCCAGAGGATGCAAAAGAAGCAGGATCTGCACCGCAGTATGTTGCAATGGGACGAGAATGAATGGTGGGCCCATCATAAATCTGCAGAGAGAACAGTGGTGTTCCTTACACAGGCAGATATACACATACAATTCAAATTCTATCAAATAAATATGCGATAATATTTTTTCATTTTATGTATTTATAAGCCAAAATCTTAGCTAGTTAAAAGATGCTTCTCTTTTGCCACCTTTCAAACCCATTTGTGTTCTTGTCCTCTTCCCCCCAGTATAAAATGTCCAGTAGACAAAGCTAGGAAATATTAAATAAACATTAACATCACATTGAAGATTTGATCCTTGAGTCAGGTTAAAGGTCAGGTTGATTCACATCCACTGAATGTCTAACTGATTTAAGAAACTCATTTTGCTTTCAGAGGGACAAAGAAAGGCAGGCTGAGTGAGAAGAAAGAGGACACTGTTAAAATCTGACATGATATAAAGGAAAAAGTTATTTTTCCTTTCTGAACTAATATTAAATTTGGATATCAGTCAATGAATAATGAATTGAATATACTGAATATATTGAACTAGTATTAACTTTCTTTTTCCCAAAGATGAAAGAAAAGGATAATTATTGAATCAGCCAGTTAAAAAAAATACAAACAAACAAAAAACCCCAGACAAGATGACGTTTACCTTTTTTAACTAAGTAGTTACATTTAGCTAAGTTCAGAAAGAAGTTGCTGCCTCTGTTGCTCCATTTTGCTTAGCACCATGTGTACTGTATTTTCTAGCCAGGTGAAAGGGCTAGACCGTATTACAGGAGGGTAAAGAAAAACAGTCAAACAGGAAGAAAGATGTACCTTCCTACTGCCAACAGCAATTATCGATCCAGAGAGCAAAGAAGGCGCAAGTAAAGGATTGTTCCTTGTATGATTTTAAAATCAACTTATTTTTGGAGGCACTGAGATGTTATTGTCACTGTTGTCCACAACTGAACCAGCACAGAGCAAAGTTCAATCTGGTATCTGAAATTCTTGGATTTGAAAATTCAGGATTGCACCATTGTGGACTTATTCTTGATAAGTTTCAAATTTACAGCTTGGAAATATCTGTTAGGGAGCCAAAGAGTATGTAACCCTTCCTATAGCTAATAATTATTGAAAAGACGACATAGCAAAAACAATAAGGCAAACCAGATCCTCAGAAATTCTTCCCATTCCTCTTGTAGGTTTCTCTATTCATCATTTTATCGAAGTTAATTAAAATAAAATAACATCACAATGAAATCACCTTTAGCTTGTCATAACGGCATCTGTGATGATTTTCGATATCCATCTGCAGGATATGGCCCTGGATGACTTGTGAAGCATTAACACTTATCCGCCACTGGTAATTGCAATTGTGAGGGTAACTTCTGGGCCACTGTGGTGAAGCTATTTGTCCTCTGTTTCCCACAATGTCATTTCCATACACTGAAAAACAAGAAAGAGACAAACTAGTGTCATTGCACATAGATTAAATTCACGTAGATTAAAAGAAGCAATGGGGCCCAGCCTGGAATATAGCTTTCAGTTCAACCCATCTGACTTAATTTACCTAGGACTAGACAGCGCTCTGAGGCATAGACTTGTGTCTCAGACAGTCCTAGGATGCACATCTAATTATTTTCTTCTTGTGGGGGATGCGGTGTGCCCTTATCTGAAGGAAATTACCCTTTCGAGACATGTGGCTCTACACGTAGGAGAGGTGGGAAGATGGCACATCTAAATTCCCCCCTGATTCTGCCTACTTCATGTTCATTTCTTCCCAAGAAGCATTAAGTAATAAAATTATATGTTTAAAATACCTTTGTGTGTTCTGGTGAAAAATGATTTTGATTTCACTGAGCTCTGACCTATTGATAATTCCTTTTCAAAATGAGTAGTAAAAGTCTCAAAGTAAGGAAACTTATTACGAGTTTGGCTTGCATAATCAGAGTGGCTGTGGATGTTTAGCTTTAGCAGTCTGTTCATGCAGCAAGTCAGACTGATGTTTGCAATGGTCCCTTGCAATTTTGGATCTATAAACTGGCATCAATTCTTTTTCTTCTAATTCTACTCCTTGGTTGATGGCATCTAGATCCAAACCAGAAAACGGACACTGTCATACTCAACAAGCAAAATGGAAAGCTGGGAAATAAATGCATTTTTCTTAATTTTGTCAATTGCCTAATAAATGGCAACATAAACATTAAATACCATTGCTCACTCTCAGGTTGCAAAGACATGTGGTCAGATATTTTTAGCTGTAACAGGCTACTGGTAAACTTGGGTTGCCATAAAATTTTTTAGTATATAGCTTTTATTTATATCTTCACAGCCCAATACTGCTGAAGGAAGAATCTGAAAACCAGGTCATAAACTGTTAGAAAACAGTCAATGAAATAGAGAAGATTTTATTTTCTATAATGCATTAAGTTTTTGCTTCTGGAAGCATAATATGATCAATTTTGTCTATTATGATAATTTAAAAAGAGAGAATTTAATGTCTAATTCTTCTGATTATGTTACATACATGTGAGTTCTGTTCTGACACGTTTTAGAATATCCCTTTATATTCAGCAGACATCTTACAAAATACTTTTTAAGTGAATTCACACCCTTGCTGACAACAACCAGCATTTTCTAATAGACTTTACAGGACCAAATGTTCATTTCTTTGAACCGTTTTGGAAGTGTTATGAAAGAAAAAGAGTCTTCAATTAAATATACTTTACTTACAGTGAGAGAATGTGGCCCTGAAGCCAACATCAGTGCCTGAGCTATCTGAGACAAATTTGACCCACAGGATATGTCCAACAGTAGACGTATAATTTGAAGGCAAGGAGTTCCCGCAGAATCGTCCTGCCAGCGTGCCTGTGTTGTTCCATTCACGAATCTCCAGGTAATCTTTGGCGCAGTTGCTACTATTTTCCACCTGAAACGCTCTGTTTCAATAGCAGTAGAACAGCATTAGCAGGCATATGACCGACACATTCTTCAGGGTTTGCCCTGCCAGGTGACAAATCCCCCTGTAGTTGGTATCCTACTGTAACAGTTAAGAAGAGGACAGCAACAAAACCCTCCAGAACTCAGGAGTCATTGCTCATTACCTGCAGTGCTACTGATACAGGGTTCTCTCCTTTCTGGCCCCTTATTTTATGACAGAGCTTCAGTTTGCAAAGTTGTAATTTTTAAAGAGTTCTCAAGCCCTTGTGATATGTGTTGGTTCTTCAACAACAACCATTTAACATGGAAAGCCCCTGATATATAAACCCAATTTTTAATATAAGCCCAGGTGAGACTATTTACTGAGTATACATCTATTGGGTGAAGAGAATACTTCAGAATACTTCAGCCTTTCAAATCAGTTCGCAGCCCCTTCACATGTGTATTATTTCAGTATGCTCTCTTGTGAGAAAACAATTTCCAGGGGCCTAGATTCATTTGTAGTTAACATCTCAGAGCTCAGAAATCCCTTAGCAGTTTCTCCAGAATTAGAAAATATTACCGCTTCTCTGGCCTCTCTGAGTCTTACATAGCTGGGTGCACAAAATAATAATTGTTATGAATTCTTCTAAACCAATTTTTACCTTAGAAGAGGAATGGGATTTAATAATCAATTTACAAATTCTAAATTATTGCACCAAGCTGAATGCTAAATATATTCTAAAAAACGTTATGTTATTCTAAGTGAAGTGCTTTGATTCAATCCAATATACTTTTCAGAAGCAGGCTATGAATAGTAAAGATTCCAGAGAGTGCCTCTTATAACCAGTGCCCTAAATATTTGTGCATTCTTGTTTTCTGGTAACAACTCCCCCCGTCAGTCCTGAATATAGCCATATGTGTTCAGTGTACACACGCTGCAAAATGGTTCCAACCACTCATCTGGATATACTTCAGCCTAATTTAAAGCTAAGCCTCAAATTGCAAGACAGGCATTTCTGTTCAGACTGAGCTGAAGAAAATGAATGCCTCATGCCAACAAAACTTTATAAACCCCTAATATTAAATAAAAAAAATTAAAATAAATACTGCTTTCTAACACAATTACTCCATGCTTTGCAGTATTTTCAGCTGCTTTTCAGCTATGTGTAGCTGAAAAAAAAGGGTTTACATCTACTCAGTGTCACTTTATATAACTGAATGTAAGTTCCGCTGATAGTTTCTGCTTCACACTAGATTTCTGTTCTGGTTCTGAAAAGTTGTTATTCATTATTTTGTAGCAAATATTCTGGAAAATGTTTTCAGGCTGCAGTACTTTCTGTCTGCTTCAGTGAATAAAGGGGAAATAGAATGTCCTTTTTACTGAGTTTATTGAGTGAATCAGTATGTGCCTAACAAATTACACCTTATGCAGTCAGCATGTTACCGGGAAAATTTTCCTTTTGTCCTGATTAACTGTAAATGCAGGTTTCAGAATTACTTTTCTTTTCCTGATGATTTTTTATAAGCTTTGCAAAGGGTCATTGCTCTCTTTCTTGGCAGCAGCCACTGTTTGATGCTGGGAAACAGAGAGGCTCAGAAATCCACATCATGGGTAAAGAACAACCTAACGACCCTGGTAAAGGACTCCACATTGTTCTGTGGATCACGCACGACTGTCCTGTCAGAAGTCTTCAAAGGAAAGTTACTTTGCTGAAGGGAAAACAAAATTCCTTCAGATATCTCCTGGCCCCGTCATACTTCCACGGCTATAATTATTGGAGAAATTTTGAAGATTCTAATATCAATCCTAACCCTATAATCTGTAGAGTATCTGGGCCCTTTATATTACTCAGCTATATAATAAATACTACAATGAATCTGGTAGTGAGGAAATAGTAGGAATTTCCTTTGTAAAGAAAAGGCAGAGCAATGCCAAATTTCCTCTTCTTGTTTATAAGCAAGTGAGAATTGGCTTCTTCAGCAGCCCACGTTGCTTGAACAATAAACCACCTATTTATATAATGCTGTATATGCCTTAACACAAGCAGTGATTAAGACAGGAGAACACTGATTGCAAGCTGCCGCTAACCACTGCTGTGTTCTCTTTCCAAGTTACTCTAAAAACATGTTTCAGCTTTATCATCTGGTAATTACATTTCCTAATAAACACAGAGCATCCTTCCTTCAGGTCTGTTAAAGGGCTGAATAATAACCCTGGCAATGCATTTACATGAAGGACAGCTGGAGCCGGTTGCCAGGGGAGCTGAGAATCCTCCAGACACACTCGGTGTTGAGCGGATACTGCTCGGGATAGCCAGGGCTGTTGAAAGCTCCTCTCTCCATGTGGAAAGTACCCCCACAGGCTGCAACAAGAAGGAGACAGCAGAGGCTTGAGATGGATGACATACATAAAAAAAAATAAATCTCGGTAGAGCCAGAGCATTTGCTAATCAAGAAAGCATTTCTCCTTGTCTCCTTGTTCTTTAGCTTCTTGATATACTTGGTGAGACCGTGGCCAAAAAGAGGAAGGGCAATAGGGGATTTCAAAACAGGGAATGTGAGAGACACAGGGAGATACAGGATCCGTTATTTTTCTTAAAAGTCGGAGACATAATGTAGGCAACACCTGTCATATAGACTTACATGATGATGATGCAGCATAGGTGGCACGGAAGCCTCTGGCAGCAGTGTTGTTGTTGGAGATGAAGTTCACCACCAAGGCGTTACCAAAAGAAGTGACAGGATGTGGTAAAGTCGTGCCACAGTAACGGCCTGAAAGAGAACAAGACAGAGAGAAACAGAGAGAAAAAAAAGTGTTCAGCATGTAATTACTATGGCTAATTTAACTTTTGGGGTTAATGCCTGACAGCAACCAGGAGTAACATTTGTTGCTTACAATTGCAGTTGTCAATTCAATCTAAGTAAAAATGAAATACTCTGTTTCATTAGCACAGAACTCAACTCTTGTGGCATTTTTCTTTTTAACAGAGGAAGGACCCCTTGCACTTCAGATACCCTAGTCACTGGCTATTCTATTATTGAGCTTGTCTGTGTTCACCCTATCCAGAAATTACAGCCTAATTGAAAAAAAAAAATCCCATCAAATATATCTGACAGTAGTTTCCATTTCACTCAATTGGTTTCTGATGAAAAAACATGACAAATAACAGACCAGTTGTCCTGTAATGGATTGTAACATGGGAATTAGAAATATGAATCACGATCTAGCAGAAAGGCATCTGACAGCAAAAAGAAAGATAGCAGCTAGTATCCCGGTCCTCTTGCCAAGTGAAAGCCAAGGGTAGGAGACCAAAAACATGAGTTCTGCTCTTGGTTACTAACCACTTAAATTGAGTACAGCCTCACCCCTGACAAAGAAGCATATACAAAAGCAGAATAGGGGAGAGCATAATCAGGCACAGATATTCTGAATTTCCCAGAAAGGAATTTGAGGCAGCCCTGGGGGTGAGAGGGGAGTCAGGACCACCCTGTGGCCAGGGCTCTCTCATGGCTTCCTGGCAGTATAAGCACTGAATGTTGCTGCTCCAGGCTGTTCCTGCCACTTGTAGGTGATAGCTCTGGACAGAGATGTCAGGAGAAAACTGTAGAAAATTCAGGAACCAGCAGAAAGTCAGGATTTCTGGGGCTTGAGGAAAATCCATTTTCTGCTCCCAGAAGTCTGCAGCTTTCTTCACCTGTGTTTAGTGTGGACTGTGCTTATGAGTGCAGGTTACACTATGTCTTTCTACAGTTAACTGTGAATTCAGTTTAAACTGAATTGCTTGGTTCCCAATATTGTTCTGCAGGGGAGGAAGGAAAAGGCAGCTGGAGTCAACTCCAACCTGCAGGTTAGTAGGAATACAGTCAGTGCCTGAGAGGACCGGGCCATTCACACTGAAGACTCATCCTCCATCCCCGGTCTCCTCTGGCCAGAGGGGACAAGGAGCTTCCTTTCCCAGAGAAATTCCATGAAGCAGGAGAGTCCTCACAGACAACCTTCTCCTGCTTTCCTTGGGTGTAGTTCTATGTATTAAATAAACAAGGGAAAAGTACAATACCTCGAAGAGGAGCCTCATAGTTATTCCCATCCAAAATCTCCACAAAATCCGTTGTACAGTTTTGTCTATTGTTTTCAATATCAAAGTCAGTGAATGAGAGTGTGACGTGGTTGACTGGCAACGGCAAAGAGTGAAAAATTAAAAAGAAGTTTGTCATTTCACAGAGAAATAATTACATGTAAACAAATGTACCATCTTTTCTTTTCTGCCCTGAAGTCAATCAGTCCCCACAAGGCATAACATATGTAGTAGTTTATTCCTTGGCATGTGGAGTGAATTTGATGGAAATGCATTAATCCTTACTGCAAACATCCTGGTAAATCTCTTCATATTTCAGTACTTTCAAGTACAACTGACATTAGAAGTGTAGGACTATAGACATACAGGTGAATCTAAATTTCCTACAGTCTGAACAGCTTCATTATATACTGAAAATGTCAGCAAATACAACACGGAACATTTACACACATTCAGAAACAAAACTTATTTCTACACATCCATGACCTTCTGTCCCTTTGCGATCTATACCATTGATCCGGACAAAATGTGAATTGACGTTGCTCTGCTCCAGACTCAGAAAGACCCGGTTCTTTTATCGTTTTGTAATGTTCCACATACATACATCAATTGGACTGGTTAAAGGATCATTAACTACACTTAGCTATATTTGTATGGGATTGGATTTTCCATACCCTTGGACTGCAGGCTACGTCCTGAAAAAGAGGATTTCTGACTCAGGGTATTTTTGACCCTCATATTGCTTTTGCTTGTCTGATATGAACAAAGGTGAAGTTACAACTGGAAGAAGAGAGGCTGTCCTCAACACCAGTTTGTGACACCAGTTACTCCTGGCCTTAGAGCTCCTGTGCACTTTGAGCGGGTCAGAAGGTCTCACGATTTAGATGATAACTGAGTTTTCTCCCACATTGACCAAGCCTGAATTTGACACAAATATTTCGCTTCTCGCTGGGCTACAACTAATTAGCTAGAATAAGCTGAAATGACAGACATGGACCCAGGCGCTGCATTCAGCAGGGTGCCAGTGACTGACATTCAGCTGTATAGTCTGCCTGTTCGGCACTCTTTTGTGTCCTGTCCGGTCAATCAATTACCGCTATCAATGCAGGTCCTCAGGATACAAAGCAAAAAGGGAAAACACAGTGGGTGGCAAGAGCAGGAGACTTGTTGGCCTTCTCAGTAAAAGCGGAGCAGGAACTCTGCTGTGGTTTGCCATTGGCTAAATCCATTGTATGTGGCCATGGCCTGTGATGCGGTGTGACTGGCATAGCGAAGCCATGTGTATCTGTAACCTGTGGTATGTGGTGGGCCTGCTGGTAAGCAGAGGAAATCACTACATACACAGGCTACTTCTTATACAGCGTTTTTCTGGTCTTTCATAATGATGTAATTCAGGAAACAACAGCTATGTATGAGTTTTCCACCTGGGTCCAGGAAAAAATTGTCTTTAAAAATAAATGTTGTGTAGGTGAGGAACAGCTTTGGTGACATCCTTTTCGCGTATTTGTGTAAGAACCTATGCTAAAAAAAAAGTATTGCTTATCTCCTGATTTTTGTTTTGGTGTTTTATTTGGCAAATTGATTTTCATTTTATAACTCAGCAAAATAAATTTATAAATGTGGTCAGAACATTCTGTGATTTTAACAGCAATGGCTAAATATCAGATGAACAACTGAAGTTCAGTAGTTGCTATTAAAAATATATATTTATTTTAAATGATGTTACCAGGATACTATTACCCAATTGTAAATAATAATCAGGAATCTTATACAATGTAAAAGTAATACTGGGTATTAAAGGTAATATCAGTATCTAATGGAAAATAATTGGTATTTTATGATCAATCATAAATCTGCCTAAAAGTAGACAGGAACATCTGAGGGTGTATCTATGCACATAAGACCAGTTTATTTATTTATTTATAATTTGTATTTGAAATTTTATTATTTGCAATTTGAAATTGAAATTCCTGTGTACTTTTTCTCATTATTTAATTAATTTATTTTTTTTAATGTTAACAGCATTGATTTGATCTAACACAACTCTAGCTTGAAAAATCCAGACCAAAATAAGGTCAGCTAAATACAGGTGCTTAAATTATGTATAAACCCTTAGATTTTCTCATGGACCAATCCAACTTCACATAGTATTCAACACCTCATTTATAATTGCAACACTTGGGTCACACTAAATCAGCTAAGATGACAAAGTTATAAATTGTTTTCTTCACTATGTACTAAATCTTTTACAGTGAAATCTGATTTAGGACAGATTAAGAGAGTCACACTCTCCAACTACCAGGATGCAGAACTTCCTAGAGAAATAAAGGAGGAATTTGGTATTGTTATTACAGAAAGAAGATGAGGATGTTAGTCATCCCAGCTAACTATAAAAGATGTTTTTACTTACATGGTTCCTGAGCCTGAATAATCCAGCTGCAGTTCTGATTGTTTGGGTATTTGGCAGGATATAGAGGAGAGGAAATTGCTGCCCCAACTGAATCTGACTCTATGAAACTTCCGCATGCTTTAGAATGAAACACATACACACACACACATATATTTATATATACAAGCCACATATCTTAGATTCTGTGGTGAAAATGCATGCATGAAATGTAACATGCTACATCAATGTGAAGTGAGGATAAAATTCACAACGGTAATTTATCAGAAAAAGAGACTCAAGGACTAGCTCCCAGCACCAGATGTACTTTCTTGACCTGGTTCCACAGGCCGTGCTGCACCTGGCTGACCATCTGAGAGAAGCCAGAGTGACTTGGGAACAGATCTCATCTTTATCAACTCCTTGTAGCCCAGAAGAATAATATTGGGGCCAAAATATAACTTGTTTTCAGGGTAGTGCAATCACATACCCATTCCTCTGATCATTTGCCCGTGTTGGCAACTAGGAAGGAAAAAAATCCTAAGAAACTCTCCAGAAACTTCCAATGCCCAAGGAGGGCATCACATTGCATTGGCATGGTCCTCGTGAGCTGCGTCAACAAAACTGCAATTGTGTGAAACATTGCACATGTGCAAGAGCTTTGCTGACTGCATAACTTTGGCTAACGGTGCTGAGTGCTGCCATGCCTCATTGCCAAGCATATTGACTCACCATAACCCCTCAGGTCCGAGTTTAACACACAGCTGCTTTAAACAGCAGGGTGGGGAGTTCAGTACCAGACTGAGATACATTTGTCATGCTGTGCTCCCTAAAACATCCAAGCAGGAGATGGGACCTACAGGGTTTTCTCAGGAAGAGGGAAGCTGGGTTCCTCCATCCTAGGTGGGAGCACTTGCTCACCAGGCATGATTTGTGCAGGGCCTAATCCAGTAAATGCGCTCTGAGAGTGTTTAACAGATTAGGCTCTCATAGCTCTTAGTCAGAAATGACTAATTAGCTATCTAACTAACTGGTATCTCACTAACTGAGGTTCCTGAGATTTTTGCTGATGCAAATTCTTCCTTTTCTTTATGATTTTTCACAATATTTTCAAAGAAAAAAAATATCTGTGAAAAGTACTAATTTATAGTAAAAAGAATCCTAAGAAGAAAATGAGAGAAAGGGATTTTACTCTGCAAAAACTAAATGGCTATATCTCAGGGAAAAAATGTTTCCAAAGTTATTGTGAAAAAAAGAAAATCACCAGTCATCAAATAGTATGTAACTTCATGAAAAAATCTGCCCAGTTGGCGTCATTTTTCATTAAAAAGGAAACCATGTGAAATACCAATTAGTCCTCCACAAACTGGATAGTTGATGTTTGGCAGGGTTTGCAGGCCTGAATCCATGAACTTCATCAACAGCACCACACAGAATTCTTTTATAGCGTTTTAGATTCATGCGCATGGATAGACATATAAAATGTTATTTTGTCACTAGGCCTGTGGAAACTGCCAGTTGCACATTTTTCTCAGGACAGCTATGGGTAGCTAACCCTCTAGGGAGGAGGAATAAGAGACAGCTGACGTGCGCTAGATGCCTTGCTATAAAAAGTACTTTTTTTCCCCAATCAAAGAATCTAAGATGATCCTTAGATTTTAAATTCTTTAAAATATAAATTGGAAAGATTCAGTCCTGTTAAAGATACACACTGGTATGCTGCATGTGTAGAAACACTTCCCGTTATCAGCTGTGCTGAAAGATTGTGTGTAAGACAAACAAACTGGTGATCAGATAAATATGCATTAATGTAAATGACAAAATTACCTTCAGTAAAGCGAGCACTGAAGCCCCTGTGCTGGATGGTTGTGTCAGAGTGCAGTCGGATGTACATCATATTCTTGGAGGATGTGATAGGGGGAGGATGCTGTGTCCCACAGAGTTTTCTAAGAAGTGGTGCTTCATTGCTAGGACCATCAAATACCTGTTATGAAAAGATCAAACAAAGTATTTCATTTCAATAGGAGTATTGAAAAGACTTTTATTTCATTCTGTCTCTTCTGTTTCATACATTTTGATCTTAATACATCCCTGGTATGGGCACTGCAAACAAACTATGCATTGCCTATTTTAATTCTGTGGTCATTACAAAAAAATGCATATATTTCAGGCTGAAGCTACTGTAGCCTTTATAACAAAAATGCAAGTAGCCATCTTCCTCTGTGTGTATCTGGTATGGAAGCAAATCTCCTTTAACAATCCAGATAGGCCCATGCATTTATTGTTTTCTGATAATGGCTGATATGAGTTCACCTGTGGTTTTCATTCAGTTAAACCCTACATTTTACCTCAGTAAAGACTTCTAAATTGGCCCTAACATGCAACTAGTGCACCAGTGGGAGCTATGACTGTGTATAAAGAGAGAAGAAACTAGGATTATGGTTTTTAGATGCACATAATCAGCATCAAGGATCAGAGTGCATTTATCTGTGCTTTATAATAGCTTTAGAGTGCGGAATTACACACATATATATGAAGTGTTATTTAAGCAGAGGATAAAGAAGAGTAAAAAAAAAAGGGAGGAAGAAAGCAAAGATGGTTTTAAAAAAAGCTTCACTTTTAATTTCACCACAAATGCCTTCCTTCTCTTTTTTCCACTTACAGCTGATAATTTTGTTTCCTTCCTCTCTGTTTCACAATCGGAGACAAGGCTAGTGAAGTTAAAACCAATGAGTTTCTAGCTCAAGCAACATAAAAATTATAGAAAGAGAAACTACAGAGAGGAAAAACTGGCCACAGTCTCACTGTCCCCGTTATCTTTCCTGGCACTCCAGCAGATGGGATTTGTTGCTGCTGTGTTTGGTGCCATGGGCCAGTCTCAGAGCCCTTCTGCCTGGTTTCAGAAGTGATGAGCACAGTTGCATGACCCACAGAGGAAGAGCCTTTGAGCTACTGGGCAGCAACAGGAGTTGAATTCAGTTCCTATTTCAGCATCAAAGTCTTGCATTACCATAGGCACGTCATTTAATATAACCTGTGACTCAGCTTCCCATAGCAAAATGGATAAAAATATGGATATCGGGACTAGAAGATATTCAGGTGCTAGAATGTTAAAAGCTATATAAAAGCCCACTTTGAGCAAAATAATGCCATTCGTTAGAAGTGTACTTCTTATTAAGACTGTCTTCTTTTACTTCAAAATGCCTCAAATTCCATCAAGTCTGTGCAATGCAGCACCAATAAATTAAAAATTTCTAACTAGACTGTATAACACAATGCAATGTTTCTCCTTCCAGTATTCAAAGGCCTTTGAGCACATTAGTGAAAAAATTTATAAAAACAGTAGCTGAGAGAAAGCTGACCTGTCTCAAATAAACCTTGGAGCTGAGAAACAAAGGACAAAGCGCCTGCTTAATCCACCGACATACCCTACATAGCCAATGCTGTATTCATGAATTCAACATTTATCCTTGGGCCTATAACACTAGCTAGCTCTGTGGGACCTTGTGACGGAGTATTAAGTGTACTGCAATGGCTGTAAAAATTAGTACCTGTAAAGAGACCCAAAATATCCATCCATTCAACCTTTTCTTCTCTCTTGGCATCCTGCCACAATCAGCCCTTTAATACATAGTGTGCAGTGTTTATTCTTCCTCTGTACATATATTCTGTATATAAATCAGACTGCCTAGAGTTAAAAACCACAAACCATGGAACGTGAAAAAAAAGTAATGACTAAAAAAATAACCCTGAGGAATTAAGGTACTGTCTTTCCCTAGGCAGTAGTGAGAGGATTTTATCTGAATGCTAGAACTGAGAATAAGCATTGCATTGACAGAGCGTAGAGAGAGGGGCTGGCTACTGTTCACGTAAACTGCTGGTTTTGATGAATCTGTGCCACTTTGCACAGCTGAGGATGTGACCATTGACACATGGACTGTTGTGAGACTCTAGCAGTTGAGCTCTCTTACTCGGGAAGATATTAAGGATGAGTAACATAAGAGACTAAGTAGGCATTTCATTCCAAGAGCTTTCTGGAATAAAGAAGTCTTTCTGCGGTAATACTGGGAGAAGAGCATGAAGTCAGAGGAATGTTTTCTAAATCAAGTGTATTTGCTGTTTCTGGGCAGCTTGCTTGAAGAATAGTACTGTCTCCTCTTTCAGAAACACAGAAATGGTTCCTAGCCTTTACACTTGCTAAAAATCTGATTCAAGCAACAGCTCTGCATAAGCATTAGTGAGACACAGCAGCAATCTTAGGGGTTATGGCAGCTGCAAGTTAAGCAGGAACAGTAACACATGGATATTGTAGGGCTGCGTCATTTTTGCTCACCTGTTATTTATTAACTTAAACTATTTTACAGGGAGGATTTCAGTTCTTGAATCTAGATCAGAAACCACAATATTCACACACTAGTTCAGGAAAGAGTTGTTTCTCTCGGCAGCTTCTTAAAGTTATTTTGAAAACATCTGAGAAATGCATTTCTGTGGCTGCATGAGTAAAGGAAAATGATGCATCTGCACACTTAAAAGTCAAGTTTTCATTTGCACTGTGCACAGCAGCAATTTGCTCTTCTCTTCCCTTTCCACAATAAACATATCTGTGTGACTCATTGCCTTCTTGTTCAAATGTGTCCTGCATTAAAAGCACATGACAAAAAGAAGATAATTTTTATCTTCTGAGCCATAAAAGCTCTACATATTTCTAGCTGTCCACTGTTGGAAGACCCTCTCTGCCAGCACCTGGAATAAATGAAGTCATACCTCCTCTCTAGCTCCCAGAGGCTTACATTTCTACATTCCTGTGTACTACTTATTATACTGCAATAGGAAAAAAAAAATAACATTTACTTAATCAAAGCTGCTGAAAAGAACAAAATATTTCTCCCTCCCCTTTTCATTGCCTTGTGCTACAAGCACTGCTTTATGAGCCACACCCTTCTCAAATCTCCAAATACTTGAAACTCTTGCTAACCTGCACTGCTGGTGTAGCGTCAGATACAATACTGGTTAAACACATGGGCAAAAAATACAGGAATTAGTGCATTCACTATTTCTTTCTCTCTATTTTCCTTCAAATAAACAAATTTGTTTGCTGTAAAACACAATCTCCAGATAGAAATGGACTGGTACACAAAGAGAAATTAAAATATTTTTCTTTATGTATGGTGATAGTGACAGCAAAAAGTCTTCTCAAAGATTTTATGCTTTCTGCAGAATATAACCAAGTTATATTTGAGATCAAAGAAAGTAAAGACTATATATATATATATCTCCTCATTTAGCAGATGAAATGTTCATCTATTCTGAGAACGGTTAAGTTATAGAACTGAGGCATAGAAACTGAGGAATCAACTAAATTTTGGGAGCTAAGTGAATGAAGAATGTGCTTTTTGGTGGCATGGAGTGCTCTCTGCGCACTGCATCCATTGACTCTAGAGGGAGCTCAGAGCAGTTACACCGTGAGTTACCGTTACAGGCTTAGAATTCATTTGGCTGAACCTAGATTTGTGCTCAGATTCACATGTGAAATCATTGAGTAGAATTGAAAAACGCACTGGGCTTTTTGGAGTTGCAGCATAGCCAAGAAGCAGTAGAAATGAGTGTTTTCCCTTCCTCTATTTTTCCCACATAACAAATCTGCAATGGAAAACATTACAGGAAAAAAAATACATTTTCATGTGTTCCCCATAGAAAAGGATTTACGGTAGAAATATTTAAAAAAAAAAAACCAACAAAAAAATCTCGAGTCATAACACAGGGAAAAACGACTGGTTCTAGAAGGGGAATGATGAAGGAAAAGGCCATTGGTACACTCAAGGGTGGAGGGGAGCCCCAAGAGAACTCACAGAGCAAACAAAATCCATAAAGATAAGTAAAAATTTAAGAAACAGAAAAGGGTGGAACCACTGTGTTACTCATACACAGTAGTTGTTCCTATAGTAGAGAGAGAAAAACAACCCACCAGCTTCCTTAGCTGCCCATATTTTCCATTTTATGCAGCTTTCGGAATGAAATTCCTAAACCATTCACAGTCAGACATCTACTTACATATTTCCAGGCACTGTCTGTCCCCTCACTCTGTTCTCTTACCATGTGAGGCATATAGCAAGCCTTGGAATGAGATGAACACAAATCACATCCGGGTGTTGTCAACAAGTGATTTTCTGCTTATTGGCATATTGGTAAAGAAACCCCACCCACTCCTTTCTTGTTCTGCTGGTCTCCTTACATTAGCGCTGAAGAGCCCTTCTCTACCTCAGAGCCCTTCGTTATCTCTTGGCTTCAAATCAGCATTACCCCTCATCCATTTTCAAACCACCCTCCACTTGGGGAGCAGTGACTGATGCCTGCATTAAATTTAAATCTCCCTCCCTGCTCACGTTGCTGCTTCAGCTGTATTTGCACAGCTAGGGCTGACGGGCAACTTCCTCCACCACCACACCCAAAAAAACAAAAAGCAGAAGCAAACAGCAGATACTCCTACGGCAACAGAGGAAAAGGAGTGTCAGTGCACTGCAATGGTCTGCAAACTCCACACATGCAAAGAGCTCTGCCACAGCCGTCTCCTCCACCAGCTGAAGAACTGGTGCCTTTCAATGATTAAAACCCCAGTGCCTGTAGCTGGCCTATAAAGGTAATGGGAATTGCGCCTGTAGCTGCAAGGAGCTCATGGAGCTGAGTAATCTACAAATTTTTAGATATGTATCCATTGGCATCAGGTTTAAAAGAGAAATTGGTATATCAGGTCTTTTCAGAATTTAGCCCCTAATTTGTGAATTTTTTTTGGCATTTTTACCAGTACTGCTGTTTCAGATGGCCCGTGTTTCTGCCAGGCAATCTGATTTTCTAATCCTGTGTGATATCACAGCAGACTTGGAAATTTTTCCAATAGATTTTCCCTTTCAGTGATTCCCCTGATGTAGTTTTAAATAAAAAGACACAACCATATTTCCCTGTGCTTCAGAACCAGAAAGAAATGAACAGTCATTGTACAAAGATGCTTTGTGGCCAAATGAAACGTTCAGCTCTGCTCAGCAAAAGGGGGACACGTTTTCTTTTTTCTGGTTCAGTACAAAAAAGCTTTACGAGGCAACGCTGTTAAAACTGATGCTGTTTTCAAAAGAGTCTCAGTTCCTGCCAAATTGAGTTCTCTATGAATGACAGTTTATCAAGGAGAGTAAAGCTGGATTTTGGGCTACAGCCACTGTGCTTTATCCGACTGGTACTGCTCACGCATGCCTTTGTACTGAGTGAAGTGCAATCTGACATCAAAGGTCAGGATTTCATGTCCCTGCTCCCAAAAGGCCAAATGGAGACATGTAGAGTCCTTCGTTGTCATGCACTGATTGAGCAGCAACTTGAATTTCTGTGACATCGACAAAAGTTCACAAACAAACAGCAGTGTGAAGCCTTTAAGAGAGCGGCAGCTCTCATGAGGCAATTAAACAGACAGCTGTTTAGCTGAGCACCTGAATACACAGTGCATACGTAAAGAAAATCAGCCAGTCAGAATTCCTTCTGGATGCAGACCTCCCTCTCTTCTGAGTTTGTAACAGTGTGGGCAATCTATTATATATGTGGGCAGTCCATCCTATGGCTTGCAGCAAGCTGTGGTAAACTGCACTATAAATGGTCAAGGGTGTCATAATAACAGCCATCTATGTATGACGTTATTCCTGCAGTACTAACTACAACCCATACCACCAAAAGGAAAAGCATGGTGCCAGGATGCAGCATGCACTGCGTTCAAGAAAAGATCCTTCCAGATGTAAGTGGGAACCTGGAAGAATGCAGAACTACATTTGTGAAGTCTGTTTCATTGGTAAAGTAAAGGGAACTAGATCATAACTGTTTAGCTGTAAATTGAAGCCTTAGATCATCAGTGAATAAATATGACTATGCAACTACCATTCTGAAACCAACTGCAGCCTACGTTGCACAGTAAGCTTCCTCTTTTGCAAGCATTTCACCAGACTTAATAAGGAAACTTTTGAAATTTCTATTGTTACTTACTGCAACATTGTCATAGTTACACGAATGGTGATTTTCAATGTCAAAATCCGTGAAGTTCAATAGGACTCTGTGGCTGTAGTCAACTTGGATAACCCAAGAACAATCTGTGTTGTTATTATAAGGTTGAGGATAGTTTGGAGAATGGATTTCCCCACTGGTAGCTTGGAAAATACCACCACAGCCTGAAAAAGACATAATCAGTTTTAATCAGAAGCTCTTTAATGCTCAATGATATTCCACCTCTATTTTTAAACTGAGAGAAGAACACCTCTATCTTTATATTTTCTACATTAAACTTTCGCTAGATGAGTGCTACAGCTGTTGAAGTGTCCTGTTCTCAACAAAAATCAGTGGAAATGATTATCAGAGAAGTATAACATTATCAGTTTTGGTGAATATACAACAACAATGCTTGTGAGTAATGTTTCTTTCTAGCCCCAGGCTGGCAGTAGATGTTGTAAAGGCTGAAGTGTTAGTACTGGTATTCCTCTATCCTAGATATTGTAAAAGCAACCAAAAATACCGTTCATATGAATGCCGCAGAGTTAGCATACTGAGAAAGCAATGACTAGACCTAGCTAAGCACAGGGATGAGAAAATATCAAGACAGCTGGGAGCTCCACTTTCCTCATAAGCAGTACAATAATTGAAAGCCTCAAGTTTCTACTTCTCTACCCATGCAGTTGAGGGCTTCATAAGGACTCCACCATCAGGTATTTCTGACCAGAACAGCTCCAGTGTCCATGAATATCTAAATAGCCTGGAATGATAGATCTTGTGTGGGAAGTGCCAGGGCTTTCAATAGGACTAACACAAACAAATGGACTTTTATATGTTGTAAAGGGATGGAGGAGGGTGAGAGAAACACATTGGGAATGCTGTAGATGGAGGCAGCCTGCTGGAAGGATAAAAACTGTACTGTTACTGTGTTCTGGTGAGCAGGTATTTTAGAGGCTAGAGGGGGGCTGGAGTACAACAGGCAAGATGCTGTGAAGGGCTGAGAAAGCTTCAGGAGTCCTAAGTAGAAAAAATAAGCTGCCAGATCTCAGAAGGGGATTAATTCAAAGGACTATTGTAAAGTTCTTTTACTGAAAAAATATCTTGTGCCTTTCTCATAAAACTTGTGAGAATGGAGAAGTATAAACCTTGACAAACTACTGAATCAGTGTGCTTAATCAAGCAAAACTGCAAGAATTAAAATTTGCCTCTGCTCACTTTTCATTGCAATTATTTTCCTGTAATTGGCCTTTTCATAAGAACTCCCATGTAGAGACATGTGGTTGGGTCTTTTAAGCATGTCTCTTCTTTTACTGATTACCACTAAGGCTTTGAACAAATAATCACATGGGGGGGTGGATGAACCTTATAGAGTTCAAGTATTTACTAATCAGTCCAAATATTTTTGGAGTCCGCCAAGTTCTCCAAGTTAAGCCACGTTCTCAGATATTTTTCACTTTACAGTTTAAAACCAAAAGCATCATTTAGCTAATAAAGGACTCTGCGTGGGTGACTGGGTGGGGAGAACTGCTAGCATGTAAAAGTTCTTTTCTGATTACTGAGAAGTCTTGATAAATTATGTAGAGAAGAAACTCCATCAAGGTAGACTGTTACAAAATACATAAATAGGCCTAGATTTTAGCTAGTTAGACATTTTTTTCCTCTGTGTGTTTTTCAGCATCTCTTGGTGTTACCAAATCCAGTAACATATAAATTCCCCCTCAGTTTTCAGTCTTGTGCTGTTTGATTACTTCAAATGCTTGCATGGCTGATCTCGGACTTCCTGAATTTCTCCTGGTATTAATCAGTATACTCACCACCCGGATTTTCTTGCCAGGAGGCATTAAAACCTTTCCCTGTCACTGCTGCGTCTGTCTTGAAACGGACAACGGCTGAATTGCCAGTAGTAGAGACTCGCAGTGGGTTCTGTGCTGATCTTGAAACACATAGCTGGGCTAGTCTAGGAGAGAGGAAATCAGGGCCACCATAGACCTAGAAATGGAAGAAACTCTGTCAAAGTTTTTCAAAGAGACTGACCGTCACACAGAATACATGAGAGCTGTTTAGCTAGGAGAAAAAAAACAACCTGTAAGTATCGAAAGTGATTCCACATTTTGAAATGTAAAGTAGCTAATAAAGTTATTTTCTCTGCAGGTTTACTTGGTATCTGAATCACCTGGCTCAAGTATGAAATTCTAGGTGATTTCAAAACACCCTTGCATTAAATAAGAATTTTCTGTTTTGGGGACTTTGCCACATTCTTCTTCCACCATCCCTCCAGAGTTAGCACCTTGTTTCTGTGGGGATATAAAACCAGATTTTTTTGTGTGTTTGTGCAAACAGACTGTATCTTTTTGCAGGAACTTGTGCTGATATTTTGCACCCATTATGTTTAAAGGCACAGCTAAGCCTGATTTTTAAATTTGGGCTAGGTTTCCTCACTCTTTCTGATAAAACAAAAAACATTGCAATTTTACTGACTTCAATAGCAGAATCAACACCCAAACTATGGGATTTTGGTCAAGTAAACTATATTTTAATAATACTCTTCAGAAACAAGGATATATATCATACACATTTGTCACAGAAGACCGGTTTTGACTTTTAAGAGTAATTTCCTACTCAGAAGAGTGTGCCTCGGGCAGTTATAAACCAGAAAACCACCACTCTCTTAAACATCAGCAGCAGTGTTGTGTAGAATCATAGAATAGTTTGGATTGGAAGAGACCTTTAAAGGTCATCTAATCTGGCAGTGAGCCTGCACCCTCCTGCAGTGAGCAGGGACATCTTCAGCTAGATCAGGTTGCCCTAAACCAATTGAAGTGAATTAGGTGCCAGTACTGAAGCCTTGTTAATCCTGTTTCTTGTTTTCCAAAAGGGATGTGGGATTTCAGTTTGGGCCCATTTGTAACTGGCAGAACTGGATCACCTTCCTTAGTCTTTCCTCTAAAAGCTAAAGAAAACGCACATGCTCAGTGCAATTTTCAAATCCAGACAGGTGATGTTGGTGCCTAGTGCCTTCAATGATTGAATTTTCTTGGCTTCTTGCACGCTAATGAAATGCCACCTGATATTAAGAGTCTCTCACCTTCCATTGGTACATCCCTGGTAGGACAGCAGCTGCAAAAGTCAGCTTGATAGTAATATCAAATGTGAAAACTTCTAGAGACACACTCCAAATAAAGAGTGTGCTATTGTGTTTCAGCAACTGAACTAGCAATAGCTAGATTCTCATTGTATCAGCATATATGATGTATAAATCCTAAAGCTAAACTAGAGAATGGCAAGTTCTAACAACAAAACCAGGGAACAGGAAACTAAGGCAAAAAATCCTACCAGGATTTTCCCACTAGTCTGCCCCAATATTTTATTAGTCTGGTAAACATCAAAAAGGTCAAAAAACCCAATCCATTAATCTCTCTCTGAAAGTGGCAGTACGATAAGAACCAGCCTTCTATATGGCCCTTTTGCCTCTGATCTCTTCTAGATGAGAGGAAACTCAGTATTTTAATAAGCTCTGCTGGATACTTTTTAACCTCAGAAGGAGTTTGGGTTCTGTCCAAGCTAAATATCTGAGCAAGTCTTACAAATAGCTGAGCTAGTCCCACCACCTCCAGGGCTAAGTATAGTGCATTGCTACATAATTTGATTGATCATGTGCTCACTAACTGCTCATGGTGCCTGACACTGCTCTGCTGTTAGAGGTATAAGGGAAATAATTTATTTTTTTTAACTGCAAAAACATTCGGTGACTCCAGGGCAATGTGAAACCTCAGAAGCTGAAGCTTGCATCCCCAGAAGAAACAAGGAATTAATTTTTTTTTATAAACGTCATAGTCTGTTAGATGTTCAGAAGACAGTACTTTGTTTTAGTGGCTGATTATCCAGGCATAATAAATTAAACATTTTAATTTTGACTGAGACAGCACTTTTTTGCATTCTGCAGGGAGGCTGCATGACTTGAATGGATAATGGTTCCTCTGTCCAATCGATCGTCTTAAGGCATTCAAGAGAAGTCAGAATGGATGAAATCACAGCTCAGATTAAGAATCTGTAATGAAGCAGTCACAGTCTGGGGAAGAAGCATGTTTGTCCACTGGAAGCTCAGCATCTTCAGAAAAATCTTACTGCTTGTGAGGCCCAATGACGGCTGCATTTGTCAGAAGTCTGTTCAAAATGTGAATTTTAAAATCTGTTTGTGGTATACTCCCTGAGTCAGAGCCACAGCATGAGACCTAGCAGGAACACATGCTCTTAATCATCTAAACCAGCCCAGAGAAGTTATGTGGCAGAGGAAACAGCAGGAGTTTCTAATATGCATCTAATAAGCATCATGGACCAGCCCCTCACATCATCTCTGGTGCCCCCTGGGGCCATCTGCACACCATGGGCAAGGGGACCAAACCCAGCTCTGACATAAACCCTGCTGATTTCTGTAGTATTACCTCAGACATTAACTTGGCCCAAGTTAAATGCTTATAGTTGACCCGTTGGAAAAGAATTAAGGATGGGGAAGAAATATTGATGGAAATCTGAGGGTTGTGGGTCTCCTTTACATTGTTAACTGTTTGGCAACGGCCTTCTGCATAGTTTCAAAATAAAAAGCACAGTCAAAGGCATGCTTTTTACAGTTAGGAGTGTATTTTCTTTTCTCCCTTATGCCAGTTCAATTAATCAGATGCTTTCACAAGGCCTGGAACAAAAACAAGTTAGAGTGTTTCCATGACAAAAAACAATAAAATGTCACTTTTGGCTACAAAGAGGAAAACCAATAGTTACCACATGAAAAAAGAAGAGGGAAAAGAGAATGGATGGAAAGAATGAATTCCAGGGTGTGGTTCACAAAGAGTCACAGGATGACTGAGCTGCAAACAGATAAAAATAAAAACATTCAGTCTGACTAGAGCACCTGATCCAGAGATAAAATGATGTTGGATGGCATAGCGGGGATGCAGGACACTGCCATAAAACCCACGGTTTTAATCTGTTCTTATCATTTGCTTCTGCCCCGTTAGCTCCATTTATTGTTAACAGTCAGCATTCCAGAGTTATGAGCAACAGAAAGCTGTTTTTATGTGGTTGGTCACCCTCATGACACAGATTTTCTGGGAATAAAACTGATCCCTGTTCAGATATAACTGCCAGCAAAAAGAGAGCCTAGCTTTGACAGGGAATTAAGAATTATGGTAACACTTGATATTTCTTTATATTTAAATGAGAAGACCAGAGCATCTAATAAAGGCTCTGAAGTGCAATAGATTGACAGCGTTCTTTCCTTTTCAGCTCAGAGCTACATCTTGCTGTGGCAGAATATATTTATAGTTTACAAAAATCTGGTCCATGTCAAAGAGAAGATATCATAATTTAATAAAGCAGACATGGTCATTTTGTATGTATTTTTAATATTTTCATATTGTATGTATTTCTATAAAAGTGATTTTAAAAATAGTTTTAACCCTTTTATTGTTTCCAAAGCATTTCCATGAAGCATTTCTAGAAAACATCTTTAAGAACAATTCCTCTGTAAAAGCAATGGAATCTGATGGGGAAGAGAGAAAGACAGAGTGCAGCAGTGTCATAAATGAAACACGGAGGAGGATTAAAGGAGAATGTGTCAAACACTTGAGCATGCAGAAGCCACAGGAAGAACTTGAAGATTCCACAGACAAAATTTTTACGTAACTATTATTGCACAGTCTTGGTAAAACACATGGCAGTACTGAGATAATGACCTGGAAGGGACAGCTTGTTTAGGAGGCATTGTCAAAAGAAAGGGGAGACAGTTGCTGCATTTTATCAGAACAAATATGGTTCAGAAAAATGTGCAAAGTAGAAATATTCAAGAAAGTATGGTATAAAAATTAAGTTAGCAGTAAAGGTACTGTGATAGGAAGAATCTCTTAGAATTTCCTTATAATCCTCTGCCAGCTCGAAGGGGTGAGAGTGTTTCTAACAAAAAGCTAAATGCATCCAGGTGAGCAAGTTTTGTGATTACTGGGGAATTTTTATCACAAGACAGTTTCTTATTTCAGAAAATAGAGAGAGTTAATGGGACAAGGAGGGACAGCAGGGTGCAGAGCTACCTTAGTACTGATTTTGACTTCCTATTGTAACGGGAAAGTTACTTGGCTTGAAAGAAAACAGGAAGCGGTAGAACTTACTATTCAGAGATAAGGAAAAGTGAAATCAGGAGAATAACTATGAGAAAAAGCAGACTTCCAAACCCAAAGAACTGGTAGACAGGATACTCTTGGGAAGATAATGTGAGAGTGAAAGAAGTTTGGAACATTAGTGATCGCTGAAACACACTGTGTCAAAGGCACACCAGGAACCTCTTTTTTTCTAACAGTTTTCAAACTTTTCGGTATGGTTTTCATCCTGGACATACACAGACAACTACAGAAAAGATTACAAGATAGAGCAGCTCCTGAAAATAGTTAACCACATTCCTGTTTTTTCCCCACTAAATCTGAGTCATCATTTGTTCTGTGCAGGCTATATCAATCGTGCTGTGAATGTGTAATTTTATAACAAAAGCGAGAAAACGTGTATGTGGCAAGGTACATAAAGCTTCACAAGTGCCTGCAGTTTGGCAGGAGAAGCTGTTCGCTGCCAGGCAGAACCTTTGATCATTGATCTTGCACAAAGACATGAACCAATTTTCCCCAATAAGTTGATTTACATTAGGTTATCTGTTAGCAGATCAGAGACAGGTGTTGGGAACTGGATGAGCCAAGGTCAGGAGACAAGTAACTCAGAGGTATACCAATTCTGAGGGCAGGAAGGCAGGAAAGTTCAAACAGCAAGGCGGGCATCTGTGCTGGTAAGTGAGTAAGGTTGGAAAGAAGTAAAGCATAGCAACTACGTTTGAAATGGTAAAGAAAGAAAACCCCAAACCTAAGGTTAATACCTTGCTCAGGGGCACAGAGCAGCACACTGTAGGATCCTCTTAAACAACTTCTTTAAGCAATTTGTGTCCAGCAACCCACTCATTGGTTTTAGGCCAACCCCTCCACTAATCAAAAAGTTATCAAGCAAATGGTTGCCAGCCGTCTGTACTCTTACTGGATAGTGATAGCTCCTGGGTGACCACCTGCAAATGTAGGAATTGTCCTTGCACTATTCAAGATATGGTCAATCACAACAGACTTAGATTTCATAGTTTTTAACGGATTTCTCCAGGCAACAAAGGCATAACAGAAGTTTACAGGCAGATTAGCTTCAATCTAGTCATTCTAGGCACAAACAACAATGAAGCTGCTATACAACAGATTTCATCAATACCCAAACCAGCCAACACAGGTCACCTACTCACAGGGACTGGTGTCAGCAATGTGACATCTGGTCATACTTGCCAATGCTACTAGTGGAGAATTCATGGAACGACTTCCTTACACCCAGAAGTCCCAAAGTCAATAGAACACTCAAAGCACAGTGTCCATTTGGTCAAGACTTCCATTTCATTGCTAAGTTAGGGAAGCCTGTTTCAGAGCCAGAAATCTGGAGTTAAGTTATATATCTCTTCTACTTATACAAATGCTGAGCAATCATCTACCCGGCAACTGTATATTTAGGACCTGCTTCGGGATGTGGGGTAAGTCTTCCACGAATATTGATGATGAGTGTGCATTAAGGACAATAGGCTGGAGAAATCAAAGGTACAAAGGGGAGAATAGGCAGCAGTGAGTATGTGTAGGTGCTGGACAGAAAGCTGTATAGTTCTATGTTGGTCATACATCACATTACCCAGGAGAAGAGGAGGAGAAAGGCCACAGTGGAATGGTACAAGATCTCTTAATAAATCTTTTGGGTTCATTACAAAACCACTCAAATGTCATCCATGTATTAACATCAAAAGACCAAACAACTGTACCTCCATTAGTAATCTCAAATGTCTCTAGTGAGAGTGATCCAGAAAGCCTATACTTCTAAAGAATTTCTTCCTGAAATTATTTCTTATCCCTCCTTCCTGCACTGGAATTCTATTCAAATCTGTTACCTGGGACTGGTCACATGGCTTCTTCCCAACATGACCACAAAGACGTCATATATAACAGGACTATCCAGTCTTATGGGTCTCTTAAAGGTCAGTAAACCCTTAGAGAGGTCCCTTTTCTCTCTGTTCTATCACTCTAAGCTGTCTAGGACACTGCTTCTGCTTTTACACTTTTTTCTGAGTACAAAGATTCTTCATAGTTTTCAGCACCCAGGGTTATAAACCTACCCACTTCATTGGAAGGTCCTACACAAGGTCTCACCTTAGTTATCCCCTCAGTGATCCATTACATTCCTTTACATTAGGAAATTTTATCTCCATGGTGCAGTACCCTACACTTAGTTCTTTGTAAAAGATGGACTTCTTAAGACTGAATTTTTCAAAGTAGTTTTGATTCTTGTTAGGAAGTGTACAGTGCCTAGCGTTTTTATTGATTAAGGTATACAGACACTAAAGGCATAAAAGCAAAAAAATAATAACAGCATTGTGGCTTCTGTGACAACATCTGTGGAACGTAACTGTAATCACAGCAGAAATGGGAAACTGTAGTAGAATTGTTTGTTCTGCTCCTGCAGTTCTTGGGATTATCTGCTCCAAACAGAAAAACATGGAACTTGTGTATTTTTCAGAAGTAAATCTAATGGTCTTACCTCCAAAACATCGAAGTTGCAGTTTGGGTGATATTCAATGTCGAATTCCTGAATGGTGAGTTGAATGCTGCTACCAGGTGCTGTCTGAATGTACCAGATGCATTCCCTATTGCTTGGGTATCTGTTGGGGTATCCAGGGCTGTGAAATGAACCAGAAGGGCCAGAGAGTTCTCCTCCACAACCTGACAACACAGCAAAGCAGCCCATCAGTGAGGGGCTCCGGAAAAACTCACCAACAGCTCTGCAACGAGGACGGCATTAGGACCCATTTCATGCACAAATGCATATACTGGGCTTGAGGGTCTGCTGTATCACAGGGAAACGAGATCTAGTGGGGAAGAGAAACTCAGGAATGGCAAGCTGGACCTGCTGACATTGCCCGTGCAGTACACACTTCACCTCTGTTTTGGCATGTTTCTCACTGTATCTCTGCATCTGCTTTGACAGCTGAAGAAACTGAGACACAAAGCAAAAAAAGTGACATTTTTTGTATTGGCCTCTAACTTTAAACAGTTCTAGAAAGCTCAATCGGATCCATCCTCAGCTGTAACTAACCTCAACTAATACACAAACTAAGTTAACATGGGGAGGGCTTCCTATTGTTGGGGAGGGCTTCCTATTGTTGCAAAAATACCATTTCCCACTGCTTTAGAAATCATAAAATTAAAGACAATGCAATTTCTCTCAGCCCACCGATCATGATTATAAGCTGCCAAGTCACAGTGGATAAATAGGCTTTCTGACATTTGGTGAGTTTAATGTTCTTTTTTATTGAATTGTAGCTGTGCAATTGTAAGACATGCCATGTTTGAAAAGTTACGTATTTTCTTTTCAGATAAGAAATTATTGTCTTAACCTCACTCCCCATGCCCCTTGGGTGATTAAGTTCTTGCATATTATGAGCTAGATTTAAACAAAAAAAAAAAGAAGATGCAAAACAATGGATGAAACGCAGGCCCTGATTTGACAGCACAAAGCAGCTGAAGACCGAAAACTGTGATTTTATCATTGCTTTATGGAGATTGTGTCAACTGCTGCACTCGCCTCCTTTTGTTGAGTTCCCTGGAGGATGCTCTCCCTGACCCAGTTCCCAGGTGCAGGTGTCAGCAGGGTGGGAAGGCACAAACACCCTAACTTTTAGTTATAAGCAATATTGTATAACATATAAGAAATAAACTGCCCCTCTGACCTGCTCAACTAATCCACACAGATGTGTAAAACTCCCCTGATCTCTATTAAGTCTATGCATAATTTGCAACTTAAACAAGGTATCTTTGGCCATTGCTCTGCTTAGCGTTTGGGTTTTTTTCTTCAGGAAGCTATAAATCAAGATCTTCAATTAAATGCAAATACTTTCCTCAACACCTTCTGTGACAAACTTGTGGTTACTGAAGGGTGGCTGCTAAGCCCCAGAAGCATTTGCCATCATCTCTGCCGTGATGTCTTTCAGCTTCTCATTGAAAATTTGAGTTTGGCTTTGCCACAGTTGGTTCTAGACTTCTAGGACTGCAAAATACAAGTCTATGAGAGGAAAGAGCAGCAGGTCTGAAAGGGAGCAAAGCAATAAGAAGCTACTTTAAACTAAAAAAGAACCATCTAAATCCAGATGTGAGGAAGATTCCAGCCACGCCAGCAATGTAACACGGATCTCTGTTGGTCCATCACCCAGTACTCACTGGAAAACCACCTTTTAAACACAAGAATTCCCACTATTGTACAATAGTTATCTATAACCCAGGGAAGCCTTTACATAGCAGAGGTTGACCTCAGAGGTGAATCGGCAAGGGCTTAGTTCTCCCTTTTTCCCCACCTTGCTGCACAAGATGCTCCGTAACCCTGAGGTGGTTTGCCCTGCAGCCACAAAGCTACATTGTCAGCTACCAGATGTCTCAATCAAGGAGTGAAAGATACTTTTAAGTGTATTTGAAACCAATCCTGCCTTCAGTCCCTCTGGAGAGACAAACAGAAAAAGGTAGTGCACTTACTTCCTGCCAGCACTGGTGGGTAGATGTTAAGCCCCTGAAACTTTGATATCCGTGAACATTTGAGCAGAGAGACAGAGAGGAAGAAAGCTTCAGTGTAACCCACCACCCCATTTTTATTTCCCGGTGCCATCAGAAGACAGACTAATTTTCCTCCAAAGAAACCAGGTCGTTGGGTTTTTAAAACTGGAGAAAAAAAAGGCGTCAGCAGGGGGGAAGCCTTACAGCTGAATTTGCTGGGTGAGTTACTCTCTTTCTTTTCCCTCCGCAGCAGGAATGACACGGCCGCTGAGGACAGACTTCAGGAGGGGAAAGCCGCCTCGCCAGCTTGGGAAACAGAAAAGATTTCTCAACAAACAGACTTGATGGCTCGGCTCCTGAGGGGGTGGGAAGGGGAGACAGGGGAGTTTCAGCAGGCGAGAACAAAGCCAATTGCTATTTATCTCAGCCTGAAGAAAGCTGGGAACATTTTAAAACTAAACAGGCAGTTATGACTCAGCTTCTCCTAGTACGAGTTTCCTGATAGCCACAAAGACATGTTTTTTATTTAAACCCGAAATGGCTCAGATGAGTGGAAAGCTTGTATGCTGCGTTTTACGGCACAGACCTTTCTCTCTACGCAGCCCTTGCAGGTAGCATTGAGATTATTCATGCTCCCTCTCCACAATAGTTTATATTTTCTCTGAGCTCAATCGATATTCTCTGGATGAGGTGTGTGAAGCACAGGAATAAGAACATCAAACTGTTGTCAGTGTGCCATTTCTTTTCTTCCAACTACAAATGTTCCCAGAAAAGGCTTTTTCTTAAGATAGAAGTGATTCTTCTTAAGTGCTCCAGTAAAATGGAGGTAAAGTTCAGATCTCTGTGATTCATTTCTTATAAGGGATGTGCTGAACTCATGTTGCCAATCATCTATTAATTGTTTCCAAACAGACAGGAAATTTCTTCAGTTTATGCCTAACTATTCACTGACTAATAGCTGAAAAAAAGGACTTACTGATCTTTGCGAATATGTGAACTTCACACCTGAACTATGTTGACCGACCTGCATATGCAAGCAGAAACCTCCATATCAGAGCAGAAACATAATCTCTGAACTCTCTGGCCAACTGGCAGAAAGTCTATATATTACCTTTCTGCTCTTATATGGATGAAGTAAGAATCGGTTCTGTTGTGCTTTTTTTTTTTTTTGAAAATATAGATGCTAGATGATTTTAACAAAATATTTACAGAAATACTTAAGAGATTAAAACAAATGTTCCTGCCTTTAAACTCACTTGCTACATCTATAGAACACTAAACTGAGGAAAACTCAAATAATGATAGAAAAACTTTTTGAAATGCTTACAAACATTCTATGTGAAAAATTTGCCCAGCCTTCCAAATTAAAAAAAAATGAAAATAAAAATGTCCAGGAATACTGTTTCAAAATGAGAAGCAAACTTTGATTCACCAACTTTGCAGCTTATATTATGGTTCCTGGGACGTTATGGGTCCTTACTATTTACAAACTTTTTGTCTTGGATATTTTAAAAAGGTGAATTTAGAATTTGATCCCTCATTTATTCAGTGCCTCCCCCATTTTCATTAGCCACAAAATTTTTGTAGTATTATCCCTTTCTTTGAGTGGATGTAGATGTAGATGCAGATGCAGATGCATATTTATTTATATACGTATATGTATATACGTGAATATATGTATGGATTTTGCATTTAAAAGGAAAAAAAAAAGGACAAATGTTAGTGCTGTTCTTTTGAAGCATGCATTTGTGTGTACTGTATCCTCTTCCTATTTTTTGAGCAAGCTAAGAAGTACACTTTGATATAACCGGGAAAGTAATTTCCATAGAAAAGTAGCCTGTCTACTTTATTAAGATATTGAAATAGGAAAAGTTTAAATGATGATGTAATCATCTCAGCTAATTAACCTTATTCCATCTCTGGCATCACCATTAAATGAATACAAACCTTCTTCCAATGTTTACATTTGTCTGCAAACATCAGATTAGAGTTTGCTTCTATTCAACCAAATGGAATTCGTGCTGTTTATGGCAACAAAGTAAAAAAGATTTGGTCTTCAGAGGTAAATAAAAAAGCGGAAGCAGAACCTATAAATTGCTGCATGACATCAGCTCTCACTGAAATAATAGTGAATAATCTGAAACCATTCTCTTCCTAGTGAAACATCTTTAAACCTTTTTCTCAGCACAGAAATATATGATCTCGGTCTATGTGTACAGATATACAGACAGCTGCACTGTGGAGAAGTTTCTTGCAGCTGAACTGCATACAGCATATGCTCAGTTTGCGCAGACCTCCTTGCAATCATTTTGGAAATTTCATCCCAGCAGTTAAACTGAGGAAAAAAAAAAGGAAGGGGAGATACTCTTTCAGGAGTGTAAAGGTCCTGGAATTCCCTTGAAAAATGCTTAAAACAACTACCTAACCTGGTGTTAGTTGCTAGGAAATCAGACAACAAATAGAAAGCTCAGGGAACATGTATTTGGTGTCTTTGCTTTTCTCTGGCTAAAATCTAAGTAGTCATTGAAGATTGTGCAAGGGATGATTTATAGATGTCTTTCCATATTACTGCCTGTCTGGTTAGCAGATGGTGTTCATTAACCAAAGAAGAATCCCTATTCTCATAAATAATTATAGCTGAATAGAGAAGTAGTAATCTGCAGAAACCTCTATTATTTGCAAGGTTTTCAGATTTATCCATGGGTATGTTTTAGCCACATGCTAGAAAAATCCCTTCCATAAAGTTTAAAGTGAACTGGCACTGTTCCTGTAAAATCACAGTTAGGGAAATTACAGGATTCAGAGTTGTTCCCTTTGCTGTGCTCGTGGTGAAATATTTCAGTAAACATTAACTGTCTAGCTTCAAGGAGCATGTAGTATGAACATTTGCCTGTACTACACTAATACTTGCATGAAGTATAACTCGGATTTGATTCTGAAATCTTTTGCTGTCTTGAGTAGGTTCAGTTCATAGAATATCATCCAATGGAGCCAGTGAGATAATTTCTGCGATGAGGGTTTATGCAAGAGAGTAAAAATTGAATTATAAACTGCTTTTTCTTTTTCTTTTTCCTTCTTCTTAACAATTTGTTAATCAATTCGGTACCTTTGATTATGATTGTTTTATCAGTCTCCTGAATTCTCGCATTTTCTTCAACATGTTCCTATTTGAAATCAGTAAGACGGATAATAAATAAAGATAAACTACTGGGAGCCAGAGACATAAGGGCAAATTTAGGCATTAAAACAGGAGCTGAATCCTTCAAGATACTGAATGGCCACAGTTCCCATATCAGCTGCCAGTGTTCAATGTTAAAAAAAAATCCATTTTCTAGCTCTCAGACATTGACTGAACTGTTCAACAACAAGCATTTTAAGAAAATTTTGGCCCTTATTCTTGTAGATTACTTTGGGGGCTGAGGAGAGGTCCAGCTTGCTGAAGAAACAGAAACAAATTCATCCTTAGCTCTCCCAGAGAACATATCTATATTTTTAGCAGCCAGACTGCAATACAAAAAGCCAGCTCTGAACATGGTAGCACCCACAACCCAAACAAACTGCTCAGGACTTCAAAAGATCAGACCTTGTGCATCTTTAGACTAAATGTGATAGAAAGACACTGAAAAGGAATAGTCATTTTTGAAAACTGAACAAATGGCAATTTGTCAAAGGCTGCACAAGAAATCAACAACAGAGCTATGATTCAGGCTTAGGAAATCTGGGCCTCAGCTCCCTCATTGACCTGCAATGCAATATTCTCTCCAGCAATCCTAACGGATGCCTGGGAAATGTCTGCCTTGAACGGCTTCTGCATTTTAATCTAATCTCTGTTTCTGTTATGCTTCCCTGAAGAACTAACAAACTATTTCACATTTTACCTGACACATATACTGAAAAACTCAGTCTGTAGTTATTGTATGCCTTTTAATAGTTTTCATCTTCTGAAAACACAGACCCAGCGTAATGAAAATTTATCTTCTCATGAACCAAGTGGGCTTTCTCCACATCCTGTCCATCAGTCATGGTTTCTTAGGGAAACCCAACAGAAAGAAGATGATGGTGAAGGAAAAGAGCAATACAATACTTTGGGGCTACATAATTCTTTTCTCAACAGTGTTCTTTGCTTCTTTTTTAAAGGGGGAATTATTGTGTCACAGAAAACGGAACACCAGGTGCAAATTTTGACTATGCTAAGAGCCATTTGAATTTATAAGCTCTACTGACAATCAAGCAGCCTAATGAGTAAGCTTCCAATGAAATGCAGATATACATATAAAGCAGTCAGCTCCTACATGCAGATTGCTTAATAAGGTAAGTGACGAGTCTAGGAAATATGTGTCTTCTCAGATAGTGGCAGTTGTCGCTGGTGTAATTTTGCACTGAGAGACCTTTGCCCTTTTGGCCTCCTGTTTTATTCTTTTTTAAGGAAAGCAATTCAATTGGCATGCCATCTTTGCAACATCCAGACGGTTACCAAGAGTTTGTTCTTTCTCAAAGGGCCAATATATGCCCCAAAATGTATTTGCCTGTATTAAGTTTCCTAATAAAGAGCAGAAGTGGAATGAGCACCTTGCAGATTCAAGCTTTCCTCTTGATCAGTAAGCCTCCTGAGGCCTCGGCTTCAGAAGAAAACAGTGATTTCGCAAAATCAATTCTAAATCCAGCCTCATCAATGAAAGCCCCTTAAATGAACAGTGTTATTTCAGAACTAAAACCACTTTTAAATTGAATTATTTGCACTTCAGCTTTCCATCCAAGTTAAAATTATATAGGACACTTTTAAGCATAAATAACAGCATTCTTCTAAGATCAGTTACTAATTCTGTCTTCGGAAAAGCCTAAAGACTGGGTTTCCTTCAGCAACACAGCTCAGCAACTCGGCAACTGAAAAGCAGTGGCTCAGCAACTGGAAAGATCAGATGAAATGTTTCAAATCAAAACACTTAAAATTTGTGTTGTGTGTGGCAGCAGTGGCTCCTCATGCCAGTTATCAACGAGGCAAGCTTTTGGCTTTTTGCGATCACCTCATAACCGTAAGCAAAGCTGCTGGAAAGCGTGTCTGAAATGAACTGTATCAGGCACGTGGTGGCAAATATAAGTGCTGATCTCTTTTATCACCAAAGCATGTGAATGTCCTTGATATATATCTCATAGATGCTTCACAACTGCCAGTTAAGGAGCACATGGACAGCCTGAGAAATAGTTCACAGCCACTTGAACTCTAGAGCACACATTTGTCACTTGAGCAGAAGTAAAAGCTCTTATCTCAGCAATATATATAGCCTTGTTATTTTCTCATCAGGTGAGATGTTACTAGATCCAGGTTTAGATTCTCTTAGGGATTTGCCCTCAGAGAAGAAGGAACCTTGAATGCTTTACTCTGAAATACCCAACTCAAAGCTGCATCTCCTGATGAGTTCCCCTAGGCTAAGGGACTTTCTCCACAGAGATTTTTTTTGTGTATTTGGAAGATTTTCAGAAGGGAGAAGTAAACATAGCACCCCGACCACAGGAACATATCTAATTTTATCCAGCCTAGGGCAATGGTATATACCCAGACAATGTAGCCACCAAGGGTAAGAGGAATACCCATATTTGTGCGTCACACCAATTGAGAAAAAACGGAAGTGCCTGCAATGAACAAAAAGAAGATTACTGTGGGCAGCTCTGAAGGGACTTGCACTCATATTACAGGCTGTCAGGAGTAGCAGCTGTGATGTTCTGAGCCAGCAATGGCATTCCTTAGGAACCAGCCCTATCTGAACCCACAGATCCTGCTCTGCTTCTCAGACACAGGCCCACATTAGCAGTCTCGGCCCTGTACAGTGTTAGGCTGCAGTTTAGTGTCCAGACACTAACAGTGGGGCGGTGCTGGCAGACACAGAAGTTTGGGGCAGTGCTGGCTGACACAGAAGTTTGCGTCAGTGCAAAAAGGAGTGCAGGGGGATGGGAGAGGGCTGGAGAGTCCGGGAAATGCTCTGGGGGGAGACGTGGAGGGAAAGCGCAAGAGAGCTTACCACGCAGGCAGATTCTGGAAAGCTTTGAGAGCTTTAGAAAAGCAAGTTAACCCAGCACCATGGCTACTGTATGGAGCTGATGTCATCTGGTTGTACATAAAAGCCTCCACTTTTTCTTCTTTTGTGCAGTCCCAGAATGACATCACCTCGAAGCACAAGAACGTACCTTTGTGCTGCAGCTCTTCCCCTGCTGGCTTCTGCCACACATCTCACTCCTCCCGCATATGTCCCTCCTTTGCCCAGAAATGCTCCTTGACCTCCGCTGAATGAAAAACACCACTGTCTAGTCGATGAGAGCCCTTCGGGAGCCCGCAAAAGCCATCAGTCTGGGGCAGTGCAGAGGAGCTCCTATTCAAACAATGTATAGCATGCCATACACCTCAGCAACCCATGGTGGGGCCTCTGCGGCCGACTTCAGCTGCTTTACAATGCTGTCAAAGCTGAATGGTGTGAACTGATTAGACAAGCAGGACAACTGTGGCGATTTAATTATTTTCAAGGTTGGACCCTCTTTGATGGGATGTACAATGGCACACAATTTAATCTTATTACAGTCCAATATTGCAGCTAAATAAGCAGAGTGAAAAAGTTGCATTTGTAGCCTCACTTATGAAGAAACTACAAACGTAGTTTGCAGTTGTACAGTCATTAACAGATTTATTTATAATTGGCATGTATGCTTGCCTATTTAACGAGGCCTGTGACAGTCTTCGTGACATGCAAGAACAAGAGAAAAAACACCCAAAGCACATCCTGGCCAATGTTACTTCATGCAGAGAAGGGGGGCGGGGGGCAGCTGGAAGTGAATGCACAACCCAACAAAACAAGCACCACTAAAGAAAACTAGGGAGAAGCCTGCACAGAAAACACAAGTCTATAGGAATGGGGCAAACTGAGGGCTGAGTGTTTCCCGTTAGAAAGCCACCTACGATTCCCCTAATAGCAAATATCTCCTGGTCAGTACAGAAATTCATCAGATGCCCCCCATCTCCATGCCTGCTCCTGCAAATGAAAGTATATTTCACAACAGCTCTCAGTCTCTGATGAAATGATCTTCAAAGGTGTGCATGTGCAGAAACATCCACTGGGAAAGTATTTGAAGAATTATGTCGAAATGCAACTTTTTTAGATCTGTAATGGGTTATTTCTACCTAGCTGACATAGAGTGGCATAAGCTGGGATGCCATTACACATACAGGGAAGAAGGAAACATACCTTCCCAGAGGAAACCTGGTTAACTTACCATTAACATGCCACAGCATCTGGAACCCCCTTCTAGTGTTCAGTCCATCAGAATAAAACACCACATGAAGGCTGGTCCCGGTAGTGCTCCCTGCCAGCGGAAGAGACTGTCCACAGAAAGTGCCTATCAGGTTGGATTGCACACCAGGCCCATCATAGAGCTGAAATGAAACAAAAAATATCCCAGTGAGTAAAAAGCAGCTCCCCAATTCTTAAATGTTTTGTGAAGGATGTCAAAGAAAAAGCAGTGAGACTTCTCACATGGGCCACCTTTGCACAGCAATACGCATTCTGGCGAGTGTGGAAAGATTTGGATGAAATAATGAGCAAGTATAACTGCAATATGTTCTTTAAACCTGGCTGCACACTGTGTACAGGAGGAAGGTTTTGCTGTTTCTGTTTTGGTGTGTGTTGGTGGTTGCTGAGGAAGAAGATAAAGGGCAAATGGCAATGAAATGAAAGAAAAAAAGGATGTCATGGTTCTGATTTGACCGTGCATCTTAGCTGATCAGTGCCTTCAAACCCCTTGGTGACAAGTCTGTTTACATCTTCATTTCTTTAAGACTGCATTCAGGTGATTTCAGGACTAACTGAGCTTGTGATGGAGAAAACCAAGCAGTCAGCATCACGAGGGCCTCCCAGAGTAGTGAGGACAAGTTGAAAACTAAAAGCAAAGTAAAAACTCAAAAAACACAAGGCAAACTTCACATTTGCTTGTTTATTGTTTCATGATCTTATGCTAGTCTCCTGCTTTGGAGAAGTGGACTGAGTCATGCTTTCTGAACTTTTGTACTTAGAAGCACTTTATGTTTGATCTCCTCGTATTCTATGTGTCATATTCTACGTGATGGTATTTTGACAGTCTGTAGTTGGCAGATGTAGCCAGACTGAAAATCTTTCTGTTCCCCAAATAAAGGTGAGAAATCCTCCGACTCACTCTTAAAACATCATCACTCTAAAAAAATAATAAAAAACAAAAAAACAAACAAACAACCCACAAATAAAATGCTAAGGAAATATTTGTGTATTTAAATCTTGAAGTCTGTAGTTAGTCATATACTCACATTTAAAACAAAAAAAAATATATTTTGATAGGGTGATAGTGAATGCTTAGACATTTTAAGCCTCTTTACATTATTTGTCTCCAAACAGGTTTAAAGAGTCTTTCAAGTCCTATTTTTGTGATTTTTTTCAAATACATTAAATCACACTGAATATGCATCTATGTTGCTCACCAAATATCCCAATGCTCAATGTCAGTTTTCAGGGGTGAGGTGAATAATTTTTGCAAAATCAGTAAAAATTAGACATTTTAGCTAAATTGCCTTTGACTTATGATATCAGATTGCCAGTTGTTGTCAAGTCAGGAGTTGCCTTATTATTTCTACTTTTGTTACTATGATTCTTAAAGTTTAGAAAAACAGCAACCCTTGTGCTTTTTTATCACTTTGCCACAGTTCATCTGATCTTCTGTCTCACAGAGCACATCTTCCTAACACAACCCAGCAAATTACTGGCACAGAAACCATGTCTGAACATTCTCATTGTGAATTTTTGGCATGCCTCCTTTCAGAATCTCAACAAAAACTTTTCTCTGTTCTGAAGCCATCACCGTGAAGTTCACTCCATGCAAAGAATCAAATCTATGATCTCTAGAAAAACAGCCAAGGTTTATTTATCTTTGCTCTCCATTCAAATCTCTTTTCCAAATATCTCTTATTCTACTAAGAATTCTCCTACACTCAATATCCATAGTATGAAAGTATGATATTACAGTAAATATTGATTAAGCATCCTAGCTACTAATTTTTGCACACATTTTCTAGCAGACGCACATATGGGAATGAGTAATTAAACCCTCAGCTTTTCTGTTCAAGATGTTGGTCTTGCAGAACCTTCAGAAATCTCACTGTTGATTTAAGACATAGTTGGGGCCAAGAAATCTACTCAAATGGTTTCAAATCCTCAAGCACACAGTCTAGTTTGCATGTCTTTTTTTAATTAAAAAAAAAAAAAAGGATGTAGTTCAGCCAGAGTTAGGGGAAAGTTGCAGGAATAATTCTATGGTAATATTCCATGGCCTATTTTATGGCTGGTGACAATGAATCTTTTTGGTTTCAATCTTCTAATGCAATGAAAGGCTCAGAGCATGAGAAGTGTATTGGAACTTGAGAACTATCACTCCATTTGGTATGATTTCTCTAGGTGAGATCAGAAAAGCTTGAAAGTTTCTAATTGCAGACCCATTGCTACTAATTCTTGCAAAGCCTTGATCAGATGCGGTTGATAATACACATGAAATTGTCGTAAAGATTAGATGTTAGAAGTTGAACATCCATCTGTATTCTTTCCAAATGCAAAACTTGAAGGACCGCCTGACAGACAGATGGGATGTCCCATGCCCAGCATTACAGTTATGACCCTCCTCCAAGCCAGGCTGAGAGCTTTTCACATTCTTTTATGGCTTAAGTTCAGCAAAATGAAATCAAGTCAGATCCAATTAGATTTTTTAATAGTACTACTTCCTTTGACAGCTTTGTGGTATATACTACTCATATTTCTGTGGCTTCAAGCCATGGAAATCTTACACCAGAAAAAATATGAATGGCAAATAATGAATCAATGTGGAGATCATGAATCTGTGCTCTGAACAGAAACAAAAACTATATTAAGATATATATTCAACGATCAGCCATTAGCTTTAGTAGTTACAAGTGAAAAACCATTCTAATGAACCACAGACTAGGTCATACCCAGAAACTTTCAAATCCAAACAAAAAAAAACAACCTTCATGAGTCTCCTGCAACTTTGATTCATTAAGGGAGTGTTATTTTTATTTAAGACAGCAAATGTCACATTTCTATGTAATTTCCTCTGAAAACAGTTCGTCAGTTTTTCAAGACACAAAGAATGGTTACTATGGCAATCCCTTCATGCCGCGCTGCCCCGTGGGTCTTGGTTCACAGTGGAGTTTTGCAGGAAATTCGAGTGCCTGGCCAGCTGTAACTCATTGAGAGAGGCAGAACCGCGACTGCTAGAATTTCAAGCTGTCTTTCACTTCTAAATGAAGGGAACAGCTGTGTGTTTTCACAGGGCATTTTGAACTTCTCAAACCACATTTTGCTCTCACACAAATACAGGCAAGTGAAACTGAAGCTGAACGCAGATCTCATGAGCCACAATTTCTCTTCTGATCTCTGAGATAGTATTTCTCATTTAAGGGCCTGCTTTGTCAGCTGTGCTATCCTAAACTGATGCACATCAAGGGAAGGTTCTTCCCTGGGCTATATGAAGCAAGGTACTCCGGTGGTCTGTGCAAGACAATTTAATTTTGGGGCAGTTTATTAGCCACTCTGGTACCACACTTACTCTAGGAACTGGGGATTGGGCTTCCTCACAGCTCCTCATTGGGAAGAAAGTGCTTCCTCCTTTTCTGTGTAGATATTTGGTTTGCAATTTATTTATTTGTTCAGACCTTTTAGCCTCCATCAGAATATCTAAGGGCTTCGTAATGATTTTGGCAGACAATCCAACAGGCAAAATATGCAAACAGCTGCATCACATGTTCAGATCCTTAGCCCCCCCCCCCTTTAACCAAAGCAATTACCCAGCAGCACCCAGAGTGCTCCATTTCATCAGCCTGCACCCCGGCACCGGGCCCAGGGCATGTGGTATGTCCAGGCGAGTTATTAGGCATGAGCTCAGTAACTGTTAGGAGAAACTCCTTATCAGGCTGCCTAGGAGCAAGCGTATAGGCTGACACAAAAGTAGGAAGGGGAGGTACTAGCTCTCTAAGTGGTGAATCAAGCTGTGGGACTGCCCTGCAGCAAAGTGGCAACTGAAAAGTATCTGCTGGACATTGGAGTGGGGCCGGGACAGCAGGGCTAGCCAAGGCTGCAGGAAGGGCTTGGCTTAGGCAACTCTCCCAGAGGAGACACCGTGGTCATCGGTATTACATTTTGGCTTTTCTGACTCTCCAGCCTGGAAATATATCACTGACACCAGTAATGACGCTCTGGAGGCCCCAGTTGTTCACCTCTCTTTGGAGGAGCAAAGCAAAGCAGCATGACCTGTGTCACAGAGAAGCTCATTGCCAGAACTGGAGCAAGGGCTCAAGGATGGAGCTGACTGGAAAATGGAGTTTCTGCTGCATGGAAAGAAACAAAGATCTCAAAGAAATGGGAGGAAAGAAACTTTGAACGTGTTCTGTTTGGGTGTACTCGTAGCAGGGACATTTTTCTAGCCGAATGCCTCATCAAGTTTATTCCTTCTTGCAAAGTGAGATGGGCAGGAGCTTCCAGGCAGGTAGTGGGACTCCATCTGTTCGGTTTTTCTGGCAGAAAACTGATCTTTTTTTTTGGGCAAAATTTCAATTTTCTCTTGGAGAACTTTATTTCTGTTTTTTCATCAGGAAAGGCATGTTTTTTCATCAGGAAAATCATTATAAAGGAAACCCCCCAGCCTAATCTGCTCTGGAAAAAAGCTGCTCACGTACTAGTTAGGCACAACACATCGTCTCAATCCAGAGATGATGGAGTCTTCAAAGACAAACTGTCAGTTTCATATGAGGGGAAAATGCATCCTATGAATACTGACAGTTCTCATTCTGTTGTACTGTAAATAATTCTATTATCAGATGTCATTAATTCATTAAAAATTATGACTAATTATATCAATAATTGTCTCAATTTGAGTCCTGAAACAAATTGTTTGCAGCCTGAAAGCCTTTTCACAGGGACCAGCAGCAACAGCCCTGGGCTGTACTTGCAGAATTCAGCAAAGGAGGTTGTGCCGTGGACCAGACCAGCATAACTGCGAGTGCCCCACCCATTGCCAGAGCCTCTGGGACATCCTCGAAGAGCTATCCTGACACAGAGAAGTATCCCTTTCCTCTCAGAAGTGGGAAACCTGACGGGATTGTTTGGACTGATCTAAACACTAGAGGCAGTCATTAGAGGTATCTGAGCAGCTCTTCCTGAGCAGGTCATTTTTTGAAAAGGAAATTCTGATGACATCGCAACAAATATGTTACCAGAAAACAAAATGAAGCAAAACCCAGACAATATAATCATAATCCAAGCAACAGAATGATCTCCAAAGTGAGATCACCATTAATTGTTAAAGCAAGAATTAACTCAAATAAAAATAATCCATTTCCAAGCAACACATTTCTTTCTAGAAGAACTAGAGTGCAAGTCTAGGAATGTGCAGGTCTGTCAGCCAGAGAAAAAAACAAACAAACTAAAGCTCCAGGATGTGGCACATGGCGCTAGCTTAGCACCACAGTGACATAGTTCATAGAAACAAAGGCAGCTTAAGACTTTGACTGATTTACTGTGTGGAGCCTTATTATTTCTGCACAAACAGGAGGACAAAATAAGGTTATGTCTGTGCTTGCACGATGAGAAGTGTTTGCAACTGCCACTAGAAAAAAGCCCTTCTGAAGAACTCATTCTAAATAATGTTCTAATATGATTATTTAAATATGTTTATGCCCTAGATGACCTTTGATAAAAAACCTTGCTCTGACCACCACAGGCAACTTTCTTGTCTCCGCACAATGACATGCATTCACTAATTAACCATTTTATTCCACAGTACAATGGAGTTTGACATTGCGCATCACTACACATATAGGCATGCTGATTAATCTCGCTGGGATTTATCTAACATATGGAAATATATAAATGTCTATTTTTTTAATAGTAAGAGTTGTACCTGAGTCTATATTTTGTCTTGTAGACTGAGTCTCAAATACTCAGAGCCCTTTGAAAGTTTCGAGCAAAGTTAAATTCCACGTTGGACTGCAGTGATATTTTTTCAAAAGAATTTTTGATCTCGTACATTACATTACCACTTACTAATTTCTCAAAGAAACAAGGATTTCTAAGTACAGGCAAATCTGCTCATCCCAAACCACGACACTAGGAAAGGTTTATTTCTGCAAATGATATAAAAATAATATATTTTTTTTAGCAAAGCTCTGGATTTATTATAAGAATGGAAGAAATGCAGGGTGTATCTTTGGATGAAATTTTAAAATTGTCTTAGACATCAGAGTAGGAAACAACTGCTCTTTAAGAAAGGAATGCCTGGTGACATCCACTTAGTTGGTCAGCCCCAAGACCTGCACTCAAAACCTTATGTGTTCAGCATGATATTTTACATCCCCAAGCCTGTACTAGGAAAACAGCCGCGCTGTCTGGATAGAGAAAGTCTCAGCCCACCTGCAACAGGGCAGCCCTGCGTACTAGATGGAGGAGGCTGAACTGAAAGCAAGGTAGTCCACTGCGGGAACGCGTTTGAAAAGCCTGCCTTTCTGCTAACCACTCGGGGTGCTTTGACCTCAAATCATGGCTCCATTGCCCAAGGCAAACCGAGGCTGCCCCAGTGTCCTGTTCCTGACCGGGTGCCTCTCCCTGAGGTACAGGCAGAGGTTTGCTGTCATGGCCAGCATCCAAAGGGGACCCTGAAGTGTCTCTCTTGTCTTTGCTGACCAAGGGGCTGCTTGGGGATCCACACCCTTGTGGCAGTGGGATCACACATGCCTGGTCACAAGGCTGTGGCTATTTTGGTAGACTGCCTGCTTTCCTCAGTGCGTCAGAAATTGGGGCAGTTCCTCTGCAGCGAGAATCCACGCATGGTGGAGGGAGCAGGACTGCTTTTGAGCTTGGGACAATAATATTTCCAACGTTACTCTTCAGCAGAATGCTGCTACTGTGGGAAAAGCTCCTTACAAAGAGACAGGGCTGTGCCTAGGGACACAGCAATCGGAGAGGGGGATGGAGAAGGGGTGCCTGCTCTGAAAAGCCCAGGCTTCTCTGAGCAGTTCGCAGTGCTGCTGGCTGGCATGCAGGGCTGAGTGCTGCTCCTCACGTGCTTTGCCAGCCCAGATGAACCAAACTGCCAGTGTAAGCAACATCACACTGACACCGTCAGGGGCCAGGATCCTCTCTGGGAATCCCCACACTTGAGAAAATTTGCATCATGAATAACTATGGCAATGGAGGAGGGCTGCAGCTTGGTCTCGGCAAATGAAGACGGGACAAAAGGGAAATATTCCTGCTGCTTAAGCTTTCAGGAAAGCAAAACCGCCTGCTTATGGAAACAATGGGGAGGGGAGGGACAAGACCTTTCTCAAAGTCTGGCGTGGTTTTCTCTGAGTCATCTGGGGGTTCCCCTTTGATAAGGGGAAGCTTTGACCAATTCAGATGGGGTTTCTCCAGCCACCATGTAATTTTGTATTGAGACGCTTGTGCTGAGTGGGATAAGCCACTTCATTGCATATACAGTCTCACCGATGCTGGGCAGGCTTTCCAGCAAAATTTGGAATACAGAAGAAGAACAGAGGAGAGAAGAATCCATCTGCAACTAGATGACTCCCAAATGCCCTTTCCTCAACAAGGGGCATGCACACTACCACCGTATGGTATTATTTCACAGTCACTTCATTGTACAGTGCTTTTTCCTGGAGGTACAGGCAAAGTCACATTGCTCTGAGCTGTCAGGGTGTGGAAAACGTTGAGTCCATGAAGGTCTAAGTCATTTTGTGAGTCTAAGAGCAGAGTCTGTGTTGGCTTCACTCGTGCTTCTTGTCATCCGAGATTTCTGTGGGCACCATGCAACCCTTTCATGGAATCATGGAATTTTCAGAGTTGGAAGGGACCTCTAGAGATCATCATTTAGCTGTCTTGAGGGGTGTGAGTTTTTATGTGCATTTGTAAGTCTGCTTCTAAGTAACTTTTCGAACAGCAAAGCCAAAGTGTACTTCAATTCTGGCAACATAGGCAATTGGGAAAACAAAACTCTGAGCCCTGAGCCATTCTTGTCTAGGGTGGGCGCTTTTTGGCCCGACACTCTTCCTTCTGAGTATCCAGATCTCTCATTGAAAATCTGTGCAAAGTCTAATATTTCCTTGTGTACCAATGGTGAGGCCTGCCACAGAAACCCAAGCAGAATCGTCGCTTTTATCCTTACAGTCTTACACTGAAGGACTTCTTGTGGAGGCCCATAAACCCCTGAAGGAATTCAGGGATGGGCTGGCGTGCTGCCAGCTTGCATGGTAATACGTTAATGGATACCAGTGCAGTCTGGCCAGCAGGCTGTAATGTGATGTCTGTGTGCAGAACCTGGATGGGAATATTTAATATATCATCTTCTACCCCAGGGTGATGTACTACCGGGGACATTTTGTAAATCAATGCATGGTCATAAACAAAGCCATTCTCTGTGCTTGAAGAATTCCTGCTGCACTTTAAAAAGACATACTTATAAATAATTGTAATAATATTAATCTCCTAATATGTTTTAAGCGTATTTACTAATTACAAGTACAGAAGAGAGTAAAATTAGAAACAGGGTAAGCTTTTTTTTTTCTCCTATGATACACTAATAAAAAAAGAGGATGACCAGCTGAGCACAAGCAACAATTATCTAATGCAGTATTCCCAGATGGAGAAAAAGGATATTATGGCACATCCCTGGAATGCTACTGTGGTTTAAAAAAGAAAAAAAAGGGGACATATCCTGTTACCACCAGAAGGACATGAAACAGTTCTCAGGAGCAGATGCCATATTATTTACTGTACTCATTTGATATTATCCACATATAAGGGTGCAATGGTATTTTAACCACCTAATTGCCTAATTGCTGAAAGAGTCTGGACTGCTTAAGTACACTGCCATTAAGCAAGCAAGGAAGTGCTTTATTCCAAAGACGAACTCTGTCCTGCCCTGCAGCAGAAGGAAGGATATTGTTGTTATCAGGCAGTCATTTGTCCCCATAAGATGTTCTTTTGCATGAATCCAGTGATAATTCCATCCTTGCTGATGTGCTGCACAGACCAAAGGGGTGAGACTCAGAGAGCTCTGAAACTTATCTTGCTGCAGGACACAATTTTACTATCTGCTTATCTGGCTGGTGGCATCTTGCAAAAGGCTGGGCAAAGTCTTCCCTGTTCTTATTAAAAGCAGATGCTAAACAGACTGGTCTTCAAGGGATGGTTTTCCTTTCTCAGCAGAAGAAAATAGAGGGATATTGTCACTGAAGGACAGAAAGATTAGTGGTTTTCAAATAATATTTTTCTTGGATAAGAAAGGAGTAAATATCAGTCCTACTACAAGACTCTGATCTTCAGGGCAATAACACGACATACTCCTTATAAAATAGCTTTGCCTCTGTGGAGATTATGTTCTGTCATACTAAATAAGAAGGTAATTCATCAATAAAGATGGGGAGTTAAATATATGCTTGTTCAGCTAATAATCTGGTGAATGTAGAGGAAGGAATGACATTTCTATGTCATTGTCTGCAATATCTCACTGGCTACAGCCTGATGACTCCTCTTGAAAGACTAATGTTAGGTTATTAAGCCAAGCCACAGCACGCAATATAATTTAAAGACCATCCAATCTAATTACAGCTAGTGCAGCATCACTAGAAAAAGTTTGTTATTTGGTATGCCTATCATTGCCACTTCTGTACACATTGCTTCTTTATCAGAAGCAATTAATCTCATATTCTTGAAATTTCACTGTAAAACCCCTTCCAAAATGTCACACATCCTGTGAGCATTACCAGCAATGAGCCAACATCCCCTGACAGGCCATGAAACACTGCACACTGCTCATGTGTTGAGAAAGTGCTCATATGAGATTTGTGCTACAGACTGACATCATAAAGAACTGCAGTTTTGCCTCCCTCCCACACTGCCCCTTCTCAATTTCTGGCACTGATGCACAGGGGCAGAAAATTGCCACCAAGTTAGAGGAACAAGGCTTTTTCCTTCCTACTTGACACAGGTAGAAATAGTTGTATGTGCTGAAGTGGTGGATCTACAGGCCCTGCCCAGGCCAGACCGAGTCAGAATCACTCAAGGCTCCCTGCGGAGAGGGAATGCTGCTCACCATGAGTAACACCAGCCAGCTGCTGCAAACGGCGGTCTGGGTCACAAGAAGCATCCCATGATCAAAGGAGAAAAGGAAATAGGTAACGCAATACATGGCTGACTTATTGTACAGCTGTGACTGCATTTCAGTCTGGGACAGCCGCGCACTGTACTTGCACTTACTTGTATTCTTTGGACATCTGACTGTCTTTTTCCTTGTTCCATTTTTGACACAGTTATTTGCCCTAAGTGGTGATAATATCTTTAGTAACTGAAAACCACTAGGAATACCTGTACGTAGAAACTTTTGGTTTTGTCATTATTCCATGTATTTAATTTCTGACTCATAATGTGGACTAAGCCAGGGAGCAAATAGCAAGTTAATATATTCTGTGTATATCAGACTGAATTAATCACAAGGCAAAATATTCTTCTTGTGTAGTATATGTGGGTTTGGCTCAGAAGCGTAAGTCATACTTAAATACAAAGCTGAAGAACAGGCCCTTTTCCAGTATGGAGACTGGGACCAAAATGACAGTCTCCAGTGGGCCAGGTCCAGCAGTACTCAGGAACGCAGCCTTCCCAGTCAAGCTGTCCCCACCCCAAAAAGCACCGTGATTTTCTTCTTCAGAATTCAGAAAGATTTCCAAAAAATCAGAGCTCTGGTTTGAGACATTTGCAATGTCATAAAAGCATGTCCACATGTTTCTCTCACTGACTTTTAAAAGCACCTCTGCTATGTTTTGGGTTGGTTTTTTTGTTTGTTTGTTTTTTTGCAACTGCCATTTCTTGATTGTACTCTGCTCAGGCAGGTCAGCTCTCTACCATAACACCTCTGCAACATTTAAGCTTGTCATTCTCCACCACATATCACTTTCCCATACTCCCTCTACCACCACAACTGTGATCATCATCTCATCCAACCTAACAGCAGCAAATATTGTCACCAAGCCTGCCATCTGCTATGAGCCACAGAGCACCAGGCTGCTACTGTTTGGGCTGCCACAGAGCTAAGACGACAAGTAGGGTGTTGCTACCTGCTGCAACGTTCCGAGGTGGGAGACCTGCTGACATCAAATCTAAAAGGAGATGGGAAAAAAAGCACTTGATCAGCACCAGTGGCCAGTCCGGTTTGCGAGTGCAGCTACATGGAAACTGTCTGAGCAGCAGTTTCCCATTTCCTCCAAGAAAATGGTGAAGGGCTCTGGCACATGGTCCACACACCATAGTGAATAGGATTATACCTCTGTTTTCCCAGTGTTATACTCAGCCAGGGTATCAGAGCTTTCCCCTTTTACGCCTCTTCACAATAAAAGAATCTCAAAACTAGCATATGGCACAGAAAAGTAATTTATCTTAGCAGAACAGCTATGAGTCGGGGGGTTTTTTGTTAAACTGTTTTCCAATTTGCAGTGGCGTCAGACTCCACATGGATTTCAGACAGAGAAGTCCCAAATATCCGCAGTCTGCTTAGAAAGTGAACTGCACACTTGTTCCAGATTATTCCCCCTTTCCCCTACACCACAGAGCACTCACAGCCTTGCCAACATGCTCCCCTTTCGCAAGACACAGGGTGGGAGCAAACACTATTCAGTTGCCTAGCTGGTTCAACCTTGTTCTCTTTTTTTACACTATGGCACATATTTGTGCAGCATGCAACAACCAAATGAGAACATCTTTTCCAAGTGGTATTTCTTAATGGCATTTAGAGAAAGATTTATAAGTAATGTCACATGAACTGCAAATTATAGCCTCCTTAATACATTTCCACGATTCTGTTTTTCCCTTGCATTTTCCTCTTTATACCTCCTTCAGTAGATATTTTCTTTGATTGGAAGCACTGAAAAATTGTTAAAAAAAAGAGTGCAAGTACTCTTCTGCTCCCTGTCTCCTCACTCCCTCTGATATGTTTTATTTCTGTTAAGTGCTTTGGATCAGGTCCTTGCCTCTGGCTCTGTTCCTCCAGCTTTGACTTACGTCTAGAATAGCGTCTTCTGGCAAGTCTTCTCACTGGCTGGCTACTGTGTGCAGGGCTCCTGCTTTTCATGGATCAAGGGCTTAAGCATCTTGAGACTAGCACTGGCCTCTCCACTTGGCTCCAATGTTTCCTTTTCAACCTCCTCACAAAATGAACCAGGGTTTAATAGCTAGTTCTCAATACAGTGCTCCCTTGTTTATTTTCTTCACATGTCTATTCTTTCTTTCCATGCCTGGCCACAAAGAGAAGAAAGCTGGAAGAACACTACTTTTGTCAATTTATTACCAATTTTGAGCTGTGAAAGCTGGCATAGTAAGGAGGTAGAGGGAGCAAGGGAGGACATCTAGGGGGAACAGATTAGCCCATCACCAGGCCTGTTGCTGGACCTTCTGAAAGACCCCAGTGTAAGTAAGTATTCCCAAAAATGTGGGCACTATTCCTTATCTCTCTCCTTTGCTGCAAGTAGTCTTCCCTAACACTTCTCTAAATTTCAGTTCCTCTTGTGCAAAACCAAAGTGGAGCACAGAGGCTATGTGCTGGCATTCTGTACAAGGGTGAAATCTGAAGGATGGCTTAGTTCAGTAAAACAGCAAAATTGGAGGCAGGAGATTATAATCCTCAGTATAGCAGTAATCATGACTATACTTTACTTCCCACAGTACAAGGTACAAAACTGAAAGGAAATATCTATTCAGTTGTCCTAGAAATTTTATGAAAATAAAGGGTACTTGGCTTTAGATTGACTGGATGGTTTTATTTGGCTAACAATTTCTCATTTTGTTTCTGGGTAAATTCAGTTTCTTTCAGTCCTTTAAAGAAGCAGATTAATTATGAAAAGGAAAATATAAACAGGAGACACAGCAGCTCTCCCTTTAAAAGTGTAGAAATAACAACATTTTAAAGTTTTTGAACATTCCCCACTCCTTCTCAGATAAAAACAGAAGGAATACAATTGGGCTCATTGTCTTTTTGCAACCAATTTACTAATCTCAGGATTTCTTCTTCTTTACATGAAGCTGGAATGATGACATCTCACTTCACCTATAAAAGCCAGGGCATCTAATCTAAGGTGGTGGCTCCACTCTCTGTAGGAAATCTAGGCACCTGCAAAGTGATTCATCCTCCCTGTTGCAGACATTGTCTTAAGGTGGGATGAAGTGCTCTCTGTCAACGATTCGCACCCTACTGATCGCAGAGGAAATAGGGACAAAACATGAGTTTTAACAGCTAAATTTAGATAAGATAAATTCCCCCTTGGTCTTCTGCACCCTTATTGTGTTTCCTTATTGGGCAAGACCTGATTTTTCTTGTTTCTAGAATCTGGGTACATACGTTCAAGAAGTCACGGTCACAGTCAGATCCATCTTCTATATCAAAGGCTGTGAAGCTATAGTTCAGCGTGTTCCCCTTTGTAGTTTGGATGGTCCAGTTGCAGTGCTCATTTAATGGGTAATTATTTGGATAATTTAAACTTTCCAATATGCCATGGCTACGATTAACAGTCAGTACTTCGTGGCAAACTGAAAAAGAGTGGTAATAAATTATATTTGTGCAGTGCTTATTAATCCAGTATTTCAAAAAATACTAATTGAAGTTACTGATAGCATAACAAGGTGAGACATATTTGTATTTCACAGATTAAAGAAATCGTGCGAAAGAGAATTGTGACCTATTGGAGAACATAGTGCATATGCTGCAAACAGAATCCAGACTTTCCAAACTTGAATCCTTCAGCTCTATTATGTCCTTCTTCTCTGATACTTGCCGACTCATCAGTATAGGTAGTACATATATATTTTTTGGCAGTTTTCTTTAATTCTAAATACATGGTTATTCCTGAAACACGTTTTCTTCTCTTTTTTTTTAAACTAATAACAGAATTTTGCCCTGTCATTTAAAACAATTTGGGGAGGGTGCTCAACAAAGGTTGACTAATGGATTAAAGGGCTTTATTTCAGCAAACTGGAAAAAAAAAATTAATAATCCCTGGCTAAAACAACAAATGGAAAGTACACTACACTATTGGATTTTCTAGCTCCAGGAACTTGAAGTGACCATGAAATTCATTATATTCTTTAAAAAGGAGCCATGATTTTCCTTTTGAGTCATCCAGTAAAATCCTAGCATATGGAATAATGAGAGCTTTCCTTGAAGTGCAGCGAAAATTAAAAAGAAATTAAACTAGACTGAGAGTGAAATTACAATAATGGCATTAAGTCAGTGAGTCTCATTTTCCTATATCCAACTTTCACTAAAGATAGAGATGTGGGCAATCTCTTGGGGATTGCCCAGTCTGCTCTGGATTGGGAGCAGACCAGTGCAATGCACAGAGAAGAAATGGGCAGAAGGCAGGGAGCAGAACAGGCTGTTTGCTTTATACAGCAAATCTGCAGTGTTTGAAGAGCAGAAATAGCTGAGATTCACTTGCAAAACTCTTCTATTGTCTGTCACTACATATAATACAGCTACCTCCTGCAAATTTTTTTGATTCTTTGCGAATGATTTACAGAGGTCTGTGTTTTTAGGACTTCAAAATGCTCAGGATGCAGCTGAAGGTCAGGGTCGGGTGGAGTGGAGCTTGCCTGCAAAGCTACACTGAAGCATACAACTGTTTGAAAGGACAGGATGAAGAGCACAAAATGGATTTTGAAGAATGCAAGATGGGTAAAAGCTGCTACCCCCTGCCATCAGGATTTTATTAGAAACATATCAGACAGAAAGGTGCCTTTGAATGTTAATTCGATACCATGTTTTCCTTTGCAATGTTTCCAATTCATCATTACATTTCTTTCATGTACACATAAATGCATCTGGCATCTAAGCATCCTTATTTTATACCACTGCTTCCTAAATAATTTTAGCTTTTGGGCAAGCCATTGAAAGCTTTCTCTGATGCATCTTCAGGAATTAATTATGAATGTAAAATGTAGATCACATTATCTGATGGCTCAGGTTCTATATCTGAGTGCTTTGAAAGTGCTCTTTCTGTTTAATTAATGAAACAAGGGGAACCCTCTTCTGATATATCGTCTTGACTTTGCAGTCTGAAAAGTACACAGTAGCTGAATCTGTGATATCTTTAAGGATAATTATTCTTCTTTTCTAATTATTGTGTGCACCATGTGTGGATGAATAGCTTTGTTTTTTCATAATCCATTTATTATTGTTGAAACCAAGGACAACTTAATGTCTATAAACCTACAGCAACCTCTATGACTTGGGCATGTCACATTTAAGGTACACAAAGATGCTTGGAAATCATCTTGTATGTGGTGAAATTCTGAATCTTGTAATGTGCATTTAACCATGTATGCTGGAGTGTATAAGGAGAAAAATAAACACCAGAATGATATCCAAGGTTATGACTGGGAACAAAATAGTTTGTCATGTATCTTTTTGGATTTTTCTCCAAGTGTTATTATTCTGGTATTTCTGGGGTAGAACTATTTTACAAAAACAAGGTTTGAAAGAAATTTGTGACCCTTACCATAAGATATAAAAAATGAAACTTTTAGAAGTGTTTCATTTCAAAATGCCTGAATGATCCTAAGCACACCCACAATGATCCAGGATGCCTGAGGGTAACTCACTTCTCCTTTGCCATCCTGCCTCACAGGCAGCTAGAAGAGCAGAGAAGCTTGTTTCCTCTGCCTTCTCTGTTAAAAACTCAGGAGACTGGGTGAGCAGAAGAGCAAGAACAGTCCTATCTATCTACCCTGTTATGGACTTCCAGCACTTGTCATTCTGAGTAAATTTGTAGTGGTAAGTGCCACTGGTGCAGGTAATAGAAGTAGAACCACCTCACCAGCTTTCTTCTAGGGAGGAGATAATCTTCATCACGAGTAGATGGGCAGATACTTTTTAGCGCTCTGTCTTCTGTGACTGTAGCAGACTAGAGAATCTGTGTCAATAATATGCTCTATACATTGTCCTCTGCTCATGAACAGGTAAGACCATGAGCTGCAAGAAGCAGTTTCAGGAAGAAGCTGAAACTGTAGAAACATGTTCTTCTCATCATCTTTTACATACTTACCCTGTTTGTATCTGGCTAAAAACCCTCCACCTCGCAGACTGCCATCTGTCCTTAGTTTTACATACATGCTGTCTCCACTGGAACGGATGGGTTCTGGTATCTGATTCCCACAAAATTTACCTAGCTGTTTAGCATTACTGCTGTTGCCATCATATACCTTAAAAAAAAATAAAAAAATTAATAAAGCTGATGGCATTACAAATTCAAGTAATTTCCCCCTGAAAAATGTCTGCTTAGGGAATGGTTACTGGGTATACAAGAGGTTAAATTCTGTTTCCGCTCAGAGGAAGCCTGACAGGCATTTCAGAAACAAGCAAATCAGTGGAAAAACAGGAAGACAGTAACTGAATACTGGTGGGTTTTGAGGGGCTTACTCACCAGGAGGGGAAAACTGCACTACATTTCAACTCTATTAAAAATATTCAAATAATTTATGCAACAGTTCAAATATGAAATTTGGGATTAACATTAGGGTTATTGACACTGTTGTGCCTTTTTCCTTGTAATTTGCTAAGAGAGCATAATAAGGGCTTGGTCCAAAACACAGCAAAGATACAAAGATATAGACAGATTCTTGTTTCAGTGGCCTTTCTATCTAGACATAAATGCTTTTCTTACCAGCAGCCACACAGACACTGCTGCCTTACCTCCCACTGCTCCACGATATGAAGGCACCGTGTCAGCACGGAGCCTTCCTATTCTGGGTCTGTTCACTTACAAATATTTGAAGACCAGAACCATGTGTTTTTCCTTGCCTGTGTACTCATCATACTCAGCTGCCTCCTACAGAGCAAAGCATCACAGGGTACATACCGCAAGGTAATCAAAGTTGCACTTTGGGTGATACTCTAGGTGGAACTGTTCAAACTGGATTTCGAATGGGGTTCCTCGGCTTCCTCTGAGCAACCAGTAGCACTCTGAATTGTGGTAATATGGCATAGGGTAGTTGGGAGACATGAAGATACCAGCTGCTGTCATCAAAGTCCCACCACACCCTGAAAATGGCAAAGAAACAAAACCAACATTTAGCACCTAGAAGAGCAGAGAATTACACATGATGTGTGACATTCACTCTACTGACCTTCACACACCCTGAACATCTTCACGCCCCAAAAATCTGCATTTAGCCAACAGTGTTGTAAGCAGAAGAGAACACATAGCACCTAGAAATATTAACTATCATCTAATTTGAAGAGTGCTCTTGATAGATAGTTAATCTTCAAGTATAAACCTCTCCATTAAATTCTTGGTTACTGCTTTCCTAAACACACAAGAAAGTTGATGCTACGTTATATCTAGGGAATAGTATATCCTTCCCAGTGAAGAAAAAGAAAGCCCAAGGATCAAGAAAGTTGTATCCTTGATCTTAACAACCTGAATATATGTTGCTATACAATTAGCAGACAAATTTTAGAAGATGGAAAGCAGAAAAGGTGTGGGGGAAAAGGTGAGAAATTAAATACAAATGAAAGATCAAAAATGAGATGTGTAAAATGGTTTTATACTTGATGCAGTCATTTTACCTGCTGATGTACCATCCCACTCTGCCAAAAATCCCTTTCTTGTGCCAAATATGTCACTGACAAACTTTATCCACAGCTTGTTACCATGAGAGATTGTAACAGGAGGCAGGTCTGTACCACAGTATTTTCCAAGAGGAGGAGAAGTTTCATAGCCTCCATCTCTAGAACAATAGAGAAGAAAAACCTTGGATAAAAGAGGAAAGCCATAAGAAATGTTAACAAACCAAAAATCTTGGGATTCTTTCAGGCCTGGGAAAGACTAATCCTGGCTCTTCATCTTTCGCAACAATACAGCTACCAAATACTAGAGGAATCCTGCTACTTGTAGTAAGAAGTCCTACCACAAGTACCTGCTTGCTGTGTATGTCCACTCTCTCATCTCAGCAGCCTGTCCAGAGTCTATCAATACAATGACAGACTGAAGAAGTGTCTCAAGTAGACTTGATGCTGCAGAAGCAGGACTTCTCTGTATTCTACAAGGTGGCAATCATTGGTGTAATCAAAGGTAATCTTCTAATTTGAAGAAATAACAGTTTGCTCACTTTTCACTGTTTAGCCTGGCACAAAACCAGATGAGCTGATCTATTAAAAAAAACATGTTTATTTGCCACCACACAAATCAGAACCCATTTCTCAGAACTGATACGACACATGTTTTGAAATATTTTCTTAGCCTTCAGAATTGTTTCTACAACCACTTATTTCCTATTTTTAAAATAAGTAATATTTTCAGTAATATTGTCTAATACTGTAATCAGGATGCACATCTAATGATATGTTATGCTACCTGCATGTCTCATGTGAATAAAAAAGACAGTGACAACCTACTTATCAATTGCTTTCTAACCTTATCTTTAAGCACTTTCATATTACAAATATCCTACAGGCCATTAGGACAATAATAAATATATTTATATCTATATATGGGTGTGATCTTGATACGATGCTTTTTAAGTAGACAGTAATACTGTAATACTTTCAATTACATTTTCACAGGTTTATACCTGCTTTTGAGAGAAATTTCTACCTAGACCTTCCCACTCTGTTTTCTTGTCATCTTCCCAGCTTAAAATGCTTGCTGCTGTCTCAGTTTACTGGCAGTTGAAGAACTCTGCCAGAACTTGCATCTCAGCCTCCACAGCTGTGGTCAGATGAACAATTTTCTTAGTTGACTGAATGCAATTTATAAGAGGACACCTCAGGACAAGAAACCAGAGTGGCACCCCACCTAAGACTTATCTAGCTACCCCTTTTAATGGTATCAAGTTTGATAAGGCATTCTGGAAATCCAGTTAGGGCAGCAGAAATGTGCTGAGTTGCGCTTAGCAGTGTTCTGGCCGTATCTTAAAACCTGCTTAAGACTGGTGAGCTCTTCACAGTAACAACAGAGTTAGTTAGATTTATGCAATGAATGAATGTTTTCAGTTCTTGAGGTGAAAAAGGGGGGAAAAAAAGTGTTATAATTCAGGTCTACCCCAAATTAAGGTGTTAACTGTTAAAATAAAGTTAGATTAAATTTAATCTCAGATTGTCCTTTTAAAATGAAAAAATGAAACACTTTACTTAGAAAATATTGAAAAAGCCTTTCAGGTTTTCATAACTTTCTCCAGTTTGTATGTACAGTTAAAAAAAAAACAGCTAATTCAGCAGGAATTCAGAATCTTAATACTGCAACTTCAGCAAGAAGCTTTTTGCCTGGTTCTAAAAAATAAGACACAACTTAACAAGGAATAACCGATACAGAATATCTGGTATAATTTTCAAATGAGCTTTATCATGGTGCTTATGGAGATCATGGAAACTCATGGCATGCTTAGAGTGAAAAAATACACTGGCGTTCTGAAGACATGGTTCATCTAGAGAGCTGGCTTACGAGGACAAAAATGGGTGCACTGACACTGCAAAGTGAAAATGCCAGACATCAATACAGCAGAAAGGATGAGAACTTGGTGCAGCTGTATTGTAAGCATGCAGCTAACCTTCCTGCAGATATTACTTTCTTCCATTTGTCTCTGTCCTGTAAAATTTACTAGAAATCACCATGCTAATATCCTAAGTTTAAAGGTGATGCCAGTATAGACAAATATTGCAGATTATGTACATGTTCCTAGTGCTGCATCATAGAACATCATTATCATCCTGTTTAAAGATGATAAACATAAAACAGAATATAGACTCATAGAAGCATAGAATAGTTGGAAGGCACCTTTAAAGGTCATCTAGTCCTACCATGCCCCTCCACCCCCGCAATAAGCAGGGGTATCTTCAGCTAGACCAGGTTGCTCAGAGCCCCGTCCAACCTGACCTTGAATGTTTCCAGGGATGAGGCATCTACCACCTCTCTGGGCAACTTGTTCCAGTGTTCCACCACCTTCAGTGTAAAAAAATTCTTCCTTATATCTAGTCTAAATCTTTCCTCTTTTAGTTTCAAACCATTACACCTTGTTCTATCACAACAAGCCCTGCCAAAAAGTTTGTCCCCATTTTTCTTATAAGCCCCCTTTAAGTACTGGAAGGCTGCAATAAGGTCTCCCTGAGCCTTCTCTTCTCCAGGCTGAACAACCCCAACTCTCTCAGCCTGTCCTCACAGGAGAGGTGCTCCAGCCCTCTGATCATTTTTGTGGCCCTCCTCTGGACCCACTCCAACAAGTCCATGTTTTTCTTATGCTGGGGGCTCCAGAGCTGGATGCAGTACTCCAGGTGGGGTCTCACCAGAACGAGGTAGAGGGGCAGAATCACCTCCCTCAACCTGCTGGCCATGCTTATTTTGATGCAGCCCAGGATATGGTTGGCTTTCTGGGCTGCAGGTGCACATTGTCATCTCCTGTCCCGCTTTTCATCCACCAGTACCCCCAAGTCTTTCTTGGCAGGGCTGTTCTCAATCCCTTCATCCCCCAGCCTGCATTTGTGCTTGGGATTGCTGTGACCCAGGTGCAGGACGCTGCACCTGTCTTTGTTTAACTGCATGAGTTTCACATGGGCCCACTTCTCAAGCCTGTCCAAGTCCCTCTGGATAGCACCCCATCCCTCAGGCATGTCAACCACACCACTCAGTTTGGTTTCATCCACAAACTTGCTGAGGGTGTGCTCTATCCCACTATGTCATTGATGAAGATATTAAACAGTACTGGTGCCAGTACAGACCACTGAGGGACACCACTTGTCACCGATCTCCATCTGGACATTGAGCCATTGACCACTACCCCCTACATTCGACAATTCAGCCAGTTCCTCATCCACCAAATAGTCCACCCATCAAATCCATCTCTCCAATTTAGAGAGCAGGATGTTGCGGGGACCGGGTCAAAGGCCTTACAGAAGTCCAGATAGATGACATCCATAGTTCTTTCCTTGTCCACTGACGTAGTGACTCCATCATAGAAGGCCACCAGGTTGGTAAGGCAGGACTTGCCCCTGAAGAAGCCATGCTGGCTGTCTTGAATCACCTCCCTGTCCTCCATGTGCCTTAGAATAGCTTTTAGGAAGATCTGTTCCATGATTTTCCCAGGCACAGAGGTGAGGCTGACATTTTGATAGTTCCCAGGGACCTCCTTTCTACCCTTTTTAAAAATGGGTGCAATGTTTCCCTTTTCCCAGTCACCAGGGATTTCATCTGACTGCCATGACTTTTCAATTATCGTGGAGAATATGTCACAACACACGCAACAAAACTCTTTGTTTCTGCACTAAGGAAAACAAACAGAATGCAGTGCATAGGAACACAGTTCACATACTCCATTTGCTCAGAGAACTGGAATTTACCAAGAGGGAAAGACAACAATGGAGCAGGATGGGAGGGGGAAAAGATAGCCTTTAATGTTCTCTGGTAAGTCCTTTTCCCACATTGATGCACAGGTGTATAGTTAAAACTATACTTCTGAAAATCCCTAAGTGGATCTGGACAACTTCCATGGTTATCAATAACAAGGACAAGAGAAATAATTAGGCTTGCCTGATTTCTACATAATCCTCTGTACAGAGTTTATTCCCTTCCAAGGTGAAGTTGGTGAAGCGCAGCACAATCTGTCTGTTTATCCCCACTGTGATGGTGTATACGCACTCCGTCCGGACAGGGTAGTTATTGGGATAGTTTGGAGATGTTAGCACGCCAGTTTCAGTACTGTAGTTGTGTGAACACACTTTAAAAAGAAAAGAAATAAGTATGAATTAATTTAATACGTATGCTAAATTAACAGGAAATTTCTATTTCCAACAGACAGAGGAGCAAACTCTTCTTGGACACATCTTACTGCTGAATATCATCACTATAAACTAAAACCAGAATCCAGCTTTTTCACGGGTTTTCTTATATTTGAGTTGATTTGTTCAGCTTTCACCAGAACATTGTGTTTGTAATAAATAGGCAACATACGACTAGTTCCAGCTGCCTAAATTGGCTTTGACCTAAAACCCAGGTCAGCAGAGAAAGGAAACCGAAAGGGATGTCTTGATCAGCACAAAAGAAAAGCAGTGGTGGTGGAAACTGAATGCAGTCTCTAGATACAAGGAGATGCTGAATTGTTCCCAGGCTTTCCCCATGATCAAACCTGGGAGATAGGGATTTATATCTAAATTTCTTTTCCCATTTTCTGTGCCATAAGTGAAAATAGTATAATCCTTAGATTGTGAGGACAAAGCAGTTCTACTTAAGGTCTTATACTAAAATCAGCTACATCAATTCTCTGTAAGCACTGTAGAAGCATCTTGGTATTATGAGCTGCAAAGAAGAAAATAGCGTGGACTAATGCTGAGCCATTAATTAAAGCAATAATTGAAAAGAAGCTGTTTCAAAGCTTCAGACATAAGGACTAGGAATAAAAATATCTGCTATACAGTGGTACATGAGGCTTATTTTGGAGACAACAATTGTCATGTATTAGTTGATCACAGTCTGAGTAAGGTTTGTGATCTGGCTGTAAAAATGGCAAGGAGAAATGTGATCCACGTCAGGTGTTTTCAGTCGAAACAGGGAATCTTGATGCCAATGCACACGGTGACATGTCACCTGGAAAAATGCGGATTACCATGGTCACTGATGTTCCAGAAATCAAATGAGAACAAGTAAGACAGACGTTGTGGAGATAGCAGGAAATTAGTAGATTAGTAGGCAAGACATTAGAAGAGCTTAACTTGTTTAGCTTAGCAAATGCAGGAGAAAAAGAGAGAGATAAACATCAAGCAGCATGAAGAAAAGAAAAATAGAACACATTCTCAATGACAGTACAAGCTCTGAAGTTAAAAGCTGTCCGTGAATACAGATACACAGAAATTAGCAGAAAGTTTCTATCAGGCAGTGAATTTCTGGAGCCAACCAACATAACAGATGTAGAAAGGGGAAAAAAGTCCACTGTTTTTTAAGATACAGTTTGATTATTTTAATTAAGAAGGGGATCATATTAGGGAGCTCTTTGCAAAAAAAACAAAGGGGGGAGGGGCATAAAATTGTGGACTGGATATGATGACCCTGGAGGCTCACTCTAGTCATGCATTCCCCTATTTCAGGTCCTCCAGGTTGCAACTATAAGAAATGAAAGTAGATTTCTCAAATGCTTTTTATCAAATAGGCAGGGTTAGACTAATTATAAAGTACAACTGAAAGAGCAAGCAAAATATTATGATTAACTTTGCACTGATTTAAGCTGATTGCCACAGATCTCTGAAACCTGTTTTCTAACATAGCACAGCTGCAGTAGTAATACTTGTGCTTAGCACTTCAATATGTATAATAATTTATGGTGAAGGAATGAAATCACAGTTCAGGCCCTCCGTGTCTACGGTTGGTCATTTCTATGTCTATTCTTTATCCATTCTAATTACTAAAACACTCCTGCTTTTAATGGTGTTTTTTGAATTCCTGGTCACCTGTGAGGCCTCTGTTGAAAATGTTTTCTGTGGGATAAATACCCACCAAGCTAGCTACCAGACTCATGTTCCTAATTCCTCACAAGTACAACAAAGAAACATGACACAGAAACAGGCCAATAATTTTCTGCCATTGGGTTGTACGTTGTAGTGACAAGTCAAAAAGGTTTCATGCACTAGTTTACCCCAAAACATGATCTATTAAAGTCTTTATCTAGAATTTTAATTGCTTGTGTGTTCCATCACAGATATGCTCTAATGTACGCATATAACAATCAGATTAGTCCTGGTCACCTTAAAAACCTTGTGCCGCCTTATAAATCCTTATAATGCCCTTGCTGTGCTGCCAGCTCCCGTGGTATTTCATGATATGTAGGGCTTATCATCAAAGCACAGATCCTCAAGTCATATGATTTCTTGAGAACCCTGCCTGCAGGGTTAGAAATCTGACTTAGAAATGTGACCCACGTTTTTCCTAATGGCTCATTACACGGAAAGCAATAAAAAATTAAAATTAAAATGTGTATATATTTATTAGGTTACTTATTTTTAACTAATTATTTCCTCCTGCTTTGGGAAGGGGAGGTGCCTGACTCATGCACATTTAGTGGTTAGAGCTGTTGCAATACTGCCATTCCTTATTCACTCAGAGGCTGAGACCATGAATACTAGCTTTCAGCCTGAAGAATATTAAAACTGATGTACTAGATAAGGCCCCTTAGGGTAAAATTAGCAACATGGAAGCCAAAATATTTTTATCAGCCGTTTTAAGAACAATTTCCACAGAATTGTCCAGGTTCCCTCCCTCACCAAATTTTGCTTTCTTGGGAGTAATCCATACAGAAACTCATATCCGAAGTGTGCTATTTTAAACTGGATGCTGTATACTGCTCTACACTTCACATAACATATCCCCCCTTTATGAGCAAAGGGGGATAAATACAGAAGGTGGAACCTTAGAAATGTCAGACTTCTGGCTCCAGTGAAATAAATCCAAGCGTAGACACTGCTATGATGACTAGGAAAAGCATAAATGAACCCACATTTTGTGTCAGCCACCTCTCTTCTGGTAATTGGATTAATTCATTGTGTTCTACTTTCAGCAGGAGAGCTGTCACTCCTCTTTTGCACTCACCTCACTGGCACAGTATTTGGAGGTGTGCTTGGGCAGTAATAGTTCCTTCAGTGAAAACTGTTAGCAAAGTCAGCAGTAAAAAAGTATGTTGACTGCTTTGCCAAAGTTCAGAATGCAGTCTAACTCTGTAATATGATTATTATATGCCTGGAAAAAATATGAATTCAGTTGAGTTTGAAGACACTTATTGCAGCTCATGAAAGAAGAAGGAGGCAATTGTCAAGGACAATTGCACATCTTGCCTTGCCAGTGTGTGAGGTTTTGAAAGCTATTCAATCTACTTTCTGATTTTGGTACTAAATGTGTTTGCTATTCTGAAAAACATGCAATAAATGTCAGTAACCCACTGTAACAGCCAACAGCAGAGAAAAATGCCAGCTTTTGTACCACTCGCTCATGACTGCATACTGCAGAAAATCATATCCATTTTTTTTCCCATAAAGAGATATTCATCAGTTGCCACAATTCTAATTAATAAAAAAACACCCTATAATGTCATACGTAAAATGGCAGTTTCTTCCTTTTGATCTCACTCTGCCAAAGGAAAACTGGGATCCCTAACAATTAGACTTTTTTGTAACACTATGCATGTTTAGAAAAAAAAAGGAAGAAACTATCACATGAAGTATACGCCTCTCCACAGGCAATGGAAAAGCACATCTGCACTTCAGGGCCTTCTGTTACTGCTGCTGGCAGATGCTAACAGGCTTAACTTTTACCAAGAAAGCACACAAAGGCCCTTTGTACCATTTCAGACCAAAACTCCTTAGAAATGCTGGGTACAGCTGTTCAAAAAGAACCTCTAACTCTCTTCTGCTGATTTACAGATAAACACACATACTATAGAGCCGTATACACATATATAGGTGTATACAGGCAGACTAATACCCTGATGAAACACAACCAAGTTACAGTGGCCTAATGAGTTATCAGGTGCCAGCTGATTGAGCCTTTTTCCTGAGACTCAGGATAAGCGGAGTAGATACCCAAGATGCATACAGGATTTCTGTATTTTTTTCTCTTAGCTCAGCCTTGTTCAACCATGCCCTGTATCTCTGCATGCACATAGTTGTCAGACATTACTTTCCATTCTTGTCTTTGCTCATTCAGCTGAAGAGAAAAGCCAGGTAACATCCTCCTAATAATTACGGGGTTCAGTCAGCAAGATGGGACTCAACGTATACTCAGCTATCAAGAGTGAGTTAGTGAAAGCTAACAAGCTTTCAGATGCGCTTTTAAGTCCATGGGTTCACAAATGTTTTTCTTCCTTTCCTCATCTTTCTCAAAGTCTGGCTTCTCCAGTCAGTCATTGTCAGCTAACATATACCACACAATGAAGCTATTTAAAACCAAGTTACCCTTCTTGGTAAATAATATCATTCACAATTCAGGATGATAAGGAGGAAAAATATTATCTTTCACCAAAGCCAACGAAACAGCAGGAATAAAAACCTCTATCAGGAAGGCAATCTGCTAAAAGCTTTATTAAGGCTGACTTTTCTCAGCAGAAAGGGTGAAATGAAGCCTCTTTAATGAAACAAGAAAAGAAAAAGAAAAAGAAAAAGAAAAAGAAAAAGAAAAAGAAAAAAAGAAAAAAGAAAAAGAAAAAGAAAAAGAAAAAGAAAAAGAAAAAGAAAAAGAAAAAGAAAAAGAAAAAGAAAAAGAAAAAGAAAAAGAAAAAGAAAAAGAAAAAGAAAAAGAAAAAGAAAAAGAAAAAGAAAGAAAAAGAAAAAGAAAGAAAAAGAAAAAGAAAGAAAAAGAAAAAGAAAGAAAAAGAAAAAGAAAAAGAAAAAGAAAAAGAAAAAGAAAAAGAAAAAGAAAAAAAAAAGAAAAAGAAAAAGAAAAAGAAAAAGAAAAAGAAAAAGAAAAAGAAAAAGAAAAAGAAAAAGAAAAAGAAAACAATCCCCCCTCAACCCCATTTCAAAGTAAGACAAATAAATTCAGACTTACTTGTGAAGAAGTCAAGGACAATAAAATACATACTCTGACTCTAGTGCTATTCCTATTGGAAAATTGTGGCCTGGATCTTTCAAGACTCTGAGCAACACTTGCAGGAAAGACTGAGCCCTTTAAAAGATTTTTCAATACTTTTACATGGGTTCTTTGTGTTGCCAAGATGGGCAAAAGAAAATCCTAAAATCCATCGTAACACTTATATGATTGTTCTAACATTTGTCTATCCGGTATTTGAGACCTGGACTCTAGGAGATAAATCCAAACATTACCCTGCTTTCCACGTGACTTTCCCCTTTAAAAGACAGAAAGATGGTCAAGAATTAAGCATCTGAGGTATAGATAATTTAAATGGGCAATGTACATTTTAAACAACTGAGGATCACGTGGGCATGTTTGATTGAAGAATTTCCATTTGTATTGCTGCCATATAAGCTATTCACAGCTACTAGCTGGCAGACTGCTAAAACAATTGTTTGCGCTTTATGGACCATGGCCATGGCTGTATCTCGTGGCATTCAAATTTTTTGACACAAAATACAGTTTTGCCATTATTTTCAGGTGACTTTTCAACTAATTAATATATCACAGATAAACCATGCTAACAAAAACATTGTTCGTTAAGATGCATGGAGAAGAAAATATTTTTTTCACTCCTACTTATCTTTTTTTTTTCACTCCCATTTATTCTTCTTTGGGAGATAATCTTCACCATCTTTTCAATAGCTCATTCTTTGCAAAATAACTCCAGGCAAAAGCCTATTGAAATGTCTAATATGAACCAGAACAGCTTTGACCAGTTCTGATATTGGTTACACTCTAGCTGGCTAAGAAAACACAGCTCAAAAATATGAAGGATTCTTACTGCACAAGAAACATTATTAGAACCATATTTTTCTTTGCAGAAAAATGAAAATGGGCAGCAGATGTAAAGAACAAAAAATCCATAGCTTTGGTAAATCTCTCAGATATGATTATGTTCAGCAGTTTTCTACCTTAGTGTAACTGGATATACATAAGATGAATATCAGGCCTAAACATTTCACAGTGGGAAAACTAAACTTGATATGATTTCAGGGAAGTGGGGAGTTGCTTCTCACAGCAAAGTCCACATACACACATATGCTTGCCTTCTCTCAGGCCACAGCAGCTTCAAAACACTTTATTCTTAAAAAAAAAAAGAATGTTAGCAGTCCAGTATTTATGACAACTTTATAGTACTACCATGCTTGTGCTGGGATGAAAAGAAACAAATCGCTAAAAACAGATCATAGTTTCAACTTCTCCATAAATTTATTACTCCCAGTTTCAGTAGTTATCTGCTACTTTATCGTACTTCTACAAACTGTAGTGGTTGAAATGAAAAAGCATTTATTCTAGAGATCATAGTTCTAGGTCTGAGTGAGAATAAATTGAGATTTAGGCCAGTTTAGCTGAAAAGTAGTAGAGATATCTGTGTTAATTATGGGAAAAGAAAATCATACCTGTTGTTTAGAGTTTGGATGAAGATATTATACAGTTCTAATTTCATATAAAAATTTTATACATTTTCTAGCTGTTAATAGCATTGGCGAGAAACTAGACCTGCATCTTTAAGGAATAGTTTGATACGATTCCAGGGACAGTGTTGGTGCAGTTTGAACCTCACGTGATGCATATAGCGGTGCTTTGGATGAAAGATGTGAAAATCTAGTCACCATGGTGGTGGTAAGGGAGGCGAATATGGAACAGAGGAGGCAGAGCAGTGAAGCTGGACAGAAAATATTGGGGTTCATCATCACTGAGATAACTAACAAAACCAGAGAAACAGACAGGGTTACACAGAGACAGAAATATAGATTAATGTTGAATAAAGAATATTTTGATCTTGATGAACTGTGAGAAGAGCTGCTGTAAGAACAGTTAGGAAGGAATAAAATCTCTCTATGAAATATCAATCTGAGGTAAAGTAAAAGAAAAAACATCACATTAACAAGCAACAACCATATTTACAGAAGTTACAGTTTGCAGCTGCAAAAACAGGCTCATAAAACACTTTATAATGCTGATAACTAACTTCACAATTTCTCACTAGTAAGAACTCAGTTTTCAAACTAGAGAGTCTTTCTTTGAAAGATTTTTAAAAGTAGAACTTGGGTTTTGGCCTATTATTTTCTAACAAATAGAAATTTCCTCCTTGGAATAGTTCTCATTAAATCTTAATTGTTTTTACTGGCTTTTTGATTTCCATGCCAGATAACTCAAGTATGAATGAAGGCAGCTGAGAAAATGGATTATTTGGATTTATAATTTATCTGGTAGTGAATAAAAACACAGTGGCAAAATCTGTACCGGTCTCGCCTACACACATGCTTGAGAGATGAAATAATAGCCAAATTTTCCAAGTTGTCACCAAGAAAGCAGTTATTTTTCACAAGGTAGTAATTGGAAGTTCTGCTGGTTTTAAACAGGTTGGAGAAACTCAGAAAGTAGGAAAAAATAAATTATTAAAGAAACTAAGAGCAAACAATGAGCAAACATTGGTAGTTCATGGCTGCATAGATGAGTACTATGAATTTCTGGTATTCATCTAATATATCCCTTGGAGTCTGCACTCACATGCACAAACCACCTAGAAACTGGTTAACGATGGATACACAAGTTACCCAGCTACAAATGTATTCTCATTTTTACTTTTTTTCATTGTCCCACTCTACCTCTTCGGTGGTTTAATTCTGCTAGGCAGAACCTGTCTCTCTACCCACATAAATCCTCTTCTACTACAGATCTGCGTTTAGCAGTGAGCGGAGCAACAGCAGACCCACATCTAATTGGGTCTATGAAACTGGTAGTTGCAGTCTTTCACCAAAAGCCTGCTTTTTCAAGTGCAGTTCAGTCACTGTTAAACGCTCTCAGTGCTGGAGAGATGTGCAAACACTGGATCGCACATGGTGGGTTCAGCATAGTTTGAAAACACAGATGTGCTCCCACCCTGGAAAACCTTCAAATCATTTAGAATTCTGAGTAATTTCTCAGTTTTTCTCTGCTTTAAGGGAATGAACAGTCATTGTTCTCTTCAATGGTCTTTTCCCCACTAATGTGCGTCTTGGCCCCTTAAAAGGAGATCCTTAAAGAACAGAGTTAAGGCGTAACAGGAGCCTCGATGTCTGCTGGAGACAGAAACACAGCACTGTCGTAATGAAAAAACCAGCTTGTGCTTTCAGGTTATTTTATCAGATTTCACCCTATATGACCTTTCTCTGCCCATCACCAATATTGCACCTAAATATGGACTAAATTAATTTTTATGGCACCTGAGAGTCTCCCATTCAAGCGAGTTGTCCACGATTGCTGAGCTTCCTAGATCACACATACTCAGCTCAGAACAGACAAAGCAAATTCAGAAAATACTTTTCTTAAATAATTCATGCAGTTCTGCCATATCAACTCTCACTGGCTTTTTAAAGAAAACAGCAGTGTTGCTTACAGAAATAGTTTTCTGCTTTCCTAGGTAGGAAAAAGCTTGTGAATCAAGCAGGATAAATAAGAAAGGGCAGAGGAGGCACCAGGCAGTCTTCTGCTAACTCAGAAAATAGTGTTTCTGTTTCTTGTAGTGGTTATTTACAGTGACAGATGAAAACATTTAATTTGCATAATGAACAGACTGACATATTACCTTTTGATGCATTCAGGGAGATATAATTAGCTGCGAAGCCCTCAGATGCAATGCTGTGATCAGTCACGAAGTACAACATCATCATGTTGCCACCACTAGTGAGAGATGGTGGAATTGATCTTCCACAGTACCTGCAGCAAAAAGATGCCCCAAGTTGAATGGCAGTACTTTATGAAGCATCTGTATTACTGGAAGAGGATTCAGCTTTCTTGAACCCAGAGAAATTTGAGCAGCTACACATACACAAATCTCTCCTTTGGATTATACAGATCCCAGCCATACACGCTGTATCATGGGACTAAATAGCACTCGACGTGTAGAAGGGTACAAACCTAACTTGCCTGGCAAAATCAGAGGAGAAACTGTCCATCAGCTGTCAAATTCTTATTCAAAGTAGTCTATGCGGTACCTACAGCATATGCTGTTCTTTTGTAGCAGTCGAAGTGGCTGGCCAAAGACAAAGGTTGCAAAACACTCTCCATTATAATATGAGAGTCATTTGCTCCATATTTTCCAAAATACTGCCATGTCAGCCAACTACTTTACAGTCTGTAGCTGCAGCTGGATACTGTTCCTAAGTATTTCAGACGTTCTTGAATTCTAGGATGGCAAGAAAACCCTGTGTATACCCAATTGAAGAAGAGGAAAAAAACCAAAATGATTCCATCCTAAGATAAAATCACATATCAGAAGAAAGTGAAAACAAAATCCTATAAAATGCAGATTTCGGTTTAGTTTTTGCTGAGATCCAAATACACAATCTTTTAAGTAATGTTTCTTTCACTTCTGCAAGTGTTTCAAATGACGTCTTTACCTGGGCACAGATATATTAATGCTTTTGAACTTAATTCACATAAATCAAAATGTTAATGGATCAGGACAATGGCAGCTATTGAAACCTGCCCTGAAAAAAGCTGTCCTCTTGACACAAGTTAGTTTCTCCCAGTATACTATTTATTAAAAGTGGTTCTCATTCCATGGTCAAAGAAAGCAATCTGCCTTTACTATGCTAGGCAGAGAAGTTGCTGCTATTGTGTCTGTAACGTGGAGAAATTAATCTATACGCAAAAGTTATGGAAATAAATTAGTTGTCGAGATCTATGGAACAGTGCTCACTCTACAGTAATTCAGCTCTGTATGCTAATGGACATATTCACCTTCCCAATTTTTGCACAGTGCTGTTGTCATATATTTCAAGATAATCCTTTCTGCAATTATAATCAAATGCCAAGTTAAATGAAGTGAACGTCAGGCGGATAAGGTAGCCGGGTTGAATGTTGATAATCCAGGTACAGTTAATACCATGTGGGTAGACATCTGGGTGACCAGGACTTGTAATGGTTCCTTCTGGTCCAGTGAGAGTCTCACCACATACTGTAGAGATTTAAAACATCAGGTTAAATGATATATTTATTACAAAATTAGGCACTTATAAAATTGGTATTTTTCTTTCTCAAATTTCATAGTCTTTTTCCCTAATGCACACTAAACTAACTGATTTAGAATTTATCTCCCATTACACCATCATAAAACTTGATGGCCAACTGTTTTCAGTGTACAGGAAAATTTGGAAAGGCCCAACACTCTACATCATAGCAAACAACAAAAAAATCCTTACCTGTATCTATTGGCCAGTACTCAGCCCTGAAGCCAAGGTTGGTAAGAGAGGAAGCTCTGAACTTGATATAGAGATTGTTCCGTGTAGATTGCACTCTAGATGGTACAGCTGTACCACAGTATTTCTCCAAAAGAGGAGAGTCTGTGTTGTTGCCATCTCTGACCTGAAGAACAGTGTATTCAAAATATCCCATACAAGTTTCTATCATATTAAAGTTGTAAGCATAAATGAATTCATAAGAACCACGCAAAAGAGATCCTCAGTAAATCAAACCCTACCCTTTCCTCAGCATGGTTTCTACTACAGGCATATACAATGCAACCTCATGACTGCCAGAGAAGCACTGTCCCACCCAAAGCATGTCAGATGGAGAAAAGCTGAGATCTTGCACCCTCAACAGTAAGTAGCACATAAACCTCCCAAAGCAGGTCTGTTTATTTAAAGACACCTGCTACTCGACTCTGCCTACCAAAACGGTCATATCATCTTTGGAGAACCAAGAAGAGGTTTGAGATCCCACTGTGAACCTGGAATAGCTTTTATAACTGCTGTAAGAAGTGCTTGTCTGTCTGCTTTTGTGGAGATGAGTATGAGAAGGAACATACAGATAAGATTCTATCTACTATTCATAGTATAAGTGCATTATTCTTTACCTCAACGTAGTCTGAGTCACAAGTGGTTGTATTTCGAATGTTGAAGTCGATAAAGTTAAGAATCACCACTTTGCTAGCTGGCTGGGAGATGATCCACTCACAGGTCTTTGGGTGAGGGGACATCCTGGGGTAGTAAGGTGAACGGATAGTGCCTGCTCCAGACAAGGAGCCTCCACAGGCTGCCAAGAGACACCAAGAATCAGTACTTGTGATGAATATTTCCAAGGAATGTATAATGTGATGTCTAGCAAATATCACTATGAAATTAGAAGAAAACCATCCCTAAAAACCTATCTTCTTACAGCATCTACTACTGATCATCCAAGTAGTATTAAGAAAGTATTTAAAAGAACATGTTGCTATACGTATAGCATAAACATGTATATACAGACGATCAATCTAACTATGCCCATGCAAACTAATGGATTTGACTCATTTGTTCCACAGACACAGACAGATTTGGTGGTGATTAAGAACTAAAAGATATGAAAAATGAAAGCAAAAAGATTTATGCAGAATTATAGCTATATCCCCTTTGATATGTTAGCAGTACGTGATTTATCATTAATAGAAGCAATGAGGGTGCATTTCCAAGCACGCTAGGAGTGCATAAACCAGACCTGCTGCAGACATCATCTTAGCATTTCTAAAAGTAGAAATAAATAAATAAATAAACTCTTTTTTCCTTTCTCTCTTTTCTTTTGAAGTTTGTCTTAAGCCCCTTATACGGATAACACAGCATGGAAATGACTGTATTTTCCATATAATACAGTGTCTAAATTACAGATCAGTTCACTGTGCAAGTCACCAGTTCCTCTTACCAACTTGATAAATGGCCCTGAAGCTAGCCCTTTGCGCAGAAGCATCAGACTTGAACTTGATCCAGAGACTGTTGCTGGTAGAAGTGATTGGAGACATGAGTGTACTATGACAGAATTTGCTAATAAGGGAAGACATCTCACTGTCACCATCTCGAACCTAGTCATCGAAAAGAAAAAAAGAAAAATATCAGATCATAAAAGTCTTGGGATCTGATATCCAGATAAAATTATAATCTCACAAGAGCTGCTAAATAATAAAAGGAGTAACTATTTACATTTATAAGAGGGGCAAAAAGCCATCACAGTAATTGGCACAAGAACATGATTTACAAGACTTCAAAGGAAGGACTAGATGATCAGCACAGAAGACACACGCACATGCTACTGTCACAGGACATTAGGATGAAACGGATCTTCTCTGTGAACCACAGCTTTAATACAAGTTGGGCCTGTGCTTCCAAAAGTGACACCTTTAATATGAAAGAGACAGGTAAGGTTCTCACCAGTGATAGCGAAGAAATTTTTGCCAGTGCTAAAATCTAGTGGGGAAAAAAGGGGGTATTTTTGATTTCCTTGCTCTGGCCATGAAGCCTGTAGTGAACGGCACTTTTCCAGAACAAACACATGTCCTATCACACCCATAAATAATTGCAGCCAGACAGCTCACTAACAGGAGGTGCAACTCTGAGTCCCTAAAGCAGTAAAGAGGTATACTGATGTCTTTCCATTACTTTATCTGAAGGGTCCAATTCATGATAATGACAATATCAGGGAATCGCTTCCATCTTTTACCTTCTGTACTGCCACTCTACTGACCTCAATCAATTTGCTAATCAAAGGAGAAATGTATCTTACGTGTTTTCCCAGAACTTGATTCTAAATCCTGATTATCAAGGGGACTAGAAGGGAAAGAGGTATTTGCACATCCAAACTTCAGGCCCTGAACCCACAGTCCATAAGTAAGAGTGCGTGCATCTAAGGGACCAGGCAGAGCACTAGTATAGCCAAGGAGCTCTGAACACCCTCTGAGGCACCCATCTCGTTCCAAGAGGGCAGCCAACAAGCTGAGGTCCATAAAACAGGTCCCCTGCTATTTGCCCATGCGAAAAAAAATGCAATTTTTCTCCCAAAGATTCTCTTGAAAACAAACCATCTCTTTTCTGCTGTAAAAGTGGTGGTTGCTCGTGTAGCTGGAGCCGCTTTTAAATGCACCTATGTGCTGTTGACCCCTAAAAAATTATTCCAGTAAAATCATTGGCAAAGCCAGGGACATCCAGCTTTCAGGTCCCCTCTCATCACCTCTTCTTTCCTCCTCAGATGTGTTGTTCCATAGGCTGGGAGAGAAGGCAGGGAAACCTTGTCGGTGCCCTGGTGAGCAGGCAGTGGCTGGCCTGCTTACCCAGCTTTGGCAATCTCCAGCTGGTGAGATGGCTTCCTGACTAACAGATATCTTTAATTTCCCTGGAACTTGAGTTTGAGGTGACAGAATTATTCTGGATTTACAGTGGAGCAAGTGTGATCAGAATTTGTGACAGAATATTTAGAAGATCTTTGGACAGTAGTGAAAGTTTCCAGAACTATAGTTCGCGGGAGTTTACATTTTTTGTTGAGCATTTTTTCTCATTACATTTTTGGTTTATAAAGCCCAGAGAGTAGTGATAAAAATAACAGGTTCTCTAAACCATGTGAGTAATGTTTCCTGTTGCAAGTTAGAAGGATGGCAAGGAGAAGGAGCTGCCTTGGCTAACACTTTACCTCTCCAGCACCATGTCACAGTCTTTCTCAAGTAAGAACTTTTATTGTCTCTAGTTTCTTATTGCAGATCCCTGGCCCCAGGCTGTTCCTTCCTTAGTAAGAGACTAAACATCCCTTGCTGAGCAAGCGCCTGTGAGCTGTGTCTGGTCCCTGTGGAAACTCTGCAGGTTTCCCGGTATTGCCAGGGATGGGAATAATCTGCACCTTTTCAAAGTGACAAAACAATTGTCAGAGACTTACTTTTAAATTACCTTAAACACCCAAAAGCTATCTCCCTAGCTGAACCTCATTATAAAACCCTGTGAGACAATATTTTAGAAAGACATATGTGGAAAATCAGGCCTTGATAAAAGAGCACACTGCTTTAGTTGTACTGACTGTCCTGCTCAGAAAATGTCGGTCCTGTTTCTCTGCTGAGCCACCAAGTGAGAGGTTAGGCAGAAGAGGAGGACAGAAACACAGGGAAACTGAATGGCTTGTGACTGATCAGCAAACAGCAAGGGAAATGCCTTGCTGCACTAATACAAACTGATTGCGTTCAACAGAAATGGTTTTGTTTCTCTGGCTGTTGTGAATTTAGCTGCTGTTCTGCCAGCAATTAGGCAACAGGACTACCAGGCCAAACAAACAAAAGCTGTCTGTTTTCATTAAACACACTTCCCCTCTCATTTCAGAAATTAATTACACTTCATTCCAACCAAAGTCTCTGAGTTAGAGGAGGGAAGGGAACGATGTCAGCACAATAACATCTTTTAAAAACAGATTAACTGCACAAAGCTCACAGAGGCCTATTCCCTGCTTGGTAAAGAAGAGATTAAGCACAAAACCAAACCCGGGCTGCCAGGTACTGCACAGCTGGCAGCACAGGACATGGTTCTGCGGTGGGGCCGCAGGGCTTGCTCCTACCTGCCCCTGCTGTGGCAGCACCCTGGCTAATCAACTGGCTGTCTGCAGCCTGTTTGTCTTCCTTCTGTTCACCTCTGTGTGACGCAGCCACAGTTTTACACAGAGAGCGGTACCCAGCACTCGTTCCGTGTAGGAGAAGGTATTTATGACTGTAACATCATGATGCAGTGGGGAGGAATACAAGCCAGATATAATGGCAGACACCTTGAGACGTGGCGAGTTGGGGCACAGCGCAGTGCACAGGGGTGACAGGAGAAGGGGCACGGGCCACTGACACAAAGAGCTTGTCAGGCCCTGAGGGCACCACCAGGACTCACTGGCCCAGCCCCACACCCTGCCATGGCCCAGGACCCCACGTCAGCGCCCGAGGGCCATGAGCCCCTGCCCCATCCGCACTGCAGCAGGGCCCACTCCTGCTCCCCGCCGCCCTGCCCTGCCCAGCCACAGGCTCTGCTGAGCCGGGCCCAACTGCATGTCCACATCCCAGCCTGACCCTGGCCCATCCCTGTCCCCAGGGAGGTGCCCGATGCCCGGGGCTGCCCTGCTCCCTGGCCAGGTGGGACAAGCCCTGACTGTGAGGCCCTGCTCTGCCCCTCCGGGGAGCCCCCACCGGCGCAGCACCATGCCAAACCTCATCCCCCGCCAGATAAAGAAATTCAGACCCAGAGCTGGGCAAAACAGGGTTTAGGGATAACAAAGACAATGAAGAAATGGTATCTAGTGTACTTAAAAGGCACCCTATAGTAGCAAATTTGGATGTAACATGAAGCTGCAGACCAATGAAGAGAGAGACGGGTGTAAAAGCAAACATAAACATCGCCTCAAGTGGATCCCAGTTAGTATCAACATTACTATTGCATTATTATTACATTTTCCATATAGAAATATTCTAACTGTACTATTATTTTTTCTATAATAATTAGATTTAGACAGTAACAATTCTTGAATCAGACTTGTAAGATTTCAGTTGTGCTAACAATAAACTCCTGGCTTTACATATGTATGTATATACAAATCTATATATGGTATACTTCCTTTTTGTGCCAAAACAAGATTTTCCATGTAACACCGTGACTCCAGAAAATGCTGCATAGTGGCTACGGCATAATTTCCATTTTTCTTGCATTTGGCATGCATTTACTGGAGGTCCAAACTCCACCTTAATCATGTACAGCCGATTAAGAATTAGCGTTAAGCTAGACAGACTTTCTTGTTCTCTTATCTTTTCTTCATTCCAAATGCACAGTCCTGCTCTTTTAGCCCCTGTGACTTTTGGACCCTAATAAATTGGTATAGTCTTTTGATTAACATCTATTTCTGCAGTGGCCCTTGGGACAGAAATCATGCGGCATGGTTTTGTACACACATGTAATCAACCTTTCATATCAACTAATTAAGGGAAGTCACCTCAATGTAATTCGATGAACAACCAGTGTGACTCTCCAGCTCCATATGGGTGAAGTTGAGGTATATTTTTTCATCCTCTGGCTGTCTGATAATGTAGATACATTGTCGGTTGTTGATATAAGGGTTAGGCCAGTAAGGGGATGTGATAACCCCTTCACTATCCGTGTAATTTCCTCCACAACTGGGATCTGCTATATTAAGGGAAAAAATATATCAATTGAGATGACAGTCAAAAGCATGGTAACTCTTTCAGTTTAGGCTGCCTCTGTACAATGGATGCAAATCAAAGAGGATTTCTGTATTATTAACTATCAAGTGCTAATTACATCCATTCATGTGTTGTTGGCTATATCTTGGGAATGTCACAGACCAACCTCTAATGCTGAATTTTACTTACCAGGAGATGTTGTATAGATAATATGGAAGCCTTTATCAGTAACTAAGTCATCAGAGTGAAAGTGAATCCATGCGTATGGACCAGTGGTTTGGAGTGGAGGTGGAGATCGAGTGCTACAGTATTTACCAAGGATAGGGTCTTGTGGAAGAAGACCATCTCGAATCTAGACAGAACCATAGATCAGCATTTAGGATTATTAGATGCATGCCAACTGTGAACGCTACCAACACTCTTAAAGTTATCTTGGGGGTAGGTGGTAGGTGGAAGGAAAGCTCATAGGAAGTTTCCTCCAAACACACAGGAACCAAGAAAATGACCCAACAGCATAGCTGTGATGGTGCTCCTAGGAGAGTCATCAAGGGTTTTGTGAAAGGGAAAGAAAGTATCAGGAGATCTACTGTTGAACTGTTTTCCTGAAATCATGCTCTGCATTGCACAACTTTGGAGAACATGCTATTCCACACCAGCTTCTCATTTCCATGACTGGGCATTGGTGAATTCTGTAACCATTACTTTGCACTTCAGAAAAAGCCCTAGACTCACACATCAAGCCATGAACTGTACTAAAATATGAATCTATTAATCCTATTACCTCACAGTTTTCCTTAGGCTGATTAATTCTCTGTGGGTTGACATTTGACAAGGAGTTTGGAGACTGAACTTTGTAAGAAAGTGAATGCTTCCTGCCAGCTATTTGGCCTGAATCCTGTTCCCTTTAGTCGCAAGACTTCTCCTGACTTCAGTGGAGTGGGATATCATCCTCTTTGTGTTATACTGCCTGTATCTGAGCGTGCATCGATGGTTGGAATAAGTAAAAATTAGTATTTCAACCCAGGATTTAATTTTCAAACAGTCCCCTTCTGTACGTACAAAAAGTTTTGAAATATCTTGTTTTGCAATAACATAGCCATAAAATGTTGTCATAATCCACAATTAAACTTTACCTCTAAATGGTCATAACTGCAGTTTTCATGGTGTTCTAGGCTTAGTGTGCCAAAAGCAAATGTGATGAAGAGGCCAGGACTGGTTGAGATGGTCCAGAAACAGTCTCTGTTTACAGGATAGTTACCAGGGTATCCTGGAGAGCTTATTGAGCCGTAAGTACCCGTCAGCTCACCACCACATTCTAACAGAAAGGAAACATGGAAGAACACAGTCTTTAAGACCACATGTCAGGACAGAAGATGAATTCTCCTGTAGCGTCAAAACTAGGTACAACTTTGGAATCCAGAATAAATTCAAAACGAAAGACCAAGCCAAACAACCCAACAAGTTACTTCTTTCTTTAAATTTTACACTTAATTCTGCAATTCAATTCTAAAAACAGAACTCCAAATCTTTCCTGATTTGCACAGTAAAAGAAAGATTCTTTTCCAGTTATTGATGGAAATGTTGTTAGGAGAATAATCAAAAGCACTGTGTTTTGGATTGGATTTACAAAATTAATCTGAATTTCTGTACTTTGTAAATAGTCTCTGTGTTTTATCCTAGCACAAGACTGTTTTCATTTTTAAAAAAATGTTAATTACAGGGAAGGCTGTTTCATATACTTGTAATTAAAAAAAAAATCCCTCTCAGAGTAACATTTGTGAATGGTAGGGATAACTTTTGTGTTATATCTAAGGAATAGCTAGTCACATCTATACCTCTCTCCTTTTTTGCTTCCCCCCCCCCCAAAAAAAAAGATCTGGTTTCACTTTTCAGTATCCATATTTGTCAATTAGTAAAAATCTATCTAATAATGTCAATTAAAAGAAAAAAAAACCACCAAAAATCACATTAAAAGCATTTCAATAAATATTTCTGGAAATAAAGAAACCGTTCCCCCCCTGAATTTTCTATACTTCTTTTACTCTATGTCTTTTTTTCAAGAAACAACCCATTGCACAATTTTGTTTCTAGACAATACACAGAACATTGAAGTGAGCTTGACATTGCACAGGATGATTTGGGGTTTATCAGTAGAAATGTACTGCCAGGCCTGCTGGAAGAATCATGCAAGTGGTGTTACCAAGAATTCAGGCAGAAATGTACAGCAAATCATAACAAAAATCTCACAGGTAATTTAAAATCAAATTCCCAACAATCTATCGTGTTTGGAAAGCATGGTTCAAACTCTTTAGCCTCTTGCAAATTGGCCGTGGCGAAAAAAGGTAAATTGCTTGCTCAAAGTACTAGATACTTCCATGAGAAAAGAGAACTAATCAGAAGAACGGCATCTCCAGGAACACATGCTCTTTGGGAGATTCCTCACAGGAGGTATAAAACAGCAGAAAGTTATTCATGCAGAGGCCTAGAGTTGGAGTTTCAATATTATAAAGTGACATATATATCTACATTTCAGCCTCACTCCCTCGTAAAATACTGTCCTACTGCTCCTAATGTCTCCTAATCAAGGGAAATAAGTAATTCGTTTTGCTCCAAAGCCATGAAGATTCTAAATTACTTGACATTTCATTAAGCTTACCAGGATCCCGAGATTCCCATTGAACAGTAAAACCTCCAGCCGTAATGGTGCGGTTGGAGTAGAACCAAAAATACAGGGAGTTGTGGGAACTGAAAAGCTCTGCAGGAGATGAGGAGCCACAGTATTTTCCCAGCATGTGCGTTGACGCTGAAGGCCCATCATGGATTTGAAGGAAGACAGAGTTACACTCGTTACTTGCCTCCAATTGAAAGAATGGGAAAGTAATGCGCAGAATCTAACAGGAAGTAACAAAACAAGAAATTTCTTTTTTTTACGATCTGCTGAGACACTGTTTATGCAGTAACTCTGTATAGGGCAGACATGTGTTCATGCAACTGTGAGAATCTACGAGCTTTGGAGCCATTATATCATTTCCTGAAAAGTTCCAGGAGAGAAGAAGATATTACAGAATCTTAAGGGTCAAAAGGAGAGAAGACACATAGGAAAGAATTTGCACAGGGAAGTTGGTTGGAAAGAGCATTATTTCTATAAAGTAATAATTGAGATAGTTTGCCTGTGTCTGTTATATATGGGAAATATATATATATATGTATATGTGTGTATATATTTCAAGCCATGTGAAAGGCTTGAAATACAGCATAAAATACTTTGTTCCAGATTCCCCAGGACAGTTTTCTCATCAGATAATTAACATTTCTCTCATCCTTGCTATGATTTAAAGCATTGTCATGGGATTTAAAAAATGAAATGATCTTTTTTTTTGCACATACAAAATCAGTGTCTCACAAGCCCACTCTAGATACTTAGTGACACACAGAGCTTTATGTAGGTTCAGAATCTGCACTGACGTGCTTTAATACAGCTCTGATGAAGACAGTGGTGGCTCTCAGGCTTAAAGCTGAGGATATATCACATATACATACATATACAGTGCCGTATAAACCACTAGCAACCACTGGTTTATAAAACTACTTCATTTATTCCATGAAAAGTCAAAAATAGATCAAATATTTAGATGCCAAATAAGAAGTCCCAGGCTAAAGTGTGAAGTAATAAATTTTTTAGTTGTTATTTATAACACAACTGGAATTGTTAGTTGCAGATCAGAATCATCAGAATATGCATTTGAGTGCAACATTTAAAAATTAATCCTTACAAAAATTCAAATGTTGTTACTACACAAAGCCATTGACAATATGAATTCAGATTCCACATTTCTGGCACTCAGAAACCAGAAACATGTAATTGTTCTGGGGTCACTTAGCTCACAAACCAACTGTGGAGCCCATCAGAGCAGGGCCTTTCTCATGCAGCTACTCACAGATCACATTCTAAAGCGATGTGAAACAGGAACCTTCTCTAGGTGGTGACAGGTGAATAAATTCTAACCCTCAGCTGCATAGGAAGAACCTTGAAAACGTGACCCAAGCAAATTCTTAGACCAAGGAGCCTGAAGGCTTGTAAGGATCTGAAACATTATTTTCGAAAAACTGAAGGTTTGGATCTGAAGGGATTGGATCACAATATTGGAATATGTGGCAAGAAGATGGTCACGTTTGCTCTGATGAGCTCAGGGGTCCTGCAGAGTGACGGTTTCTTTAACGTGAACTCTGTTTTACCTTATTGGAATTAGTTTGAATCACCCAAGCGCAGCTGACCCCCCTGTTGTACCGCTGGCTGTTTGGGCTGTTAGGGTAACTGAAAGTCCCCCTGAGGCCTGAGAGATATCCTCCACAAACTGCAGAAAGAGAGAGAAAATTAAATGGATTAATTTGTGCTATCACTATTCAGACTGAAACAAATCTTAACTTTCTTGCATAGCTTTGGCTTCCTAAATATTTAAAACAAGAGTGAAAGATACTTATATAAAAGACTCCTCAGCATTTCCTCTAAGGTGGAATGACATCACAAAAAATGATCAAAACTACTCCCTGGAAGAAAAATAGTTCCTGGTAAAAGAACAGATATTTTCAGCAGGAATATGTGGATACTCCCAGAAGATGTTGATTCTGTCTCAGGAAAATGTCTATAAACTAGTTTGTTTCCAGAATGCTACCTCCAGATTGAACCTCTAAATTTTTCACCTATAATGAAATAACATTTTGAAGCTAACATGATATAAATTATTTCTCAGTGGTGGTGTATCATAGAAGTTATCCTTCAGGTGTTTTACTGTCCTGTTTATTCTTTTTGATCAGATTTCTGGGCCTCATACATCTCATGATAACCTGTGGTCTCTTCTCTCACTGAGCCATTCAATGAATGGGACCTGTGAACTGGGAATCCCAAACAGCCACAGAAAAATATGTCCATAAAGCACCCACAATAAAATGCACATATAGCTACAGTGTACAACAAGCAGCTGTAGTTTAACATTGAACTGATGCTAAAGAAATATTAAATTCTCAGCAAAATGAAATTAAGTATTTTGTTTCAAGGAGTGGTAAAAATAATATAATTTTGTTTGAAGTGTTCATCTAAAACATCTCACGGTTCTCAACCAGATTCAGAATTGTCATGTATAAAATGTATTGTTTTTCTCTTAATTAGGAACTAAACTAAAAGTTTATACATGCTAATTTCTCACTGGATAAAAAATTATTTTCTATCCCTTCTATTATGAATGGTTAAAAATATTTTTTTCCATATGTGCTTAATAATAAAACATTACTGGTTAGATATTCAAGAAAAATAGGAAAAAGCCTGAAGTAGCTCTAAAATAGAGCAGATTTCCCAGGGCCTCAGTGAAAGTTTTACATTCTGTGTTCTGTGAAAGTTAATCTGCTTTCTTCACAACAGGCTGCAATAAATATAAGCCTGCAATAAATATAAGCCATCTGACAGATGGTTGCCACAGGGATGCTCACTGGAATGCTATCCTGACCTTGTTTAATTAAAATTAATGACAAAAAAAAATCCCAAACAAACAGAAAAAGTGATACTAAGAAGAAACATTAAAGGCAGGACCTTGCAGTCACTCTATAAAACTCAGAGTCCCTCATTTTCATGGATGAAATTTCTTTCATTAGATTTCTGTTTGAAAACCTTTTCTGGCTTTTTGTCTTGACTAAAAATTTCAGGACCTCTCAGCTTTGCAACAAATGAAATAGTATGCACAGAAGAGAAACATTAATTTGTTTCTTGTAAATCTGTTCTCCTTATATCGGATCCTCTTTCCCAACAAGCTTACCCAAACACTTTCTCAGGAACAGAGATCTGTTTTTAGGATGTCTGGCATATACTCAAGGCCAGTGGGCCTGCAGATCAACTTCGTTGTTATGCTTCTATTGCTAAACAAAGCAGCTATAAACAAAACTCAGGGACAACTCTAAGGATTCCAAGGGACTTTAGGTTGGGACCTGTAATCCAAGAAGGGGCATTTTTTTCCATCCGAACTTGGTTCTTATTAATTATATACACCAAGCATCTACTCGCTGAAGCTTGGTGGCCCATTTCTCCTGAGGAGGAGGTCCCAGCCGTACCTTGCTGGGCAGTCTGGCACTGTGGTCCCGTCCAGCCACTGGTGCACTCGCAGGAGTAGCCATTGACCCCGTCGGTGCAGCTCCCCCCATTCTGGCACGGGTTGCTAATGCATTCATCAATGTTCTCTGTACAATTAGGGCCCGTCCAGCCTGCATTACACAGGCAGAAATATCCAGAGATCATTGCCTACAGGTATAAGCAAATGCAATAAACTTAATAAGCATGGATCACCTAAAGGAATCAATGCAGTCAGCAGACAGAATGATATTTACACTTATTTTATGTGGAGATATCAGAGCAAAGAAATAAAACATTTGGAATTTAACAGCTTTGATGGTCACTGGAGAATACCAAAATAAACCCGAAGCCTAATTAGATTATCCAGATCTTTGTTTTTTTCTATTAAGTTATTTCTTTGCAGGGCTCTTTCAAATTACTTTCTAAAAAGTCAAAATCTGTATTCGTTTAGCCATTCAGAAAACTGTTTGCTTGGCTTTGAAATGATCACCCTAGAAACAAGTCAATCATTTTATCTAAACTTTATAAATAGCAAGTGAAGATAACAGTGGTTTATAAATCATTTCTCTCAAACCTATTCTCTAGGAAGTCTGCACTGCAGTTACGTGGGCTGTTAGCTTTCATTTTCACCCTGAGGGATGTTAAATGGGAACAATTTCATTGCCTTCTCTGCATTATTCCTTATTCTGTATGTCTCTCTTCCATTTCTTTTGTCTCAATCTTTACTGCTTCTCCTTATAATCAAGTTTTTTCATATCTCTAACTTTTAATTTCTTATGTCCTCTTTCCTTATATTTCTTGTTTTCTAGACATGCTTTTTACAGGTAAAGCAGAACATGGTATTCCAAGGCAAATGCTAACAATACCATCTTTGATGACATACAATCAGTGTGCTATATTCTCTGTTTCCTTTTGCATTCTCTGTTCACGTCCTCTGTGTCCTGAACAGAGATTTTCAGTATGATGGAAGAGGATCTTGATTTTGAATTAGGACTCAGACTGCTGCTTTAGAAGACAAAAAGGTGTTTTGTGATCTGCATTGCCTGATTTTCAATTAACGTTACATTTCATCTGTCATTATGCTGGCCAAATATAGCTCTGCTGTTCCTCTATTTTATTAGATGCTTCTGTAGTCCCATTACTGAAGTATCTGACTGTGTTATTATCTTTAAGTAGTAGCTTGTAGCTATGAATGCCTACAGTTGTATGTTAGGATATATTTAGGGGAAGACGTCATATCTTTTAATAGACTGACTAAAATAAGTAGTTTCTAAATAGTCAGAAAAAGTAGATTAGATCTGGGCACAAAACGCTCTTTAAATACCTGGGTGAAAAGACAACAGGTACAGAGAACAGAAGAGAGAGCGAGGAATGATGGTAAGGGGTGGAGTGGAGGTGAGGGGATCGTCTCCTTTCACACAGAAAATGGGAGAAGGGAAAGGTAACATAGCATAGAATCATAGAATCATTTAGGTTGGAATAGACCCTTAAGATCATTGAATCCAACCTTTCACCTAACACTACCAAGTCCACATTGTATGTCCAATTTTCCCCCTGCCTCCCAGGATCATCAAAAGGAGGATGTCTACAGAGCAATGTGGACAAATGGGATCAGACTCTACTGGAACAGCAAATTTACGATTTGCAAACATTTCTCCAAAACCATAATAATAAATATCCTCCACAACAGAATTATCAAAATCCCCAGGTGCACAGCGTGGACTTTCTTGAGCACAGCACACCTCCCTGAGGAAGCCAAAAGGCCTTCACAGGTTCCATGTGGACAAATTAAATAGTCGCAGTGCATGAGAATGAATTCACACCACCAATCAGCAAAGGTCCAAAACACTCAGTTACCAGCGGGACTACCATCAGTTCCCATGAAACACCCTTTCCATATCCATATAAACAGCCTGAGACTCCTGGAGGGGATCTCACAAGATCAGCCTAGGAACATATAACTAACTGTACCAGATATTAGCAGTCTGAAGGTCAGCAGAGTTACTGGGTTTATTATCATAGGTAATTCCTCCATGATCCAAGATGGTAAATCACTTTGCTGCCCCACCAGGGACAGCCATTCACCAGTTCTCCCCAACCAGCACCAGCATCCTATTGCTAGCCACCAACAACTTCTCAGGTTATTAGTGCCAAGATTTCTGCTCTACTTCAAACACAAAGAAATGGCTTGTGTGCCCTGAAACTCACTTTGTTTTCCCCAGGTATATCTGTTGATCTCCCATTCCCCACTGACCTTGCCTCATTACCTTTAGTGTGTCTGCACTCAGCTTTCAGTCTCACCAGTCTCCCTGCCTTTCCTGGTTACAACTACACAGTGTTGTCACGAATTGCGAGGAGTCCAGCACTTACCAAGCACTGCCCATTTGCACAAGGATTTTGCAGCTGACAGATATCACTGAGAGGAGAGCACCCATTTGGCCCATATCCACTTCCAGTGTACCCAGATGTGCAGGAACAAAATGGAATTGTCCCTTGAAAGATGAAACAAGATACAGAAAATAATTTGGTCCTTGTTATAATGAGAATACCAACCATGACAGTAAAGGTCCTTGACGTTTATAGAATTCTAACTTATTCAATCTTTTGATACCTTCCTTGGTCAGTGCCCAGTTTGACTATGGAAAGATCCTTACTGTTGCTTTGTTATGGGTATCTGAGAGTCCAAGCTCACCTTCATGGGAAGTGATCGGAGTAGTCAAAGGGTATTATACGGAAAGGAGAAGAACAGTAAAAGTGGCTGAAATTGGAAAACTGCCATGAAAAAGTTGAAGATCTCCACACTTTTATGATGAAATCTGCCCTTTGGTGGAGCCTAAATCTATTTCTGTTAGTGTTTGTGGAAAGGCCTGCTGGCTTTAGCTAACCTGCCTGTAAACTCATTCGGGTGAGGCTAAACTGATTGCAGAGGAGGGGCTGCAATATAAATGCGGTGCTACAAAGTGGATTCAGCCTAACCAGACCCTCCTTTAGATTCACACTGGTATTACTTACATACCTGGAGCTGAGGTACAAGTAGCCAAAGGATGGCACCCTCCATTATTTATTAAGCAGATATCAACCTGGGTACATGTTTGTCCATCCCCCTCATAACCTGTTCAGAGGTAAATCTCAGTTAGTTCATAACAAACTACATTCTCTGAGTCTCGACAGCAACACAATCATTGGGTGAGAAAAAGAACTAATTTATGGTATAAAATCATAGTCTTCTGCAGTTAAAAATTTGAGATCACCACTGGAGTATATCCTGGCATATTTGTTGTGGTTTCTACATTGCAGGGATGAATTCTGATCTTAACTAAATCCTCCCGTGATTTTAGAAAAAAGATATATTAGCATTAGGCAAATATAGGTGGGGTCAGAGTGAGGCCATAGGAGCTCAGCTCTCTCAGCCACCATGTGCTGCCCTCCCTGCACTTCTGCATCCAGCCAGCCCCGACCTCCTCCAGGCTTCCCACTGCGCACCAGAGCTGCCCTTGGGTAGGGCACAACATCCAGCTCCTCTCAGGAGGCTCAGCAGGACCAAAGTCCTGCAGCATGACTCTGCATGGCCAGAGCTGAGGTCCACTACACCACATCAAAATTTGTCTGAGGCTGCATTTCCAGCATGGTGATAGCACTTCAGCGCTCAGTAACCAAGAGCCTTCACTACCTGCAGTCTATTGTCATTTAAGTAGCAATTGAAAGGTCAATTAGAAACACGTTTTCCTGCTAGCATCTCTAGTACTGATAGCATGCATTTTATAAAGCATTTTAAATCATAAAGTGCAAATTATAAAGATGTAAGTCACGACTTCCACTGCTTGACCTGTACTGCAATAGAAACACTGCCTTCTTCGACAGCATTCAGAGCATGACAAACAATTATCTATGCTTTTTTAAGCCAGACAATACAGCTGATTTATGGCACACAGGATACAATGAATACAGACAATGAAAATACTAGCATAATTACGCAATCCCTGTTTCCCATTAATGATTTTATAAAGGACATACTTTGCCAAATCATGGCTCTAACACTGAAAAGGGCTACCTAGCACAAGAGAAACACATTTCAGAAGATCATCATTAGAGACATACTCTACAAAATATTCATTAATAGCTGAAGCAGTTTGAATATACTTGGACTCTGCAGAGCAGAGCATCTGTCATTCATTTAGCAGCCAGCCCAGCCCAAACCACGACAGCATTCTATATTACAGTATTGCTTTGTGTGTGAGACACTTCTATATATAAAACCAATCTTCCCCTTAAGTCTACCATAAAACAGGCTCACATGTGTTGAATCTTCATCTTTTAAGCCTTTCTAGAGTTTTATCAACAAAAAAATCCATTTTACCTGGTGGACAGAGCCCACAGTGGAAGGATCCCATTGTGTTGATACATTGAACCATTGGTGCTGTGGAGCAGCCGCCATTATTACTTTCACATTCATCAATGTCTTGGCAACTGTAGCCATTTCCTTGCCAGCCTAAAAAGAAACACAGGAGAGAGAGACATTGAAATAGAAAGTGCCTGGCTTTTCATTTTTTTCTTTGACTAGATCTTTTCATAGAGCTGAAAAATATGACTTTTGAATTTTATTTCATTAACCCAAGAGCAGACCTGTCCCTCTAATAACTGGTGAAAATTAATACTGGTCTGCAAAATAGGTTATAAACACACTAGAGTGGAGATGTGTGTGCAAGAACATTTTAGTTTAACTGTATTCTGAATATTCCAGAATCAAAAACATTTTACCTTAAGAGGAGGCAGTTCTGGTCTAGTGGATGCATGTACAGTTTGGAGCAAAAGCACATGTACAATTTGGAGCAAAGCTTTATCATAACTCCAGTTACGATATACTTTGAATACCCCTTCTATACACACTACCTACCCAACTCAGGAAGAGGAATCATAGGTTATATGGCTTGAGGGGACAAATACATTTTTATATTGCCTTAGGGCAGCGAGCAGATGGACGTGAAGGTACCTTGGACCTACTACATGAAGGTAATAGGACAAGAGGGACACGAAGGTACATCAGATCTATTCAGATGCTCAGTTTAGGGTGGGATAAATTGTGCATTCGACTCCACTGCCTACTTTACCCAGATAAGACAACCTGGAGGCATTTATTCCCTCGATACAGACAAAAGCAGTTCATGGAGTTGCTCTCATCTGGATGCTGTGTCTGTGATTACAACACACAGGCAGTACTACCTGCTGCCACCCCATCCCACCTGAGAGCACAGAAGGATGTGATACCTGTAGGGCAGGGACCACACCGATAGGAGCCCAGTGTGTTGTGGCACTGCACAGGCGGATTATGTGAACACGGATGATTAGGGAGGCTGCATTCATCTATATCAGCACTGCAGGCAGGGCTGCCAGGAGGGGACATCCAGCCAGTGTCACAGATACAGCGGTACTTGGGCTGCCACAGCAAACATATTTAAGACAGTTAGAACAGCCAAGAAAAGTGCAGGAGGAGTTTATTTTATAAAAATGCCTTTCAAACCACAGCAAGAAAGCTTTCAGGGCATTACATGGTAGCGCACATTCTGTTTTACAAGTTGCTTCGGTAGTTTTCTCAGTCTATTTCTTCCTCTGAATCTACCTATTTAGATTATGGAAGCAGCAACAGGCTCATTCATTAGGTTCATAAAAGAAACTTGTAATTTACCCCAAAGCTCCCAGAGAAAATGAACAGCAATTATGAGCTGTACATAAACATAATTAAAAGTCATCAACTTGCTTTGTAACCAGGGTAAACAGATCACTGCAAGCAACCTGAAATCAGCTTGGCTGTTTTCTTCTAAGCAAACTATTCAGTAATCTGTGCCATGTGCAGCACTGACATAAAATTGCAAATATACATTTTCTTTGAGGAAAACAATTTTCTCTCTAGTAAACTTAACTAATGGCCAGATTTCAGCATTTTTCTAGCTTTGGTCCAATTAAAGCTAATGGGAGCTTTATTGTTGACTGTCACAGGAGCAGACACTGTTAAGCCAACACTGAACCCTTTTGAAAAGCTTTCTCCACAGAAACGAGCAGAAAACAAGTGATGAGCTGTGAAAGCTTTTACAAATTGAGCAAAAGAATGATTTTATAGCATAGCATGGAGAATATGTGGTGTATCTGGAATGGTGCATGGGTGTATAGGAGTGTTAAAGAGCACAGGCATGCCAGGGTAGTTTTGGAGGGCTGCTCTGAGAGGCAGCTCCCAGGCCACTGACGTGCTCCATGGGTATGCCTTTTCCCAGGAAAAAACAGATTCATGATGTTTGTTCTTCTTAATCATTTAAGTAATAAAATATTCTAGCAGCTTAGAACTCCCCAAATAATGAACAGTAAGAATATTATGCTTCAAGTACGACTTTGACTATTCAAAGAATATTCCCAAGCTCCCTATGGATGTAGTAGTCGATATTGATACTATGACAAGTACCTGTAACAAGACACAAGGCATTTTCAACTCTTTCTACTGTCCGTGGGACAACAGGGAGGTTAGGTTATGTTGTACAGAGGCATTTCTTGCTGTTTTTCAGCAGCAGCAGGTGCTACGCAGTTTTGTGGTGCTCGGCCTTATTTGGTGCTTATTCATGCTGTGCTTACGCACAACTTGTATGTTGCTCCTTACCTTGTTGGGCTGATCCCTGTCTGCATCTACACAGGTGCCATGCCCACAGAGCATCTCAGATCCTCCCTGACAGTCATCAAACTTCAAGGCACAGTGAGGTCCGTATGTTTCTGGAGTACAGGAGCAGCTAGTGGTGAAAGCAGGCAGAAAAATCAAAATGTCATTTATATGTAGCACTTAAAGAACACATATTGCCATACTAAGAGATCATTCCACACTCTTTTATTTATGTGGTGTTTCTTATGAAATCCCTCTATTTAGCAATACTGACGAACCTATTATTAATCATGCACAGAGGCAAGGCACTTGTTCAGCGGCGACTCAAGAATCTCGTGGGACTCGTGTATATCCATGAGTGTCTGACCCTATGGGAGAATTCACAGCCTTTTTTTACATTCATAAGTGCAAATCCAGAAAAAAAGAAATGTCTAACATAAGACTTCGGCAGAGTATGAGCCCGGAAATCCCCACTTCAGTCAGAGAGCACCGACATCTTGTGTTTCAGTTTATGACCCTCACATATGATGCCAAGTGCCCGAACCCCTACCTCTAGCAATATGCAGAAATGCCATGTCTGGCCTGTTGCAGAGAGGGGGTGACCTTCACACCCACACCTCAGCATGTGGCAGCTGTTCTCTCAGCAACAGCCAGCTTTCAGGTATGACAGGCAGGAGGAGGCATATGGGGCTGATGGGGTGGGAAGAACAGAGTAGTGGGCTGAAGGGATGCATCCTGCAGAGGGGATCTGGCTTGCAGGTTGCCAGCTGCATCACATTGCTATTTATAGGGCACACTTTAGTCACAGCATTGTGCATACGTGGTGGAACTGAAATTGAGAGCTTCTTAAGCCATCAAGTAACATTTCCCTTTTCTCTGCCCCTTTATTTCCACATGGACCAAATCTGAGGCTCTGAAATACACCTGAAAGTGATCTGAACCTGCAGAAAGCCTCCTATCAGTTTATACTAGCTTTTTATTAAAATGACAGTGAGACACTTATCTGGATGTAAGTTATATGCTGTGATGTCTGCTGATGTCTGCTCCTCGCAGAGACATATGGCAGGTAGACACCCTTGTTGAATTGCTTTTAAGCTGGCTAAAGAAAACTACTCTGTAAAAGCAACTATCTGCAGAGTTTGAATCAGGGTTTTCCAGTGCGGCTGATCTGGACCTTGGAGCAATTTATTAATAAGCTGCTACTGTCCTTGCCAGGGTGTCACGTGCTGAGCTGAAAGTAGCAGTTTGATAAGACAATTGCAGGTAACTAAACGCTGCACCCAGGACAAGCAACCTGGATGAACTTAGGCTTAAAAAAACCACAATAGCTTAATGCTTAACTGCAGTCTGCAGTACTGTAAGGCAGCATGTTGATTATTGTAAGAAAGGGCAGATAGACCAACACCATCTCGCCAGCGCGGTAGCTCAAAGTGGGCAAGCAGAGAGGCAACAGGTCGGGGAACCGGATCACCTTTGTATGTTCAAAGTACGTTCAGAGATTCATGTTCAACTTCAAAGGACACAGCAAGGCAATCAGAATGGCTCCAAAGGAGGAGGACAACGCCACTGGCTCCTGCCTAGTCTGGCAAAGATTAATCTGCTACCCAACTAAGTTGCTCAGAGAACATCTTCAAGAAGCAGTCATGCTGCAAGGAGCTTTAGCCAAATTGCAATGTGCTACCTTCATTCTCTCCCATTGCTGATGGCACATTGTGATGAGGCCTCCATTATTTTGATTCTGACACAAAAGTCTGAGGGACATGGGGACTCTCACAGCCTTTCATCCAAGTGATGCAATGTCCTGTTAATGCCCTGATTCAGGAAGGTGTTTCCTGAACACCTGATCTTTTATCCTCATACTCCAGTGCTTTTCTGAATTATGGCTTGAAGCATGCAAGTGAAGAATCTGAACAGGCAGTGAAGACTGCTTTATGCTCCATTTGATGGTACTTGATCCAGTACCACCGTTTACCTGGCATTATCACTGGGGGCTATGGAAAGTCAAATATCACCATTTGCCCGCATTCCATGCTGGTGCACAGAACTACACCAGAGCAGGATTGGGGTCACCTGGGTTGCTGGGCCCTAGAAAAACTAACAGCAATGTTCCCACAGCTGTTGAAAAGAGCCATGTCATGCTCTACCTGGATGGACTTAGCATATGGGGAGTACACAGAAGACAGATAGACAGTACGTGAAGGGAGACTGTGAAGGCAGTACAATGGGGTTGGGGAAAGGGCTAAATAATCCCTCAATGCCCTCAATAATCCTGAAGGCATAATGCAAAAGCAGTAATATTAACATTTGGACGACTTATGAAGAGGTTCATTTCAGGAAGCACTGATTCAGCAGGTACAAAGGAGGGCAAGAATTACATTGGGAAAAATCTTACAGGAATCATGACTGTACTAACCCAATGACAACACTTGTGAGAAAGGCAGAGAGTTTGAGAGGTTCCTCTCAAACCTTAATTTAGTCACAGACCTGTACAGCACAGTAAGAAAAACCAAGTAAAGGCAGGCTGCTTTGTGTGTCGTTTCCTTGACAAATATCAGTGTTAGGAACAGCTGCAGGCAAGCTACAAACATCCTTTAAAATCAAAGAAAAGCTGGCAGGAAGCATCACGCACCAGTGACACCTCAGCGGGCTCTGTGTTAAAGCTGAAGTGTGAGGACCACTGCAGGAGAACTTCCCTTCTCCGAGGAAGAAGGGAAGGTTCTTGGAAGAGAACCTTGGTGAAGTTCTGAGAACTGACAAAGCACTATAAGCCAGTGACAAAGCACTATAAGCACTACAAGCAAATATTTGTGGGGGCTAAGATTTTCATGCCGAAGCAGGAGACAAAATGTTTTGCAGAAAGCTGTGTCATGCTTTCCAGCCTGCTTGTTCCCATTGCACAGGGAGAGCTTTGTATTATATCTGAAAGTTATTTATTTACCACATTATTTGACATCTTGGAAAATAAGATGCAGAACGTTCACAGGCTGACTTGCTCTGTAAACAAGAGCAGTTTTCCTAAGAAGCTGGGCACAGCCGAGAAGGATATGCTCCAGGGACCTCATGTCTACGGGGGCCTGCACATGGGCAGCCCAGGCACCCTCCTGGCCAGCTGGCTGCATTTCTCCTCCCTTTCTGCCTAGCAGCACTGTGCATTGCCTGCTCTGCTGCCACCTCAGCAGTGCCCGCATTTCTGGAGGGGCCAAAGGCATTTCTCAGTATAATGTTGTGTGCTGGGAATGCCAGTGATCAAGGGTGCCTATCTACTCAGGAGATTTCCAACAGCTCAAAGCCTTTGCTGGGCCAAAGCTGTTCACCTCCTTCATCTCCTCACTCCTGTCGGTCTCAAGGGGTAGGTGATAACGGAGGGATGATAACGTGGCTCTGCTAGATGGGCACATTGGCGAGTGCTGGTTACAGACCAGCATGGTGCATCTCACCGCCCCATTGGCACACCATGGTGCAGTACATTTCCATTAAAGCATCTGCACCTACAATGGAGAGCCAGGTCACCAGAGCCTGTCTCCGATTTGCAGCATGGCTGTGTCATAAATCTGTTTCTTGCTGCTCTTCTTGTCACAAAGCAGGCGGTGGCTTCAGAGGGCCTTCTGTGTTTGCGGTGGGCTTGGGTGTACCGTGTACTGAGGATTTTAGATTCTCTCAGACTCAAGGGATTATAGTGCATAGATACTAAACAGACTTATTCCTAGAACTTGTGCTGCAGGTGTGACATGGGGTACAAAAGTACCAAAGTATTTTACATTGGGGTTTTGTGTATAGCTTTGAAAAGTTACCTGTAGCTGCCTGGTGTGTTCACACAAGTGGCTCCATTCTGGCAGCCTAGCACTGTTCCAGCATAAATCTGGCATTCATTAACATCCACTGAGCACAGGAGGCCCTAAGATGAAATGGAAAACCAGTTTATTTTCCAAATAACTGAGAAATGAAGCAAACCATGGAGCCAATGTTTAATATAGTTCCCAAAGATATACAAACCATGGACCGCTATCAACACAGCTTCCCTTACGAAACTTTATAACAAAACTCTATTTTTCAGCTGTGTTTCTGTGACCCTGTTTATCAGTCAGATGAGGGATAAAATATTTCAGATGTTTATAGAAAGCATATGGACTGCACAGTACTGTCATCCCCCCTACTTCCCAACTTGCTAGCAAAAGGCTCAGAAAACTTTCTTTCAAACTGTTTCTATCAGGAGATGCTGTTTTATAAAGACTGAAAGCACAGCAATTTTGACCCAAATCTTGCTGGAACAACTTTCAGGTTGAGAGCCTTTGAAAAGAAGATATAACTTTTCCATGTCTAGTGCATGTAACAGAACCATTAAAGCCTATGCCAGTAAAGTCTTTGGATTTAAAAAACTCAGAATGGGGTTGATTACTTATATCCCCATTTGTCTGAGCTTGAATAAACATCATTCCCGTCCCCTATTCTCTCTCTATGCTTGCGTAACATCAACAGCAAGGCATGCAGTTCAGTTCACTCCACTCAGCAAAAATCAAAGACTAATTCTCTGCTGTGGGAACTGCCAAGCATCACTGACTTCATGGGCCATCGCCTGCATATAACAGTGCAGGGGCTGGCCCAGTGGTTTACAGTTCACTTTTTTGGTATATATTGATACTGTTGAGAAGCAAATGTGTTGCCCTTCAACCAAACGAGTGTGATACTGCTGCTTTGCTGTTCAGTATATCTCACTCTGTCCTGAGCAACCCTAAAATGCTACGCTTCATCACAATTACACTGTCAGTTGTATCCTTACAATTAACACACTCTGCGTTGAAGGAGGCTGAAGACTCACCTGCCAGTTGCTGGGACAGAGGCAAAAGAAACCATCCAGTGAGTTTACACAGGTCCCTGAGTTCTCACAGGGGTTACTACTGCAGGCTTTCCTCTGGATAGCCTGAAATCCAGGAAAAGAACAGAAAATTAGGTTCCTGCTTATTTGGTGTTTCATTAGCATTTATTTTCAAGACAAACCTTTTTCTTTTTTTTTTCATGCTTTCTTGGGTTCCCCCCCCCCTTTTTTTTTCAGCAAGGTTGATTTGTAAAGTCTTTGAGCTGTTTCGCTCTTCCTTGTACAAAATAATGACTAAAATGATTGGTCTTAGACAAGATGGCCAGCTGCAAGCACTAGGATGAGAAAAGCCCTGTAAGAAGTAAATATTAATAGACACCGTTCTTCGGCAGCAGGCTGTGAGTCTAGATGGAGGGTTATCTTGTCTTCTTGATTCCATGGGTGACTCATCTGATAACTGCTTTAACTGGCAGCTGTAGTTGTGGCTTGTCACAAGCTTCGTGGAGAAGCAGGTGACAGTTGAAAATCAGCTGTTTCCAGTACAATATGAAATTTAGTTTGAGTTCTGCAGCCTTCCTCTTGACAGATCAGTGAAGGAAGAATTTGCTTCTCCTTGGTATCTAGTTGTTTTTGAGTCTACAGCGATTTTTTCTTTAAGGAATGCAGGCTCCTACACAGTTTATATTTTGTAAGAGGGCATTTCACCTCCTCTACAAATCTTGGCTTTTTTTAACCTCCTGTTACCAAAAAAAATTTTCCTGAGTAATGCAAGAGAGGAAAGAAATCATTTAGCTATTTAATCATTGTAACCTCACTTTATTTACTTGGGGCTTGGTTTTCCTTTTTTGATCTAGTTTGCTTCCCATTTACTCACCTGTTCTAAGCTTTGAAGTTTGTTGTCAAGACTCACGATCTGCAAGAGAAATGCAAATTGTGTTGTGCTTGAGTGAGCACAGAGGTACATGCTGGATGCTGGCAGGCTAACAAAATATTTTCTTTTGAGAACAGAGAATAGCTGGGATGTGAAACCAGGTGACAGTCAGGTTCAAATCAGGTCTCTCTCACTGGGATTTCAGTGTTTTAGGCTGGTCAGAAAATAACAGCTCAAATACGTCCCAGTTTATCTCCAAAAAGCAAGACCCAGTGTTGTGAAGTGTATTCAGCTGCTCAACATTAAGAACGTGAATTTTCCAATGGGGCTGTTTGGGTGCTTATGCCCATGCAAAGGATGGAGGTCTGAGACAGTACACCAAAAGCCAAGAAAAGGTCCACCATATCTCAGTGGGTTATAATCACAACCAGCAAGCTGAAACTGAATCAGGGAATATGATGGATACGTATCAGCGCAATTTTCCTAAAGGGAGTTCTCTTAGGCTTAAAATATTTCCTATAAGGAACTTGTGGCAACACTGTAACAAAAGACACTTAAACCAAGTCAGACACAGGTTTCAAAATCTTCTGTTGGAGAAAAATCTTTAGTAGAGAGAAGAGACAGAACTACTGCATAGGTCTTTTCTTTCCACTGCAAACCCCTATGGCCCATTTCACCTATGGAATGGAATGTCTGTGTAACACCTGTAAGAACATATATAGTCGATTTCCTGAATTTAGTGAGATTTCACTTCCATAAATATTAGAGGATATAGTCCATAGAGATGTTGAAGAGATTCAAAAGAAGAATCCTGGTAAATGGAAAATATGGGATTTACAGGAATATTTCCATTGTCTCCAGAGTTACTGAATAAGTATCTCAACATTAAACACAGACTCTGAGCTGGTGTTAAATATGGACTCTGCCCCAGTTCCCTGAATTGGAGTCCAGAAATACTAAAATGAATCAGGTAATGATGTTAATCTGAGGAAGCGAAAACTGGGAACACTGGAGGAGGATACCACAAGGGTATGGCTCACCTTGGAGGTCAGCAGAGCAACCTGCTGGGACACGTTCTGAGAGGCGCCAGTGGCTTTTTTAAGTTCTTGAATCTCTGCATTACTTTCTCTCACCTAAATTTAAACAACAGAGATAATATGAAACAAGCTTGGCTTTTTCAAAAGCTTAGTAAAGTTTTGTTCTTGATTAACTTTACTATTATAAAGTCCACTTAAATACAGGGAGCTCTGTTACATACACGATTTAATCTTTTAATTATTTTCTGTAATGGCATAATTACTTTATGAGTCTGCAATAGCTTACTTTCATATTAGAGTGCTGACACAGATAATATAAAACAACAATCATAAAAAACACATCAAACATTTGCTAAGACAAATTCTGAAGACAATTGAACTATTAATGTGCAAAACTGAAAACAAAAACATATTAAGGAAAAGTAACTGTATCACCTGGCTAAAAAGTTCTGCAAGGTCTTCTTCATTAATTTTTATTTTCCCCAGTGGTCCAGTTCTAAATTCAATATTTTTGCTGGAGCCAGCATGGAACACTAAATTACCCTGCTCTGAGGACAACCGAGGCCTGTTGTATTACAGAAAAAAAAAAACAACAAAGAGATCATTTAGTTACACATATCTGCCAAAGAGCATGTAAAAAAGTGCTGCAGTAACGCCATTCTGTTGCCATTACTGGCACTTAGAAGCCACCATATGAAAAATGCATCTGCAAGCAATAGTACTTACTGCTCATCATAAATGGTTCTTTTCTGCCTCTTTTTCTCATAGTGGTTTGATTCACAGCTTAATCCAGTAAGTAATAATAATGCAACTAAACGCCCAGGAGCCGGAGCAGCCCAAAGCATTGCTCTCCTCCAGCTGTCCTGCGTTTGAAGTGAAATCTCCAGTGCTGGACTGTGCTGTGGTGAGCCCAGGTGCCCTTTGCTCTCACACAGCTCTTTATTCACAGGGTGCCCATGCTGCTGGCTTGTCTTGCAAGGGTAAATTTATCTCAAGTATCTTAATTAAAGATCGACAGCATGCAAATCGTTTAGACATTATATGCCTTTTTCTTTTTCTGTCTTTCAGTTTCAGGAGCTTTGAAAGATCATTAATTGAAATACACTTGTATTTTATCATTACGTCTTTGACCTTTGTACAGCTGAGCACCCCTGGGTCTCAGAGCACCTTGTAATCTGCAGCTGGCTACTGCGGGAAAGGCTCACTCTCCCAGCACACTGCACCATGCAGGCAAAAGAAAGAGTATTTAGCAGCAGTAAAGGACCTAGATTGTTACCAAAAAAAACCACCACCAAACCCACATATAAAACCCACAGTGGCTGGCAAGGAATATTTGTATTGAAAGAGAAGCTTCCAGCCAGTAATTCATTGGGCAGATGACACAAACGAGTTAGCATTACCAAACAGCATCCCATGGATTATAACAGCAAAATACAATTTTAACCAAATATGGTTGCTCTGACTCAAGGATGACTCAGTCCCCAGATGCTGGGGAGACAATCGCTTACGAAGGGGACTTCATTTTGTTTGGCATGTGTAGACTGTCTTCATTGTACACACTAGGGCTCCCAAATTCAGGGCCAGACATAGAAAATGCAGAAGTCCGAGGAAGAATTCAAAGGAGGCTAAAAAGTAATTGAAAAAATACAAATTAACATGTTCTGAGAGCCAAAATTTCAATCTTGACCCCATTTTCCTCTATCCTTCAGCAGTACCTTGCAGCCCTCTCAAAAGAAGTGTCCCACCCAGGTGCTTGTCTGTACTTGTTCCTGAGACCCCACGCTGTTGTGGCTGGCATCCATGGCAAAGCCAACATCCCACTTCCCTTTCGCTTTTGCAGGAGTCTCCATAATCCCCTTGCACAAGACTTTGCTGTGCTTTCCTCTCCCTGCTTAGGGGAGCTTTGAGTGTATTTTCCGTCCTCATGCTAGAAGCTACCTGAACATCCAGGCCTGTCGTGGGCAAAAAGAACCACCATTCTTTTTGGTTTTCCTCTGTGCTTAGTAGAAAGCTCATTCATGTTGCTCACATTTCAAAACTCTACTGGGGGAAAAGAGCAGCAACAGTTGTAGCTGTTCTTGCTCGAAGGTAACAGTAGCCACCATTCACTGATCCTTTATACCCAAGACCTTCATGGAGACCACAGAGCTCCTACACTTCCTAACCCTGCTCAGCCTTCCTTTCTGCTTCAGTTGGCACTTGTCACCTACAGATGTCCCACAGACACGTGGGACATGCCCTGGAGCTGGGGTACTGAATGAACTCTAGAGCTTTCACAGACATAAAAGTTACGAGGTCAAAGCACTCTAGGAAGAGATTGGATGTGGCGACAAAAAATATTAATGTCACCTCAAAAAGAGACAGAGGTGGACTGTGAATACGAATGTGAAACCAGGACAGCTAATGTTTGTGGTAGTACCACAGATAATAACTTGATCTTTACTATGAATAACTATAATGTCCAAGATTTCATCAGCTGCATCCCACCACCTCCATTACTTTCTGTTGTTTGCATAAAACCTAGATTTTTGTTACATTTTATTATCTGTGTTTTTAGAAACATATCTCACAATTCAGAACAGCGTTAGCCTGCTGACCATCTTGTGCTCACACAGACTGTGGTGCAGGTAACCCAGCAGTTACTGCCACTGCCTAGAGGTCTGGAAGGCCAGAGGTGAAGCTCCTCCTGAACCCACAGGAGGCAGCTCATCCCACACGCCTGCTGGTGCAGTAGCAGCAGCTCAGCTCTCTGGATATTCACCTGCTCCATGGCCTCCAGGAGACTGAGTCTACCAGCCATTGCTGCCAGAACAGAGGAACTTGAGGAGGAATCCCCATGTGTTGTCCTTTGCCATCATAGGGGAGAGTGTTTACATGAAAATACAGACTTGTATCCTCAGTTGTGGAAAACTATCATTGCACCATTCAATCCAAATGAGTTACTATATTTTACATCAACTGAGGATCTGTCCTCACACATTTTTTAATTTCCTATTCTGCTCTTTACTCTGAAACCTCTGTTCACGTATAGGAGAGCATAAATAAATTATTGACAGCTCTGTCTAGTCGACAGGACACCTTCTGCCTCTGGGTATCCTGGTACTGTCCATTAAACTACTGCTCACAAACATTCATGATGTCAGTTCTGTCTGGGGCTTTTTACTCTTTTTGTTTCATTTTGGTTTTTGTTTTAACAGTCTTTAACAGAGTTTTTATAACTGTCAGTTGGGTGTACACTTGAAGAAACTATGGGCCAACTAAACCTGCGCTTCCTAGCAGGCTGGCTGAATGTATGCATACTTCAAGGACTTTCTCTCACGAAGTCCATTGCTGCTGACAGTTTTCAGCCTGGACTTTAGCTTTGACCCACAAAATCCTTCCTTTTCTCTATTCACTTCTTTTGCATAGTGAGTATGTATTGCCCCTTTCTGCTGCCTGTCAATCCTTGATTCAAGCTCCCCTTTCCAACTAATTAACTCCAATATACCAAATGACCAACAAGCAATAAACCTTAGAGGATGAGGAGAAAGCTGCTAATGCAAGGAGGAAGAAGAAATAACCCTTTTCACCTTCTCTTCATGCAGGCATTATAGCTTAGAAAATGTCTGACCTTAAGACAAGGTGACTTTGTCTATGGACTGATTATAGGGTGGAAAGAGAGCTCTGGACATCTAAACTTGGCATGACACACTATTTTCCATTTCATTAGACCTTCCAGATTTTAGTTAATTTACTTTCTATTCCTAGTGAATGCAGCTGAGGCTGGCCAAGTTGGGAAATCTATAAACCATTTTAAGGAGAAAAATAAGTCCACACCTTTTAATTTTACTGAAATATATCGGATTGGGACATCATTTTTGGAGGAGCAGAATGGAAACCCTGCAAATGTCTGGCATAAGAATAGGGGCTGTTCTTTCTAACAAAGAGAGCTGGCATGAACCCCTCCTCCCGGGACACATCGTTCATTACCTCACTGACTTTATGGCTGAGGAAACACCTCTGAAGAGCATAGGTTGTGCACAGATTTGGGAGAAGTAATAGAGCATTTGTCTCTAACTGGCTATTCATCCTGTACTAGCAGGGAATACAATTTACCACCATCTTGTGTAGCTGTGTGAAATTAAATGGTGGTATCCCTCTCCTTCTCCAGGAGTACATGCCTGCAATGCAAAGAGCTGCTGTAGAAGACAAGAGTTGACTCAGATTACGGCCAAAAATTACATACACATTAATTGCACCTAGGAAGTCAACTCAGATGCAGAGACATGACACAAGTCTGTGACAATGCTCCCTTTTCATATGGGGGAAAGCCAACTATTGCTGTGAATCCCAACCTGGCTAATTTTTTTAATGAAAGACTAACAAATAATCCTTTATTTTGTTCCAGAGGTGCAAAAAAGATCCCTGCTCTTCAATGTTATGATTCAAATATTTACAAATAATTACAAATCCAGCCCTGTTGCCAGTTTAATCCTGACTAGTGCATATTTACCCGAGCTTCCCCTCAGCTGAAATCACGTCTCCTACCTGTATGGTACAAATGTGCAAATTGCCAGTGTAAACAGTGCTCTGTATCGAACTCAGCACTTCTGGTGTGTTCCTACAGCTCCGAGACGACCAAGCACTAAGCTGGTATTAGGCCCTATATGGAGGATCAACAACCACAAGGTTTACATCAAACAGGGGTAACTCTGAAAATCCTTTCTGTCCCTTACCCATAATCACCCATCATCGCTTCCTTCCTTCTCTTTACATGTCTCTGGAGAGTTTCATGGGCACAGCACCCTCCCCAGGGGCCACAGCAGCTGCAAGGCTCCATTTCCCACACCACTCCTTATGGATTTCTTTTACTTCTCAGCATACTGCCCTCTGACACCTGCTTAAGATTTTGCTCCCTCAACACAGTTGATGAAGTTAATAAGTTACCTGCTGATGAAGTTTAACCGGCCAGGAAATCTGGGGGTTTCAGTTTTTAATAGCCATTAGCAAAGAGATGAGTTTTGATTTGGTTAGCTATTTCAGCTGGAATTGATCTACTGTCCTAATTCTCCCTGTGTGTCTTTATCAAAATTAAGGTGGTTATAACATTTATTAGTTTTTTAGTTTCATTAAGCGACTCATATTTTAGTTCCTCTGTCTTTCTGACTTTTGTTCCTACACATGTTGTTTCTACAAGCCACCAACCACTTTGATGCTTCCAATTTTCTGTTTCATTCTTTTTTGAAATTAGGTTCATGAAAAGTTTACAGTCAGTTACGTTGGCTTTGTTCTTTTCTATTGATTATTCCAGTCCTTTTAGCACATTCCAATTGCTTTAACGTACACTGGAGTTATTTTTAGGGACTTCCATTTGCATAGTCACTCTTCTCCACTAATAACCCTAAAGCCATGAATGGACCTGACTGCACAGCCTCCCTCAGATTTGTTCTATTCTGTACTGTTGGCTTTATCAAGAGGCTTAGATCTGAGCTACGTCCATAAATCATTTCCTGTATCGATGCAGTGATTACAAATATTGGCATTCTGTCATCATACAAATATAAGGAAGTAAGAGTGATCATACTGGATTAGAAAAAGATCCATCTAGGGCAGTTGCCTGTCTCAACAGTGGACAGAAGCAGGTAGTTAAGAAATGAAGGGTACCCAAAGGGGCAAGCACATACAGTACCTCTCCTAGCTACTCTCTTGGCCTCCATTTATCTGCAGCTTGGGAACTTTTTCAGCCAGAAGTCTACATATTCAGTACTCTCAAAGGACTCTCATTCCATGAACTTGTCCGGTCTTCTGAACTCTTCACCTTACAATGCATGTACAATGAATGAGTAATGCCACAAGGTAAGTAAGATCAATATACAGTCAAAATGCCACTCAGAAATATTAATTCTGACTAGAATCCCATTTTAAAGTACGATATTTATAAACAGAATGGGATGTTTCATTTTTTAAATACATACAGGGCAAACATTTGAACTCATCACAACTCTTTATTACTGTCTAGGCATGAGAAAATATATTAGCACTGTCAATGTTCTTTGCTTCCAAATGCCAGGTTGCAATTTAAAAATGTTTGCAGTACAACAGCCCAGTGCATGGACAACAGCACAAGATAAACATGCTCTCAACAAAGCTGGGATTTTGGGACATATTCTTGTGTTTAAAATCAGAGAGGCTGCCCACTGGAGGAGACTTTAGGGTGAGATTTACCCGGTGAAGGGTACCCAACACAACCAGCAGCCATCTGAAATTCCCTCCAACAACCCTCTCTCACTAAAAGTGGTGCATTCCACTCAATTTTAGCCCCTCCAACTCTGCTTCTTGCTTCTTCAGAGCTCTTACCAAAAGATCCCTTGTCCATGCTTCCTCCCACTGTCAAAAGGACCAGGTGGAGGAAAGTCAAAGAGAACAACTCAGTTGTCTTGTCTTTACAGATGTCTGTGTGGTCATCTAAGGCCACATTTTTCTTTTCTTCAACAGCTAAATAAATTCCCCAACCTTTGTAACTAAATAAAGATAAAAATAAGACACGCTCTTCACAATAACATTTAAATTGACATACTATCACTACTCAGTACTTCATTTTCCCTGGTGTCTTGGATATCAGTTATCTATTCAAATAAGTTGTTATTAAACAAGCATAATCTTCCCCTAATGAGGTTGCAATACTAGAATACTCATCTTTGCACAGGCAAAAGGAAAATGGTTACTGGAATTCATTTGGGGCTCTATCCCCAGTATTCTTATACTTTCACATTATTTTTCCTGGGTATTTCTTTTAACTTTTCTACTTCATACACTATTTATATAAGACTGCCCAGAAAAGCCTAGTGTTCTTAACCAACTATTACCTTGTCTCCTCGTCCTTACTAGTATGGCATGTTCTTTAAACACTATGCAGAAAAAAAATACACAGAGCATACATATGGTTTCATATATCTAAGAGGCAAAATATATTAAACTGCTAAGGAAAAGAAATATAATTCAGTATTTATTCACTAAGCCAACAGAGTGTAAAACTTCAGTATGAATAGCAAACAAATAGACAAGAGAAATCAAAGGGTGAACTGAAAATGAATAGTTCATCCTGAGATGTAACAAATATTTGCTAAATTTTCTATTTATTTTAGAAACATGACAACTGCTAAAACAAAATTGTACAGTCATTGAAGCATTGGAACTGTTCAGATTTCTATTGAGATGTCTCTTTAGAAAACAAAATGGGCTTACCCATGACTAAGTTTAAGACATACGATAGTGTTTTCACAGATCAATGTTTTTGCAGCCTGTAACACACAGATTCCTGACAATCCTTACACTCCTCCTATGAGGGTCAGTAAGAGGTGAGACAAAAAAGCCTGCAGGCAGGAGCAGGGAAGGATGCACCTCCACTGTAAAATTCTGAGTGCATGTGTCAAAAATATATTCAAACCCACTGCGTTAAACAAACGGTATTTTAGTAACTTCACAGCTACACAGGTTTCTTCATGAGTGTAACAAATTCCTAGATTAACTCAGATAAAAACAAGCTTATGTAGGTAAGACATTCTGTAAGGCAAGCACAAAGCTTCAAAAATGACTGCATAAATATGACACCACCAAATATGACATCCTTTCCCTCAGTGGAGTTTCTCAAGTTTGAAGGAATGCAACCACATCATCTCACTCAGATAACAAAATGTATTTCAGATGTGCAGAATAAGTGAGCTACAAAACCAGATTCTGGAAAACTCCTTCCATTTCCAGAGCCGTCTTCCAGATTTCACTCATTTACCTTTCAGCTGCTTTTGTAATCACATCTCATTGCTGTGAAAATGCTTAAGCTTAGGTTGCGAAGTGCAGCACTGATGCAGGCCACAAAGCACTTACGATTAGCAGACTGCTCGGAAAAGGAAGCAACGTGATCACCAAGTGAGGTCAAGCAGGTGCAACCCAACAGACGTCAGTAAACGAGTCTATGAATGATAAACTGATGGGATAAGCAGCAGTCACTCAATTTAGCTGCGCTGGTATTACAGGGTTAGCAGGGGCAAAATACAGAAATATGTATTTACAACTCTGAAATCTGTCCTTTCAAACTAGCTCCTTCACAAACAGCTCTAATTAACAAACAGATTTCAGACTTCACAATCACACTCAATTAAAATTCACTGTCAACATGTTACAGGCTGTATTGCTATATTAGTTTTAGATGCAGCTAGATAACTTACAACTTACACTTTAATACTGCTTACTTATAAGTGGCATATAAATCATTAAAACATGTTTTACAGATTAAGGAATTGAAAACTAATTGTTAATAGTAATATTTTGCTAATATTATTATAGTGAGGCAAAATGAACAGAATATTTAGATGGTTTAGCAGAAAGAAATCACAATTTATACATAAAATTGACCTCCTTTGTTTTAATTTCAATATTTGGATCATATTAGACAGCAACAGATCTTCCAATTATCATATTTCTCCCAAGACCACACAGGTACTAGTTATTGATCTGGCTGATAAACATACACAATAACCACTGCGTAAATAGGAAAGTATGGTTCATAACAGTGTCAAAAATACACTTGCTTTTTGTAGTTTAGTAGTATGCACAGCCTAAAGTTAACCTAGTATTTTTTGCCATGACAGTACTGTAAGAGACCAGGTAAAGATAGAGGCCAAGCTCATCCTTCTCTAGAGCCTAGTCCAGAGCTCTTTTAGGAGAATCAATTTCCACTTCTCTTTTATACCTGGAACAGCCCAAGAAACCTAGAAGTACCTGGGGAATAAGACAGGCTGAAGTAGGTCAGCCCAAGCTTTTCCCGGTTTAACAGTCCAGAAGCAGCATGCAATCAAGACTGAAGAAGAAATACACAAGGAGTCAGCATAACTATGGCACAAAATAACAAAGGACTTTTTCAGGACTAGGGCAGATGAGAATAGCTGCAGTATCTCCACAGCAACTCTGTTCTCTATAGTCTCTAGCTTCTCCTGTATTACCAAGCCTAGATGCAATACACCATGATTGTTCCTATGTAATCCTACATGAAAAACAAGCAAACAAACAAGCAAACAAGAAACGGTCTTTTTCAGGATTGGCAGCTTTGACAACTTACTGCTTTGGTGCACAGGAACTATGATCAATCTACAAGATCCTTCAGTTTTGTGACACATCTGCTCCCTAATGGATGCTTACTAAGTATAATCTCTCCTTTTTCTCCCTCAAGCTGCTTTTTCTCTGGATACCAATATAATATTACCTGCAAGGAAAAATAACAACTAGAAAATATGCTTCTTTAGAAGGCTTTCAGTTTTCCCACAATTTTCTCTATTATTTCAGAGATACTAAACTCACAAGACTTGATGATTAAACAAAACATTTGGTCCAGCTCTATGAGATGGTGTAGCTGTGGCACTCTGGATGGCCATATGCAGTGGTTTCATCCCAACACCCACTCCTAACCCTAGTACTACTATCAAGTGGGAAGAAATCTTCAGAAGAAGCGCATATAGTTTTTCTCCAGTTCTTATGCCATAGGAACGTAAAAATGGAGCTTTAGAATTTCTTTTGTCTTATGTGTTGGTCTTGGTAAGGAGCAAGATCTTATCCTGAATAATATAAGTGAGAACAGAAGCATTGCAAGTTAATGTCAGGGTTGTGATAATCTTGAAATATTTTTATTCAACTGCAACTAAACAAATAATTCCAGACAGATACAGTTGGGTTCCAGAAACCTGCAAGTTTTAAGAGAGGATGAGGTAACCATAAACCAAGGATGACACTGTCTCTCCTTAAAAAGCGTATACAAAATACTGAATTTAATAGTTTAATTAGCTATAAAAAAAAAAAAATCAAAATTTCAGGTCATACACTGATATTTACAGATGAAGACATTTTACATGCAGAACTTGGTCTTTGCACTTACTTAAAAGAGCTTTTACATTTATAGCCTTTTTATACTGTACTGAGAAGATAGTTTTAATATAAAATAAACTAGTCTTATCCATTTTCATTGAAGTATATGTAAATGCTGCTCTTTTTCATTTTGCAAACTAAAAAGGACATTAAAATAAAGCAATTAAGTCCCGGAAACTTACATTTAAATAAAATACCTCTACAGTACAAATCCACCATAAAAGCAAGGTATTAAAAATATATATGTTCAGCAGAATATCTGCACAGATATTTTGGTAAGCTATGATTTTTGTTCAGCTGCCATCGGCTTTCTCTTGAAAGATGGAAGTATTTTCTGTCACCAGTCCATACTCATCAGATTCAGGTTCTAAATTATCCAAGTAGAACAGAGATCAACTTTGCCACCACGTGTACGTTGAGGCTGTTTCCCAGAAGACGGTAGCATTGCTTTATTGTTACTTTGTCAGGAAAGCCTAAAACAAAAAACATATAGTGCAACATCGTTAGTCTGGGTTTTAGTCTACTCCTTTTTCAGTGAACAGTTCTTAATGCATTTATCTCAGATTGCAGCATGGTTCACCCCCTCAAAAAAAAAAATCACAAAGTTACAAAAATAATTCCCAACCAGTTCATTGTACTTTTATCAGTCCTTCCATTAGCAGTACTGCCATCTCTAAAGCTTAACAACAAGCCTCAAAACATTGCTCTACTGTAGATCTAATGCCAATCTACCGTCTCTTCATATGGCTCAAAACACCCAGCAGTCTCAAGGAGGGGCAGTAGCACCTAAAGCACTGCACAACTGCTACTCTAGAGAATATCCACAGAGGAAGATGGCCCCAGCAGAAATAAAGTGATGATTCTGCAGAGAGACTAAATCTCATTTCTCAATAAGCTTTATATTGTACTTCACATCTGAGCCCCTCTAACCAGTCGAGGTAAATCAAACAAGTTTTGCAGTGCAGTACACCACCAGTACAGACTAATGTGCAAGGCTTATTCAGTAAGTGATCAAGCAGATGAACGGTTTTCCATGTAATTCAATGCTGACCCTGTCAAATGCCCTCAGAAATACAGACAGCATCTGAAATGTCCTTCACATGGTGAGCGCATGGACTGGCAGAAAGAAGGAAGGCCCAGAAAACTGGCCCAGGTATTGTGAAAGGGTTGTGTTGTGTATTGAATGCACAAATGTGACCAAGCTTCTGAGAATGAAGACGCTGACAACAGCCAGCCGGTCTGCTGTAACTTACTCTACCTGTGCACTAAAGTACATTTGCTTCAATTTGAGTGAAAGACAAACAGCAGGGGTGATTCAACCATTTGGGTCCTTTGCTAAACCATCGAAACTTGATCACATTCAATTACTTGATCATTCCCTAAGAAGAAAACCTAGCTTTGAGTGCAAGTAGCGATATATATGTTCCGAAATTTTCACAGCACTTCAGAAAAATTCTCTTCCAGGGATTGCTCAGGAGAGAACATGGCTGGGCAGTTGCTGAGCCAAGGGTGGAAAGCCAAGGAGGAGGTGTCTGGGAGGAGTTGTTCCATCCTTCTCTGCCAGTTATTAATGCCTCAAATGTAGACTGCTTTGGTAAACACATCTTCTGCCAGCTCCATCCACTCTGCCCAGCCTTCTGGCATGCATATCTGGGCAACCGTTCTTCTCTCTTTGGAACAATCACTTGTGCTCCCACACACTTCCTTAGATGGAGTTTTCACATTAAATCACTGAATAAAGTACAGAATCTATACGTTTTAAAAAGTATATAAAAATAAATACACATTTATGCGTGCACACACATGTGCACATGCACTTATTGCCCAAGAAGCTTACCTGTACCCTGAAAATTTCAAAGGTTCTCCTTCTGCATTTTGGCAACTGAAAGCCTGAATTAATTGTCAGGGCTCACTGTTTCCTTTATTCCAAGCCTCCTCCATCTGCATGTTAAAATTATCTTGCACCTTCTTGGCTCAAGAGTAGCCTACATCAGGACAGATTTAACAACTCATAGTATGCTGGCACTTGCTGCACAGCTCTCACATCATTTAGGTCATGCATGTTATTTGATGACGTCATGGCCTCGGCAACATGCACTACCACATTGTGCTGGCTTTCTACTAGGCTGCCATTTGTTTCCTAATAGCTTACATACATCACTAACAGGAGAAATGGAAAAGGCATCCTGACATCACCCTCATGAAAGCAGGTCGCAGGTGCAAGAATGCTCTGATCACTATTAATGATATTGCTGTGGGACTCACAGCAGCGGCTAAGAAGAATGACTGCAGTATTTCATTGACTTATAGTGCAATTACTATTTATACATTTAGATGTTAAAAGCACAATAAATCTGTTAATGTTAAGAACTAACAATAATTTTAACTCTGGATCTCACATATTAGAAAAGGCCATCAATTTGTTAAAATATAGGACCATTTAGACACAATCATGTTTCTTCTGATAATACTGCAGCTGCAGCTAGCAACAGCATCTGTTACAAAGCTTCCTGACATTCTCTTTATTTCATTTTCAGCGTATAATTTTCTCATTCTTTAGCTTCTTAGACCAACAACATATTTGCAGTGGGTACATCTCCAGACTTTCTGTTGTTGAAAATTTGAGTCCAACTGTTGCTGTCACTACAGAACACAGGAGCAGCGAAATTATAGCACATTTCCCGCTGGAAATACCACACTTCACAATAATGACTTGAAATTTAACATGGGAGAAATGCTGTCAGGGAAACACCCTTTGCTGTAGCCATAAATACAGCAACTTTCAAAAAAACCCCATATCTTGCAAATCCTCAAAAGAAGCTTAGATTATAGTACCTAAATTCACCAGAGATTTCAATCAGCCTAGAGCTGAGTAACACTAAGTACAAAGTGGGAAATGCCTTAGATTAAACAGAAAGGAAAGAAATGTCAGCCTTGTGACTCAGCGCAGTAGGAAAACCTTGTTGTGCCTATGAATCAGGAGTATATGTGAGAGGAAGCCACTGGATGGGAGAGGCTTGTTTCATGTGTTGTGGAAGTTGGAAAAGTGAGGCAGGGAACTGCAAGAACCATAAAGAAGGTCCCATGATTAAGGCAGAAGGGTGCTGCCCTCTGAGACGTGGAATCTGTCCCTGTCCCTCCATCTGCAGTTCCCAGGTGACAGAAGACAAGTTTGCTAAATGAGCGCTGTGTAGATGCTGTCCTGGTTTGAGGTAAAATGGAACCAACTTTCTGTTCAGTAATTTTACTTCTTAGCTAGGCCTCTTCTAACTCTCTGAAACTAACAGCATATTGTGCCAAAAACTGTTCGTTCTCAGAGTGATAAGACCAATATTTACAGTTTGTACCAAGGAATGGTATGCAGAGAGACTCTTGCTTAAACTTATTGCTATAACAACCAAAGTCAGATAATTTCGTTATTTGCCCCACTGGAGGGTCAGAAATGGAAAAGCATAGAGAGGTCCCACCTGCAGGGAGGATCGGACAGGACAGGTGACCCAAAATTGACCAACAGGGGTATTCCATCCCATCTGCCCCATGCTCGGTATAAAAGCTGAGGGATCAAAGGGTCAGCTCTCTTTTCTTCAATGGCTGACGTCCGAGGAGGACCCTGTCCGTTCATCTGCCTTTGATCCTGATCTGTGTGTTCCTGACTCCAGCTCTGGAATCCAGTTCCCACCCGTTGCCGAGTCCAGTCTGGGACTTCCCCCGTGCCTGACGGTGACATCATCCTGGGAGCTTAATACAGTGTGGTATATACTGTATCTATTTTATTATTTCCTTTTTATTTTATTATTAATATTTCATTGAAGTAGTTCAGTTTTTTCTAAACTTATGTATCTCTTTATCTCTCCTCCTCCTCTCTGTCGCCGGCCATTAGCCAATTTGGCCAAAACCACAACAGATGCTGACGACCTGGATGCTGCTCAAATTCAGAAGCCTGACTTGTCTTGAGAATTCAGTTCTGGTTTGTGAAAATACTGAAGCTCACAGCTGTTCCTGAAGATGAGCTCTGAACAGAGAAAGCATGTCACCATTCTAAGCACTATGAAATAGTAAAGGTCAGGTTTCGCAAACTTATCACCCTAAATTAATGGGGTCTGCCAAACATAAATTTCTCCATTGTCTCGGTTCTCCCTCTGTAAAATACAAGCAGTATTAACCCTACTACACCTCTTGGTGATGTTGCAAAGACTGATTTAGCATTTGGAAAACACAAGCTGTACTTAAAAATTAAAAAAAAAAAAGAGAAAACGGGCAATTCTGTGCTCAAAAGGGAGCTTGAACAGCATGATAAACTCATACAAGCCAAATCCAGCCATGTTAAGCTTAAGTTTCTTTACATCAGCCTATATCAGCCTACCTTTCTGTGCTAAGAAAAAAGCTGTCTACAAAACACCCCCAAATCTTTTAAAGGAGAGAGGCTATGACAGAATCCTGCATGTTGTCATGTTAACTCATTGAAGCACAGTGCTGCAAACACTCTTAAACAAGTAAGCTTAGTGATGGCAACTCTAACATTTGACTTTTCAACCTCGATAATGTTCCTTGAATGTAGTAATTTTGAATATAACTGTAAGCAATAAATAAGAAAGCAACCAAAACTGCAAAAGAAAGAAATACATAAGTTATTAGCACTCCTCAGAACTCTAAGTCACTGAGGAAGTCGAAGAAAAATACAACAAATTACTCAAGATCAGTGGCATCTTCTACGGATGCTCGTGTTGCTGAGAGACAGTACATAGATACGACGTGACGGCAGCAGGCGAAGCTCCTTAGCAGGCAGTAACAGCTACACTTTCCTGCCTGCCTTTCTCTAGAAGGGGAACTCTGGTGAATGTTTCAGGCTTAGTTCTGGTTGACCTTTGTCCAATGTACTGGTATTGCTGAGTCTTGTTCCTTGACTCCCTCTCCTCCACAAAAACAGTCAGAAAATGAAGTAACTGACCAAGGGCTAGGACTGCCTCTTCTAGAAAACAGAGATGACTTAAAAGATCATTAACTGAAGAGTTTGGTTACTCCTGAACAAAGAAGTATCTGTATCTTCTAAAATTCCCTTTCTGTCAGCAGCTGCAAATGTGTGGAAGGGAGAAAGCAAGCAGCTCAAGCACTGAGAACCGCTAACAGACCTCCTAAACTGGCAAGATACGTTGCCTTACCACAGTTGTGAGTAATGTTGGCTGCTGATTAAATAGTTTCAACTTTAAACAAAGGTATTCCTTCTTTGCCATTCAATAAGAGAGCATTTTTCATGCCAAAACTTTTTTCTTAGTTTATGAAGATAAACCTAACCACAGAAGCTGGCTCTTATAAAATATAAAAAGCTAGTGGAAACTCAGAAATTCAGAGTTAGTTAAATAACCAGAATCAATCATAAGAATTGAGTGGTCCAAAAAGAAAAAAAACAAAACAAAACAACCAAAATAAAACCCGTGGATTTAGTCCCCAGTAAAAAGGCTACATTGGCATTTTTGATGAATGATGTAGAAATGTGTACTATGCAGCACATACCAAATTCCAGAGGGAATCCATGAAGATTTGCTATTTCTCTTGGGGTAAAATACCTCAGTTTTAGTGTTGACAATTTCATAAGCTTCTCTTCTTCTGGTAACTCCTCAATGTGTTTAAACACTGATTCAAGCTATGAAGAATATCCAAAACAAAAGATATCACTGATGCAGGCCAAATAAGTAAAATTTAACACTCATATCTTAACAGAATATTTCTTTGATTATCACAGTGCCAAAGACAACAACGTGTTTTACCTGAAAGTATGACTGGTGTTGTATTTTTGCAGCCAATATCTCAACACATGGACTTGCAAGAAAGAAATCAATGTTGCCATGAGGACATTCATCATTTCTTCCTCCAGTTACAAGCTATACCAATACTTAATTAGGCAATCAAAGAACTATAAACATTTGTTAATAATAGGATAGTGACTTAATATAACTCCATAGCAGACCATGCACACAAATTAAGCTGTATGGATGCAGCTGTTTTAATACATCCGCTTTGAGATTATCCTGAATTCCAAAGCTGCATTCTTCTTATGCTTAGAAATGCCATATAATATTAGCGAACAGCACAGAAGTGCACGAGGAGGTGCTTGTGTACAAAACAGGCTTTGTGAAAAGTATCTTTGAATGATCATTCACCGATACATTTATTTTTACATTCCCCAGTGCCAAAATACCACTTTGTGATGAACTTAATATTAAGAGTAGAACTTTTCAAAATACTGTGTCTTCCCAGACAAATAATACTTTTGAAATTCAAACATGTTAAACATTTGACAATATTTACTGGATCATCTGTGCACAAAAAATGGCCCTAGATTTGCAACACTGTACTGTAGTTTATCAATAGAATTAATCATTTTTAATGTTTTCACATATCCCTCTAAAACCTCTGCATGACACTACAGATAATAAAATAATAGCAACTCCACTGAGAGGGGAACACATATAATTTTGATTAAAATAAACTCTTGTTTAGGAATGCACAGTAAATTGATTGGAAACTCAGTTGCCATAAAATGTAGTTTTAATTTTTTTTTGTTACAATATTCAGAATAACAAAGCAGAAGACCAAAAAAATACAAGTTTTGAAAGAAATGGTTCTGACATGATAGTCTACACATTTTTACCTGTACATCTACTGCTGTCTGCAGAACTGAGCCTGTGCCCTCTACATAGTGTCCATACCTTAACAAAAAAATAACAATCTTAAATTAGTATTTCATCAGACTTCACAGTACTGACAATTGCAAAGATTCAAGGAGGTTAATTAAAGTTCCTTTGCTTTGATTAACAAATAGCGTCCTGGATAGATAAAGCAAAAGGCCTTGTCATTAACAATGCTAACCTTTGGAGCGCAGTAGCCTCTGAACATGTTCTCTAGGGATGAGTTTGTAATCAATGCACTAGGGTTCACCCACACTAGTGCCTTATAAGGCAACTATACAAGGCCAAGGAATTCAAGCATAACATCATCAGAAAGGGACATCTACATTGCACAAACCAATTTTACATTAAGGCAAAATGTGTTAAAGGACAAATGGTCCCAGAGGACCTAGCTCTCCGTATTCAAAGGAGAACCATTAGCGTGAGCCTCCAGCAATCCATTAGGAACAAAGTGGTTCAGTTATATTTAACTTTCGGTTGCTTGTGGATTTTCCACAAAGGGAAGGGATGGGGGATGGCCAGACATCTATGCAGAGCAGTAGAAGAAAGAAAGAAAAAAATTAAATCCAACTAAAGAGTAAGCAAACTTACATTCTAAAACCATATGATAGTTTTTTTGGATGTTTTGTGGTTGATTGCATAACAACATGTTTACCCTGTAGTCTCTTCCAGGATATCATTTAAATATAATTATGGGCTTTCGGAAACATGCTCTGCTGATTCAACTACGACAGCTTTTGAACATCCTGTACAGAAAGAGACTGAGTCAAGTCAAGAGATGGATTTTGCATAGCTGAAGAACTTCGGAAGATTCCCTGCATTAGAGGGATCTGGTTTGCAACCATTAAAAGACACTATTCTCTAGTTTTATCCATGCATCTGTAAAGTCAGTTATAAAAGTCTTTTGCTCCACTTGGGGCCCATTCTAAAGCAAGGCACTGGAACAATTTTTGTTTCAAGCCTTTCTAATTCCACAATGAATAAAGGAATGGTCTCCCTTCAGCACAGATACAATGACCTAGAATGGCTCAATCTTGAGAATTTCTTCTTTAGTTGTAAAAGCTTACGAGTAATTCTGCCAGTATCAGTGAGGGCAGCACTCATTTTAAAATAAAGTGCTTGCAAATCTTCCTTAGGATCAGAACAAAAGGCCCTAAACAGTGATACAGATTAAAAACACATGGAATCAAACTGTGTTGTAAATACATCACCTTTAACTGATTAGTTGCATTCTGAAAATGCAACAAGTTTAACAATGTAACACACTTAGCACTGCAAAATCCTGATGATCATCTTATATAGCATTGGATCATATTTCAGATGAATATATCTGAGCCAAAATAAATAAACGAGGATAAATTTCAAAGTGGCATTTTAGAGGTTTATTGAGAGAAAAGAATCTTTTAATAAGATCCACATTATATAAAACACTTCAGTCTAAATAATTGGCACTAGAGTACAGAACTCCTCACAAAAAGAAAAATCCAACTGGTGTAAAAGTGGTTTGGGGGCTGCGGGGTGCCTGTTGGTTTTTTAACACAAACGTGGGCAGACAGCCAACGTTAGCTGGATTGCTATCATTATTCTAGTTGCTGACTACAGAAAAATTAACATCCCTACCTTAGACTCAGAACATAATTAAAGATGGGAATTTTTGCCACAGTAAAAGTGATGCATTGATTTTCTGACATTTCATTACCAGTTATAATGAAAGAAGGTCGCTTAAGAAATTACATCTTCCATTTTCATCTGACTCAAGATTTTTTTTTCCCTCTTCTCTTTATTTCTGTAAGCTTTCAAAAAAACCTTTTAATTTCATACACATAATACATTATTTCTGGATATATTGTGTCCTATATTATGACTAACAAAAAGGCAGTTTCCACAATACTAGAGAGAGTTTCTGTAACTAATATTACAGTATTTTAAAAGACATTGCTTCTCTTGTCAATAGCATAGCAAGAATTTACAAGTCCAGAATGATTATATCTAAAGAAGTAGTTTTCATTTGCTCTGTCCTTTAAAAGGGACAATTTCCTCTTCCAAATTCAGTCACCACAAACATACTCCTAAGAGAAACCATGGCATCTGTAGTCTCAAGGAACTCTGCAATCATTTTCCAATTGCCTAGGAGTCTAAGGTCGGAAGGGAACACAGGATCATCTGCTTGATCTCTCATGCATCACAGGCCATTACCTTTTGCCCTATACTCTACCAAAGCCTTTCAGATGACATACTGGTATGACAAAGGCAGAAAGGCAAAAAACATGGCTGAAATATCAGTGTTTGTGGTCCCTGAATTAGCAAGGACTGGAGAAGGCATACCTGGATTATCCTCATCACACAAACCTGGAAATATCTGAAGACCAATCAGAACTGAGGGAAATTTTTCTTCCAGTCTCAAAGCTGATGATCAGTATGACTTGTAAGACAGACACCAGGTAGGCATCTCAGCAGTGAGATTCTCTGCACTACTTGGAGTGCTGTTCTGCTCCATTCAGGGTCCTCTTTCCTAAATCTCATGCTTTGGAGAAACATAAAACTAGAACTCCTAGAACACATGCAGCAGCAACTTATTCTTGGCTTCAGAAAAGTGACCTGGATGAAGCCTGACATGTAATTAGAATCCTTCTCTTAATGCAGAGCTGTAAATGATACGACCCCATAGAGAACCATGTTGGAAACCTTCCTTCCCAAAGGCTCTTAAAAATGGGAACAAAGACAGTAAATTAGATCCCTACATTTTGAGCCAAGAAAAACTACCACAGCTATCTGGCCTGGCTCCTTCCACATCAGCAGAAGGGCAACAGTCACGTTCCATGTCAGATTTCCCACCACTATACATAAAGACTTCATATTAACTGCTCAGGAGCCTCCTTCAGTGTGATTTTGATAAACATGACCACAAACTACCATGATGTATTCTAGTGAAACCACAAGTGGCCAATTTGTTTTTGATGACACCTAAGGCATATGTGAAATACATACAGGATCATTCCGGCCTAAGGTTTTTTATTTGACTATTCTAGTTAGGAAACAGATCCCACGAGGTGCCGACTCCCCCACAACTCAAAAGAGTGAGGGCATGAAAGGTGTCTGGCAATGAGAGCTGGGAGAAAGGCTTTCCTGTTGCACAAATTTTGAACTTCTGAAATGCTTTCTCTCTCAGCTTTTTTATTGTCAGAAAATTGAAATCATTAAATCTGCAGCAACTCTGTCAACCTGGCTGTCTAATTTCTACTAATTGGAAAAAAAAGTTGTAATTAGCTTTAACTCATCAACTAAGACATTTTGTTGATACATTCTGAGAATTTAAAAAAAAATATATAATTTGAAAAATTCACTGATATTAACATTTCCCACAAACTTCCAGGCTCCAGCTGTCATTTTCCAACACAAATGCATTCAGTGAAAAAGCTCTTGACTGGTTTTCTGTGGGGTTTCAGAACACTCAACTACCTCCGGCAGTCAAACTTGAAATTGCAAAGTACAAATCAGAAAACTACCAGACAGAAAAGCACTGATGTCCTGCTCCATCAAATACAATTTGAAATGCAGCAACTTAACTGGTTTTATGACATATGGTCAATCCACAGCTATTCTGACCTACACAGCCGAAAAATCCAAGAAATCGATAGAATGTACAGTGGAGACAGTTTTAATGAGGAATGGATCTCTCATGCATGACACTTCATTGAGCAACATAAAAAAAGTCATTAGTGAGTCAGTACTATACCATTCTACTGGAACCATATTTCCGCAGGGGTAATTAAGCTTCTGTGAAGGTCAACAACAAATGGCTCTGTCTTTTGTGAATGCCTTTTTGGAGTGGGCACATGATGTTCTGCCAGACAGATTCTCATGCTGGCATTCCACTGGACCAGGAAGCATACTATATAAGAAGGATTTTTTCAGAAGCCTGTTTTTTTTTTTGATGAAATGTCTCTCCTTGTTTTTACAGTACACAAGCAAAAACACAGTTAACATTTCAAAAGATGATTCAGCAAGACAGCTTACCCTTTTGTAAAGCATGTGGATCTGCGGCAGGTGGGTTTAACAATGTCCAGCAAGAAAGCATAGCGCAGTAAGGACTTCGGTGGTAAGAAATACTGACTCATTTCTTCATTTTCCTCTTCCAAGAAATCTTTTAGCATTTGAATAGAGGAATCATTGTCCTGACCGTGTTTTCTTTCAATTTCTTCTACTGTTTCAAGCTTAAAAAGAAAGGACCCTTTCGGTAAACTCTTCTTGCTGCTGCAATCAGGACCGATGTTTGGATCCAGATTCTTCTCTTCAGAAGACGAGAAAGAAATAGCTTCACCCACTTTGTCAGCAACTTTGTCCTTGAATAAGTCTTCTGGATCCTGATCTGGGAATCTTGTCAAAATCTAGGAACAAATGGTGAGAATAATATTAAAGAACTGCATTTGACGAACAACTTGAGAGCAGTCTCTGCAGTGAATAAGAATTCCTTCAGAGATGCTCAAAATAAAGCAAAAAACCATTCAATGTTATTTTCATGAAGATTTCAAAAACTGTTAGCATCAAGATTTGCTGACCTACCAGCAATGATGTCAGGAACAACCATAAATAATTGCCTCTGCAAAAAGACCTTTCCAAGGGTGTGAAAAAAGCAGCAGAATACATTGTTTTCTAGCCCACTATCAGGCACTGACCCCCAACTGTTTAAAGCCACCTAAGCCACTGGCATGCATTTCACTCCTTAGAAAACTCAGTATCCAGACTGAAAGAGAGAGACAGAATTTAACTTTTTTGTTGATATCACTTACCCCTCTCTTCATTCATCAACACACACCACTAAAGTGAAAATTTAATAATCAATCTTCATGAAACAAAGCAAATTCAAATAACACTAACGGACTCACCTGACCAGGAGTTTGAAAGGAAAATGGCTCTTGGTGAAGCTTTGCAATTAGAAAGTATCGCAGTCTAGAATTGGGAATGCCAAGCTGTAAGCAAAATCCACAAGCCTTTAGTCCACGTGATAAAGAGAGAAAAAGTGGTCTATAGCGTCATACAAGTTACCTACCATTATATACACTAATAGAACTATGCTACACAAATATATATCCTGAACAGTTATAACTTCCATGCCTAGGTATTTTCAAGGAAACAAGCGGGCAATTATTCTTTGTACCTCATTGGTTTTATTTTCTCTGTAAACGAACAGGAATGTAAACACATTTTTATGCAAGGTAAGAAGAAAAATGGCATGCATCATGATTTCTTGTTACAGGTGCCATCTGTTTTCTTTTAAAAAAGCAAAAAGGCATCTCCTTGCCTTTTTGAACACGGAATTACAAGACATCTAACAATGAAACAAATGCACCTCAACTGGTTTTCAAGCTACCCTCTATCAGCTTCTCTCAGATATATACAGTACTTCACTGATTCCATTTAGTCTTGTACAATCTGAAATCTCTTTCAACTCTGTTTTCAGTTGCCAGGGAAACATGCAAACAAAGCCCCTCCTCCCACAAATGAGAGTCATATTTTCTGTGCTGGGAAATTCACAGGCATCAGCATTTCTGAAGCAATGAGGCTCCTGCAGGGAAAACCACCTTCCTGGTCATGGTGTAAATTCCTGCCTTCTTGAAAAATATCAAATGGTAGCAAAGTAATATGGGACTAGGATCTGAACAATAACAGCAGTATGATTATGCCAGTACACTGATGAGGAATCAGAAGTCATGCCAGATGGCTTTCTCATTCAGAAGTGTATGCTGTGGGCATCACTTTCTTTTCTAATACAAAAGATCATTTTCGAATGTTCTTGGGCTCAATGCAGTTTGAACAGTTAAATAATATTAGAGTAATTTTAGTACTCACACAGGTTGGAGACAAGAGAAATTCTTGATATTTAAATCCACATGTTTCTAGTGTTCGCAGAAGTTCATTTCTGACAGGGAAAAGAATCAAAAAGCAATTACCCCCTTCAAACAACCTTTAGGCCTTCTTTTATCCTAAATAAAAACACATTAAATGCACCACCTTAGGTACCAAGACATTCAGCACATTCAGTGAAAGAATTGTACAGAGAATTATAGATATGAAGTCATCCACTTCTGAACTTGAGGAGACAACATACAAAGTTCAGTGTTACCGTAGCCAAAAATGACTATTACACATTCACAGGTATCTCACACCTACTTCGGTGCAAACACTCCTTCAAAAAATACCCCATCTCTAGGAGAGTACTTATATTGTGTCGACAAGGAAAATAATCAGAGGGCAAGACATTCTCTTTATTGTGAATTATAAAACAGGAGATTAAAACCACTACAAATAGCTCACTACTTACCTCTGTTTACATACATGGCATCAGCTAAACCTAAAAAAAAAAAGCCAACTCAAGGGATGACAAAAATCGGTGGCTTTGATAATAACAGTGAAGTAGGACTATACCTTATAAACAATGCAAAATCACCAAAATGGAAATTTTCTTAAAAGGACTTGTCTTTTCTATTCTATGCAGACTGCACAAGGCTGGAACTATACAAAAAGCACGAGCTGTGACCTATACCTGGCACTGTATGTGACACTGCACTCCAAGCATCATAAGAGAAAGCAAGTATCTGACCGGTGTGTTTTCTGAACTATAACTTGTTCCAAACACTGGCCCGCAAGGTATAGCCTAGGGAATCACAGGGTCTACAGCAGCAGCCTGCACCTCCAACAAAGCGTCCAAGTGTTCACAGAGGACTGCTGCACACCTAAACCAGTGAGAGAGCTGAACATGTCTCCCAGCTGCCTGCCATACTCATTAAGGAGCATGATATGCAGGGTGGCTGCTCTCTTGGTGCTTTAAGGAACGCTATGGAAAGATCCTACTTTATTCCAGCAAGAAACGAGAAGGAAGACCACAACCTCCTGTCTCCTGCTTTGCCCACAAGAGACAAGAACATTCCTGCTGTCATTAGGTAATCTTATTGACAGCTCTCCTCTTCCACATTTCAGACACAGAACATATACAGTCTTCATAATGTATCTCTGGACCATTTGATGGCAATCGTGAATCAGCAATAATCTACTATCAACACAGGTACTGAAGAAAGCCCCCCTACTGTATATCTTAACACAAGATTCCATGAGCTTCTGACATGGATAAAAACCCCAAACCTCTGAATACTATACATATTGTTATTTTTCTTTGAAATTTAATATTGACCCTTTCATAAGGACACATGATCATCAAATAAAATATCAATGGAGTCAACTATTATAACGTATTTTATCTGCTTAGAGAAATAGCAAGTTCCTTTCGCAACCTAAGATTTTCACTCCTAAATTCAAACAACATTTTTAACCCATAGCTGCCAGCTGTCTCATCTCACTCTATTTTGCTAACTTAAATTCAAGGAAATAAAAATCCTGCCTTCCCCTTCTACAGAAAGTGTCCTTTATTAAAAACGAAAACCTGCATAAATTAGACTTTACCTCGCAGAAGAGGATTCAAATCCTTTAACATTTTCTAAAAGTAGGTATTTTGGAAGCTTCTGGAGTCTACAAGGAAGAAAAAAAAAAAGATCAACAAATCGGAGTAACAAGACGTAAACTACATTATATTCATCCACAGATTTGTTTAGCTACAAGAGAGATCACAGTATTTCCACATTATGTTACCTGTTTAAGTTTAGCATCTTTAAAAAAAACTTTCAAGGTTGCCTAGACCAAATCATTCCCATCTGAATTAAAAAAGTGGACTGCTTGTAATTATAAAAAACAACAAAACCCACTTATGTTCAGATGGACTGCTGTAACCTCCTGTACCCCATGCATGTACTTCTGAAAATGCTTACTGATGTTCATTTCCTAAAGCATAATATTATAATTCAACAGATTGAGTTTGTAAAAGGAAAGATAACTGTCAGGGGAAAAAAGATCACTATTTAGCCATAGAACAGAAAACTTTTGTTTTAAAGTGCTTAAACCCGAAATCAATGTCAAAATGTCACATCAACTTTAGTGATAACACATCAGAACCAGTATTCATCTAACCGCTTTAAGAAATACAACACGTTTAGAGCTCAAACTGTATATATTCTCAATTTTCTATATTTAACTTTTTCATTTTGGGGGGTGGGGGGGGGTGCCTGAGGTTTAGCAAGATCAGTGCAGAGGTCTGGAAATAGGTTCATCCCAAAAATAGCATATTAAATCTCTGGAGAAATGAACATGCCCAAACTGTGCCAGGGATCATTTTAACAATTTAGAAGCATAGATGATTCAGATTCAAGTCTCTGGGAACATTCCCTGGCACTGATTAATTCTCTAGTAAGGGTAATGTAGACATAATATGTCTGTCACACATTGGGATCTCAGAACAACATATAGAAACAGGATACGGACAGCAGAGAGCACTTCCATGCTTATTTAAGTCAGGAAGTGACTTTGGACTTCCACCACTACAAATCACAGCAGAATTTGTTTTGGCATGTTCTTAACTACCATCAATTAAAGACATTCACATGAAGAATTAAAGACCTAAAGCGTTTCACAAGAAATTGGAAAGTGTACAAGTTAATAAAAATTTTAAAAATTTAAAATTTAAAAATACTAAAAATAATAGTGAAAAAAATAATTCCAAACAGAAAAAAAGCAGCAGCCAAATTCTCTGCAGAGGAACGGAGAATATATCTGTTGGTACATTCACCCACATTCAACATCATCATCACCTACTACGAAACTTGTTTTTAAAGTAATGAATCCAGAGCATAGCCTGAAATGCAAGAGCTCATACAGGATCAACAGATCACAAGACAAGTAATCACTATACAAAGAGTATGTGTGAAGTACTTGGCAGGTATTAACATTACAAATGTGTCTGTAAAAGTAGCACTTTGACGTCTTAGCATTGGATTTCCTTGGGTTACGGCTTGGGCACGATAAACAGACAGTATCCGGACCATTTGGGTCAGGCTTTCTTTGCTGGCTGAACACTTCAAGGATTTTCCAGCTCTTTCCGATTCCTGAAATTGTCCTTTCCATATCTCTGTCTTCCCAGGCTATCTTTGAGCTTCATTTCAGCTACATTTCATTATAAAAGCCTGAACATAAGATGGGAAGAGCCAAGGGATGAGAAATTATTTTATAGTTTCCATAAACTGAGCGCATGCCGTACCAATTTAAAATGCAAAGTGATAATTCCTATATTAAGAATTTCCCTTTTTTGGGCTGAAATACTCCATACTCAATGTCTGGCAAACACGTCATATCCAAAAAATACACAGCCACTATCTCAGTAAAACATAAATCTATTGGAACTGAGAAACACTGCAGAAGCCACCATCTTGAACATATTACAGGCTGCTTACAGTAAGCGCTGCCTCAAGAAACAACCTGCCCAAGGGAGATAAGGGACATCAGCAGTCTCTCATGGGGTGTTGAGATAAAGTGCCGCAGCCAAGCCCAGCTCCTTTGCATCATCATGACGAAAAACATATGTCTTGCAGTCTCTAAAGCTTTGGTTTTGAGAAGGAAAAGCTTCTGCCCTTTATCCAGCAAAGCCCACAGCAACCAGGAAGCAACGTTTCCATATTAATGCACAACAGTGTCCCAAAAGCAGCCAGCCTCTTAACTGTGTCTCAGTTTAACTGAAAGGAACACTGAGGTCAGGATTCCCTTAAAGATAAGGAAGGTACTATTATTCTGACAAATTATTAACTTACATTCTATCTGCTGTTTTTAATTTATCATTTTGAAAGGTCAGTCTGGAAGACCAAGTTACATTCATTGTTCCAAAAAAGACATCCTATGCAACTTTTTTCTGTGTCTGCTAGAAATAGGGGATTAATAATAACCTTTCTTTTTACCTATTAATTGTCTAACTTACTAGGCTACAGAATCTGTATTGTGTTCTGTTTTGTGTTCTCTGCCACAGCTTTCTTAGGTGAGCCCTGCCAAGCCACTCAGCCCTTCTGTATCTGTGTTCTCTATCTGCTGACGACAAGGGCAGAACAGTAGTCCCATTTAACGTTGCTAGCTGCAAAAAAGTTGTTTCTGGAAGAAGGATGAAGACCCTGTTCTCCCAGTGTTAACAGCAGTTTGAAAGAAAGGCTGTTGTTGGTACTGGTTTCCTTCTGTGAAGAAAGTACTCATTAAAAAAAAAACAAACAAACAAAAAAAAGAGACAGTCAAACCTCCCTTCGTCCTCCTCCAATTCCGAGAGCAAGATTAACCAATGAAGGAATATGCACCCGTCCCAGACTCTAGCAGAAGCAGGACTGCCAGAAATCGTAAGTGTCTGGTGGACTGTAACTGATGCAAATTCTCAGGCTCGGGCCAATTAGTGCCCAATGGACATCTCAATCCAGAAGCAGAGACTTCTGCTGGATAATCTCCCTGAGCAACTGCTTGATTCACTTCCCCAGGAACGGTTCTTACAGCGCTACGTATCTCTTCCCAGAAAAGACTACAAGCATTACTTGGAGCTGATTTTTAACACTCTCAGTAAGAACACTTCAGGTCAGCAAAAACCACTTTGTATGGATTTACTGTTTCCAAATTTAAAGCATAAATAATACAAATAATTATGGCTATTTTATTAGACACTGAGGTCTGACCAGGCAAAAATGACAGATCAATACAAATACAAGTTCAGACAATCAGTGCTATTTGAATTCTTTAGTATTACTACTCAAAACAAGAGATTGTACCACCAACCAAAAGATATCTAGAAGCAGCAAAGAGACAGAATAGACACTTTAAGAAAGAATGGAAGGGGACGGAAGATGTATCGTAATAACAAGCCAATAACATATTTAAACAAACTTTCAAATGTTACCTATTCAAAAGGTGACTAAATGTTGCATCAAAGCTTTTTTCACCTAGTGTTTAAAACTATTTCCATATTTCCTGTATGCCCGTTAGCAAACTATTATTTTACCTACCCTGTTCCTACATAAAGTCAGTGCAACTTCGATGTTGAACTGAAAATAACTGAATTTTTTTCGTTTACGATATAGTCACAGTTTAAACAGACACACAATAAAAAGAAGACCAAACAATAAAAGCATATACAGTAACTATGAGATGATAGTGACATTAGTAAAATACAAATATTTGTAAGTTGCATATGATCACGTGAAAACAAGTAATACAATGCAATACCAGTAGTATCCCTACAAAACATTACAGGTGACTTGTCTCACTGAAATATAAAAGAGCTACTTAGTTACAACAAAGACTTAAGAACTGGGGTAGAAGTTCATTTATACCTTGGGAGAATATCAAGGATATAGAGAAAGCTCTTTGTCCGTGGATCGGATACATCACCTTGCAGGCCAATTCTAAGAAACAATAAAGAAATACCTGTATATTACATGAACCAGACTGACATTTGACTTATATTTTTCTATAAATGCTGACATGTTTTACTTTGAGTTTCAAAAACGGATTCTGCAAAAGCATCATGTACAGACATGAGGACCTGCTCACAGAGGCAGTGTCCTAAGAAATGCTCTAAGGAATGAAAGCCTGCCCCTGGAATCCATCAGCTCACAGTGAGGTTAAAACTGAAGCATTCAGTAATGAAATCCACTCCCCAGTCTGCAAAGCATTTAGCATTCTGGTCTTGTCCAGCAAACCCCTTGAACATACTTGGCTCTGAAAGAACAAAAAGACCCCACTGGGTTCCTGGGAATACTCAGCTACTTTACGTTGAATATATTAAATTATTTCTATGAATTACAGCCTCAGTGCTCACCATTTTGCAGGACTGAGCCCGATGTGAATAACTTTGTAACCGATTTTGTAACACTAAACTGGACAGCTCATGTACATTATAAAAATGGTAATATAATACAATCATTCCAGGCCTCTATTCCCCTAACTTATACTTGTATTATCTCTTTAAAAAGAATAAAGCCTTGGTAGAAGAGCATTAGCATCTCTCTAAATTAATTAGACAGACACAGTTTTTTCTTTTCACCATATTATAAAAAAAAAAATAAATAAAAGGAATGATTCCTACATACACCATAGGTTTGCACAAATATATTTTTATAGATCAGCACCACTTCTGAGGGATTTCTTTTTAATCCTAGAACATTCAATGCAATACACTTTCTTACACAAGTACCATCACCATCAACAGACTTTTTCATGAATCTACTTTGCATGAGTACAGTTATTAAAATCTTACCTCCACTGGTTACTGCTATCAAACAATATGAATTTGGAACTAATCTGACAAACATCATCTCAGGAAGTTCAGTTCTTAATCAGATAGATATTTCTCTATATCATCTACAAAATTATTTCAAAGCCATTATCCTCCTAGTTTTGGCTAAAATAGAAATATTCCTCAGAATAAACTATTTTTGCGCACATGCAATTTTCAAAGCACAAATAAAAACAGATTACAGTCTTAGCCGCAGGCAGAAGTGAGAAATTCCACTCCTCTTCCTGGAGTTGCCCCAGGAAAAGATTAGATTGATAACTAAAGGGAAAGGAAGCACTCCTAAACAGCAAGATCTTTGAATTTCACTGTTAGAGGAACAATACAGTATGCAAAATAAGTGCTGTAAGAAGCTTACTTAAACTGAATTAAAATATATACTACAAGAAATGTTATCAATAATTAAGATTCAAATTGCTGCATTTCTTTTACTTCAGTAAACATCATGATGAACAGGGCTACAATATTTTTGCTTAGGAGGAGAAAGATACACAGATGAACCACAAACAGCGTCACTCTTGAAAACGTTCCTCCTTTAAGAGCACATACTGTAATAACTGCACTTTTCTCCAAAGTGTACTATATCTACCTTGTAAATGGCTGACAGGGAGGACTCATCAAAATCATATCAAAAGATAATCTGTCAAATTCTTTCAGTGTTATGCCCTAAATAAGGAAAAAAACAGAAGAATGTTGAGTGTTGTAAACTGCACAAAACTCTAAGTCATCTTTCAGATGAAACTGCCCCTCTTACTTCCACTATATGCTTCATCTAGCAAAAAAACTACCTAAACTCTCATTTGACCTAATGATTTCAATCTTTTCTACCTTAGCAAACCATACAATGAAAATATGCATTAATTGCTTTGAATATGAATCAAAAACACTAACAATGTTAGCATCTATACATAATCTAGAGGTTTTTATCTAGTCATTCTTTCAGAAGAAGTGTGTAGTGGTTCTTTCAGTAGGTCACATCAAAATACTCACTAGTTTTTTTTCCCCACCCCTCCTCCAAATAAAGTATCATTATTCAGATACGAAGTCTTTGTAAATCAAAAACAATGTTAACATATTCAAAACACACGAAAAAATATTAGACCCTCTCAAAAGACAAAATATCTGAACAGAAAAGTAGATCAAGTGTTAAGATGGTAATTTTTACCAGTCCAAACCATGGGGTTTAACTCTTAGGAGCTCACTACTCACACATCCTATAAAGTTTACTTCATTATAGTTTTTGACGAGTAAAAATCACTCTACTCTGGAAAAATATTTCTGTTCAGAGAAGAATTAGATCTGTGGAATGAATTAATTACACAGGTAGAAGTTCCTCTAGACTACATTTTAACCAACAGTAAAAGGACAACATATTAAGGGGCCAAGAGAGAAGAAGGATAAAGAACAAGTTACTATGGGCTGGACAAAGAAATCACTACCTTACATTATTTTGAGGGATATCTATATAGCAAATGTAACACATCTGCCCACAGAAACTACACAAAAGCTGCTTTTTCTTTTCCCCCAATAAATTTAAAGAAGATCTTCCTGACTGTAATCTGCTCTTATCTACTTTAGGGAGAAATAGGCAAGCATTCTTCTTTTCAAATATAAAACTGTAAACTACCATTTAGCTTGTAATTATTGAATCCTGAATAAGCATTTAAACTTTAAACCACCTATTTAAGTCTTACTTAAGCTGGTGTCTTAAAACAAATTCAGTATCTTTTACCGTCATGTTGTAAAACTGTAAAAGAAGATTAAGAAGTAAACAGTAATTTCTAACTAAATCCAGGCAAAACTACCTGCCTAGTTTGCCTCTCAATTATTAAAACAGAATCTAATTTTACCTAGCTGTTCTTCAAATAATTTGGAAATGGGACAGAATTCCTAAAACATTTGATCTATTGAGCCCACAAAAAAAGACACAAGACTGTTCCATCCAGTATATTTTCTTGTGTTTTACTGAGCTCAACTATAACTACAAAATGAAGGCATGCCTCCAAGTAATTTAATTAAATTCTCTCTAAATACATGAAAATATTTTTTTAATCTAAAAATATGATTTTTGTCTTTCCTTTATTGGTGGTAAGCATTCCTCTTGACATTCACATAACCTTTCTTGAGGCAGCAGTCGAGACTTTCAATAAAAGACTGCAGTGTGAGTATCCCTCTAGCTTCAAAAGCAACCACAGCACAAGAAATCAAAGTCATTGTAAAACTGCTACATTCATAACAACATAAATGAAATCTTTTTGTTTCTCTTGTTACTAAAAAGGATACTGAAGACAACTTACTTGCACAAATGCCAGACTAGAGTAAAAAAGACATTCGTTACTCACCTCAATTGTCTTTGCCCATAATGGTGTGCTGGGAAAGTTGTGCTTATAAACTTCATTGGCAAGAGTGTTCACATCAACGGCAGCAACAACTTCTGCAGATATACAGCTTTCTAAAATTAAAAAAAGAATTTGAAAACTATAGCTTCTCTTTACTACTCTTGGGAAAATGCATTTGTTCAGTTGTGTTACAGCTATGTTCAAAAAAAAAAAAGGGAAATTACATGATCAAACTCTGCTGTGTTGCTTTTATATGAACTTTATATGAAAAATACACTGTGTTTCTAATCATATGGCAAATACTTCCCTTCCTTATATATTCAAAACCGGAAGCTAACTGTGCATTTCTTTATTTGTAGATACGGTTACACAAACTCCGAATAGGGTGCATATCCACAACGTCTCCACCTGCACTCAGCTGGCCTCTGTGGCCACCAAGTTCCTTAGCTATAGGAACACAGCCTGAGTCAACCTGCAGAGACGCCCTGCCACTGCCTGAACCTCTCCAGCCACTGACAACGTACAAGAACTAAATGTGTCATTTTAGAAGCATATTACTTCTCATTGTGAAAAAATGGCACCAATAAATATGTTTGAGATACTTTTACCCTTGCAATAAAACTTGCGTGAAAGAAGTTGCCTGAAAAACATTTGTGCTTATATTCCAAAAAAAAAACTTGAGCCTTGAAGCCAACTGCTTCTTCCTTTGAGTTCAATGTTCCCAAAATACCAAGCATTTTGAAGGACAACATTTGGCAGCTCCTCTTGATATCAGAGGAAGTACTTCTGTACACTTAGAAGTGTTATGGAAAAGAAGAGAGCACAGCATAACAAATCTACTGACAGCTAAAACACTGAAAGAAAACTACACTAAAAAGTATGTAAATAAACAATGGTTAATTTATGGAGCAATAGAATAATAGGTTCTACAGAAGCTAAAGACGTAAAAAGAACAGTGTTTAATCCACTGCTCATCATGCCACACTATTTAGTATTAGTAACCACAATACCTTCACTAAGGCTTTTTATCAAGGAAGATAGGCTGTGGTCACTGTTACAGCCGCAGGCAGAAAACAGTGACCATACTTCCTGATACACAAGACCAGTTTCAACCACCAGGAAATCTACATTACAGTCACCATTACAAAAGCCCCAGATGAAACACAGGCAATTTAAAAAAAAATTGTAAGCCAAAAGAAACAAGGCAAATAGCCACATGGCTTTGACTAGTCTCACAATATGCTCAAGTAACACATTAACAAATGACCTAATGAGACACCTTATGAATTACTGCTAGTCAGCTAATTATTTACAGTTTGAGAGTATGAAAAACCAATTATGATGTCCCCATTGGATTTGAGTGATGCATTCATCACCCATTTACTATCTTTCAGGTTTTCACTGCCGTCTTGTTCAAAACTAAGATGAAAGAGAAATCTGGGTATTGGAAAGATTGTAGCAGACATTTTAACAAAGACAAACCTGGTTCTCCTCGGTTTACTTGGTGCAATAGAGAGTAAAAAGAATAGGAGTTTCACAAGAAAAATGTTTACAGATGGTCGCCCACCAAGGGTCAACATACAAATCGTTATTTGCAGTTACTGTCTTGGACATTTTTACTATAAATTGTAACTGAAGTATTAAATACAGGTGTATTCACGAGGACAACAAAATGACTACACCTGAGGTTGCAGAACAGGTATGTTAACACTGACATCTAGTGTGAAAAGAACGTCACCTTAGCAGGTTGACAGTCTCAATTTACAAGCATATTCAAGAACCAACACTTTCATCTTCCTAAAACAAAGCTGTAACACCTGAGTGATGGGAACAAGCTTCAAGTATTTTTTAAGATACTGCTTTTCTCCTTTTCTCATTTATTCTTTCAGTTCTTAAAACATGTTGTCTTGACAAGCTGACCCTTACTATGTGCTCCAGGCACTCCAGAAGACAAAAAAAAAAAAAAAAAGGAAAAAACAATCAAGAACCTCAAATTATTATCTAAATTAACATATATTTTAAAAATTACAATTGGAAAGAGAGGCAGTGTGCTTTCTCTCACAACTCATGATTCAGACGCTCACCCTTTTTACGAACATCAATCCAATCTCTCTCTCTGCACACATACAAGAAAAAAGAAGTGCTGGAGATTTGCACCAAGGGACTTCGCATGCCCAAATGCCTGGAAATACTGAAAGAGAGTGTATAGCCAATAGTCATTTATTGAATCCCCTTGCAATACAATGTTCAATCTAAACCAGAGATGTTAACCCACATGGAAAAGGGACAGAAACTTTTCTTGAACTACTCCACCCAACATCCTCTCTTCCCAATTCAAAGTCCTGATAATTTTTTCAAAGCTTCTCCGCCTTTCGCTCAAAAGCTGCAGCTCACTTGGGAGTTCCTGATACAGAGCAGACTCCTTCTAAAAGCTGATTAAGCGTATTTGTGTGGAAATACCCTGGAAACGCATGAAGGAGCTCGAGCAGACAAGCAGATCTCACACATCCAACCTAACAAAGAAAGCTTGTGTAAATTTCAAACAATGCGAAAATGACACATTTTTAAAGAACTCTTCCTCCTGAAATTTAAATAACTTTGATGTCAAACTGTGATATTCTGTTTTGCTACAGCAATTATATTTATTGCTTGAAAATGGCTGTAGGAATATATCATGAAAAAGACTGAAAGCAGAATCTAAAAAAAACAGAATCAAGACTCTGTTTAACTATCCCCACTGACAAAAGAAACAAAAGCAACTCAGGAATATGAAAACGCCCCTGAATTGCTGACTTAGTGAGATGTTAAATCAACTGCCCAAAATATATAGCAGAACTTCAACAGAAATAGACTTAACTCTGGAGACTTTTTTTCCCCCCAAATAAGTACCTCCGACTTTCAAAACATCCATTTAAGAGAATTACAACTATGCAGAATTTAATTTTATGCAGACTAAGAAAAAAAAATACACATTTTCTAAGTGAAACTAAGTAGCTACTGGAATACTTGCTTTGCAATATTCCTCAACACCACAGCTTTTGAACCAAGACTTCACATTTCTAAACGAGACGTTGTACCTCAAAAGGAAGCCACAGACATGATAGGGAAGTTACTGAGGGAGGTGTTAGGGCTTATTTTTAGGTAGACTAGATTGCAATACTCTCTCTTGGCTGAAAGCTGGTGAACTCAAATTTGTATCATCATATTAGGAAACTACTGATTTTACACTTGAGTCTTAAAACCTCTAGGATCCACACAGCAGAAACTCTTTTAACTGCTATTTAATTGCCTAAGGGTGCAGCAATCAAACTTTGGGTCCCAATTCTCTACTTCGTTGTATACACAATGCCTACGAGCCATTTCAGCTATGTAGTAGTCACTTGAGTGAAAGGGACACTGCTGTAATGATTGGAAGGTGCAGCATTGAAACAAAGGAATACAGGATGCATGCATTAGCTTCTGATTTGGAAAAAAACACCCCAAAGGGTAGCATCTTCAAACACCGAAAATAAAATTTCTGACATTACAATATCTGTCTTTTTCCTCTTCAGAATCGATTCCTTTGTCATGTGTTTCTAGCAAACCTTAAAACTAACATAGATCTGTTTATATTCACCACTATACTTTCGTAATAGAATCATCAATGTCAGCAAAGCACATGAAAGACAATGGTATTACACCAAGGGCAGAGCCTGGTGGATCTCAGCATACTGGAAAATCAGAGCCAGAACCATTATCTATTCTAACAGGTATATGGAAACAGATGGAAAAGGGAAGATTAGTCATATGTTTTGTCAGTCCTGTTTCCTTTTAAAACAGAGGGAAAGATCTCATTTAGCAGTTGTCACCTCATGGCTGAAATGATTACACTGAACTGCCCATGGCTACAGTCAACACAAGTATCAGTAAACTTGATACTTGCTTCCTGCAAGATACTTGGCAACTTTTTTCACTGCTCCGTTTGTACAGGATTTGTTCATGTTCAGCCATATAAACTATGCAAATTTACATTATAGCACAACTAGCACCATCCTGTGCTACAAAGGGCTATATTTCGGAGAAGCATTACATCAAAATGAGTTTAGGTGTAAAAACTTGCTCAAGCGGGCAATATTTTTGTTTTGCAGTGTGCTGAATCCTAAAGCTGCTTGCCAGTTTTGTCTCCTTTACTCCTCCTCCCAAGATAGCTATGCTCAGTGTAATTAAGCACACCAGTTTATTATGCTGTGCAATTTACAGAAATAATCAAATAAAAGAATAAACAGAGAAGACAGAGTACAAGAGACTCAAATTCTTACTCTGTAAAACTGAAGTATAACAATTGCAGAGGAAAAATATCACCAACTTTATCACTGCAAAATTATGGTATTTTTAAAAGATGTCCTTTCATGGTTTATGCATGGGGATTTTTTTCAGTGACCTGGCAGATTATAAATGCTTGTAGCAGAGACCTGGAACCCATTTTTCATGGGAAAACTGCCTGAATTAATAAACCAGCTTAAGTTTGTTTTGGTTGGGAATGGGGAAGAGCAGGCTGTTTGTTTGATGGAAAGTTGCTAAGGAAATGAATTTGTAGCTGTTGATTTTCTAAAAATAAAACACTATTTTTCACTGCAGAAACACTGCACTTTATATATAAAGAATACATTCAGACACACACACATATATATAAAAGTATTGTAGATTCTAGACCTACACGATCTAAACATCAAGCTTTACAAATCTTGCAAAGTTTGGAGCATGGGGTGGGAAGAAGGAAGAAATGCACTTCCGTCTTTTAGCTGCCTCAATCAAGAGTGTGAATATGAACGGAGCTGCTGACTTCTGACCGTAATCAAGCTCAACTTTCTAAATTATATCTGTTTGCACGTCACAGAATGTCTTTGCTGTTTAACTTAAAATACTACCATAAAGAATTCAAAATCTAAAACTAGAAAATCTGCATATGATGAAATATCTACAGCTAAGTATTAACACAGAGTAGATAAGCCCAAGATTTTTCTTTTTCAGTTTTGACTGAAATCTAAGTTCAGGATGAGCCTTCTTTTCACTGGTTCAACTATGTAGGTATGTACTAATAACCTCTACATACTGTTTACAGAGAAACACTTGCAAGGGAGTATAAACTTCCACAAATTTATTCAATTATTCAAATTCAATTATTTCTTACTGAAGGTGAGGAAAATCTCAAAAGCAATTGAATACTATTTGGTGCCAAATGCATTCTACTTTAACGACAGCTGCCAAACCAATGAACATTCTTGTCTTGCAAGCTCAAGTATAAGCTATCCTAAAACTAAACTCATGAAAGATCACAGCCAAAGAGGCTCCAAAGTAGAAAAGGCACTGTGGGATTTCCTGGAAAATACCTATTTGCCAATTGAAAACACTGGCAATTTGACAGAAAAGTAGAAAGTTGGACCAGCTCTGCTAAACATAACTGGCCACATAACACAGCCAGGAACCAACACTGAGCCAGAATGTGCCAAACTGCAGAATCCCTTTTGTAGAACAAGTAGCTTTCCTGGGGTGCCGCCACTTAAGTATTCCATGCTCTCTCTCTTTTCTACATGTTTCTATTATTTTTCTTGGCTGTATAGATTCACTAGAAACCACAGCAAAAAAATAAAGTATTACACATAATCTTCATCTCTCACTTACCTGGTTTATAAAAGCACTGGTGAAATGGAGGGCTTTCTTTCAAGCTTCATATTTACATGTAAAAAAAAAGACTTCTAATATTTCTGTACTTGATTTAAATGGAAAATGCCAAACAATGTGTCATTTGCTAAATGATATCCAAAAAATTGTATCAGACAGATTTTCAAATAGCATGGCTTCATGTACACATATAGGCCTAAAACGTATAAGAAACCCTGTTATTATGTTTGAAAAGTGCTTACAGAGGAACATTCACTTTTTTCAGTCTGATTTCCACATAAAAGCAAACACTTAAATCCCCCTTGACTTTACTTTGTTCCTTATAAATTGTAAAAGAAAACTGAATCCAGATGTCTAAGAAACTTAAAAAGAGAAAACAGCAGAAAGGACCAAAATGCCTGACTATATCAGTATTCCTGAAAGTAATTCAATTCATCAAAACCAGTTTTATATAATGACCTGTCATTAAATACTTAATTCAGTACAAATTGCATAGAACCCTTTTTATTCAAATTGCCTGATTATTAGCTTTAACAACACTCAAAACAAGATTTTCATCTAGAAGTATATGGTTTGGACTTTTTCCAAGACTTTTTCCAAGACGACACAATGCCTATGGGCTGAGTTCTCCTATGTTTCCCAGAAAAGTAAGTATCCGGATTTGAAAATAAGTTATACCAACTGTATATGCTTTGCAAGTTTCAACTGGTATTTAACCATGTAGTACTATCTAGGGTCATTTACACAAGTAATAATTTAAGTCTCCTCTTATACACAGTCCCTTCATCAGCTTTGGCTGGTACCACTACAAAAAAAATCTCTGTCTCACTCTTCATACTTACTGTAATTTCTTTAGTCAATGGTAAGCCCAGAATAAGAGAAATTACAACATGCACTGACACTAATGCATTTGTTCAGCAAGTTCAGAAACAGTAAGCTTGGAAATAAATTTAGCCTTTCAGGAAATCATACAAGGGGTTTGGTTAATTCCTTCACCTTCCAAACTACACAAGATATAAATGTGATATACGCTCTCAAGCCTTCATATACAAAGTTACTATCTACTGGGTACAGGTTTACGGTATTCTGATAAACTTTTAAGGCTGCATTCCCAATATTCCCATTCTTTTAAGTATTTTGTTGTGTTGTAAATGATGCTTTCTTATGTAGTCATCCATAGGATATCTCATCTGACATTACAATTTATTAACTATTGCATTACCAAACATTCAGAATTCACATCTATTATTATGTTAAGAACAGAGTTAGACAACATTCAGTAGAGATTTGTTACATACATACAACACACCAACACATGACAAATGGTTAAGTGAAGGGCCACGGTGTAGGCTAAGTTTCAGGAAGCAGTTCACTTTCTGTAGAAATTTGGAAATTGTCTATAACATAAATCTCAATAGTTCCCCAACATTTCAGAAACCAGACTACTAGAAAAGTAGACCATTATTATAACATTTATATACACAATATACAATGTCTAACACCCTATTTTCATTCCACAAAGACTCCAAAAATCTGCAGTTCCATACATAGTTATGTTACTCTTAATAAGATGTCTCTGGAAATAAGGAAAATGCATCCCTACAATAGGTAGTTCAGATTAATTACAATAACAATGCAGGTACCTATTTTGATATGGCATGTATTTTTACATATTATATACAGAGAGAGAGCACATATATACACATTCAAGTAAAAATTAGATAGAAAAAATGCCACACTGCCAACTGTGAGTATGCATTATGTGAATGTATGATGTTAAATGGATTCTGCTCTGTAAGCATAACCTTTTAGTATTACTCAGCTCACTGGAAAACTAACAAGGTAAGTTTTCACCTGATGTTTTTATGAAAATGTTCTCTGTTGTAGAGTGTAGTAGAAGGGCTGCTAATGCTTATGAAGGCTGAAGTATCTGAAGTGTTGTAGTTACAATTAAATTATTACGGTGATCCTCTTTAAATTATACAAATTTTTGTTGAAACCTGTATCGCAAAGCAACAAGGCCCAAGGTACTTTACAAAGGAGATCAATAGCCCTAGCTCAATTTTTTATTTGGGGAAGCCAAGTCACAGAGCCTACAGGGCTTGCTGAAGGTCACCCGGGCCGTGCTTTAACAATACAGCAAATTCAGCTCCAGGGTTCCTTGCACCAAAACAAAAACTTACCTGGGCACATGGTCTAGGACGAACTCACTATACCAGTTTTCATTTTTAGAAAATGTTATGCAAGTCTCACATATGGATCACGTATCAGCTATCCACCCAGCTATGCGCCACAAAAACCAAGTCTGCATGCAGGCCTATGGCATACCCTGGCTAATTTGACCATATATCAAACCATGCATCCGCACGATCCCGATCCCATTTGCAGCAGGGGTTTTTCAGCACAAGACAGAACACATATTAACGAACACAAAATCAGGCCTTCCCAGGAGCAGCGGCCTGGGCCAAAGCAGGACCATGGATCCACAATTTCCATCCCAGTGTGCTCCTGGGTACCCAGTACCACCCAACAGCTCACCAGCGCTTTCGGTCACTGCTCAGTTTACAGCCATAGACCCACAGCGTAAACCCAGCCCTAGCCAAAACTCAGCTGCCATCGCCCCTTACAACTTGCCCCCACAGCAGGCCCAGTCAAACAGCCCTCTCCCCCTTAACACCAACAACCCACCATTATGTCACTTTCCCACCCCTGCAGAGCCAGAGGCTGTGACTCCGGGGCTTGGGATGAGGGGACGAGGCCGCCCTCCCACCCCACAGCTTCTTTCCACACGGTGTTTGTGCAAGACGGAGGAAGTGCGGGAGTGGGGGGGGGACATGCCCGGCTGGGGAAGGGTCTGCGGGAGGAGAGGGGCCACCTCATCCCACCCTATCGAGAAGATGGCGCCCTCCACAGCTTCCCCTCGGGGGTCGGGGTCGCGTCGAGAAGATGGCGGCCGTGGGGGCGAGGGGGACGGGGGCGCACGGTGGGGCTGCGGCGGCAGCGAGCACCGAGGGAAGGCGCTGGCCGGTACCTTTCAGGGCCTGGTGCATCCCCCCGATGCCACTGTAGAGCTCCAGCACCCGCAGCGCCGCCATCCCCCGGCAGCCGGCGCCCGGCCCGGCACTCCCGGCGGCCTCCCCAAGCACCGCCCGCCCGTTCCGCCGCTCTTTCGTTCCCACCCGCCCGATCTCCTTGGGGCCGGCAGCTCCCTGCCAGACCCCGCCCGCGGCGCACCCCGGGAGTTAGCGGCTTAATTTGGCGTTGCTAATTGCCCATTAAACCCCAAAGTGGGCTTAGGCCCGGAGGATGAAGCCACCCGCGGGCATGACTGGTTCCACTACCCCGAGGTGGGGCCACTGGCAGACATGGGGCCAATACATCTCTGCCACCTGCGCCCTCCCGGGGGTAGGGGCTCAGGAGAAGACCCTTCTCCCCGCCATCACTCAGTCCCCTTGGGGTCAACATCTTGTCGTGGCCGAGGGCTCCACACAGGGGCAGCGATGAAATCCCCAACCCCATCGCCCTTCCTCAGGCCCCACGCCACCACAGGGCACCCAGCTGTCGCTGGCAAGGTGGAGGCCGAGCCCGGCCATTAGCATCAGGGCAGCAGGGAAGGGCAGAAACTAATTCAGGTGGCCTGTACTGGGCCAGGGCACAGGGAGAGAAGGGGACACGGGGTAGGAAAAGGCACTTACTCCCATGCGGGGATGTGCGTGCTGGCCTGCTGTCCAGCTGGCAGCTGGTGCAAATGGCCCCCAACAGTTTTATGGGCCCAAGCATTTCGTGATTTCAGTGTGCAGTGATGTTTTTTGAGAAGTAATTTCAAAGCCTGTACTGCTGGTGGAACAGGAAGGAAGGAAATAACTGATGAAACTGTTCTAATTTGCCCCAACACTATGAAATTGCTTTTGCTAAATTGAAAAGGAAGAGGTGACTCAAAGACATTGTTGCCCGTGGAAAGTATTTTGTCTTTGAAACAAATGTCAGACAGATGCATTTACATATATAACAACCAGAGTAAATATCTTGTACGATACTGCGTGGGTTACCCACCACATACAAGTAGACACTCACCTATGCCCAGTTTGCAGATTTAGATTGTAAAGTGAAGATGAAACATTAAAAAAAAAAAAAAACACACACAAAAACACCTCCACAAAAAACTGAACATGTTTCTCTAATAATTTTTTCAGTTAATGATATTTTTGTGGAGCCTCCTAGAAACCTGTCAAAAATAAGGTGGATTTGAGGAATATTTATTTTTCCTTAGAAGCTGCCTCATGCAGCCTGTCATAGTAGCTCCTACCTCTTGCCTTTCAATGGAGGTATAATTTTTAGCTGAAACTGGAAGGCAAAAAAGAGAGAAATCTGTTGCCTTTCGACGCACTTCTCCACAATATGGGACACATCAGCTGTGGAAAACAGTGAAACAAAATTTCAAAGTAGGAATATTGGTCCTTGCCAGCTTTTCTGAAACAGTTCTGTCATTCACCTGTGGATCTTCATCATCAGAGTCTGGGGCTGCTGCTTTATTTTTCAGCCATGGAAGTAAGCAGGTGGCTAAAACAAGAAGCCCAAGATCTACTTCTAGAATTTCTGAAAGGAAGTGCGGCAGCCGAGGTATCAGAGGAGAGCAGCCCACATTGAAACCGGTGGTGAGGCAGGCTGCCTGCATGGATGGCTGACAACGCAGAAAGGTGGCTGGATCACATGGCATACCAAAACCATCAATGTGATGGCTGGAGAAAACAGCTGTGGGACAAAGACAGTGAAGGCTCTGAAGAAGAGGGTTCAAGGTGATGAAGCAAGGTTGTTATCAGCTAAGAAGATACGCCTCAGTAGAACCCCTTCAAAATACAGAAGCAGAGTGAAGGTTAAGAAAAAGGCAGTTTTTAGACTATCAAAATTAGGAAAGCTGATGAATGATTTTGAGCTTCTTGTATTACTTTTTCAGCAGCCTATACATCACAGCAATGGTAGACACTGTGATAAGTGGGAGCTGTGGGCAGCCAGGAGCAATTCATTTATTTGGAGCTGCCCAGTACCTGGAGCAATTAGAGCTACAGAGGAGCAAAATTATATCAGACAGGGAGACATAGCTGAGCCCTGTTTTTCCCTCTCCTTTCCCTGGCTCCAAGGTATTCTTGCCATTCATACATGGGAAATGTGAAGTCTGGTGGAGAAAGCAGCAGAGATGTCTTTTCGGTACTGGTGGCAGCAGAACATTCCCTGCTCAGGGGAAATCCTCCACCTACGTCCTCCACCAGTGTAGTAAATGGGAGAATCTGATCAACATGCCTCCGCTCTAGCAACAAAGAAATTCATAAACTAGGTTGGGATTTTATTGGCTTCTGCTTGCACAGAATGGGAAACACCAAAATTTCCCTAGTGCTCATTTTTAAACTGCCAGTAGTCAGTTTTATAATTCTGTGTAACTGTGTCTGCCCTAACCTGGTTCTCATTATTAATTGACAGCTGCAAAAAAGGAAAACAGGGAATCTGGAAACAGTTATTTTAGGGCTCTTCCCTTTACAAATGTAAAGTCAGCATAATAATAACCACACTTTTGGGATCAGACCTTACATAATAGTGTTTAAGGTATGCTGCTTATTTCAGAGACTGAGGCAATGGCTGAGAAGTGCCGAGCTCCCTGGCCACTCATATCTTTATTCTTACAGAAAAGCTGAATGATTGCAGAGAAAGGATGAGCCCTGTGAATGTGATTGTTCATGCTTCACTCAGAAAATCTTGCTAACGCATGCTGCCACTGCCATGGGGCAGGCTAAACAGTTGCTCACTCTTTGTCTTGTGACCCCAAAGCAGCCACATGTCTGCAAAATTTCCCAACTGGATCTCTCTGATTTACTGAAATTTGGATATTGTGACAGCTCCTTCCTTCTCTGCTCCGTGCATATACGATGCATAGGATTCCTGTAAATATTAATGTACATTTTGTTTGATTAACAGAAGAGATTAATAACAGAGTTGAAGTCCAATGTCCACCTCTGCACTCTTAATATTTTTTAGGACACAGGTATGGGCTCTTTCATATATCATTTATGGCTCAACAATATAGCTGACTTTAAATAACAATTGATATGCTTTTCTAAAAATATGTTAGTTTATGCTAAATGAGCACATCTATAGAACTGTGATAATGCATCAATGAAGCATCTATTTTCTTGAATAATATATTTATAGTAAAATGTATTTTAAGCTAACTGATCATTTAATGACATTTTTAAAGACATTGACATAAGCATGTGATACCAGCATTTTCATTGAGACAGCTTTTGAAAACTCCTGCCTCCTAGCAACCAGCAGCATTTCCTCAATGTAGAAGTTTCCAAACTTTGCCCACATCTCTGATGAGTGCTATGATACAGGTAATCATGCGAGATCTTAAACTGTTGCCCTGGTAACCAATAAACACAACCAGTGAAACAGCTACATGTGGTCAGAGGAACACGCAAACGAAACCACTGCAATATTTTCTCTTCTTAAAATGCTTTAGAATTGTTAAAAATGTTACAATGATCAATGCTGCCAAACAACATGACAGAAATATGCAAAAACCACTGCCTTAAGATTCTGCATTGTACTTGGCAACTGAAAGGTAAAATTACAAACTGTGACTGGACTGTGTACTCTTGTCCTCCAAGTGAGAAGATTTTCACTGCTGTGTTTCTATAATTGACCCCAGCAACAAATGCACACAACAAACACACACAAAACATTTTATAGGCGTCTCAAGCCTTCTGCAGTTACACTTAGCTCCTCTCCCTGCCCTCCCATCCGCAGCAGAGCAGAGACTCTGCCTGCTCCCAGCTGTGAGCTGGAGGTTGCCATTCTGCAGCGTGTCTCACAGGGTTTCCTTGATGCCGCAATACCACAGCTGTGTAAATTGCTTGAAGTTTCCTTTGAATGTAAACGCTCAATGTAAGACTAGGTAATGGAAGCTAGTAGACCTGTAACTGTGAAGTGTTTGTAAGCATTTCCTCTATATTCATAAAACGGAGAGAGAGTACAAAAAAAATCTCCCTCTGCTGATACACCAGATGTTTAAAAGTGCATTCACAGAGATCAGGCAAAACTTCAATACAGGCAAATATTAATGTTCATGGCTGAACAACAAAAGATTCTTGTGTCCAAATGTCCAGTATAACCTACTAAATACCTAAGTGAGGATCAGGGAGAGTATACAGACATCTCAGCTGTCTAGAAGGGAAGCTCATGTTCTGGGTCAGAAATCACTGTGGCTGGGGAAGAATGTGAGGCATGTCATACCCTTGCAATGCAATCACTGAATTGAAAAAGTTCACTGAGAGTGTCTAGCATAAATTATTGTTTCCATAACCATTGGCCCAGTAGGTTTCTAATAAAACTGAAAACCTTTTGCAGTTTATCAAAATCAATCTGTACTGGATGTAATGTCTCCGGAGGGAATTTATCAGGCTTGGTTTCTGCTGAAGTGATGCTCAGTAAAGGTAGCTGTCAGCCACAGACGTGGCGTTTCTGGGAAGCCTGCTGGGTGGTGACAGTACGGCTAACGAAGCCTACGATTTACATTTGTAATGCCATGCATCTGCAAGACTAGAAATGAAACCCACATCAAACCAGGTTTCTTAGTCTCTCCCAATGAGTTTCTAAGAACTCTTTACAGGGGAAATTTATGTAGCTGAAATTATTCAGAAGAGTCATTAGACACAAATATTTTTAACCTTTCTCTTCTCTCCAGTTCAGGATTTTATTTTCAGGTTCTGGAACTATGCATATACTCTGTAGGGAATAAGGAATAAAGATACATTGCTTCTCTAATTAAATCTTTACTTCTCTGGTTTAAATAAATTCAAGTCTAAATAAATCTGGCCTGTTTGTTATGTTTGGCCTGCAGCAGTCACCCTGGCTGGATGAGACACGTATGTTTACATAATGTTATTGACTGTCTTGTTGCAGTTACACATTCCAGTGCTTGACCAAAAAGATAAAGGATAAAAAAAAAGGCGAGTAACAAAAAAAAAAAAAATTAAAAAAATAATCTCTCTATAAAACCTTTGCTGGACGGAACAAAACAAACTCTGAGCTCCATAAGGCCCACTGCAGCCAGCCAAAAGATTGCTGCTGCAAGGAAAGTGTTTTGAATCAGACCCTTGAAGGGTCACAGGAATGGGTGACAGCAGGCACGGAGCCAGGCGATGGTAAAGGGGGGATCAGTTCAAGCTGGTCTGGCGGGATGAGGTAATGGCGTGGGAGATCCCAGCTCGCTTGCAGGGGCAGGAAGAGACGGTGTGGTGCCTGCTGCTCTCTCAGGAGGAGGGGGAATGAGGGAAAGGAGAGAAAAATAGTGCAGACAGTGAACCTGGATGTGCCTCTTACCTTTCTGCTTAAGGCAGGAGTTTTCATCTCCAGCATCCCCATACAATTTGCACAGACTCTAGTGTGCAAACTGAGAAAGATTTGTAGCTGTATGGTGGTGTTGGTCATGCCTTTTGCTCACAAGGCTATCTAGTATCACCTAAAGCTTTTGTATGCTGCAGACTTGTCTGTTAAGGAGTTCAGCTACTGCCCGAACTTTGTTTTTTCATTCAGTCCTATGTGATGAGCTTAATCTTTGACTAAGACTGTAGTTAGCACAGGAAATGAGATCTCCTGTGCTAGCCACCATGTTGGCAGGATTTCAGTAGTAGGGTGTTTCCTCTAGAAAGAAAGAAAATCTTTAATGCTGCCACATCACAGCTGTAACTGTGGACTTGCTGAGCTACCTTGAAATTAGATAAACCACAATTGCACACAGCAAGTACCTTAAAAGCTGCCCAAGAAGCTGAGCAGTTGGTGCCTAGGCAGCACAGAGGTGTCTTCCACCCTGACTATGTTGCTGGCACTTTGCAAACGAGTTATTTTAAAGCTAATTTGAAGCTATTTAGTATCATTTACGAACTGCAGTTACACAAGTGATTGCACTCTAAATATTCTCTTTCTCACTTTGGATGTGTCTACAAATGTCTGTCAAGCATACCAATATACTAAAGCTGGGACGTAGCTCTTTTCTACCAAAACGTCTTGAAAAACTCTTGGAAAACAGTCTATAATAAAAAGCACAGGTTTGAAGAAATGAGGTTTTGTAAGGATGAACTGAAATGAAGGAAAAATTGAAAAGTAATTCTGCAAAAAAATCCCAGCTAAAATATAAAAGTGTCATTTTTGGCTGCTAGGTCTTTTGGAGTCCCTTCCCCCCATTTAAGTATTGCCTCAACAATATCTTTGGGTTTTCCTAAAGTTGAAAGAAACCTTTTTTCGAAAAAGGGCTAGGAATTTAAAATGTTATGTTTGCTGAGACCATCTGGAGACAGAAGCCCCAATAAGCCTAACCTAAATGGGTCAAGAAAGTCTAAAATAGTTCTTTCTGAACAAGAGAAAGCTTCTTGCACAAGACATCTGCCAGTATGGACTAGCAGTGTCAATACTCAGCTGTAGGGAGTTTGGCTGATTTAAGACTCCAGCAAACATGTTTCACATAATTCATAAGAGAAATACAATGGGAAATTGTTGGAATTGTCTGTCGGGAACCCTGCATGTGAGATGAATTCCCTGAGGATGACTTCATTTCAGTAACAGTGCCAAGTCAGATGTAGCACTCATCTGCTATGGTATAGGATGAACAGAATAACAGAATTAAACTCAAGTAATTAATTAACCTAAACTGTGAATAATTCCCCTTGTGTTGTTTGGACTTACATGGTAGACTTGGTAACTTCCATGTCATGGAGTTCATGGTAAATACCCAATCTATGGCAAATAAACAGCCATAAACATTGGCAGAAGTCTGAGTCAGCAAAACTAAAGCATCTACAAAGCTCCTAAATTGTTGTTATGCCCTTGCTCCTGTCATCCTACACAAGCTCTCTCATACCCAATGACCGTATGCAAGACCAAATTCTCAAGGAAAATTTCAGATAGATGGTGAATTTGTCTTTGTAATGGGAGGCAGGACACCTTTCCATCTGAAAAAAATATGGACTCTTCCAGATATATGCTCTCTTCCTTCTCCAGCCCTATGCACCATTCGCTTTACACGTATTTAAAAATTTTTCCACTCCATTCCCTGTAGCCCACAATGTTTTATGCACACTATCAGCTTAAATCTGGATCGTCTTCCCACCTCAATCCCAACTGAACAGAGTATACTTATGCTTGAAAATTAGGCATAGAGCTGGCATGTAAAAACCACTTGGCTTCTTAGAAACTCAGTCTTCTCAGCTCTGGGGTGTGTGCACCACCGCCTCTTCCCTTTGTAGGGAGCCAACTAATCCCAGAATGGCTAACACAATGTACGCTCAGTTTATGAGTCTCATTGGAACCAAGGGTTTGGCACAGGGACTTGGCCTGAGGAATCACTAAAAGCTTGGCCCTCGAGAAGCTAGTACTGTTCTGCTTGTCCTGGGCATCTCAAAGGAAGAATCGAACAATTGCTGCATGCAATTAACGAGTCCATTGCTGTGTCCTGCCTCTTCCTCAGAATGAACATCATCATTTCCTGGTATATCATGACAAGAAAACATTTTGCTATTTATGCTTTGTGAAAGTGATGGAACTGGGGGAGAGAGAAGAATAAAATGACTCCTCAGATTTAATTGTTTCTTGGCGAGAGGAGCTCTTTAAGCAGTTTGCTTTGAAAAAGCTTGGCCAAAAAGAAGTAGTAAATGTCTAACTGACAGGGTTCATTAATGGCATGCTAGAATTACTTCTTTTTAGCTTTTTCCAAAAGAAAGAATGGGTGGATGGATGACTCATCTTTGAAAAGGTTTGCAATCTCAAAATTTAAAACAGCAATCCCAAACATTAATATTTATGGTTTCCCATTGTAATGTGACAAATGAATGTTCATCCACACTGTTGACTTCTACCTGTGCCAACAGCTTACTGCAGGGATTGCAGCTGGGCACTGTTCTTGATAGCAAGGTCAAGATAGCGAAGTCAGCAATGTGGTTAAGGACAGAAAGAAGCCCTGCACATTATACAACATTTTACAAAGATCTTACTGAAAGCTTAAACTGACTATAAATTAAAATCCTTTATTTGATATTTAAGTTAAAAGGTCTTTATGAAGTGCCTATCATGGTCCTTGAATAGTTCCTTGAAAAGGAATACCTGTATCGTCATCAAAACGCATTCTAAAATTGTTTGCATTGATACTGAAAGAAAAAAACGTATTCCAGAAAAATCATCTTCATGCAAGTGTTTGCAATGGCCATTTATTCCATTAGTGAGACCCACTCAACACCAAATCCACAGTCAAAATTAAGTCTACATGAACAAGTTCCAACATGAAGTATCAGGGGGAGAAGTCAACAGTGCTGAAAATTTCTCCCCATTCCTCCCTCAGTTCATTTGTGATGAGCTAGGGAAGCTTTGCACCATAGGAAAATATTTAGTAGACGTTAGTACCACCAAATCAAAGAATAGGAGACTAAAAGACAGTAAGCACAAGGTGGGGCTGACAGAATGGACCACCAGCAAAACATCGCTTTTCTTGTAGCTACAGTAATCTGTAGCTCCTCTAGTTTTACATCAGTCCTCAAGAGTGAACCATGAAGTAAAAACAATAATCTCAGACTTTCCTGTACCTTGTCCTGGATATCTTCATGTTTCTTCAAGTTCTCGATGTGTAAAGAGAAATTAATTTTGCTTTTTTGTGCTCCTGTATGTTACCTGTATAAGGATTCAACACACATCCAAGTATTTATTGATTTTTATTTTTTTTTCAGTTTAGGAATAATCCGCTTTAGCTAAAAAAACACATCAAACCATGCCAAACCACTTGTCAGTTTGGAAAACCTTGTCCTTTATGTCCCAGTCATTGCTAGATCTATTGCTGACATTCATCAGTCAGTGCAATTGCTACTAAGTGAGGTGAGACAGATGGAGTAGACAAGTTCTCATCCTTTTTTCTTTGTTTAAGGGATGGATTAAATAAATTGCTATACCTATCATAGATCTGAAATAATTCTCTTTGTCTTCTCTCTGTTGCTAGAACTGTGCATGGTGTTTGAGACAAACAAGGGACTCGAGGCAGAGGATTGTACTGGCTTTGAAAATGACTACCTGATTTGATACAGAAATGTCCTATTTTGATACAGAAAACGTCCTATTCTGACAATTAGAAACCATAGTAGAGGGGAACTTTACACACAACAGTATTAATTTTTGGAAACGTAAGTCATGCAACTGGGTGGCGTGAGTCATGTTCAGAACACTTCCCTAGTGATGAAACCCCTGCCAGTTTCATATAGTTCATTTTACATTAAAATATAATATTGCAGAGAGACTTGGCTGGTTTTGAGTATAGAACCTAGTAATTTCCTTGAAAAAATCAGTAGCTAGCCACACCAGTTCGCAACACTGGCAGTGACCGTAGGCAACATCATTTTAAAAAAAAAATTCATGAAAGAATTTGACAATTTCTTTCTTAAGACCATAATTAGTCCCATTGCTTTCAAGGGGAGAATTCTATACCTGGACATTTAGGTGTTCTGCAGCCCAGCCATGTCCAAAACCCCCAACCAGCTTCTCCCAGGCAGCGTGCAGGGAGATGTGTTCTCTGGGCTCTGAAAAATCAGCTCTTCCCTGGATGCACCAGCCTTTCCTGGGGCCTCCTCGTTACACAGCTCCCAGCTAAAGGGAGGGACCAGCCCCCGCTGAAGATTTACAGCCAAAATCCATTTATTTTGGAAACCAGAACCTTTATGTTTTCAAAACCGTAGTACTCAGTTTTTTCAGACCAGGGCTGAAGGAGGAAGTGCTCTTTCGGACTAAAAGCTACAGCACTCACTCAAGCGATAAGCCGCAGCGCTTGCTGTGGCTGAGCATTACGGAGACTCGCTGTTCAGTTTGCTGTAGGACATTAAGAGCCTTTCATATCCTCCTGTTTAAGCATGTCCCTTTTCCCTGGAGTTCGTTCAATATTCATGGAGCAGGGGAAGTGTGAAGGGAATGCCTCTACGGCCCCATGCACGCCAGGGCTTAAGGTCGCTGTATGGTACTGACAACAAAAGTGACTGCATTTGCATAGCAGCGTGTTTTTCCTCAGTATTTAATATTCATGGGTCATTTTATGCCTCCTGGAAGCAGAAACTTTACTAACAGTGCACAAATCTGATTAATGAAAGCATTCACATCTGTTCAGTTAAGGTCTATAGTAACTGGAAAACACATTCAATATTTGGGCTAAATTTCTCTAGTTTCTTATTGTTTAAATGAAATGGCAAATTGAAAAACGTGAATGCCATTCTTTTCAGTGATGTTTTCAGGCCAACAGATATTTGTGCAAGAAAATCAGAGAAATTCTGACTGTTATGAGGACTTTTTCATTCTTAATGCAACAGATTTTCAGTGTGAAGCCATTCAGGCATCTGTACCCTCTCCCTGTCCCCAACCGTTTTCCCTGTTAATGAAAGTTACACAACAATCCAATATTTTTTGCTACACTTCTAGGGCTTGATTATGTATTTCATTCCTAACAGTGAATCAATACATTGGTTCTCTGGCAAAAAGCCAAAAAAAGGGCCAAAATAAATTTTGCAGTGTGAACCAAAAGGCTCACGATAAAAAATACCCCATTTCTTTTTTTAAGAGTGCCATTGGATTGCCTCTGATCTACCTCTGTAGAGGTCAGTGGCATAGCAGCTGGAATTGCAAAGGAAGGCATCGCAATAAGCAACATGGATGACAACTAATAGAGCAGTTTATGAATAATCCCCAACGTGGTGATTAGTGATGCTATCAGCTGTCTGTCCTTCATGTAAGTGGTCAAGATCCTGACTAGCCATGGTCTCCGAGAGTCCCCCGGCACTTCCCTTAAAATTAAGCCGATTACTGTGGTTTCATTTCGATTCAAAGTACACTCTCCATGATTCTTTTGGCTATGCTGAGATAGAGTCTTTCCTGATGAGTACTGTGGAGATCTTTTCACGTTTTAAGAGATCAGTGCTTGCTCTCCTTTGGGGTTTGGGATGCAAATTTACGTTAAATTTATTATAGCCTTGTAAGAAAGTTCGAGCTTCCTCCATTTATGCCCAGCAAAAGGCGCTTAAAGCTTTGTTGTAGTCCCGACAACTGACAGTATCCAAACATTTCTAGGAAAATTTCATGGTGAGAAACAGCAATGAGGCAGGTGGCCAAGAGTACATATGGCAACAGTGACATAAACATATGGAAATCATACTGGAAACATGGCAGTGGAGGGGGTCACGTTTATTTACTAAAACAAAGACCTCCTTAGATTTTAGGGGCAAAGAAGTTTCTGAATGGAGGATGACTGTGGCATGTGTGTGCCATTAAAGATTTTGTGAAGCATAAATAAGTTGTGCTCCGTTAGGAAAAACAGATTGGTCACAGCGCACCTTTAAAAAAAACAACAACCTGCTAAAACTATCAGTACTTCTGAGTAAAGTATCTTTAATCTGGGAGGCTGGTGGTTAAGTGCTGGTTTACTTTTTTTGCCTGCTCGTACAAGGAGTGTGCACTTTTGTGCCAGGGCTCACAAAGGCTTACAGCTCAAACTTGACGGCTTAAATAAAGAGCTGTGAGAGGGCCCGGCAGCACAACAGCGTCCAGGCTGGGCTGCGGGTCCCCTTAGCCTCAGGAATGCCGTGTGACCTCTGCCTCCTATTCAGCGGGAGAATGGAACGAGCTGTAGCCCAGGACTCACGCTGCAAGCCCTTCAGTAGCTCAACCTTGTCAGGTCCATTTGCTTGACTAAGTTTCAGCGAATAAAGAAAATGAAAATCTTAAGGACCTACATTTAGATACAAGCTGCATTCCTGCACTTCTGGTTGCCATCAGAATGAAACTAAAGCACAGTTTCCTTTACCAAAAAAACCCCACAAATCCTTAAAATATATGGGCTCTAGTCTTCCTCACAAGGTACAATACCTGAAGTATAATAGCTGACTTCACTGCGAATTGGGGGTGTGAAAATTACCTTTCTCTCTGCCTGCTGTTCATGTTCGGCATTATCAGAACTTCCAGTGAAGATGTTTGCTTCTGCAGGACTGCAAGTTAAAAAAGGATTAAAAATCAACGGTGGTTTTGCACCCCATAAATGCTGAAGTGATAAATTACAGATAATACCTCTACATTGTATCAGTCACTTCCCATAGCCATGAGGAAAGAGATGTGCCTTTCCTGACGTGGCAGTGCAGGATTAGAGAATATGCTTCATGCTTTGGCCACTCAAGTTTTAAATTATCTAAATGACAGGGATCCTGTCATCTCCCTTAAACGACTTCTGCATTCATACTGAAAACAAGCTGCTGCTACTCAGTCTAAGTTTTTATCTATTAAATTTTATGCTATTGCCCTGTACTACCTACATCATTCTTCTCAATCGCTGGTAGCACATTTTGATGGCAAAATTGCTCTTGAAACACTGGGATTTTTGTCTGGCCTTTGAAGCTACATACAAAGGATATCTGTGGGCCATGTCTAATGAATAATTACCATCTTACCAGGTGCTTTCCTAAGACTCTTACTAAACTTAGTGCCTTACTAAACTTAATAGCAAAAGACTGTTGGGTACAACAGTGTAGAAACAAATCTTCATTAAAATCAAGCCTGCCACTATCCTAGGTATTAGAAGGATTGCATCCAGGAGCCAGATCCTGATTGCAGCTGTTTCAATAATGTAGTGTCCACACTTTAAGAATAGTTACTGCTGCGATCGTTGTTACAATAATGACAGAATTAAGCCTTACTCGTGTAAATGCTCACCCACCTACAGGGACAACACATTTAGCCTGTAAACGTCCTGTCTTCGGAACAGAAGTAGGATCTGCGATTGCTGTCAGCTGAAGAAGACGCAGATGTTATTATTTTTCTGCCTGTTTATTTTGGACACTTGGCAGCCCTTTGTGAATAGTCAGCATCACTCTTCCCTGATCTTACTCTCTTTCAGAAAGCTAAAAAAGAAAAGAAACAGGTTCTCAAGAAGATCTCTACCTATAAAGGGTTTTTTAATGTATGCATCCTGGGTTGTGTGGAGTATTTTGCTGTCGAAACAACATTAAACCTGCCAACCCTCCCTTGCAGCCAGGGCGCTAACTCTCGGGGGGAGGGGGCATAGCGAGAGACAGGGCAACGCTCAGCGGCCACCCCTGCCGAGCCGCGGATGTCGCCGCTGTCACCCCCCCCGGGCACCCCGCTCCCCGCCCTGCCGGAGTTCCCCCCGCGCCCCACCCGCGGGCCACTTCCCCCGCCTCGGCGGCTGCGCTCCCGCAGCCCCGGGGGGAAATCTGCCGGCTCCCGGGGTGAGCCGGGCCGAGCGGGGAAGGTCGGGGCGCTGCCCCCCTCTCCCCCTCTCCTCTCCCCGCCCGCCTTTGTGTCCGCTGCCGCGGCGGCGGCCGGCAGCCCCCTCCCCGCGGGGCCGGGCGGGGAGGCCATTGGCGAGGGGCGGCGGGCGGGGCGGGGCGGGCCCGCCGGCGCCCCATAAGAAGGAGCCCGGTGCGGGGCCACCGCCCTTCTTCGCCCGCCGCGCATTCCGGCCGCCCCGCTCCTTTTCTCTCCTCTCCCGGATTACAAAGCCCGCAAAGCCGCCATGAGCATCAGCACCAAGAACTCCTCGTACCGCCGCATGTTCGGCGGGGGCAGCCGCCCCAGCACCGGCACCCGCTACATCACCTCCAGCAGCCGGTACTCGCTGGGCAGCTCCCTGCGGCCCAGCACCGCCCGGTACGTGTCCGCCTCGCCCGGCGGCATGTACGCCACCAAGACGACGTCGGTGCGGCTGCGGAGCAGCATGCCGCCCATGCGGCTCCACGACTCCGTGGACTTCTCCCTGGCCGACGCCATCAACACGGAGTTCAAGGCGAACCGCACCAACGAGAAGGTGGAGCTGCAGGAGCTCAACGACCGCTTCGCCAACTACATCGACAAGGTGCGGTTCCTGGAGCAGCAGAACAAGATCCTGCTGGCCGAGCTGGAACAGCTCAAGGGCAAGGGCACGTCCCGCCTGGGCGACCTCTACGAGGAGGAGATGCGGGAGCTGCGCCGGCAGGTGGACCAGCTCACCAACGACAAGGCACGCGTGGAAGTGGAGCGGGACAACCTCGCCGACGACATCATGCGTCTGAGGGAGAAGTGAGTGTGTGCCGGGGAGGGCGGGTTGGGGCTGCCGGCGCCTTGCGTTACCCACCCCCCGCACCGCCCGCCGGCGCGGAGGCAGCCCCTGAGCATCCCCAGCTGGGCTGAGGACGGCGGGAGCCTCGGGGGGAGGATTTGGGGGGACCCCCCCGCTCCTTCCTCACCGCTGTCTCACCCATTCCAGGTTGCAAGAGGAGATGCTGCAGCGGGAGGAGGCCGAGAACACCCTGCAGTCCTTCAGACAGGTTTGTGGGGGCTGGAGAGAGAGGAGGGCCCGAGGAGGAGGAGGAGGTGGTGGTGGTGCCTGAGACGGGAGGGTGGGATCGCAGGAGTTTGCTTTCCCCGCACAAAGGAATTCTATCAGCTCTCACGCAACCCCTCCTTGTTTTCTTTAGGGGGATGCTGCGGTCTGAGGGGTGCGGGGGGGAAACTATTGTCTTGGTTTATCCAAGTCTAGCCTGTTTTACAAAAAGCGCTCCGATGTGGAATCGCTTTCCGATCCAATAAAAGTGAAAGGGGGCCATCTGCTCGCTTGGCTGAAGGGTATTAATGGTTTCTATGGGATTCACCGTGGAATGCAGATAGAGGCATTATGGCAAGTGTGGTGGCAGCAGATTGAAATAATAGATCCCTTTGTGTTGGAGGGGAGGGTGCAGTGGGCTGCATTCTTATGAAATGTGTAATGGTGTGGGCATATTTCTAGCAAAAAGTGTCTATCATGTATATGGTCCCGTTCTTATAGAAAACAGAGCTCCTTTTTAATGAATCACTTTGGTCAGTGCATTACTGGATAAGAGTTTCAAATTTAACATTTTTCATATGGGTGTTGGCTGCTCACAAGATTTGGACAACTTGTTCCTTGCGGCGAGCTCACAGCAGTCATGTCTGTCTCCTCTGGATGTCCGTTAAGAACACAGAATTTAATCCCTTGTAAACAAAAATGTTAACATAGGAAACAAGTTGCTTTAGAGTTTAGTCTCTGTAGGAAGCTACTATGTTATCCAGATAAACTAAAACTTATGTGACAGCCAGAACCGACTGTGCAAACAGTGTTCAGAAAGTGTTAAGCTCAGGTTTTCACTTCTGCAAAACCAGCTTTCAACTAGGATTAAGCCTTGTTTGGACTAGGAGATGTTTAGGAATGTGCCTTCTCATAACAAGGTCCCTTCTCTAAAACCACCGGTGTGAACCGGCATTCCTCCTGTCTGGAAGTGACTGCCCTTATCTCCAGACAGCTGGGCACAGGCTGACTTTGTCCCAAAGCTCTTCATAGACGTTATTAGATGTCACCATTCAGGAAATCATCACTTGATTATCAGCATTTCCCTGGGCAAGGCTTTTGACCATTGCATATTTATAGTCTCTGAAGGAGAGCAGGTGTCTTCAGGAGATAACGTGTGGAAACTGAGACACCTACACCCATTCGGAGTCTGGGAATTCAGAGTCACTGCTGGCATTCTGGGGACAGAAGTTTGAAACAGAACAGTTTGAGACTGCCTTAACTTCAGCTTCTGTTTTTTTGAGTGCTAAGCCAATTCAACGTAGTGTGAAGTTCTGTGCAGAAGCAATTTAAGTTTTAGAGAACTTAAGCTATTCTGATTCATTGCTGAATTCAGTTGAAGGATCCTTTGACTTAAGGCTGGCTTAAATGATCTTTCATACTTAATTGGTGCACTTCAAGGCATGTATGTCTACCTCTGTTTCAAGCCAGTTTAGCTTCGTGAAGGCTTAAGGCTTTTAAGTGAACTTGGCTTTGTGCGCATCCTACATTAATTATGCAGCTCTTCCCTGCACTGGGGTAAGGCGTTGTTCAGGAGCTCAGCCACGAGCAGATCTCTGTGTGTGCAGTGTGGTTAAACTGGATCCGTTTAACCTCTTAAGGCGCAGCTTATGTGTAAGAACTGAAAATCGTTCTGTGGAAACACTACACTAAAGCCACTCCTGACATAAGTCGTGCGTGCGAGTGTGTTTTATTTGAACAACAGTAATATCTAATTTTTCCTTACTGTGAAAGAGTAGGGTTAACACACAGGTTTTGAAAACTAAATCTGTTCCAGTGTAAGTATTGTTCTCCTGCAAATGAAATTAAATTCATAGAACACTGAAGTTGAAACATCCTGTTGTGCTTTGCATTGTAAAAAATGCACAGCTTTTCATTAAACCATTATATTCTTGCACTGGAAAGTGGTATACATGGTTTCGGAATACTTCTCTCTTCTGACGTAGCATCAGATTTACTTTTTACTTGATGGAACAGTTGTATACTTCAGTATTTAAAAGAAAACTAACAAATATTTGAATGTAAACTTTATATTTTCAGAGGCTGCCTGCTTTAGAGACTGTTTAACTCGGGTGTACTGAATTTTAATCTCCTGAACAAAACCACATGATTTTACTCATATGCTGAGGGGTGTACTACATAAAATAAACCTAGAGGTACAGCGAATTCTTTCCTTGGGGACAAAACAAGCATCATTATTAGTGAGAAGGTTATTTACTGCAGCTTTGCCAGCTACTCTGGCAGCAAGGAATGGATCCTGAACATACGACAAGACTAACAGGTCAACTCCTGGCTAACATGAGGCTTGCCTGAAGTAACTATGGATACTCAGCCCTGCAAACTGTGGCTGGCATTAAACAGTCTCCTAGGATAAAATCAATATGTTGTCCAATTGCACGTATATATGCCTTACACTTCGCTCAGGCTGCACATAGCTTGTTCACTTAGGTGGCTCTCTATGCATCTAGGAAATGCAGATACTCTGATTCATCACTCGCTAACTACTAAGTCCAAACTCCCTAAAGTAAAATACATACCATATATTCAAAGTGTCTTCAATTTAAGATGCTTTCAATTTATTAAAAGCTACTAAAAATCCAGTAGCTGTGCAGTTGTCCTGAAAAAAGTAATAGTCTTCAAGATGCAGATTTCTGTAAAATCTGCTGGAAACTCTGTGGATGTCTGTCTAATTGTGTAAACATTTTAGGTCATAGCTATGTAATTTCCTGACAGAATGGTCTTCAGTTTTTTTTGGTAGGAGAACAAATGAATTAAGGAATTATTTTTCTGAATTGAAAAACAAAGCCGATATGAACTGTGGGTGTAAAACTGGAGTTGATAGGGAAGTTATGGAACAACGCATCAAAGGGGTGTTTTGCTGGACAAATCAAACAGAAGAATTCTTCTGGAGCAAGAGCCTTCCCCCAGAGTGGGAGTGACCCAAGGAATGGCTTTCTAGGAGTCTAAAGAAAACACTCCCTATTTCAAAGGTGCTGTAACAGTGAGAACTGCTGATTAGGAATGCTTACACTTTGGGCAAATCCAAAATAGCTTTAGAGTAAGCTGTGAAAACCTGCTGCATTAATACCATGTGAACATAAGAATGCAGCTGCGTATGTAAGCGGTATGGAAGTCTGAATTGACTTACTTGCACATTTAAAATGTAGGAAGTTACCAATCAATGTTTAGTCTTAAGTTGTGTTTTTGAACTAATTCAAGCTGCCCCAATGTAACACTCATGGCATATTTTCTGTTGTGCCGTAAATGAATTTTTGCTGTTGATTAAGACTATCTCTGTCCAGCAAAAGGTGGAGTCCTTGCCAGCTAATGTGAGGGTGTAGGCAGTGGTGACTAACTCGATTTGTGTTTATGTTCATACCTTCTTTTTCTCAAGGGAGATCTCTCGAACCACTTGGAGAAGTAAATGTTTGCAGTTCTTCTATGTACCTCACAAGCTTTACAAGTATGCTTTCAAGCTGTGGTCTGTGGAATCAAATGGCTCTGGGGTTGATCAAGGAGTCCATAAGAAATAAATAAGAAATTAAGCCCACTGATAGGCACGTAGGCTCATGGGTTGCACTTCTTAAGCCCCACTGGAAAAAAATGGAAGTCTGCAAATTGTAAGACTAACTCTTTTTCAGTGTAGTCAAGCTAAAAGAGCTTATTGCTGGCTTGTGACACAAGTATCTGCTTAATCTTCAAGCAGGATTTACACCCACCACGATCTGTGTGCTCTTCATCATGCTTAACAATACACTGGCAAAGCTGAAGTAATCTACATATGCTATATAGTTCCCAAAATCACAATAAAGGTGTATATAGTGGTCTCCGAGGCTAGGGTAGGAGGTGACAAAAACATAGAGGTTTTTACCAGGTCCCGGTTTCATATTGTCTTGCTAAGAAGCTCAGATGTGGCATCGGTCTGTACGCTACTGAACTTGCTGTAAAATTCTTCTCTCTTCTCTTGTAAGATTGCTAATCATTCTTCTCTCTGGTCAGGATGTTGACAATGCCTCTCTGGCACGTCTTGATCTTGAGCGCAAAGTTGAGTCCCTGCAAGAGGAGATTGTCTTCTTGAAGAAGCTTCATGATGAGGTAAGCTAAATGACAGAGTCTCTGATTAGATGCTGACAGCCTGGTGAGCATGTAAGCTCTTTGCTGGTTCTGGCCCAGGGTCCCCACCTGTGTATGTCCTCTGTGTTGTTGGGCAATAACACTGACTGTCTGCTCCTCTCTTAGGAAATCCGGGAACTTCAGGCCCAACTCCAGGAACAGCACATCCAAATTGATATGGATGTTTCTAAGCCTGATCTTACTGCTGCCCTGCGTGACGTTCGCCAACAGTATGAAAGCGTTGCTGCTAAGAATCTTCAGGAAGCTGAAGAGTGGTACAAGTCCAAAGTAAGTGGAATCTGTTCAGGTGCATCAGGCACTCAGATGAACTGCACATAACAGCTTTGCTGTAGCACTTGGTGTTCCCTCTGTCTCTCTACTGGACGTGAACACAGCGATGGCACAGGGCCTTCTTTGAAATCCTAGTCTGGGAAGAGTATAGCTGAAAACATTACTTTGTGCTGTAAGCGTAGCATCAAAGTAATGGGTTCATATTTGGAGTCTTTCCCATGCTTGTAGCTGGAAGCAAATGTCGGATGAAATACTGGAGGAAGGAGTGAATTAATGGGTGAAAAAATCATGAAAAGATGGAAAATATACAGGGTGGGGGAAACAAATACGAAAGGTTTAACTATGAATTCCAATTTAACAATTAAAAATAGAAAGGCATTTTAAGAATAATACTAATATTTGTTTCAGGTGTTAGGGCTTGTAATGGCTTCAATTGCCCTTGAATGCTCTGTCCAAAAAAAGTCTGTTATACCATTTCTGTTGAAGTGTTACGCTAACCAAACTGGGGATTTCCACAGTTTGCAGATCTCTCCGAAGCTGCTAATAGGAACAACGATGCCCTGCGCCAGGCCAAACAAGAAGCTAATGAATACCGCAGACAGATTCAGTCTCTCACCTGCGAAGTTGATGCCCTCAAGGGAAGCGTAAGTAGAAGACAGCGGTTGGGACATTCTTCCCTTTGCAGCTTTAAGCACTGCACTGCAGTTTGTTTGGTGACATAGATGTGAATGCAGCTGATCTCCCATGCAATACAGTAGCATATTAGTGCTTCTTGAAAAGGATGCTACGGGCCCACTTTGCCTGCATGAACTACAGTGCACTGGTTAATTGATGTACTTAAGGTGTTGTTTAAGGTATCAACAATGAGTTCATTCCCTTGTTCACTGTTTATGTAACACTTCCTGGAGGTGTTTATGGCTTGTCTGTCAGGTACAGCTGAAGCTATACAAAAAGCTGGAGGAGCAGTGGAAAGGAGGTGCAAGTCTTGCTGGTGCTAGAACCTGACTACCTTAAAGGCTGGCTTGAAATGGATTTAACATAGTAAAACACCTGCAAGTCCTCTCTCTGAGGACTGCCTGCATGCTGACTTGTACTGCATGTGTCGGATTTATTGTAAGGGATTGCTTTGCCACCTGGTAGAACAAATAAGTAGCACACCTCAGATCAAGTAGTGGAATAACCCACCTTTACTTTGCAAGGGGGAAGATAAGGAGATGACAAATTTGGGGCATCATGCCAGGTTGCTTTGGGAAAGGATGCTAAAGTAACTTCCCTTTTTAAAAATGTTTAAGGGTCTTGAGGGTGGGAAAGAGTGGCTGAACTGCAGTGGTGCTTGACTTCATTATTCTCTTCCAGAATGAATCCCTGGAGCGCCAAATGCGTGAAATGGAGGAGAATTTTGCTCTTGAAGCTGCTAACTACCAAGACACTATTGGCCGTCTGCAGGATGAGATTCAGAACATGAAGGAAGAAATGGCTCGCCATCTCCGCGAGTACCAGGACCTGCTGAATGTAAAGATGGCTCTTGATATTGAGATTGCCACCTACAGAAAACTGCTGGAGGGTGAAGAGAGCAGGTAAAAGTCACATAGAGACACATTTCAACAGCAATTACAAGAAGACACTCTTTACCCATGTCTGACTTTATCTGTTTCTTTTTTTCCTTCAGGATTAACATGCCTATTCCAACCTTTGCTTCTTTGAACCTGAGAGGTAAGCTGTTTCTGCTACTCCAGTTTAGACACCTGTTCGATCATTAGCAAAAGGGTCCTGTATAGTTCCTTTTACTCTAGTATTTGAACGTGGATAAGTGCAGTTGTGTGTGAATGTTTTTCTTAACTGTAACTAGAATATTTGCAATTACTTAACCTTGGCTGGGACGAGCTACTTTGTTCCTGGGCACAGATATTTTTATATATCAGTACATAGCGGGTGATTGGTTTAGATGCCTGCTGAAGATGCTTTAAGGGGAACAGGGAGAAAATAGAGAAAAATAGCTTATCTTTCAGAGTAGGAGACTTCTTCATATACTAAATAGGGATGCTAAAAGTAGACACTAAAATCTGTTACACCTTCTTTGAGGAGGTGTTTCATCTAACCTATTGGTAACAATACATTTTCTTCTGCAGAAACCAACATTGAGTCTCAGCCAATGGTTGACACTCACTCAAAGAGGACACTTCTAATTAAGACTGTTGAAACTAGAGATGGACAGGTTGGTGGTAATTTTGATTTTATTTCTGTCACAGCTGGTTACCTTAAAATACTCTTGAATTTGTCTACTAGTCAGTGGAGTCTGTATATGGTAGTAAGCATTGAGTAGAACAGCATCTGGCAGTTCAAGCTGCGTGTCTGAACATACAGATGTAGCAAACAGGCTTCTGAGGAAACGATCATAAAATTCATCTGATAGTAAATCGTTAAGTGTCTGACAGTTACCTGTGTCGTGAGTATTTAAGTTCAGCTGAGTTAGAAAGTTCTCAAAAGATTCCTCACATCATCCGAGGGAAAAACAGTAGTAAACAGAGGTACTTGTTTGGGACAAGATACTGTTTTCAGACTGAGTCGATAAAGCTTAAATGGTTTGTGCACACCATTTACCAACTAGACCTTCTCACTTGTAAGTGAAAGTTAATGCCCATTTGTTCACATATCCATGGTACTGGATGTTCCAATTCTAACTCTAAAAAACCCAACAATCTTACTGCTAAAACTTAATGCAAGTGTCTCTGGTTTTCAACAGGTTATTAATGAAACTTCCCAGCATCACGATGACTTGGAGTAAAGCTGAAGTGAAGATGCATACTTATTAATGCAGGAGAAATTCTTACCAGCAAGATTTAAACAGTCCATGTCTTAAAGGAAGAAACAGCTTTCAAGTGCCTTTCTGCAGTTTTTCCATGAGCGCAAGATTATTATGCTAGGAAATAGGTCTTAGATCTTGCAAACTGACTCTCCCTGAAGGATTAGAGTTTACAATGGAGTCTAGTTTACAAATAGCAGTATCTTGTGCTGCAATACTGTTTTTAAGTATCTGAATTCAATAAAACTGCTTTTTCCAGCACAGTATGAGCAACCTGTCGCTACTTCAATAAATCTTTGGAAAATGGCTCTTGATGTGTTCTAATTTGTTAACTTCATAACTTTCTGAAGCCATAACAACATGATGCTGGAATTACTATACGGTTGACATCTCCAGTACTGGTTGTGTGGAATGCTGTTTTTTTCAGTTTAACTAGATAAACTGTGTTACTCATTTACTGCTTAGGTTTTGGAATCAACTAAAATGGACTATAACTGGCAGATGCATAATGTATTATGATATTTCTTATCACTTGAATAAAATATGATACTTCAAGCTAATAAAAATTAATCTTGCTTCCATATACTAGTTAACCTAGTTACTAAGAGCTAAAAATGCCCAAAATACTTTAAAACTTGGCTCTATAAAACGTAGTAGTTAAGTAGCTGTGCAATAGTTCACGCAAGCCCTTATCTGAGAGAGCACCTTTGCGAAGCTAACAGCTGACTTCATGCATTGAGTTCATTTTCCAGGAAAGACTAGTTCCCAAAGGCTTGTCTGTATTACAGAAGCTAAATGAAGGCTTCAGAGGGAGTGGGGGTTAGGAGAGGTATTTAAAGGCAATGCATAGAAAGAGTAATTTGTCTTAGTGCTGACTTGATTCTAGTATTCAAACCCTTTTAGAAAAGGAGAGCCACCATGCTCAGTGTTCTCTGCTGAACATGCAGCAGAATGGGGAACAGAAAACTCCCATCTGGCCTGCCATGGTCTCCTGGGAGGCAGATGTGAAAGGTTGACGTCCTCTGTGAGCACTTAGAAGCTTTCTTTGCTTCTGCAGAGCAAGATGCTTCTCCAATTAAAACACAGTGAAAACCTCAGCACAGCTCTTGCCCCACAAAAGTAGCTACTGTGTTCTGCATCACTCCTCCTGTAAAGCCTGCCTCCCGTAAGCTTTCACTCAGGTACAATTCTTGTGGCATGAGTAAATGCAGACTGGAGTTGTTCAGGAAGTATGAACTGCATTCAGTGCTCATTCGGGGTAACGGTAGTAGTTCCATGTTGTACAGACACTCTCACAAGCACTTGGGAACTGATCTGTAAGGAAAATCTTACTGGTTTTCTTATAGGTAACTTATTGTTATCCCCATCTGATAGGGATGAAAAAAATTTACTTTTTTCATCCTTATATCAGTTCCTTTTGCTCCAGTGCCTGACTAACCAGGTGCAGTGCAGGCACGGGAGTAAGGGGGCAGTAGGAGTCCACTTTTCCATCCCAGTCGCCTGCAGCACCAGGTTAGGAGCTCTGCAGCCAGGATGCTGAAGAGGGAGGTTGGCAGTGCCTGGGGTGAGCTGGGGCCCTCTATGGCTCAGACACACAGGTGTCCCACAACCTGGAGGTAGGGGCCGAGCCGTGATTGCAGGTTGCATCTTTGAACCTCCCAGCGAGAAGCACTGAAGCTGTTCTTCACAGCACAAAAGCACCTAATTTTTCAAACTAGGCATGGCGGTGCTGTTCCTACCCTGCTTTCACAGCGGACTTCAGCCTCTCACTTCCACCTCCCGACAGGCTAGGGGGTGTTTTCTCTTCCCCATTTTACTACACGTGGGCTGATGTTCAGCAAAACACACAAATCCATTAGTCTGGGATATGGGCCTGTCCAGCTTGGTGCTTTAGGTGCCCACCTGAGAGAAAAGTTCTGCAGCTGGTCGTGTGTTTACTTTGGTGACCCTTCCATGCAAAAGGGACAGAAGTGACTGAGGAGAGTGCCTGGACCCAAGCCTCAGCCATTGCTTGCTGCAAAGCAGAACAGATACAACCTGGTCTACGGTGTGGTGAGTAGGTTACCTTCATTAGAAAGTGAAAGAGTGAACCCAGCCTCTCATGCTGCAGAGGTGATAGACACCAGGTTTTCTACTACCTATCAACTTCCAGAATGATAAAAAAAGCACAACTGAACTTGCATGGGAGATGCTTTGTGTCATCATGACAGCTGGGGGTGTGTGCAATTGCTAATTTTGAACACTTAAAAGGCACAGGTGTCTACAACCATTCAGGATAAGAGTGGGATGAGGTCCTGATGTCCTGCCTATTGCAAACTTCTGAAGTCTGTTTCTGGATCTGGGCACTGAAAAGGTTGGGCCAATGCTTAACATCGTTTCTAGCAGCTGAAGCAGTGCGGGAGCCCCAGCCGGCGGCACCCAGCAGCTCGCTGGCAGGGAGAGGCAGCTCCGCCGGGGGACGGTGGGGACCATCGGTGGCCCTGGGCAGAGACCCATGGCACAGCCTGCTTTCTGAAATGCACGTTGACCGCTGGAGGTTACCTGAATTGTGATAGTCTTCCAGATGTCACTTCTCCCTTTGCTGCCAGCTACCTGGCTCGCTGCTCTCTGTCGCCTTTGATTGCTTCACCCGGGAGATGAAAGAAGTGACTGCATCCAGCACTGACGGTGCAGCAAAGGAGTTATTCCTGGCTCCTTTGTGTTCAGGGTTACTCAGAGCACAGAAAAGAGTGTTCAATCCTGGGAATAAATAGAAAAATAGATAAAAATAAATAAAAATAAAACCTAGTTGCCAGGGGGATAGGAAGACTGCAGGAAACCTCCAAAGCCTGCGCTCTGTAGGAGTGCAAGAATACCCTCATGGTGGAAAGGAGAGCGGATGGTGACTGTGTAAACTTCTCAATGTTTGATTTCGGCGCTCCAGGCTTATGCTCGTATATAATTGCTGAAAGCTGCTCAGTGCTGAGCCAGCAGCTGGCCTCAGAACTGTGTTTCACACCCCAATAACTGCAGGGGCAGCCGTACCGAGCAGGGCAGCCCCCATCAGTGGCCGGGCACTTTTCCTGCCCTTCAGCGAGCACCATGAAACCGCTCCCATGAGCTGAGCAGCAGCACTCAAAGGCCGCGTTTCCTCACTTGCCGAGTGACTGGTGCCCATGGCAGTCACCAGGTCCTTGTACAGTGTGTAGCAGAGGCTACTGCTGCAGGCAACGCTGCTTATTTATTGGTAAATGTTGATTTCTAACAAGCCCTTCTGACAGCGGGTCCATTCCAGGTAACCCAAACAGAACTGATTTTGCCTAAGTCACTTCTGTTGCCAAATGTATGAGCTGTACTCACAGTAAATAATATTAATCATCCAGGTAATTAAGAGTCCTCATATTTAGTCTGTTTTGCCTCATGTAGCCAGCTTGCTTTCCTTTCCTTTCCTTTTTTTTTTTTTTAAAGTAATCCTGTGAAATGTGGAAACTGTTACCAGATGCTCCATATTCCAAGCCCCTGGGAACATGTAACTAAAGCATTTCTTCTGCCATCTAGTTTGTCAGCTTTAGCATACAGCAAATTTACTTTTCCCTCCTTTCTTTCTTTCTTTCTTTCTCTTTCTTTCTTTCTTTCTTTCTTTCTTTCTTTCTTTCTTTCTTTCTTTCTTTCTTTCTTTCTTTCTTTCTTTCTTTCTTTCTTTCTTTCTTCCTTTCTTCCTTTCTTCCTTTCTTCCTTTCTTTCTTCCTTTCTTTCTTTCTTTCTTTCTTTCTTTCTTTCTTTCTTTCTTTCTTTCTTTCTTTCTTTCTTCCTTTCTTCCTTTCTTCCTTTCTTTCTTTCTTCCTTTCTTCCTTTCTTTCTTTCTTCCTCTCTTTCTTTCTTCCTCTCTTCCTTCCTTCCTTCCTTCCTTCCTTCCTTCCTTCCTTCCTTCCTTCCTTCCTTCCTTCCTTCCTTCCTTCCTTCCTTCCTTCCTCTCTTCCTCTCTTCCCCTCTTTCTTTCTCTCTCCCTTCCTTTCCCCCTTTCCCCCTTTCCTCTTCCCTTCCCTTCCCTTCCCTTCCCTTCCCTTCCCTTCCCTTCCCTTCCCTTCCCTTCCCTTCCCTCTTCCTTCTTCGTCTCTCTGCCTACCTAGTATTTCAGTTCTGAGCATCCTTTTTGCCTCACAAGAAGTGCTCAGAGTCCTGGCTCTTGCCTTCTCTCTTCCCCTCCCTGGGACAGCTCTGTTTGGCTGTTATGTCTGTAAATGACTCTGGTGCTTTCGCCTCTGGCATATGGTGCTCAGTGGGAACATCTGTATTTTTTTAAACGCACAGAAGGAAAAGCTAAGGAAAATAGCTGCAAGACTGCTCTGAGGTCCTGGAAGCTTGTTTTAACTGGGAGGTTTAAAGGATTCAGGACACTTTGGGTGAAGCCTGAAGGCAGTGTGGTGGAAAGCTGCCCAACAGCAGTGGTGGTGGGGCGGTGGCATCACTGCCACCCCATGGCACCAAGCTGCCCCACAGACCGTCAGGCATCTGGGCTCCTTGTGCAAAGCCACAAAAGCACCCAAGGAACTGAGACCTTCAGAAACCTGTTTCTAGGAAACTGCTCATCCTAGAGCAGTGTGAAACCTCCCGAATGGGGTCTGGACCAAATACCACACCAGGCAGGGCGCCCGGTGCTGCCTGTGACCAGAGCACTTACAGGGCTCACGCTCAGAGTCTTATTTGCAGGTGCAAAATCCCACATGTAGTTGGGTTACTGGGCACTTTGGGACCGGTCTGTTCTCCCATTAGTCAATTAAAACATATCACATATAGACTCTCAATCACCTTTAGGCACCCACAGAGCATGGAGAAACTTGTGGCTGATGTCCCTGTCATAGGGTGTTGGTGGCAGTGACCAAGGACCCGTGCTGTGTGGAGATCATGTCCTGCTGGGTCACACCTGGCTCTGGGGGGCTCCTGCTCCTGGCCAGGGGTTCCTTATGCCAAGTGTTGGAAGGGAAGGTGCCCAGGGGATATAAATTCCCACATTTGGAGGGGATGAGCAGCTGAGTGTCTGGATAGAGAATCTCACTGGTAGTGAGGTAACTACTGGAGATTTTAATTGCAAATCCTTCCACAGGGGAAGGGAAACCTGGATATTACTGAAAATTTAAAAGCCATTTGCATACAATAAACTGCTCGAACAGACATTTGCTTGAGTGCAGTCACGCATGCAGAATTAGGAAGTGCCAAAAATGAAATTACATTTTCAATCTTCATTTGGTCCCTTTGTGCTCATGTATAACACTACGGATTTCAGCTGCAAGTTCTGGCCCTCGTGCGATTCAGAGCTCGTACCCGACAGCGCTTCAGGAACCACCACCACTCACTGCCAGAGCATTTTCAGACCTCCTGCGTGTGTGTTTCCCCAGTTTATTAATCTTCTTTAAAGGATCTGAATTTTTAATTTCCTCTAGGGTGGTCTCTGCTGTTCTTCTGCCAGAGGTGGGGTATCATCCACCCTGTTTCACACATGGGGCCATGGACCACAGGAGTCAGGCCCAGAAGCAGAAGCTAAGCCCAGGGGTACGGTGTGAGGTCGAGCTGCACTATTTACTTTTAAAGCACTTACTGATTTCAGGTCCAAGTACTTTGCAAGTCTGGATCTCAAATCACGTTCCCACAAAATGAAGCTCAGACATTCAGAGGTACCAAAGCAAAGCACAGGTCAAGTGAAATTCCCAGCCTCGGCCAGGAAAGCTATAGCACAAGCAGGGGAAAAAAAAATAATCCAGTTCTTCAACATGTTGTAGAGCTACCTTAACCGTGGGCCCTTCTCTCGCTACAGCACATTGCATCCCCCGTTCCCCAGTTCCCTTCTGCTGCAATAAGGGCAGCGATGCTCTTGCGAACAGCCCCCCTCACAACCCACTCCAAGGTCGTTCCCCAGGCCCAGAGGTAAAAGCTGCTTATGGGCTTCATCCGCAGCGACCAAACCCACTGCTTCAGACAGGGGCAAGGCCGCAGCACACAAATCTCTGCACGGTGGTGCGTAATAGTTTCCGTACAAACTCTTCAGCCTGACATTTTCCGGCCTGTTTCTTTTTCAGAGACGTATATCAGCTGTCTCCCTGTGGTGGGTTACATGAACTGCATGGAGAAGACAGCCTGTGTGGAGCATTTCTCCTCTCTGACGGAGCCTTGGCTGGCCAGTGTCCCTTGCAGGGTGGTATGGCCACAAAGTTTTCTCCAGGAATTGCTCTGCAGTTGTTCTCTGCTACTGGCTGTGATTTTGAAGTCCAGAAAGATGTCTCAGACTTGGCAGACAGCAAATAATATTTGCATCATTTGCAGCAAACAATTAAATAGAATTAAAAATAATATCTAAATATTTAAATATGTAAAGGGCGGGTGTCAGGAGGATGGGGCCAGACTCTATTCAGTGGTGCCCAGCAACAGAACAAGAGGCAACAGGCACAAACTGGAACACAGAAAATTCCATCTGAACATGAGGAGGAACTTCTTTACTTTGAGGGTGGCAGAGCACTGGAACAGGCTGCCCAGAGAGGTTCTTTGGAGTGTCCTTCTTGGAGACATTCAAAACCCACCTGGATGTATTCCTGTGCAACCTGCTCCAGGTGACCCTGCTCTGGCAGGGGTGTTGGACTAGATGATCTCCAGAGGTCCCTTCCAAACACTACCATTCTGGGATTTTGTGATCCTGTGAAATAAAAACATGTTCAGGATGGAGAATGGTGGTGGGTTGAACCCGGCCAGCAGCCAAGTACCCACACAGCCCCTTGCTCACCCCCATCACCACCGGCAGGGCAGGGGAAGAGAACAGGAAAAACAAAAGTGAGAAAATTTGTGGATGGGGATAAAGACAGTTTATAAACGGGGCGGGGGGGGGAAGCCCAAGAAACACACAGGCAATTACATGCCACCCCCATAAGCAGACAGATGCCCAGCTGACCTCCAAACAATGGCCTCCTTGGAAGCCAAAATCCTTCTTCTTCCTTTATCTCAGTCTATATTGCTGATGGTTGAGCTGGTTGAGCGTGATGTTGCATGGTGGGGAATATCCCTTTGGCCAGTTCAGGTCAGCTGTCCCAGCTGTGTCCCCTCCCGATGTCTTTCCCACCCCCAGCCTACTCACTGGGAGGGTGGAATGGGAAACAAAAAGAAAGCCTTGAGGCTCTGCAAGCACCAGGTCAGCAGCAGCCAGAACCTCAGTGTGTCACCAGCACTCTTTTAGCCACAAATCCAAAACACAGCACCACAGGGGCCGCTATGAAGACAGTTAACTCCTATGAAGACAGTTAACTCCATCCTGGCCAGACCCAGCACAAGAATTTAGCAGAGGTTCAGAGGGGTGCTGTGTCTCTGGACTCAGCGGCTGGGTGCAGGCGATGTACAAAGGCTAAGAACCCGGATACAAAGTCCATCATCCAGCAAATTTGGAGCAGGGTTTTAAGCTCCGATCTCCCAGCATAAGAGACTCCGTAGACTTTATGGATGTCTGAGAAATGCATGCGCTAGAAAAGCTCTGCCCTTTTATATAATTGGCTTTGTTACGCATGGCAAGCTGAACAACATGGGGTGGCTTTGCTGGCTGAAGCCCTCCACATGCAGACCAGGTTTCCATCCCCGTCCCTAGCTAATGTTTAAATATTGTAAAGAAACTTTGGCTCCCACCTGCTGTAAACGAATACAATCATAAATTTAAAGCTTATTTTGCAAACTGGGGATGGGAATTTCAAACACACTTCCTGGCCTGGCAGTCCTTCTTTGCTGGAGTGCAGGACGCCAGTTGTCCCCATCAGACCGCAGTGCCCACCCGCTGGGAGGCTGAACCGCACACCTGTAACCACTCTGCCAAACACGCCACGGAGCACTTTCCCTGATGGTTTAAACCTAAAATATTGAACCGCGATCTACAAGGGGTCTGAAGTGGTGAATTCTTGCATTGGTAGGATATGCTTCTATCCTGGTAAAATTCCACTGTTCAGTCACCCTGAAAATGAAAAAGTTATTCCTTATAAACAGAATTTCTTGAATTTCATTTTGTGCCTGTTCCCTCTAGTCCTTTTACTGGATACCAGCTGGCTCCACCTTCCTTACTCCTTCCATGAGGTGTTTATACATGTTGATGAGATCCCACCAGACCCTTCTCTTCTCCGGGCTGAACAGTCCCAGCTCTCTCAGCCTCTTCTCGTATGTCAGATACTCCAGGATCTTCATTGTCTTTGTGGCCCTGGGCTGCTTGCTCCAGTGTGTCCATCTCTCTCTTGTACTGGGGAGCCCAGCACTGCAGAGGGGTCTCACCGGGGCTGAGTAGAGAGGGAAGATCGCTTCCTCAAAAGAGCTTAGCTTCATTATCTTGAATTATACTGACTGGTCTTGAAAAGTGGTGACCTGGCGGATGAGAGAGTAAGTAAAGGCCAGAGCTCTACAACAACATATGAACAGCCATACTGTCCGTCAGTATCCACCCAGCGATCCACTCAGTCTCCTACAGTGCCTGCTGAGGAAAAGGCCATAAGAAACAGGGTTCCAATCCCTGGAACAGCCTTCATTTTCCAGCAAACAGAAATTCAGGGACTTTTTGAGTAGTGGCTTGATCTAGATCATTGATGAACTTGTCTGATTTGATTGGAATCCTTTGATATTTTTGGCTTCCATCAGCCTGTATTTCATCATTTGACAGTGTACCAGGGAAAACCATTTTTTTAATATATATTTTATCCTCACTGTCTGATAATTTTGTTGATTTTCCAGCAGTTCTTGTGTTATGAAACACAGTAAATAATCATTCTGCGTTCAACCCCTCCATGCCACTCCTCATTTGACAGACTTCTCTAGTAGCTCCCCCCCGGCGCCACTCCATGTTTCTAACATTTCTAGTGTCTTCTAACCTGGAAGCCATCCTGTAACCCTAATAACCCTCATCACTCTTCTCCTCATTTTAGTTCTGCGATAATCTGTACAAAACAAGCTGACTAAAACAACGCGCTGTCTTCGAGGCATGTGCCTTGGAGCAACACAGAGTGACATAATGGGAACTCCTGGTTTGTGCTCAGTTACCTTCAAAGGAAGTAAAAATACCCGATCTACTTTTTTGATCACTGCTCAGTACTGGGCTGACGATTTCAGAAAGTTATCCACAGTGACTCCAAGATCTATTTCCTAAGGACTAATAGCTATGAGATATTTTTTCCCCCTACTTTGTCATCATTTACATTAAATTTTCATCCACTGTTTGATCATCCAGTCATCCAGGACTGTGATATCCTTCTGCAACTTTGAGCTCGGCGTTAATACTGACCGCCCTTAATAATTTTGTACCAACTGAAAACTTTTGTCAATCTGCTAGTCATTCTTTGCTAGCTCGCTGACGAATGTATTGAATGACGGATGCTCCAGTGTGCAAATACTTGTGGGAGCTCAGCAACAGCTTCCTTCCACAGCGAAGGCTCTCCGTTATTTCTCTCATTTCCTACTTTCTAGCTTAAAATGGGGAGAACCTTTCCGTCGTATTTCTTAGGAATCTGTAGTGATCATTTTACAAGAGCTTCTGACAAAATCTTCCATCTGCATCACCCTTACTCACAAAGCTTGTAAAAACCTACAGACATTTCCACCAGATTCCTGAGGCATGACTTCCTCAGGAAAAAATGCATGTGGAATCCTACCCAGCGTAGCTGCTCCTACAGCTCCTCCTGATTTTGCCAGGTAAAAATGTTACGATTTATTGCTCTATAGATTTCAGCATCACCCTGGAGCCTTTTTATGGAGTCTGAATTTATACCGGCCATTGACTATCCCTCTGACACCAGATGCATCGCAACTAGCAAATTAACAATTTCATGCTGAGTTACCCCAGACCCACTCAATGGTTGCCACCCTGTCGCCTTCTTACGTGTCCGTGTATTGATTCATTTCAAAACCTCTTCAGCTTGAGATTGTTCTTCATCTGTCACTGGGGGCTCCTTGACCTTGTACTTAATGAGCTGTATTCATGCAAGATTTTTCCTATGGCCTTATCTTTGCTGAGTAACCTCCAGCCTCTTGAGTGTCTCGCTTGAGGCTGTACTGAATTTCTGGCAGACATTATGGCTTGGATGTGTTTGAAAGTGTTTTTTGTTAGCAACCTGAATCTCAAATGGGTATTTGATCCGTCTCACTGTAGATCTACTTTTCATTTGCCAGAATTTCCTGATTTTTCCATTTGGACACAATTTCTGTCAAGTTCTAGTAGTTCCCTTCACTGTCCTTTTTAATTGGGCTGGGTTTTGGGGTTTTTTCTTTTTTTTTTCTTTTCTTTTTCTTTCTAAGATGCTTTTCAGCAAGATAATAGGCAGTTCTCAGTTTAATATGGTATCTCCAAAAGTCTCTTTATGGCTTATCAGCATTTTCAATCTTTTAGCTTCTACTTTTTTCTTTTTTTTTTTTTTAAAAAATTGGTGTGCACACTTGACGAAAGCTCCCTTTTGAAGTTTAGCTTGATTGAAATGGACTTCCAGGTTATTTTTCAGTCCTGGCTCGATTTTGAATTTCAGTACATGCAACCGCTTCACAGCTAACCTCTCCACTTTCTACACAGGCTATAAATTACTTGTCTCTCTCTGTCCTTCGCAAAATATTTTCTTAGCATTTCTCTCCTTTAACCCATAAGTATCTAGCCACCTTTTCCTCCAGGTAGAGCAGCTCCTACGTACCTAATTGAACCTGGAGTAATTGCTTTGAACTTCATGGCATCTATTTCAGACATGAGAAAGAGCTTTCAGATGAAAGCCTGTCAATTTTTTTCTCCCAACTTTATTAGATAGGCTAACAAAACACAGGCCCTCTATCCACAAACCTTGACTTACACTGTCATCAAATGAAGGGGCACTGGAGGTGCTCGCCACAGGGGCTGGCAGGGCAGAGCCTCACTGTCCAGGGCCCATCCTACCTCCCCCAGGCCGGGGGATGGTGTGGGAGGATGACTGGGGCAGCCCCAGCCCAGGGCATCAGGCAGCTCCATGGGGAAGGAGGTGCCTGATGTAGAGGGTGTTTGCTCTAACCTGCCTGGTCAGGGCGAACAAGTAGTTGAGGCCTTCTGCAGACAGCTAGAAGTAGCCTCATGTTCCCTGGCCCTGGTCCTCATGGTAGACTTTAACCACACCAGTATCTATCCGAGGGAAAACACAGTGGGGCATAATCAGCTTTGGAGGTTCCTGGAGAGCATTGATCACAACTTCCCAACCCAAATGACAGAGGAGCCAACAAGAAGAGGTGCTCTGTTGGACCCCACGCTTACAAACAAGGAAAAGCAGGCACACTGGGGTTGTGAAAGTCAAAGGCTGCCTTGGCTGCAGTGACCAAGAGATGGTGGAGTTCAGGATCCTGAGAGGAGGCACCAGGGGAAAAAACAAGATCACAGCCCTTGATTTTAGGATGGCAGAGTTTGGCCTTTTCAGGGATCCACCTGAAAGAGTCCCATGGAATAGGACCCTAAAGGGAAGAGGGTTCTTTCCTTTTGTCCTGACTTTTACATTTTTCAAGTGAGCAAATATACGTGTATTGTTGAAGTTGTTTGCTGTTGTTCTTGCTTCTCACTCAGTTTTTAGGGCCCTTAGCACTTCCTTCAACCCCCAACTTCCCTTCTCTGCCCCACAGCAGCCTAAAGTTCTGTGTAAAGGCGGGCAGACCCCTTTCTTGTAGAAGGGCCCAACACTGAAGTTTGTGGGGATGCTGTAGAAGGTCCTGCCCTGTTCTCCGCTCCTGAGACAAGAGCTCCAGCGGGGCTTCAGATGGGCGGCAGAGGGGCAGAGTGAGCCTCTCTCCTCCCTTGGCTGCCTGGCACTCAGCTCATCGAGGGCACAGGACAGCTCTGGTGTCAGGCAAGTGAGGACCGAAACCCTTGTTCATGCCTTCACTGGTCGGTACCTCCAACGCCAGGAGAGCAGCACTGGCTGTAATGCAGGTTTGTATGCCAATGCCTCTTGTGACTTGGCCATTGTCACCTAGCTAGAGTTCACAGATGGCCTCTCTGCTTGACAAGCCCCTAAGGACTGGGCAGAGATCTCTCTGCTGACTTTGGGGTCATAGGCCCTGCATACACCATATGAAGATCCCATTTGTAGTCCCCTCACAGGAGGCTGCATCACTTTGAAGGGACCAGTGAGGTGCACCACGGAGAGCTGGTGGGTTTGGAGCGTAGCCCGGCACACCTCGTCTCCCGAGCAGTGGGAGTGAGGTGCGTTGTGCCCAGTAGAGCGTGGAGGCAGATGTGTGTAACTCCGTTGGCATCACCACAGGGCTCACCTTAGCTCCTCCAAAAACATCACGGACATCTGCAGGCAGAACAGTAGCCAGGAGTAATGTGGCAGCTTCAGAACATGCACTAAATGCAGTGTAACACGAGAACACGAGGCTGTATCTGGAGAGAGAAAAGAGTCAGACGAGCAGAAGGGAAACGTTTACAGAGATGCTGAGAGAAAGGATCTTATTTTGATTCCTAGACCGAACACAAAGAAACAACTACATTAAATAGTTTGCTCTTGCAGAACATTAGAGGTCGAGGCATGAAGTCAGTCTTCAAAGGGAAGTGAGTAATGTAAGCGCTAACTGAAAAGCCAGCATAAAGCAGCATACCAAAAGGAAGACATGGGAGAGCCTCGCTAATGACATCATGACAAGCAAAGTGGTCTAGGAAGTATATGATGCTGTGATAAGTCTGAGAAGGTCCCCAAAAGAAGATCAAATATTCCACCCAATGTTGAGGATTTGTCTTGTATAGCACCATGGACTATATACGGAAACCCAAAACCACTGGCAGGGTCTGCATGTGGGAATTCCTTCAGCTTCTGTGCACCCACCAGCCTGAAAAAGCTTCCTGGTTTAAAACGTGCTGGAATTTTTGCATCCTTCCCTTGCTCATGATGGCTCTCGCATTGCTGCAGCTTCCAGGCTGGCTGCTATTTCCAAGCAAAACAACAGGCATCGCAGGCTTCTCGCAATAGGGGACCAGAGTCCCTTATCTTCCGTATCATCAGCCTCCAGTTGGAGAGTTGCACTTTACTGCTTGGCAATTTGAGATTATGTTGACATTAAGGTAAGGTACTCCGTGGGTAAAAGCCTACGTGAATAACTTCGCCAGGGTTTATTTGCCTGCGGTCTGACCGGAGCCTGCCGGAGCCGCTAAGGGGGTGAGCAGGAGGCAGCAGCGATCTGAGCAGGGGTGGGAGAAGTGCCGCAGGACCCAGAAAAGACAGATTGGTATAGGCTTGGTTATAAAAGGTTTGGAAAACCACTATTTTATGCATGAGAGACAGCAAAATACGGGGCTGGCCTTCTACCTTTGTTCATTCTCATTTCCGTGTACACAAAGCAATTTCGAACGGAGGATTTGTTTTTCATCTCTCAAATATTATTTCTGTTCTTCCAAGAAGCCCTTCCCCAAATGCACTCGATATCACTGGGGACCTGCTCCACACTCCAAATGTTTTTTTCATGTAATAAATACTTGACATTTAGAAAAATCGCTTCTAAATTTACACAGTGCAGAGCTCACAGTTTGAGATTACCCTCTAAGCATCCTGAAGTGCCAGGCGCATAAATAAATATCTTTGCAAACAGATTCTCATTTATTAGTTTTGCAAGTGTATTTTCACTTCTTGGAGACGGGTGATTACTACACAAGGAAAGGAACAGCTCTGGTTTAAGTTAAATAGTAAGAAAGTGCAGGAGAACGGCTGATCAAAAATGTTAAAATCTCTCCATATTCTTTTGATTTGTTTTCTCTCTTTGTATTCTAAGTTTTGTAATTATGGTGCTATACATCTAAACGGTTCAGTTGTGCTTTATGTCATGGCCAACCAAGCACAGACTGAGCTGCGAAACGGCAGCAAGAGATAAACTGCAGTTTTTTGAGAGAGGAAAAGCTGTCTGTCTGCAGCTCATGTCTGGTCTCCATCCTACAGAACACAAGTGCGTCTCAAGACGTGGTGGACTTACCCCCATCACACTGCTGGGAGAGCACCAGCCATTGCTGCCCCCTTTTTGAAGAGGGAGTAATAGAGGACTAAGTGCTTGGCCATAGGGAAGTCAAGGGACTGCTCACTACTCTCGCTACATGGAGATGAAAAAGAAAAGATCCTGACAAAGGCATCCTTCCCTCTCAGAATCACGGAATCACGGAATTTTTCAGAGCTGGAAGGGACCTCTAGAGATCATCTAGTCCAGCTCCCCTGCTAAAGCAGGATTGTCTAGAGCACATCACTCAGGACTGCATCCAGGCAGGTCTTGAAAGTCTCCAGAGAAGGGGACTCCACAACCTCCCTGGGCAGCCTGTGCCAGTGCTCTGTCACCCTCACCGTAAAGAAGTTTTTTCTCATATTTGATCGGAACTTCCTATGTTCCAGCTTGTCTGGAAACTGCAAAGTATTGCCTCATTTCCAGGTGTGTGGAAAGGAGAGAAAAATTCCTGCTGGCCACAAATTGGTTAGCATCCCTTCCCACTGTCACAAAAGGCCTGTGGATGGTGCCTGTGCTGCGGAGGCTGGAGTACTGGCGCAGTTAACGGTGCCGTGCAAGAGTACAACCTTAATCAGTGAGCAAGGTGATCCTTTTGTTTACTTTAGCTGTCAAAACCCTAAACCTCTTGTTCAAGTTGCCTCTCTGTTGTCAGTGTAGGCATAACAGCACCGTGGCGGATGGGACAAAGGGCCAGCTTCCAGTAGTCCAGAAGATCACTGGACTAGAGAAGAAGGCTAGGTCAGCCCAGGCGTTTGGCCTGGGGACAGGCTGCACAGCCCCGTCTCCTCTTCAGTACAGGCTGAGCCTTAGCGGCCCGAAACACAAGGGACCAGGGATTCTTGGAGATGCCACAGAGCCCTTGAGCTGAGGGCCTTCAGCTTGGGGACTGACCGTGCCTTGCCATGAAGTCTGGGAGTCAGTAACAGTGATGACTGTGATGATTACAGACTTCTCTTTGGGTCTGGATGTGCCAAAACATTGTTTCTTGGCCAAGTCAACACTTTAGTGAAAGTAAAGTAGTTTGTCACTTTTTCTGGCAAATGACAGATGAAGCCATGTGGAGACTGAGTGTGGAGGTCCCTGTTAGCACAGAATCACGCTTTTGCTGGTGCTTACCTCCTCCTCTGAGCGTGGATATCCAGACTGAAGGAACACGCTGCCCGGTCAAGCTTCATGACATTCTCTTCATTAATGCTGTATTACACCGAGAACGGGCTATTACTTACCTCCACTTTCTGGTTCTCCCAGAAGATCTCACCCATGGCTCCCAAAGCCCCTCAGACTCACAATTGCTTTATGTCTTGCTAATGAATTTATCCAAGTGAAGCAGTGACAGTCCCTAAGTGAAAGCAGTTTTACTTGCGCTGCTAGATTGCCGAACTAAGCTAAAGCCAAAGTACAACAGGATTAAACTACTTTTAATGTGTTTATTCAGGGCTGCACAACAGTTCGAGTGCACAAATCCAATACTGATTTCCACAGTGAACATTTCATAGAAAAAAAGAACTTTTACATTCTTATTAACTTCTTGTGACTGTGAAAATTGTTTTAGAGCTCAAAGAAATTAAGTTCACTATGTTTGTTATTCAGAAAGGTACAGCTTCTTTCAGATAATCCTTATCAACCTGATCTCCTTATGTGCTACCTCTAAGCGACGTTATACAGCCTGTTACTTAGCTACTACAGCCCTGGCCACGAAGTCTAATGCCACAGGTGTAATGGTCAGGCCATAGACAAGCCCCTGGCTCTGTATGAAGAAGTTAAGTGGTAGCTCAGTCTGGGCTTGTACCTGTACTTCACCAGCACTGTGGAACATCAAACTACAGACATCATGGCCCAGCTAGTCACCCCAGACCCTCCTTATAAACCAGGGAATCCAGGGCGTGATTTATCATATCCTAACGTAGATAGATACCTACAAAAAGCCAGACCAATTATTCTCCGCTTCCCTGCACAGACCATAAAGGGAACTTAACAGTGATGACACCTGCATCCAGTCACACGGAGACCACCTTTGGTGTCAAAATGCATCTACTTCAGTTCACTGCTAGACTACACAGCACCGAACTCCTGCGCTGGGCCACCTTCTCCCCCTCCTCTCTTTCTTTTCCCCTGGTCTGAGGTCACTTTCCAGTGATCTTCCATCTCAGCTGATCTCTTGCTGTCTGACTTCTGAAATTAATATCCTCAGCAAATCATTCAGCTCCTGCGGAGCACATACAACACAATCAGTATAATTACTCCACGTCATACCTCAGTTGTCACTTCACTTTAATGGACTGCAAGTAAGATGATCTTGAAAAGTGCTCTAAGTTAATGTTCTTAGAGTTTCTATTTTAGACTCTTCTGAAAGGTGTTAAATATATTCAGAAAAAGAGATTTCATCCTAGAAATTATTATCTATATTATAGCAGAGCGAATAGGGCCAACAGAGTTCAGAGCTCTATGATTAAGGCACTGTTAAAAACCATTCAATGTAGACAGGGAAAGGGTAGGACGGGAACGATGGGACTGATCTAATAAGCATGTTTATGATGTAGAAATTTATATATGAAGTAGTCGCCCTGACTATGAAGTAGCATCCTGTGCTTATGGACCATGGCGTCTAGCATAGAAGTCACCCTACCTTGAACTAGAGGCTTTGGTTGGTGAGCTGAATCTCAGGTATTTCCTTCTGCCGCTTTACAGCAAGGTGAGATGCCCAAGGACAGTGGTAAACCTGTGTCACAGCTGCTAGATCTGCCTCCCCCTCCAGCCCATCCAGTATTTCAATACGTCTGACTTTTTAAAAGGAAAATACTTTACACCAGCATTTGATGGGGAACAGTGCATTCAATGTCAAGAGTACCGTAATCTCCCATTTTAGGCCGCTGACTCCGCTCACGCATCCCTCAGCCTTCCTCCGTAACACTTCTCCATGATGTATCATGCACCAGCACATCCAGAGTGTCTCAGATCTTGTCTCTTACTCTCCTATTTCAACGCCTCAGAGAACATCATCACCTCCTTTTGGATCCAGCTTTGAAACCTTTCTTGAGATTGTAACGACTCTGTATTTTGGAAATGTAGAACCAATACATTTAAAATCCAGCTAGAATTGGAGTCCTTTTGGCCCTTTTTTGTATCATAATCCAGTTTTAGGACATTTACTGATGCAGCATGCCACCCAGCTCAACTCCTTCCTCTTCCGCAGGTGATTCAGATTCATGCAAACGCATGTTGTCCAAGGCGAAGCATCAGTTTTAGAGGCAGTTCGAGTTGCGGGACCGTTACTGAGTGGTTTTACTCTGTTAAAACTCCACACACAACACAAGAGCGATTTTCTTCCTTACAAAGGAGATTAAAAGCCGAACAAAAAGAACTAATGCTCCCGCAGGTTTGGAGTTACACAAGCTTAGAATTCAGATTATTTTTGCTTTTAAAGTCTCTCAAAATACCTAATAAAGTAATTTAGAAGATGAAAGTTATTCTGTTTGTAATCCTTATATCTTTTTCCCAGCACATCCGGCATTTCTTCCTCCAACAAGCATGGTGGGACATGAGCTTCTGGACTAATTCAGCTTTGCTTCCCTGTGCTGCAGAAAACAGACAGCAGCTTAAATTCAGTCCTTGATGGGCTCTCTCTTTTTTCACTTACATGATAAAAGAGTTTAATCTGCATTTATATACTTAAGAGCTAATGCTTTCATTATGGTATCTCCGTTAAGCAGATGGTTCCATCTGTCAGCCTGCACAGGCCATGAGACCTTAACACTCCTGTTCACCATTAATGTCTCTGGCCACAGAGTGAGGAAGACACAGGCACTTGATACAGGATGGAAGAGGTGAGCTAAATTTTATACATGTATCTTAAAACCCAGACACATCCAGATTCTTGAGGAGGAGGCGATTCCCCCTCTCTTTTTAAAATGCTGATGGTCTCCCCCAGCCCATATGTGGATTTTTCCAGCTTCTGGCTGCGATGTGGCCATGACCCCAAGCTTCCCTAGCCCACTGCCATGGCTTTCAGCTTGTTGAACTAGACTTTGGCCAGTCTCTTCTCCTGGACTAACCCAGTCCCCTCATGTTGCAACATCTTCCCATGACACTTTTGCCTAACAGTATTTTGAAGCACGAGGAAAACTTAACCTGGTCTTGGACAATCGCGTTGCTCCTGGGAGAGCTCCTTCTTAAGCCCCTCTAGCACCAGGGACCATGTGTTTCCCGTAGCAGGAGTGGGATCTTCATGGGAGATACTCTGCCCCGAGGAGGATGGTTTGTGCTTGGTGTGATCCAGACACACTACAACTCCGACAGGCATAACCTCAGTGCATAACCGCTTCCTCCCGCTCTCCTCTTGCCCAGCCAGCTTCTTCCAGACTGCTCCCCTTCTAATCAGGGGGTGAGGAAGGGGCAATGCTTTGTCTGGGGCAGCACTCGCTTATTCTGTACCCGGACCGAGCAGTCCTCATCACCAGGCAGTGCTGCTCTTTCAGTGCCTACCTGTTCTTCAGTTAAATATTTGAGATGGCTAAGCTCATTCTGAAACACTTTCTTCCCACAGTTGAAATCACCCTCCTGCTTTAGAAATCGCTCGGATTATGAGGACACATTTGCATCTGCATCACTCATACATATGCAAACAAAAGAAACCCTTTGGTTTTGATCATATAGGAAAGACTGACACGCTACGGGAAGGAGAGAGGCCGCAGAGACCCAGATCATCTTTGGGCACAAGCCACTTGGTGGTCCGTGAGGCCACATAAAACCTTTCAGTTCTAATCCTCTGCGCTGGCTGCAATAAAATTTGGCAATTGCAGTTCAGTCCCTAGAGGGCCCTAAAGGATAATAGTCCACATCACAAAACAGCTGCATGTACATGATTTGACCTGATTTGTCAAGACAGTCAGCTTCTATTTGGAGAAGTCCCAGTAAGCAGCGCTGAAGCTATACAGCCTTCTTCAGGCCAAAAATAAAATCCAAATGCTTTAAGGGAAAATGCTTTTTCTGAAATTCATCTCTTTTTGAAATTCATTCACTACAAGTATCTATGTATGCGACCAAACCCTATATTAATAAAAAAATACACCTAAGCCACTAAAACATGTCTAGAGGGCTACTAGAAACACATCGACTAGATGTGCTCATGCCCAGTATCTTCTATGAAAAACTTTTGCACCAGTGGTTTTAACGTTTTCAATTAATGACTGTTTTCAGTGTTCAGTTAGTTTTAGAGATAGTTTTCAAATTTAACACCTACTTTTAGAGGACAACAGTCACAACTTCTGTTTTTTGTTTGGTTCCCTTCCTTGTTTGGTTTTTCTTCAATAAATAAATTATAATAATATTTCAAGTCATTAGAAGTAACAAAAGAAGATGGTTAAGTGTGTTGCCACACAGGAACAGAAAAGACTGAAATTAGACGAAGGTATTATTCGAGCAGCAGTTATGCATGCACCAATGCCCCAACCCCCTCTACCTGTTTTTGAGCACAGCTTGCTTTTTTCCTTGTACAATTTTAAGGAATTGTCTGTATTTCTACTGACAGCTCCTAAGACTGCTGTCGAGGAATCAGACTAATGCGTTTTCTACTCTGCTGTGCCTCTGAAGGCTTGGTTTTGATCGGTAAGTCTCAGGAATTCAAAAAAGAAAGAAAATCACAATTATGCCTAATAAGTCTTTATTTCCAAACAGAAACTGCAAAAATATTCTATTACAGAACAGGTAACAAGTGCAGAATTCTAAGTATGCATTATAACAGCGAAATCATTGCCTCCTTGACAAAAAATCATTAGGCACTTAAAACATGAAAACAAAGTACAAATTAAATCAGCCGTTAACAGGTGACTCAACAATACAAATTCATCTTGGTTTTCCGTAATAAAAGCACACACATGGGTGAGGGGCTTCCGCGCCTCCTCCTACATCCTGCGCAGGGACACTTCTATGTTACGCTGCACACACTCTACTCAGACAATATCGAGTTCACATCTGAAAACACAACTAAAAGTTCAGCGTCGACAGAATCAGAGAGAACCTTTTTGGAAACAGCAGTAGCAGAGCCTACGCCAGCAGCGTCACGCAGAGCTCGGTGCGTGTGGAGGAGCACAATTATACCAGCTCCAATGGTGGGTAAGCTCTGCTCGGACTATTGCATTGAAAAGAACCGAAATGAATGCAAACGAGACACATTTTAAGAGACAATGAAACCTCTGGGCAAAAGCTATGGAGGAAACTTTATGCAATTACATTTTGACACGTGGCACAGTCTCTGAAAAGAAAAACCATGTGTTTCTCATCCCTTAGGAGCAGCTCCGTGTAGACCCTCTCCATTCCCCCATCTTCTCACTTGCAGGCCTTGAACTAAATCAGAAGCAGAGGTGGCCTCTTCGACCCACCTTAGAAAGGTCAATCTAACAGGCAAGTGTCCAAATGACTAACGAAAATACCCTTGTAGAAATCAGAAAGACCCTTTAAAATTATTTTGGGTTGTATCTCTGTTTTTTTTAGGTGACATTATGTAACCTTCCCCACAGTTTACTCTGGTAGCATAAAACATAATTAATATTTCAAATAATTTAAATTAGATACTCAAAGAAAAGAATATGACGAATATTAACAGAAAGAATACGCATGAAGCTAGAACATAAAATGTGCATACAAAACATGCAGAAAAATTTCAGCCATTATACTTCGGTTTCACAAGAATTTAAGAATGGAGTTGTACCGCAGCACTAGGTACTACTAAGGAGTAGAAAGAGGTATTTTTCGGGAATGACCTGACAGTCGCGCTGTGAAGCCTAGCAGGCTCCTGAATTACAGACTTGCTGTGACCAATCTCCTCTTGTCAAAGGGCTGAAGTGAATAGTGAGGAATTTAAAACCAGCAATCTCAGCTCAGACTAGACTATCCTGTCACAACCGTTAGCAGGACGCGTTCTGACGGCCTCTTGCCATGATACCATGAATTCACGGTGGGATCATTAAATACTTCCATCACACAACTGTCTGAGTTCTCTCCCTCACTGGGGAAAAGCGGGATGAAAAAAAAGACAAGACATGGAGGTACTTGGTGCAGCAACAAACACTGCTGTGGCATACTGTATTGCTGAAGCTACGTCAGGATTTAGCAAAAGACAGATTTGACTGTTTATTCGATGGCAATACAAGGACACCACTCCTCCTATTTAGCCTCAAGGGCTAAAAAAAACATTCCAGCAGTTCTGTACTTGCAATAAAGCGGCACAGCTGGGCTGTTTTCATCCTTAAACCAGTATTTGCCAACGCCTACCACTGACGGGCAGTTTTTCCTCACACACAGAGGGGTGTGAGCTCAGTAAACTACCACACATCACAGTCACGAGTTTAGTTACTGCGCAGAACTCCTTGGTCTATAGCAAACCTGAGCTGATGTAGAATCACAGAATCATAGAATTGTTGAGGTTGGAAGGGACCTTTAAGATCATCAAGTCCAACCTTTAACCTACCCTGACAAAAGCCACTTCTAAACCATGTCCCTAAGTGCCCCATCTACTCTTTTTTTAAACACCTCCAGGGATGGTGAATCCACCACCTCCCTGGGCAGCCTATTCCAATGTTTAATAACCCTTTCAGTGAAAAAATGTTTCCTAATATCCAATCGAAACCTCCCCTGACATAACTTGAACCTGTTTCCTCTCGTCCTATCACTTGTCACCAGGGAGAAGAGGTCAGCCCCCATCTCTCTACAACCTCCTTTCAGGTAGTTGTAGAGGGTGATAAGGTCTCCCCTCAGCCTCCTCTTCTCCAGGCTAAACAACCCCAGCTCCCTCAGTCATTCCTCATAAGGTTTGTCCTCCAGACCCCTCACCAGCTTTGTAGCCCTTCTCTGGACACGCTCCAACACCTCAATGTCTTTCTTGTAGCGAGGGGCCCAAAACTGAACGCAGTACTCGAGGTGGGGCCTCACCAGTGCCAAGTACAGGGGGATGATCACTTCCCTAGTCCGGCTCAGCACACTATTCCTGATACAGGCTAGGATGCTGTTGGCCTTCTTGGCCACCTGGGCACGCTGCTGGCTCATATTCAGCCAGCTGTCAACCAACACCCCCAGGTCGTTTTCTGCCGGGCTGCTTTCAAGCCACTCTGCCCCAATCCTGTAACGCTGCATGGGGTTGCTGTGACCCAAGTGCAGGACCCGGCACTTGGCCTTGTTGAACCTCATACCATTGGTCTCAGCCCATCGGTCCAGCCTGCCCAGATCCCTCTGCAGAGCCAACCTACCCTCAAGCAGATCAACACGCCCGCCCAGCTTAGTGTCATCTGCGAACTTACTGAGCGTGCATTTGATTCCCTCATCCAGATCATTGATAAAGATATTAAAGAGAACCAGCCCCAGCACCGAGCCCTGGGGGACACCACTTGTGACCGGACACCAACTGGATTTAACTCCATTTACCACCACTCTCTGGGCACGGCCATCCAGCCAGTTTTTTACCCAGCGAAGAGTACACCTGTCCAGGCCATGAGCAGCCAGTTTCTCCAGGAGGATGCTGTGGGAAATGGTGTCAAAAGCTTTGCAAAAATCCGGGCAGATAACATCCACAGCTTTTCCCTCATCCACTAAGCGGGTCACCTTATCATAGAAGGAGATCAGGTTTGACAGGCATGACCTGCCTTTCACAAACCCATGCTGACTGGGCCTGATCACCCTGTTCTCCTGCATGTGCCATGTAATGGCACTGAGGAGGATCTGTTCCATGACCTTCCCAGGCACCGAGGTCAGACTGACTGACCTGTAGTTCCCCGGATCCTCCTTCCAGCCCTTCTTGTGGATGGGTGTCACATTTGCCAACCTCCAGTCAGCTGGGACCTCCCCGGTTATCCAGGACTGCTCATAGATGATGCAAAGTGGCCTGGTGAGCACTTCCACCAGCTCCTTCAGTACCCTTGGGTTGATCCCATCCGGCCCCATAGATTTGTGCACCTCCAGGTGCCCATTGGTAGTCCCATTGGGTTAAGTTTTTGTCATAGTGCTTGAATTTACATGGTACCGAGAGCACACTGCCAGGCTGCTACCCCAGCCGGACCAGTGCACGCTAACCCAGTAACCCGGGGTCATTCCCCTGCTCGCTCCCGAACAGGAAAATATTCTCCAATGCGACTTTATGAAAGCAAACCGCTAAATAACAGCAATAGTTCCTTTGTTTAGTGGCATGCTGCAGATCATTTCATGCTCTACTTGATCATTATGATAATTTAGAGCCAATTAAGAAATACTTAATATGAACATCATGAAAACCTGCAACGAAGCTTAGCAAATATAAATCTGCCCACTCGCTGAGCTCTGTAGCTGAAAGCCTCAAATGATGTCTCCAGAGTACTCTGAGAGCTCAGCAGCCTTTGAAACTGGCTGTCCAGAAATTCAGAGAAGGATGATGTTCCTGCCTAAAATGACAGAATTCAAAATCAAGACAGCCAGGCTTCATATGGTAAACACGCATCCCTTTGTGGCTGTTCTGGGTTAGCAGACTCAGAGATGGAAGAGATCGGCTGCCGAAGTACCACCAGATGAAGGATTACCTGGCTGTGAATATTTCAGGCTAAGATATATTTAACTAACAAGCTCATGTGTAAGAAGGCTTCTGTTTCAGACCATGCAACAAGCGGCTATCAGCTGCTGAAATAAAGCTGTTTCAGAATAAATTACTCCACAGAATATTCCCTGGGCTTGATCTCACACAGACTCCCATACACAAGTGGATGTCGTGTGCTTTGCAGACCTGAGAGTCCCTGGAGGAGCTACTGCACAGATTCTCAGGATCTCACTCCACAGATTGGTCACAGGAAAGTGAGTGACAGGACAGAGAAAGATCTCTGGGTCAAATGTTTTTTAAGCCTAGATTGCCACATCAGGCTGTAGTTCCACCTCAGAGCCTGTGCAGGGTCAAGGTCTAAGTGATCACTTAACTCAGACCAACTAACTGATCCAGACACCTGCACTGGATAAAATCGAATAGTACATAACAAGAGGAATATTTTGCTAGTAATTTGGGGAGACCGCAGAAGGAGCTAGGTCACCTAGATCATTTATTTTCTTTTCCTGAATCACACAGGACAGAGAATTTCATCTTGACTCGAGCATGGCAATACGTCAAACATCTCACTACCGTACAAAGGAAAGAGAATCAAAGTGAGATTAACTGGTCTCAAAACAGCCAGACCTTCCGCGGCTCTGCTCTGTGCAGATGCTGTTTGAGATGCTGGGATTAGCAGGGACTGAACGCAGAGGCGTGCTGAACAACGAGCAAGTTTATGCAAGTTTACTGTCAGCGAACTGAGAAACAGTATTTACAGTCAAAGGGGTTTTTTATAGTTATTTCTGAACCTGCTGGTGGTGAACAGTTTGGTAAAATCACTGTAATGGGAAAGAGACAAGGGGGAGCAATAATCACCCAGTGTAGATACCTAGAGTCCTTAAGTGCCTTCTGTCACCACAGGGAGAGACGGGCTCCTGCCCACCACAGCAGCCACCGTGCTGTGCTCCCCCCTTGCAGGAGCCTGTCTCTCCCCTCTGACCAGGGAGAGCCCCAGAGATGTTACCTTCTGGGTTTGACCGAGGCCTCAGGGGGCCGCTGGGCCTGTCCAACAGTCATCAGATAACAAATGGCCCCCGTTTGTGTCCCTATGGTCCCCTCTGCATGGTCTCACCCCCTCCTCTGCATTCACTCTGAAATTCTGTTGGCATGAAACGATTTTCTCTTTTTGTTGCCATGTTAGGTTTTTGCCAGCTTGGTGTGCCAAAACGGCTCAGCATAGGATCAGAGAGGAGCCAGGGATGGCATGAAGGATGGGGGGAGCACAAGAACGAGGACTGGACTGCATAGCCAGCCATTGCCGCTTCACTCACTGCATAGTTTCAGCCCAAATTTAGCACCTCCAGTCAGGCAATGTGAATATCCCACCATGCTGCCTTCCCCGAGATGTAAACCAGGCCACTTAAAGTATGTTTTACTATGCTGCAAGCGTAGCAGCGTTTGATTCATAGCCCTACAAACTCCCTAACAGACACTAAACAGGACTACATAATGCCCCACAGGGGGAAGAGAAATAACCAAGTCAAGGCAGGACTGGATCCTAAAGGAAGAGGCAACATTAAAGATTCAGAAGAGAAAAAGGAATAAAAGCAGCCAAGCAGGCCTTAATCTAACGATGCCGTGAAGCAGTCATGTGCAAGGACACTGCCGGCCTCTGCAAAGGCACACTGGAACTATTAGCACATTGTCAGTGTTTCTATCTTTAGAAAAGTATTTAATCTCAATACTCACTCCACAGCATGTGACAGCATTGGAGGCCCACAAACCCTAAAAATGGTCATTCCTCATGTGAAGTAGAGGGAACTGAAAGGCTCTTCCTAACCTTTGGTCAAGAATCCTTAATCAAAACTGCACTCGGCTCAGTCTTCCAGAAGTGTCACAAACATTCCCAGCCGGCACAAAATCCATTTATTCATCGTTAACCTGGCACAGATGTAAAATCAATGAGAAATCACAGACGTAAAGTAAATGAGAAATAATTTATTCGGCTACCCGAGAAAACATCCTTTCCCCCAGCGAGTGTACTTCAACAAGTCTTGATCAATCTAACTGTACCCTGTCACGCAGAAATGCCACTATTAACTTGCCCAGCCTGTGCACAAATTAACACGACCTAGCCAGCAAGCACACAGCAGCAGCAGCTACAATAAAGCCGAGTAGAAGGTCTGCACTCCTGTGGAGTGAAGTGGATGCAACCAACATCTCATAATAACTTCGTGTCTGGAGCAAGGCCTGAGAAAGCTGCATTAAAAATAGGTTCTTAATCTAAAGTCTAATAGAGCGTATTTTTATTCTGTATGGAGTTAAGAGTATTTGTAGGAAAGGGTAGGAAAGGTTAACAGTTCCTCCGTGCACTTCTTGTCAGTCCTGTGCACCACACAAATCACTGCGAGCTCTGAGAGCACAGAGGATCAGGTCTTCAGGTCAATGGCAAGCTTAAACCCTGCTGAAACAACACTAAAAGTCAAAGTGCCTGTCCATGCTACAGAGCTTTCAGTTTTCTCTCATTTGTGAGTGCTACATCACACTCCTCCAGTTAAGACCTCTTTTCATCAAGGAACTAGAATGTTTCTTCTTTTCAGCTAAACCTCTCTCTAAATGTATTCCAATAACATTTCCAGTTACTAATAAGTGTGTGTTATTTATAACATAGCTGCACAGAAGAAGTAGAGACACACAGTAACTTCAGTTCTTTATGGTGTGTCATGGCACACTGTATACATTCATTCACTGAGGTAATGCAATACGATGCTAACTAACAAATGCTTTTGAAAACCGTTGCTTCTCCATTGCAAATAAATTTCATTTTCTCCTCTCCACACCTTCTACTTACACACAACCAGGTTTTGCCACTTGCTGAGTAGTTCACTGAATGTAATCTGAGCAATGATGATGGTACCCTTTGCATCATCTCTACGTACACGCAAAGCACTTGCAATTGTCCTGGATACAATGCAAGAGCCTCTCCGTCTCTAAAAGATGTATGATTTTTTCCAAGTCAAACCATGTAGCTGCTACACAGCCAAGATCATCTCATTGCACTGCACTAGACTGGAGTAAGTTACAGTCCTTGCCTGAACACAGGTGCCTCTGTCTCTCTGGATGAAATATGACGTGGTTCTCCTCAACCCAGGCTGTTCGCATCACCCAACGAACGATGACATCACTTTGCACAGCTTCCAGCTACAAACACTCAGGGACAGCCTACGTGAGTGATTTATGGCACAGGATGAGCTCTTTTGGGAGCCAATTTGTCTGTGCTCTATAAGTAGGGTCTTGCCGTAGGCAATCGCCCGTAACACTTGTAACATGGATGCAGGGTCTTGCAGCAGCCAGCTCTCCGCACTTGAGCAGCAGATGCCTGTGGCCAGAAACTGGCACAAATATCACTACTGGTGAAGACAAAATGTAGATGTTTGGTGCTGGAACCATAACAGATCACAGTAAATCAAACCCTTGTGCTCGCCTCTTTCAGTTACCAGCTGGTAACGCAGATGTAGCCATTGACTCAATTCTGTCTTTGTTTCTGTTAAAAGCCCTGCTGATATTCAGAGGTCCACTCGTGTATTAGTGGTGTCATTCAATGCCGCAAAGCACTATCTATTTTTAAAAAAACCATATTTTCAAAACCTGACTTTACTGCTGATATATGCAGCCAGGATTTATGGACACTTTTGCTTGGATAGGAGAATATTGGATTCTGATATCATTATCTTGGAAATGGATCAAGATGCTGAATGTGTCTCAACTAACAGACCTGGAACCGTAATGATTGACTCTAATACTTTCAGTGTTTTTCATGTGATTATAAAACTGCTGCAAGGTAAGCTTTCAAATATTACAACAATATAGAAGTGCTCTTATGAAGTATCAGTTTAAAAGTTTTTTTGAACCTTATTTTATAAGGTTCAATTCATTTAAGTAGGATTTTTTTTGCAGATATAATCCTCAATGAGTGGAATATTGAATGCCCTTTAAATCACTTGATTTGGGATTTAATGCTACAGTGGAAAAAGGAGTTTTAGTGAATAAAATAACCAATAGTATCTGACTGTAAAAGATGGATAAGGACACTCTATGTTTGAACTGATCATTCAATAGACTCTCAAAAAACCCACTGAAACTGGTCTTTTAACAGAAACTGGTTATTACGAATTTTTTATTGGGTTGGGTTTTTTTGTTTGCTTGTTGGGTTTCTTTTCCTGCAGTAAAACATATAAGCAATAACGTACAAGCAGCCATAGCTAGGGCAATACCTGCTTGTCATAGCTCCTGTAAATGTTAATGTGATTCGGGTTGATATTTCACTTTCTCTTGTCGTAGGATGTTGTTCCACAGGTATTCCTGGACCACAAAGAAACTTAAAGCACAAGAACTGCGTGGGTTTTAAATTAAGTGAATGTGGGTTCTTTTCTCATATGTCCTGGTATAGGAAAAAAGCTTGGGGTTGATTCCAAGAGGAATATTCTTCTAATATCATTTAGTGCAGTTTCCTCATCTGTAGTCACATATTGATACAAGCTATGCTAGGTGAAAAAGAAACAGAAGAAATATAGGTTTGGTACCTATAATTTTTCTAATGAATGGTCCACCTCATATGTCAGCCGAGACAAAGAGCTGGGATTGCAGGGATGTGTGCAAAGTCACACCCTACCAGGACTCTGGGGATTGCAGCATGGAACCTAGTTTACTGTCCTCATTTGGAGCTGAACTGGACCTTAGAAGGAAACACAAGCAAGAAGAGGGGTTTAAAAACAATTATACAGCTCTGGTCCTTCAAACAATTGTTCACAAAATTAACACATGAGTGATCCCATTAAATCCACAGCATTATCTATTGCCCACAAAATGAAAGCCCATAAACCACTTGACTATCTCTAACTTGCGGAATTTTTTCATCTGTGCACCCTGGGACAAACTAAGAATGACACGGCTCTGAGTTAATTACTTGTCTGTAGCTCTTCTCATCACCTTTCTCATGCAGACAAATGCTAGTGTTTACAGGATCAAGTTCTTAATTGAAAATGTTCACTGCCAACTCACGCAGCTACCATAGAGTGACTATTGCCTGTATTTTGTGATATTAATAAAACCAGAGATCTTACGTCAAAATATTTTAATGATACTCGGAAGAAGCAAAACGTGATGAATGTCACATATTGCCACCATCCTGAGATTGTGCTTTGCTACAATTAAACCAATAGTCAGGAGTTTCAGAATTTCCCGAATAAATATTATCTTGTATTTAAAAAAATGATTACGCAAAATTCAGAAACGTAGCAGTCGCTGTGTGAAAAAATCACTTCCTTTTCTCCTCAAGTGTAAAATATTTCTCTATTGTAATAATGCAGTTTAACGCGCACAAAATCACATCAGATCAAATTCAACACCGAGCTGCTGAGATACACACAAATTGTCTCCTTAGGATCATCACCCTGGAATTAAAACAATAAAATATATTATTGATATTTCTTTTATAGTAGGAATACTGCTTGTTAATAGTCCAAATAAGCCAACAGCTTAGCCTTCTGTGTATGCATTTCACCTTCCGCATCTGCTTTTCATCCTTATTTCCGACTGGGAGTCTGTGACATTTATTATACAGCGTCAGAGGCTCACTAAATTCCCCTGGGTAAGCTGGACTGCCAGTGCCTGATCTAGCTCGAGCATCTGCTCTTTCTAAAGGAGGACTCCTTCACCTGAATACCCCCAGAACTGCTCACACTTACCCCACCTGCACCACCTTCTTCAGGCTTCCTAAGCTAATCAAGGCTGGGTCTAACCAGAATCTTTATGGGACACATCCACTGCCAATCTGAATATGGATATTTTCTACATTATACTATCTTAGTCATATTTTGAAATAGTTAGAGATTGAAATTATTCTGTTTCTTCAACAGGCTAGTTCTGCTGTGGAAAAACAAAACAAAACAAAGCAAAAGCCTTGCAGATCTGTAAATACTTTGTCATTTGATTTGAAATCTAACATAAATTCTAATTTGATTTAATCTATATTTTCCTATTCTGGTAGGTTTAACTAAACCAAAAGCAACTTATCTCCACTAGTCTTTCACTACTGACATTATTCTTAACACTTAAACTTAGTTGGCGGCTGAACACATAAGCGAAGTGTGTGCTTAAAAGCTATACTGCATGGGTACTAAAGCAGAAGACCTTTCTTTCAATGTTGTTTACATCTAATAATTTCACGCTGGATAATATTTGCCCAAGTCAAGGACAGGTTGAAATTTGTCTGCCTGACAGGAATCCAGAGGTGTCTTTATTTTCAAAACGTGTTATCATTTTTCTCAAGGTAATTAAAAGTGAATTGTGGGGCAGCTCATATTTCTCTAGATGCATTGAGAAACTGCAAGCACACACAAGAATTTCAGCAGAATTTAAGCTCATGTTGGCATATTACTGTCATAAATAGGTTCTTTATAACAATTATGTTTATAAATAGGTTAGTTATAACAGTATTTATCACATATTTGGATTGCAGCAACTTTCATGATTTAAAAAAAGATCACATGCTGACAAGAGTTTGGAACAAAATGATTCCCTTTTTTGTTAATTCCTGAGCAAGTAAGCAGGCAGCCCCCTGCTTTGCAGGATGCTGTCCTGCTAGCTCCACCTTGAGTGGAGGGCTGCACTGCTGCTCTCTCTGTCAGAAACAGATGGCTTTTAATCATCTGGTTGGAATTATAAAGCCCAGACCCAGTTTTTACTTTCCAGGTAAGATACACTCACACTTAGTCAAAGGTTCAGCAGTTCTTACTCCCTATCCACCAGCACACCTCTGCTCAGCCTCTCCTCCCTCAGTCCTTCTGCTCGGATGAATGAGCACTACTTTTTCCCCACGCTCAGGGAGTCTCAGTTTCATCCTTTCTTTCCATGTTTTTTTCTGTTGAATGACTCTTCAGAGCAGCTGCTTAGTGTTACTGTGCTGGATGTCAAAGCAACACACATTCGTCTTCCCTGCTGTCTCTTTCTAGCAAACAGAAAACCTGATGGATTCTTGGTCAGACAAAATTTGCATGTTAACCAGGCTTCTGGGCAATCAAATTTTTGCCAGTCCGATTAATTTATCATCTGACCATTTTTCTAATCTGATTTTTCTGTCTATTTTTAAATATGAATCAGGCCATTTCCCCTCCTTGAACCTCTGTTTACTTGAAGCTAATGACATGCCCTTCAGGCTTATCAGGTTAAACCAACGAGCAAACAAGACTTCTTTCGGCTGCACGGCCATAGCAAAAATGATTTGGTAATTTAATACAAAATAATAAAGATCATTATTTTAATTACATTTTAAGATTTTGCTGATGTCTCATTTTCCATTTTACCATCTGTGATAGGTATGCATCTACTTTAGCGAAGACAGGTACATATCTGTTGAGCGTAATCATAAAGGTGCAGGCGCGGACACTAAGGGAGATGGAGTTTCCTGCATTGTTCAGCATTAGCTCTACAGGGCTCTCGTATCTGACAGTTCTCTCTATCTAATGAGAAAAGTTCATCTTTACAATGGCAAGGATGGTGTTTAAGAGCAATACTGCCAATATGATTCATTGGGATGCAGTTATACTCTCCCTGTACTACTCCAGAGCCTGCTACTGCTTGCAATAGTGGTGCTTGCAGCAGAGCAGCTTCCTTCACTTCTTATTTAGAGCAGCAAACTTCTGCGTCCCAGCAATGTGTGAGACTTCTGTGGGCACCCAGTGGCCGAAGGACCCTTCAGCTACCCACTAAGAGGGAAGCGCGTGCAGCAGGAAGAAGAACATAAAAGGGAAATCAAAAAGAGAAAGAAGATCGTTCAATTTTTAGAAAAGCTCATCTTCAGTGAAATATACTCATTACAGAATTTCAATTGTCTCTAATAGTTGATAATAGTAGCAGAATGGTAGCTAATACTGAAAGCATTTAATTTCTTTGGTTTTAAAGGGATAACTTTTCTCTTTGTAAATATAAGTGATTAACGTACTGGAGAAAAATCTGAGGGCAGCACAACTTATCCTTCTGTTTTGTTTTTTTTTCTTTACAGCTTATTTTGCAAATTTGGCCACAGAAGTGATTTTCAGTCTGTCAAGCACAGACAGTGTTTAATTAACCCATACAGATGCTTAAACATTTTTCTGGCTTCTATCTGCTTCTCTCTAGACTAAATATTCATAAAGAGCTGCCTTTCATTTTCTTAGCTGGTGTAGTTACTACAATTAAAATTACATGGTATTTCTCCAGCGCTTTATATTATAGGAAGAATAAATGTAATGGAAACTGCTGGATATAAACAGCTTAGCCACTAAGAAAACTACATTATGCCTTTCTTAACCTTTCCAATATGCTGCAACTTTTTACAAGCCACATGAAACTGCATACACGTACACCGCCTCCTAGGTAATCTCCTGCCATGGACTAGGAGAATGGATTCCCTAGATGGCTTTTAGGTCCCTTCTCACATGTTTTATATTATTCTAATAATATACAAAAGCAGTTTATTTTTCTATTTATTTCTTCAAATAAACTGAAACTGAATAAAATTGTGCCTTCTTGGTACTGCAATCTGCTAGTTTACAACTTAACAGTCTCTGACAATGACCCAAGTGTGAATGTATCTTTGATAGCACGTTTTCTAAATACCGTCAGAGGATATTTTCAAATACATTTCAGAACCTAGCCAGAAGACAAGCCCTTAGCTTTTGAACTTAACATTTCTGGCTTGAACAAGATGACGCTATTTTGATTTATTTAACTTGAGTAACAAAGTCATGAGATTACCTCAGTCCAATTAAAGCATATTGCATACAATGGTAGTTCTACCATACATTTCACTTACTGTTACATTAACTTGAACCCCCCAGAAAAATGGCATTGTGTGAAAGGTAAACCTGACAACAGTACTGTGAGCTGGGGAATTTCTGAGTTAGCTTAAAAGATAAAGAAGTATTTATACAAATAGGTCTTAGTTTGTCAACAGGGCAAATCAAGATTGAAAACATGCAGACAAATCTTTTCAAAGTCATCCATAACCTGTACGCAGTAAATTGGCTCAAGGTCAGAGGCCAGACTCTGCGCTGCATTTCTCTGAGGCAATACACAGACGGTAGAGGTCCAAAGGGGATGGGACAGTTACAAAGGACAAAGGAAAGGGAATGACACTTCATCCTATATTTCTAGCTCCCAGATTCTGAGCTGCCTTAAGGTAAAATGCTCAGCAAGATCTGCTGTAGTGTATGGCAGCGTCCTCACTGCTGTCCACAAGCTGTTGTGCAGCCCAGGGCTGCGAGAGCATGCTGCTCTGAACTTATCTTTACCTACAAGAGGGAACACAGGCGCACATGCATGCTAGTCCTGCATGGGGCAATCTTAATCCTTACTTTGGCCTCTGTACCACTCTGTGCCGAGATCAGGCGTCTTCTCTTGTAGATCATAGTATGTGACTGCCTTTAATAAAGCAATTCACAAGGGAGGCCAGTTCGTGGGAACTGATACCAAACCAAACATAGGTTGGTAGTGACACGTATCTGAGATGAGGAGACACTACTGACTGTGAACTACGGTGATAATGCATATGTAGCTACGCTCCCCATCTAAAGTTCACAATTAGAAAACATTTCTAAACTCTGTGGTACATTACACTTATTCAGAAAACTCCAGCCTTTCTCTTATTTATGAACACAACTTTCATTGACTGTAAGGTAGAAATGTCTCTCTAAGGAAGAACAGACCCACACTGTTCATAATGCAAGTTGTCCCTTGACACATTACTTAAATGAAGACATTGTACGTGGCAAGAATGTGACCTACCTTTTTAGTCTGATTCACATTTACCAAACTGCAACTTCAAAATGCCTTTGCTGTGAAGCTGAAGGATCTGGTTGTATTCTTTGGGCATTGCATGGAAACCTGGTTTAGGCAGCTGGTTGTCGTAATAGTGGTGGCTGATTGGCATCTTATCTGTGGATTTTGAGAAAGGCCAGAAGCCATAGAGCTTCACATTCTCACACAGCTCAAGAGCAGCACTAGTGATCATAAAACCAGACGACAACCGGTAAGCTTTCACACCTTTAGTTCTCCAGAACTGGGCAAGACTTTTCAGATAGGTGGGGTGAAAAAATATTGCCCTTTGGGTTGCTTTGAACTCTTGTAGAGTGTGATATACTTTAAAAGAAGTGGCCGTGTTGCTTCTGAAGGAAAATGCTGGTAGTAAAAGGAAAGCATCTCCATAGACTGCAATGTTCTCCAGAAATTCTGTCTTCTTTTCATTTAGTTTGTTGTATCTGCAAAGTACAGTATTTTAGGAAAAGAATGAATGGAATGTACATTGATATGAATATATTACACACCAAAACAGCACAACTGCACTGGCATATATGAGTTATGAACTCTGCTGCACCAGTTCAGCCTGTCTACATTGCAAATTTATACCAACCTGTTGTACGTTGTCATATGTGCAGTTATGAAAATCTGGCTTTATTGTAAAAGAACACACTTCATAGGATTGAACTGGAAAAACAGGAGCTACTGAAGCAGATCAAATTCACTACTAATGAGACCAGGTCCTGTTTATATAATTGATCGATTCAAGAAATTTCACAGGAGAAAGCAAAAAAAAATTGTATTTATACTTTCTCTGTTTAAAAATACATGCACCATGATATGTATTGAATGCGTTTGTGAAATGTGTATCTTACCTCAATAGGTATACAATAACCTCCCTTTAAAATCTGTGTGTTTGCCCTGTGTGGAAATACAAGCATGCATGTCTTGGAGTGTTAAAGTTTAGTGTGCATTCAAGTTTTTCAGGATCTTAGCTGATTTTGATATGCTTTTAAAACAGCTGAAAACATTGGCATGTCTATCTCCTTCCAATACAAAGGGAACACATGGAGATCTGTAAAAACGTAGAGGTAGAGATCTAACTTCACAAATGAAGAGGATTTATCCTCAGATGCTCTGGTTCCCCAACAACCAGCAAAGAGACTTAGTTCTCACCACTGGATAATTCCGTGCTCCCAAATATTGAATAGTGAACTTTCAGAGTTATCCAAGAAGTGACACAAGACACGAGGGGGTCACTCAACTCATTTCCTCTACAGGTCTGAGTTGTCTGCATCACCTGAACACAAGGTGCGTGCACCCTCTTTGGGATTCAAAACACTGAGTCCTCTTTTGTAGGTAGTTGTCTATCTGAGCAGCGTATTTTCACCTTGTAATGGCTACCAGAGGCCACTTTTCACAAATGGCTCCAGCAGAAACTGGAAAACTTGGTTTCATTTCTCTTCACAAGTTGATTAGGTTCAAGCCCTCCCTCTTCTCATGCAGCACTTCAAGAGGGAGGACGGCAGCCACTGCCATTTCCATCCAAAACCCTCACAGAGGAGTTACCAGTTACCTCTTGCACAACTGAACTCATGCAACGAGTGATACATCCCTTCTCAGCCTGAAGCGGTTTAAACTTACAGCTTTTGCTTCCCAGAAAAGCGCCATTACTGCAAAACTCTGAAACAAAATGAATAAGAGGGACTCAGCCTCTCCTGTTGATCCTGGGTCCCTGCGCATGCAAGAGTTGCACTGCCAAAACAAGCAAGAAACACCTGAACCTATGTCTGGGAAGAGTGGATGAAGGGTGAACTTCTGGCCTCTGCTCCAAGAATTTTCTCTACTTCTGCTCTGTGTAAAGTACATAAAGAGCCTTCAAGACAGAATTCAGATCTCTGTTCTTCCTTAGCTAGAAGCCTGAACAACTCAGCCTCGTCTTGTTTTCCTTTCCAGCTCTGCCTCTGTAAGGGGCAATGTGGCCCAGCTCCACTAGGACACATAAGAACCGCGCTTCTTTCCTCCAAGAGAGTTCACCTACACCCTGACATTCACAGTTCATTGTACACCCTCACAGACAGAGTTCAAAAGCTGATCAACCTTAACAATAGTAACATCAGACTAACCCAGTACCCAAATACAGAATTAAAGTGAACGAAGTCAGAAGAGCTCTTCTGAGAGAAGAAACAAACTTAGTTCTAAATGGTGCCAAGTTACCTCCTGCTCCTCCTTCAAAAGCATTTACAGTGTTCTCTGAATATTTAATTAATTAATTTTTTAAAATCCCAAACTCCTCTCATAATCTCATTTCATCCTCACACAGGTTTAGCTCCTGTTCCCTTCAGTGTAACTCCTGTTAACCCTGATGTGGCTTAATTTGGCTAAAAAATCAGTGCAGGTGTGGCAGAACACTTTGATCAAGCCCAGACAAATCAGGGCAGTAGTCACCAATGATGCTGAGTCACTGGGCAAAGTTTTCCTTCCTCATATTCGTGTGGAGCCCCACTAACATTGATGAGCTGAATCTATTATTGGGCAAGCAATAATTCATCTTCATTTAAGTCCAAAAGGGCGGAGAAAGCATCAAGGTAGTTAGTACCCATTGCAAAAAATCAAGTTCTACCCTTGAACCAATGACAAATGTCTGTTAGTTATTTCTGTGCTCACTGTACTTCCGTCTTCCTTTAAAGGGAAAAAAAGCTCTGCCTGATGTTGTCTATTTGACAAATACAGATATGACAGACAATAAGATCCAGTAAGATCAGTAAGCAGTAAATAACATGCCACAGCAGTCCTTTTCATAGATAAACTGAAGTTCCAGCCTGCTGAAGATGTCAGATTAGTCAGCCTGGCCTTATTAGATTTTCTTTTCATCAAGGAGGTGAAAAAAAAAACCAAACAAAACTTTGCTGAGAAAAGGGTCTGTGAGCAGCTTTTGTATGGATGGAGAAAATGGATTACAGAAATTGGGCCTCCATTCAGGAAACAGCCTTCATCAGAACAGCCTCTAAGCACTTTACTTAAGAACATGTGCTTACAGTCCTTCTGACAGAGTCAGACACACATTTACAAGCTTTCCTCAATTATGATTAGAATTCCTTTCTTACATCGGGGGTCATGGGGGGAAAGAGGCTTGGGCTTGCAATCATCAGTTTTACCCTGTCATAAATTGTGGACTGGTGCCAACCAAGGCACTTGCTAATCTGGGTATTGCTGACTCCTTTCTGCTACAAAAAAGGCCAGGTTTAACAGATTTCCATTTAGACTGGTACATATTTTATATGGGAACTAAGGCTTAATGAAGTAATCTGCATGCACTGCTCTCTATGCTGGTATCCCAACGGATTTCCAACAAAATCTAAATAATGTCAAACAATTATACAATATTGCACAGAAAGAGATTTGCAGTAGTACTTACTTCTGAGCTATGATACTCGGATTAACAGTCACAAGGTTTGTTTTATTGCCAACATCTTTGCTAATGCTTCCCGTGGTTGGAGGGAGGTTACACCTGAAATTGAGAACCATTTACTTAAACAGATGCGCACCAGAAATGCTTTACAGTTATTATTTGCAAATTCCTCTCTTGTGCAATGACACTTTCACGTCAGCTCCCAGGGATCTCTAAGCACTTTACAAATATTAAATAAGGCTTACAGCACTTCTAGTAAAAATATTTAATCTGCTGTACAGATGGTTAAAATAGGGCACAGAGAGCTCATTTTCATAAATCATCTCACAAATCAGGAGCAAAGTTAAAATCCCAGAATGAGCCAGTCTATGAATATCCTATGTTGTCTGCTAGGAAATATTGCTCCTCTTGCCTAAACAATGCATTTCTTCTGAAAGCCTTCCGTTATTTTCTGTTTTAAAACCGTCTGATTGACACCAGTCCCTCAGCTTGCACAGTAATGTTGACAGCTGCTTCATGAGACACCACCAGTATAACTTGCCCAATTGCAGAAACAGTGGTTTCTGTGAAAGGTAAAGGAAGCATTTTTTTAAAGTCAGTCACTCCGTAAGTTTAGCATGTTAGCACGCAGATTTTTATTAAGACTATTATCTAACTGGAAAGACTTTTTTTTTTTTTAATTTGAAAAGCCCAATTATTAGTCAAAAACGGGAATGGAAACAAAATCCATCTGACTGTGTGATTGGACATCACTGAGAGAAGAACCTTCACTTGGTTAGTCTGTTCCCTTGCAGGAACTACAAAGTGTGAGTCACGCGCTGAGAGAGCAGGCCAAATTACACTCTGAGTATGCCTGGGTTTCCCCACAATCTATAGAGGGAGCTGAAAAAAACTACTTAAATTAGATGCCTAATTTTTTAGATGGCTAACAGAAGGTGAGACAGATACCAGGGCAGTTAAATAACTGCATTTGTGAGCCAGCCTTAGGCTAAGTACACCACTTGTTAAACCAGAGGTAAAGGTAAACGTGACATTTAATATCAGGCTTTCTTATTTCAATTTCAGGGTTTTCTTTATTCTCTTCTCCCAATTTAAAAAAAAAAAAAAAAAAAAAAAAAAAAGAGTTCCCTCCCCTAAAGAATGTTAAATGAAGAGAAATTTCAGGTTCTCAGATAATCACATTTCACATCACTGGCAAGGTATCTTTGCAGTCATAGATCATACATGTATCCATGTATGATCTAAGGAAGCAGCGTTCTGAAATCTACAGAGCAGAAGGAGTATCCTTAGAGAGGAAGAAATAAAGGATTGTCAGGGTCCTTCCTCGTTGCTACAAACTGGCATTGGCATGCTTCCAAGCCCGCCAAGCTTTTAGAAACATTTGACACCCTTGGTTAGACGAAGCAGCTCTTACCTAAACACAAAATCAGAACGATCGATTTCAGCTCCGCAGCTGGAGTTTTTCAGAATGCCTCCATTTCCAACCACGGCACAGGTCTTGAAGGGATAGGCTGAAAGAGGAGAGGACTGCAAACAAACAAAAAGACACAGCAAATGCCTTGTAAATCTTTTGATTGTTTCTTTGCGTCTTCAGTCATTTGTCCTTGCAGGTTTATTCCGGTAAATCCCAGTGAAAGCATTCACCATTTAGCAGACAGGATTGCCAGGCCTGGACAGCCAAGAGCCAAAAATAGGCACAAACAGACTGAGAACTGCTACTTCTGTTATCAGTACTTTGAGGGAATAACACTGGATTGTTAAAACTGCATGAATACCTTTTAAATACACTTAACAGAAAAATTATCTAGCAGTGGACTGAATCCTTGACAAGCCAAGCTTGTACTGAAGGTAGTTTAAATTTACCCATTTTCCTTTGCATTGTCACGGACTGGGCTTTATCACAGTCATCGACTTTGTCAGCTAATAGAAGGTAATTTGTAAATGCTCATTACTTTGTCATCAGGCAATTACATTTGATGTAAAATAATGAATTTAGGGGAACCTGAAGATGCTGTAAAGGATAATCATGTGCCCTGGCTTAACTCCTGGTGAATGTGATGGCTAACTGAAGAGGCTACTGTTTCTGGCTGTTTACCCTCTCTACTCCTCTTTTTGTCAGAGGTTGCCGTCTTACAGAGGGAGAGCTGAATGGGAGCTAAGCGCATCCACTTGTGAAACAGCACAGACGACAATCTAGCAAATGAATGTAAACTGTTGGCTATTTCAGTTGACATTAATATACTGGCTGTTATCCTAGGGTCTCAGAAACATCTCATACATCTTGTTCAGCCCCTCCTGCTGTGGGAGCACTGACATTCATCAGAGAGGCCACCAGCTAGGCTACTTTGACTGTGGAAGCTGAGACCACTTGTAAAATTGAGTCAAAACTTGCTTACCCAAAGTGTTATCCTTCCTCCTTCTCTCCTCAGCTTGCCCAAAGAGAAGCAGGAAGGGACACTGCTATGAATAAGGCAAAAAGTGTGGGGAAAGAGGCAGACATGTTGCCTGGCAATATATTACAAAACAACATGTTCAAATATTTTGTTCAATTCTGAACAGTAGAGCACAAAGGACAGACAACTCCGGCGAGCTCAGCAAATATATATGCACCTAAAACATACTACTTTTTCCTTTTGTTCGGTTTAAATTTGGAACCACCGTAACCTCTTTTGCAATGAAGTTTTTAGTGATTCGCAGCAGCATTAGAAAGGAGTAGGCTCATGGTAGCTGGGATCTCACAAATCAAGAATGACAGAGATGGGTAAGTGGGTTCCCATGTGCTCTTACTTTCGAGAAATTAAGTACATCTCTGTGCCACTCTGTCTGGTCTCCAGAGCTTATACGTCCTATTATAAGTCCTGAGCTACAAAGTCTGATTCTTTTGCTCAACTTGTGTTTCTGGCTGCAAAGGCCCCACCCCCATGGGCAACAAAACTGGTGAAAGGGCTGGAAGGAATGCCCTGAGGAGCGGCTAAGGACTTTGGGCTTGTCTAGTTTGGAGAAAAGGAGGCTGAGGGGCAACCTCATTGCCCCCTACAGCCTCCTCAGGAGGGGAAGCAGAGAGGGAGGTGCTGAGCTCTGCTCACTGGTATCCAGTAATAGGACACGTGGGAATGGTTCAAAGCTGCATGAGGGGAGGTTTAGACTGGACATTAGGAAGCATTTCTTTACTCAAAGGGTGGTCAAACACTGGAACGGGCTTCCTACAGAGGCAGTCGATGCCCCAAGCCTGTCAGTGTTTAAGAGGCATTTGGACAATGCCCTAAATAACATGCTTTAACTTTTGTTCAGCCCTGAACTGGTCAGGCAGTTGGATGAGATGATCGTTGTAGGTCCCTTCCAACTGAAATATTGTCCTGTCTTGTTTTCCATTCTGTATCAGGTTTACCACCAAAATAGCTTTCATAAGTTATATGCCCAAGCCTGCACCAAAAATGGCATGGGAATACAAGGAACATGAAATGTTGCTCCAGACCAAAATGCCTTGGAAAATGGGAACAAGAAAAGCAAGGCAAATGTTCTTAGAGGATTCACTCCTGAATTCAGCTGGCTGCCAAGCCAAGCTGCAACTTGTGTGCTGTAGCAACTCCACCTACAATCTGATCTATCATACCTTGTCCATGACTCCACCACTGCAGGCGAAAAAAAGGTCTTACAAGGTGAATGAAGAAGTGCATACAGGGGATGAAGGGTCTCTTCCAGAGGAATCAAACAAAGCAGCTCTATTACTAACCCAAAATATATGTGATACTGCAATTATAATAGCAGGTAAAGACACAGTTCTTACCACAGGCAGCATCTTAAAAATGTCCTCTGTAATGAGGATGGTCTTTTTACTGTCCACTTCGTAACTCATGTTACTTCCCAGTGGGGTGTTGTTTTGAGAAGCAATAAAATTGTGAACTGCATCACAGCAGGAAGCTAATTCTGACCTGCAAAAAACCCAAAGAAAACGTACTCAAAGACAGGGAAATTAGTAGGAGACTGGTGGTAGAGAACTAGGTGAATGAAAATCAGTTATAATTAACTAAGCAACAAAAGGCTATATGAACCTCTGTAATGTCACTTCCCTTGACTTGCTTTGCGGAACAAGTCTATTTCACAGCAAATGCTCAGAAACTAATGAGACCAAGAACTCCTTTTCTTATCCTGTTTTTCTGTCTTGGTCTCCCCTTCCCACACAGGAAAAGTTGTAATCAGTCTTCTCCTGTTTATTAATTGCTAAGATATATATAAACACCGAGAGACTTCAGTCCCCAAAGAATTAACAATGTGATTTCAATCAACATAGAACGAGTGATTGTAAGAAACTAGAAGGCAGTAGAAAGAATGAACCAAGGAGATAAAAGGAATGGTGATGGGAAGTACTGGCTATAGTACTTAGTGAACAGCTAGATGTTTGCAAGCCAATTAATTAATAATTCTTTTCTGTAACTGTTCAGCACAGTTTTCCTGTGCACAATATCACAGATGTTAAACAAATTACATTACAACTTGCAAATAAAGAAGATGGATATCTTTGTGGTAGAGACAGACAGCCTAGCTGCTCCTCAAAACACCCAGCAGAAGTCCTTAAATAGATAATCGAGTGCAAGAGATTCACTCAAACTTCATGCAGGAGTGAAGGCTATCACCCATCTTACAATTCCTGTTACCTCTGAACTTATATCATGTGTGTAAACACCCTTTATTGTTAACAGTGAAATGCAATGAAAAGCCGCATCAGACTCGAAAAGTTATAATTCTTTTTGGTTTAGGGATCAGTGTTCTCTCTGCAGCCACTGGATCTGATTTTCAGATTGTAAGGCTGAAATATTCATGGGCAGCCATTATTTATCAATTTGTGGGACATAGCTATCTGATTAGCTGAGATACTAAGAGAACTACTAACCATTTAGAGAATAAAATTAATTGATAACAGAATTGCTTGGAATTTTGAAGATGATAACACAGCAGGGAAAAGATAATTCCTGTCCTAACACTGAAGGTTAATTATGAAAAAAAATACAAATAAATATTTACAGTTAGAGCCAGAGGAGTAGAAAAGCTTTATTTCATTGTTTTTCAGTGAGTATGGTAAACCAAACCATTGGAACTAGTTAAACAATACAGGCCAAATTCTGGCTGAAAGTAAGCTGACTTTAACAGGTAAGAGAAGTTGCTTCATTCAGCTTTATCAACGATGTACACAGAGCAAATATTCTAATAATAATATGATTTTATTTCTAATGGAGATGAGACGTAGCCTAGCACATGGAAGAACCCAGGGATTATGTTTCCTGGAAGACAGGGAAGAGAGCGAACGGGTCTGGGATAACTCCCAATCTCACTTCTCTTGAAATAATGATCAAAACGGGTGAAAAAAAAGTTGGGAAGGTTGGTTTGATTCTTACATAAAAAAACAAACGAAAGAGCACCATTTCAATTGTCAGATGGCTTACGGGTATATATTAACCCATGTTGAATACTGAGCTCTGAAACTCCTCAAAGTTTCCAGATGTGTGGGAATGACTGAGTGCTGTGATGGCACAGATCTGAAATAATCATAGTAGGAGAGTTACCAGGAAACGTTAATGGGAAGAAACAGTAGGGTTCAGATTTCCACAGGCCATATTCAGCTCTGCTCCCTGAACACAGTGATTCCCACTGCCTTGCTCAAAGCCTTAAGGGGAAGGGGGGGAGTCTGTGGTCAATGAAAACCACTAGGTATAAAGGTGGGGATGGAACTGAGACTATGCTCTTTTGGGTCATGAGGTGCACATATGGTGAAAACAATTGCTCAACTGTATACAGTGTCCTATTTTAAACATATGGAAAAATACAAATGAAGCAATGAGGCAGGAGAGTCAAATGATTAAGTCTAGGAACACTGGATATTATTGAACCACTCTTGACTAGAGTCCACTTGCTTTTCTTTCTTGTACACTTTTTCCTGTAACCAGCTCTTTCTAACCTTAAACTGTACTGCAGTACTAAAGAGGATTCCGATATCACTGTCAGGCCCCCGAGGGCACCACCAAGCCTCACTACCCCTGCCCAGCCCCCTGGGTGTGCCCTCATTTCAGCCCCTCAAGGCCATCAGCCCCTGCCCCAGAGACATGACAGCAGGATCAGTCTCCAGCTGTGCCATCCCGTCCCCAGGGCCAGGGCTGCCCCATTCCCTGGGGTGCGATGGTCCTGGCTGCTGGTCCCTGCTCTGCTGGCCAGGTTATTAGGGAGCAGCTGTCCCTCACTGCTTCCTGGCAATCACATGGAGATGAGGAATCACAGAAACCGTAATTTTGATTTCATTCATATTTTTCTTAAAGCTAAACGAAGCAGGTTAAATATTATTTGTGTCAACCATGGGACATTCAGAGGAGAAGGAATAATGCTAGTGTATTCTTGCCCAACTTTAGTAAAACAGCTGTTTTGTGTGTGATGGCTACCAGAACCTGAAAATGCAAACTGATCATAGATAACATTTATTAAAACAGATAATGTGTTTTTGCTTTTTATTACTTGTTCCACAAGAATGAAAGTTTAAATAAAAGCATAAACAGTCTGGAAGAAAAACAGGTATTAGAATTAATAAGAAAACAATAGTTTAAATTAATATTATGGGTCCACTGAGGAAGTAAAACAGAGCTTGGCTAGTTCAGAAACACAGTGAGAACCAGAGAACACATACTGCCTAATGATATATATTCTTATGTTACCTAAGAGCATATGTACTAAAAATTTGGAGGTAATAATAGAAACCTCTCACTTAGATCAAATCATGACACAAAATCCCACCGTGCCCAAGCATCCACGTACAGAGCTCCAGTGGGAATGCACATAACCTGCAGACAGCAATATCCACGGACAACATAGTCAGTGACCTGTATGTAACCCATATCGGATTTTGTACAAGCACATGGTACCTCTACAACTGACAGCAAACAATGAGGAAGAGGTAGAGACTGGGCAGTTCAAGCAATCTATTACCGCAATCGTCATCGTAGTATTAATGTCATATGTGGTCTCTGTCATGAGGTAATGACGCTCTAAAGAGCATGTACTTCGTAAGATCACAACATGTGTCATACAAGCCAATTCTTTTAACAAGCGCTATATGTATGGTGTTGCAAAGCCAGGACAACATTTTAACTCGTGTATCTTGTCACCTGGGGAGAGAGAAATTGTTAAAACCTACCGTACAAAGAAGCTCCTAACCAGATGGTGGGATACGAGACAAGGGTCAGAATCTTAACAGCACCAAACGGTACTACCTTAAAGTCAAACTCTGCATTTTCTTTGGAAGGGTAGAATGTGATCCACGTTGCCTGTTCTGACCGGGAGAAAACGCTGAGATATGGGGGCAGCTCTTGGAAGATGGGATGTTACTATACAGAATAAGCATCCACCTCAGATATGTGTAAGAACATGGATGTAGCTTATGGTAAAAAGGTTCAAGTTCCAGTTCTTAACAGAGCTGCTCAACTTGGGGGTTACCCTAGAACAATGTGTTTTCATGATCAAGTCACAGCATTAGAAGTCCAGAGCAAAGGAAGCTGGAGTCAAAGTACCCAAATGTCATGGTTTTGGCTGGGACAGAGTTGACTTTCTTACTACCAGCTGGTATAATGCTATGTTTTGGATTTGGGATGAAAATAGTGTTGGTAAAACACTGGGTGTTTTTTTGGTTGTTGCTAAGCAGTCAAGGCCTTTTCTGCTCCTCACACCACCCCACCAGTGAGAAGGTTGGGGGTGCACAAAAAGTTGGGAAGAGACACAGCCAGGACAGCGGACCCCAACTGACCAAAGGGATATTCCATGCCATATGAAGCCATGCTGAGTATATAAAGCTGGGGGAAGAAGGAAGGGGGGGGACATTCAGAGTTACGGTGTTTGCCTTCCCAAGTAACCATGATGCATGATGGAGCCCTGCTCTTATGGAGATGGCTGAGTATCGGATACCTGACATCTGGTATGAAAAGGCACATGGTTCTGCACCAAAACTTTACACAGCCTCTTACTTTGGGGGACAGGAAAGAGAGTATGCCACTGGAATTGTCTGCTCCAGCCCAGAGCTGCACCACTGGGCCAACACAGCTAACCGTGATCTCAAGGGGTTGCAGTAGCCTTATGGGGACATGAACCGTAGCAGAATCTGACAAAACTGTGAATTTAATAGTATTTCTTTTATGAAGACTACAGTTCAGTGTGACGCCAGTGCCGGCAGACCTGGGGTCAGAGGGCTTTCATCATTGCTGAGGATAGTGTGAAATATTTCCCTGTCATTATACACTGAACTAAATTGAGGAGAAAACTGGATGGGGATGGACACTGCAGAAGTATCAAAACATGTAAAACATTGTTCTAAATAGTAGATACTCAACTGTCCTCTAAGGCCATGGTGGGAAAGGTGAGGAAAATCATCTTAATTTGCACTAAAGGAAGCTTAAGTTCAGTATTAGGAAGCACAATGAAACGGGTTGCCTAGGCAAGGTGCAGAATTTCAACAACTGCAGATTTTTAATAGATATCTGGCCAAACTTCTTTCATCAATGGTCTAGGTTAATTTGATTCTAAGTCACCATTTACAAATATCTGTACAAGCAAATGTTTCTTTGCAAAAAGAATATCATATCAGTGCTGTTACAAAGCACTTGCACATTATCCACAGCAGCAATGCTTACACAGACATATCTCTTTGTGGATCTTCAGTTACCCAACACACATAAACACCACATAAAAGAGATAACCAAACACAAGGTAAGACTAGCAAATATTTAAAGCTGTAAATCCTGTAAGCCTGATGCTAAGTCTATTTCACAGCACAGTCTGTAGTATGATTTGAAGAAAGGGCAAAGTATTCCAAGCAACAAAAGTCCATGGCGTGGATTACTAATAACTAGAAAAAGTCTATGCTTGCCTAATAGCTTGTTTTAATAGCTCACCTAGCTTGAGTATTTGTAATCATTAGTTCATGTGAGCTCTTGTACTGTACATGTGAAGACAACACAGGCTTTGAGGTTTCATATTGAAGAGACTGCCATGACAGTACAGAGGAGAACCCACAAAAAATTCCACTATATAACAGCAAAATTTCAAGGGTGCAGCTACAAACTACCTTTTATCTATGTCCGCTGTCCACATCCATTTTATAATGAGCAAGCAATTATCTTACTGTACTGCACTGGGGGCTCTAGACAATGGTACAGGTTTCTCCTGGCTCTTGTCAATCCAAGTCAATAGCATCAAAGTGCAATGAGGCATATTATGACATATTCCTATCTTTTAGAAAAGAGTGGTTAAATCTGATATCTGAAATGGAATATGTTGAAGGGGAAAGTTACAATGACAGTCCTTGAACTGTCTATAAATGAAATAACATCATAAATGTCTAAGACAATGAAAGCCAACAGGGTTGAATCTGAAATCAAGGCTAAATATGTAAAAAATGTAATAAAATTTTCAAACCAAAGACTATTTAAAGAGTCCGCCATGGAGATATAATTAACTCAGCCTGATCCAAAATTAGGTTCCCTTTATAGGAATCCTCCAACCTTTAGGAAAGTATATAGTCTGTACAGCAATTAAAAGATTCAACCATTTCTCCAAACTGTCACCAATTATTATCTCTCTACCCAGGCTTTTTCTCTTCCGAAATGGAAATATGTCTCTGAATATATGCTCTTAATTTTACATTTTATCTATTAAGCCTATGCAGCAAATGTACTCTTAAATCACACTGTAATCTCAGAGTTCTGCATATTTCTTGTATACTGGAATGGAAGATTTCAGAGAGTACAGTAGAACTATTGATCTGTTTAGTGTTACAAAAGCTATTGATTATGTGGTGGTGTGAGCTTATGTAAGCAAAAATTGACATTGTAGGGTATTTTATTTGTTTTTTAACCGTGGTCATTGCAGTACACAGATGTGTTAAGCAATACTGTTATATATGTTAAAGTGTAGCATGCTACAAATTAATCTCTTCAAGAAGGAGTGGAATTTTATAATCTGCGGGAATGTTTAGCACACACTTTTCAGAAGAGATACTAAAGTGGGAAAAGGGTAACAGAGGTTGAGTGGAATAAAAAGCAGAAGGGGAAATTACAGGAGTAGGAAAATGGGTTTTAACTATTCTACTCAAGACCCAGGGTTCTTTTTTTAAAGTAGTAATGTTTTCTTTTAAAAAAAGTTAAAAATATTTTGGTGGGGTGGAGCAGTGTGCCAGCTAAACTGCAGTGTAACATCAGGGGTTTTAAAACTCTATTTTACACCTAGGGATTTCCTTCTCCCTTCATTATCAGATGCAAATAAGGTTTATCAGGAATGGTATTTCCCTGGGGAGGGGGCCCAGTAGCCACTGCTCACACAGGGCTATTCTAGTACAATGCCACTCCTGAAGAACTGTTGCGTTGCTTTGCCAGGCTCCACGCCCAGCGAGACAGCCCAGAAATACAATGCCCAGAGGCTTCTCTGAAACACAGCATCTGCTCAGCCTTTCTCCACACCCTCCTTCCCCCCACCACCCCACCCCCCCGCCCAGGTCACTATTTGTCAGCTTCCAGCAGAAACAGGAGTTGCAACTATTTGGAAGACCTGCAGATTATTTGCCACCATGGGTGTATAGCCCAAATGAGAATAAATCAAGCTTAAAAGTCTGTAAAACAAAGAGATGTGGAGGTGTAAAAAACAATTAAAGCTTGTACCCAATTGGGCTCTGTAATTTGTTGCACTAATGAAACATTTCTTTTAAGTGGAAAACCTTTGAAGAATACTAATATAATAATTAATATTCAGGTTACCTAGGGAACCTGAGTCTCTAATGACTGTAGCTAGAAGAGCCTTTGCAGAGGAAGCTACCCAGCATGGCTTTTTTTTCCTAGAGCTTTAAGAATGACGCTTCCAGGAAGCTGCGAGATTATTTCCTCTCCCTTTCCAAGTTTGTACCAATCCTCTCTTATAATCAAGAAATCCGCGGACTTGCTTTGTCTAAAACAAGTTAGAGCTGATGTAAATCTGAAAAGGGAGGAAGAATTCGGGTGATCTTAGAAACAAAGGGATAATATGGAGATACTAGGTGATTGTAGAGCCATAAAGAGCAAGAGAAATAAAAAAAAAAAGAATAAGAGAAGCACAGATGAATTTCATAAAGGAGAGGTCTGAATAAAAAATACTTAAATAGTTCTCTATATGTCAGTACCAGTAAACATTGGAAAAAACTTTCCCTAAACCACCATTTACACCACTTCTGGTGTAGGTACATCACCTTTGCTAGCATCTGTTGCGAAATTAGATAAAACCTCTTGAGCAACGGCTGACAAACATTAATGTGGGGCACAATAAATCCTCACTAGATTGTAAGATCAATGAACCACGTGCTTGCACTTGCTCCTCCGAGGGCAGCCCAAATCTGGCAGTACTGATGCAAGTGAAGGGCCAGCAGACTGGTTCCCCAACACAGGCTGGACAAAAGTCAACCAGAGAAGATTGACTGTGGATATGGGAGGTATTAAAGAGAACATCATGGCTTGTACTTGCCTCATGATTCTTCTTGATTTTGAGAAACACACGGTTAAACATCATGTTGCTGTCAAGAACCACTGACCGCTGCCAGACAGCAATCTAGCCAAGTGCATGTGAGTGTGCACAGCAGCGCAGCTTTAGAGGAAGCCATATGGAAAAGGAAAAGGGCAGGTCTCTGACAACAAATGGTCACAGTTTGCACAGCCGCATGGCAAAGCTGAGGTAGGTAGTAGAGAGTCAACCTAGAATCCCGCACTCTGCTTTTTATACAATGGGTAGGCAAACACGCCGTGGTTTGTGCCACGCATGGCTGTCAGCTGTAACCCTTTTGCCAAATACAAAGACAAGTATTTATTTCCTGCACTTCACTTCTAATTCAAATTCTTTTATTTGGCCTGGATCTGCTGGGAGTGTGGCTTACAAAGAGATTGATGTGTACTCATTGGCACACACTGCCGTCTTCTAGGAACATAAGAGTTACTGGCTCAGACCACATATTAATTCACTCCACTACCAGTATGATGGTAGCCAACAGCAAAAGCTGCAAAGCAAAACACAAGACAGCTTCTCTGAGAAATTCACTACCCCACGGGAAGCTGCTGTTGAACCTTATTAATTAGAGGTTAGTTTATGCCCTGAAGCGTAAGACATTAAATCCGTTATAAATATGCATGCCTGTTCTTCAGAATGTCAAGATAATACAGAGATATCGTACAACTGACACCACGTCTGAGAAGCATGTAAGCGTTCACTCCATTTAACAGATGGGCAAACAGGGAAAGAAGTCAAGCAGCTTCTCTGCAGTCTAGTCAGCAGGCAGGCTTCTGGTGGCACTGGCAGGTGAATATGACACAGGCAGCTTCAAGCTCTCCTCCTGCAGGTGTCTCGCTGTATTACCCAATCCCTGCTGCACAGCTCCTCTGAGATTAATTTCCTCTTCTGCAAAATGGGTGTGTTTATCTCTTAATGAGATTTTTAGAACTGAATAATATTTGTATTGCACAATTATTATGCATTACTAACACTAGGCAAAGTTAGAAAAAGGAAGAGATGCACTGCCAAGGGATTATTAATTCATTTATTCCACCACATTTCTAGAAGCTTTGTTCCCTATGAAGCTCTGTCAATGCATCATTTCTCAGCTAGAGTGTCCTTGCAAAGCTAGTTCCAGGCTCTTGTGCTTAAGTCTGATAAATAAGTTTGGGAGTGCTGTAAGCATGGAGTATATATAGATTTAGTCAGTAAATTTTATACTGAATTTTGTTTTCTCTTTTTTTAATTTTTTTTTAAAGCCTCTATTGACCAACTGCTAAGAGCCTTGAAAGTCTCTAGTACGGTCTGGGAGCAAGGACAACTGTAAAATTTTAACGTCCTGTTTCAAGAAAGCAACAGAGGGGAGTTTGAGTGGACAGAAAAAGAAAGAAAAGAATTATGCAAAAGCACACATCTTTTGTAAAATAATCGTCCACAATGCCCTAAACAAAAGCACCAGTCCTTGGTCATATCAATGGAATTTTTGGATTATATCAAAGCAGATCAAATTTCACAGAGACAGAAGAATGTGCAGTACTATCATCAGAATTGCAGCATGGGTTGTATACATATGAACTAGCTAATACTCTAGCTAGTTTGGATGTTAAAAGGCAATGAACCCATAACAGCACAGCCCTTCAATGCAAATTAAGTAAAAAGAGTTTGTCCAGCCTGTGCTGAACCATGGGTTTCAACAGATTTTTTTCCGCTTGGTGTTTGAGCTAAATTAAAGCTATCAAGCTCAGCTCAATGTACAGACAGTCCACATTTTCTAACTGGCCTAGTGCACCCCACAGTTTTCACTTTTTATTATTTCCACCCACCTTGTGACCTTGTATAACCCACCTTGACTACTTATGACCCACACTCCTTGCTGGAAGGCAACGACAGCAAGAAGAACAGTAAGCATCTTGTACTTAAAGTCCAACAGCCTCCCATGAGAGCTTAGATAGAGGGTGTCATGTTTGATTCCCATAGGCCTAGAAGATGGAGAAGAAATTGGCCCAGTGGAAGGGAGAATGCAGAAGCAATAAATGAAGAAGTCAAGCTGGAACAAGGAGTGGTTACTCTGACACTGACTCGTACACCTAGCACAGCAGAAGCAGCAAATTTCTGGTAAGTGGTGGCTGGTCCTTTCAGAAGGTAAGTTTAAGAAGACAGGAAAACAAAAACCAAAAATGTAGCAGGGTGAAGAGCAGATGAAAGCAGTTTCATCTCTTGTCAACTGTACAAGACACCTGCCTGTTCTGAAACAGAACAGCTCCTTATCATGCTCTGGGATCTCTGTGCACAGCTAAAGCCAGCCTGAGTTAATTGAAAGTTTCTTAAACCTTATCTCTCTGTATTTTCCTACCTCTGCTTTGGGAAACACTACTAGTCAGTTATGATACACAGCAAACACAGCAACTTATGTCGCACAGGGAGCATTACCCCCCTACTGCCCAAAACTACTTCTGCCAAGGGTATCATGCTGAGCATGCCGATATTAAGTTTTCAATGCTAGATAACTCCAAAGAGTTGGAAGGTAGGTCAGTTTATTTAGTTTTAATGATCATGACAGAATCTTTAATTCTGATCCATGTAATAATGTAATTCAAGAGAGTATTTCCTCCTGGAGAAAATAGGGTTGGCGCAGTGAAGCTGTTCTCTACACCCAGCGTGGTGCATTTCCAAATGAGAGTGGAAGCTTTTCAGGGATCACTGTCCCTACTGAGCATGTACTTATGTGCCATGCCCAACAAGGACAGGTGTAATCACATGCCTACACGCTCAGGGGCCACGACATGCAGCATCAAACCTAATGAGTGCCTTGGGCACTTCTTTAATAGAAGCAATAGTCTTGAGGTAAGGAATACCCAGCTTCATTACACAGTCTGTTACCAGAGCACCAGTTCAGATGGACAAAATCACATTACTGATTTTTTTTTTAATACTGTAGGTTTTGTGTCAGGAATATTTCAACTTATTCTACGTAAGTTAGTTAACTATTCATTATAGTGGAGACAGGTAAAATTACTTCATTTGTGTAGTTCTTTTATCCTACTCAGTTTCCACAGTTCAATTCAAATAAACAGGAAGGCCCAGCATCAAAAGATTAACAGAAATGTACAGCCACGAAAGCAGTCTAAAAACAATACAAAATTATCTTTTCAAAAGGGTAGATTTAAATTTATGGCTTGTTAGATGAATCTAGGGTAAACAGTTTTTCTAAATGAGACAATGAAAATTACCTGAATTTTGTAGATTCTTCTGGTCTCCTTATCCAGGTGCAGTTCTGCAGTTTTCTGACTATGTGAAGATAATAATCTTCTGCATATCTAAAAAAAGCAACAACATCAAACACTAGAATATATATGTATGTATATTTAGAAACAGTCTCTAAAACATTCAAATGATGCATTTATTAATAATAATGTGCATGATGCATATATAATAGATTGCTTTTAGAACTCTGTGACCTATTTCATTTTTGTAATTTGTAACAGCACTATCCTCATTTAATTAGCATGACCTATTAAACATTGCTTCTTAATAGCGATGTCCTAATGAACTTTTCTTTTCAGAAACTTTCAAAAGTACACTGGTTTCAAACTTAAATATTTGACCTTAAATATCTTGAAATTATTAGAAATCATCTCAAGTGCAAAAGTCCAAAATAATACAAAAAAATCTCCTCTGTTTGGTGTTTTAAACTTCAAAAATGTTTTGAAATGTGGCTCTTGCAAGCCAAAATGAAACATTACACTTCTTATGCCTTTTCTTTCATTTACCTTATAGAGTCCCCAAAGCTCAATTCAATCATCTAATACCATAGACCAATATTTACAGATGTAAGCTGTCCTTCAAATTATCTGTTAAATAAAACAATCTGTTGTTTTACATCAACCAGCACTTTGGCTACCTTGGTACATGTAACCAAAGAACTTTCTGCTCCTTTTAAACCCTTTCAAGAGATTTAAATTTGTCCATTTGTGAAATACTTCAGAACATGTAAGTCAAAAGAATGGAGACACTTCTTCCCTTACAGGTTCAATGTTAATATTTCTCCCACTTGTGCTTGGATCCTAATATAGGTTTTTTTAAAACAATAACTCTGACTTATAAGGCAAACTGGTGGAATGGGAAGAAGGGATGTTATGGATGCCATGACTACAAATTCTATGGGACTCATGTCTCTAGAAAGGAACTACCTTGCATTATTTTAGCAAAAATGGCTTAGTGTTGGCCAAATTCAAATGATCATGAGTTTATTTAAGCTGGAATTTAGAAGTGTGTATTTTGTACAGTTTTACAAGAGTTAGGATGGCAAGAAACCTCACTTGTTTTTAAATGGAGCATGAGAATGGATAAAAAGGAATATAAAAACGGCTGTGGTGACTTGCAGCAGCGGAAGTCAACAACGCGAATGCTTCCTTCTCTCTGTGTTCAACACGTTTTTAGTACCACAGCCTTATGGTAAACATTTGAGAAAATACAACCCTTTTTTTGTTTGCTTCATAAAACTACTGCAACTGCTAAAGTTAACTTGTTTATCTACCTCTGAGTAAAATCATGTCCCATTTCCACATGGAAGAAGAAATGAAACTTTTTAGAGGAATTCTGCATTAGAATTGGTCTTTGGCTCAAGTTTGCACCTGTGACAACATGTACGATTTTGATTCTGCAGACTTAGCAAACTCTTAAAGGAACCAGATGACTGTGACTAAACTGATTTTACTGAGCCCTTGCACAACTCAAGAGAGCAGGAATGAATGGGCAGAACTGGGAGAAGAGAAAAACGAGTTGATTGCAGCTGTAGCTGATCCGACCTGGTGCAGTACATTCCTCCTCCTTTCAGTCCAACTCCACATCTGTTCTCTCTCTCGTGCCACTGCTGATACTTACTTGAGTCCACCTCTCTTTTGTTTTTGCCAGCATTTGCACTTGTTAAATGCCTTCACAGGCCACTTTAATTCACTACTAAGGCAAAAAAACCAAACCAGAAAGAAAAAAATATGCATATACATTTTCTTCAGAAAAGACTCCATCAAACACCACAGCCAGTATAAGCAAGGAGTGATGGGAGCGGAGAAAGTGGGAAGAAGGCCTTCCTATTTTGGCAGCTGCCTGCTGGTATGTTGTATTATCAGCCTTGGAACTGCAGCCAGAGAAAATGGAACTACTTTCTTGCTGAAGCTGCTACCTAAATTGGCTCACTGTGGGGTCAGGCAAGTGTCAGTACCAGCACAGGGCAGGACAGGGAGTGCACGTTGCGGGAGGATGGGATAGAAGCACAGGACCGAAATAGCCCATGCTGATGTTGAATCACTCATCTAGTTGTATTCCTTAAGGCTAAACAATAAATAACTCTTAGACGCTGGGACTTACGGAAAAATCCAAGAATTAATAGGATAAGAGAGCATGAAGAGTTACTTAGGCTATCATTATCTATGAGAAAAAAAATATAGAAAAAGCAAATTCTAGCCTAAAGACATTGATAAGAAGAAGATCAGAGTCAGAAATGAAAAGAAAAATTACCATCAGCTTGGAAAGAAATCGCATGGACTGACAAGTTATTAGCAAGTTACAGGGAAACATTTGGTAAGGAGAAAAATCAAAGCATCATCCATAAAGCTAGTTCTGAGGCCTCATGAAAAACACAGGCACTCACTGCCAGAAACTGTAAGGACCTTCTTATACATTTAACAGAAGCTGCACCCAGGGTAAAAACACCAATTACAATGCAAGAACATGGTTGTCTGTCCACTGCTGGCTACTGGAAGGAATCACTCTTCCTTGGACGCATCTAAGCTCACCAGCTCACCCAGAAAAACACCACTTAGAGGTCTTTAGAAGGCAGAACACCATCTCTGCTCACTCTCTGCATCCAGTTTTGCTCCTCTTGTGACTTACAAAGACACTACGGACCGTCAGAACTCATCCTGGCCAGCACTGGCACAGCATGGCGAGTGGCAGAGACAACCCAGCAGCGTGTCCTGGGGAACAGGAGCTCACAACAGCGACAGCTCTGCAACGCAGCCGCCACATCTGCTCACACCAATATAAGGCTTCCATGAAATAAACTCTATTTGAACACAGGCAATATTCCCACAGATTAATTTTTTTAAAGACTCAGAGTGAAGCTCTGGGACTTGCTGCAGCTGGGTTTACAGCCCAGAAAGCTTTGTTTTCCTCTCAGAAAGCCTATTTTAGCATTTCCTGCTTTAAAGGAGCCTTGGGGACTCACTCCTCCAAAGGAATCATCCAGAAGGCCATCAGGGTATCATTTCATGGCTCTGCTGTAACCCAGACAGTCCTCCACTGTTCCGTTTTAAAGAGCTGGGACAATACATATATTTCCACTGGCACCCAGGAGCTTACAGCACATATTCACTGAAGCTAAAAGGGTTTTATTATTAAGATAAAAAAGCTCAGATAAAATGAACTATAAAAATATGTGGACAAGACAATAATTACAGCGCTGAGAATAGTGAATGAAACACGCTTTGTCCTGTTGTTGTCTGCCACCTGCACCACAACCATTATAATAACTTAGTGTTGTAGGAAACTCACTTATAGTGTATGAGCCTTGCTGACAAATAACACCTGGAAGGGTTTTTTTGCCTATAGTACTTGTCAGGTACGCAGTGACCTTCTATGTTAACTGCAGTGGCTAAGGTGGAATTATTATGCACAGTCGAGGCACTGACAAAGTATAAGTATCTTCTAATTTTTGGCAGATATCTAAAGGACAACAGCAAGGACACAAGTGTTGAGATAGTAAGGAGACAATAGGTAAAATGTCAGAACAGAGAGACAGGTGCAGCCCCACTGGTTACTTGCTAAAACTAAATACCTACTTCAAGAACAAAGCTGTTTGAATTAGAAGGAAAACTGAGCAGCAGGAGTGAAAAAAGGAGATATTCCTACTTGGCAGCTTATGTTCAAGAAAGAAACAAATAAAAAGAAAACAACAACAGGAAATGCAAAAGAAAAGGAGGATCCCTTTTGCCTTTGGACACTTTAATGCTACCAAAATAACTATCAGTTTTTAAACCCCTCAGGAGAATGTGCACAGGGCTTGCTCTAGAATAAAAATGGAAAACTGCCAGCAAAACTCAGCATTTCAGGCTCTTTATCACCACCAGCACATACCTGCTATAATAATAACTTCCCACTTACATAGCACTTTTTACTATCAAATAATTTCACAAGCTTTAAACTAGTAATTTTTTTCTCTTTCTGCCAGCTTAAGAGGCAAGAGTCTCCAGAATGTCCCTGAAAGTCTAGAACTGCAATATAAAGCATTTATATACCATGCCTGTGGGTCACACCTTGGAAAAGCAGCAAAGATCCCTACAGCTCCTCTGAGGGAAGGGCAATGAGCTGCAATATTCATGGCACAAAACAATCCCTTGCTCCTTTGCTCCAAGCATCAGTTTCTCTTCCTACCTGCCCAATTCATCTTCTGCCTCATTAAATGGCGCAGCTCCTCCTTACTCTTTAGCAACAGAATAAAGGTCTGAAACTTTGTAAAGTTTACCCTACAATCTCAGCTCCAAGACACTCTAGACATGAAGAGCACGTCTACATTGCTGCAGCCTGTACAACTTCGTAACACATGGGATAAATAACAGCATTTATATTGCTATAACTGGATTTTGGAGGCAATACAGTGACTGGTTGTCATTCTCTCAGTGTTAATCACTCAGGTTTTCAGCCAACTGTATACTTTGACCCGTTTGCCAGTCTCTGTTTCAGCTCTCACTAGCAGCACATCAGTAACATCGTGGTTTACCACCTTCCAAAAGAGTAAAAACGCCAGTCATAGTGTTGCTGACGAGGTGGAATATTGGTGGGAGAAGAGGTGAGAGAGGAGGAAAAAAAAGAAAAGAATTTAAAAAGACAGAATGCTGGAAATACGGTGACTTAAAAATGGGCAAAAGATCCTCGAACGCAATGAACAAGCGAGGACTGGGCAGAAAAGACAGGAGAAGTTTTGAAATCATGATTTAATGTTGTTCCTGTGTTAAGGAAAAATTTAACTTTTCCAGTTCTTTGAATGGGGAAAAGCACATAATTATTTTTAGCAGAACTTTTGTTTCTCATTCCTTTTCTCTTTTCACAAATGGAGGGGGGGGAAAAAAGCTTCCAATTTTAAAGACACCATGGCACATAATTAATTTTAAGCTGGAAATTGGTCCTAATGTGAAGCTTTTCTTATTTACAATGTTTTATTTATTGCTGCATCCATATAGGCAAAATGTTACATGTCAAAAGCAATGGGCTGCTTCTCCCATTTTCACTTTAGAAAGCAGGAGGGAAAAGGCAGAACAGCAAGTTGAGACCCAAAATTAATTTGAGGTGTTTTTTCAATGTATCTAAAATTGAATTATTAGTTTCCTATGGACTAGTTATTATAAAGATTGCAATTAATTAGCAAGTTTTTATACTAGTACATTTCCATACTTACTCTGATGAATATGCTGAAAAGAATCCCTTAACTGAGGTTGCTCATAGCAGGAGTGTTCACCAATCAGGAAAAAGACACTCAAGAATGAAATCATACCTCACAGATTCTGTTCAACCTTCTTGTGAATATATTGGAATGAAATGTTGCTAACCTTGAATAAATCTAATTCATGTGAAAGGAAAAATGTGGGCAAACTTTGGTTGAAAAAATTCAGTTTCCTGTTGTATAGCTCCACATTCATATCACTGAGAATTATGTAAATGAGGACAATCTTTTACCCTTCTATTTAAAACAAACAAAGCACAAAGCACAGCAAACACCTACCTTTTCTTCTTGATAGATGATGACAAAATGTTGTCCTGAATTGCCTTACATTTTGAAGCCTGTTCAAACTGGTAAATTCCATTTTTATTAACAGTTGTTCTGTTGAAAAAAGGGGGGGGGAGAGAAAAAGCAACAAACTTTAAAAAAGAGAACATAATTCTGACAATTCTGTCACATTTACTTTGCTATGACGATAAGATTAATAACGGTTGATTTAGCTGAAAACATTACCAAAGAAATCTTATTGACTTCTATTGTCAAGCTCTTGTATAAAAGGGGAGTTCGCTGCTAGTGACTATAAAATATTTGATTCTTTAAAGTAACCCTATTTCATAGTCTGAATTATATTTTCTCCTTTACACTTTAATCAGAAAATGTGATTAAAAAAAAGAAATGAAATGGCAAGCCCCTTGAATATTATGTTTTGAAGATATTTAAAATATTCACCAGTAAAATATTCAGCAGATGTGATTTCCTGAAGTTGTTGATGAAATGCAATATTCAGAGCCAATATAATATGTACAGAAAATACCACAGGTGAAGTGAATCTTTCTACTTGGACCTTAACTTACTGACTCGAGCTTAATACTTACTTCCTTGCTTATTCTTTATTTACACAGTAAGAATAAATATTTGTAAAAGGAATGAAGGCAAGTGCCAGACAGTGATCTTTAACTCCTGTTGTCTTATTTTCACCAAACTCCTGTGTGGTCCTCTTGCTCTGGCAGTCCCAGTAGAAGATGGAGCTGTAAATTAGTAAACGACTGCGATACCAAGGTCTTATTCCATTCACATCAGTTCACCCTGTATCTCAGTTCAGTCTCATACAATCACCCTCCTCCGTCATCAACCTTCTGCTGTACGTATTTTCATTTATCATGAGGGTTTTGTCCTCCAGCATTTTGATTTTCCTTGCTCCTCACCATTTTCCCCTCTCCCTCTTACCTGTTCCTTTTGGGTTCTTTCCACTGATTCACTACTTCTGGAGCAGTTGGACCTGCAACCCATTTGCCCAACCCAGAACTAGAAATACATAAGACATGGATGCTATGTCATTCGCTCTGGGTGTGAGCTGCAGCAGTGAACAGAACCTGGGCTGTTCTTAGAAACACAGAAGAACTGACCCATTTCTATATACACAATGAGAAAGGGCCTTCCTGCTTCGTACACTATGCACTCTGCTTCTGAACCATCATTCCTTTTACTAACAAGGACCAAAATTCCATTGCCTTCATCTATTAAAACGTCTATTAAAACCGCTCATGAACAAGATTTCTGACAGCTGATTTTGAAGCTCTTACTTTGGAAAGATGCCATTTCAAGTCACAGAATCACAGAGTGGCTGAGGTTGGAAGGGACCCCTGGAGGTCATCTGGTCCAACCTCCTGCTCAAGCAGGGCCACCTACAGCCAGTTGCCCAGGACTGTGTCCAGTTGGCTTTTGAGCATCTCCAAGGCTGGAGGCTCCACAACGTCCCTGGGCAACCTGTGCCAGTGTTCAATCAACCTCACAGTGAAAAAGTGTTTCCTGATGTTCAGAGGGAACCTCCTGTGTTTCAGTTGGTGCCCATTGCCTCTGGTCCTGTCCCTGGGCACCACTGAGAAGAACCTGGTTCCATCCTCTTTGCGCCCTCCCTTCAGGTATTGATAAGGTCCCCCCTAAGCCTTTTCTTAAACAACGAAAATCTTAATTCAAATGACAAGAAGACCGACTGAAGAAGAGTGAGCAGAGTAAATGCTTGTTTATTTTGCTACTGAACTGCCTGGCACGTTCATAGCTACCACAGGGGAGGAAGAGGAACAAAGGCCCTTTCCTTCTCTTTCCATTGCCCATGAATTTTCTAGTGAATCAGTCACTCCATAGGAGCAATTCACCCAGGACACAGCTGCAGAAAGGGAGATCAGCTCCCTCCCTTTCTTTCCACCATCAGGAACTTCTTCCCAGTATACACTCAGTCCCTAAGGAAGTCTGCAGCCTGCATGCCCCTTGTTGAGGGCAATGGTAAGACGACACAATGTAAAACTCCTATCCTTTTAGTTCTGCAGTGACTTTAATAGATAGCAACAGCTGGCACTACCTACTGAGAGCTTCTTGGTTGATTTTACATACAGTTACTTATCTAATTCTTTTCCAGGGAGTGACGTACAACTGTAAGGGCAGAAGGCTCTCAGAGTACACAGTTCAGAGCAAACCACTCAGCAGATCTTACATAGTAAGTGCCAGCAAATGTTCTGCCTGCATCACTTATGCACACAGGTTTATCTTCTGTCTACACCAAAGAACCAGGTGGGTCCTTTCACAGAAGAACCCAACATCAGTTCCTGAACAAACTTAGTTAGCACTAAATCATGTTTCCTCTCTCTTGCTTCTTGAATTCAGTAAGCTCAAGCAATTCTTCTGCAGCTGCAGCTTAAAGTAAGAGAAATGGCCACATGCAAAGCTTAGCTGCATAACCAGCACCTTACAAAAAGAACTACTGATATCATAAACCAAGTGCATGTTACAGCTGCGAATAAGTCTTTCATTACAACTGAAAATCAAGATGCTGACAAGCATGGACAAGCTAGAGAGGAGGGCCTGTGCAAACCTCATGAAGTTCAACCAGGCCAAGTGGAAGGTCCTACACTTGGGTCAGGACAATCCTCGTTATCAATACAGGCTGGGGGTGACGTGATAGAGAGCAGCCCTGCGGAAAAGGACTTGGGGGTACTCGTGGATGAAAAGCTGGACATGAGCCAACAGTGCGCACTCACAGCCCAGAAGGCCGATTGCATCAGAAGAACTGTGGCCAGCAGATCAAGAGAGGTGACTCTCCCACTCTACTCTGCTCTCGTGAGAACCCACCTGGAGTACTGTGTCCAGCTCTGGAGTCCTCAGCACAAGAAAGACATGGACCTGTTGGAGTGGGTCCAGAGGAGGGCCACGAGGATGATCCGAGGGCTGGAGAACCTCTCCTATGAGGACAGGCTGAGAGAGTTGGGGTTGTTCAGCCTGGAGAAGAGAAGGCTTCAGGGAGACCTTATAGTGACCTTCCAGTACCCGAAGGGGGCCTCTAGGAAAGCTGGGGAGGAGCTGTTTGCAAGGGCATGTAGAGATAGGACGAGGGGCAGTGGTTTTAAACTAGAGCAGGGCAGGGTTAGATTAGACATTAGGAAGAAGTTCTTTACAATGAGGGTGGTGAGACACTGGAACAGGTTGCCCAGAGAGGTGGTGGAGGCCCCATCCCTGGAGACATTCAAGGCCAGGCTTGATGAGGCTCTGAGCAATCTGATTTAGTTAAAGTAAAAGATCTCAATAAAGTCTGCTTACTGCAGACCTTTAAAGGCCCCCTCCAACCCAACACATTCTATGCTGGATGCTGATTTGAGAAGTGGCCCCAGCCCTTCTGAGCCACAGCTAGCCAAAGGAGACCTTCTTCAACATAGGAAACATGCCAGGAAGACCAGGTTCAGGTCAGATCTGCTCATGTGAGGTGCCTTTGCATCGCTGGAGAACCAACATTCTTTCACAAGTAGGCTTCAACTCTGTGCAGAAAATCATTAAAAGGTCCTTAGCGCTTCCTGTTAATTTATGTCCTGAGATCAGTGGGGCTGTGAATAAATATTCTCTCAACCAAACACAAGCTTTACTCAACAGACTTTCACTCTTTTTAAATTCATAGCACTAAGATCAAGTGAAGCAAGTTGCCTCGTTTTTTAATATGTAATTGCTTTTTTATGCACACTTTCAAGACTTGAAAAATTCAAAAACGAAGAAGTCGGATAAAAAAGAATGAGCAAAATAAATCCCTGTTCTGTTTTGTCATTAAATCCTGACAATCACTTTTACAGCCATCAAGGGAAGAACAAAGGACTAAGGAGTCTTTCCTTCCCTTTCCATGACACATGTAAAAATTGGTGAAAATGGCACAACTGTGCCATTCCCCACAATGTGTGGGGAAAACCAGAGACAAATTTTAATTAAAATTCTTTATCCATGTAATGCAGGCACAAGATAGATCACCAAAATGCTTCTGTGGGTTTTTCCACAAAAAATTTACTCAATGTTCTTTATATGGTGCAAAAAGATACAAAAATAAAACAATTTATTTGCCAGACATGCAAAACAATGACTCATTCCAGTAAAAGTTTAATTTCTTAATTTCTGTTTCACTGTCAGAGTGGCCTCTGCTTCACATGAGTGAAAGATTTTTGCATTCAGACAAAAGGGGTGTGCAAGGGGCAGTCCAGACTTCTACTGCATTATTCATTTCAGAGTTGTGCAGACATCAGACTCAGATTAGATTTCCGATCACTTAGGACAATTATGCTAGGCAACATTTATCACTAAATGAATTTACCTGACCTAGGGGATGACAGTCTTTGTTCAATACTTAGAACTGCACTAAAACTTTTGCAGCAAAATCAGATAACATGCCTAACAACACAGATATAACAGGCTACATTCAACTAATTTTGCAAACTCTTAAACCAGATGAGAACATGAAGTGGAGACCATGTTATATTCTGTTGGCTTGAACTCATAAAATGGATGAAACAGGGAAATATCTGCTGCATTTCCCTTAGGCTTTAGATGTTCTCAAAGCCAATCTCACTGGCCAAACTCTGAAAAACAGGGGGTTTTTTAAAAAATCATATACGAACAGCTTGAGGACCACATACTTGCTGTGGTAATTCTAGGAACTCAGAAAGTACACCATCTGTACTTTAATAAATCCACAGTAGATTAAGACCATGTGCCATATTTATCAGCACGTTGTTATTCTATATCTCGCTCTCAGAAAGACAGCAGTTCTTTAAACCGTAAAATTCTTTAAGACAAGGATTGCACCCACCTTTAGAATAAGAAACAGAGAAACTATATGGAAAGTCCACAGCCCCTTTTGCTGCACCTGTAGCATTCAATACTGAGACTACAGGGAGCCTTAGTGCAGCGAACCACCAGACAGCCAGCCACCTCAGTTCACATGGAGTTCTGGAGGAGCAGTGGTACAGGGAGGGAAGAAGGGAATCCCCTTAAAAACAAAACGAAACTCAACCCCAAACAGTTAACAGGCTAGGAAAATGGATGGAGATAAGATGGATGAAAAAAGGATGAATGGTAGGGGAAAAATAAAAAAAGGCAGATGGAAGAAGAAAATGTAGCGCTCTGAACTATACCAAAATATAAAGATATGCCCAGGACTGAAAGGCCAGTCCTCCAGAATTCCCACAAAATCAACTGGAAACAACTGAAAGAATGTGAGGTGAGATTTTCAAAACAGCTCAGAACTGGACTGTCCTGGCAGCACTGAAAGCAACAAGAATTTCACCCCTAATTTCAGCAAGAGTTAAGTCCACACTGAATGTAAGGAAAAATCCCGCTCATTGGCTTTATTCACACCGTGCCCAGCAGAACCAGTTGTTGCACTTTTTCTGTGCCTTCCTGCTCTGGTCTGCCTGAAGCAGCACAGGAGACCTCTGAACCCTGTTCCAGCTGAGCATCTCCAGCTAAAAAGGGTACCTTCTGTGTGCAAAACTGCACATTTACATCCTTCCACCAAAGTGGCACTGAACAACGCTATGCAGTTTGTTGAATACCTTCTGTCTTAATCTCTCCCTTGAAGAGAGAAATTTATATTTGAATCTCATAGTCTATTAGTTGAATACTATTAAAAACCCGTAATCCATACTTCCCTAGGAAGGGTGCTCTTAAGTGTTGTCTTTAACACTATTTCTAATGAATCAGATGATAAGAATATAGCGACATTTTTAAGGTTCACAACACCTTGATTAATAAGGCAATACACAATTTAAACGCTTGGTGAAACGGACTACAAAAATGGCTTTATCAAACCATAGGAATAAGAATTTGTCTTGTAACATTAATCACAGTAACTGCGAAAGAGACTGATCTTCCTAACCGTGTTCAAGTTCCCATGGAGGTTTTGCTTATCTAAGGAATGCTAAATCAGGTTTTTAAGACAAGCTGCATTTTGAAATTATTTGGAAGACCTTCCACTGCATTCACCACAGTTATACATAACATCAGATACTTTTTATTTATAAAATCCATAAACCGCATGACAGGTAATATGACAAGCAACATTCAGCGTCTCATGGTGGGTAAAGTGAAAAGAATAAGGTACTTACACTAAAATGATGTTACAATAGTACACGATAGACAGAATGACAGAGCAGTTTCACTTGGACCAAGTAAACAGAAACAGGCTGGGAAACCTTTCACCACTGTCAGAACATAAATGTGTCCTGGCAGCAGCTTTCAACTGAACACCTATTCATTTAAGACAGAACTAATACATGAGGCATGTGTTAGAAATGCACTCCTAAAATATGTCTGCATGCATCGCTTGGGAATGAAGGGAAGAAATATAAGAGAGCCGTAAAATTAGTGACGTGATCACCAGTGCTGACTAATCTAAACTATAGCAAATTATTTGTGCAATATACTAAGCTACCGTTCATAATCGTGGTAATAGCCTGTCTCTTCTTCCCCTTCTGCCTGCTAGAATGCAATATTTTGACAGGAGACAGAATGTACAGGTCTCTGTTGCATAGTTAATTAAGTATAGTTGTTTATTCCCTAGGCCTGCATAAAGATCTGCTGCTGAGAGAGGAATTGGAGAACCCAACACTATGGAACACTGTATTAGTACTAACTTGTTTACTCATAGCTCCTCAGTCACTTCCTCCCACTGTTCAATTACCCCAACAGTCTCTACACTGTGCTCGCCTTAGACCTGCAAAGACAGAGAGCAAGTTAGGGAAGTAGGAAGCAAATGCCTTAAAATTGGCGACACCAACAGAATAACAGAGTAGTGGCAGTCAGTTCTTCAGGGTACTGCTGCCTTGTCATTACTTGTATATAAAGTATATATAAATAGTGCTTTTCACTTTCCTTGTAGGAGCTGGCATTATTTATCTGGGCAGTACAAAAGGAACTAGAATTTCTGCCCAGGCTTAACATGGTACACCCTGGGCCTCATAACAAAGAAAACGCTACTTAGCTCCTCTTCATATTGTCACTGTCCCCTGATAAACACTAGCAGTACTGAGCCCTCTATTTTGCTATTAATGCTGTGACTACACATATATGCCGACACAAGCACAGCTGGGGAGGGAGGGAGGACCAAGTGTCTAAAGCTGGGACAAGTGCAAGACTACTTTTTTTGGTTGTACTGTTGGCTTAAGCAAGTTTAAACTGTACTTGCAGTTACAACTTAAAAACTGAGAGGATGGTATGAGGCATAGACATGAGGATTTGCCAGAGAACCATAGTATTGCGGTGTAAAATAATACTGGTTACATGAATAAATTTGGGGACTACTAGAGAAATCTTACTAACAATGGCCTTTTTTTTCAGTAAGAAACCCTACTAACAGGCACAGTAGGCTGTGAAATAAACCCAAGACAAAAACTGGAAGTCATACTGTAGAGGCAGTCATCACATTGTTTGAGTTATCTAACACTTAACAAGGAAAAGTGGGAAGAAATGTCCTATAAGAGACAAATCGTATCTTCAAGGTTATTTACTAAGACACATTCCTCAGAGAACTTTAGGTGCCTGGTCACCATCTAATTAAACATCGCTGTGCATAATAGCTGCCTAAATATCTATGACAGTCCAAACCAATCCCCTGCTTTTCATCCTTTCATCCTTCAGTTTCATCCTTTTAAAAGAATTACTCAAAAGTAAAAGAACGGATTAGCTTTCAAAATTGTGAGGCAAGAGAATAATAAGGCCTTAGAGATTCTTCAGGAGATGTCTGGTTACAAATATGCCTCCAACAGCAAAGGACATTATGATAAGAAGCAAGATTAGCTTGCGATTATGAAGATTGTCTAGGTTACTTATACTTCGAGTTCAAGGAGGACAGTGCCCAGTTTTTTTTCTTTTTGCTTTCCTGGATCCTCCCACCAAATTTGGTGAGAAAATCCTAGCTTTCCAGAAAAATGCATCAAAATGATGAAGGGATCAGAGTCCAACCTAACATCCATGCACACCCTCTTAATCTTACGCAGGAAAGGACATTGCTGTCAGCAACACAGCAATGCTATTCAAACCATCAGGGTAATTTAGGAGAACCATACTTCAGGAATTCTGCACCAATAGATTGTTCCTGGTTTTATGCATCAACAAACCAACGTAGCCTTATCTGATTAAAAAATGCACTAACCCCTGTGCAACCTATTTCAACGAGGGACTCTTCTGTCCTTTTGCTATATGGATGGATACTGCAGCAAAACCCCACTGCAAACTAGAATCTAATTCCTATTGACCAGACCATCCATCTCCATCACTGAGGGATTGGTCTGAATCTCCTGAATGAGTCCAGATGCTCTCTGGATCAAATCTCTCCAGCATGGCCCTCAGCCAGGCCCAGTCCAGCTGCTGCCTGGATCAAACCCCTACAGCGTGGCTCCCTGCCCAGAGCTGCTCTCTGGATTAAGTAACAGCTCCTGGTCAGTCCAGCAGCCCTCTCTCCTTCCTCCTATGCCAAACATGCACCACAAACTCCTGTCAGGCCAGTTTACAAAGCACAGTCACTCAGGTGAGAAAGAACATTCTCTCCTGGATTTAGCCAGCAAGCCATCCCTCCAAAGGCACTACGGTTATAGGAGCGCCAGTGTGAAATGAAACTTTTTTTGATGAATAATTTACTTGTCACACTTTTGCAGTCACTTAGTCACGAAGAAATAGAATTTCAGGTTGATAAAAACTAGCTCCAAACTGGTGCCAAAATCCTCCAAGTAGATTAAGGAAAAACATGTATTTAAAATCTCATGCTCACTTGCCTTATTACAGAGATTAAAAACTGACCCATACAGGCCATGGATTTTCAGCCCTCTTCGGTATGTGTTGCTTCCACTTTCTTTGCTCCAGTTGTGAGTGTACTAACAGCAGATGGGAAGCAGCTAGACTCTGTTCTCTGAGGTGCTCTCTGCCAGCATTTCTAGTCAATTTGACTCCATGGTTTAGCACGCAGAGCCGAGTAGAAGGAGACTGCAGCTCAGAGGCAAGCAGGGAAAAGGCAGAGTATGAGAAGACGGGGCAGAGGGGGGCCACAGATGTAACACAGAACAGAATGGAGAGCAGAACGGAGTGACAGCTACAAAAAACAAAGCAGAACAGAGAGCATTCTGCAAAACCAGTATATTGTAAGGAGTGGAAAAGATGGAAAAAAAGGCAGAAAGGGAAAAAATGAGCACAGGAAAGAGAAGCAAGACAGAGGCACATAACAGCAGTTAGAATTCTGCAAATGTTCCTGTTCCTTTTGTTTAACTCTAATTTTGAAAGAAGTTATAAACTTACTGATTGTGGAAGTTCTAAATTTTGAGGCAGGGAGCACAAGGGTCTCTCATCAGAAACACCTATGAAACCTACTGTTAGGGTACACTGCAATGGTTACTACGGCTAATGTCACTTGCACTCACTTAGGGAAAGCATATGTTTCAACCTCCAATTCAGCTAGACTGGGTGAGACTGCAGCTTCAGTAAGGTTAGCTGCATTGTCACCACTGACTTCAGTATAACCAGGACATCACAGCTCCCATTAAAGACCCGATTCCCAAGTTCTAATTTTTATCATGTGTTTTTGACATATAATCATTGGCACAGCAATGTTAATGAAGCCATATAAAATAAAAGAGAGTAACAAAAATATTTGCAAACTACTTCTGACATAGTAATATCTCATGTATGGATTACACCACCCTGTTCTGCACTATCAGTTTTTCTATAGTGTGTGAAGACCCAAGAGCACGAAAACACAGTCGTTAATATTGAAGCCTGCACTTAAGACACAACACGTTTCACAGCTAATTTTACCAAATATTTTCATATTAAACTTCACCGTATAAAATAAGAGGCTGTAAAGCAAAGATCTACGCTGATATAAAAGATGAAGACACAGGACCAAGTGAAAGGGTGAAGTAAGATGCTACACAACATGAAAAAGGCTTCGTGTGCCTGGCCTTCATCCTATGGATTTTAAAGGAGAAATCTATATTTTTGACTCAATACACATTGGAAAAATGATAATAATATTGCCCAACTCCAGCTCCACCTTCCTGGAAAGAATAATAAAAGCTACCTGGGACATGCCATTCAGCAAACACTTTTTGCACAGTACAAAACTGCTATTCGCAACATTTTATTGGGCTCAAAAACCAGCGACGGAGTGACAGCCGTCATTAAGAGGACCGACGAAGCCAATAATTTATTACAGTCAAAATGAATTTTCATTTTCTGGGTATAATAAGCCTCTAACGCTCTCCCTGATTAAAAAGCTGCCAAAACAAAAGGAAGAATGAATGGGAGCCAGGGCGAAGCCCTGCTGCTGGGGACCCTTCCAGGGGTTGGGTGGCTGAAGGCGAGCAGCCCCTACCTGTTCCCGGCCTGAGGAGGGGAGGGCGAGGGCGACCTGAGGGCTCGCACCACTTTCGGCGTGACAGCCGCCGCTCCTGCGTCCTCCTCCCAGCCCCTGCCAAGCGAGACGGGGAAAACAAAAGTTGTCAAAACCAGTCATTAAACATCGTCGGGCGTGTGCGGCGCCGCTCTCCTCCCCGCCGATCCCTCACACGCCGCCGACACCCCGGCCCGCTCCGGGAGGTTGGGGGGGAGGTGGGGGGGCTCGCCGCCTCCCGCTCCTTCTTCCCTGGCTGGCTCCAGGCTCTCCCGCCCCGCAGCCCCCACCGCAGCGGGCGAGGCCCCCCGCCTCCTCCCCGGCCGCCCTACCTGGCGCGGAGGGGCTGCTGGCCGCCCAAGCGCAGCAGACAGCCGCCCAGCAGCAGGCTACCCAGCGCGGCGGCCAAGGCGATGACAGCCCGCATGGTGCGCTCGGCAGCGGCGCCCGCCGCAGCTACGGCCGCCCCATAGTATTTAAGGCAGGCTGCGGGGAGGGGGAGGCGGTTATGGCAGCCACAGGGTCTCTCCGCTCCGCCCCTCGCCCGTTCCGGCGGCCGCAGCCCTGCGCCGCCGCCGTCAGCCCCCCTCCCACCGCGGCCGCCTCGCTGAGGGGCCGGGCAGAGGCAGGCCGGGCTTCCCGACGAACTTTCCCCTCAGGCGAGCGGCGCGGCGATCCCGGGGCAGGTTTCCCCGGAGGGAGGGCGCGGCCGCCGTGCCCGGGGCGGGGGGGTGGCCGGGCAAGGGGCTGCCCCCGCGGTTTACCCGCCGGTTCCCGGGGTGGTGGTGCCGGCGGGGGGCAGCTGGGTTCGGTGAGGTGCCGCGGCCGGAGGGCAGGACCCAGGCGGCCTTTGCTGGCTGCCGCTTGGGGCGTTTCTGGGTAGCAAAGGCGGCGGGGCAGGTCCCCTGCGGTGCGAGGGAGTTAAAATACTGCCCAAACTTTAACTGGGGGGGGCGGCGGGATGAGGCGGGGGTTCCCTGGCAAGGAGCCGCCGGGGGAGGCCCGGGCAGCCCGCCCTGCCCCGGCGCTGGTGCGGCGGGGTTGCTGCCGCTTCAATAGCGCTGTATCTTATTTATAAATGACATTCAATGTGTTATTTGTTTTGTGAGTTGGGGTTTTTTTTTTAATGTATTGGAAGTGGTTTTCATAAAGAAATGTTTCTGTAGTAAGTCTGCATCCTTTTGCATGATTGTGCATGTTGTTATGTTTTTTCAGGGCTGGACACTGGTGTGAGAAACCTAGTAAGGTGATGAGGTGCCATTAATTAGGCCCCCTTTATTAAGCAAGTGTGTAGAAGAAGCTGCTGCTACACCTTGCAGCAGCCCTTCAGTCATAAGCCAGCTGATGCCTTGTTTTTGCAGATTCTTCCGTATCCTTCTGTTTTCTGCATCTCCAAGCATTCCCTTAAGCCTAGGAGCTGCACTTATGTTCCCAAACAATGGCTGGAAAGCCTCAAAGTAAGAGCTCTGCTGGGACCATGTAAATGAAGTAACAAGGGACTTGAATTTGTGACTGGTCAGTGGTTAGATCAGGCAATGAGAAGCAGCATGCCAATGGTCCATCAGAGGAAGAGCACAGCACCAGCTGTCGAAGGCTGTGCCAGGGAATATCTAATTATTAGGGTATTATGAGGGGTAATGGCTTCAAACAGGGAGAGGGTAGATTTAGACTAGATATCAGGAAGAAATTCTTTACTGTGAGGGTGGCGAGGCACTGGAACAGGTTGCCCAGAGAAGCTGTGGATGCCTCATCCCTGGAAGTGTTCAAGGCCAGGCTGGAAGGGGCTTTGAGCAGCCTGGGCTAGTGGGAGGTGTCCCTGCCCATGGCAGGGGGGTTGGAACTAGTTGATCTTTAAGGTCCCTTCCAACTTAAAACGTTCTATGATTCTATTTTTTAGGGCACTTATTGATGTCCCCAGCGAGCAGTGCTGTGGGTGCTGGTAGGAGGGAGCCAGAAGCAGTTGCGGGTTGATGTTGCTGAGGGGTAGCAGATATGAGCTCAGTGCACAGTCCCCCTGTGAGCACGGCTCAGTTGTCCTCTTGGCTTTGAAGTACTTAGTTGTAATAGAGAAAAAAAGACAGTGTTAAGACTTTGAAATCCTGAGGAAGCTTGCTGTTTTGAGGTTGTCATGAATCATAATCAAACATGTCATGAAACATTAAGGTGTTTCATCACCATTTCCAAAAAACTTACTTCAACTTCAGGCCTATTGTCCAATTGACACTGTATATGAACACGTAGGGGCCAACAGTCAAGCTTTTCAAAGTATGTATGTGTTCACTGGTTAGCAGATAGTAGAAATTCCAGTCCCACTGTTACCTCTGTAAAGCCTGAAGGCTCCTCCTGAAGGTTTATAACTATTACCTTCCACTAGATCAGGTTAGTTGATATCCCTGCCCATGGTAGGGGTGGTTGGGACTAAATTATTTTTTTAAGCTCCATTCCAATCTAAATCATTCTATGATTTCATAATATCCATTAAATACTCTGTAAAACAAAATCTTTCATTTTAGATAGTCTAGTGGTAGTCTGTTTCAGCTCTGAATGAAAGAAGACTGAGAATTGCAGTCCAGAACATGATTTGATTTTATCCCCCCCCGTTATTTCCCTCTGCAATACAGTTTTCCCATGAGTCCTGAAGTATCACTGTCAGCGGATTAGCTGGGAAATTTAGTGATGTCAGTGAGGACATCGTATTTCAAGTTAGAGGTCTGCTGCCAACACCAGTCTATAATATCAGTAGAGATTTTTTTTTTCCCAGATCAGAAGGTTAATCTTTATGTCATATTAAAGTTCTTGCAAAGAAAATGGGAAGATTATAAACCATATCAGTTTAAATTAGACTTGGCACTTGGTGCTTGTTGTTTACCAACAACTTTACAAACAGTTATTGATTGATTGTGACAATATCTCTAGGTGTTACCAACCTTAATTTCCTGGCAGAGCAGCTTAGTAGAGAGGTTAAGTGACCTAACGAAAGGGTGAGATGAGAATCAATGGTAAATCAGGATTCAAATTTAGGAATGCTGGATTTGGAGATGAAGTTTCTCTTGCCATGTCAGAAGTGATAGTGTTAGGTAACATAATGTAGAGGGTCAAAATGATAAAGGCACAGGTGCCAAAGATGCCACACAGGAAAAGACCAAGAGTGAACAGTGTACGCTGGGACTGTGTCCCATCCTGTCCTTCTGACAGCTGGAAGCTGCTGCATCTTGGCAGCATCCCCCAGCCTCTGATTCCCATTAGCTTCCAAAGTCAGTGGGAACTGATAATTGCTGGCTTGTGCAGAAGGAAGAGATCACTGATCAGCCAGGTGGTGCCATGATGACTTTGTTGCTGAGTTCCTACAACCCTACTTAGTTGCTAATTTGGAAAAGTAAAGTGTAGCCTTGGGTATCATCTGTGAATGGCTGCAGCCCCCCTTCCTCCCCCCAGGTCCGCAGGATTGCATCTCGAAAGGAGTCTGGTAGTGGTGCCTGTAGAGCTGCTGGTCGCATGGAGTTAGCTTAGCTGCCTTATTTCCAGCAGTTAAATCATATTAAGAAGCAATTAATGTTCATTAAATGCTTTCCTAATGCTGCCTTCTCATCTAAGCAATAGCTGTCATAGGGATATTAGTTATTGCAAATAGGAGAGGAGATGACTGGTACAATTAGGAAGAAGAGAAAGGTACTAAAGATATTCAGTGGAGTCCCATGTTGTGGCAAAGCATGAGAGTTTCCAGAGTGAGGTGTTAGTGCAAGGCTACTGTTTTGGTATTTTTAGTGAAGTTATGTGAGTGCTTTTAGCAAAAAAACCTCCAACAAAACCAAAAAAACTCCAAAAAACAAAACATGTATGTTTCAAACCAGGAGAAAGTCATTGGTTCATTGCATTTCACAACCTTTTCGTTTATTTCTACCCATAGTTTTGGGCAACATAATTTAAATAATGATAAACAGCTAGAACTGAGGTGCTGTCTGCCAAACTCTAGGACATCAAATTGTCCGGATCATTTCACAAAACAAAAATGGCAGAAAGCAGGGCATTCCTGTACCCCCTTTAAATAAAATAAATAAATAAAAACATAAAATCCAAGCCCAGTAATCATGTTGTGTGCTATGCTTAGTGTTTTTCACATTTTTTTTTCAGGACAGGATTGTGTGTCCTATAACTTACAAATTAGGTGTTATTAAAGTAATAACTACATTCAGCCAGCAAACAGTCTGTTGAGGTCTACATAAAACTAGCTGAAGTATTAGGTGTTCAAAAGCAGTTATGTGTACCCCAGTTTTGAGACATTCATCAAGTGTGCCAGTGACAACTCATCATGTAAGGCACTGTTCACTCTCCAGAGAAGGTCAAGGTGAAAGAAGTCAAGGCATATGGAGAAGTCTTGAAGATGCTGAGCATCTCATAAGATGTCACACTTATAGCAGGGCTTGCCTCTTGTGCACAAAATCAATCATTGAATAGTTTGGGTTGGAAGGGACCTTTAAAGGTCATCTAGTCAAACCTCCCCTGCAATGAGCAGGGACATCTTCAACTAGATCAGGTTGCTCAAAGCCCCATCCATCTATGACCTTTCTGCACAACCTGTGCCAGTATTTCACTACCCTCATTGTAAAAAAATTTCTTCTTTATATCTAAATCTACCCTCTTTTAGTTTAAAGCCATTACCCCGTGTCCTTTTGCAAAAGGCCCTGCTAAGAAGTCTGTCCCCGTCTTTCTTATAAGCGCCTTTTAAGTCCTGGAAGGCTGCAGTAAGGTCTCCCTGGAGCCTTCTCTTCTCCAGGCTGAACAACCCCAGTTCTCTCAGTCTGTCTTTGTAGGAGAGGTATTCCATCCCTCTGATCATTTTTGTTGCCCTCCTCTGGACTTGCTCCAAAAGAGCCATGTCTTTCCTGTGCTGAGGGCTCCAGAGTTGGATGCAGTACTCCAGGTGGGGTCTCACAAGAGCAGAGGGACAGAATCACTTCCCTCAACCTGCTGGCCATGCTTCTTTTGGTATGGATACGGTTGGCTTTTCTGGGCTGTGGGAGCACGTTGTCGGCTCCTGTCCAGATCTTCATCCACCAGTACCTCCAAGTCCATCTCAGCAGGGCTGCTCTCAGTCCCTTCATCCCCCAGCCTATATTGATACTGGGGTTGCCCTGACCCAAGTGCCAGACCCTGCACTTGTCCTTGTTGAACCTCATGAGGTTCACATGGGCCCACTTCTCAAGCTTGTCCAGGTCACTCTGTATGGCATCCTGTCCCTCAGGTGTGTCAACTGACACCACTCAGCTTGGTGTCATCGCAAACTTGCTGAGGATGCACTCGATCCCACTGTCTATGTCATTAATGAAGATACTAAACAGTACTGGTCCTAATACAGACCCCTGAGGGGCACCACTTGTCACTCGTCTCCATCTGGGCATTGAGCCATCGACCACTACCCCCTGGATTTGACCATACAACCAATTCCTCATTCACCGAACAGTCCACCCACCAAATCTCCAATTTAGGGAGCAGGATGTTGTGGTGGACTGTGTCAAAGGCCTTACAGAAGTCCAGATAGATGATATCCATAGCTCTTCCCTTGTCCACTGATGTAGTCACTCCATTGTAGAAGGCCACAAGGCTGGTCAGGCAGGACTTGCCCTTGGTGAAGCCATGCTGGCTGTCTCGAACCACCTCCCTGTCCTCCATGTGCCTTAGAATAGCTTTTAGGAAGATCTGTTCCATGATCTTCCCAGGCACAGAGGTGAAGCTGACAGGTCGATAGTTCCCAGGGTCCTCCTTTCTACCCTTTTTAAAAATGTGTGCAGTATTTTTCCAGTCACCAGGGACTTCTCCTGACTGCCATGACTTTTCAAATATCACAGAGAGTGACTTGGCAACTACATCAGCCAATTCCCTCAACTCTGGGATGCATCTCATTAGATCCCATAGACTTATGTATGTTCAGGTTCCTCAGGTGGTCCTCATCTTCTCCTACAGTGGAAGGGACTTTGTTCCCCCAGTCCCTGCCTTGCGGTCTATCCACTCCAGAGGTGTGGGGAGAGAGATTGCCAGAGAAGACTGAGGCAAAAAAAGTTGTTGTGTATCTCAGCCTTCTCCTTGTTCATTGTTACTGGTTTGCCAGTCTTGCTCATCACAGGGTTACTCTTTTTTGACCTTCCTTTTCTGGCTGACATACCTGTAGAAGCCCTTCTTATTATTCTTTGCATCCCTTGCCATGTTCAGCTCCAGCTGTGCCTTGGCCTTCCTGACCCCATCCCTAGACAACCGGGCAGCATCCCTGTACTCTTCCCAGGATACCTGTCCCTGCTTCCACTGCCTGTGCATCTCTTTCTTGCTTTTTAGTTTGACGAGCAGGTCTCGACTCAGGCATGCTGGTCTCTTGCCTTCCTTTCCTGATTTCTTGCACATTGAGAGCTCTTTTGCTCCAAGAAAAGCATCCTTAAAGAATTTTTTTTCACTGTTGTAAACTGGCTATGATTTTTATTTGTCAGAGTAATGTATTGTGTGTGCTTCCCCAGATTCCTCTCTTTAGTTTAACCGAGTAACCAGCTTCCCTTCTTTAGCAATTGTGATCCTGCCCCATGGCAGATAAACGTTCATTGCCAAAAATGCATCTTGTAGCATAAGCAAACTTAAGGCCAGTAACTACTGAAAATCAATGTTCTACTGCCAGCCACTGTGCAAGGCTTCATCCAATTAAGGGCACCGCGGGCATTGAAATGCCCGTGATTGTCGTGCAGTCCAGTGTGCGTGCTCTTCCGAAGGAAGTTGATGGGGGGAGGAGGATCTGAATTCTAATTAGATACAATTAGAGGATTTTAACACAGAGACCCTGAAAACTTGCAGGTTGCGAACCTGAAAGGAGAGATATTTTTTTTTCCCCATTCTTCTTCCTAAATGCTCTCAACATGACCTCTTAACGTGACACCATGAGAAAGGCCATATGGGGTCAGACTAGACCAGCACGTTCTTCAGGCAGCGCCCAGTAGCAGACTCCTAGGGAAGAAGTGTGCGGTGATCCGTCCCTAGGATCCTTCCTCAGCTTCCAGCAATCAACGGCTCAGGGAATTTCTGAACCAGAGCTATCTGTGTGTTTAGGTGCCTTTCATGGATTTTTCTTCCATGATTGTGCCTAAGTGCTTTTTGAAACTGTGTGAAGTTTTGGCATCAACAGCAGCTTGTGTCAATGATTTCCATCCAAGCTGAAATCCGTCCCATTATGATGAACCCAGGAACAATTTGCTAAGAAAAGTCTCTGTTGTTATTTGGAAACTCTGATCTCCTATGCTAAAGCACATGAAGCGGTAAGTAGTATTCTGCAAAGATTTTTACTACACATTGCACAAATCAGCACTGCTGTTAATACAAATTCACAGCATCCATTGCTAGAATTCAGAGGGAGTTATTACAGAGCATACTGTGAATGCAAATTAAAAATAATGCACAACACTCAACCAAATCCTAGTGGACCAATGGCACAATGTCAAATACATCAGGAGCAAAGACTTCGATTACTATTGTTAAAACCCCAAGCAAACAAACAAAGCAAGTAAATCAGCACTGCCAAAACTGTTCGAGCAACATTTGCTCGTCATAGATCAGCATGCAGACTGACACTACAGCTCCCAGCGGTTCTTAAAATGCCTGCACGGCTGAAGGGGGAATATGCCTCCAGGGATGTCACATAATGGAAGGGTTCTCATCAGGCACTGTGGTTGATGGTTGAGGTAATTGTATCAAGCTAACCACTTCTTTCCATCAGTGAGCGTGGCACGGTGTGTCCAGCTGCTTATCTGTAGAAAAATCCGATTTGGGATCACATGTTTGTTGAAGTGTGTGTATAAAATACTCAGCAATAGAAATGAGGGGCTGTAGTGGAGTTGAGAGTCATCCTTAATGATACACATGATGGGCTGCGGTGGTTAATCAGCATCGTTTATGCTTATGGGAAATCAGAGACACAATTTAGGAAAATAAATAAATGCATGATGTAAGCAAATAGCAGAGAGAACTTGGAAGAAGGAAAAAAAAAGGGACGGCTGTATGAGGGCCTGATCTTGGGATAGGGAGATTATCTATTGAGTTCGATCCAGGATGGTGGCCTGACAGCCCAGCTCCACACTGACCTCTTGGGATCACAGTGCACTGAAGAAAGCTCGAGCCATTTTTTGGGGGCATTCTTACATTTCCTTTGTTGAAATTCAGACAGAGTATAGTAAATAAAAAAATAAGGAAGCATCATATGCTGATGTATGGGGATAGACTACTTTGTTGGTGCCGAAGCAAACAACAGAAGTGATACAGAGCACCATAAACTCATGGATTTGAGGGGTTTGGAGGAAGGAAGACAGCACCTCTGTCCTTAAACAGAGAAAAAGCCATTAACCTCATTAAAAAGAGTTAAAATATAACTGCCCAGATTGCAGTTTAAACCTATTCTCACATAAGACTGATTCTGCTGGTCTCTTCTGCAGTAAAAACTGTTGAATACTCTGTAGGAACTTATCTGCTGTGAATCCCAGATTTTCCATGTTCCATCATTGGGTACTTCTTAAGCTGTTTGCCCCGTTGTGAAGTTAATGCTGATAAGGCCGTGGGAAGTAAATTGTTATTGAAGTAATTTTCTGTCTGAATGATACCAGTTGTAGACCAGAGTCCAAAATGGGCCAAAACACAGTGGGACTCATGCCGACATTTGAGAGCCAGCTCAGCTGACATGTGAGCATCACTGTCCTGCTGGGGTGGGAAAGGCGGTGGTGGGAGCAGGACTGGGGTCAGCCCTGGCAGCCGCGGGCAGCACAATCCATCTCCGGCCTCGGGAGAAGGCGAGAAACCTTGGACAGGCTGTGTCACAGCCAGCGGGTGTGAAAGGTGGCAGGCAGAGGCCGAGGGAGGGTGCTGGGAATTTTTCCCTCTCCCAGCAGGTCATCACTTGAGCTCGGCTCTCTCTCTGTCCTCTAAACGTCTAGTGCTAGGTACAGGGCTCCATTCCCGCGGTGAGGTCCTTTGGTATGCCAATATAATCTCCTCTGTGATTCATGCATTCATTAAAAATAACAATTCTTTTAAATATTACCTTCTCGATTTCAGTAAATGCGCTGATATCCCGTGCCTCGGTGACAGGCCTTGCTGATCGGATTGCACTCCTGGCTCACTTTCATTAGGCTCTGCAAATATACTGCCATTCTCGCAAAATCTGTGTGCTGGGTAAGCCAGAATCTCTCTTATGGTCCTCAGATAGCCACTTACGTATTTGTCTCCTTCTCAATTACTGTACTTCCAGAGAAAGCACATTTTTGTTTATTATTATCCAGTGCTTTCAATGGCCTGTCGGGAGAGAATTTAAGGTCTAGTAGAGGGGAAAACCAAATGTAGCCTAGGAAAAGTGAGTGCCATCTGAACAGAAGGGATCAATAAATACTCTTATATTTAGCATTATTTTCAGAACAGGCATTCAGTACCTAGCTCCCAGGTAAGACTTTCTGCAGCACGTGGTCATTTTCTTCTTTCAGATTGATCAACCTTATTTTTATCCTTGAGGGCTGTGACACCCAGAGTGCTTATTTAGAGACCCTCTGTGTGAGGAGCTGTTAGAAATGCCCCAAAGTTAACAAGTCCAGCTAAACGGACTAAGCTTAGAAATGTATGGTTTACATACACCATTTCTGAGTCTTCTTTATTCAACAGTCTTGGCATCGCCATCAGATCTGAAGGAATCTGAAAACGTATCAGTGTTTGGGAGGAGGACCCAGAGGGGAGAGCAGGAGGGAGCGGGGGAGGACAGAGGCCCCGGAGCAGTGAGGGGGTGTGTGGGGAGCTGGGGGGGGGGCAGTGTGGGGGACAGCCCACTGGCACACAAGGGTTTGTGGAGCCCCAAGGGCAGAGGGGAGGGAGTATGAAGGCATTTTCAGCCGAGAGGAATGCTGATGCTTAATGTACCATAATCATTTGCTGGGGAGATGTGCATTTTAAATACCCACATCTAAAATCCTTAGCCTTTAATTTCATGTTTGCATATTGCATGAGTATGCATTTGACCGAATAGCTGAGCGTGTGTAAAAGGCGATTGTAAAGCAAGGAATCATCACTTGAAACCTGCAGCTGGAGAAAATTTATTCAGGCTTTCCAGCTGTACTCAGGCTCAGCTTGGCTGTGCTTAAGAGCAAACCGAGAATTTAACAAGTAAGCGATATGTGATTTTATTGATAACTGTTGGGTATGATCATGAAAAACTGAATGAATCCTGCTGACAGCTGACCTGAGGGTGACACAGACAGCAGCAAGGTGACACAGCAGCACCTCTCTGAACTGCCCCAGACCACTCTGCCTGGATCTTCTGCCAGGAGAGATGCTGCTTCAGCCTCTGCACCGCTTTTTTCCTTCTTGTGTGACTCACTCTTCAGTAATGTGTGTGGTGCAATAGTTTTTTTGGAAAAAAAAAAAAAGATCTTTTAACCAAGGAGGAGATTGAGACCACAAATTCAGTCCACATTGGAGGAGTTGGAATTTGTTCCCTTTCTCAACCTCCGTGAAAACTGAATTATCTGCACTGAATTGCATGTTTTCAGTTTTGTGGCATGTTAGTTTGTAGCTAAGGATGCATAACGCGTAGTGGCAGGGATCTGAAAGAGCTGCCGTATGGGGTATGTGCATGTAGTGCACTGAGCCCTGGAAGACAGGAACCAGTGGTCGTCATGGGGCCCATTTCGTGTCTGACCCAGTGATGCATGTCAAGATCTGAAGCAAGATGATCTCTGGAAATTAAAAGGTGCCAAGTAATTCAAAATTGTGACATATTGATTTCTTTGTTCAGACACCATATCGTTTGTAAAGCTGCAACACAGCGCCATAACTCAATGTTTTGCTCTAACGGTTGGTCAGTAGCCCAGTTATAAATACTGTTTTACCATTTACTGACATTTTACATTTACTGAGCATGTATTTCATCTAGACTCATAAAGACAGTATGGGAAGTTTGTAATAAGCATAAAAATATTTCAGGCTAAACAGAAGCAAGAAGGCGTGACTACAGGAGTGCACTCCCAACGTGTGATGAGAAGGTGCTGCCAGACGCTCTGCAAGAGATCGGGGAAGGAGGCGCGAGCCAGGGAGCTGCGAGTGGAGCACGGAGAACTGCACTGGTAGGGCACCGGTGGGAGTCCCTGCCCTGGGCACCACCCGGCTGAGGTCCTGAGCCTGAAGGAGCGAAAGGAGTGGGGGTGCTTTGAGCTGCCCACTCGTTTCCCTCACAGAAGGCATCACCCTACCCACATCCTGCAGCAGCTGTTGGAGGGGACAGCAGGGAAGGGAGCCATGTTTTCCCCAGGCTCTGGGTGAAGAGGCACTGAGGATCAGATCACTCTTGGTTTCTTTCTGGCTGTAGCAAACAGACATTATTTTTCTCCCAAGTCAAGGTAAGGTAACAAAAAAGGGACAGAACTCCCCCTCTGACTGTACTGATCTGTTCTGTAATCATAAGGTTAAGCCTCTGTAATATTTGGAAGCTTGTGTAAGATACCTGATCCCATGTTTAGTCACTTCTGCTATATTTAAGTTCAGAGAACATTTTGTGGAATTAAGTTATAAAATATAAACTTAGAAAGCTAACTTCCCATTTGCATTTCATTTTTAAATAGCCTATAGATACTGTGTTTTCCTAAGCAGGATGTAAAATGAATAAATGTACAAACAAGCTGGTTTTGCCAGTTATAGGTACAAAAACTTCTAAGTTCTGCTTTTAAAAGGAGACTGAAATTACACATTTTTTCATGAAAAACATCAACCTCATTAGATCTACTTACTTAAAAGATCTTTAAAAAGTAAAGACACAAAGTCTACTTTTATGGGACACAGCTGGGACACCATGGCTGGGTTTCATGTGACCAGATGCAGTCATTCAAAATATATACATCCACCTCTGAACCATTCACCCTAGCTCCATTTATGTTTAAAGGAAAGACACTCACTTCTGGGCAGATATTTATTTCCTCCAAAAGTGAACTATTTAAGCTCAGTTTTCTTGCCACACATATAAAAAGATCCCAGAGAAGCTGGTTCAGCTACAAGTGAACTAAAGCCCTCCTGCCTGACAATGAGAGATATTTAGGGGAATTAAAATCATTCCTCTCCTCATGTGGAAAAGCAGATTGTTTCCTTTATTCAAATGTATTGTGCTATGGGATGTTGGCAAGCTTTCAAATGAGTATTTTCTACATAGCCTACTACACAACTTCTACTGAGGACACAAGTCTGAATCAAGTCCCACTTTAACATGGGCTTGGTAATTCCAGGTTTCAATTGCACTTGCATATGTGAGAAAAAATATTTCAGAGACTTGGTGCTGTGCATGTGCTCATGCCCTTATTGACAGGAGTTACCCTATCAATGGGCACCCTGCTACGTTCATGTTGCCTACTTCAGTTTTCCTTGACATTAAAGCCAAATTTTTCATTTATCTTCCCTTCCCTCTTCATGTAGAGAATGGCTGCTGTGCTTTCTCCCACAGCTCCCTCTGCCTTACAGCAGGGTGGGATTTTACAAGTGGTTACCACTGAAACCAAAGGGAGTTTTGCTGTTAAACTCCCTAGGGAGCGGAATGAGTTGGTAGGAACTACTCGGGGAGAAAGCCGTCCCCACCAGCGTAACTCCGTCACCTGGGAAGGGCTCTGGTACCCTGAAGCTGGATGGGACCGGGGTGCAGAGCATCACCAGGCTCGTTGCTCGCCTTCGTTATATTAATAAGGTCATACAGCATGTGCTCTCTTTGGCAATCCAATTAACAAAAACCCCTTCTCCCCAAAATTATTCTTCCCCCACTTATCAGAGACTTGGGAAGAATATTGGGTTAATTTTTTATTTACATTCATGAGAAATAAAAAATAATTAATGAAAGGCAAGATGCTGTAATGTTCCAGAAAGCTGAGAGGGGAGCAAATCAGTGAACTCGTATTCTGTCAGGCTGAGCATGCTCCTGCAAGAAAACAAGCTGCCAGAGGTTTTATTGTGCTGAGCCGTAAATGTGCAAGGTGATTACAGCAGATAAAGGCCCGAACCGAGCTCACGGGCCCGGGCGCAAAGAGCACCGAGCTCTGCAAAGCGTGGGGAGTAGAGAGGCAGCCCGGCCACGCAGGAGGCCTTCCCGGGCGGCATTACAGCTGGAACGGCTTACTGAACAAAGAGGAGCTAAACTCCTGGAAAAAAGGGTTGGCAACAGAATAAAAAACCCAAACCCTTAAGCTGCAAAAAAAAAAAAAAAGGAAAGACACCCTGCGATTCCTGGAAACTGACAGTCAAATTAAAGCAGGCAAGAAAGCTGCTTCTAAACCCCTCCTGCGAACCTGCTTCAAGAACTTTTCTCTGTTGCATTTAAGTCATTGTATTTGGTTACAGAAGTAGAAGTGTTAAAAGAAACTGCCATTATGCAAAACAGTCAAAGCTATTTTAATTTTGTAAAGTCCTCTTTAAGAAGAAATTGTTATGGGAAAGGGGAACTAGTAGTTAATGTAGATGGTGCTGTCTCAGGAAACAGTTGAGCTCGGCTGCAACAAGAGCTTGTTTCACGCTTCTCCAGCCATTACCTTTCTTCAAAAAAAATTTATTGAGGAGCCCTATTAGTTCGAAATAATAGTTTTCACGGGATTTCTTCAATGCACACGGTATTCTTAATTTGAACAAAACAGATATTCTTTGAGTAGCTGTCTGATACTTTAGTCTATGCTTTATGTAAATAAATTTTATATTTATACGTGAGCTGGGATCGGTAATTTGCCCATGATATAGCAATGGATTATGCTGCCATGGAATTAAAAAGCGAACGGTTTGATCATGAGTTAGCTTCATTGCAAGCCCTAAATTAAATTAAATTACATTAGGGGTGATTGCCTTTCCCTAGCCAGGATTAAAATGTTAGCTGCTTTTGAGATCAGGAAAACATTCCAGGACAAAATCTCAGGAAACTGAAGGATGCCTGCGATTTAATTATGCATCTTGTGATATTTAGGTTTTTTTCCCACTGCTCAGTCACCAGAGTCATGTGATGCTGAGTAGCTGAGGTTTTTCTTTGAAAACTAAATTACTTTAAAATTGCAGGCAAAAAAAGAAAAAGGAAGTAAGTTCCTGAGCGTTAAAGAAATCGGAGAGAAAAAAGATGAAATATTTTTGAAGAACTGGTGTGTTCCTACGGAGGTTTTGAAAAGCTGTGCTTTAATAATATCAGCCATTTCTTCTTTCTTCAGCAGTGGTAAGCAACTAATACTGACGAGAGACTGTATAGTTCATGGGGATCATTTTTAAACCATTTTGCACCACTTGGTCCTTAGAGGAAAGCCCCAAACAAATCAAGATCAGGCAGAAGAGCCCTGGCATCTGTTGGAGTGGAGCCCTGAGCCTCCTCCATCCCCGCTACAGCAGACGGCAAGCGGCCAGGTACAGCTGGAACTGCTGCCTCCTGGCAATGACAAATATTTACAGGGCTAACAGCTCAATGGCAACTACCCTCAATCAAGAAGCCGTATTAATTATTTTTTTTCCCACAGATTTCACAGCCATGCTGCTATTCTGGGACCTGATGTTTATGCCGGGCAGCCCTGAGGGAGGAGGAGGATGCACGGGTAAGGGTCCCAGGGCTGGCACACAGACACACTGTCCCAACAAGTACCTGGTAACGCCAGGTCTGCGCCTCCAGAATGAAACCTGGGCAGTGACTACGAGACATTTGAGATTGTAACAACCTCTGCCTTGGCTCAGGGTAGCCATGATGCCTCTCTGCAACCACGTCCAAGAGGAAAAATGCAAGGAATAGGGAATACAGCCAGTTGGCTTTTCCTTAGTGTCACCCCACAGCACTGTGAAATCTCCAAGTGATCTCCGGACTATCGCGTTAAAACACTTAAGGGATTCCTCTTCCAGGAATTTGTCTAAACTCCACTCAAACTCACTTGCTGCACGGAATTGAATTCCATACTTTGGCTGAGCATTGTGTGAAAAAAAAACACCAAACCAACAATAATTTTGTTTGCATTAAATCTCTGATAATTTCACCACATGAGCCTTACGGTGTGAAAATAGTGACTAATGTTTTCTCATTTATCATCCTCATGCCAGTCATCAATTTAAGTATCTTTTCCTTAATGCATTTCAGATGATGAGCTCTTTCCTATTTAATTTCTTTACACCTGGAAGCATTTCTCAGAAAGTTTGGAAAAAAATTTAGAAACGCAGCTTATAAAAAAATCCAATTTTCCCAATATCTGTCTTTAGGACCAGTTTTTCATTGTCCTTGGTAATTAATTTGCCAGTACTACATGCCACATTTCTAACGAGTTCTTTTTTGCACAAATTCAAAATACACTAACAAGGAGCTGACTAGTTTTCACCTGTGGCTGAATAAAGCATTGAAAAATAGCCAAAATCAGAACAACAAAAATAATGTTTTATAAAGGAAAAAGTATTATATGAGATCGTAGCTGGTACTTGCAGTAGGGGAAAAAAGCAAATATCACTTCAAGGTTTGTTCTAATTTGACGGAACTATTTATAGGTGCTGCATATTATGTTAATTTTGCTTCTCCTGACATACAAAGGCTTCCTTTGAGAGCTTTTATAGTAAAAGAAGGAAGAAAGCAAGAAAGCGAGGGGCTCTCACAAACAGAGTTATGATAAAAGCGGCTGTCATTATAACAGATCATCAGAAAGAGAGAAGGAAATGGTGAGATGCCATTCATCACTTTGAGAAATGCTCACAAACAGCTCCTCGTTAGGTAAGATTAGCTACAATATTTATGAAGAGGGATATGTTATCAGAAGAATGCGATTTTTTCCTCTTGCCGGGCTGTTTACAAACTCATCCTGATTTCTGCCAGTGTTATTTGTTATTTGCAAGAATTCATTCAAATACCTTACTCAAAACAGTAAGAAAAAATTCACTTCTGCTTGAGAATATGTTTCATTTCCCTGAAATGTTGTTGGGAGTTTTTCTTTGCATAAATGGGATGTGAAGTATTCAGCTTGTGGACCGTATGCAAACAGGCCATTTAAAGTGAGTTATTTTCATTGTATTGAGGTCATTGATCACACTATTCTTTGTACTGCACGGCTGTATGCATGAAAAACAAGCTTTTTGATGTGGAAAAACAGACTAGAACTGATGAACTATTGACAAGGAATATAAATAATGGATAGCAAACAGAAAGGACCTGCGCATTGTAGAATTTCAGGTTATGTTTTATTTTTGATGGTTTGAAGGGGACAGTGGTACCCTGGCCACCTTCACTGACTGTTTTAGTCATAAAATTTCCAATTTTTTCAGGAAGAGATAAAGAAAATCTTTACAAATGAACGTCTGCAAACTGCAAACACGATATGGAGAGAGAATAAATGTCACGTCACAAATTCTGTGTTCATGGGCGCTGCTTTGTGGCCAAGTTCTTTTCAGTCCCACTGCAGACGGCCATCAGAGTTAACCCTCTGCACGGTGAGACAGCCCCCTCACAATGTAGAGATCCTCTAGAAATGTGGTGTTGGAGTAGCTTCAGTTAAAAAAAAAACAAAACAAACATTTAAAAACACACTAGAAATAATTCACTTGGAGCATATTATGGCTTCTAATTTGTATCAAGATGTTTTCCCACTAGTCTGTACCAGCAGCATTAAACAGACACTCAAAATACCAAAGAGCATCTCATGTCCCAGTATATATGGCACAGAGGCATTAGCCACTGTACAGCTCTTTGGCTGGTGTTTGTGGGGAAGGGGAGGGAGGCAGGAGGTGGCGGCCAGCTGCTTGCCCACACGTGATGTCCATCCACCAGCTGCTGGGGGTGGCCTGGGAGCACCACCAAGGGTTTGGCAGGGGTGAGCAGGGACACGGCGCTGCCCCAGGGACTTCACAAACCACAGGGGTGCTGACAAGGTTTTAAAAATTAATTGTCTACACTCCAAAACCATCAAGCATATCAGGTTTTGTATGTTGTCCACATAACATGGACACGTAAGTTAAGAGCTGTGGCTGAGAAGAGCTGATGGCTGCGCAGGTGCTGCTCGCCAGGGTGGCTCTGCCAGCTTGCGGGGGGATTTTGCTGCAGTAGGCACTATCTGGTGTTGTCTTAACGTCATCCCAGATTTATGAGCTGAATGAACTCACACCGTCAGATCACATCCTGGGCCAGGAGATCTCCTGTGTTTAGACCAGATGTAGGGATATATGTAGAGTAGTCTCACCGTCCCTTTTAATTCATTCTCCTAGCACTAGTCTGCAGTCAGGATGGAGATGTGTAAAACAGGGGCCTCACCATTTTTTAGATCGGGGTAGAAAGTAATCAGTAGCTGCCGGTTCAACAATATAGAATCATAGAATCATTTAGGTTGGAAAAGACCTTTAAGATCATTGAGTTCATACGTTAACCTAGCACTGCCAAGTCCGCCAATAAACCGTGTCCCTAAGTGTCACATCTACGCGTCTTTCAAATACCTCCAGGGATGGTGCCTCAACCACTTCCCTGGGCAGCCTGTTCCAATGCTTGATAACCCTTTCAGTGAAGAAATTGTTCCTAATATCCAATCTAAACCTCCCCTGGCACAACTTGAGGCCGTTTCCTCTTGTCAATCACTTGTTACTTGGGAGAAGAGACTGACCCCCACCTCTCTACAACCTCCTTTCAGGTCGTTGTAGAGAGCGATAAGGTCTCCCCTCAGCCTCCTTTTCTCCAGGCTAAACAACCCCAGCTCCCTCAGCCGCTCCTCATGAGACTTGTGCTCCAGACCCCTCACGAGCTTCATTGCCCTTCATTGCCTTGAAACATCACCATCATGCTCATCTTTGAGCTGGCAGCTGATACCGAGAGTGCAGTGTCAAAATTAATGCTCTGGACATAAACTTAATCCAGCATATTTTCTTGTTTTATCCCCCCATTCCCTCAAGGCCAGAGGCGCAGAGCATCCTGATCTTCTGCACCCAGTTATTTCCATAACTCTCAAGGATAGAAATAATCTTCTACTTCATAAGTCATCATAAGGTGCCCAACCAGTGCCACCTGCAGTTGGACAAGAGGAGAAGACAGCAAAAGAGCCCCAGCTCCTGTGATGAAACATCCTTGTATACGCAGACGCTGCTCCTCAGCTTTGTCCCGTGCATTCAGGTTCATAAGTAACTCTGCCAGATTCTTCCTGTGCCAGTTTCCCCCTCCTGCGCTAATGTCAGAGGAAAGATGGATTTTCTGTTTCATTAAGTTTAGGAAAGTTTCCACCCATCAATCTCCATCATGTGCCTTGGAAGCCGGCTCTTAATGCCTAATAAAACATTTCTATGTCTAGGTATGATTGCAGCTTTCGTGTTATATGTAATGACTTTTTCCTCATTAAGACTTTAATTTAACTCACATTACAGATTTGTTTTATCTACTTAATAATAGAATACTATCTAAAGAATCTCTCAGTAAAATTTGAAATTAATATAAAAAGGCTGCAGGCTTTAATCCTGAGAGCCCAAAGAAGTGGCTCAAATGCCAACTTCAATAAGTATTTTGGAACTGGAGATCACAAGTCTTAATACATCGCCTCCCATTAAAACAACTTCTCAAGGTTTAAAAAGCTACCCAGGCCTGGATTACCTGCTGAAAAGTAATCCAGATTTAAAAAGGAACACTTTTTTTCCTGCAATAGGACCTGCCTTTAATTTTTATTCTTGCATTGTTCAGGACAGGGAGTGGTGCTATTTAAACAAGGTTAATTCTGCTACGATAACAAATTATTTTATATGCTTCTATGCAACTATCTTCACCATACTTTGTCACTGAGCCACTCCGAATTTTCAGTTGATGCAACCAGATAGAACTGAATTGGAAAAAGCTGACATTTCCAAACGTGTCCAAGTAGGAAATGATTCAGTGGTTCCAAGGAGCGGAGCCAACTGTGAAAGACCATTTGGAACATGATATATCTGGAACCCTAAGCCACCCTTTTGTTTTATGAGCTTCTAATCTTTCTATTTTAACGTGTGGTGCTTTCCTTTTCCATAGGAAGATTCTGATCACATGCTGGCTTCTTTTGCATCTGCTGGGAAGAATTTGCATTGTAACTTTCTAGGGAACTCATCAGAAGGGCAGCCAGCGGTCCCTGCCCTCTGCAAACCCCACTGGATCCCCCTCAGCCCGGGACAAGCTAGCAATATGCGGTGAGGCATACATCTAAAGGTGCCAGTCAGCGAGGGAGCCGTCATCATTTCGATGATTAGACTTTAACCTTGGATTCAAAATATTAATTTGCATTTGTCACAGAAGTGGTTATTGAGGTATGCAAGTCGCACGGGCTCATTTTTTAACAGCCTATTTTGCAGCATATTGAGGTATTGTATGCCCGGGGAGAACAATCAAAAGCTTGTTTTACCTAATAAAGAAACTGCTGAGGCGCATGAATAACTGTAGCCATTTTCCAATACATTTCACACCGATTAATTTTTCAGTTTTATGAAACAATCTGTGGTTATCTTTGAGTCAGATTCACTGAACCAGTGCTTGACTTTAAATAGAAAACTACTGATGTCGCTGGGCAGATGTGTGCAGGCACTTGAAAGACCGGGGCTCCCATCGACTCTGAATGACACTGTCCTCTTCCGTCTCCCTCTTGTCTCCCGTGCTTACTTCTGGCTATAGAAATACTGACTTCCTTTGTAACTAAATTATATTTTCATTTGATACTTACAACATTTTCATCTAAGAACTAACATATTTGCCCTGCAGAAGTGCAAGTTTCATAAAAGAAAAAATGAAGTGCAATTTCACTTTTCTCATTTCCTTTCTATACAGTTCTCGGGTTTCTCTGAATCAGGCAGTTTGTGGTACGGAAGCTGAAGATGTGTCTGGCGTGCTGGCTGAAGGAACAGCTCAGCTGTTTGCTCCTTGAATACTTTTGTGTTGTGACTCTGTCCATGAAGAGTGTTCCATAAACTACCAATATTAATATTAAATACTTAGTCTTCTCTCTCACTTCTGCAGATCGCTCTTGGCTTCCCTATTATCATTAAATAATCCCAATCTTCTTTCTGTCATCTAAAAATTGCTAGAGGTTTTTTCTTCTTCAAATTGCCGCTGAACTGCCAAAAAGAATATATCATTCTCCTTTTGCAGCGTGACGGTAATTTAGAGTGGCACTGAGATATTAATTAATGGCCCGTGCCTGAAGTATAGAGCTCAGACCTTTTGTTTCAATCACATATAAGCATTTCTGCTTTTGAGCTGTACGTTACACTTAAATATTCACGTCTCCCTCTTTGATTCAGAGCTCTCCTTGCCAGCAGCCACGGCATCAGCCCTGGCTGTTTGCACAAAGAGGCAGGAAGAGTGACATTTACGCTTACTAAGAATCATGTTTCTTTTTGACATAATGGAGCAATCTGTAGGCTCTTGTAGAGCCTGTTCTTTTGCCCCCTGAACTCCCTTTTCCTAATTATAGCATTAGGGACGCTCAATCAGTACATGATCAGACTGCCAAATTCAGGAAGGACATTCACACTCACATTCTACCTTATTTCTGATTTGATCTAAAAAGCCATTGTTATTTTTCAGGAACTTTGCAGTGCTACAGCAACAATTTCTATAATGTCATCGTATCAAATCTTACTGAGCTGGGACCAGTTAGTAGGTGCGTGAGAAAAGTCACAAATAAATTCAGCAATGGCTACAGAAGGTGATTCTGAAAATTAAGCTGGGAATATTTTTCCACCCAGCTCCTGAATACAATTAGGATATACATTAGTGAGGAATTTAAATGAGGAATAAGGCAAAGGTCTTCTTGGACAACACAGATAAGTAAATATCCCAAAGGTGTTATTAGAAAATAGTGGAGACTATAATAAATAATAAAAGCAATAGACTCAACATCACCATTGACTCCAATGAAGCAACATCTCTTTCCTTTACCTGATTATTTCTAGTGCTGCTATGCTTGGTTAGATGCACATCAGTGCGAAGCACCACATTCCTGTTAAAGTAATTCATGCTTCTAAGACGCACAGTCAAGTCTTGCTTATGTTAAGCCAGTAGGAACAGAATAAACGTAAAGCTCGTGTCACTCACCTATTCCCCCTCAACAGCCTGGACCTGAGCAGTGCCCAGGGAGCCCTGGTGCACTGGAGGATGGAGCTGTTGTCACGTTCCTGTTGGGAGGGATGAGGAGAGGTGCCCGTGACACGGCTGCAGGACCCTCACCCAAGGACTTGCACCGTCCCTTCCATTGCTGTCCCCTACGGCACAGCATATGAGCACAATAACCCTCTACCTAACACTTCTGTATGCCAGCCAGGTCAGACAGCCACGGACACAGATCCTTTTCAAAGCAGCAGCGGAGGGTGTTGAACCCTCACACTGAGACCCCCTGATCTGTGCGGGTAGAAAGGCTCCAGCACCATATTGACAGCCAGCAGCCAGGGCAGGATTCCAGGCATAGGTTTAAATGTTCTTAGCATGAAAGGTGCCGTATAAGTGTCAGTCATCGTGTTCCCTGTTGGCAGAGGGTTGAGTGACTCGTTTTATCACCAAGGCTATTCCTAGAAAAAGAAAATGTGAGTGCCTTAGAAATGGAGAAGGGCTCCAACTACAAGAAATCTTATAGTCTTTATAAGGGTGCCTTAGGTATCTCAATTAAGTACCGATGAAACTCTGAGTGATTAATGGTCAGAGGAAATAGCAACGGGTTTAAGTTACTGGTTGTGCAGTATCACCCAGGGACCTGGTAGGGGGATCAGAGCTCTGCGGTGCCAGAGACCAGAGACGCAGCACAGGCGACCGAAGAAAGTTTTCCAGACGGAGTTGTGGGTCTGTGGTATTTTACAAATTGTTAAAAGCTGCATGAGAAAGTCTTCCTAAATAGAGAACATCCTAAACAGAGAACATCCTAACCGTCTTAAATAGAGAATTCTGGAACAAATACTACTTTGCTTCCCATGTGTACTAATTCACCTTTCCCAAACTTTTTCCTGCCCGTAGGAGTGATTTGCATTCAGCGGTATTGCTATCTGTATATTGTTAGAGAAGGTGAGAGAGGCTGCATCTACGCTAGCATTTTACACACAGAGAATGTGTTTTTAAAGTCAGTCACCCTGTCAACCCTATTTTTGTTTGCTTTGTGGAATGGTCTCAGGGTGCACAAGCTGGATTGCTTTCAGATTAAATTAAACCAGAAGACTTGCTTCTGGGCTGTACCTAATGTGCTCCAGCCACTAATGGCATTAGTAACCTCCTCCATCCCCCTCTACCCCCCCGTCCCGAATAGCATGGACATCGGATCCTCGGTGCCAACTGTTTCCCTCCACAGATCTACTCCTGTTGCTGGTGTGGGTGTCCATTCAGACACTCCAGCCAGACTCATGATGATTTATGCCTCTGCTGATCTGGTCAGCAATATGGGGTCTCTGCTGCTTCCGATTCGGTTGGAGCACATCAGCTGACGCATCTTCAGCCTTGCAGGTTGTAAACTTCAAAATCTGTAGACTGAACTTCCAGATCGCATGTCAGGTTGCTCATGCGTTCCTCCTCATATAGCCCCCCCACCAACCTCCAGCTCATTCCTTCATGATTCCCCATAACCTTTCCTCATCACTTCTTTACACCAGTAGATGCACTCAACCCTATTCCTTCCCAAGATGTAACTCGAAGTCATGGAATGTAGCAAAGCACAGAGAAGTTAAAATCCATTGAGTTAGCAGGCTGGAAAGAGGGCATTATTATGCGAGAAGGCATTCTTGATATTGCTCAACAATTATTTCACCAATTTCAGTTACTCCACATATTGCAGATATGTTTCTGTCTTGTCCTCTGCATTTTCATTTTCCCCAGAATGAACCGATTCAGGAGTAGATGGCTTCCTGAAATGTGAGGGTTGGCCAAAAGCCCGCATTCAAAAATTGCTCTATTCAGACAGAATAAAAAGCCATCAAGGTAATATATGGACTTGAAAACTCAGCTACAAGCACCTGTTCATCTCTTCATAGACGAAGTTCAGTTGAGTGCATCTTGCTTCTAAAATTGTCCTGACACTACTGGGAATGTTGGCTCAGAGTAAAGGAAATGAGCAAACCCAGCAGCTCTGCCAAACTCAGTGCTACGAACACTGAATGCACTGGGAGGAGGGGGAAGACTTATTATTCACCTCACGGTCACCAGCAGATTTGACTGTCATATTTCATTTTCCATGACGTTATACTCAGACAGAGGAGGGATGTATCGGAAAGAATATTCATGTCTCGATCTGGGTCTGCGCAGAGAGGGACTATCAGTGATAGGAGGTCTTAATTAAAGGGTTTACATTTTTCATGAATGAGGGCAAGGATTTCAGATGTGAGCAAGTTGTGGTCACTACAACGAGAAGGGAGTTTTGCGCTCAGGTCAGATCTCCATGCTGCTGGCAATTTCTTTGCTGCTGCTGACCCTCAGAATAGTCTCCAGTTAAGCAGGTGCTACAAAGACAGTGATATGAAGACAAAAATAAATAACTCACTAAACAGGAAACATCTTTAAAGTATGCTCATTGAGTCAGAACAAAAATCCCTGACCTATAGGATTTTGACCCAAGCTGCTTCTGAGATTGCCAGTGGGGGATAACAAGGCAAGAATCCACCCCTGACTAAGAAAGCTGTTTGTCAGGTGCTTTACAAGGCACTTAACATATTATTATTTCCCTTGGCAAAACCCAGTTTTAAAAACCAACCAACTGAACAAGTAGGACAATACAGTTGTGAAACTGTTTATCCAAGGGGAGAGCGGGCTATTTGCCTGAAGCCCATGACCTAAATCCAGGTCTGTTTGCAAAGTCTGTAAATTCAGACATTACCAAAAATTGTTGCCAGTTTCACAGAATTGTGCCGCCTGGTTTACACTGAAGTCTTGGCTTGATGAAAAAAATTTCTGTTCCTCATACTCAAAAACTAAACATTTTTTCCATGACAAAGTTCATTTTTGAAGTGAGCAGCTGGAGACCCTCCAATGGAAACTGGTGCAGCTTCGTCCATGCCAAGGGCAGATCTAACCCTCTGCTTCAGCGGGCTGGAGAATGGGACATGAGGAGATTCCTGATTGAAAAATGTGTCTTCACTAGAAGGCTGGTAAACAAAACCTGTTTGTTCAGCTTTTATTATAGAACAGCACAGCCACATGAAAGATGCAACACATCTTTGCTTTGTGCATTGATCTATCAGTTGAGAAAGGGTTCAGACTCGGCCAGGAGGAAGAGCACGTTTGTGTTTTCTTTCAAAGTGCACTCTTGCTTTTGTTGTCCCAATTCACTATTCTTAGAGGCACTCAGGGCCCAGAGCCTTTTCAAGTCACTTTTCTTGTTTACTGTCATTTGCTGATAATCCCAGCTCTCCCACTCTCAGGTAGCTCCTGCTGCTGCTATCGTTGTCAGCTATTGGAAAAAGAAAAAAGCAAAAAAGCAAAGCACCCCTCCTCCCAGACCATCCTTCACCTATAGAGGCTGCCTTTCACATCATTAAATTGCTCCATCTCCTGCTGCCAGTTACGCCTGCAGAGCCTTTGGTAGGTCCCCATCTCTCCCACTCGACATGGTACACCTTTCAAAATAGCTGTGATTCTTAACTGGGACAATAACTGTTTGTCCCTTTCATCTCCATTGTCTCAAGGCTTTCAATAACAACATTTCCAGCAGTTATTTATTGCTGCTAACAACACACTAGTCACTCGTCAGGTTCATCCTGCAAATGCAGAAGAGCACATTTTGGGAGCAGCTATTAGGGTAGCGCTGCAATTTTTCTTGAGTTAATGTGAGTCATGGGGGCTTAACTCTGTCCTGCACACACGCATCCATCCCCTACCGGAATTTAAGAAGCACCACTCTCCAGAAACACGGATCCTCTTCACAACCACCTTATCACTCAATTTTACCGCTTTTTTTTTTTTTCCTTTCCAACTAGTATTTTTACAAACTAAATATCACCTTCTGAGAAAGGTTTCATATTTTACAACTATCATATTACTTCTTCTGCCAACAGCTGAAATAATTATCTACACCTTTCCTAGTACAGAGGGCTATATCACTGCTCTTCAGTGTCCAGAATATTTCTTTGACATGTTTCTGATTTACCTGATCAAGTGAGTATTTTTCCTGGAGTGCAGTGATTACAGACTGTGTGTGCCATGCACATGGGGACGCGGGGACACGACAGAGACTGAAACCTGTGGGCTTGGAGCAACCCTGTCAGAGTTAGCTGATGTGCAGGCAGGCTGAGAGTGGGCTACATGGATCCCTCTCCCTCCCTCGTGTACTATTTCTTCACATTGTCTTTATTTTTACCTTTTGTTGTAATCATGACTCACTGTGCTTAAAAGCTGTAATTCTGTATTCTCCAAAAGCTCCCAAACCAAAGAATACTCCCTGATGCAAGGAGTGAGAGAATAAACAACAGTGGATTCAAAAATAGAGAGAACGTTTTAGAAAAAGAAAGAATCACAGAATCATAGAATGGTTCGGGTCGGAAGGGACCTTAAAGATCATTTAGTTCCAACCCAAAGAAGTGGTGAATGAAGTGTTTCATGGAGAGGCAGTTAAAAACTCCAAGAAAGGTGACATTTTCCAGAAACGTATCAGAGAAGAGGAAAAATCTCAAGTTTTCTGGGCAGGCAACAGGAAAGAAAGATGGCCCTGAGGTGGGTATTTTCTTAAAATACTGCTGGGAGACAGGCGCTAGATTTTCGTCTATTCAGGTTTGCACAGGGAAGCGTTGAAGCGTTGGAGTCTGAGCCAGTGATCAGGCAGCACGAAAGATGCAGGACACCGCATCTAGGAGAAAAAAAACTACTCTTGAAAGGTAACAGCTTTAAAAGAGAAACCAATCAGAGGGGAGAAACTTCTGAGCCATGTATAGCAGATCTGCAAATTGTCATAACTCAGAATACATCAGATACTGTTATTATAACCATTGTGTCAGAACAAATTGTAATGGGGATCAGATATCAAAATCAAGGGAAAAAATCTAATCAACAGTCCTGATTTAACCTGAGATTACTTAGCATTAGCGAAACAGAAGCAGATCTGATTGCAAGAGCTAGAAGGAACAGAAGACAGTATTACAGTATGGAGGGTGACCAAACCCTAAGTTACTAAAGGACAGAGGAAAATTAAGGAATTCCAGGATTTCTACATACTAAAGACTGAAAATGACAGTCAGAGTCAACGTGCACCTGCAGCAATCTGAAAGACCATACAAGACGCGTGTTTTAAGCATCCAGACTTTGGCCAGAACTGTTATATTTGTAAGGAAAAACATATTGTAAAAGCTTGCAGAGCTGGTTTTAATGTACCTATAAAGAAACAACGAGTCATTCACAGTCTACACAGTGAAAAAGAATTTTTCAAAAAGGAATGATGTGAGCAGAACATCACACCGAATACCGGAACCCTTGTTAAGTAAATGTTTGTATCAGCTTGATACTGGCTTTTGAGCTAATCCGAGATCTCAAAGAGAAAACCTCATCCTGCCGAGCACAGACATGCTGGGCACAGGCAGAATGGCTGCCAGGGTGGGTGTTCAAGAGCTCCACACAAAAGGGCAATAACATCTTGAAAATTCATTTTTATGGAACGGACTACTGCATCTGTTCTAAGGTGGAAAATAGGTCAAATACCCAGGCTCATTAAAACGTAAAAGAAAAGAGTCCATGAAGACAGAAAGCAACTGCACAAATAAAAAGAATGATGGACACAATAAAGGTCTAGAAATGGCAAACAAAAAGTTTAATTCTGAGCAAGCATGCAAAGGATAGAAATAACAAAAAATACCGTTACCATTAAAAATGTGGAGAAGAGTCTTGTGTTTTATCCATAGTGTTTAATATAGCGTGAAATTAATTTTTATATGCTAAATATATATACACTGCATCTGGATTATTATTCCCACTACTTGGAAATAGCACTGTGACAATGCAACACACATAATCTCATACTTATCTATTGGCCTCCACATATCAGCTATGCTAATGATAAATAATACACTACCACATGATTATAGAATCATAGAAACGTTTAGGTTGGAAAAGACCTTTAAGATCATCAAGTCCAACGGTTAACCTAGCAATGCCAAAAACCACCATTAAACCATGTCCCTAAGTGCCAAAGTGCCACATCTACACGTCTTTCAAATACCTCCAGGGATGGTGCCTCAACCACTTCCCTGGGCAGCCAGTTCCAATGCTTGATAGCCCTTTTAGTGAAGAAATTGTTCCTAATATCCAGTCTAAACCTCCCCTGGCACAACTTGAGGCCGTTTCCTCTTGTCAATCACTTGTTACTTGGGAGAAGAGACCAACCTCCACCTTGCTACAACCTCCTTTCAGGTCATTGTAGAGGGCAATAAGGTCTCCTCCCCTCAGTCTCCTTTTCTCCAGGCTAAACAACCCCAGCTCCCTCAGCCACTCCTCAGAAGACTTGCTCTCTAGAGCCCTCACCCCTTCATTGCCCTTCTCCGGACTTGTTCCAGCACCTCAGTGTCTTTCTTGTAGTGAGGGGCCCAAAACTGAACAGAGTATTCGAGGTGCAGCTGCACCAGTGCCGAGTACACGTTCCCTAGTCCTGCTGGCCACACTATTTCTGACACAGGCCAGGATGCTGTTGGGCACACTGCTGGCTCACATTCAGCCGGCGACTGACCAACACCCCCAGCTCCTTTTCCACCAGACAGCTCTCCAGCCACTCTTCCCCAAGCCTGTAGTGCTGCACGGGCTTGTTGTGACCCAAGTGCAGGACCCATCCCTTGGCCTTGTTGAACCTCATACCACTGGCCTTGGCCTACCAATCCAGCCTGTCCAGATCCCTCTGTAGAGCCTTCCAACCCTCAGGCAGATTGACACTCCTGCCCAACTTGGTGTCCTCTGCAAACTTACTGAGGGTGCTCTCAATCCCCCTGTCCAGATCATTGACAAAGATATTAAAGAGAACGGGCCCCAGCACCGAGCCCTGGGGAACACCACTTGTGGCCAACGGGGTTTAACTCCATACACCACCGACCCTCCAGCCAGCCTTTTACCCAGAGAAGAGTACACCCGTCCAAGCCATGAGCAGCCTGTTTCTCCAGGAGAATGCTGTGGGAAATGGTGTCAAAGGCTTTACTAAATTCTAGGTAGATGACATCCACAGCCTTTCCCTCATCCCCTAAGCAGGTCACCTTGTCATAGGAGATCAGGTTAGTCAAGTAGAACCTGCCTTTCATAAACCCGTGCTGACTGGGCCTGATCGCCTGGTTGTCCTGAATGTGCCGTGTGATGGCACTCAGGATGATCTGCTCCATAACCTTCCCCAGCACCGAGGTCAGGCTGACAGGCCTGTAGTTCCCTGGATCCTCCTTCTGGCACTTCTTACAGATGGACATCATATTTGCTAACTTCCAGTCAACTGAGACCTCCTCGGTTAGCCAGAATATGCTATTATGATAATTTCAGATGCTTTTCAAAATAGCGAAAGACAGAGTCTAAAGCCTTCCTGGGAAAAAAAAATACTGAAATTGCCAAAAGGCCACTTGAAAAGACTAGTGGGTAAAGCCCTACCAGATTGCAGAGCAGTATATGTGGGACTGGGACTGTGGCTTCTTGTTTAACAGACAGACACTACCTCCTTAGCTGATGTTAAAAGCAGGGCACTAAAACCCCTTAAAATGAGAAAGCAACAGATCAAACAGAAAATCTATATGACAAAGCTTATATGACCCACAGCCTTTATAGTCACAGGAAGATTAATTTATATACAGGTATAACAGTGAATAAATAACCTCTTGAGAAGCTGCTTCTTACCCCGGCTTGCTGATTTCGGAATAAGAAGACACACAAGTAGAAAAAGAAACTGGATTACCTCCTTTCAGAGGTTCAGGGATATGCCTGAATCATGGATGCTCAAGCAGAAAGTCTGAGAAGCTGGTCGACAGGACGGGCCAGAGAGTAAGGACTGAGCAGAGCAGTGCAGGGAACAAAGGGAGCGTGTCAGGCACTAATGCCCACCAGGTGCTCTCAGCACCCACCCACCCAGCCAAGACTAACTCAAAGACTGAGGGGGTTTAAGTTACTAGCCACGGTATTGACGGGCACATCCTGATTTTAACTAGTTGTTCAGGTTGGTTATTAGCAGCCTGAGAAGTGGGGGGGAAACAGTTCCTTTTTCCCTTTCCTATGGATGTTTCAGATGCTGAACCCCTTCCACAAAGACTTTGTGTTGTGCGTCTCACAGCATTTCCACTGTTGACGTTTCCACAGTTCCTGTGATAAATTGGCTGGGACAATAGCCTTTCTACATCTTTTTCTCTCGTTAAGATGTTTAAGTAGACTGATTAAGGATAGCATTTGGACAATACCCAGGCAGCAGAGATGACCTCTTTTCTGTTAGCTAAACAGAACTGCAGACAGACTGCAATTTTCTTTAGACTTTTAAGTGTTTCAGGGGGATGCTAAAAGGATTTCACAGTAGGAAATTGGGGATTGCAGAAAAGGATGCTGCAGGTGAAGGCAATTGTTTGTTCTAGTTTGTTCTAGTTTCTGAACAGTGTGTCCATCTTATTCTCTCAAATTCTCCTGGTCTTTCTTTGACTTTTAGAAATCAATGGAATTTACAACGTTATGAGTGATTAGGAAGGACATGTGACAAACAGTCGTAGCCTGGATTCCTATGGATTTTTATCCACCCAGCATTTCACCACAGACCCAGCTATTCCCTATTGCCTTTCTGCCTCAGCAGCCCATTTCTGCTCTCGTGTTCCTAAAACCCCTCCTTTCCTTCGCGTGCCCTAGGTACCAGCTAGAGAGAGGCAGCAGGGTGCCGTGGCTTGTCCTGAGCCGGTGTGTGCCCCCTGCTTCAGCCACCGGCAAGTCAAACACGGCAGGTACCTGCCCAGCTGATGCTGCAGCCTTTCTTTTATGGTGACACTCATTTCTCTATTCAAACACCAATTAAAAAAAACCCCACCTTTTAGAAATACAATGTCTTTGCAAAGTTACTGCCTCTTTTTGACGTGGCTGAAATTCACAACTGGGTTGCAAAGCCATTGGGGAGAAGGCAGGTGCAGGCATGGACGGAAAGTACAGCCACGTATGCATCACTCTTTAGACACTCACTAGGAGATACAAGACTTCGAACCTTCTGATGGACAAAAACTTAAAAAATATGGGATTGATTTCCCCCTTTAGAGATCATCTGCAATGTTTTCCTCCATTTGTTCCAAGTGGGGCTCGGAAGTCCCTGAGTGTGATCTATTTTGGAGAGTTTCTCAAGGTAAAGGTGTTATGCAGCAGGGACACAACCAGTCTTCTGATGGGGCAGCCTACGAACAGCATGGATGCAGGAGGCACGCAGTGTACCTGTGGGAATACTGTTTGCAGAGCCAGCTACCGTATGCTATCTTTACAGCCAAAGAGGCTAGAGTGGGATTCACCTCAACTCAAATTAGATGTCTACAAAAGGTTAAATGAACTGAGACCTCCAAATGCCCATCTCCCTCTCCTGACTCTAAAGGGAAACTTGGCTGCAAACACCTGCAGCATAAAAATCTAAAGTTAGGTGAAAGGAATCTCACCTTAGGGTCCAGTCAGTAAATTCTCTTTCATTTTACTTCCAAGTAGCAATATTCTCAAACAGAAAAATACAGGTAATCATAAAGCAACATGGCAAGACATTTTAAAGCACAATCTTGCTATAAAATGCATAGATGCCAAATAAATCTGTCCTCTGGGTGACAAAGCTGTCAGCATTATCTTGACAGGATGCTGTCACTCAGCTTGCAAACGCTGAAGTTCCAGTGGAGTAAGAGAACCGCACTTCATTAAAATCCATTTCTCAGTACAACCACTGCCAACACCACGAGCTGTCTCTGCAATTAAGAAAATGTAAAACGATCCCCTGCAGAGAAGAGTACAGTAGCAATGAAGGGAACAGAGTCAAGTCCAACCCTAAGCCAGCAAATAATTTTCTTTTTACAGCTTCCCAGAAAGGACTTGGCAGAGGACAGAGAATGGAGCACAGTACATTGGTGAAGGCTTTATCATGGCCCTACTTCTCTGTCATGCTGAAATGCATTTCACTGAACTGTACTCCACAAAAATAGATTTTATGTTTATATATGGATGTATGTACATATGTATGAATATGACTACATATGAATGCATGTATTTCCTTCAAAAATGCGTACTTTGTGACTGCTGCTTGCAGCAGTCACCGCTGCCAAGAGTGACCACTTCTGCCTCTTTGCCTCATAGAAGGAGCATTACCAGCTACTCACTGACACCACTCACCCTGGCAAACTCTGAAGTTCAGTTTCACGATGTGTTTTTCTGCTAGATTCTCATTATCACACATTCTGAGCTGCCTGAGGCAGCTATTAAACCCCTTGTCAAGTCACAGCTTACATCTCGACTGTGAATCATATCTTCTTTTAGCCCAAATTACCTCTTCATTTCAATATTCTGAAATAGATACCGTGCAATTAGAGCATTTTAAAAGCATTAATTGACACTTACAGCAATAACTCATTTTGTTGTTTTGTGTCAGAAAAGCTATTTGTCTGCAGATACTGTATTATTATCATTGGTTTTAGTGCCCCCTTTAGTTTTATGTCCAATAAACAGCATCGATCCTTTGTGAAGACAATATAATGTTCTCAGAGTCAGAAGGGACTCGCACGTAACGGAGAGGAAAAATTGTCTTCGCCATAGCCTTAAACCAAGCAAAGGCCTGGTACAACGAAATGAGAGAGCAGCTGAATTCCTTTCAGGTTTCCAAAGAACGTTCTAGAGAGATGTAGTTTAGAAAACTTTAAGCAATATAGAAAAAACACATGATATGTTTTTGAAACATAAAAGGCCACATATCAGCTGGTGTAAACCAGCAGCTTAACTTTCATGGCATTACACTAATTCCCACCGAATGACCATCTGGTCCACTTCAAGTGTCAGAAAAACCTGAGAAACACGGAAACCTCCCCAGTTTATCTCAGATATGCAAGATCAGCATTTATACTTAGCTTGTTTTTACTGTGTACTCCTGTTAGATCCCATGTTCCTACTCTCTAGAACAGTTCTTGCTGTCGCTTCATCCTTTGTTTTCTCAGCCAATTTCTCATCTGTCACAACGTTAAGCCTCTTTCTAAGCTTTTGAGAACAAAATATGGTCCTTTCAGCCACTCGCACTTCCCAAGGGGCATAGAGGTAAAAAATGTGATGGGTGAACTCTTAGAACAGGGATTATTTTAACTCCTTCTGCACTCCCAGACTGAAAGTGATGAACCATTGCAAGAATCCAGATTCGCAGTAGTGGCTGGGTTTCCTTTGAGGATCTGCTCCCCATATCAGAAGGGGATTGGAGGCGACCCAAATCTGAAGCCAAATCCTCTCGGCTCCTCTCTCCTGCAGAACAGACCGTGGCAGAGGTAGATCTCAAATTGCTGGACTGCTAGCAAAACCCTGACTACTTCAGGGATTTCCGAAGGCTTCAGGGAAGTGTCTGTGTAGGTGTTTCGGATGGACCCTAGAGAATTTTCTCACTGGAGAGCTGAGGTGAATCAGGGTTAACCTCCTGATGCACAGGAAGAAGCAAATCCTCCTTTGGAGGTACACAGCACGAACGCAGGCATGGCTGCCCACAGAAGGACTCGGCTGCTTCCCAATTCAAGTTCCCTCCACTGTTCTCCAAATTCAGAGTCAAAGGCACCAGGACAGGAGAGAAAACACATGTGCCATGACGTGTCAGAAGACATTTCCATCCCATTGCTTATATTGGGATGAAACAGATTCAGGATAAAAGATTACATGCTGTAGGTGACAGAGGAGGGTAAAATTAATACAGTGGAATCTCATTGAATGTGATTTCATTTTTCTTAAGTCTGTGATTAATTAATCCTTCACCCTCTTCTCCTCCAGGAACATCATCTCCTTTTTCTGAAGGGCAGAAGACCCAGGAAATCTTTCCTCTAGATTTAGCGACTGTGTGCTAGGAGACTGAGGACTGTTCCTTTCTATCTCTTGCTCCCCGTGGCCGCTCCTTGCTTCCCCGTCTTGGCAGGCTTCGCTCCCTATTGCTCCTTCCACAGCTTCTTTCAGCGGGGATCTCTAAAGCCTGCCCCTGGCAGCCACCTCTCTCTCCACCTACTGACCCCATTCTGCCGGGGCTGCGGTCCCGTATGGCAGCTGTCTTGGCGTGGGAGCCTCCGCCGGCCGCTCACAGCTGCAGGAGGCAACACAGCTTTTCACTCACCGTCTTCCACCCTGCTCCCTATACCCACATCCTCGGTCTCAGGACTTGTGAGCTAGCCAGGAATTTCCTAGGAAAATAATGCATTTTTGACAGAAAATTGCATTTTTGCAGTACCAGAATATTGAGAAAAAGGTTTAATCTAGAACTGGTTCTGAACAAAATCCCTCACTGTTTCCAGCCTTGCTTTTCTGCAGTTCTTGTTCTGAAAGGGATGCTGATATTTATAGCATTTGTCCAAATTAAAAAAGAAAAATATCACCATTTCCCATGGACTACATTTTCAAATTTTGAACTGTTCTTAGAAAAGCTCTTTTAGGAGTCAAGTCTTCTGATTTGTATGTCAGCATAATGCCACTGAGGCACAGCAGTAGAGGATCTCGTCCCATGATCTACATCTCCAAACCCACTGACAACTGCAAACCCACCCAGCCGTGACATTTTAAAACCTCATCTCTTAAAGGCTTTTCTAAATTGTCACATCCTTCTCATGCTCCATCTCAAAATGTATTATCTGCAGATGAAACATCTTGGTAAAGAGTATACCTAAGGAATAACAGCTATTTAAAGCTCGGTGTACTTACATGGTAATTATTTCTCGGTTTGCCATGGAAGAGGGGTTGCAATGGGCAACGATGCTGGTTAGCCTGGCTAGTGCTCTGAAGGCATTTGCTATCATCATGAGACCCATAAGTCGCTTCCTGTGGTTTCTGAGAGAGAAATCCTGAAATATTTGTTTGACTGCAGCTGAGTTTAAAGCATGCCTAATTATCTCATTCAATATGCACCTGTTACAGGCCTTAGAGTTTGTCATAAATAATAAAGTAATTTAACCCCTTTCTCCAATTTAACATTTCTAGGTTTCATTGTAGATCTCAGAGCTTTGAAACTACGCATTCCTTGATCACCCCCACCCCACCCCCTCCCCGCCCAGGCTTACCATTCCCAAAACAAAGGTAATACCCTGTCCCAACCAGAGGAAATACTAGGTAATATAACCTTGGCTCTGAATATTTTTGAGTACAATAGTCACAGCCTCCCAGGGAAATACGAAATATAGACTGAACAAAGACCATCACTAAACGGATGCTTTGGGCCTGTAATGGGAGTATAAATGAATAACAGAAAGGTTAAAGTTCCTTGAAAGGTAGAAATCTTACTATTAGCACAAGGCACCCTGAAGGTTTAAGCATCACCTCTAAAGTGAAGCACATGCGGTCACCTTAAAGCAAAAAAGATCACTCCAACATGCCTTGGGAAAAAGAGATTGTGACTGGCTTCTCAGTGACCACTTACAAAAAACCCACCCCCGAGCAGATTCCCCTCAAACTGTTTCACAGTCAGGAAACTTTAAGACCACTGTTAGTGACCAAGAGTTTTGCTGTTCCTTGGAATTGTTGGTCCGACATTCCTCCCATGATTGCCACCAAAGATTACAGCAAGGAAGGATAGGTCCCACGTTTTAAGCATGCTGGCCCACCTGCATACCTCATATTTCTCTTTCATACATATTTTATTTTGTGTAATGAGATTTCACAGCGCAGAATGAATTAGAAGATACAGGCTATGCTGGAAAAGAGGACATCAGAAAGATGGGAGACAGGGCTAAATTAGCTGCCAGAACTATTTACGGAGGACACCCAAAACCCTGAATAGATTTACTTCTGCTGCTTGAAACATTCATGCTCTCAAGAAGGAATCAGAAGAAAAGCGCTATTTCTTCCAAGAAGTTCTTGACATCTCAGAATTAAAAACTACGCTGAAATACTGGAGGAAGCGTTAATTCTTTTAACATGTAGAAAGCAGCATCTGCAAACTGTGCAATTGCAGGCACATAGCGTGCCCAGAGATGAAAAACAAGAGCAGATATATAAATGGTACCGCTCATCAGTGAAGCACGTCTCATGTGTCTTCTCAATACCAAGGGCTAAATAGCAAGCTTGTTCCAGTCACAAGCACAGCGGCCATCCAGGAGTGACTGACTCAGAAACACAGTCTCCTTTTCAGTTCCCTAAACATATATCCTACATGCTACCCTCAGCACGTGGCTAAAGCCACCCATTCTTCATCCAACACAAAACGTTAGCTCTGTTGTTCTCTGCTGGCTTTCTGTCTTCTGCAGGCTCTGCCCCCGAACACTTTACAGAAGACAGGAAGGTGACTGAGTTATCTCCAACTTCGTGCTGTTTAACAGCTCGAGGATTGCAGCAAGCCTCCAAAGGAGTCGGGGGAGTGAAACGAGAACTAACAAAAACCTGACGTTGTTTACAAGAGATCTTGTGATTGCTCCCTCTCTGCCAGCAGCCTGCACAGATCAGAAGGAAGCAAGACAAGAAGGGAATCATGCTTAAATACCGAATGCATTGAGAAAGATATCCTGGAGTACAAAGCTCACTTCAGACAGACGGTGACATCGCTGTATCTTTCCCACAAACATTTGCAGCTAAGAGTTAAAGCTAACCATCAAGGAAGGGGACTACAAACTCAACATAAACTCAAGGAACTCATATTTATGCCAACCACAAAAGCCCACTGACTTTATATTCAGTAGATAATGACGTTATCAGTTTGTAAGTAATATACAGGCAAAAGCAAACAAACAACCCTCCCCAAACCTGTTCACACATAACAGGCATTATTCAGGAGGCAATCACATTTATACAAAATATTAGTCTTTAATATTTTATCTTCATCATTGGGAGAATGAAGTTATTTTGAAAGAATGTAGCCATTGTACCAACTTAGGAATATCACGGTGCGGTGTTCTTACAGCTGTGGACCGTGGACTACTGTTGACTCATAAAATAGCAGGGCTCTGAGACAACTAAGAAAATCATCTGGACCACATACTCATTCCTGCATAGCAAAAAAAAAATGGTGGGAAACTAATAATCTAAAAAGTAGTTTAATTTTGGTTTCATGGCAAATAAAAAATATCATGGCAACACTGTCTGATATGGCTCTTAAGACAATCTTTCAATCTAAAAGGGTTGAGAAACGGAGAAACCATACCCTTCTATATCAAATATGAACACAGTGACATTTACAACATACTCGATAACAGCAGACGCTGCCGATGGATCAGAGCTGATCAGGCAGACCCAAGATCTGAGCTACTCTTTCCGCCTGAGAAAAGTTAGTTTGTGCCTCCGCTTTCTTCCTCTTAACCCTAAGATACTACCGTCTTTTTAAAGATCTGGTACCAGCATATTCAGTATCTGGGCATTGTTCTCTAGATTTCCAACTCCTTTTCAAGCACTGTATTATTGTAGTAAGCACAGAGAGCAAAATAAATAAATAAATCCTCATATGATTTAAATTATTATTTCTCCTTAAGAGTATGAAAATGTTCAAAAGTGTTCATATCTCATGAACTCTCAGATAAATTTTCTATTTAGGAACCTCCAGAGGAATTGTTTCCAGGGACAGAACCTTTGTTAAGAGTTTGCTGGACATGATATAGAGATTGGAAAGTCAAATCAAACAGGGCCCAGTCAGAGATGATCCCTATAAAAGACTCCTGACAGGAATTCCAGACTATTATTCTCAGCAACATCATCTCACTTTGAAAGAAAACGAGAGTAACATTAAATAGTTGGCTTTCAGTTGGCTACAAGTGTTGGCTGCAAGATGCACAATTCTGTCTCTCTTTTGGCACCAGGTGAATCTCGGTCTTATTGGTCTTCCCAGACTTAATCTACACAACACATTGTAATTTGCTGCCTTCAGTACTCAAATTTGTTTCTTTCCTTCATGAGCTGAAGGAAATATTGTATAATATTCTATTGCAACACAATGCAACTTCATACGTGATAAATTAAGAGGCACAAAAACTTGACTGCACACCCAGGGTTCTCTCCAGAGCGCAGGAGAGCGCTTGGCATGTGAAGCAGTACACCCGTCCCAACCTTTTCTTGCTCGTCATTTGCAATTTGTTCTACCGAATCTGGACCAGCCACTTAAGGGCAGGCAAAGTGCCATTTTAGGAGCGTGGTGTGAGCACAGACCGCCAAGAGACTACATACGAAAATCGAAGTTGCTCAGTGACAGCAGCATTCCGAGCCAGCAATGTCCAAGCAGCTGTGAGGGCTGATCTACCCTGCCTATTTTTAATGGGCTGTGTCACTGGACCTAGATTAATTTCAGAAATAAAAGATACTTCTGCAGATACGTGAAGGGAGTTTCTATGACTCTGCTGAATGCAATAGTAGTGTAAGGCTGGAGATTTTTTTGTCTTTTGGCATGTTCCACAGGGAGCAGCGCTGGGTGCAGTCGCCCTGTGAAGCAGGGAGACAGGTGAGCCACCACGCAACAGCCAATATGCAACAAGCATCTGCTCCCTCCCAGACGGTGCTAACAGGGAGAAGAGTTTACTCTTTTCCTGGTAAATCCAGATTTACTCAGAACAGAACACATGAATGTCTATTTCCCATCATACTCCTGTTGAGATCAGTGGATATTCTTCCACTAGCTTCTGTAGAAATCTGACTGGTTTAAGGTTGGTAGAGGGCCAGGACAAGTAAATCCTGTCCTGTAAATTTAGATCAGGAGACCACTTCTGCGACTTTCAGATTAGGAGATCTACGTCTCCGTTATAATACATCTGACTAACAGGATTTAGCCTTTGTACGCAGTTAAGCTCCTTGGGGTTACAACCACTTGATTCCTAATTCAAAAGAAGTAGGTGTGAATACTCACATGCTGCTCTGTCGAGCTGTCATGGCAACAAAATCCTCAGAGCTGCAATGTCATTGTTAGTCATGTAGCAAAGGACAGCCAGAGGATGTTCACTGCCTCCACCCCCCTCAAAGGTTAATACCACAAAAAGTCCCGTTCCAAAACACTGAAATATCCACTATTGTAATATCTATTTCAGGACCACTGTAATGTGCAATTGTCTTCATACATGTTGATAGATGTTATACATTCTCTTTAATGCCCTCTATTTTTCCCTCTTGTTTAAAAACCCAATATTATACTCAAAACTACCTCTTTTTTAACGGACTATATTTTAAGAAATATAAAAAGGAAGGCTGGGTAATAGTAAACATGTTACAGAGGACCTCAAGATTAATTTGTAAAATAATTCCAGATAAAAAAGTATAGTATTTCTAAATAGATACCGGTCTGGTGTAATATGCAGAACATTTGTATGAACTGACTTGTATGTGCTACGAAAAAAGAATAATCAGATAGAACATAGTTTAGAACATGTCTTTTAATTGATGATTAATTTCTACAGTGCTACAGTATTAACAATCTCTAAAACAAGTATCTGAATCTATAGCTCAACAAATCTTATAATCTTTGCAAATAAATAAGTTATTAAAAGTATCATATTGTGTTGTTTTCCTGTCTGTGTAAACTGCTAATGATAATGCATTTCAGAAAAAATAACAATAATGAGCAGCTGCGGTGCATTTACATTATTAAGAATCTTTAAGTACAATTCTATACATGATACACTTAGATAAGTATTTCTGTACTTACACTTTTACAAAGCCGTCAACTGCAAGGACATAAAATACATTCAAGACTGAACAGAGAAGCAAGAGAGCTGTGAATAAAAAGACAACATGTTCCAGTTGATACAACATGACACAGAAAGTACTGTACATTTTAGAACTCGAAAGCCACTAGCAGTTGCAGGCCTGAACTTGACAGCAAGTTCCTATGAGAGGGCTGGAGTTACCCAACATCCAGCTCCTCCTCAGTTTGTCTTGGTACAGCCTTGAGTTCACTTGCCAGACTTGTCACTTTTGTGACCTAAGAGTGCACATGACAGGTCTTCTCAATCTGGTAATTCATAAGGATGAATCGCTCATTGACATCTGTAAGGCCTTCGGTCCTACTGAGGGCACCCAGCACCCCTAGAATGGCATCTGACGTACAGTACCAGACACAGAACCAAGAGTACCACCCGCGACTGAGGTGTGCCAGCATGAAAGCAAGTTTAAGGAGGTATCCTTGGCAAACATAAACCTGCCACTCCAAAAACCTTGCAAAGCTTAGTAGGCACTAACAAAACTGCAACTCACTTGAGCAAGAGAACACAGAGCAGAAACATGAGGTGCTTGTTTCTTCAACAGTCATTGTAGCAAACATAGAATAAAGCATTTTAATGGGCTACAGTTAATCATCTATAAAAAGTGTATGTTCAGCATGAATTTAAATTATAAACAGGTAATAAATAATACAGTATCTTTGAGCACATTTTAAAATACACATTATGAAATAAAATTTAATTTTCAGAAAAGCTTTCAACATTTTTGTTCATAAACAGATTTAACCAATCCTTTATAAACAACTGCAGCCTGTTTGCCTGCCTGAAAATTTTGATTTATGAAGCCCTCCTGCCTAGTGCAGAACACTTATTTGTATTAACTTTCCTTTTTTTTTTTTTCTAAGGCAGATTAAGTAAAAGCTGAATTCACAAAAACTGCTAATGTAGCAACTACTTAAATTATAATTTATTGTCATGGTTGTAATTTGTTTTTACTCTCGTTTATTTAGTACATATAAATATCCAAATACCCACTAAAGTAAGCTACTGTGAAGACTGCATGTACCCCAGTCAGAGCAGTAGCTAGACCTAGATTTAAAATGCACATATTTATTTCTGGTTAAGAAAAGGCAGGTTCCCTCTGGTCACAGAAAAGGTCTCCCTGTTAACTAGTCATTGCAATCTGTCCATTAACATGAACCTGGCTAAATGTTACGCTCAACGGGAATTAGAAGCAGCACACTGCACCATTTCTTCAAGGCTGTAAATTTTCAACCATACTGTTGAGAGCAGTGTGGCACAGCTATCTTGGCATACCAGCATTTCAAGAAATATAGGCTTATAAATAACAATAAGATAACTAAGTGGAGCAGAAAAGCCCTTTCTGTAACACACCGTTTGTGCACAGAGATCCTCCCAGCTGATCTCACGAGGGCCTAGGCAGAAGGTATGAGAGCACATTGAACATCTTCTCCTCTCACATCCTGCATGGTGAGAGGTGAGAGAAACGACATCCATCAACTACTGTTCACAATGGCCTCAGTGACCCTCTTGGCAGCTAACGTGGGAGATGCAATTTCTCAGTGTCATATTCCTTTGTACTGCCCATGCCCTGAGACCAGGATCTGACCTCCAGACATTCCAGGCAGAGCTGTGAAACGAGGTGGTTCACCCAATCTGTCCTGGAACAGCCTTTCCCAGTGGGAACAGTCTGTGAATGTAGGGGGGGACCTCAAGAAATCCATCTGTTTTCAGCTGGAGTTTGTAACAAGGACGGTGTGTTTATGTTACTACCAATAGTAGCAAATGTCACCTGATGAATAGGAATCTCCTTCCAAGTGCCTATTCCTATGTATTGTCATTTAAAAAGCTTGATAAGGTCATATTCTATATTAATCCATTCCAGTAGGCATATACAGCACAAGTAAGAAAACAACTTTATATGAACAGTAGGTTAAAGACTACATCAAAACATTAAAGACGGTGATGTTTGAATACATTCCTAATCTTTCATAAACAGGAGGATTTCAATGCTTTAGAAAACTAGGAACATTGCAGAGAGGAAGACAAAAAAGACAGGTGTCAAAAAGAAGTTGGAAAGAGAGCACCATATGAAAATCATACTTAACTTTTGATATCCATTTAACAAGCTAATTAAATGTCTCAAAATGTTATACCGATGTTTAAGTAAGCTACCTAGGATAAAATCCTGGCCCATCTGAAGTCAATGGAAAGGGGATTTTTACCTGCAATCCTCACTATCTTTGAGAAGGTATACAGTGAGGCTTCAGAGAATGGCTTCAATTAAAAAAGAAGAGAAAGAAAGTTTTTTGTTTTTTGTTAAAGTACGTGCCATGTAAACTAATCTACATGGCAATCTCTCTGGTCTATAAAACACTGAATGCAATACTTAAGTCTTTTTTAGCTTTATTTTTATTCATTTATCATTTAGCAAGACTATTCTGTAGCTGCAAATCACTTTTAAAATTGTATTGTTACCTTGTACACTGTTGCTTTATGAAAGTGCAGACCCAAGATTTTAGCAAACAGTGCTGTATTTTTTTCATGTTACTTGTACAAAAGGATATAAAAATAGCTCCTTGATTGACATATGATAATATCCTCAGGCCACAATGAAAACAAATATAATACAGTATTATAGCACAGGTATTCCTTTTATGACAGGAATAGTATCTGTGAGATACACTCATCCAATCAAGGATTACAACCTTAAAGTATCCAATGCATTTTCAATGAATTGATAGCTATGGTCTTCAGTGAGCTGCCCTGACAGTAAAAAAAAGAGACACAGAACTTAATCTAAACTTAAATTACTCACATTTCATCCCACTCTTCTGCTTGCTAACTGAGAAATGTTTCTAAAAACTGCCATGATGTTCCTCATGAATCAAAAAGCAAGTGAAGTTTATAAAACAGTACTCTAAGAACTTTGGACAAATACAACTGCTAGTCTGAACACGCGCAACACAACTATTTTGTGATTCAGTGTTGTAAATGTAGTTTATATTTTAAACTTTTAATAATTTTAGCTGCATATAAAACAGAGAAGTAATAAATTAAATTATAGCACCTTGTGTGAAATTTGTTCTAAAAAATACAAAGATTACACCTTTTAAAATAGTAAGAAATACAACTATTCTATCTCAAGTCCACTATGCACCTGTCATTTAAAAGGAAACGAATTTACATTTAATGAAGACATGCATAAATATCACAAATTTGGGGCACAAAATGGAATTTGAAAGTTAGGGATGTAGTAACTCCTTGCTTTTTCATCAAATTATCTGATACACCAAAAAAAGGTGTACCTACAATTTTCAAAAAAGCTGAATTATCATAGAATCATTGAAGCTAAAAATGGAAACTGCCTATTCAAATATGTAATTCAAACTCTTGCCAGAGGAAGATTCTTTTCTGCTACTGCATTACATCTAACTTAAAACCTTCCAAGAAATTGTATGTATTGGTAAGCACTACTGTGTCATTCCATAACCTAACTGATCTCATCGGTAGGATCTTTCTCCTGGCATTCATTGGATATTTATCTTGTTTCAAATTTGTATAATCGGTTCTAGTTACACCTTCGTACTTAGAAAGCCTCTTCCTTCACATGTATTTGTCATGTAACAAAAAATTATACACCCTTAACTACTCAATCTTTCCGACTTCTTTCTCACTTTAATTAATTTTGTTACTGTTCTCTGACTTTTCAGAAGATTGACTCAATTCCTCCCTGAGGTACCCAAAATATAAGACTATAGTCCAGAAATGGCCTCAGCAATCATAAGGAGTACTCTGATTTCCAGCTGCCTGATGCCAGAAGCAACTCTGACGCCCACATCATCAAGCCTTCTTACTACACTATTACATTTCAATCTTCTCTCTCTCTCACTAAGTATCCAAGTTTCCTCAAATGCATTAACTTTTCTCCAAATCTCTTTGGCTGCGTCTAATTCATTAGACCTCTCCCATTCAGGTATCATATAATGTAATATCATCTGTAACTTTTATTAATATACTGTAGATCCCTCTTGCAGACTACTGAAGACATTAAATAGAATTAGGTCAACACCGTATAAACAACTAATGGGGAGGGAGTAATTAAAATTGCACAATGGGATGATTCAAAGCACGATTTATATTTTAAGGTGCTATTTCAAATACACTTTATCCTACTTAGCTATTTATAAGAAGTTAATTATCTCACTATAGCTACAGTTTCTAAATGCAATACCATAATTTTTCTGCATACATAATTAAACGTAGAATAGGAAACAAGCTGACAATCAGTCTTCCTCTGCAAACGAGTCCCATTCCAGCCACTGATCTGAGAAAGGTAAGCTCATCAAGTCTACTCCTCAGCACAAGCTTTTAACCAGTTAATATTATATCATTCTACATACCTTTAAGATTACAAACGAAAATACAGAGTTCTAAATTTGCACTGACAATCAAGAATTCACCTCCTTTCAAAAGTCTTTCTGGAATTCTACAGTGTAATCCTGTAATCCAAAGAATGTTGAACAACATGCTAACAGTACTTATAACTGGAAAGGTATTATTTAATATAAAGCTTAAATAACATTTAAGCCACCTAGTCTATGAAAAACACCATTACCTAATTTATGCTCTGTTTTCCAGAAGACTCACTTTCAGTACAACTTATCAGCTCTCCTTCTGATCTTGATGATGACTACAGATCATAACAGAACTTTCAGAGTAGAAAGCACAGTAGTCAGCTATTCCAATTCTTATAGCTATTTGCAAACCTACTGAAAATAAGAAAATAATTTGTCTGAAGAAACGAACAATTAAAAATTAAAGTGAAACCAAGGATTAAAAGGTGAGTCTGAAGATATATTAAACGTAAAAATAATACAGTCCATGCTATTTTATGCACAGTTGTTTATTCTTGTTCCATGTTTTAAAACTTGGACTCAGAAAAATCACAGGAAGTTTTGGTTTTTTACCCTTTTTTTTTTTTTCCATTAAAAGCACCATAGTTACACGGCTTGATTCAATCGTCCTTTTCCACAATCACTTCTCCATGAAGCACCCTTCTTCTCTGCCGCAGCATGTGGAAGTAGAGTTGTGGAAATACTTGAGCAAAGCATAAAAGAAAGCAAATTAGATTAAAAAATTCAACAGATCGCATAACGGAAAAATACAATGTCGCAGAATGATGAACTGAGGGAAAACTATGGCACACAGCACTAGAGCTGGTTAAGGTAAATAACCGGAAGTCATGAACATTGCAATGAATTACAGAACAATAATTACTTGAAAGCCAGACACAGTTCCCTGAACATACACCCTGTGCTCAAGGAACTTCCCTCCAACAGTCTCTTTGTATAAACAGGACTTAACCATGTGCCGGCAGTGCCTGAAGTCCTCAAATCTGTGCTAAGGTAAGCATGTTTGAATTAAGACTTTGAGGAGGATACAAATTTACCCTACTTATTCGAGTCTGAAGTGAGGAGCTCCCTCTCTCCTGATGCTCTGTAATCTATTATACTACTGTCCTGCTTGATACATTTGATCCTTATATTTAATGGATAGAAAATCGGATTTATTCCTGAAGCATTATGCTATATAAACAATTGTAAAACTGTTAGTAAGTTCTGATAGCATTTTTTACTCGTATAAATCTCTCACTGGCCTTCATGATTTCTTGTGACAAAAAAATTCACAGTGTGTGTACATACTGTGAAAGTCCCCGTTTAAGGCCAACTTCTTAAACAAACACCTTTTATGGATGCAGATCACAGACCCTTTTAACTTCAGTTTTCCTGCTTCTCAATGCCTCTCCCTAATCTCTTGCCTCGTTTCTAGCCTCATTGTGCAATTACCTAAAATATTCTAGTCGCCTAGTTTGGTCTAGCACCATTCATGGTGCTATATCTGAATCAGATTGCTTTCTCCTTGTCTATGCTGCTTAGGTACCAGTGGAAATAACACTGGAAGTGAAAGACAGATAGTCTCTAATTTTAGCTGTGCTTAGCCAATTGGTCTATGGCTTCTGGTATCCAGAAGTACAGGGACAATTTCATTAAACCAGGGACTGAAGTATGTTCAGAGAGGTTTGGGGAGTGGATTATGGTGAAAACAAAATCTTGGAGAATATTGCTTCAAGTTTTTCCCGAGCATGCTCAAATGGTGTTTCTCAGAGGTGACACGTAAATGGATATTAATAGCAATAAAAGCAAAGCAAAGCAAATCTCTGGCATAACTTGCAGGACAATTTTTCAGCTATTGTTTCAAAGTGGCAGGGGCACTAGAAATTCTCAGCGACACAGCTGCAGACATTTCTATGTCTAAGCGAAAAGTTTTTTTACTTTGTCCAAGTCTTAGAAATGTTTTTAGCATTTTCACTGAAATTTTTAAGACAGCTTATGCTCCGAGGCAGATAACAGGATGGAAAATTTCAGTCTAACCAACTAAAGCACAGCAAAGCTTGGAACAACGGAAAGCAGGCTTTTATAGGAGAAAGCGTGCAGCAGATTTAACCACAGGCAGTGTCTCCAGCATTGCTGATAATTGATTATCATGTTGTTAGCATCACTACAGTTAAGTAATACTTACATGGCACATAGGAGAACATGACAATAATAAGGAAGTAATAGTAGTCAAAGGAGACATTATATTTGTTGGGAAGTCTCAGTGAAAACATTCCTGTTTTCTTCACATAGGGTAAAGCAGCATATATGGTTAGCAGTTCACCTGCAACTCCAGCAGGATACAAAATGATAAAAAAGTTGTATCTGCATTAAAAGAAAAACCCTTGTGAGAAACCTCCCATGAATTTTAAATTTCCTTTTGTTATTATTAGTGGCACAGCAATGTATTACAGTAGTTCCTGAACCAAAATCAAGGACCACATCCTGACTTGGTACAGAATACCAGTTTCAGTTACTTTGGATAGCGTTGCTTAGATTTACAGAGAATGCATTCCTCAGTCCTTTTATTTAAAAACAGTGAAGTATCAGAATGTTTGTATGTCTTTTTAATACTAGTTAAAAAAATCTGCAGATTTGTAGTCTACACTAATGACTTTTTTTTAATTTACTGATCTTGCTCCTGTTGTCACCGACAGGATTCAGACCAGGACTGGATCCCAAATTCAGATGATCCTATGTATCTTTGTCACAGTGCACACACACTGGGTCAACTCTATGTATTATGATTTCTTAGAAGATGATGAAAACATTGAGAAACATCAGACACCTGTTTTGTCCACTGCCACATGGGAAATTCAAATACTACTACATTTACCGCTAACGGAAATGGAAATAAAAAATAAAATAAAATAAAATGAGAGTGCAGAAACTCATCAGATTCATTTTAAAACAGGAAGATGTTCAAATAAAAGGTGAAGAAAATGTGGTTTGAATGCCATAGGCAGTGACAAAATGAAAAACGTAATCAATAGCATTTGTGCTGTCCTTACTCATAGTGTAGCATGGAGAAGCAGTTTCTCTTAAGGAACAGCTCTCAAGTTCACACAGGGAACAGCAATGAGAGCTGTTGCACAGAGAGAAAGGTACAGTGTGCACTCCGTGACCAAAAGAGATGAGATCCAAAACTGTAGCAACCAAACATGAAACTGTCCTAGGAGCAGATGCACTTAAAGGACTCACAGGTCACAGAACAGATTAAGGGAGGTATAAGAAGGAACTGATGCCATTCCCTACACAGTTTGTCACTATGCAGTGAGAAAAAAATAAAAAACAAAAATTCTGAACTAAAATTTAGAGCATACCTATTCCATTAGCCATGGACAGACAAAACTTTTACAATTATAAGCTAAAGATCAGCCATTTCCAGCTCCCTTGGAGTACTGAATTTATGCCCAGTTGTGCTGTTTGATTATCCATAAATCTCAATTGGATATTTTGGACTCTATGAAAAGATAATACACTTTCAAATGTTTTGTTTATAGTATACTTCACCATATATCTCTGCTGTGAGAACATCTGTTTTCCCTATTGTCTATTACAAGAAAACAAAAATTCTGTCATTCGAGACACACTGACTCAATGGCAAAAAGTGTATCTGTCAATGTGGTACTTTATGAATGCATTTCTCTTTCTGAAGTCTAAATAAAAATTTATTAATGAAACCAGACCTGATTAAGTTTGCCATTTAGTGCTTAAACATAACCAAGCCTACCACTTTAGCTATTAGCAAAAAGATAAGGTATTATAAGAATGGACATACATATCAGACATATCAAAGAAGTGCATTAGAAGCATCAGAACCGCGTTATCTATAAAACAAAAATAAAGGAAAATAAACACACTCTTTTAAATAAGAGTCACCTGTGCTGAATGTAGGTTACGTATTTTCCTTCTAACAGTGTAAGTCTGTCTGCCTTACATGTATTTTTCAAATAATGACTACAGAGAATACTATTCTTCCAGTTAGTCTCCTGATAAACATGCAGTCTCTCTAATATGTGATCTAGTGGCCAAACTTAAGTATACTTCAAAATCAAAGTAGTTTTGATATGGAACACACTTTTTATGTGGGCTAAACTAAGTCAATATGTAGCTTCACTACATGGATATAACCTTAAAAAAGCTCTGATAAAGCAGAACTTCTCACCAAGTAGTAATATGCACACAACAACTCCCACCTTTTCAAAGACCTGAAATCCACACAGATTAGCACAGGTGCTTAATTGCGGGCATTGTACTCAAAAGCATTTTAAGGAGTCATACTGTAAGTTAAAAGATGACTCCAAAGATAAAGAAAAAAAATTAAAGTAAACGAACGCGGTGTTCAAACCATGAGACACAGAAAGCAAAGAACAAACCACACCCCAAAATCTCAGCTAAAATATTTTTAACATTTTAAACCAAGTAACAAGGATCCCAAGTACAGAAAGCAACTGACTTGCACTCTGCTGACACATAACCAAAGCTCAAACATCTGCTCTCCTGTGTGTTAGCTCAGCATGCGTGAAACTAACATGCACAGAACCATGAGAAACTGAAGTGCAAGACGTCTCCACCTGGCCCATTTAATGAAGTATGGCAAATGGTTGAGCAGGTTGAATGTGTAGAAGGAATATCGAGTAATCTCTGTCACAGTCCATACGACCAGAAAAAGAATAACGCTCTCCTCATTCTGGATCTGCAGAAGTATAAAGAACCAACACTTTCTTCATCCTTAAGCTTCTTTTCTGTGCAAACTGCAACAGACTTCTGTTTAAGATATATGGAACAGAACTAACATCTTGTAAAGAAAGAAAATTTTGGCATAAAAGTGATATGCTGAAACCATTACCATGTACAGTTCTTTATTGTATGTATTTACTAACAAACAGACATTTTGCAAACTGAGCAATCTTTATCCATTATTCAAATATCAAAATATAAACCCCTATAATTAAGCTTATTCCTCCTCGTTACTTCCTACCTGCATTTTCACTATGCTATCTAACTGTCTCCCTCTTTTTATTTGTGGTTGATTTACTTGTTTATTTTCTTACTCCTCAAAACATTAAGAAGAAAACAATGCTACAGAAAATACGTTCCTTTCATAATCAGTTTTTTCCCATTCTGCATTTCACTACTCTGTCTCTTAGACTTTCTCTTACATTTTATCTTGCTTCTTCCTCACCATATAATGCACGTCTCCATGAAACTTTAGACAAAAGGAACTGCTTAGTATAATCTACTAACTGGAACTTGGTGACAGAAGATCAAATTTAGCAGACTTCAGGGAGCTGTAAGATAGTTAAGGAGCTGGAACACTGATGGATCACTAAATGAAGAGTAGTTGGTAGATGAGGAGCTCTGGGTAAACTCACTCACCAGTCCCATTTAAGGTTTAAGTTCTGAGTCATTAAACTGCCTCATCAGTAGGTAGCACACCTCTCTGCTGTTTCAAAACATCAGTTCTTTTTCACTCTAAGTGAACAAATAAACAGAAGTCCCCAAATACAAAGGCGGCACATGGGGATCTATTACAAACACTACCTTCTGAGAAGAAGAATTACACGCAAGTAATTTTCTTTTCTTTAAAAGGGGAGGAATTTTGTAATACACTTCCATGCCTGAAGGCTGAAAAGCTCCAGGGATGTCTGTGAAATAAAATAAAGTAACACAAGTTTTGTTAAAATTACAAAAAAGGGAAATGATTCTTTTAAATAAAATGCAACATGGTGACAAAGCTTAATACATCTCAAAGATGCTGCAAATGCACAACTCCATCAAAAGTCAAGAACTGTAAGCCCTCATCATCTCGTAAAATCACGCCCTCAATGTGTCAGTCAAAAAGGTGCACTTTTAGTGAAAGGATCTCACCAACATCACAAAAGAAAAGGAGATATAAAAATACTGCCAAGCTCACAAACAGATAGCAACAACTGAAGTGCAAAGACATCCAAACAAATAAGTAAAGCAAAAGACAGAATTAGGCTGTTCTGAGCCTCATGCAATTGGAGACAAACATTGATAACCCAAACTTGGATTCATGTCACAGTGCTAAATCCAAGCAGAAGAGCTTTAAATAAGTATGCAGAGAATTCCTATCTGTTGCCTTGCAAATCTCCAGTCAAGTAGAGAGATCTGGGTCTGGCTATTATCACTAACAAGCCTCTCACCACCTAAAGTGACCCTGAACATTCATGCCTGCTAAGCAATAACAGCGTGAAATACAATCAGACATACATTCAGATGTATTTTTTCTTGGACACAGCTTGACCTACTGTACTGAAGATAGAGGAAACAAATGAAATGACTGGATATGCTAAAGATTTAATCCACTGCAGATAATAACAAAATGGCAAAATGCAGGGCTATATTCCAGCATTCATGTAAACATTCAATACAAAAACATGTTAATCTTTGAAACGTTTTCCCTTAAGGCACACACAAAAACACTTAACTTACCAAAAAAAAAAAAAAGCTATGAAAAGCCTATTCCATGTTAGGAAAAGCAACAGTAAAGGAAAAGACGAAGTCCCCAGTGAACTGAAACAAAGAGATTTGAAAACTGAGGCAGGTGCTATGATATCCCATCAACAGAAAGGCATATGCCATCTGCTGGTGAGACAGTTTAATGGCTCAGCTTTTTAAGTAAAGAAATTCAGGAGAACAGACTCAAAATCTATCACTTAATTCTTTCATGCCCTTCACAGAAAGCAGACCTCAGAAACTGAACTGAATGTCCTATCTACTAGCTGTAAGCAGTCTGCTTGCTTCATTCTGCTAGCAAATCACTAGACTTACAAAAACCACCTCCATCCAGGCAAATAAACTATTATCATTTATACAGGACCTTAAGCATCACTGTGGCATGCTGGATGTCTTGATATATTTTTAATGAAAACAATGCAGTATGCATGCCATCAAATATTAACATTACCATAACATTAAAATCTTGACAAGGTTCCTAAAATAAATTACAAAATCACAACCATGTTTATGCAGGTAAATTCAATTCAAGACATATTTTCATTTAGATTAATTCAGTAAATGCTAATTTAAGTTTTTGAAAGGGAATCGGTAACACTGTGGTAGATTTGCTGATAAATAGTAGCAGTAATCATTGATCTCACTCAGGCAGACCACAGCCGGCACGATGCCTAGGACAGGGCTGAATCACAGTTAAGACCCAGACCTGGTCTCCTGGGTAGAAGCACATATAAATTCCATCCTGTAACCCCAACTTCCAAAATCACACTCAAGTATGTAAGTATTCTCTGGAGGAATGTAATTCATTTTTAAACTGGCCGTCCTGGTGAAGTGAGAACTGTATTAATAGCTTCTCCTCAAAAACAATCAAAACGCGACTTGCTCACGCACATACCTGTTTTATACTATGTGCAATGAACCACACCATGAAGATTCTTGAACTCACTTGGACCCCAGTCACAAGCACAGATGTGCGAACTATTCCTTAAAAAGAGAAACATGTTATCTCTGTTCCATAATTCCTGTTTTAATTAGTTACAAGAGAAACTAGAACAAAGAACTCACCAACTGCACAGTGGACTACCTGTAAATAAAAATAAGTTAGAGGTTACTGATGTACAGTATGTTACTCGCTATGCTATAAACATGGCCTTTTGATATTAATATAAACCTAGGCTTAGTTCTGAAGGAGAACTTGCTTTTTGTCTCCAACGAACAGTCTTTAAAAGAAATACACATTAGAGCCCTGGCAACTCATGCTGTGATGGGCTCAGCATCTGATCTGTGCAAACGCACAAAATACATGTATTTTCCTTATTAATTGTATACATTACTTATTTAGATACTCACAAAGCATTTATTTTTTTCAACTAGTAAGCTTCCCTTCCATTACCCTACTGAAAGAAGAATTTTACAGCACCGTGTGGAGGGTGTCATACAAGGGATGCTAAACGCATAGCAATTAGAAAATGTTCTGTATTCATTACGGATTAATAACATTACTATAATTTTGCCAATGACAGCTATGCAGCTTCAGATTTATTGTATTTTCTGGTCAGTAAAGTTTAGCAAATAGAGTGCTTTTCATTACTTTGACAGATTTGAGTTGAATTACTTACTGTCAAAGTTTAATAGCATAAAAGCCTATGCACAGCTGGCCACATGATTTTAGTAGTTGCTTGGACTACAGATGTTATAGGCGGATTGAGAAAAAAAAGTTGAAATGTAGGTAGGCACTCTTTGTTGTGCCTGGGAAAGAACAGTAAGTGCTCGATACACCCAACAGTTTCATTCTAGAGATGTACTGTAAACTGAGACCACGAGTGCATAGTTGGCAAAAGTCATATTATTTAAAGAATACTTTGCACAACTTGCACAGACCCTATTGTAATGGATTAGGTGGGGCCTGTGAGTCAAGTCTGGAAATAAGCAGAACCAGGAAAGGCACAGAAGGATAATGAGTCCGGGACAAGGAATAAAAGGGAAGCTATCATCTCTGGACATGGAGATGAGATATCTACTAAGCTAGAGCGTTGATCTGCTGGCTGGAAAGCCTTCAGAGATTTTGCCTTTTGAGTTAAAAACTCTCAAATCAAAGCAGTTCCCAGACAGTATTTGATTTAAAGAAATATTAGAATTAATTTTGAAAAAATGTGCCCATTTGTCTCAACTAGTCACTCTGCCCCCCAAAAAATCTTCTTTGAATAATAAAGTTAAAAGGACTTTAAGTACTAATATAATATTTTGATAGTACATTCAGGTTAATAAGGTGTTTTGCCTATGATATGCAGCATCCAATAAAGTAAACTAATGTTTAAAATTTACCTCAAGCAAAGCAAATGTCTGGAAAAATTTAAGCGTCTTTTGAACACTTCTGAATAAGCCTCTATGTGTTCCTTTCTGTATATAAAACCGCACCATGGCAATACCTAATACCAGCCACCTACAAAAGAGAGAGAATGGATACATTTCAAATTAGAATTCTAAAAATATCCATCCATGGTAAATAATTTAGTAGAATATTTTCTTCACAGAATATCTTTGCTTCTTCACTTGCCAGTGCTCTTAGAAGATTATTAAAAATATCTTTAGACATAAATATTACATAATGTTATGGAAACATTACACTCTTTTATCTCTTTACTTGGAAAAGGATAGAGAATGACTTGTTTACCTTCAGAGGACTGACCTGAAATGAGGGGACCCCCTCAAAACCATGGGTCCATCAAACTTTTCACTAGCAGTGATTATATATTTTTACTATTAAATCCTCATGGATCTTTACTGTGAATTACTGTTATTTGTAAACACCTGATGAACTCTGCACTGAAGCCACCCTTTTGGGTCAGAGGTCTGTTTAAGTAAAGGACCGGAACATATGCACATCATTTTTACATTTTTCATGGCCCCTCAACTTGTAATTTTCAGAACTGATTAATGATTTGAATGTTTCTGCTTGTGATTATCCAACTGAAGTTACTATTATGATTCAATTTTCAAAAGTGTTGAGAAGTCACCTTTGAAAATCAGAGTCCAAAGTGCTGACAGATGGGTGCTCTATGCGCCTGGCTTCCAGAGGCAGATATATTTAACTAGCACATTTGATGGTGTTGGCTATTTTTTTAATTTTGGGGTTTTTTAAGGAAACCGAGCAATACTACCGACTGATAACCCTTCCAATGCAAAAGAAAGTAAGTAACATTATTTTTTAATCAAACCGGAATTTGACATAAAACTTAAATTGAGATCTTAAATGGAAATTGAGACTGAAAAAAATAAACTTCTAAACTGTGGTGGGTTGATCCCCACCACCCAGCCCAGAGCCTGTACAATAACCCAAGGCATGAGCAACTCCTTCCACATAATTAATCCATGTTTATATAATTGAGGTTTTCAAAATAGCATACTATATGTTCCATCCTTAATGTAGAGTTATGCCACATTCTTAGACTATCGAGGTGCCTTGAAACTCCAGGTTTCAATCCACAAAGACTAGTAAAGTACAAAAATTCTTTAATATAGATTTATAGCATAACCAGAGCTATGGATGGCTATTTTGAGAGTTAAAAATAAAAATACAAAAATTACAATAACTTTAGCTTAACTTCTTGTCTGATGATAGTGGGAACAGTTACTCAGTCCTTTCATTCTACATAAAGCCACAGCAAGCATGCTGTACAGAGACATCAGCTCTGGGTAAGAAGGGCTCAAGTGACAAAGCAGAGGGGTCTGAGAAATACTGAGGCGCAGATTCTGAGAGCATATAAACATTCAAAGAAATATTTATATAAACATTTGGATAAATATTTAACACATCTTCTGTTCTTATACTCTTCCCTAAGCATTGGCTAACATTGGAAACAGGGTACCAGGAAATACTCATCTTTGGTCAGATCAGATATGCTGTAACGGCATGAGAGTCGCATGGATCGTGACAGCTCTCTGTTCACCTCAGATGGCATGTACTTCAGTATCGGCTCCTTAACAACTCTTACACGCGCTCCCTACTGCTACGCAGTCACTTGGCGTGCCCCATTCCAGCACTTCATGACAGCATTTCAAACTCACATAAAGTTAGTCAAGGTTCCCTAAACAGTAGGAAAGATTCCCCTCCTTGATCTCTTCTACTTTAAGCCCATGAATCCGATCTGCTGGAGCTCCAAAATTTGAGCCCACCAGAGCTACTTAGATTTTATAATGGATTTTAAACCTGAGCGCGTTAATTTGAGGTTGTCTCCCACCACTGTGGAAACGACGAATTACTGGAATATCACTGGCAGTCCTTCGCAGTAAAGCTGCCCTGTTCTATAGCGAAGTGTTTGACATGAGAAAAGTGACAGCGAGTTTACATCCAGCTGGCAGCACAAATGGTGACAGCAACAGCTCTGCCCTAGCCCTAGCCTAAGAAGTCATAATACATCTAATCTAACAACGCATTTTCTGCACCTCATTCTGTAACAAAAGGGTTGCAGAGAGAAGTAATCTTGGACTACACTCAGAAGCAAAGACCGCAAATACATTTTTCTTAAATAATTTTTTATTTGGACATGGATTTCTGTAGATAGATTTATGGAGTGGCTGTGACTCTGGATCTCAAGAAAGCCCTTGTATTGAGTATTACAAATCACCAGGAAATGGAAAACACTTTCCATAATAAAGGCAGCATTTCCAGTTGGGACTGTCAGTAAGACTGGGTACTGATCTGCCATTTTAGTCCCTTAAACCTTTGTTAGAAAGAAAGATAAGCTACAATTTTTCAATAGAATGGTGGTTAACAAGCAATTATGTATTAGTTTGTTAAAGCTCTAGGAAGACTTTGCTATATTGCACTGTCTGGACAAATGGACAAATATATTGTTCTTGTTACTTATTTATTCTGTATAGTGCCCCTATTAAGTATTGCTCTATGTCAAATGTGTATATTTCTCTTTCATTCTATCCGTAAAAGCTAATTCCTAAAACTTGTATCTCTGTTTCCACATAAAATATGTAATTTTGCACATCTTAATCCCTTTTGATATTAATGGAAGATGAGAGAGAAGGAAGTGAGAGATACTGAAGCAGCACCTAAGGTCAAAACTAACTATGGTTCGATAATCTTCTACAGACATATAAAAGTCAGTGGCAAGAGTCAGTGTTCATTAGCAAATTCACACATGGAGCACAAGGCTGGGAATTCAACGAGACAACGTTAACCTGCCAGCTAGAAAAAAAATTACATTGAGTAAAAGCCCTTTTCAAAAGTTGCTGCTGCAATATATGAACAGACTTGAATACGTGTTCAAGATCCACAGATGCTAGAGAAGAAAGCCATTACGATCACATTCCTGGCTTCCTGCATGAGTGCTTGAACTCCAGCTTCCACCACAGGGTTATCACCTTTGCTCTACAGGATTCAAATGGCAGAGAGTTCACCCGCTGGTAACCAAGGTAAAATTGTTCTGATGATGAATGTCAGCCTAGAAGTTATGGAATTGTTCGTTCTTAGTTTTCTTTTAAGCATGTGCTAATTAACAGGATTGGGTTTTTTTTTCCCAAGAGTTAGTGAACAGGACAGATTTTGAAGAAGTGTGCGCTTCAAGCACTAACAACACAACCGTGAGCTCTCTTCTGATCTTCTGTTCAAAATAAATACCCACTTTCCTCTCAGCACAGCATCGCAGCGTGGAGCGTTACCTCAGACGAGCCCCTGGGGTTATCACAGCTCCTTCCCCACCCTACCCCCACCCTCTGCCCATCACTAAATGCCCGCTGGGGACCGCGTTCGCCCTGGGACGTGTCTCCCTCGCGGGGAGCCGGTGGCAGCTCAGCTCCCTTCGATCCAGGGGGAATCACGGACCTGAAGGGGCGACCCCGCACAGTAATTCGGGCCGTGACCCAGCCGCAGGCGTCAACCGCCGCCCGGGACAGCTCGCCCCGAGCCGCCAGCGCCCGCAACCGACTCCCCTGGCGGCACCCAGGCCCGCCTTTGCCTCCCCGCGGCCGGCAGCCCCCTCCCGACCAGGCGCGGGGGCCGGCCCGGCGGCGGGACGCGGCCTGCGCGGCACCCCCGCCCGGCATTCCTCCGCCGGCTATACTTAACCTCCGCGGCGGGCTCGGGGTGACGCGCCGGCGGCCGGCAGCGCTGCACCGTATTAGGCAATGCGCGGCAGGCGAGGGCTGCCCTGCACACCCCGGCTCTCGCACCCGGCTGCCCCACGGCTACTCCAGCCCGCCGCGGCCCCGCCACCCCGCCTCGCCCCGGCAGCGCTGCCACCCGGCTGCCGCCGCCCCGCTGAGGCACCGCGCCGCCGGCCCACGGCGTGCCCGCGCCCGCTTACCCCGCCGTCATGGCGACGTTGTAGAAGATGAGCCAGGCCGTGGCCAGGGCGCCCAGCCTCCTCTTCTTGCCGTTCTCCTTCTCCTCCACCGCGCCGTTGCCGCCCCCGTCCTCCTCGCTGGACGCCATGCCTCCCCCCGGCCAGGCGAGAGGCGCACACCCGCGGGGAGGAGGGGCTGCGGCCGCGCTGACAGCCGGACCTCGCGCTGTCTCTCACCCCATCTGTCTTCCCCGAGGGCCGCTGCCCGCCGCCAGCCGCTCACATGGCGCTGCGCGCTCCTCCCTCCGCCTGGCAGGGGCTCCCGGGGGCACGGCAGGGCCTCCGGGGGCGGCGCGGCGCGGCCCCGGGGCGGGCGGGGCGGGGGGCCTAGCGGCGGCCCTCACGAAGGGTCCCTAGGCGGGCGGGGACGCGGTTCCCCTCGTCGACTCTCATGGAGCGTCCCCGGGCGCGCAGGGACGCGGTTACCCCCGGGCGGGGCAGGGCGCGGGGCCTGGGGGCGGCCCTCATGAGGTGTCCCCGGCCGTGGGGGCCCCAGGCGCACAGGCGGCCCCCGCCCCGGCATCACGCCGGTGTCCCCTCCCGCGGCAGGAGGACCCGCTGTGGGTTGGTACCGTGTCTCCAGCCTTGGTGGTGGCCGTCAGGCAAGAGCGGCGGGCATTGCCCGCCCCAACAAAAGTGACAGAAGATACCACGGTTCTTGAAGAACGCAGAACCGCGTGCCTGAGGGTGAACATCTGGGAGTCTGGTCAGAGACCGGCTAGTGGGAATATGCCCAGAGGGTCCCACCTCAGAGGCCCAACAGCCACTGCTGGGGTCGCCCTGGGGAGAGGACACCTTCCCAGCCTGGTAGGTCCCAATAAATACTCCCCTGGATACACATACGGCCCACATCTGAGATGGAGGGGAATTTCTTCCCAGGGCCTGAAGAGGACCCAGCTGGCAAGCTGAAGGGTGGCATTTGAACATGCGTGTTGCCTTGTAGATCTGCCAGCACTGGGAGTGTTGCTGGGGCTCACCATGGAAGTGGGAGCAGCCTTGGTGTGACCTATGCTGGTGTGATGCAGCGGTGGGACAGGATATATCTTTGGAATGCTACTTTTTCAGTCCTAAAAGACTTCAAGAGTCCAAGTCTATCTCCTTTAGGTTGGGGTAGGTCATCTCAGTGTTTAAAACACCTGGATGGTCTCAGTTGGTGGGCCTTCAGGTAAAAGACAAGTAGATGTGCCATATGAGGACTCATTCTCTCTCCCTCTCCTCACCAAAGCACACAGATGTTCAGCTTCCAGCCTCAAAACACACGCCCACTGACAATGGCAAATGTGTAACATGTGCGTGCAAAATGAGTACCTGGCAAAACAGCACCATGTATATGCTGGTAAGATTATAGTAAGTACTGATATTATATATACACAGATGCTTTTTGTGTTCAAGTAGTCATAAACTAATTTCGGAATCCTATCGTTAGAAAGTCCAGACAAAAGAATTTACACACAGGACTGAACGACTGAATTCAGGGTTTTTGCCAACTTTGGGTTACAGAGGAAAGTGCAAGGAACTATGTAGTGGGCAAATACGGGATAATCTGAGCCTAAATTTCATCTCAGTGTAACAGTTACAAGTTGGTTTAAACTCTGTAGCTTTCCACAATATTTACTATATTTACTATTTTAATTCTGGGTATTTCTGTTACCTACCTTACACCTTTTTTCTGCCCAAATTTCAATTCTCTCTTCAAAGCTTTCTAACTTCTTGGCTTTGTCAATGCAGTGTTGAAATGGGTGTCACAAATGAACGACATACTATGTGTAAAGTGTTTTTTGTCTCATTTGAATTTGCCAACTTATGACTTCATTAAGTGATGAAGACTTTCTAATTTTAAATTATGATACATGGGGAAAGGCATGACGTGATCCCAATTCTTAATATTAGTTGTGATTTTTTAATACTTTTAGCTATCCTTTGCCATTTCTCTCTCGAGACTTTTCCACAGCAGATTTGAGGGAACAAGTCCTATTTGCTTTCTGAAGTAAACATTTTCCAGTTTTAAATCCTGCCTTGGATCTTCTCCATGCTTTTGCACAGAATCTTTTGAAATTTGATAAACAATGTTTGATATATTCTCATTAGAATTCAGTATTATTTTCCTTCTCACTATTTATTTGCTCAAACTTACTGATTTTGGATGGACAAATTATTTGTAATGATGACCAGGTTTGTCTTCAGTTGATTTAGTCAATTAAGAACTTACTAGTGAGGATAAGTAGCTCGATGGTTTTGCTCTAATATTGTGAGGTTTATTTATGAGCATACAATTTCTCTTGCTATCACACTACCCATTCACCCAATTGATGAGAAATTGCTGAATATCCTCATAATCCTTTTTGGATTTGAATAAACTAAACATTTTGTGTCATTTGCAAATTTTGCCATCCCACACTTGTCTGTGTTTCCTGACCATTTATGAATGTATTAAGCACAAAACTTATTACAGAACGTTCATAAACCCTCCACTGATTTCTTTCTGCTATAATAAAACTTGCTCTTTGTTTCTGTTTCCCATGTTTTGATCCATGGAGATATTTTGTTCCTTAATCCATAACTACTTCATAACCTTGGTAGTTCCTGTGTGACAATTTTTCAGCAGTTTTCAAAATGTGTTTGTTGTGTTAATGATCTTTTTTTTTTAAATCTGTTTTTGCAATTATGTGTTCCAGAATTGCACTAAATTAGTTGAAACGTAATTTCCTTTTCATAAGTTTTCTATTGTTATTCATTTAATCATGACTTCTGTCAATTTACCATGTATATATTTGTCATTTACTAATCTGTATTTTATGTATCACTATAAGAGCCTTTGTTTAAATTTGATAAAATGTCAGCTATTTTCAAAGCATTAAGTACAGTATCTGTGCTTCATTAGAAATACTGTACTTTGGTAGTGGCAAAATTATTTCATCTAGTATTTTAACTTTGGCTAGCACCTTTTGGCCTAAAAAATCTCAAAATGTCTACGTTCAGAAATGTAACCAATGGAACTGAAATGGCTTATACATTAATTGCATTACCTAAATCAGCTTTTTAAATCAATTATGACTGTCTTATCAATTTAGCTTAATTTTGCTATTATTCAAGTAGAGTCTGAAATCAAGCTTCCTAATAAATTTTATGAGAGTCAGATCAAGGTCTTTTGTATTGTAGGTGAGCGCATCATTCTGTTTCATATTCATTCTCAATCTTCACAGGCGGTTCTCCTTTATTCACTCTAGTTCCAAACCATCAACATTGCTATATTGTTATTACAAGAATGAATGGTTTTCCCGTCCGCCTTTGTGATTGTGATTGGTATTATCAGTGTGTATTTCTCTTCTAGGTTCCTATTGCACAAGTAGATATTCAATGCCTTATAAAGCTGAATGGGTTTTATTTCCAATCTATTTCCAGAAATGCAAGGTGAAGCTGTTATGAGAATTATTTTCTCATGCAGTGTTTTATAATGATTTTTTTTTTTTGTTACAAAATTTACCTATCCAATATGGTAACATTTCTATGAAATGGAAAGTTGTAGTGCTCTGAAATTAATATAATGACTTACAGCTCCTCTGTCACAGAGGAAGGTCATCTACTATGAAATGCTGCAATAATTACTTAGTATTAGCCCTGCAGAATCATGAGATTACCTTTATACTTCAGATTAGTTAAATGCCAGATGATAACTTCAAATCCTGAGGAAGGAGAATTTGTTCAAAAAATTAACAACTGAAATCCTGCATGTCCTTCTGCCCCGTCTTCACTTAATGTTCTCAACACACTTTGCAAGAACAAAGTGTTGAGACAACAGACATATATAGTAATTGGACGCTATTTTAGGTTTATGGTATATAGTAATCAGTGAGGTATTCAAGGATAAATGCAAGTAAACAGAATTTAGCTATGTCTAAATTGAACAACACAGTGTTCATGCACTTTCTGTCTATTCATCTGGGTGTGTATAACTATTATTTTATTTACTACTCTGGAAATAGGACAGAAGATGCTTTCAAAAGGTGTGGTGTAGAATGGATTGCATAATTCTTGTGGGAAGAACCAGAAGATGTCTTTGTATTTGGCACATCCGAACAGTCAGAGTTTTGCACTGCTACTGCAAGATAAATGATTCATATTAAACCTTTGACTGTACAGTTCAGTAGTCGGCGAAAGAAAACAGGTGCCATGAACACAGGCTGAAGTGGAAGTTGATATTTGTTATAAAAATACAAAATTCTAGTGCAAACATTTAGAAGTTTGTATGAAAACTATTGATTCTATATATCCGAAAAGCACTGGTATATTTATTTTGTGTTCCGAAAAGCACCAGTTTGAGATGCCCTTGTGTATTGTTCTATTCAATCCTCTTCAGAAGCAAAACTATAACCCAAACCGCAGTGTTGAAGGACACACGCGTGTTAAAGGGAGATGATGATTCTGCACATCTGAGTTTGGTTTATTCAAACTCAGTGTGCTTTTGGTATAATAGACTAATTGGACTCTGTGCAACAATTATTTTCTTTATGAAGTATTGTGGACTGTACCACTGTTTAACTACCCTGCATTGATAAGCTTGGATAGATTTATGTATAGACCAGTCCCAGAGACTGTGATCTGTGCAGTCAGCACGTTCACACACTAGGCAGACGGGCTGTATCGAGAAGCTATCTCCACTATAATGTTCTAATTATACAGATAGATATACATATAAAATGCTCAAAACTTAAAATTACTACCATTAACTTCAGTGGTACTGTTCATGTGAGTAACATAAAGTACATGTTGAAAATTTACTGCTGGCGTAAATAAGATATTCTTAAATTCCCTTCCCCATATTATGCAATAGATGTAACATTTTTCGTAAATAATGAAACTTTGCTACCTTGCCAACTTAGGCAGATTTTTCATGAAGTTTAACAAAATACATTTCAATAATATTAAAAATACCTTCTGATTTTCAGTGTATTTCAATGGCAGCTTGCTTGCGTGAGCACTACAATCTCTATAGAGGAGGCTGCTTCCATTATTAGTTTCAGAGCACACACAATGTTTGCTTGTTATTTAGTTTCATTTCAAGGACTTAACTTTAGAAGGGCTCTTCATCAAGGGAGTAATGTGCCAATCTAACTCCCCTTATGGTCAGTGGAAGTATTTCTATTTTCCTTCTTAGAAGAGTGGTGGAGAATGAAAAGATTAATTTTAACCTCATCATTGGTTGAAAACTGGTCTGAGTTACCAGCAAGGAAAAGGGACCATATTGGGTGTAGTCGGTTTGGCCACATGGAGAACAGGTGTTTGTGCCAAAAAAAGCACTGGGACAAGTGGTTCCCCATGGCAGTGTCAGGAGCTGGCACAGAGTGATGCTCCCACCAGCATCCCCAGGGACGCCTGGGCACCCACGGGTCCCAGCAGCTCTATCTGCTTCTTACAGGTATATCACAATACATCACTATTAGCTTACTAAAGCAAAGAGTATAAACACATTTTTGTGTTTGACTTTGGTGAACTTGTTATCCAAAATCATTTAACAAAACTGCAGTGTAAGCATACGAAATTTTACTACGAGTTGGTTTGTAAGTATGGCTTTGAATACAGAAGGACTGAGGAAGATATAAACACTTGTTTCTGGCATCTGTATGGGCAAATACTAACTAGAAAGAGGCATGTTACAATTTTTAATGTGGTCAGCACAAAATGAATTGTTTTAGAACATTTATTATTTGAATACTCGCCTAGTTCTGAAGTTACATGGATTTGAGGGAACTCCAGCTATATGCTTCATATAATCCTACTTGCATACAAAAAAGACAATTAAATAATTTTAGCCTGACTTCTTGTATAATAGAGGACACCAGACTTACTGAATTGATATGTTTCATATATTCTTTTTATATAAAGAAATAGATAAAAACACCATGTCAGCCATACAATTTGGACACTTGCAAAATATTAGCACATGTACAATAAAATTATAGACAGGGAGTAAATCACCATAGTCCAGTACTTAGAAAATTTACATGTGGCCTGTGACTAGGACAAATTTTGTCTTAGTCATATCATTCTGTTGTTATGCATTACAGCATCTTGTGTGCCATCCAAAACATCTTGTACTTGCCCTGTGAAAGACAAAAGCTGTGATTAAATGGACTGCTGGCACTTTCTCTATCCTCTTTTCCTTTGATTTTATTTTCTGCCCAGCTTCCAGTTCCGAAAGCAATGTACACCGTGGACTATAATGAAAATGCAGTTAAAATAGAGACCAGCATGATTGATCCCTGAGACAACCGTTGGTTTTCATATCTGTCTCCTTGCTAAAAGTGTACTGGCCTGACTTTTGCCTGGAGTTATACACCTCATCTTTACAGTGCAGCAGCTAGCAAACTAATAGGTGCTAAAGTAAATGGGGATGCCAACTACAATCCTCCTTCAGTAAATTGGAACTGCAATGGAATTCCCCTCCATGACCATAATGGTTTTGTCTTCTCTAAAAAATATGCTTGTCTAATGCAGATGTGTGTCAGTTGAGTGATTGTAAAAAGCATAGAACTTCTACAGCAGTTTGCCATTTATAAGTTGCTGTATATAAGTCCCTTTTCTACCTGAAGACTATAGGGAAATGATTTATTGTATATCATCAGAATCTGGAACTAACCTTGTCATGGATAAACCCTTGTCATAATTTAAAAAATAAGCAACAAATTATATAAACAGACAATAAAATTAAACAGTTAATTAAGCAAATTCAGAAGTATGTCACATCTTTAAAATGCAGGAAGCGAGTTGCCCTGGCAATTAACTGCATATATGCCTTTATCACTTAGCAGTACCTGAACAACTTTACAATATAAAAAGTGAAGTGTGCAAAGAAAGAAGACGTGTTCGTACCAGTCACCTGAGACTCTTCACTTTGGACAAAAGTAGTACATATTTTTGAAAAACATCCTACCTAAAACTTGGTGTAAGGCTGTCTGGAGACAAGTCCAAAGTCAGAGTACTGTTGGGTAGATGAGCTCCTCTGTGAAATCAGTAGGCAGACTGTTGCAGAGGCCATCTTTGGAGGGAAGTCTGAAATAGAACAGATGAATAATCCCCTGGACATGCCTGTTTTGCTTGACCCAGCCTGGTGAAGTAGAGTCCCCAGCTGTGCCTTCCCACCTCTTCCCTTGCCTGGGATGTAATTGCAAGGTGAGTCAGATGAGTGACATGATCCAACAGGGAACCTTTTGCAGTGAGGTAGTTTTTGGCTGGATCAGCTGATTGTGCAGCCACAAATGAATTACATCAAATTCCAAACCTAATATGAGAAATGCAGTGGCAGCACATAGTTGTGGGCACAGGCAGTGCAGTGTTGCTACATTCTTGATCAGCTGTAGTTACCCTGAAATTAGATGCAATTTGAGACTGTACCTTTGAACTAGATTCCTTACTTTTAGATAGTTAGCTTAGGCAGCACGAGTCCCATTTCAAATGCAGTAGGAAATAGTACAAACATTTTGAACTAGGTCCAACAAAGGAAGTTTAACACACCTTTTTTTAATAGCATACTCATTATACTACTCACACATAAGGTGGAAAAGCTGGTTTCCACAGCCATCTGTGCCTGAGAAGGTAAACCCCACACTTTGTGGAAGAGTGCTCTAACCACCACCCACTGCTGTGCCATGGAAGAATGCTAGAGCCATGGGACCGGGAAAAGAGGGAGATACAGTGCTTCACAGCCTGTTCAACAGAAAAAAATTGTTACAGAAACAAAACATGAGCCATGACTACAGAGCCTTAAGATGCTTCCTGCGCATAGACTACGTTTTTCAAAATGGGGCAAAAAAGTTGGGTTGTGAAGTTGGGTTGGAATCCTTTCAGGCTGAAGACAGTCTAAAACCCCAGTTCCCCACATCTCTTGTGTTTGCTCTTACTGCAGGACTACTGCATAAAAGATTGCCTGTTTTGAAAGGAACCTTACAATTCATTTTGAAACACATCAAGAGGGAAGGGATGAAAAAGGAGCAGATAAAACAGGCTCTGAGAACATCTACCATATGTTTTTTGTGAACATAATGGGGGATGATGAATGCTGAGGAGGTAAAGCATCCTTTGAGAATATCTACCAGATGTCGTTGAATTGAGGCTGAATCCAAAAAAAACATGCAATTCCTTAAAAAATAGTCAGTCCTAAGCAGTAGATCAATAATGACCTGCATCAGCTGCTGAAAACAGTTGCTGTGGACAGGGAAAAAAGCAGAGCTTGAGATCCTGGAAAAAGATTTAGTAAAATAAGGAAGCGCCTAATGACTGTAAATCCCTGTGGGAAGAGGCTTGGTGTGCAGTTTTCATTTGATGTGTCAGAAGCCTGCCTAATGCATGCAATCACATTCATTATTGAGCATGGTTAGTGCTATTGATTGCAGCTAGCGTTTCTGCTCTGCGAACAGTATCTTTTTCATTTCTTGTTTGCACTCTTGTGATGTTCCCACAATGCTCTTTTAGATATCTACGACTCTTCCCTCATGTGTATGTGTGTGCCCTTTTTTGCTTAATTTGTGATCCAACTAGTTCAGAGTAATTAAACAGTACTAGAAGTCCTTAAGGTTAATGACTTGAGTTTTACGTGACAGCAGGAATAGGCAGAAAGTGTCATATCCTAGGAGTCAAATTGTTATCGTATCCCACCAAAGCCAACAAGACACTTGTACAAAGCGAAGGAGCAAGATACCACTGTGCAGCCAAAGGCTGTGAGATATTCATAGAATCACAGAATGGTTCTGGTTGGAAGGGACCTTAAAGATCATCTAGTTCCAACCCCCCTGCCATGGGCAGGGACACCTCCCACTAGACCAGGCTGCTCAAAGCTCATCCAGCCTGGCCTTGAACACTTCCAGGGATGGGGCACCCATAACTTCAAGGCCCTGTGGACAACAGCCAGCTACCGATCTCAGCAGGATCTAAGCCCGAAGAAGCGGTCAGGCTCCCCTGCCATGCTGTGCAAGGCACTGCCATCACTAACACCCTCCACCTTCCTTGTCAGGCCACCTCCTTTAAAAGCACGGTGGCATTAACAGTGAAAAGGCTCGGTCAGCCCCATGTATAGGGAAGCTCTGAAAACTTCCTATAAGGTATAAGGAGTGAGCGTGTCTGGCAGCTCACCTCCTAACCAGGGAGACACGAAGGAGCTCGGCAGAACTAAGTCACATAAACCCCCGCCTTGAGCCGCCCTGCCGGCCCTAACCTGCCTGGCCGGGGGCAGCAGCGTGGGTACCTCAGGGAGCGGGGCGACAGCCGAGGCCAGGCCAGGCCAGGCTAGGTCCGGCCCTGCGGGCTGCCCGCCCATCCACCTGCCGAGCCCGGCGAGGGCCAGGCACAGTTTGCGTGCCTGCGGAAAGGGCCCGAGGGGTCGTCCCGCCCGCCGGGCCCCGCTGCCCGGGCGTTGCGTCGCTGCGGCCGCCAGGCGGGCGGGAGGTCTGGAACCGGGGCCGGGGCCGGGCGCCGGGGAGGCCGCGGGCCGCCAGGCGGTGGCGGGGCCAGCCCCGCTTTCCCAGCATGCTGTGCGGCGGGCTGGCTCCCCGGCCCTGGGAGGAGGTGGCGGCGGAGGTACCCCGGCCGGGAGGAGGAGCCGCCGCTGCCGCCGCCGCCGAGGGCTTCTCGCTTCGCCGCCGCGCTGCCGGGAGGGGAAGGGTGGCCGCGCCGCGCCCCCGCGATGCCGCTCTTCGCCACCAACCCCTTCGACCAGGATGTGGGTGAGTGGCTCCCGCCGGGCCCCGTCCCGTCCCGGCCTCCCCCTGAGGTAACCCCGCGGCCAGCCCTCCCTCCGACCCCGCTCCCGCCTCCCCGCCACCCCCGCTGGCTGCCGGCCCGCTCTCCCCGCACAGCCCTCTTGCTGCCCGGCCTCGCCTGTGGCGGGGAACCGGGGGCAGTAGCGGCGGCCCGGCCGGGCCGGCGGTCAGGGCGCGGCGGGGAGCGGCCGGGCCGGGGGCGCTTCCTGGCAGCGGGCGGCGATGGCTGCGGCCTGGTCGGTGACAGCACGGGGGGTGCTGCGGGCCCTGCCTGGCCTCGTAGGGCTGCGGGCGAGGGGGCGAGCGCCGGGATGGCGGTGGGAGTCAAGCTGGCCTGCTTAGCCCAAGTAACGTTGCCGCATAGCAAAACAAGTGGTGAGAAGGGCTGGTGCTGGAGCGTTGCTGAAAGGGTGGAAAGTAAAAAGAACCATCCACAGTTGCTTCACAGACAGGCTTGAGAAAACTGTCAAAGCGTTTTGTACTCAGTGCTTTAAAGTGAATTCCTGCGGGAGCTTTCTTTTTCCCTTTCAAGAGAAACTTGACGTGCTGTGATCAGGTTTCATCCCCACCTTGCTCGTTCCAAGGCCCAGCTAGATGGAGAGGAAATGTCTGGCTTTTACTTGACAAAAATTACACCTAATGGTGATGTGTCCAAACTCAAGGTAAAATAATGTATAGGCAGTTAAAAATTCGTTTTGCACATCTGATTTGTGATTGTGCAATACGGTTTGTCTCCTACCTGCTGCTGACGTCTGTTTCACTTTGAGTGAAGCCTTGTCTGGGGAACAGCATAACATAAAGGGACTTTTTCTCATACTTGGATAAGTACCCCCCACCCTAAATTGTTTTCTTACAGCAATATGGCACTGTATATGTTTCTTGAAACAAATTTATCTATGCTTGCTGAAGCTTTCAACTACAAATTCATTGTTTCTCTCTTAATGTTGATCCAACTTTAGAAGTCAGGGCTCCAATCTAATACTTCCAGCTCTTCAGAAGAACAGCTCAAAACTGTTTGAAAACTATGTATCTTTTCAGGGGGGAAGGGTTAGTGCACAAAGGAAGCACCGTGACACAAATTCTGTATGTATGCTACCAGGATTTCTTAGTCTGTTGCATTTTAATAAAGCACAGCTTGTTTTTCTTCCCATGTTGAACAGTTAAGAACACTTTTCTGCTGAAGACTGCCCTTCAATTTATCATTTTCTTGGTGGCAAAGTTGACAATGACTTATTTTGAAAAGTAGTAAATAATTTTTCCTAATTGTTTCGCTGTCTTCTAATGTAATTTGTCAGTTGAAAATGAGGAAGAGATTGCACTGCTTGCCAATTTTCAATGGACTATTAGAGGACTGAAACGTTGGTAGTAGTATTTGTGAGAATGATTTGAACTAATAAGATTTAAAAGTGATAGCTGAGGCTCTGGCAAGTGTTCACCTTTTTAGTTCCTAAGGCCGCTGTCTAGCAGTGAAGATCAGACTGCTTGAGTGGTTTTCTCTAGAGCTAGGTCTGATAGATGCGCTTGTCACCACTGGAAGTTTCATAATGCAAGGTAGTAGCACCCTACTGTTACTTTGGTGGGTTATTTGCTGTTTTCTAGGTGCAGAGGATGTCAGCACCTTACCTGTTGCTTTTGTCTAGTAGGATCACCAGTAGATATTTTTCAAAAGTATTATTCTGTATGAGCACAGGGGAATAACCACTCAATCCCAAATTGTTCTTAGAAAAGCAAATAGTGAGGACTGGGCTAATTTTCACCAGTAAACACAGCCTCTTTCCCTTGGCCCCTTTCCTGGTGTCCTGAGGGAGACTGAAGGAGCAGCAGGCTGTTCAGTTAGTGGCAGCCTACTTTCAGGAGCCTGCTGCCTTTATCCATCACTTAACTGGCTTTGTGCCAGTGAGACGAGAATGAAGAAGTCTCCCGGAAAGTGTCCCTGGGCTCTTCTTCCCTAAGGTCCCTAGGGAATGTGCTATTATCTGGATGAACTTCTTGGCAGGCTTCATACGATAACGTCAGTTGTAAAGTAAGCTCTCATGTTCTCAGGAAACTTTTCAAAGTTGTCAAGCAGTAGTGTTATTTTTCATTTCTTTTCTCAGAATGAAAGTTGAGTGCTCTGCTTTTGTTCTTGACCAGCAAGAAAATTTTCTTTTGAAAATCAGATGCCTGAAGGAGGAGGGCAGTCAAAAGCTGTTCTTAATTTCATATGAATTTGGACATTGGTGTAGTTGCTAGTATTGCTGTGATAGCTGTGTGTTTTCATCTGCTGGACAGCTAATCAGTACTGTGTAATAGTTGGAAATGATTTTGGAACCATTTAGGGTGATGGATTGCAGAGAGCACATCTGGAACTAAATTGTTTTCCATTGTTTTGAGGAGCGTAAGTATCTCTCAGTTCAGAAGGAGGAATTTCTCAGTTTGTCCAGCCATCAGCATTCGGCTAGTCCTGTTAGCACGCTCCTGCTGGGCAACCTGGGCATCCATAACAGCTTACCATTTAGTGTCAACTTTGTACAAAGATTTTTGAGGTGTGCACCTTTTCCTTAGGTGTGATTGGCAAAAGAATGTTGGTTAAGACTGCTGTTAAACTAATAATATTAAAGAATGCTTTAAGCTGCCCAGAGATTTGAGGAGGTAAGCCATTGTCATCCCCAGTCCAAAAGAGTTCAAATCTGTGAGCGAATCCCAAATATTTTTTGGTTTCTGAACAGTCTTTTTTACCACATTTAGGAATATTTCAACAGGTCAGTGTGAAATTTCACAATCAAGTCTGGGCACCTTTTGACAGTGTGTACAAGTAAGGAACGTAATATTGGAATTTAACAAAATAAAAAACCTTCAAGAGACCACACTGCTGAGGTTATAATTAAGAAACTCTAACCCTCCATTTAAGGAGTTGGAATTAATGGTGTTCTTATTAGTTTGATGGGAAGTCTATTTCTGCCTTATTTCACAACCTTAATCATAAAATTACTCCCAGAGACTTGTTCCTGAGAATCATAAAATTACTCCCAGAGACTTGTTCCTGAGAAGTGCAGGTTTATCTGTAAGTTTGATGCGGGCAAAATAATGGTGAAGTGTGCTTTAAGAACCAAAAGACTGTCTGCTAATCTGTCATGACAGACTAATTAGTACTGTCTCGGTGGTTAGGCTCGGTTTGATGAAGAACTTACTGCTAAAGCAGTTCTGAAGTGTCATTTATATGTTATCTCAAGAATAAAATCTGTAACTGGACTTAATGTAATGCGTATTTTATTGTAAATTGATGTCAAGCATTGTAAACTTAATATATGTGGTAAGAACACAACTGGAAGAACTTTTTTACTCCCTGCTGTAAGCTTATTATTTTTGAAATTTTATAAGCTGTGATAAATACAGGTTCTGGTGTGAGTATTCATAAAATCACATCTGATATTAAGAGCAGGTGTTTAAAAAACATGGGGGGGCATGATTTTTCTGGTTTACGCACAGTAAGGGATGAAGGCATTTCTTGCATTTGCTTTGGATGTTAGTCTAGTTCTGAATACAGCTGGTGGAGTGGTTTAAGGCGCCACAGGAGTGGGAAGAAAGGAAAGATTCAGGCTTGCTATTTACAGTAATAGGAAATTAAGCAGGTAGTTTAGTAATGTAGTAGAACTGTCAACCTTAAAAGTGACTTAAAATGATTTTCCCATGTTTTATTAGCTGTAGCAGTTACTGATCATTTTATGCTCATGACTCTTTAGATATTTAATATTATGCATGAATTACATGTGAGTAAGTAAGGATGTTATGGTACCACAGCATATAGAATGTAAGAAATGCTTTTACCATGATTCCCATGGTGCAGTTTCTTGTAGTAAAATACTGTTGCTATTTAAACTCATTATTTTTGAGATTTATCCACTTGGTTAGTCAACGTCTTCAAACCATCCAATTACAAGTCTCTCTGAGCTGGGCTTTTCTCTGTTTAGGCTGCGTTTGTCAAAAGGAGGGACAAATTGTTGCAGAGGAGATTCTTGACCCCACATAATTATAGAGCCTGCAGACTGTGAGTTAACTTCTGACTTCAAGGGAAGAAGAATTCCAAGGATTGGTTCAGCTTGTCATGAGTCTGGCGCTTTTTTGCCCAAGTTGGCCTACTGCTTTTCTCAGCAGTGTTTTGGGGAGAAGGATATTAACTGTGAACTAACAGGGAGCCTGAGTAGAAAATGTGTGGGAAAGGAGCTATAGCCACCCCCCTTTTCAGTTATTTATGAATATTTATGAAAAACTAGAACTTCTCACTGCAGATACCTTTGGTATATATTCTCAGTGAAAAATTGCAACACTGTCAGGATCAAAATGAGTGGAATACCCCTTCTGTATAACAGCCAACAAGAAAATCTTTTCCAGTATCCGTTTCTGAAAATGAAACGCCAGACTTTGAGTTCAGCTGGGCAATTTGAAGCCAACATAATATGTTCCATCAGCAAAGGAGTTTTTGTAGATTGTACATTTGTATTTTGCATTTTGTAGATTCTTTTTCTTTCCTCCCAGGGAAGAGCTGTCATTTTAAGTGCTTCCCCTCATTTCAGTTGTGACAGTGTGCAGTATAATATCAAAATTCAGAAGAATCGAAGTAGTTCTCTAACATGTAAAATGTGTTCTTCTCACTGATAAAAATAAGACTGGATATTTGACACGAAAAGTTACTTGCTGATATTCCTTCTGAAATGCTGTTTCTACTGTGGCTTGGTTTGTGGGGCTCTGCAAATAGATCCTGGCACCATTTATTACTATAACATGGCTGTGATACACCTTATTTACAGAGTAATTATTATCATTCTCATATATCTCTAATGTGCTCACCTTCCTGCTCTGTTGTATTTCTGGGTGAGAGGTAGTTTGAGTTCCATAAATATGTTAGAGTTTGCCGTAAGATGTCTAAACATCTAAATTATTTTTGCCCCGCTTGTTGTACTGTTGTTTTCAGCATTGTCTTACCAGATTGTGAATCCTTTTGTTGTCATTCTCAACTTACTGAGTTGAGTGATGTCTGTCTTGGCTGGGCTGCCTCATGGGTGGTGAGATCCTACGTAGTCTTCTGAAGGAGTGAGTTGAGGTGGCCTCGTGTCAGCTCAGTCACAGCTGCTTGCTTTGCCTTGGATCAGCTAGTGATGCTTTCATAGGACATCTTCTACGAGTGCTCCCATAAGGACTTTTTAGGAATACTGTAAATGGGGATACAGTTAAACTGAAGAAGTTAGTTAATAGCTTTTCTGAAATTAATGGTTCAATAGGGAATTCTAGGTTCTTTCTATGTTGGCGTTGTCTGATAGAGGTTAGTTTCAATCTTGTCTAAATGGAATCTGGTTGGACGTATTCTTCGGTGCAGTTCTGAGCATGCTAGTGAAGTACAGAGTGGTTAATATTTAAGTGGTGTTTTTTGTAGAATGGGCCAACAAATGCATTTGTTCATTTTACTTGACAGACAAAAAGAACAAAATTAATTACTTTTAACTTCAGTGATGTGGAACCGTATGTAATCAGAATTTCTTGGTGAGTGACTGCAACAAGAAAGAAAAATGTGCAATCAGTTTCAGTCTTTCAGGACTATTTAAACTGTATTGAAGTGATGAAGTAATTAATTTATGTTTTTACAATGCTTTGGAATTTCAGTATTTGCATTTATATAGAGAAGGGGAAACTTATTTATTTAGCCTTGGTAAGAAAACAAGATTTTTTGGTGGGAGAGAAGGCTGAGGGGAGTGTTGATTTTTTTTTTTTTTTTTTTTGTCAATTCTGTGGTGTTAACATTGATAAAATGGATTTTTGAGGTTTTTTTAACATGCTAGAAACTGGTTGTAGTTTTAGTCTGTGAGTGAAGACTTTCTTTAGCCATTCTTTTGAAGACTTTCTGTACCCATTCTTTTCTTTGTAACTTCATTCACCGAGAACTTCAGTATTTCATTTTAGAGATGTGTAAATGGGAAAATAGAAGTATGTCCTTAGCTTAGTAGAATATTTTGACAGTTTTTACTCATATTTGTTTTAACTGCTTCAAATCATGTACATTTTAGGTGTTGGGTTTGGGAGTGTTTTGATCTGGTTTTGTTATTTCTTGAAATTCTATGTAATTTTAACAACTTTGAGACTTTGTAGCAGAAAAATAGCTCAGTTCTAAGATTAGAAATTTTTTTAAATAAACATCAGTAAAATCTAAAGCTTAGGAAGCTCAAGCCTGCCAAGACTTCCCTCTAAAAATGTTGTTAGCAATGGGTAATCTTTAAGTTTAAGGTTATAATTTCTAAATAATGCACAAAAGCAGAGGAGAAAACAGAATTTTAGTGATGCTTCAAGCCCTCACATTTCTGCCCATGCAAGAGCCCATGTACTTTCACCACAACCAAAGTGCAAGTAATGTAACTCATATATTTAGATCTTTCTGGCCTGGTTTCTGATCAATGGGTGTTATGCTGTCTCCTGGGTTTTTGGTACAGCATTTCAGTGAAATTAGACAAAATTTATACTAAGGAATGGCGATTTCTTTAGAAGGCAGATGATGTTCAGGTTTGTATAAATTTTATGCAAAGTTTTAGTTGAAAAAAAAAAAGAAGATAGAAAATATGTTTGGAAGTATGATTTCAGCATATGAATATTTTATTTGAAGGAGATTATGTTCTAGAAATTATTGAGAAATTTTGAAGATACAGACACAGCTGAGATTTCTATCAGAGGAGAAGCGTTTTGCTTCAGAACACTTCCTTAGTTATTTTTTTATACACGATTTATGATTACGTTTATGCAGTTGATGCACCATTTCTGACTCAGGAGTTACGAAGCTGCAAATAGTTGGTCACTGAAAGGTGTGTTGTAGGGAAGTACAGCTAACGCTTACCTTATTATTTTTTATGTTTTCCTAGGCGTCTACTTCTTTAGGTATAATATATATTAGAGGCTGAATGTTGGGCAAGGTGGAATTGGTCTGGCTCAGTGTGATTATTGTTCTGAGTACAGAAGAAGTATAAAGGAAGCCTAGTGATCCCATGAACTGTGCCTTGCAAAGTGGATGAAAAATTCAATACATTTGCTTTGAATGTCTTGCTTTTGTTTTAGGAATTAAATAAGTTGTTGAAGTTATTTAGAAAGGTATTCTTAATTGTGCAGAATCGTTGTTGTTGTCGTCCAAGGAAGCCATAGTTCTGAATATTCTTTTCCTCTGAAATGATGGTGCTTACCTCTTTGTGTGTCTCTCTTTGTGGAATTAATTGTAAGAAAATAAAGGTGAAAGTTGAAGCCCTGTAATGAAAAAAAAAAAGGAAAAAAGCGGTCGTAAAATTTAAAAATGACTAATTTCAATCTGAGTAAGATTTTGTAGTCTTGCACAGGTTAAAGTTACTACATTAATTTGTATGCCTTGCTTGTGCTAGGAAAACAATGCCTCAAATTTGAGCGCTACAGCTTTATGGGGGAGAGCTGTTTTGGAAAACTAGAGTCAAAGTTCCATCAGGTATACCTCTGTGTCACATAGTGCTGTTTTCCATTGTGTTTGATATAGCATTAATAAGTTTTAAAGAACACTGATTTCATGAAGGAGCCATCGCTGTCTTTAAAAGTTGTTTTAGTAAAGTCTGAAATGTTATCTGATCCTGGCTTGGCATTTACTAAGTTGAATAAGATTTTGTAACAATGATGAGGTGGAGGGATATGTTCTGAAATAAACATCAATATTGCTCTGTCAGAATTATTTTTGATCAGAGATGGGAGATGAAGACCATTTCTAGTTTAAGTTATCTTCCATCTCCTGTGCCAACCTACCCTAAGACTTTAAATATGAATGTCTATTTTTCCCTCCCTATCAGAGTCCATTTTAGTACTAAGATAGAGTCTGACAGCGTCATGTCAGCTGTACCTGAAGGCTGGTAAGGTGCCAGCTGTTAGTCACAGTAAGCAAATACTAAATGTTAATAAAGTTTTTTTTTTTTTGGCTGTGCACATGTGCCTCACATTTTAAGAGAGATCATTCATGGATTTTAAGTGACAATAGTGTAAGTAATTTAACTTAAGTAGCTTGAAGTCATAATTTTGTCTACAAAACACTGATGCAACATAGGATTTTTGTCAAAGCGTCTTTGTTGCTCCTGTTCCCAGAGTGTTGAAAGGTGATAGTCACTCGCTAATGCTCTGACAGAGATAGTGGCCTTTATGCGGACAGTCGGTGTCAGATAGTGAACTGCTAACATTCACGGTATGCCGTTAACTTTTAACTGCCCTTGTTTGAGACAGAATTTAATTTAAACTCTAGAGGCATTTTTTTTCCTCATGTCTTAAAATTAAATTTATTATCTAAGGGAATTAATGGATGCTTGTTACTACAGAAGACAAGAAAGTACGCAATGAAATATCAGACTGAAATTTAGGAAGAAGCTATCTAGAGCTCGTTGGTGGAGGAAACATCCTGACTAACAAGAGGGAAGGTGTAGCAAGCAAATGGCATTTTTTATACAGGAGTAAGTTCAACTTCCAAGAAGGAATATAGCCATGATAGAAAACTTGTAATTGTACTTGCAGATAAATTTGCAAAATATTCTTACTGAGAATTAAAATGAAAGTTGTAATTGGTGTGGTTGATATGGATCAGGGATTTCATCAATCACCATCTTATTTTTAGTTTTAGCTGAACTATTTAAATTAGCATAAAAGACTTATTTTTAAACTTTAAGCATGCATTGGTTTACCTTTTGGTTTGTAAAAACGTAACCAATTGCCATGCCATTTCTCTCTGATGACATTGTGAGGAAAGAAAGATCAATTGTTGCCAAAAGTATAGACAGCTGTTTGTTGTGTAGAGCAATGGAAAAGCTCAGAGTTTCAGTTCCATTGGATTCCTCAGCTTGGACTGCTGAAGAATGTGCTAACTGAAGCACGACATCAGACGTGAGTGAAGGGTGTGGGTTTGCAAGGCTGCGTGTGAGCCCAAAGCCTGGTGGGAACTTCTGGCTCTGGAGAGTATCATGCAGAGACACGGGGACTGGAGCTGGTCCCGCTCCAGCAGAACCAGCAATGAACTGGAACAGTGGAATCCTGGAACTAAACTGCCTCCATGCGGTCTGCTTTGTGTGTCTCTGGACTGTGCTTGTCAGCTGTTTTCAGTTTTGGGAATGTCACGTAAGCGCACCTTCAGCTCAGGTACAACTCCACTTGGGCTCCATGTTTCAAAAAAGCAGTTATGATGCCTCAGCCTTGAGGCTGGCTTTGGAAGCAGTGCAGCTGCCAACGGACTGTGATTACAAAGACTGTCTTGACCTGTGATGGCTCTATGCAAGGCATTCAGTTCAGGTGTCTTACCACCTGTGGCACAAGTATTCTGCCTACGGAGGACTGAGAGCTGGCTATATTAAAATGATAAATAACAAGCAGGAAAAGTGTAATTCATGGTTCTGCTCTGGGTTTTTCCTTGCCTTTTTTTCCCCTCCTGTCTCCTTAGCTTGTATTTATAAGGTATCCCCAACTAAAGAACTGAAATTCTGGAGTAATGAAACAATGCTGAGTGAATTCTGCCATTATGGTGTTCCTCTCAATTTTTGCTTCACTGTTGATGTGTTTCCTTTATGAACAAGATTTAAAAAACAAGAATTTCTCTGATGGTTAGCTATACTAGCCCTAAGCGTGATTTGGAACAATGGTAGATTGAAAGAAAAATAAAGTGGTTGGTTGATCAGCTGGTATATCTTAGTGAGAGATGTTAGCATGGTGTCTATCTAGAATTTTCATACTTTTACTGATTATGACCATTTTTTTGTAATCAAGTAAGTTTTCTGATTCAGTTTAGAGAGAAGAGGTGGTGCTCTTTTACTCTATCTGAGAGAACATACAGAATTGTAATTAACTTCCATTTAGGATTTCCCTATGCTGCTTTGCTGTTTTCCTTGCATCAGGTGGTACAACTAATGTGTTATCATTCTAGTTGTATATGACTGTGTTAAATTTCCCTCAGTTGTATATGACTCTGTTAAATTTCCCTCAGGAATACTTTGAGAGCACATAACCACAGAGCTTTGCTTTTCTGCATTTTAGTTCTGAATAAGAAACTAATTAACTGTAACCTGACTTCAATTTGTAGGACAGAGAAACTAATTTATAAGGACAAGCCATCAACTTTGGGATGAATAATTCCTAGTAATTTTTGGAGGTTACATGTTTTGCTTTGTTCTTCTCTTCTCTGCAGTCTTGCAAGTGCTAATATGGATAATGAATCTTTCCTGGCAGATGAGGTTTTATAGGAAATCTTTGCTTACTTCCATAAAACTAAGTAGTCTGAGACAGTCTCTGAGGGATGGTACTCATTGCTGAAGCATATTTTGTGTTTTGTAGATTAAGAAGTGAATATTAGATGAAACGGGGATAGGAAAAAAATTGTGTATTATTCTGTGCCCATTCTCTTTCTATTTAGTGAATAATGGAAAGTGCTCGTGCAAACCCTTACGTTCTCCAGCCCTGATCTGATCTGTCAGTGTTTAAATAATCTTCCAGTCAGCTGCAGTGTAAGGCAGCTTTTCCTTTAACACTTTTATTTATTGTTATTCTCTGTGTACCTAAGCTTTTCTGTGGGAGAAATAGGGAGTGAGTCTTTTTTGTTTTGTTTGTTTTGTTTTGTTTTTTTTTTTTTTTAATGTGGAATCTATTTCTTCTCCACCTACCCTCTTTATTTCTTCACTCTTCAGCAGGGATTCTTCTTACCCTGTTCAAAAGATTTGGAAGAAAGAGTCCCAGTGGCTTCTATCAGATTAGCTTTCATTTGGCAGTCTTTATAGCTGAAAAGAGACAGTGGAATATATCATCCAAAGCAGAGATGAGAATGAGGAGATAAAAGTTTAGTGATTACTAATGAATTGTTGAATCCTTTTTCTTGAATTGTAGTACAGAGAAAGGAAATGCAAGACACAGCATTTTTGTGTCTGAGGAAGTGGTAAATGTGGTTGTATCTGACTCTGCAAAGGGTGAATTAATGCTTTGGGTATTCATATCCTATTAAGCTTCATAGTTCCAAATGAAAAAAAAAATCTGTTGGTAGCTATACTACTTTTGTCATATTCTGAGTATATCTTTATTATGTGGGAAAACAACCCCCAAATATATATTTGCTTATGAGTTTAAATTCATGGCCACAAGTGAGCATTTGAAAGTCAAAAAGTATTAGGTATAACAGTTTTAATGTATGATTTTATTAAATATAGGGATTTGTCATGCATTTAGCAATATACGAAGAGGTAATATTGCAACATATATGTTGACAATTTTGTTAAATTATTTTTTCATCAGAGAAAGCAACCAGTGAGATGAACACTGCAGAGGACTGGGGCCTCATTTTAGACATCTGTGATAAAGTTGGACAGTCACGCACAGGGTAAGTGACTTCAGAAATTTCTTCCCCAAACTTCTTAAATTTTGTTACTTTGCTCTCATACTCAGATGAGAGGAATGGAATTTTTGTTATTTTGCATAGACTTTTGCAACAGCTCAATTTGACTTGAATTTATTACATGTAAAAGGAAAACATATGGATTTTCTGCTCAAATATTTTGCAGTGCTTCCTTTGGAGATACTAACTGATATGTTAAAATCAGGACTTGTGTACAGCGGCTTTTCACCAATGTAACTGAATAAATAAACTGATATGTTTTAGCAGTGTCCCTGTAAACCCAGGGGACTTCATTAGGGATTTTTCTTACACAATCATAATCTAGGTTGGAAGTGACCTCCAGAGGTCATTTTCTAGTCCAACCCCTCCAGCTTGAAACAGGTCTAATTAGATCAGGTTGCTCAAGACTGTGTCGAGTCTTGAATGCCTCCAAGGTCAGAGTTTCCACAACCTCTATGGACAACATGTTTCAGTATTTAACTACCCTCACAGCAAGTAAATAAATAAATAATTATCCTGCAATCTGATTACAATTTCCTCTGTTCCAGCTTGCCTGTTGCATCTTGTCCTATGACTGTGCAGCTCTAAAACAGATTCTGGCTGGATCTTATATGTATTCTCTGATTAATTAGTTACAGAAAGCAGTAAGGTCCCCTTTTAGTCTGCTCCTCTCAAAACTGAAAGCGGCTCTTCATCTCTCCTTATATGTGACTCTCCTCTGACCATCCTGGCAGCCCTCCATTGGACTTACTGCAGGACATACTGCAGTAGGGCTCCTCAGTGCAGCCTCCTTGCACTGAGGAGCCCTAAACTGGACAAAGTTCTCCAAATGCAATCTTACAAGTACAAAATGGAGGGGAAGGATCACTTCCCTGTCCCTGTTGGCTGTACTGACCGCTTGTTTGACCCAGGATGTGGTTGGTTGTCTTCGCTGCCATGCTGCGCTGCTGACACCTGTCACCCAGTAGGACCTGTAGATCTTTTCTTGTGGAGCTGCTTTATAGGTGGTCAGCTCCTGGCCTTTGCTGGCACAGACCATCCAAAATGCATCCGAATTTGCAGTCTGCCCATTTCTTCAGACTTCCCAGGTCCTCCTGAACAGTGCCCCTGCCCTCCAGTATATTGATTTCTCCCCCCAGTTTGCTCTTGTCAGTGAAGTTGCTGAGAGTGTACTGCCTTCCATCATTCAGGTTATTAGTGAAGACATTTAGCAGTGTTTGTCCCAGCAGAGATCCCTGAGGGACCCCACTGCCTACTAGCTGGAATTTGCACCGCTGGTGATAACTCTTTGAACTTAGGAGACCAGCCAGTTTTCCACCCAACTTGTCATCCTTTTATCCAGCCTGTGTTTCACCAGTTGGATAATAAGGAGACTATATGAGCTTCAACTGTATGTCGAAACTTTGCTAAAACCAAGGTATAAAGTATTTGCAGCCCTTCCCTTGTCCTCACCTCCAGAGTCTTTGTCACAGAAAGCAACAAGGTTCTGTGTTTCTTCTTCTTGTTTTGAGAAGCTATTCTCTGACATCAGGGCTTTGATAAATGTACCTTTTGAAAATGTGGTATTATATTAACCACATCTTAATATGGGCTGCTAATGCTTTGATTATTGATTCTTTACTGAGCTCTCTCATAGAATTTATGCATGCACTCATTTTTTGGGCATAAAAAGTTAAAGTATAATTTGAGTTAGCAAATAAAAATACATTTTAAAGACATTATTTCAGTGCATCTATAGTGTTTTTATTCAGTGTAGTATTAGACTTTGGAAATGTTTTAAATACAGCTTCTCCAAACGTTCCCTGTAACAATTCAGGTGAGGAATAGCATCAGAAAGAGTTTTGCCATTGCTGCCGTTTAGTGAAAGTCTTCTCTGAGAACGACTTGGATGGCCTTGTAAAACTGCGGGAAACAGTAGGAGATGCCAGACAGCAATGGCCCACCTGGGACTTTTGTTCCAAAGGACAGGTTTGCAAATAAGCTTATTCCTTGGGATTAGAGATGGCCTCTAGAGAAGCATTTATAAACAGCATGGCATATTGAGACTTCTGTGCTGTTGTGTATAACTGGAGTTAAGATAACAGCTGGCAAATCATTAATAATGTTTCATATTAGTCTGTATATTTAAAACTGCATTTCTGCTCCTTGTGCATTTTGATGCTGAACCTGTAACAATAACTGTATTATTGAAGGCTTCAGTATTCTATTTGATCACTGAAAGCATTTCCACAGGCAAGACTGAGTCTCACAGCAGTTTAGCCTGAACAGTGCTCAAATGCATGTAGCTGCAAGAGACGGCTGTTTGGGAGCACAGACAAAGCTAGAGATCTTCTGGCGATGTGCAGCTAAATTTCTCTGGGACAGCTGGAGTTTCTGTTATGATTTGTGCGTGTTGGTTGGTTGGTTGGTTTTGTGTTTGTGGGTTTGTGTTTTTCTTTTTTTTTTTTTTTTTTTAAATAAAACAGTGGTTTGATCCTGGCTGTGACTTTAACCTTTGTAATATTTACCCTGCTTGTAATAGGCTGTCAGCTCACTCATTGCTTAAATTCAGATTGTGTTAAAACTTGCTGATAGTGGGTTTTCTTTGTTTTGATGGATTACGTCATGCCATAGGAAGGTAAAGCACGACAAAGTTCCCCATTAAGAAGTTTAAATGAGATATGCTGTGCAGTTTGAAATTCTCCTGCAGTTTAAGTTCCTGTGGCAAGGATGCTAGTCTCCTTAACTGGGATCTGCATTAATCTTTTAACTAATTCTGGTCCAATACAAGCTGTCTGATGCTGCTCTTGGCAGAAGTTTAGATTATAAAATCTCTGTTTTATGGATTTTCTTTGTATCAGTCTGTAAGCTTCATGGCATGCTTGCAGCATTTTGGGTGTAGATCATCTTAAGCGTGAAGCCACGATAGACTAGAAGGACTGTTCTTCATTAAGTGGCGTTTTGTCCCACAGTGTTACATGGCACATTGTCTCATTCAGGTCTGCCAGCAACTGGTTTGCATCCAGAGTAATTGTTGGAAACCTGTTATGCTACAAAGGTGCTACATTTTCTCTTAAAACAAATTAGTTACAGTTCAGTAACAGAATTGCTACTGTTAATTTTTACATTGCAATACCTTTGTTACAGAGAATTGCCAATAGCTAAAAAATGTATCTTTCTTCCTTTAATCCAACCAACTAAAGTAAGTTTTAGCAAATTAGAATTCTATTGAATTTCTCTATTTTTTGTGAATTTCAAAATCTAATTGTCTATGGGACAATCAACACATTTTTTGAATCTCTGAATTTGTTTTAGGAACTCATACAGTTCAGCAGTTGCATATTACATTGTTTGCCTGCCGTTTTGGGGGAATATCGGTAGCTCAGTGCGCAAGTAGCCTTTTCAACATAGAAACATGATTAAAACAAAGGTTCTACCACTAGACGCAATCTTTTTTTTCTGTTTTTATACAGCATTATTGAAAACTTGTTTTATTTTAAAACTTACATTTGACCAGCATTTTAAATCATCTGATTACAGGAAAGGCATAGATTTTTGCCTTGTGTTGGCTTTCTGCAATGAAAATGCCTGCACAACTGAACCTATAGTTTATCAGCTCTGAGTAAAATAACATTATAAAATTTGAATGATTCATTAAGAAGAAGAAAAGGGAAAATTAAAGGCCATATATGGTATATTTTAGCATGAAGCACTCCTTCCTCTGTCAGTTCAGTGCTAGCCAGTTCCCGAGTCTAATTCTGTTTGCATTTGGCTTTGAGTTGGTTGTACCTTTTGTATTAAGTTAATGAGACACATCAGTCTTTATGTTTGAAACTATCATAATTTCAGTTTTTCTCCAGAACGGTTACTTAATAAAAATGATGGCTGAAAAAAAATGAAGTCAGCGACTGGGAGAATACACCAATGGTTGAGAAAATATAAATGTTGATTGAGGCATTCTCTGTTGGGGTTGGGTATTGAAAAATTGTCATTGAGAAATGGTTTGTCTATATTGCTGCTTGCCTAACTTTGTCCTGATTCCTTGTGGATTAATCACTGCCTCAGTGAGTCAGTATTCTGGTTAGCTGGTTCTTCTTTGGTTGTTTTTGTGCCTGTTCATACAAGAGAGAACAGTAAAATTGCTTACTTGACAGTCTTCCAAACTACCCTCTTTTTTTTTTGTGGGTTCCCCCCCCCCCCAAGTTACCCAATCTCAGTAGTATTTTACTGGTTATTGCAGTGTATGTCTAACAGGCTGGCCAGGAAGCTCTTTGACTAACTTGTTTCTAAAGGAGCAAGGAGGAAAATTGGGTCACGTGTGTAGTCTTGAGCCCCACAGGCAGTTACCTTAGACTGTTAATGAACAATAAATTCCTGAAAATATATGAAATTTTTTGTGCAGAGTAGTATTTTAAATTCCAATTGCTGTTAATTTTGTCTTTGTTAAATAAAATATAATCAAGTACATTACTTTTTCCTCTCTAAAACAAAACCTGAAATTTATTATGAATGTTTTCTAGATATATTTGTGTATGATACCATAGCTTCTATTTTATCTTGCCCTATTTTCCCCCTACTGATTTGTTATTCCCACGTACCATACTCCTTCTGAAATTTTTAATTGTAGAATTGTTGGAGCAGAAGTGTGGCACAGTACTTCTATAGCATGGTCTGGAGAGTTGCCTAATAAATAGATAGAATTTTGTTCTCTCAGGGTGTGTGTCTTCCCTCTGATTTCTGCATAGCACTTCTTGTAATTTACAAATTAATCTTATGATTAATAATTTGAAGTAAAAATAAGGATTACAGTTCTGTCTGGAATGGCAATTCTTAGTCTGTGTGACTAAACATTGGTAAGCCTTTTGTTTGGGTGTAGATGCAATCACAAGATTTATTTATTTTTTTTTTAACACTAGAGCACATTAAAACATTAACACTCAAATATTGATCGTTTCTGTTAAATACATGATCAAATAGTAGATCAAATAGAGTTGTTATAGTAGATCAAATAGAGTTATTATTTTTAAGGTGTTTTTATGAATTACTGAGAGGTTTCTTGTTGGTTTCTTTACCTTTTCAAAATTGTACTTGACATACGTGGAAAATCATTTGGCTTTGAGGCTTTCTTGTTACTTTATTCGTTTTTAATAAGACTTTGGATTCCTTAATAAAAGAATCTTAGGCTAGTAGTTCTGTTCCTGAACTGCTGAGCTCTTGATCCTGGACCCTTCCTTTATAAATACTGGCTTAACAATTAAGGGACATGCATTTTTTTTGTGCTTGCTCTCGTATCACATTGGTTCAGTGTGTGTCTACTCAGTCCTACTCATAAATTAACGGTTTAAAAAAGTAGTTATTTCTGAAAATCTTAGCATGTATTCTTTCTCAATTAAAGTGAACTTAGGAGAAGTCTTGGATAATCAATAGATAAAAGACAGTGCTTGCCTTATAGCCTTCATTTGTAATAATTGGTTATATGAAAGTATACACTGAGTGATATGTAGTCTTGCTGTGTGACAGCACTTTCTATAATTAGTACTACTAAATATGAGGTGGACGTTTCTGTAAAATATAGACACTGACAAATATAGTATAGCCAAGCAGTGGTGTAACATACCTAAGTTTCATGTTAGTTCTTGGATATCAGCTCAATAGCAAAGTCATTTTGCTTCCAAAAAAAAATTTACTACTCCAGAAAATACTCCAGAAATGCATAAAATCTCTTAGTTTAAATTTACCTTCTTTTTTGCTCTTTCCCTACTTACCCTCTTTCAGGGTTATCTTTTCGGGGCTATTCAACAGATAATGCTTGTATGTCCATGATAATTCCTACTGTAGCCTCCCTCAGCCTTCCACCACCTTTAAAGACAGAACAAATTAACAAGAATTCACGTAGATTTTAATATGCTAAACTGTGTCTGAAACTCCCATTCAATTTTTTTCTTAAATTTCCTTTTCACATTATTTCTATCTACCATAATACAGGTAAGACTTGAATTCTATATTTAATTGTTTTGAAACTTTGATGTGGAATGCATAAAATTTTTTTTTGTACTTACTGATTCATTGCATATCTTCTTTAAAAGTGTTATTCTGTAGATTAAAAGAGACTCTGAGGAACGTAATGGTGGTAATTTTAAAAAAAAGTAGCAAAAGGGTGTTGGTAACCAATATGGAAGCAAACATTCTTACATGTGTATGTGAAATACAGAGGAGTAGGTGCATAGGCTACAGAGAATTACAGTTCTCTAATGGTAAGGGATTCTGTGCATTTCTAGAGTATTTACAAAAGATAATGTAACTTACTGAGAGGTTTTGATGACTAAGAAAGCTAGCAATCCTATCTACAGATAGAAATGGCTATAACTGTTCACTGTGTTAATTGTTTTTAATGTTAAACTTATAAGCTACTAAATAATTTAGTGATGATGTTCGGGAGAGCTTGCTGTCTGTTAGCATTGTCATGCATTGTCATATATACAATAGGAAATGTTCATTCCATTACATTTTTTTAAATCTGTCTTGTGTTTTGTAGGCCTAAGGACTGTCTCCGTTCTATTATGAAGAGAGTGAACCATAAAGATCCCCATGTTGCTATGCAAGCATTAACAGTAGGTTCTTTTTAGTGTAGTGCTTTTCCTTCCTGAAAAGTTACACTGCAAAAAATCTTCTCTGAGTTCTAATCTTTCTTTCTTTAGCTTCTAGGAGCATGTGTATCAAACTGTGGGAAAATCTTTCATTTAGAAGTCTGTTCAAGAGATTTTGCCAGTGAAGTAAGCAACGTGTTGAATAAGGTAATGTATTTCATTGATTTATACAATTCATAGAAAAGCGCAATCAGACACGAATTGGGGTAATCTGAAAGTGGAATGGAATCTGCTTTTGGGAGACTGGAAATTTGGTGGTGGAGGAAAGGGTACAAGATTACTGGAAAGACTGTGGCTGTGAGAAAGAACTTTGTGAATACCACTTCACACTACAGTTACTTGGGGGAGGCGTGGTGTGGTGTGTTAATTTGTAAATATACAAATTCATTTTTACATTAAATAATATCAATGAAACATTAAATACAGATGTGGTGAAATGGAGATAATACAGGGCTTTTATATAATGTTATTTTACTTTATTTTGGGCCTAGTACATATTGTATTAGTACAGACAAAATGCTGGTGAACTATTCTCCCTTTCTATAAAGATATCCATTGGTGATACGGAATCACGGAATCATGAAATCTTCAGAGTTGGAAGGGACCTCTAGAGATCATCTAGTCCAACTCCCCTGCTAGAGCAGGATTGCCTAAAGCACATCCCTCAGGGCTGCATCCAGGCGGGTCTTGAAAATCTTCAGAGTAGGGGACTCCACAGCCTCCCTGGGCAGCCTGTGCCAGTGCTCTGTCACCCTCACCGTAAAGAAGTTTTTCCGTGTATTTGAACGGAACTTCCTATGTTCTAGCTTGTGCCCATTGCCCCTTGTCCTGTCACTGGGAACCATTGAAAAGAGCCTCGCTCCACCCTCCTTAAACCCACCCTTTAGATAGTTGTAAACATTAATCAGGTCCCCCCTCAACCTTCTCTTCTCCAGGCTAAAGAGTCCCAGCTCTTTCAGCCTTTCCTCATAAGGGAGGTGCTCCAGTCCCATAATCATCTTGGTTGCCCTAACATTTAGTATCCCTTCGTGACTTCAAAATAAAATGTCTATATAGTTTATATTGACAGTAACATGAAATTATTTGAAATTAAGGAATTAAGAACAGATTCCTACATTATTTAACTAGTTTCTACTGTTCTTGCAGGGTCATCCAAAAGTTTGTGAAAAGCTGAAAGCCCTTATGGTGGAATGGACCGATGAATTCAAGAATGACCCGCAGCTTAGTTTAATATCTGCTATGATAAAAAATCTTAAAGAGCAAGGAGTCACTTTCCCAGCTATTGGTTCACAGGTACATTAAAATTTGTGGTTGTTCTTAAAGGGAATGACAAATTCCTTTTATCCTCAGTTCTGTGTTTTACAGTTTGTAGTCTTGAATTCTACAGTCTGTTTGACAAACGAAATCTCTCTCGTCTTAATAAAACACTCCTTTGAGGGGTGAAATGCTCTGATTTACTTTAGATTTTTATATTGCAGATGAATACAAATGAAAATGGTCAACTTAATACATTTTCAGGTTTTTTTGTTGAATTCATTTTTACATCTTTCACTTTTGTTTAGGCTGCTGAGCAGGCAAAAGCAAGTCCAGCTCTAGTTGCCAAAGATCCTGGTACAGTAGCCAACAAAAAGGAAGAGGAGGATTTAGCTAAAGGTGAGTGCATGTACTTGTTGACCTCATGAATATATTGGTAAATATCAAATAAAGCAGGAAAAATTTTTTTGCTTCCTTTGTCTATGTGAATAGTATATTTTTGGGTTGTGGTTATGACTTCTGTTCCTTTCTTTTTGTACCCTTCTGGATGGTTAGAGATTAAAACTATTTTATGGGTAAAAAACATGAAAAATTACCAATTTTTACTTCTTTTTTCCCATTCCAAACTGAAACAATACAGTAAAAAATCTTCAAAATCTCATGTTAAGGACATGTTCCACTATGGAAATGTTTGATAAAAGTTCTGCACTTGGATTTTCCCTCTTTCTGGGGCAAGGGAAGCACGTTCATTTCCGATTTAAACATTTGATGGAAGGAGAAAATGAGAATTATAGTATAAGTTGTATGCAAAGTATTTTGGGTATACTACTTTAAACTTTTATTCCTTTGAATACTGCATCTGTAGTATACTTTAAAGCTTTGATTGCTGTAAGCATAAGTAGCTGTTAAATGTCTCACTGCAGTCCCAGTAAACAAAACTAGGATGTTTCTTTTGATTTACTGTTGTACTAAGGTATATGTAAAGGTCATTTAATGATCCTATACCAGACACGTGTGAAGTTATTCTTAGAGCAGTTTGATCTTTATGGTCTAGATACTGTTTTTTTGAGGTCAAACTTCAGCAATGTAAAGACCTCAAATGTAATCTGTTGTGTGTTGCATGGCTTTGGGCTTAAATTGTACCAGTGTACGAGTGAAGCTGTTGTGCTAGTAGTTGGTGGGTGTTTGCAGTTTCTCATCTTTGATAGACATTTTTGTTGTTTAGCTATTATCTAATGTAACATTGATTTATTTAAATTGGCATTAGCCCATCTGTATGTGTTACTAATTGTTTCTTCAACAGTTGATCCGCCAAAGGATCAACTCAAGGGATTTCAAGGAATTTGTGTCTCCAAGGTTAGGATTCTGCATGGGTTCTCTAATGCTTGTTCTCTTTTTTTTTTTTTTTGTGGTGTCCTTCTCCGTCCCTTCTTAAACATGATCATTTTTTCCACAAATTTGTGAAAGGAGGATTTAATATGAGTGAAACCTTTATGCTCTGTCAAGTTTAATTGAAAATGACCAAGTGTAAAATTATTCCAGGGAGAAAACAGGAATGGATGGAATTTTGCTTGTCTAAGCAAAAATATCTTTCTGAATTATGAGTTAACGAGGCACTGGTTTACTGTGAGAGTGACTGAACACTGGCACAGGTTTCCCGGAGAGGTTGTGGAGTTTCCATCCTTGGAGATATTCAAAAGCTGTCTTGACGTAGTCTTGGGCAGCCAACTCTAGGTGACCTTGCTTGAGCAGGGGATTGGACAAGATGACCTCCAGAGGTGTCTTCCAACCACAACCAATCTGTGCAATTCTCTGATTTTGTTAATTCAGGCTAAAGACTGCTAATCTAACAGAGAAACAATGTGTGCCTGAACATATATATCTTTTTAATGTTTCAAGCGATCCGGAAAAGTTGAACATCATATATATGCTAGTAAGAATATAAATACTTTACATCAGTTCAAGGTAATAACAATAATAAAAGAATGGGTCACTTCACTGAGTTATCCTGTTAGTGCTTAAGTGCTATTTATTCATCTTGTCCATGTTGAAAGCCTCACTAAATCTGTAGGCAGAATTGTGCTTTCTAGTCGTAAAACATCTTTTTGGTTTTTACCATTATTTCGAAGTGAAAGGCAGAAGTTTATTATGATGCAACAGGAATGGAATTATACTAAAAGTTTTCACAGAGTTCAGTTTTCATATCATTTAACCCATTTTTATAGGGAATTTTCATGGGACTAACTCTTCTTTTGTAGCTATTGAACTGTCACTAAAAGAACAAAGGCAACAGCAAACAACACTTTCCAGTTTGTATCCAAGCACCTCAAGCCTTTTAACAAATCACAAACACGAGGGCCGAAAAGTTCGTGCAATCTATGATTTTGAGGCTGCTGAAGACAACGAATTAACTTTTAAAGCTGGAGAACTTATAACTATCCTTGATGACAGGTAATTTATATAGAATGCCTACTAGAAGTATATTAGACTGTAAAAATCCATTGAGAATAATCGTATCTTCTATGTAGAAGCATACATTGGAATACAATTGCAATAAAATACATTTACATATTAAATACTTTATTTGGTTATCTCCTAGATTTTTTTACATACAAATGTAATCGTGTAAAGATTCTCGTACGAAGATTTCTGCGTTTATACAAGTTGTATTTATGTACAAGTAATATAAATGCCTTGTACAGTGCAATTCTTAAGAAAATACCATGTGAGTATGTTTTTTTAAATGTATGGGGGTTTTAATTATTTTTTTATCTTTAGTGATCCAAATTGGTGGAAAGGTGAAACTCATCAGGGTATAGGATTGTTTCCATCAAATTTTGTAACAGCTGATCTTTCTGCTGAGCCAGAAATGAGTAAGTAACACCACGTTTATGTATATATGTTAAGCCTTGCCATGGCCCAAGGGATATTTCTGCAGTGATGTACTTTCCCTATTTCCTTTCCCTTATGATAGAGTTCAGTTGCAAGTTAATGTGATACTTGAAGTAAAACTGCGGAGCCCTTGCTGTGCTCTCACAAACAACAGTTGTATCTTTGTGTCGGATCAAGGTTGCCCACCTTGGCACCTGCTGAAAAATACGATGCTGTCTACTGCTGACTTTGTCAGTAGCTTCCTTGAGACTCTCTTAACAACTCCGTTGACACCTGGATAAATGTAGGCAACAGCAGGTTTTTTACAAGTTGCCTTTTTGCCTGGTTGCAATGGTACATTTCTAATCAAGGAAAAACTGAAGGCCCCGGGCCAGATGGGAGTCAGAGACAGATTACTGCTGTTCAAACAATTCAAGAAACCAACACACTCTGGGTATGTATGTGTGCATAATGGAAGGAATTTTTTTTTCTGCATAGCGGTTATCATCTTGTATCTATGTATATCAGTCTAACCTACTCTTAATATTTATTAAAAATATTTAATATTAGACAAGGTTTTAAGATGGTAGAACTGATTTCTGTAAATCTGATGGTTTGCAAGATGAATCACATGTGATCTCAATACGAGTGTGCCAAAGAAATGAGCTGGTCAGCAGAATTACATGCTGTAGGAGTCACCTGTTCTATGTTAAGACTAACTGATAAGAGTAGTATTTGGCAGCTTTTTTGTTGTGACCTCCACTACAGAGGAGTAAGATGCTTTTGCAGGTACTATTTGATAGAGAAGAAATAGCAAAATTTGAGAATTTTGATTCTGTACTCTTCTCTGGAGAAAAGAAGGCTCCAGTTTGTCATAGATGATTTTACCAGTTTTCTCTTAAACCTGACTCACTAGCTCTATTTCTTCTAATCACTCTATCTCAGTCTGTTTTCCTGATGACTTTTATTAATATTACCTGTAGCGAGACTACGATAAAGACATTTACTTGCTAAAAAGGGTTTATATTGACCTTGTGTGAACTGTTGTCTTTTTTATGCAATTTACGGATTTGTTTATGAACATTGATTAAGTCTGTGGAGATGTTTTTGGCCTTCAAAAGTCAACAAAATACTAATTTTTTCAATTTTCACAGTCGATGTTTCAAATGCGAAGATTTTAGGCAACATGCTATCCGTATAACATTTATGTCATTGTTTTGTTTATTTTTATTTTATAAAATAAAATCTGTCTTTTTATCCTACAGTGAAAGCTGAGAAGAAAACAGTGCAGTTCAGTGATGAAGTTCAAGTAGAGACAATAGAACCTGAGCCTGAACCAGTTTATATTGATGAAGTAAGTGTGATACAAGTACTGATTTTCAGGTGCTGGCATATTTAAATATGTGATGTTTAAACTTTTTATCTTGTACTTCAAAAATAATTTGAAATATCAGGAGAACATAATCAAAAGAGAATGGAAAGCTGATTTAATTTTAAAAAAATATCTGCAGTATTCTAATTTGTTAATGTGTCTTGAAGTCCTTAGGAATTTCTGAAACTGAATTTGGATACTGCATTCCTTTTAGGGCCCTACTCCAGGATTGTACATCTGTTCACCTCCAAACTAAAAGCTTGGTTGGAGTGAGCATCTGCTTTCAGGTTTTGCTTTAGGTACTTCAGGATACCTCAGAGATACCCATCTTGAATGCTGGCTTAGATTTATTTCCAGTACTACCACCACTTCTTCTCCCAGTCTGAAAGATCTCTTTCCTTCTCTGAGAACTGTGAGCTTTTTGTTGCTCTGTAAGTAATATTTAGTGAGATTCATACAATCTCACCACAGTGATTCTGGAAAGTTCCCAGCAAATCTCAGCCCAGGATGTTCTTCCCTGCCTTTTTTTTTTTTCCCCTTTTTCCTTTTTTTTTCCCCCTTTTTTTTTTTTTCTTTTTCCTTTCCCTCCCAGGGAGCTTAGAACTGTTCTCTTCAGAATTTTTCACTTTCCCTCTCCTTTCTTTCTCAACTAGGGTTCTGTCATTGTTTTTTGAAATGAAAAATCATTTATTGCCTTCCTAAAGTCTTATTTAGGACTTATTTAACTCCTGCCTGAAATACTTCTCCTTCCAAGACATACAAGTTAGTTTTTTATCTGCTGAAATAGCTTATCTCAGGCCTGCCTCTAGGTGCCTTCCAGCTTTTGTCTTCTGTTATTCCACATTAGTTTATGTTTTAGTGTCTTGTTTTGTCTGTAAAATGATCATAGTATAATTTTTAAGGAAGTAGTTCCTTTGGCTTCTTCCTGTTTTTCCTGGGGTTAAGAAGAAAAAAACATGGTTTTAGTTTACACTTCGTTACAATTTATGTAACTCTGTCCTGTTAAAGGCTATTTATTTGATAGCACTCAGCTAAAAAGTGATTTTTAATCATTTACATATAACATTTGGTTAAGCAGTATAGTTCACTCCAAGACATACTTTTCAAAGAACCTGTTAATTTTCCACTCTTCTATATTTTTATAAATGGGTTGCACTTAAACTGGTTAATCAAGGATGCCTTATTCTGAAGTCAACCATGTGACACCTCCAAACATCATCTTAAAAAAACCCTTTCATATATATTAGTAATGACATTGCTCATGTGCTAACAGACCTCATACACTGACAAAATGCAGGATAGTTTTTCGGTGAATTTAGTTTTAAGTACCCGTTTCTTTTTAAGATACTCTCTCAACATATTCTGTCAAAACATTTGCACTGTCCCACTAGGTGGTAGTATTGCATATGAAATGAGTAGAATGGAATAATAGAAACTCCTCAGAAAATACTGTTTAGAAGAACTTTTGGGAATAAGTGGGTATTCTGTGCATTACACTTGTTCCTACTAATTATTTTTATCATTTGGTTTATCCTTGTTCGTTCCTGTAAAGTAGTATGATTAGTATTTTCTTAAAGTTGGTCTAGATGATTTCCAAGTCCTAAGTGATCCAAATGGCTGTTGTAAATAGCAGCTTTAGTTTACTGTCCCAAAGGTGTTAATTCTGCCCCTCCACATTCTCCCTAATTACACAATTTGTGTTCTAGGATAAAATGGATCAACTCTTGCAGATGTTACAAAGTGCGGATCCATCTGATGACCAGCCAGACCTCCCAGAATTGCTTCATCTTGAGGGTAAGAAAATCTCATGGATTTTTTTGTTGTTTTCCTCTCTAATAATTACCTATACCAAACCTAACTGAAATTAAGCTGAAACTACTTCAGCTTCATGTGCATACCACAAGCATGCCCAAGGAAAGTGCCTGAGCCATAGTTACCGTCTTCCTTCCTGTTTCCCACATTTAAGAGACTTAAGTGCAAAATTTTAACTTAGAACAAGCCCACACCTCTCTCCAGGAAACTATATTCTATATTCTTTTAATTTTCAAGACCCAGGAGTACTTAAATTTATTTTACTCATCCATTTTTTCCCTCCACAGAGTAGCACAGCATGAGTTGCAAAGGGGGCATAAGGAAGATTCCATGAGAAGAAGCAGAAATACTACCGAGGCTTAGAATAGACCTGTGGGTGTCCCACTTGTTTTTCACTTGCGTGCATATTTGTATAGGACTTTAAATTTGTAGCACTCTATAAGGTATTTGCTAATATTAGAGTCAAATTATTCAGGCTACCTCTTCAAAGAGGCATTATAGACCACTCTACCTAGATTGAGAGATGCAGCAAAAATTTTGGAAGGTGACTTTGGAGAAGGAAGTAAAGAAACTTACCAGTTATTAGACAGAAGAACATTGGCTTAAACTGACGATTCAGATAGGATCAGACTTCGTTAAAAGAAAATGGCATATTCCAGATCTATCTAGAAGTTAATCAGGAAAAAGTGCATAAGCTTGTAAGCATTTGGGTGTCTCTCATCTTTCCACACCCATCTGGTTCATCATACCTGTAAACAAATCCTGGTTTAGGAACTGCACATCAGTGACGTGTCTGCATGTTATTCTAGTTCCACTAAAGCTAAAGGAGGGTAAAAAGAAACATGAATGTTTTTTGATTCTTTCAAGTACCAAATATAGTTATCTGTTGTCTAAGAAGGGGATTGCCTATATCAAGCCTCTTGATCTGGCTTGCATTAGGATCTCCTTTCAAAATGCATTGTGAGATCATTAGAACAATACTGAGTTTTACATAAACTGTGGGACTGCTCTGAGAAAGGTGTATTATAGTCAGATGAGCGCTCCCCAGCTATCTACAAAAGCACGTGCTAAGCATATGGCTGTGTATAGTTCTGCAATGCCATATTCAAGATCGTACTTACTCTACACTTAGGTAGGCCTTGGGTAGCTACTATTTTTGGCATAGTTTCTGGGAATTTTGTTGTAGATGTCTATTGGATCTTGGGGTTCCTACCAGTGCAGGTGCAGATCAACATTTGATAAAAACCCACTTCATTTTCTTCTGCCATCTGGATGTCCAGTCACAAATGTCTTTAAATTGGAGAACTCATCCCAGCACTTTCAGGACCCCAGGGTTTGTGGTTGGCAGCAGTGCAGGCATCGTGTTAGCATACAGATATCTAAGCAATCCGTGTCATGCCTTTTACCACACTTTGTGTTATACATAAAAATAGGCAGAACTTACACCACGTTTTACATCTTTTACCAGCATTTCTGCCAATGTGTTACTGATCCTAGGTTCAAAGAAGCAGATGGATGCCTTTCATACAACTCCTCTTTCACCTGGAGTTGCCTTCAAGGAACACATCAGTGATGTCCTTTCACCCATTGTGGCCCAGAGGCTTTCAGGACCTCCTGCATCTCTAATTTGGGAAAACTGGGAGTGAAGACAGTGTTCCAAAGCTCCTTATAATGCATTTAGGTCATCTTTGATGCCGGAATCTTTTTTTTCTCATCTCTCAGTTTGAATGTTGAGTGGCTCTTGGGGTTAAATACATCTCTTGGTTAGTTAATAGTTCATTGCTTGGATAAGTGGGCACATTTTGCATTCTGGAGTAGGGTTAGACTGTAGTATCCCCTTTCAGCTTCCTTGTCTACTTATTTTACATTTGACAAACTCAGTCTTTCTGTTAGTTAACTGTGGTTTGCTTGTCCGTTACATGAACCCCATGTCCTTGTGCTGAAAGTTGGCGGGGGCTGCATTTTTGTTTATTTTAATGTTTTTCCAACTTCTAGTAAGTTTTTGTGTTGGCTTTTGCACATGTTAGTGGTTTAAAAAAGCCCCGTTACCCCAATTAGGATTCCAGTGAGATAGTGCTATTAGAGATATTGCAATGTGCTATTGGTGTCTTTGATGTGCAGATGATTTGAATCATTGCAACCTGTTTTCTCCTTCACTGTTTTGTAGTAATGTTAGTTGAGCACATGATGTAGGTTGCAGTGGCAAATTTTCTTTCTTGAAGAAGAGATCACCTTTCAGATTTACCTGAACTTTTTTACACAAAATATTTTCAGTTTTACACTCCCTGGATGTTAAATGTGTTTTGTTTTGCTGTATTTCCTTTTTAAAATGTACTTTTTAAACTGTACCAGTACTGAGAACTTCTGCTGGATTTCATTCTTAAATTGTTCATGACACTGCCTCTGTTATCAAAATTTTTTGGGTATACAGATTATAGTAATGATTTAAAAAAACCGACTGAACTAGCATCTACACACATTTCTATCTGATAACTTTTTTAAAAATTACTTTCTGACTTGTAGTATGGAAATCTTTTAGTCTGATATATTTTAATGTCCTTCTATTCTAGCAATGTGCCACCAGATGGGACCTCTCATAGATGAAAAGTTGGAAGATATAGACAGGTAAAAACGTACATGTGTTTTGACTCAAGATTAATTTTCAAAAAGACCACTGTTGTTACTTAATGATATCTTAATCACTTCTGTGAATACTGGCAAAGAAAATAGCTGTATTTATTGGTATCTTCTCATCTGGGAGGAGGTCTGAACGTTCTTTTTCCTAGTCAGATAGTATTTTGTAGTATTGTACCATTTGACATTATGGCACTTGTCAGGCATCACTTCCCAGGCACTAACAGTATGTTGCTTATCACACTTCACGAAAAGTTTCCCTGTATGGTCTGTTCTTACTGAAGTTATCTAAATTGTAGAATAAGTTGTAAAATATATTTTCTAGGAAACATTCAGAACTTTCAGAGCTCAATGTTAAAGCAATGGAGGCTCTTTCTTTGTATAACAAACTGATGAATGAAGACCCAATGTATTCCATGTATGCAAAACTACAAAACCAACAGTATTATATGCAGTCATCTGGTGTTTCTGGCTCTCAGGTATGTATGTAACCTTTAATAGCCATTGATGTTATCGATTACATACTGAGCTATGGTTGATTTTTTTTTATAAATTATTAGTGATAAACAGTTTTTCACATGAGCTAACTTTTTTACAAAACTTGCTCAAATATTCTTTTACAATATATTTCTCTACATTATTAAAATAAATATATACTGATACATAAAGCGTGGTGGAACATGTTGATTGCAAGTAATAATTTATTTCTTAATTCTGTCTCCCCTGCCCTTGCCCCCTGAGTTCGAAACCTCTTTTTATGATCTTTGTTACCTTAATGCTAGGTTAAAATCATCTTCCTGTCTCAGAAATAATCTCAAATGAAAGAGTAGTTTTCTTTCAACACAGTATGTAAAAAAAGAAAAAAAAAAAAAGTATTGTTTGTTTTCAGCTGCAATCTTTGAATGTTCTTCTTTTGCAGGTTCTAACACCTTTAGTTCATTTCTGCTCAGTTCTTTTTGATCATGGAAAAAGCCCATCCTGTGCTTTGAGTTGCACATAGAATTAAAAATTAAGGCTGCGAGACCTTTGCATTGTGGGTCAAAGAAAGTAAAGAACCAAAGGAGTACAATTCCTGTTTAAGATTATGCCTTCCCAACCCTAAAATCAATCTCTCTCAATTTCCTTTTTTTTTTTTTTGAAATACCAAGAGAGAGCATTTAGGATTTAAATTACTGAAATTAAAAATTATAATTCTTTCATGGCAGCATTTCTCTGCCATGTAACTGACTGTTTTCTCTGAGTAGGTCTTTTAGCTAATTCATATACTGTGGTATTTTTAAAAGGTCTTTTAAACATTTAAATGTTTTCATCCCATAGTCTAATGCACGCTTGCTGTATTCTTTTCCTGTTTATAGGAATATATAACACTTCAAACTGTTTTTCAGATAATTTACTTGCTTTTTGAGTGAGTGAAAAAAAATTCAAGCCAAATTGTTAATACCTACGCAGTATTATATAAACATTGAAGCAGATGTAGTTGATTTAGTTCTTTTAGCTTCCTACAAATACGTACTTTCTTTCAGTGTCTTTTAAGAAGAGGATGTGTGTTTTTGCAGTGTCATTAAAAAGAACATTGTCTTCCATTCATATGTGATAAGCAATCATGCCGTGACCCTGTCAAATAATTTTATTGTTTTATAAATGGGCATGTGTCTGGGAATTCTAAAAGGGAAAAACTGGATTTTGGGGTGAACATGAGCCAGAATAAGTTCTGAAAAGTTAGGAGGTTTATGAAAGTTCGGAGGTCTCATGCCTTTGCTGCCTTCTGAAGTTCTTTTGCGATACTGATAAACCTTCTATGAATGTGTCATCTGAGTCTTAAGATAGGAACTCAATTGTGCATAAGACCTGATAATTTCCTCTAGTAATTTGTGTTAAGCCAAATAATTCATGATTGAACAAAAGCGTAGAGTTTAGAAAATTAGTCTTGATTTAGAATACAGTTGACATACACTTGTAAGCTTTTCTTCTAGTTAGTTATGAAATATTACCTTATTTTCAGTTGAAATTTTCTTAAGAGCTTGTTTTCCCTTCTGCCCTGCCCAGACAATTTTACAATGGCAGTCTCAACAGTTGTGTGAACTGATAGGTTAACTAATGACATGAAAATAATACTTTATTGATTTTCCATTTTAATGATTCTGCTTAGTGAAAGTTATCTGGGCATCAAAAAGTATTCTGCTTTGGACTGTTATTTGTTACATGATTTACATCCTTCAGTATTTTCATTCAAAAGCAGAATCTTTAAATTAGCATGAGTGATAATCATTAAAATAAAATCTGGAATACAAGTTTTCCAGTAAAGAATTTGATCTTTTTGGACTGAGGTTAGAAATGTAAATGGTGTCCTTTGAAAACCTGGTAGTTTTTTCGTACTACAACGCTTAGTAGAAGACATCAGTTGCTTTCTAGTAAAACATCTGTAATAAAAGGTTTGAGAGACTGTCTTTTAAGTTCTGAAGTCAGATATTAAATACCAAATTTTCTTGTCTTTTATTTTTAATTTTCCTTTATTTAACTTCCTAGGTTTATCCGGGGCAAGCTCAAAGTAATGCATATTTGGTGGCAGGGAGTGCACAGATGGGCCATATTCAAGGCTACAACCTTCCTCCTGAACAGCTCTCTTCTCTCAGCCAAGGCACAGTTACTCCATCTGCCAGCTCCGGGCTGCCTGGGCAGCCTGCACAGACGTCTTACACAAAGTAATTTTAAGTATTTCCCTAGTCAAGTTTAAATGAATTTAAACGTAAAGGACTACAGATAATATGTAAAGGAGATTTTTTTTTTTTTTTCAGAAATATAATTTTAAACACAATTGAAAGATACTTCGGTGAAATTATTTCCATTGTGTTTTTTATTGGTGTTGTGTATTTAGTAAAAATTCCTGACAAACTTCAAACTTTTCAGTTGTTCTTATATTTTTCTCCAGTTTTTAATTTTATATATAAGAAATGTATAATTTTTTCATATATATATTTCTTTTATATAAAAGAAAAATTAGAGAAAATGATATAGACATGACTGATAATTTTTATTATTTTATTTTTTTTTAGATAACCTAATATACATTTAATGGTGAAGATTATCTGCTGCTCTGGCTGGCTTTGCATAACTTCTGAGATAGTGTATATTGTATTGTACTTTTTTTCAAATATCTTATTGTGGAAGCATGGGGAGAATTCTGCTCATTTTGGAAACGAAGCGAATGGGCTATGAACGCTTACCAAAGCTTACGCAGCTTCCCCTTATAAAGGAGCTACAGGTGGCTTTCTATTTTAGGTAGATGCCCAAAGATGCTTAGCTTTGGCTAAGCTACCCATATTGTGACCTTAGGAAAAGATTCGTTTGTTTGGTTTTTTTTTTTACTCTCTGTATAAAGTAATTTTATTTTATAAAGTTGGAAGAGACATCCATCTTGAGTTATTAAAGTATTTGTTAGTCTACGTCCACCAAAGTTACTTATTTGGGGTGGTAAGACATAAATTGATAAAGCAAGTTTCTGTGAGTTTCTACTTCACCTGACTTGCTTTGCTATTTAAAACGGTTGGCTGGGCTTTGGTTTTTCTCATGAGCGGAATGGAAGATAGATGGGATTCCATGTTGCACGTTAGAATAAAACAAAGTATAGATTCACAGTCTAGTTTTAAATCCATGGGAGGTTTGTTAGGTGTGTTTAAATCTGAGGAGAGTGTTTGAGTTTTAATTGAAATATTCATTGGTTATAGTTTTGAATATACAAGGTGTCCAGAGTTAAGACATTTTTGTATGTGTATGTATAGAACAGCTGAAGAAGCAATGAAGTGTTGCTGTTCTATTGGTAAATTGTTTGCTAATTCAACTTTTTTTTTTTTTTTCTTCCCCAGCGCAATGGTTGGCTCTGTTGCTGGAAATACTTACTCTAACCAGGCTTCAGTGTATAGTCCACCACCTGCTACTGTTGATGTTGCTGCTTATCAGAATGCTGGAACTAATGTGTCCCAGGTGCCAAACTATAACTTAGCATCTACACCTCTGCCACAGACAGCAGGCAGTCAACAAGCACCTCCACAACAACCACAGCCTCCGCCACCTCAACAACCACAGCATAGTTACTCGCAGAAGGCTCTGCTATAGGATCCAGGACTTCTGATTCCTAATCTTCTTTAACCTCTGCTAAAGGCAGTTGGCAATTCTATGAGTTTCTTCCCTTAATCTCTTAAACTTTGTTTATCCTCAGCTTAATAAGAATCTATCTTGGTGAACAAGTTCAATTTGCACTGACTTTTTAGGATTTTTTTTTTTTTAATTTTGCAGAGGAACGGATATATTTAGGACATTTAATTCCTTTTAAAATGCCTAAAAATTGGTACAAGATTATTTATGTTTGGTAAAATTGGCTAGTCTGTGAAAACTCAACACTTGCAAACTGTCGTGGCATATATGTTATGTACATATAGTGTGTGATTGCAGTAGTGGCCATTTCGTATAGCTATGGTGATCATGTGAATATATTTAACACAATGTTTAAAAATAATTTACTTTACTATTTTATTTTAATCATGAACTGATGACCAGGTTTCATAGTTTTGTCTGGTTTTATGACAGATGTGATGTCTTTTTCCAATGCAGGAAAAGCAGTAATTCTGCATATCATGGTTACACTTACAAGCTAAGGTCTATATATGAATTTACAAACTTATCCGAGTCTAGGTTTCACCGCTTCTTGAATTGAACACAAGTGTATCATGACTATTAGATGGCTTATCTACCAAAGTAAACTCGTTAACTAGTAAGTGATTTGGGGGGATAACAGCAAATTATGATTCTGCTTCAGATATAATTAATAACTTAAAACTACTATTCAGAGGCTGCTAAACATATCATGGGACCATGCAACAGATCAGAAACTTGCATTTTATCATAAGAGCATGTAATTTATTTTTTCCAAGTTGTTTTTTTACAATGAGAACCAGAACTGTACTCTATGCGTGTTGGTAGAGATTACACCAAAGACAGAGGAATTGAGTTGGAGGAGAAATGATGGAGTTTTAAACTGGAACACACAACATAAATAACACTACTTTATTCAACTCTTCTTAATTAGAACATGGAGAATTATGGACATTTAAATCACTTTGCTGAACAAACCTTCAGGGCTTTATTTTATCTCTTGTGGCCTTGCTTAGCAATTTGTTCTGTTTACTGTTCTTACACAAACACTTCTGCCTTAAACATCTGCTTCAATTTCCAGTTGTACCATTAGAGTGTATTTGCCCGTCTATAGTATGAATAGCTTATGAGGCATCTTATTTTCATTTGCTTTCAGGTTACTTTGAATTCTCTTCTGCAGCAACAGCCATTAGCCTTTTTTAAACCCGTGCATTTCTCAGTAACTCACCCAGGTGGCTCTTTAAGGCACGATATTTTCTTTCTACAGCTGAGGAGCTGCAAAAGGAACACGGTGATGGAAGGCCGCATTTTAGATATGCCTGATCAGAGTTTCTTGTACAAAGACTGTTGTTACTTTGCATTTGTGTTCAATCTATTAATGCATCCTGGTTTCCTCTTATCATTTCCAGCGACTCTAATTCTAATTAGAGCAATACTAGATGGCTTCAACGTCAGATCTGTGTTTTCAGTCTTGTTAGTGTGTATGTCAGAAATGGTTTGCTTTTGTGTACTATATTTTAGTGTGGTGCTCCTGGAATTAAATGTTGCAATTGTACATTACGCTATAAGCTGACCTCAGTTGTCCCATACACTCCCGCGTCTGTTCACAGTTACCTAACACGCCTTTGGTTCACTGTTTTAATAGACACTGGTATTTTCCCTGTTAATGCTTTCAGATGACTACTTTGCATAACTTCTAACTGGGGTGGTTACAAAACGTGCCCGTAGCTGATGTGTTCCAGTTGGGGATGTTCTAGCCAGCTGGCTGTTTTGATACTAGTATTTTCATGTTTTGTGGGGTTTTTTTCTCCAGAATTCTTAAGCACCCCCAAAAAATTGTCATTACTTCAGTACTTGGTGTCATCACAGAAGTCTGTGGAATTTGAAAGGAAAGACTAAAAACAAAAAAGAATCCAAGATATTGTCATAGATCACTTTTAATAGATTGAAGAGGTGATTTTCTTTAGAAAGGGCATGTAGTTTCATTTAGATAGCATTGTCTGTGTGCTTTAGGTACCTTATTCCAAAATCAGAGAAACAATGTGTATAGAAGTGTATAATTTCTACACAGAAGTGAAAATGACTTTTTAGTCCATAGTTCTTAGGCCCTGATTCAAGGAGGAGCTTGAAGATTTGGAATAATCCAGCTGACATTGACTATTTGTATTCTCAGGTTTTCACATGCTGTGTCACGTGTTCCCTAATAAGGGACTATGGAAATTCTGTACAGAAATGACTACACAAAAATACTTTTTATTACTAATTTGTCTTTGTTTTTAAAATTTTCGAAGTCTTCTTTCCTTAAATCATAGAATTGCCTAGGTTGGAAGGGACCTTTCAGACCATCTAGTCCAGCCATCAATTAAAACACAGAAATGGTTGTTCCTGGTTTCTCCTTTGAACACTGGAAACTTAAGTATATCTTAAGTTTTTCTGCCTTCCAACTTATTTTGGGCATTTAACCATCTTTAAGAAAATTAAAATCACCTTTCATTTGTGTTCATGATGACCAAAAAACACTTTCTAAAATGCAATGCCACTAAAAATCCAGTATAATAAAAGTTTTGAAAAAAAGATGGACACTTTTTATTTTATTTCATGCCGTTATTAAAGTGGCTGCTCTAAGGTATCTCCTGTAACAAATTGTGAATTTTAGTTGACTAAGAATCAGTTTTCGTTGTCCACAATTGGCGCAGTAGATCCCTAGGTTTTTAGGTTCAGAGTGTTTCTATTGCACCCTACCTACATTTTCCATTTCAGGTACAATTTTCATATTTAATTGAATTTGGAGCTGTATTGCTTCATGTTGATTTTTCTCATTCATCAGAAAAAGATGATTTCATCTTCTCACTTGGTTGTCCCCCGTATGCCAGATACTCGAAAGCGACGCTTCCTTCTACCTTGCTAGATGCTGTCATTGCGCGAATTTCTTCACTCACCCTCTCGTCTCCTCTCTCACTGACAATTTAGCAATTATATTTCAATTCACCTCCTCTCTGCTGGTTTAGTATCATGAACCTGGAGATGCCATTACTGGGGCTTCTCTGCTGTGATTTATTCTGAGATTCCTCGTTTATCCATTGTTTTCACCAAGTTCACAGATGTTCTGTCTTACTGTGGTATTGAACACTGAATAGGGGTGAGAGGGGGGAAAGTACATGTACAGCTACTGTATGGAAGAGCTTTTTAGCAAATAAATAAGGTCAGGAAATTAATCTATTTGAAAGTTTAAGAATCCCTGAACATATGTTACTCATGTTCCAATAGAAGACCTAATTTTTGAATGTCTTGTTTCTTTACATGTAAATTGTCAATGAAAGGCTAAAGTGTTTTCATAATATTTTGTATAAACCTTTGCTATATAACCCTTTCATTAAGGAATACAAATAATGTTAATTAACTCCAGAAGGGGTATTTTAGTGACTTGTTTATCATGAACTGGATCAAACTCTGGAAAGTGCCTTCTGTGCATTTCACTTGTATAAACAAAGGTTGTTTACCCATGTGTATCATCTCAATTTATGTGGGCATAACAAAGATGTCAAGATTCACTGTAAAGCATCCCAGGAACAATACTGAGGCAGCGCATTAAAATTTGCTGTGCTGATGTCGTGGCAGTATATTCCAGAGTGCGCAGTTGCAGAGACAGTTGCAACGTATTTACCCACCTCCATTTAGTAACTGGTACCCATGCAGGTGTGTATTTAGTGTCACCGGCCAAAGCACATGTAGCCAGCAGTAAAACAACAGTAAAAAAGAACAACATATAATAATTACTGCATGCTTCTCAACAGGTGTGGAGCAGCATATTGCCCTCACGGTACGGTTACTATTCATGAATTTTGAGGGGAGGAGAACTGAAATGAATTTGAGTAACCATAACTTCAGAGAATTCCGCCAGATTGCAGATGCTTAGACGTAACAAAGGAGATAAATTTGCTTTGAATAGCATGTACGTATTTTGGTGATCAAATCTAGGCTGCTATTATAGTTCTCTGATTTCATCTAGATGGCAGGAACATCAGATTTACACTGGAGAACTGCTTAATACCTCATTCTCCAATTTTTTTTTAGTATTTTCTCTAATATCACTTACCTTATTTTTCACTCATATTTCAAAGATGTCTGTGCAGCCTTTATATATAAAGGTCTTACCTTATTCCTCGTCTGCTGGGTTTCACAGACAGAATGAAAACGAACATCTCTAATTGCAGCAGCTACAACGGCACTTCGAATGATGTAACTGCAGCTTCCTTCGGAGAAGCTTCACGGATCTGTTTTGGAACAAGGGAGCATAATGTTTCCAGTTAAAAACTGGGAGGAGATTTTTTTTTTTTTTTTAAAGAAAAAAGTAAAGTTACAAAACCCTCTATTGCCACAAACCCCTCCATTGCTAACAGCCGGCAGAATCATTGTTTACTCTGTTATTCAATCTTGGTAAAGCCGACCAGCTCCACGCTACAGACGCTCCTTTTTCAGTTTCAGCTGCAGTGCAGAATGTTAACTTTCATGCGTTACACTATCCAACACCACAGGAAAATGTGGGAAGGCCTTGCCGTTTGAACTTTTTGCTTCAAGATGTAAAAAAAAACCCCACCATGTACGTTTTTGAAGCCTTGTTTCTTAAATTAGGGTGTTTGTGTTTTAAAAACATTCCATTTGCTACTATGTGAAATTGCAGATCTGAAGTTCACTTTTCATGCTGCTACCTTGGCAAAAAGGTGGTAGGATTTTTTTTTGTTGTTGTTGTTCTTCTATCCTGCATGTGCTTCTGGAAATCCAAATAATTTTTGTCTTTGTCATGAAAAAGAAAAGAAGCCTGCTGCAGTCTGCTTTGGTTTTAATAAAGTGTACACAGTAGCAAAGTGCATTTTTGGTTTTGTTTGTTTTGATGCTCTCTTTGATGTTGGCATATGTATATATTTAGATATACTGCACTGTTGTACAAGAATTGTTTTAGTAAATAACACTATTTGTAAAAACTGTTAATTGTTTTTGGTATGAATGCAAAATATTAAAGTTGGAGTATTTAGTTCATTACGTTGCAAAGTCAATTTATAAATTTCATGGAGGAAGAATGAGAAAAGGCCTTTGCTGGAAGGACTTGGAGATGCAACAGGCAAAGTCTTAGAAATACTTAGCTCAAATTTTCTGATTTCAGGTGGGGTGGGGGTGGGGATTTTTGTTGTTCTGGGTTTGGGGTTTTTTTTGGTGGATTTTTTTGGATGATGCTTAGGCGTAGATTATAGTATTTTTACTTTCGAAGTCTTATATCTGTCAACTTCCGTCAGCTAAAATCCAAGTAATACGTTATCTATCTTATTTCAAGTATGCTGCATTTTTTTTTTAAGGAATACAGCAGGAATGTTTCAAAAGGGTGGTAAAGAACAAACAAAACCAACCATATCTGTACAGTATAATGTATATATTTGCTTACAGATCAAGAAGTAAATACTGCTGGCAGCTTGACAGTTAATTTACATGGTTATTTGACAGTTAATTCCATTTTTGATGACAAGAACACAAAGTAGTGTTAAGACTTGGTGGTTTGATCTCTGTGAAATGAGTTGAAGATCAGGCTAAAGCCTGGCTCGTGAATCTTCATTACTGCTTAAAATACTGTCACAGTTGAAACAATAGTCTTGACAGATGTACACTGTGTTCTTAAAACAATGTTAAACTTTACAGGTTTCTTAGTTAAGCCAATGTAAATATCGGATATCACCATGGGATTTTGGGAGCAGTGAGCAGCAGATTATCAGTTTGGCCTGTTCCTGGGGCCTCCTCCTAAAAATGTGAGCTAAACACCCTAGGCTAAGTCATTGTGTGGACTGTGGGTTAACTCAGTAAGGTAATTTCTGTGTTTCAAGAGAATATAGATTCAGTTGACAGAATCAAAAGTCCTACAGATTGTGTAGAAATGAAACATGCAATGTCTCTGATTTACAACAGCGGGCGGGGAATTAATACTGAGTTTGCTTTACTGCCCCTCTCTCTTGGCCAGAAAGCGTGTTGCTGTTGAGATGCCTGTGATGAAAATATAGTTTGAGAGTTTGTTACATAGTACTTAAATCTGGGCAACAAGTAAAATATTCCTCAGTCTGCGTTTAAGGGGGTCAAACCAACTATATCTTCACTAGACTTTCAATGAACGGGTTCATATGTAATATCTCTTCATTAGCAGTCACTTCATCTTGTATTACGAAGCTGGGGACCTTAATGTATTGTTTTACTACTGTAGCTGGTTTTCAAAATCTTGTGCTACTCTGTTGCAGGATAAAGACTTTTATCTCTCACGATAGTTGTAAAATTAAATTATCTGGGTTGTTTTAAGTCAAGGTTGTTTTGGTTGATACCAGTCATGATCTGTGTTTTAAGCGAGAAATGAGAAATAAGCCATTGTGAAAGAACTTGTGGAGAAACTTCCACTGATTAAGGCTGATTTGCACTTTTGAAACTTGACATCAGTGTTGGGAGTCTACATGGGTAACACGCAATAATACAGAAAATCATATGGGGGAAAAAAGGCAAATACATATTTCCAGTTGTAGACTGAGAACGTCTTTAGAGTACTATCTCTTGAGTTGATATAAAATGTAAGGAAATAACCACTAGTGTTTTGCTTTGACTCTGCTTAACCGCGTTAAGCATGAGTTTGGAGTGCTTTTACATGCACCTTTGGTTGGTAAAATCACTGGAGTTTGGTGTTTATGCCCCATGTTCCTGCTGTTGGTCATATCTCACAAGTACGACCTTCGCAGTTGTACTTTGGGCCCTCTTGGTGCTGAATCCAGCAGGAACGTGTTGTGTGGTTGGTAAAGCCCATCACCAGCGTGACACTGTTCATCAGTAGAAACTCATCATTATTTGACTGGTCAGTGTCTCTGTTTCCCACTTTTTGGCTATAGGAGGCACATGGATCAAGAAGTGGAACCCTTCAATGCATCCATGCCCGGACCACTTAATTTTATACAGTATTTACCTGTTTTCTAAGCATGATTTACAAATACGCAAACAAATCTGCCCTGACTGCTACTGAGATCACGCTGGAATCTATTTCTAGACAGTTGAGATGGCTCACCTCCGTTGAGTCACACATCCTCAGGTATTTGTGGATTATGCAGATGCGTTTACTTTTGCAAACTATGTGTCAGACTGTCCCAATTTACTGAGCTTCACAAAGGAGTGCGAACATTCAGATCCCTGGGTTTTAATGTCTTGTGGGTTTGCGAAAATTTCCCCAAGTTAGTCCTTTTCTGTGTTCCCCTGGTGAGCTACTCTTGTAGCTGATGCTGAAGAATTGTGGCAGAGTCCGTTTAGGCAAACGCTGCAATAAAAACCACGTGCCCTGAGGAATGTAGGTAATATGATGATTACACAAAAATATGGTATTTTACCTCAGAACAAATGGAAGGCTCAGCTCAGCTGAGGACAGAGGAGTCATGGTTCTCTGGAACTCTGTAAGAACACGGTGTCGGTACCCACCACCTCATTGAAATGTGCTCTTGAAACATTCAAATAGGTGTTTTTCAGAGAAAACATAGGTGGTGTCTAAAAGACTGCTTTAACAGAGCCCACATTCTCACTTTGTAACAAATTCCTTGCAGCTTCTGTGGAGTCGTGGTTTGTATTATCTGATTGTGTGGGTAATGACACTCAAGTAGGATTCAGCATTAGTAATTTTTAAAACTCCTCCTCCTGCTCACTTAACTGTAAAGTAGATAATTTTAATTTAGTAATTTATCTTAGTAAGCTTGTTCTCTCTCAAAGCAGACATGCTTTCTACTCTTGAGCACTTCTGATCTTCCGGATAATCAAGGCTTCCTGTAAATGTTGGCTGCTCCTTCCAAGGTTTCAGAGTCCCACTGGTCGCTTCAGGGGGCAGTTATTTGCCTTCGTCGCTCAAACCTGTCCCTAATTTTGCCTCTTCCAAGAACTTGACTCCCTTGAATTTGTGTATCCATGAGGCTCAAACTGCCATCAGATTTGTTGCTCGGGTTTCTTTCTTCAGGACAGATAGTAGGTAGCAAGCTATTAATTGCATATCTGTAAACAGCGCTGAGCTGAGCAGCATTCAGGGGGATCCTGTAGTTCAGCAGCAGCAGTCTAAAGAATCCAAATCCCAGCTCTCCTCTCTCTCTCTTTCTCTCTCTCTCTCTCTATCTTCAATCAGTTCCACATATTATATATGTTTCCTAATGGTTATCTCCTTCTTTCATATGCTTTCTCATACTTGGTCCTTACAGTAAGTAAGCCCACAAGTACTAATGGTTAGTCAATCATAAATATAATTAATTTTATATATACATATATATTTTTTTCCTATATTTGGACATTTCCACTCTGCAGGTTGTCCTTCCACAATAATACAGGTGTCTCGTGGAGCTTTTAAGTTGTTTTCTGAAATGCAGACGGTCCTTCTCTTTAATCTCTGAAGCACCGTCCCTTCCCTTCATCCCAGGTTCAGTCACACAATTCCCATAATTGGGCTTTGTATTTTTCAAGTCTCTGTAATGTCGCTTTGACCTACGACGTGTTCTTCACACAGCACCTTGCCATTAACTTTGGGTCATCATTTTCTGATTGGCGTTATTTTTTGTTCATTAGTGGTACGGTTTCACAAAGGAATTGGCCAGATTTCAACCCAGGAAAAAAAACACTTCTCTTCTTGGGGACCGAAGTTTAGTTCCAAAAGGTTTAATGATAGAAGCTGATTGTTGCATCCTTTTTGCTATTTTTATCCATTACAGGATTCAGAAAGGCAATTACTTTAGTTTCTGAGGCAAGGCTGTCACAAACTTTTATGAGTGGTTCACCACCCATTGTTGCTTTTAAAAATTTGATTGTGCTTATACAATCCCAGAGATTATTGCAGCTTTCGTGCCAACTAGACCATGCACTTAACAGCTTTTGCAGTCTTGTTTGTCTCTGCTACAGACTTTGTACGTTCTTTGAACTCTAGTTTGTTGCTAAGGACTTCATATGATGGATGGATGGATGGATGGATGGATGGATGGATGGATGGATGGGGGGGAATGGAGGAGAAAGTTGGTTGTTGATAGTGTAAGAGCAGCCCATTCCAACCCTGCATTTATCAAAGTTTGTGTCTCGATTTTTCACGTGTTAATTGATATGTTCCAAAGTGAAAGCACATCCTTCAAGAGCATAGGTTGTTTCTGCAACTTCCTGGGAAGAAAAAAAAATAAATTCTAAATCTGCGACAAATATGGACATACTTCCAGAACACCGCGGATAGATTTGAAAATAAAGCATTTTCTTTATTCCACAGTGAATTAATGCAAGCACACAAATTCCAAGTAGTTAGAAATTATAACTTTATAAGCGTTACTGAATGGCTGTGATTTTTACCACACAGGTAGGTGAAGGCTCTGAGCTTTTCCAAGAATCAGTCAGTGGGTTCTGCTGGGACTATTCTCTTTCACGTGTCCTGGCCTCATCTTTGAAAATAAACTGCTAGAAAAATATTCTGTTATGGAACAGTTCTAAAGATAACAATCGAAATCTCATAATCAGCTCTTCATTTCTTTCTCATACTTCGCTCAGGAGGAAGCTATTCTAATTATTTTAATTGTACCATTTGGGTAGAGCAAATAGAATAGATGTAAGTGCTTAAAAGTAAATGCTTTCCTTTGGAAGTTGTTGTTTTTAAAGTGTCATACTGTGCTGAACATAATATTCTGACGGAAATGTCTGTCTGCCTAATTAGCTGACCCTATTAAGAAGCAGAATTTTTAATAAACCTTGTAAGAGTTTCCACTTCAGCATAATCCAGTATGTTTCTGTGTTTTTATCATGGTGTTTGTGTTATTAATCTGTTCCCTCCTCATATTTTTCTATTTTCTTTTGGGTAATTTTAATGATTTTTTTTTTAATAGGGTTTACATAAAGGCAACTCCCAGCTGAAAGAGAATCAGGTTCATAAAACATGGTGTCAGCACTGGGTCCAAGTGCAGCACATTTGTAATCACGTTGGGAGTGCCCATCCTGGTCTTCAAAATACTCTATTTAACAAGTCACTTTCACCAACCCCTTTTCTTCCTTTTTAAATTTATTTTAGTATTAGGTGGAAAAAGTGAGTCTTTTCCCTCTCCCATTTGTATTGGCTCTTTTTCAAATAAATCAATAACTCTATTGCACGCAAAAACTTGGTGATCTTGACATTTTCCTCCTATTTTCTGTCTTACCTCCTACTCCATCCTATTTTGCATTTTCCTTTCATTTTTATCCTAACAAACCTCAAATTTAGTGGTCCCAATTCCCAGCTCAATTCCCAATTCCCCAGTCTTCCAGGCTGCAGCCCGTTGTGTGATGCACGGCTCTCCTCAGTATTTGGAAATCACATTTCACTATTGAAGATTTGCTGCAAAATCCTCGTGTGGTCTGCCAGGAGGGGACCAGTGTTGCAGTTTATGGTCACTTGATTTGTTTCTGGCTGTTTTCTTTACTCAGTTTGATTTTTAAGATGTTTCAGACCAGTAATGGGTACTTTGCAGTTCCCTCTCCTCCAAGTTCAAAGAGAATTGTCCTGCTCCAAACAGTTTGACCATGTGCTGAATCAGAGTGTGCCTTGACAGTGATAATGTCCCCATTATCATAGAATCATAGAACGTGTTGGGTTGGAAGGGACTCATCTAGTCCAACCCCCCTGCAGTGAGCAGGGACATCTTCAACTAGATCAGGTTGCTCAGAGCCTCATCAAGCCTGGCCTTGAATGTCTCCAGGGATGGGGCCTCCACCACCTCTCTGGGCAACTTGTTCCAGTGTCTCACCACCCTCATTGTAAAGAACTTCTTCCTAATGTCTAATCTAACCCTGCCCTGCTCTAGTTTAAAGCCATTGCCCCTCGGCCTATCGCTACATGCCCTTGCAAACAGCCCCTCCCCAGCTTTCCTGTAGGCCCCCTTCAGGTACTGGAAGGTACTATAAGGTCTCCCTGGAGCCTTCTCTTCTCCAGGCTGAACAACCCCAACTGTCTCAGCCTGTCCTCATTGGAGAGGTGCTCCAGCCCTTTATCCATTGGAATTATGTATAATAATGCCAATTTTGACTCTTATAACCTCTTCTGTTACCTATATAATGCTGGTGCTGACTATATTCAGTTTATGGTCTTGGAACTCCTCCCTCCTTTTTTTCTGGAAGACATTTGAGTCAGAGATGTAACCACATAAGTAGCAGCTCTGGTCAGAACTACTGTCAGTTCATATTTTTGATAAAAAGCATTCCCTGGATGTGTTCCAACAAACCCAGATCCAAATGCCCGTGCTCGTGGGGACCTCCATATCCAGGGCTATCCGGGGCTGTGCAAAGGGGTCACACCAGAGGCGTGACTCCATGTCAGCATTTTGAAAGAGTGCTCCAGACTGAGGGTGGCACTGCACACTTGCTCCTCCTAAATGAGGGACTGGAAGGACTTAGAGGCTGACTGGTGGGTGCCTGCGGAGTTAATTTTCTGTATCCTCACTAATAGCAAAACTGTTATTATTACAGTTGCAATACAGTTTCACATATAGGCAGCAGTCAGGAAAAATAGTGTTGGCCTCCTACATAGGTGATTTTATTTTGTGAATGTTCCACTGCAGTATGAAGGAATACGAGCTCCTGGTTCGTTACCGCCAGGCTGGTGTGTATCAGTAGCCCCACTGCATGTTCCACATCAGTAAATCCTGTAGGCTTAAGAATCTTTCTTATCAACAGCCTGCCAAAAATCTCTCTTTCATGATTCCCTCGTAAGCCCTGGGGTCCTACGGGACAGCTGTAGCACTGTCTGCATATTCATGGAATATTTAAGCCCACCTTGTGCACTGAGTTTACTGGAATATCAAGATCGCCTGTTTTTTCTGTTTCCATTGAGGGCGCAAAGTTTTAAATTGTCCCTTGTAAAAAAAAAATAAATTGGCCACTGAGGTACAATAATTTTCGGTTAATTTATTTTAAGAATAAACATGGGTGCTGCATAAGATCAGTATCAGCACTGCAAACCTGAAGGGTTCGTGTCTCATTTGAGAAGGTTGGTAAGGGAGGGTCTTTAGCTTCTTTGATAGGAGGATGCCGTATTCAGGTAGTGATAACGATGTCACGTCTAGCCTATGTTTTGCAGGGATCCTAATCTGTGCTTCGCTCATTCTTTGATCTTTTATTGATTGTTACTCCCGGTGCAAAACTGTAAAGGATGTTGTGCCATAAACTGGATCTTGACTGCAGATCTAGCCTGTCATAATCACCCAGAAATACTTACTTTGTTTGAATTTCTCAGCTAAACCAGACTTGTTCTCCATAGCTCACTACAGGTATTTGGGCTATTTTACTTTTTATTTTTAATACTTGTTTGTCTTGCAGAACAGACCAGAAGGGGCAGTTGTTGAAGGGAGCTGTGGAAAAACATGGAATATAATAGTCAATCTTTTTGGGTAATGTTGTACTTTGGAATAGCTATGACAAGCAACAGATCACAATTAAATGGATTTAATATCTTTTCTTAGTATTTCAATGCCAAATTTGTCAAGCACCGCCTTCACTCAAATTGGGTATGACATGTGGGGCAGGGTCTCAAGGACTTGAGTGGTGGAGAGAACGAAGGAAAAAAGCAAGTTAGCACTTGAGATGGGTGATGCAATCAGGAGAGACAAAGAAGGAAGATGACTTTGTGGAAATAAATTAATCTTTAATAAAAAAGCTTTGTTTCTAGAGGGAAACGCATGCTTCGTATAGAGGGGATTTATCCATAGAAACCCTCAGTTGTCTGTAAACCAAACAGTATTTTGAGTCTATGTAAAAAGTAACCTCTTTGTGTTATAAAAGATGTGAAGTAACCCAGGGCTCTGAGCGAAATCAGAACTACAGCATGTTCTCTAATGTTAAGAGACTTACAGAACTTTCCTGCTTTGGGTGCCATAGTTAAGTACGTCACCTAGGAAAATTATTAAAATGAACAGAAATTAAGTATATATATGCAAGTCTTTTTGGACAGTATTCCAACTCCTGTGGCACGCGATATCCTGAGCACTTCAGTGTTCATCTTCAACTGCTTACATTTGCACTAACTAGACTGTAGGGAAAATCGGGTTTTATGATTTATGAAGCACTTCAGCTTTCTTCCCCCACCCCATACCTACGTTTGCTGTTTGCCACTTGGCTCTCAGTTTTAAGAACGTAAAGGAAGCACGGGATGTATATACGGAGCATAGTTTACTATATCCTGCTTCGCTGCCTGTGTGACATTTGCTGATTTGGTTTCCTGTAAAAACTGATACATCAGCTCACTTCTGGTCACAGATAACAGGCAGGAAGGGCTGCCAGGACTCCTAAGAAGAATAGTCTGTATAAATCCTCCACGCAGCACAGAGCTGAAGTGAGTATTTTTATTTTAGGAAGAAAAAGCAAATGGCATGTTTTGATACTGCAGAAGGAAGCTGTTCTCAGAAAATACAGATATTTTAAGTTGTTCGTGATTTCAAACACATTGCTCTCCAGAAAGCTTAGATAAGATGACAATGTCACTATGAAACGAAATAAGAGAGAACAAAGTTGTCGTGGCGTTGCTGTCTTGGTGGCTTGGCGGGCTGCCCACGCTGGGCCTGCCTGAGTGGTTACACACTGAAGTGACAAATGGCACAGTTGCTGCTGTACCTCCAGAAACAGACTGTGAGGATCTCTTGTACTGAGCTGAGTGCTGCAGATAATACCTAACTTCTGGGATTGCTAGCAGAGGTAACCTAATTTGGGTTTAAATGCAGATAGCACAGCCAACTACTAGGCAACGAAAAATCAGTATTTTTTATCTAAGGACTCTCACAGTGCTTGAAATGCCAGAAGTGCTTTGAAATATTAAGAAGTTTCTTCCGCGAAAAGGTGGAGATGGCAAATTATGGAAAAGACGTTGGTCTTGACAAAAAGTGTCCAAAAAAGGGAAAAACCTAGCCTATCTCAAAACTATTCATAACCTATCAGATTCATAACCTATCAGAGTAATTGTTTCCATTTGAATTTTTCTGATTTAACTGCCATTTAATCAGCTTTGAGACTTCACATTTAGGATTAAATAAACATCTAGGTTTCACATTTTTCAAAGTCATTTTGATGCCTAACTCCCACTGAAATGATGCATCAAAATAATCCAGGCACCACTGTGGCTGATCTCTTGCTTCTAGCCAAGGCACCAGGAAAGGCAAATAATTCCAGACCCTGCCTGGTTGGGAGTATTATGCCTTTCCTCTTTGGAGGCACCTTTTACTGGATGGTGTTTCCCATGTGTGGTTAGGGGGTTTTGTTTTGTTTTTCACTTTGACATACATAAGAAATGTCTTGTCCATCTGTGAAAATAATACCTACAAAAGTTGGAGTCCAGGTCACCCATAAACAACCTGTACCTGTATGAAAACAGGAGATGAAGGCTCTCCTGGTGACAGGGCCATTGCCGTTTGGCCAGGGAGGAGGACTATTTCGTAGGAGAGAAAGGGAGAGTGTATGAGGCTCCTCAGCCCTACAGTGCTGTTGACGTCCACATGTGTGAGGGCTGATCCCCACTGCTGGTGCAAAAAAAGAGATAGTAGTCATGAACATGCAGAAAACCGGTAGCTGAGGTTAAATTCCAGGAGCTCTGGATTCTAGACCTGTTTGCACATCATGAGCGCACTGTTTCCCTGGATTCAAAATCTCTTGGCATAGCTCCCAGGAATCTGTACTACTTCCCTTTCAGATTTTACAAAGTCAATATTCATAAATATTCTCAAGGAAATGCCTGTTGAGTCCGTTACACAGTGGTACAAGACATTTCACTTAAATCTCAACATTTAAAAATATTTCTTTTAATGGAAAACAAGTTGGACAAGTAACAGTGAAATTGGCTGTTTTCCTTACGTGCACAACAGGTACAGCCTGGCTCTGAGGCAGTGTGAGATTTTCTGACTCCTCATAATGCTTCCCAGTAGGAGAGAAAAAGGTGATTCAGTCTCTCTGCTTTTTCATACCGGGGCATTTCTGCTGAAAATGCCACCCAGTGAAGAGCTGAAGTGATGGCTTAAGTTAGGATGCTTCTGGCCACAATTTCACTACCGGCTCACTGAGCAGTTTTCAGATGGCAGGTTCTTCGGGGCAGCGTAGTGCTGTTCATGTATTTAACATGTTCCTGCATTTCTTAATAACTTTGGAGCTCTTGCCAAACTTCTCAAAATTCAAGGCATGGCTGTTGAATTTCCCAGAAATGATGATTTACAGACTTAGACTCACCCCTCGTATGTCATCAAAACTCCGTAAGAGGAGGAGAGCAGTTTAAACTTCTGTCTTCTCTTTATCTTTCTCCCACTAAGACCTAGCACAGGAGACATTGCATTGAGAGAAAGTGGTAAGGTGTTTATCTCTTGGAGGAGAGGAAAAAGGGAGAAGGCTTGTTACTGCAAATCCAGCAGCCTCCTGAGGTCCAGGTAAGAATTAAGCTCCAAGGTATCTATCTTTCACACCAGTTCCAGTCTCCTATTTCAGTACGTGCCTTCTCCCAGCAGCTTTCAGCATCATCCCAGCCCCTCCTCACACCCCGGCAGGTCTGCTGCTGCTCTCTCCATCGGAGCTACTCCCACACACCAGGTAGCACCAGCCTCCCTCCCTCTATCCCTGTCTCACAGGTCATCCTCTTTCACGCATACCACAGTCTACAAAATCGTTACACAGCTTTTATTTCATTGGAAATAGGCTGGAGGGCAGAATAGCTTTGAGACTGTCTCAGCCACTTTTTGGCTCATAAATTTCACTGTATTCAGTACTCAATATACACATCACTATATTTGCTTGTCTAGTAAGTCGGGGGAGGTAGTAATTATCTCATTTTAAGAGTAAGGAAGTGAGGGCAGGAACGAAGTGAAACACAGGATCGCTAAGTTAGGTACTTAGGACTGGTTTGCAGAGAACTGCGTGTTCATCAGGTCTGGCAATGTTCCTGGGTGACACTGCAGTGACAGGACATGCTGTGGGGATCTGAAATCCACTGTGGGAGGCATCCATCGCCGTACACGTGCCCAGATCTAATGCACCCTGCTGTGGTCTAATGAGTCATCCCGTCTTGTGAATCCAGCATGACATTCACTTTTCAAACAAACTTGGTGAACTGTGTCTGAATGCATAGACAGTTTTGGACTAATCAAAATGACATTAATTGGTGACTAAACAATGTCAAATAAAAACATCATTATCAATCTCGGTCATTCTCAGGAGAGACAAACCTGGCACGTTTACGAGCAAAACAGAGGGTGAGCTGTAGCGGGGCAGAGGGCCATCTCTCACTTCTGGTGCTGGCCGAAAGGGAAGTCACTGGGAGGGATGCTCAGGCTGTTCTGGCACAGACAGAACCAAGGTGTGGAAATTTTATTCTGTTCTGCAGGAAGTATTACCAAAAGACAAATTCTATTGTTGAAATCAGAAGGAAATGTAACAATGTTCTGCAAAATAAAATTTCTTTTTTTCCCCTACTATATTGAAAACACAGTAATACGTACTTAGTGACTGTTTAGTTTACATAATACTCCATAATATTTCAGTTTACTGAGTTCATTTTCTGATGAAAAAGATTTTTAAATTCTGCAAAAATGGTGAAAAAATTTCATACAGCACAGGCTTAAGGACTTCATTGAATAAGACAGGAGGTATGAACATTAAATCACAGACATAACTGCAATTCTAAGTGCCTTTAGTGAAATTTGGTATAATTTCCTTCCAAAAATCTAATATTCTGCCCATGGATAAAGCCTGTACTGTAAATAACACTTCATAACATAAACTTAAGGTTAGAATATGTTTAAACTTCTGCAACAATAAGCTGACTAATATTAGGGATAGCATCAATTTCTTAAAAAATACGTGCCTTTTTTTGACTCATATTATTGCTTAATTCCATAACTCTGGGAAATTGCACTGAAAACGTTTCCTTTTTTCAAATAAAACTCTCACAAAGTAGTACTTTGCTACTGTAGCCGTCATGAATTAACATTCATGATGACATAAACTTACCGGCATACTGATCATGGATGTAGACTTTTATTTATAATAAAGAACATTGCAATGTTGTTCAACTACTAACCAACAGAACAGTTGCCAAAAGAATGATTTAAAGATTTCTCAGGTATCCTTTTAATACTTGTAGGAATGCCATAGTATTCCTATTCCTGTGAGACAGGATTAAATCTGTGGTTAAGGAGTATGGCCTATGATTTAACCCAAAATTAGATTATTTGAAGTAGCGTTAAAACAAAGAAAGAAACCCCAAATAACCCTCTTCTCTGAAAACAAAGCCAACCCAGACTTTCTACCTGACAGTTACCTATTGATCTCATAACCTGCTCAGAATTTTCTTTTTAAATAGTCTCCTACTGATTTATTTCTTTCCTGAAGGATGGTAGTTCTTGAAGGACCTCTGACAGCTCATGTCTATGGTTATATTTTCAGTTGATAGTGACAATGAAGACTGTTGCTTTGGAATTAAACTGGACTCTTTTTTTGTGCTTGTACCATGATACGGCAAATAGAAAGGATTGACAAACCAGCTCTGTACCGTTTATCCGTTTATCTTTCTCCATCACGTGTCAACTTTTGCCTTTCATTTCTAAAAAGCTATTTCTTGGTAAGAAAATCTCTTAATCCTTTATTAAACACCATTTCGTCTAGGAACTGCCACATTTCTGCTGCATCTCTTCTTTAACCATGGAATTACTAGAACTGAGTGTACAGCTCAAAGGTAATAACTGTTATCAGTATGTTAGGGCCTTACATTCATTTCAAAGTGTCCTCTGCTCAACTCCCACTGAGTTCCAAATTTTGCTGACCTTTGTCTGCAGTAATATCCACATAGTTGGATATTATTATGCACGAAGAAAACTTAGAGAGCACTGATGTACTTGTAAAGTTACGAGGGGGATTAAACATGTGTATTCATTTTGTTAATTGAGAAGTAGTTTTATCAAAAGACTTACAGCACCTAGATAAATGAGAAATGGCAGTCCAGAACTTTATAATTGTCTCTTGCGCAGATAACAGCGCCGTAGGTCCCACTGCTCTGGTTGTGTACAGCTCTTTGCCATGCAGAGCACTGCAATTAAAACAAAATTCACACAGTTATCACCTCGGAGTGCTTTATTATTACAGAATGGGAGAGAAAACTGAATAGACTGTGAAGAGCAACCAATGCTTACTACAGTGGCATTCCCTTCCTGCCTCCTGGCTGGAGGGGATTTCTAGCATGGATTTCATTTGGGAGAGCAATTCTGTTCTGGGAGTGAGCTAAGGTACTTCACCTCCCACATCAGTGGTGAGCGGTTTTCTCCCTGTACAACAGATACCTGCTATAACTTGTAGAATAAGAAGTTAATCTTATTTTCTTTATGCTGGACAACTTAAAGGTAAAAAAGGTAATTAAAGAAGTTTTTTTTTAAAAAGAAAAGCATATAGGGCTTCACAATAAAGGCTTGAGGTGTTGCCTTGAGAAAAACAAAATGTTTATTCAGATTGAGTATTTATTCTATCGCTCTACTTAGCACAATGATGCATGTATCCTGTGCAGGAATGCAGGCTCAAGTTAGGTAAAAGTGAACATCTGAGGTGTTCATGAAAGGGTACGGGAGCCACATTGCTCCTTTCTTTCTCTCCGCTGACAGCAAAGGCAGGTTATGATGATTGCACTGCTGTCTTAGGAGTTGTGTGGGTGGGCTGAACACATTTGGGTATTTAGAAGGTTTTTTTGGTGGGATTTAAAGCAATTACAGAGCAATAAATCTACTTTCTTGTCAGTGCTTTACTTTTTTTTCTCACCAGTGGTCAAAATTTCTTGTTGAGATAATGGTATTGTGAAACCAGTGCTGAACTGGATCCTCTCAACTTATGCACAATTTTATTCACTGTTCCTATTAGCTGTCTCATTTCTTTGTGCTTGCAGAAGTCAACAGGACGAGCTTAAGCCTTAAAAAGCAAGAGATGAGATGAAAAAGTGCTGAAAGTTTTCATAACCCTTCTTTCTACTAGGTCCTGTAGGGAGGAAAGGTGCCTGATTCAGTCTTAGCCACATTTGAAATCAGCTCTGGTGACTGTTGGTTGGCAACCACAGGTTTGTGCTCTTTTAGTTCATACACAACAGTGCTCTAATTTTTCCTCAATTTGATAGTTACATTTAGTTTGCCTGTCATCAAAAATTCTTAAGAGAGAATTCAAGATTTCTGTCCATTTTCTGTGATTTTCCTCTTAGCTTTTAACTCCTTTTAGAGTTAAAAGCTAAGAGGAAACCCTGAAAGATTCTCGTTTAAATAAAGCTAAATTGTCTGACTCCTATATGCTAATTAGAACGTATAGAACATTAACGTTCTTGAAAGAATCCTCATAAATAATGTTTTAGTCTGTGTCTGTTGGAGTTTAACCCCAGCCGGCAGTGAAGCCCCACGCAGCCTGTCACTCACTCCCCTGCAGTGGGATGGTGGAGAGAATCAGGAAGGTAAAAGTGAGAAAAACTTGTGGGCTGAGATAGAGACAGTTAAACAGGTAAAGCAAAAAGCTTCATGCACCAGCAAAGCAAAATAAGGAATTCATTCACTGCTTCCCATTGTCAGGCAGGTGTTTGGCTGCTTCCCAAGTGTCGTGGTTTCAGTTGGGATAGAGCTGACTTTTTTTGCTAGCAGCTGGTGTAGTGCTGTGTTTTGGATGTGGGATGGGAACAGTGTGAGAGCGCACTGGGGTTTTCAGTTGTTGCTAAGCGCTCACGGCCTTTTCTGCTCCTCACACCGCCCCACCAGCGAGTAGACTCGGGGGGGACACAAGAAGCTGGGAGGAGACACAGCTGGGACAGCTGACCCCAACTGGCCAAAGGGATATTCCATGCCATATGACATCACGCTCAGTATATAAACCTGGGGGAAGAAGAAGGAAGGGGGAGGTGTTCAGAATTATGGCATTTGTTTTCCCAAGTGACTGTAATGCGTGATGGAGCCCTGCTTTCCTGGAGATGGCTGGAAGCAGCGAATGAATTCCCTGAATGAATGTGAAGATGTGAACACATTATGATTAAGGTCCTTTTATTCTTATTTTATAAAAAACAGTCCCTACCCCACAATCCAATATCTATTTCTGAAACACGACATAGTAAAATACCATGGAAAAATCAAATGAGAACTGATAAAAGGCACACAACAGGATCTATGTAGGCACAATGGGTGTTCCTCAGCCATGGATCTTCTCTCCTTCGCCACTCAAGACTCCTCTATGATGACAGAAAGAAGAAACCTTCTAGAATTTCTTTACTTGGCTTGAGCATCTGAAAACTTGGGCTGTGTTTACTGTGGCTTTTAACTATGCAAACACACTCCTTTGTAGCTGTAAGCAACTACAAAGGCAAAGGCATGGACATTTCTCTTTAGTTTCATAGTGTGGGTCAAGCATAAACTGAACTTGAAATGTTAGAAATCATTTGAATATACATACGTTCCCAATAATTTATATTTGTAAAGCAATTAAAGTGTATGCAAGGAAAAATTACATTCTTGCTTTGCAGTAAAGGCAGAATGTTGGAATTTTTAATGTTTTTTTTTTAAATTTAAAGCACATATAGAAGATTGCATTAGTTGAATTTAAAGTGAGTATTATACATTATATTAATAGTATCCTCAAAGGACTTTTTCTAGGTAAAGGTTCTCTGGTAACAGATATCAAAACCCTGATTATTCTCCTTCATAAAACATTTTATTATATTTTGTTTTTAGAAATAAGAAACCTCAAAATCAGTTTTTGGATAAATTTTCTGAGTAATCTGATTTGCCTAAAAAGGAAATACTAACTTTGCCAATTCCTTTTTTTCCCCTGCTCAATGTCTTGTTTATATAGCTTCTTAACATAGTACAGGTATTACAAATAATGCACATTTTGTTCTTGAGTATATGTTTATTATATATGACCATGCAGACATTAGAAATGTATAGAAAACTACTGAATGCCACCTGAGATGCAGGTTCCCACATGAAACATCAAAAAATGTCTTGGATGTAAAAGGGAAAGAACGGATAATAATGTAGTTGTTTTGTTTCAGCACAAACGGAACCGCCACGTTATGTTTCAGGTCTGGATATGATTTCATTTAGACTGAACTTTCCATCTTGCTGTTGACTATCAAAGTCAAGGGCCACTGTGACTTCAGGATTTCAGGGTGTTTTGCCAGGAACAGTCACCAGTTGCAAGTACTGGATGTGCCAGAAGTAGAGAGGGTCCGACCTGTTTCAGAGGAATTTAGGCCTTTCTGTTCCAAACGTAAATGGCAGCTGCTTGCTACCCACAGAGAGAGATGAAAACATATGTTTATCTAGGGCATGCATCCTGTCATTAGTTATTTAGCAGATTGGACTTTTGGTAACTATTTGCCTACAATCACTACAGCCTGAGACTTTGCTGAATCCTTTTGTCTCAAAAGAGAGAAAGCTTTCCCTTGGACTATATCAGACCGGAATACACAATTCATGCATTTGTGTGATGAGTGACAAAGAGCAAGCCAGATCCAAACATAACTGCTGAGGAGTATGCTGCAGATGAGACATGGAGGCTACGTGAAAAAGCTCATTGGGACCTGTGCTGCTCTAGACAGGGTTTACACACACACAGACCCACACACCCCCCACACTCAAAATGGCTTTGAAGTGGCAGTATTTCTGGTGTACGCAAAGGACAACAAGAAAAGGGTAGTTCTCAGATCAGGAAGGGAACGAATTCGGTTCCAAGAGAGGCTGAAATACTTGTCTTGGAATCAGCTCTTCTGGTGTTGGAAGGGACCTTTGGAAGCCATACAGTATAACCCCCTCCCCAAAGCAGGGCTAACTTGAAATTTAGATAAGGTTGCTCAGCTCCTAGTCCAGTTCAGTTTTGAGAATCTTCAAGAATGGCCTAACACAGGTCCTTGTATCACTTCAGAGTATAGCTCATTCTTGGTATACTGACCGCCAAATAGGTGTAACTACTCAACTACTTACTGCCGTTTTTCTGCCTATTTGTGTGATACACTTATGCACTTAAGTTATGTGTAGCCCTCTTTACTATTTGAATCATCTGGGTTAGATCTAAAGACTTTTGTGGAAGTTGTACTTAGTTACATTGAGACTGAACTTCACACAGTGTCTCCCTTATACCACAAATTCCCAAACTTTCAGTGCCAGTCTTAAAATAACGGTATTCTGTTGGGGCAAGCAGCATCTGCATCTCCATCTTCTGACTTGTTTCTTCTAGAATTAGATGCTTTCCTGTGCTTCCAGGTGTTGCTAACTGCTAATAAAATAAATATTAAGGTGTCTTCAGAAAATATTTTTTCTTCCATCTCTAAAAACAGCTTTGAATGCCTGAATCTTTTGAAGGTGGTAGTGCTAGAATATGGAGGAATTCTTCATTTCCGAATTGTACTATGATTATTTGTGTTAGGAATAATCTCTTCAGTTCAAGCACTCAGATCTTCGTTCAGCACAAAGGCCATTGCAAATAGTTAGCAAATAATAAATATCTGACATATACTGTCATGTACAATAGATGAAGTTTCCCAGATGAGAGTTCATCAACATAATGATGCAGAACATTGCCGATTATAGCTGAAATACTTCCCACTTCCTGTCCCTGGGCCAGGCTGTTCCTGAACTTTATGTGGATCCACAGATGTCAAGAGAAATTATGAAGCACTTCCTCTTCACTTCCCGCACGTAGTCCACGGGAGGGCACAGCACAGCTGATGTGCCTGGCTGGAATCCCTTCCAATGCTGATGGGAGTTTCATCATGGACTTCAAATGAGCTTGGACTTCATGTCGATTGCTGCTTCTCCTCCAATAATATCAGCAAAGTACTTTCTCACTCTTCCGTGCCTCCCTCCATACTTAATCTCACATTGGTATTTCCCTGGACATGCTCTACTTTTCCATCCAGAACTTCCAGCAAGGAGGTTTTCAAAGTTTTTTTTCCAACAATTACGAGATTTCTGAGTGCATGACAGTACAGGGACAGCTGCTGTACAACATGCTTCACACACATGAAGCAGTCTTGATGTTTTGCAAATGCACGTATGCTGTCTCACAATGCTCGATAAGTCCCGTATGTTACAGACCAGCAGTAAGACTTATGTTTTCAATCCATTTGGGGCCCTTCAGATCATATATTGATAATGGCCTCTAAATAACAACATGCTGCTCCCCACAAAAAATGCATGGAGAGGTCTCCTACCCAGCACTGGAAGAAGCCATAAAAATCTCAAGACAGACTGTGCTCTAAATGCACCTTTTCAGAAAGAGTCATTAATTCCACCTGGGTGCTTCAGCTTGGATAAACCCAGCCGGGAAGCAAGGTTGGCTTCTTCCTTGCGCTCGATTTGTGCGCAAGGTTTGAATCCTGTTAACAGCAGATGTAGCCACCACAGCCCGAAGAATAAATAAATAAATAAATAAATAGGCTTGATTTCAATTATTGGAGCTCAGAAAATGCCTCGTTAAGACTTTTTCTAAGCCCGCGCATCCCCTCCGGCTCTTCCTTCCCCCCCAACTCCGGGCACAGGCTGCGCCCCCCGCCCCGTCCCGTCCCGTCCCCGCTTCCCGGCGGCCGCTGGAGCAACCTGCTCGGCAGCGGGGGAGGAGGGACGCGGGGAAGCAACCCAAATCCTGGTTTCCCCAAAGTAGGTCTCTGCTGCTCCTGCAGTCCCGGAGAAACCCGGTCGTTCCGAGCGGGGGTTTGGTTCCAGACTTGGGTTCACCTCCCACAGAAAGGAGGGGGGGAATGTCCCCCTCCCCCCGGCGCGGGTTTGGCTCGTTTTCTTGGAAAACAAAGGGCTGACCCACATGCAAAGCTGACAGAGTGGCAAAGGGGATAAAAAAACCCAGCAAAACACCACCACCACCACCACCACAAAAAAAACCAAACAACCCAAGCCCAACCACCCAGCCCTCCTCTCAGCTATCACCACGTTATCACCTGCATGTGCCTGGAAGGAGGCTCTTCCCTCCGCTGAGGGGGGAAGAAAAAAAAAAAAAAAAAAAAAAAAGGCTTAGGAAAGCAAAGTTTGAACAGCGAATTCCTGTTATTTCAAAACGCCCCATGTGACAGGATATTTCCTTATCATTTCGAGCCCAGAGCTTTCCCCTGATCCACCAGCCCTTCACAAGTGCGGAGGACCTGCCCGGCGGGAAGCCCTCTCCTCACAGCGGCGATGGCTCCCTCCCCACTCCTGCTTCTCCTCGCACTTCTCCCCCGGGTTTTTCCGCTACTGGGTAAGTGCCCGTAGGGGCTTGCGAGGGATGGGTCGCGGAAAAGAGCGGGGTCGCGGCGGACACCGAGCCCAGCCTGACCTGGGGTTGTAGGGGGAGGGAGCGTCAAGGCAGGTGGAGAAGCCCGCCGCCATTTTAACCCCGTCGGTGCTGCCTGAGGGGAGCTTCCATGCGGCGGGGCGGGCCGAGGGGCCCGCCCTACCTGTCTCTTGCACCCTGAGGTGCCCGGTAGGCGAAGATGCCCGATGAGGCGGCCTTTTGGCACCCATAACACCATGGGCACGCAAACAGGGCTGTCACCGGCCGTGCCTCAGTTTCCCCCCGCTGCCCTGTGGTTTCAGCCCTCGATCGATTTCATGCTGCCACCCAGCTTTCCCTCGGCTGCTGCCTCGCGCCTGGTGTCGGAGCTTTTGCTCCAGTCCTCTGGTCTTCAATGGGCCCAGGGACCTGCTTTTGGCAGGCGTCTTTCGTGGCGGGATGTTAAGGTTGCTGAGGTATTGGCACGGATCAGAGCTGTGAAAACAGGTGAAAGCTGCGTCTCTTGGGGAAACCTGGAGCTCGTACTCTCTCGCTCTGAGAATTACCGTGATTTCTAGTGCACTGCTATTTTTCAGTTGAAGTTTTGTGTCTGCCCTTACCAAAAGCCTCTCAGCATCCTCTGCTCTCCGGTTTGAGGTCTTCTGAAGAGCAACTTCATAACACTGCCTTGTAACCTTTCTTGCTTTGTGTAATTAGCAGCAATGATTGTAGGCTATATCTGGTAAGTGAGAGTCTGCTTGGAGAAGACAGTCATCCTACCTGCTTGCTGCCTCATTGCTCCCCCTTCTCTCACTTCTGGCTTTTGGTGTGCTCTTCTGATGGTCTCCATCAGCGTTTAACCCTGGTAGCACTTCACTGGCTTCATGAGTTGCTTCTTGATTTACACTTGCATAATCTGTGATAGTTTGGAAATGCTGCAGAGTGTGAAGCTACCTTGGCATATGGCAAATCTCTACGGTGGAAGAGATACTTGGCCGGTGAGACTTTACAGTACATGGCACAATTCTGTGGATATAAGCTGGGGCCAGAGATAGGCAAATAGTCACTGTGTGGTGGGTAAAGAAAAATGAAAGCCTGTGAGAAAAGTTGTTTTAGGATCTACTTAGGACAGTTGAAGGAAAAGATGCTAGATTTCCCTGAATGGGTTATAACGGTGAGGTGAGTTGGTTCCTATGCCTGGCACATTCCTATGCATTTTAAAGAACCTCCTTCCCAGAGTAATTTTCAAAATATGGATTAGTCTGTTAGAAACTGGTGTAATTCAAAGTACCAAGACTGTGGTACTCATGATCACGCTGTGGTGGACCTTTAAGGGTACCACCTACAGCTCATCTATAGCAAAGAATGGTACCCTGTTATGAGAGCTCTGTAACAAATGTTGCTGCAGAACAGTGAAACACAGTAACAGTTATATGAGTCATTCTGCTTAGCCCATTTTACAGACACAACTCATCATATTGACGGGAGCGGTATCAAGTGTTTACAGAGAAGAGTTGGCAGGGCATAGAAAGTGTTGCACAAATACTTTGCTTTTTCATATTCTTCTGGACTATCTAATAACTCACATGGGAAGTGTTGTATGGGAGTCCTCTTCGGTGTCCAAGCAGGCAGAACACAGAAAGGAGACAGGAGCAACTCTGAGTGGAAAGAAATCCTGCAACTACAGCCTCAGCCACAGTTGCTCCTGCATCCTGCTGCCTCCTGTGCTGTCCCACTGTTTTGGTGCCAACTTACTTTCAATGCCTGCTTTTCTGCGTTAGCTCTTTAGCTGCTTACCTGTGTATAATTCCCTGTCAGAGCCTTGTGTGCACTGGGGCCCTTGTATAAGCAGCCGTGTTGTGTTTACAGTCTGCTAACTCTTTGTAGAGGTGCAGTCAGGAAAGCAGAGGACCAAAGATATTCCCCCCGCCCCCCCCCCCCCCCCCCCACTGGCCAGACCTCTTTGTTCAGCTTTCTAACCTTGTTTCTGACACCAAAACTCTGCACCCTTTCAGGCTTGGGTGCAGCAATCCAGGCTTTCAACTTTGGTGTAGCTTTTTCACGTGCATAGCATCCTCTCTGTTACACCATAAGTGGCATAAAATAAGGCATGTTATTTTAGGCAACAAATGCAATTTTAGTAGCTTGAAAGATCAGGCAGTGTTTTCCACACATGTGAAAATGCCTGACATCTCTTTTACCTAGAAACTTTAAATAAGATTTCAGGAAAGGAGAGTTGCAAGCATTGCATATATCAGTTTACAAGAACATTGTGCTAAATGCTAGTAGAAAAGAAGAATAAAAAAAGTTATCACCACCAGTGATAATTATACATTTCCTTGTATTGTCTGTGAGTAAAACAGATTGGCAAAGGGCAACAATTTCTGTCTCCAGTGCTCATCAGTTTTACACTACTTCCCAGTGAGTTGGAAGCCAAAGGACAGGAGAAGGAAACAACCATGGATGAGATAAGTCTAGGTCAGCTGTTTCTCTGAGAGAGAGGTTATTTGTTCCCAGTTTGTTCTTCTGCAGAAAAATATGATCCTTTCCACATTGGAGCCTCAGTACAGAAGGGAAAGTTTTCTGTGATTAACCTGTTTTCCCCTTAAATATTTCTCCATTATAGAATTTGTTTAATTTGGTAATCATACATGAATATAAATAATGTTTTAATTACCTTAAATTCCCAGAGTCACATAAATTAATATTTCTCTTTCCTAACTTCTAGCCTGGTTAAAATAGTTTTAAGACCTTGTGCATGCTATTACATTATGCGATCCAATATCAGAGAGAACTATTAAGTTACTGTGCTAAAATGTGTCTTGGGGAATCAGAGAGGACAAATTCTCAGTCTTTGGGCAAGACCAGCTCAGAAATGTTGCACTCCATAGTACATACAAGCGTAAGAGACGCTAAAAACTTTTCTAGTGGTTACAATTTTGAAATAAAACTTGAATACATGAAAATGCATGCTGTGAAGCGCTGTTTACTAAGAGGGAGAAATAACTTTGGGAGCTATGAAGAGCCTTGTAGATTTTCATAAGTCATTAAGAGACATACCTGATGATGGCAAATCCCACTGTTGCCAGTATTTCATTCATAATGGAGAAATGTAAGAAAGGAGAAAGGAATCACTGATTACTGCACTTGAGTGAAAAATGAATATGCCGTTCCAGCCCTACAAGTAGCTTGTGTATGAAGCTTAAAAAAAAATCCTTCCCCTCAGTTCAGACTTTAAGGATTTTAGTGGAGCTTATGGGAACAGAACTCCCCACTGTGGGGAAGCAGAGCCTGAAGAACTTAATGGCTGTTGTCATCTCCTCACACCTGGGAGCCAGGATCAAGGAGCCAGTGCTGCTGGTGTGCTCAGTGTCAACATCTGCAGTGTATGGTGTGCACGCTCCGTTGTTTCAATAACTCCTGTGGCTGCAGCTTGGAATAATACCATGAGTGTGTTTTTCCTCTTCACTTTAAGCCATGCTGTAAAGCTACAGGAGACACTAGATCCGCATCTCAGCTGCTTTGCACTTTTGAGCGTAGATGCTTTCACTGATGCAAAATAGTTGAAATGTCCTCACATCTGAACTGCTTGCATTCTACAGTCACTTTAACAGGTGTAGGCCACAGAAGTACCGCACCTTCTTTTGCTGATCAGATGAGATTTTAACCCCAAGAGTAGTTTCCAGATTCATATTTCATTTAGGCAGTAGGTAAGATTACTTCAAACCAAATGATTCCAGTGTTTTTTGTCTTACAGATACTAGCATCTTCTTAATATATAATGAAGAACACAAGCGCTGTGTACTGGCTCAAAGTTCTAATTCAGTGACTACTGCTCCTTGCGTTCAAGAAAATGAGTCACAAAAATTCAGGTGGGTCTCAGATCACCAGCTTATGAGCGTAGCATTCAAATTGTGCTTGGGAGTGCCTTCGAAGAAAGACTGGGTTCCGATCACTCTGTATCCTTGTGACAAGGCTAGTGAACTTCAGCGATGGGAATGCAGAAATGAGACCCTCTTTGCAATCCAAGGGGAAGATTTGTTTTTCAACTATGGAAACAGACAGGAAAGGAATATTATGCTGTACAAGGGATCTGGTTTATGGAGTAGGTGGAAAGTCTACGGAACCACAGACGATCTGTGTTCTCGAGGCTACGAAGGTAAAGTTCTGTGAATTAATTTCTGTATTTCAAACTCATTTCTATGCGTATCTAATTAAAATACTTAGAAGTGTAGGAGAATTTCCTTCATCTTGTTAATGATCAGTGATTGTGACTTCTGGTGAAATCAGCGATACTTGATTGTGAGCTTTGTTTTTTGAGGGGTTCATTTTGCTTTTTTGTCAAAGTTGTCAACATTCTGATAGATAATTAACCTTGCATAGTGGTGATTCATTTGGAGAAGGAAAAAAAAGTCTATGGTTATTCAGAACACATGTATAACTATCACACAACAGTCAATGATAGTTTTTACTATTTACAAGTGTACGGAAAGACATAGTGTGAGTGTATAGCCTGTTGATTATGTTGTTTGTTTTTTTTTTTTTTTCTTGGGGAGCAAATATGAATTATGCTGTAAGAATTTAGCTAACTCTTGATATCTTCAGCTCCAGCATATTGAAGATGCCTTCCTAGGTTTTCAAAGCGAGTTTCAGAGTTGGCGCTGAAGTGTTAGACAAAGAAATAAGATAATTTAAATAGTTAAATTTGAAAAGGTTGTGTATGATACATACATACATATATACTTATATGTATGGTAAGTATCTGGGAATATGTTTGGCTTCCCATTTAGTATAGTTTGATAAAAGAAATGGGCACAGAGGGAGGTAAGGATGCATTTTCTAGGGTTTACGCAATGGCTGATTACGGTATTAGTCCTTGGTCTGGAGCCAGAATAAAAGTACCCTAGCAAAGAAAATTATGTGAAAGGAGACGGGGGAAGATGGAGTGATGGCCTCCCATTCCTTCCTCCTTTGTTTTCTAGCAGATCTGTGAGACAGTGGCCTTGGTATGTCATCTCTCCAACAGTCCCTGTCAAGTAGTGTTCCTCTTTATGTTCTCTCAATGCATGTATGTTATATGTGCACACAAAGAAAGCTGCTTTAGTTACTTTGATAAGTTTCATTAAGTCAGGTTTCTGATGGAAAAAAAATATCTTTAGATGCCAATGGAGATTTTATTTGGGCATAATATATTGGAGTCACTCTGTGGTATATATCTTTCAATTTTACATGTGCGTGCTCTTCACTGTCTAAAATGGTCAGCAATTGAGTGGGTTATTGACAGAAGAACCAGCAGTTGTTTGTGCTTAAAAAGAAAATGGCATGTTATGTGGATCCAAATCCACAGTAGTGTGGATTTTACGCTTTTGATTGTTATGCATGTAAAATTTAGCACAGGAATGTACTTGTCTTTGTTCAGCCCGTTCTGGTCAGTGGTCTCCTTAAACAATAAAAATTTGTCTCGTTGTGGACATGGATATCAGCTTAGACCTAGAGAGTAAAATTATCAATGTCCCATTTCTAGTACAGCTTGTATACTAAGCTAGCAAGCTCTGCTTGCTGTAATGTGCTATAATATGATGATAAAGCCGAACTGATATATATGCTATACTTATTACTGCTTATACATTTTTAAATTGTCGTGTCTCCTTAGATACCTACACAGTAAAAGGAAATGCCAATGGAGCACCTTGTGTATTCCCTTTTAAGTTTGGTGATAAATGGTATGCTGACTGCACTGATGCTGGCAGATCAGATGGCTGGTTCTGGTGTGGAACCACTTCAAACTTTGATGTTGACAAGATGTATGGATTTTGCCCATTGAAATGTAAGTTTTGTATGTTCAAGATTCTGCTGTGCTGTTATCCAGCTGCCTGGAAATATTGGTGTCCTTATCATGTGCTTTACTGTTTAAAATACAGTTTGAAATGTTGCATTTTTCTGTCTCCATGCATCCTGCTATCCTTTTAGAAATTACTTAAATATGCAAATATAGGGCTCAGCATAAAAAAAAATTGACCACCTACATCCGGGTGAAAGTGTGTTAATCATATGCTGGAATCTGTAATTACACCATTTACTTAAATAGAAAGTTAATTAGATGTAAAGGTGCTAAATTAGTATATGCAAAATGCCGTGTAGAAGTTTATGCAGCAGATCTAGAAGCTAGAATACAGCTTAATTGAAAATTAAGACTACTTTGTAGAATGAGTTGCCTTTTAAACATGAAAGTGCTTACATGCACTTTTTACTAAATCCCAGCATTTCCCAAATCTGCGTGCTACATAGTATTTAAAACCAATGAGAAGTATTTATATTCTAAATTCCCTGGTTTGAGTATAGTTAGTTTCAATTGTAGTATTATGAATATACAGAACTTTATTTAGAAATGTTGATATTACTTTCAGCAAATTGGAGTATTATGCCTGTATGTATTTGAATTCTTTTAAATTTGAATAAAATTTCCCTGAACTTCTGTAAAATATGTACTAAGCATTTTGTCCGCAATCAGCTGCTTTTTCTGTCATGCTGAGAGAGGTAGCACTTCTCCCTCCCTTCTTCTTTATTATTGTGTTTTGCTGTAAAGCTCCATCTGACCGCCGTCAGAGCTAAGGAGAAAAATACGTCTTTTCTTTGATGTGAAGAAAACAGTGTGGGTTGATCTTAACTGGTTTGATGATGGAGTATCAGTGTCCTTGCCTGATTGCCATGAATGTTACAGTCATTATTTTAGGCAAATAAAAATTGCATTTTTTTTTCCTATGCCAGTATTATTTTCAAGATATTAAAAACATGCTGGGAATATAAATCCCATTAATACAGCACATGCAAGATCAACTTAAGAATGCTACATGTCTAGTGTTCTTTGAGTAAAGCAAATAGGAGGCATCATTAAAATTTTGTTTAATTCTTTGGCATAATTCAAGGAAATCCATTCAGATGGCTGTGATTGTTTTTGGAAAAAGCTGCTTTATGCTGATTGCCTGGATGTTTCCTTCCTGATTCTTCAGTATTACCTATAAAATATTCAAGTTTGGGTCATATATTTTAATGAGAGGCGGGCTGTGGTAGTCATCCCTATGAAAGAGGAATGCACTGCATGAGAGATTGATAAGTTAATAAATTTCAACAGCACCTTTAACACAGAACATTTAAGTCTTTGTATGTTGCGATTTATTTAACAAGATTAAAGTGTTTGTTGCTTCATAAACTGTCTGGGGTAGCAAAGGTGCCAATACGAAAATATGTGATACAAACTATTACAACTAATATTACAAGCTAATTTGGTTCTTCAAAAAGATATGCTGATACAGTGATAGTGGAAACTTAAATTCCACAGGAAGAAGCTGGGAAGTATTGCTACATCAGACGATTTTTAGTAGCCTAGGAATACTTGTTCTTTACAGGTTACACTGTGTCTTTTTGTGCTGTATGTTGCACTGCAATGTAAAAGTAGGCTTTGGGAAAGAAAACAAGACCATCAGGAGAGTAAGTCATGAGGTGTGCCTGTAGCTGTATTCCAGTGGGCAAAAGTCCATTGAGGCCCCTTTCTTGACAGATGAAAGGGCTAGAATTTCTGTGAGGAATTTAGAAAGCCTTATAAATGATACATAAAACTTGCAACTGATTAGGAAGGAAATAAATACTGCAGAGAATGAGGAAATATTTAAATAGTCTTGGACTGGTATGTTAATCATTGGGCAAATCTACATCCTTGTATTTATTCACAAATACTGAATTTATTTTCTATGACAGGCTTTTCCCCCGTGCTGCTGTTTCAAGATGTTTTGAAAGGTTTTTCATTGTGGTTTTCAGGGTGGTTGAAAATGTTTGGTAAATTGGTGAACTAAATTGTGTGAGGTGATTTGTGTTGGTTCTTCTGATTTATCTGGAACTTGTAACCTGACTCTGGACCTCACGAATTTATCTATGGAAAAAAAAGAGAGGAGCATTTTAGCAAATGACATCTAAGGTGAAGATAAGCATGTGAAGGAAGTTTAGTGTACTTTAGACTGTTTTACTATTGACAGCATTATAACTTCATATACTATATTATAAATTCCCATTAAACTGTAGTGTATTTATTATGATATTCCTTCCCTACTCTATGCTCAGAAAGGAAGCAATGGCAGTTATTTTATAGACTGTCTAACAAGATTTATATCCAGTTTTTGTTTGCCATGATTCTATTCATGTAGTTTCCAAGGATATTGGACTGAGATTACAGCTTGTTCTGGATAGATAACTAAACAAACAAGAACACTTTTATTGTTACTGCTAGTCAAAGGCCATATGTCAGCTTGCAATTTTGAAATTAAAATCTCTCAGGACAAATACCATATTTTGATATGGTAATCAAGTTGGCATTTTAAAAATTGTAAATGTAATAAATATTTGCATTGTTCAGGACTTTATGACTTTCCTATAAGTTTGAACTTGTCTGTCAACGACTATGTTTGAAATTCAATGCATTTTTGATCTGCTTTTCTTTTATTTTCTTTAAAGACTGAGAATGTTCAAAGACACGAATGAAATCTATATTGTACTTTTGCGATTTTGATAGTAATTGTAGTGGAAATAGATTTCACTAATCTCAGTGTATACAAAAATGCATGCTGAATTTATCTGTGTAGGGATAAAGTTCAGCTTTTTCATTCTTTTTTTCTAGTTACGTACTAAGTCACTATGCTCTAGTGACAGAGATTGTAGGTTTTGTTTTTCTTTGTTTTTTTTGGGTTTTTTTTTTGTGTGTGTATGGTTGAACTCGATGATCTCAAAGGTCCTTTCCAACCATGAAGATTCTATGATTCTAAGGACAGGCTGGTTTAACATTAATTTAGTTTAGATGCTAAAATATAGCATTCCAGAAAAGTGATGAATCTTCTGGTTTCTCTGTGGATACTAAGTTTTAAACGATAGCATATAGATTTTACAAGATCCTGCTCCCTGCTCTGTGAAGGCATTTGACCTCATCAAACTCAAATATCAAATTAATTCAGAAATTAACTTTATTTTTATGAAAGACCAAAGTTCTACAGAAGAGCACCATGTGCAAGTCAGCTATAATTTATAAGACTGGAGGAGTGAGGTGGAAGGTTGGATAAATGCCTGAGACTTTTTTACTTCTTCCTCTGTAATAATTGTACAGGACTTATAAAACCCCTTCTATCAAGTCAGAACCAGTTTTCTTTATTGAAATATAGATTTTAATATTTCTGCAATCTCTGTTTTATCCCAGGCTCGTGCTTGTGCACAGGAATTTATGGTCTTGTAGAACACAGTGTAACAAAGAAATTTTGCCTTCTGATAGTCATGAAATATTTTGGACAGAAGTTGGTTTGTGGATAATAATAATGGGATGAGAGTTCCCATTTTTAGTCACATGCCAATATTACAGTAGGTCATATTTGATTTTTGTTTTCTAAGGCTAATCTGAAAAGAAGCACTTCAAGAAGCACTTCATATTATCTATAGTTTATCAAATTTAATACAGGAAAAAGTGGAACTGGTTACTGACCTGCTGACATTTAACATGTATCATGGTTTGTCTTGAGTTTTGTTTATTGTACTGTTTTCCTTTTATTTGCACATGTAGATCTTCCGATCTCTATCAATTTGGAAAAGAAAAAGACCTCTTTCTTTCATTTTTTTCACAGCTTGAAAGTTGAGAAACTCTGACACAGGCTGCAGGAATTTCAGTCGTTTTCCCACTGTCAGCAGACATACAGTGATCTCTGCTATATTCTGCTTTTGTCATGCAACTTTAATCTCTTTATGGAGTGTTATTTAGATCAGTGTTGGGGCCTCCTGTAGGTTCCATTTTTGGCAGAGCAAGATTGCACTGTTGTCTGTTGCTGGTTGTGGGGATCCAACTGAGATGAGCCAGGAAAGGCTGCAGCGGTGTAAGGAGTGTGGTACCTTCTGGGGCTGCTTCTAATGTTGGGCTCTGCTGGATGAGTTTTTCACTGGTTTGGCATTGCCTAAAAGTGCCAAGTTCAGATATTCAAGGAGATGACAGTCAGGTCACATGGCAGAGAAGAAAGTGTGGTGGTATGTCAGATACATGCTTAAGACAAATGGCAAATTGCAGGAAAGTGTGAGATGGATGCTGATAATGTAAATATTGCCTTCACGGCTTGTGTCTGATTACCTCTCTCACAGTAAGAAAATCCATAGCCACTTTACGCAGTACCCAAAATTAGTAAAAAAATTGGGGTTTCTTATCTCAGAAAAGTGGTCAGCTTGATATATACCTTAGCTAGCATGGGTCTGGAAGTTTTTAGTCTTTTTCTCCACAGTGACAAATCAATTGTTTTAGCATGACTTCAGCTGCTCATCTACTGCCTTAAACAGCAGCTTTGTTACGCTAGAGAAAACAGGGGCGTTGTTTCATTACCAATGTACTGTCCAACGTGGCTGTCATAGTTTAGCTCTACCCTGGGTTTACTAACACACTAGGGAGCCTCAGGTCTCCTTTTAAACCAGTTGTATACAGCAGTGTTTAGGCTTTGTGTATTTTTATTACACACTTTATTCTGTATTTTTTCTGGCTTCATCTTCATGATCAGTTACGACATTTCCTTTTCTCCCTGCAGTTAATGGTATTGATGTGTTGTGGAATACAAATCCTTTAACAAACGTCCAGTATCAGATAAACTCCGACGCAGCTCTGAAATGGCACCAGGCAAGAAAAAGCTGTCAACAACAGAAGGCAGAGTTATTAAGCATCACAGAGTTGCACGAACAAACATACCTGACAGGTAGGGTAATATTATCCATCAGGTTTTTTTAAAAGTGCATTATTGTAACAGTGACATCTATAGAGCATGTTGCATCTTGAAAATGGATATTTGTTCAATTCTGGTAGTTGGTAGATTTAAATTGTTATCTTGAACAATTCAGCTGGAAAAATCAGACAGATAATGATTATTTTATCCTGATTTAATATTGCCAGAAACTTACAGCAACAAAAAATACAGCAATTAGATAATGCAAACAATAAAGAATGAACGTTGGAATGCAGGAAAATGCAATATAGTTTGTAAACCAAAGATGCAGATACAAAGATTGCATCCTTTTTGTGTTCTACTTGTTGCATATACTAGTCAGCATTTTTTGCCTATATCTTTAAAGCTGTCATATCATCAGTGTGTGCTAAAATATGAAACGAAAGAAAAAGAACTAATAAACAAAAGGACTTACAAATAGCTTGTTTTATTTTCAATCTTCTTCAGTGTTTTTTGAAGTAATTTCCAAACTTCTCCTCTGAGAAAATTCAGTCTTGAATTAGTGATGAATACATTTGCATTCTACAATGACACAATCTCCTCTTTATTACCTTCTTAGACTGTGTGCACACATAAAGCAGTCCACTGATTAATCTATTAAATAGATTAGAAAATATGCTAAATATGTTCCATCAGTTGGAAGATAAACTTTTCTATGCCATAAGCTGTATGTTGTTCTGTGTAAGTTCATAGAATCAGAGAATGATTTGGATTGGAAGGGACATCTTGCACTATATCAGGTGGTTCAAAGCCCCATCTAACTTGGCCTTAAACACTTCTAATCAGGGGTATCCACAGCTTCTCTGGGCAACCTGTTCCAGTGTCTCACCAAGTTAATCATAAAAACTTCTCATTATGTCCAATGTAAATCTACCCTCTTTCATTTTAAAACCGTTCCCCTTTGTTCTGTCGCTATAGGCCCTGGTAAAAAGTCTCTCTCTGTCTTTCTTATAAGCCCCGGTTATATGTTGAAAGGCTATGATAAGGTCTCCCTGGAGCCTTCTCTTCTCCAGGCTGAACAATTCTCTCAACTATTCTTCTCAGGAGGGGTGTTCCAACCCTCTGATCATTTTCATGACCCTCCTCTGGACCCACTGTAACAGGTCCATGTCTGTCTTGTACTGGGGGGACCTGAGAACTGGATGCTGTACTCCAGGTGGAGCCTCATAAGAGGACTGGAGGGGAGAATCACCTCGCTCGACCTGCTGGCCACGCTTCTTTTGATGCAGCCCAGGATATGGTTGGCTTTCATGGGCTGGGAGCGCACATTGCTGGCTCATACTCAGTTTTTCATCCACCAGTACCCACAAGCCTTTCTCAGCAGGGCTGCTCTCAATCCACTCAGACGTGAGTCCATGTTGATATTGGGGACCTTGCACTTGGTCTTGTTGGACTTCATGAGGTTCTCATGGGTCCTACTCCTCAAGCCTGTCAAGGTCCCTCTGGATGGCATCCCTTTCCTCAGGCCTGTCAACTGCACCACTCAGCTTGATGTCATCTGCAAACTTGCTGAGGGTGCACTTGATCCCACTGTCCATCTCACTGACGACATTTCATAGTATTGGTCCCAACACAAACCCTAGAGGGACACCACTTGTTTCTAGTTGGACATTGAGCCATTAAGTGTAATTTGGATGCAGCCGTCCAGCCAATTCCTTATCCATCTAATAGTGCATCCATCAAATCCATATTTCTCCAATTTAGAGGAATGATAAATGCATTTTTAATACTATGAACAGTCTGTTCTGTCTAAACTTCTGTTTTCAATTTAAGGATTTGTTCAAAACATGGGTCTTTTTTTTTTTTACTAAGTATGATGAAATTATCATTGAAATTAATGCTCAAGGGAGCAACCTGGCACTGACATATAGAAGTGAATTATTAGTAGGTGTGTTTTAATTGCAAACTACTAGATATTGCTCCCAAATGTATGTGGATATCAGTTTTTCATTCTACAGCTCTCCTGGCAGAACCAGGATTACCTATCATGCCCAGTTCTTGATTGTCTTAAACACAACTTGTTTGTGTAGAAGTACTGGAACACATTAATGTGTTGGTGCTAAATCAGGCTCCTGTATGACATTCCAGTCCTTTCCAGTGCTTAAATACCCCTCCTTTTAACATTGCCATGCCTCAAATGCTACCCATAATGATGGTGTCAAAGACAACTGAAATATATAGAGCAAAATTACATGCTGGCATGATGCCATCGGTAGAAGCATAAATAAATATGTATAGTGCAATGATTTTCTGTGAGGTATGCAGAAATACATTTAATTCAAAAAAATTAGCAGTCATCCAGCTGGGCTTCCAAGTCTTATACGAAAGGCAGAGATGGACAATTGATTAATAATGACTATAAATAATGCTAGAGAATTCAGCAGGACCATACATAAGCCTGATATTTCTAGGTGCTTTTCAGAACTGGAGGATTAATTTGGAACTGGTTTTAGAAGCCTGACGTATCATTGGCTAAAGAAGTGTAATCAGATGAGCTGAAAAATGTACAAGATGTGCTGTCAAAAAGATGATGTTTGGAATGACCACATTTTAATGTCGTTTGTTAAAATGCAGACAGTTTTTTTACTTTACGGCATTTTGTAAATTTGAAACTTACATTTGTTAATTTTATTGGAAAATAAACTATACAACAGGAAACTATTCACGTTTCATTTTAGAAAACTGATTTTTTGGTTTTGTCATCTTTTGTGCAACTTCATCAATTCAATATTTTATAATTCTGGAAAAAAGTGATTTGTTTCATATTTAAGATCATCGGCTTATAAAGAGCATGCAGAAGTGTCATTTTGTTTTCTATTGTAGTAAAATTCTCCGCACCAAAAACTGTGAAAACTCTAAAACTGCAGCGACCCATGTGAGATGATGACATGTTGTGCAGGTTTAGCATAGCCACCTTAGCTAAAATGTTGAAAGTTGTTAAAACTTCTACTGGGAAAAAGGAGAAGCAGATGGTATAGCTAGAATTTAGCTCTTGTTTTGAGAGTGTTTGCTCTTGCTGTGCATTTCCAGTATCTCTCTTTGTCTCTGTTACCTAGGTTTGACTGGCAAACTGAGTACCGCTCTCTGGTTTGGTCTTAACAGTTTGAATTTCAACAGCGGATGGCAATGGGTTGGTGGTGCTCCTTTTCGATACTTAAATTGGGTTCCAGGTAAGGTTAAATATGTTGCTACTCAGTTTAAAAGGCAAAAAGTTGGTCATCATGTAACATATTTCTTTTCTAGTACTCTGTTCTACAATTATTAGATGTCGTTTGATGTTGAAAGATTCTGACTGTGGCTATAAACACTGTGAGTAATGGCCCTTATGCTAGGGATACACATTGGGCTTAATTTATTATTCACAATGGAAATGGTAGCATCAAAATCCAGAGGAAAGTTTTAAAAGTCATCTATTTACACTTCTTTTGTATATATTCTTGATTTATTCAATTTCTATACGAATACAGAATAAATCTGATGCAATACGTATCTTCATTTGTGAGATTAGACGGCTCAGTGTAGGCTTTTTAAGTTTGTGTGTTGTTTTTTTTTAAAATCTTTGTTTGTTTGTTTTTAAATTCCTTTCCTTTCCAATTTGTTTTTGTTATTTTCTTAAAGATTAGATTTTCATTTTCATTTGCGATTAACCTACCCATGGTAGTAATATGTATCAAACTGACCACATTAGGCTAGTCTACTTTGAAGCAAACCCAGCAACTTCACATTTGTAGCTGCGATGTTGAACTCTGATGCTGTTATTAAAAAGTTGGTCTCTATGCCAACTGTATACATGGTGAAGAAGAGGTGCTTTTCTGGTTTGCTATTCAGAGTGCCTATGTTAGGGTGTCCTTTTGCATGACCCTTCTTCCTTTGCAGTGACTATTCAGGAAGCCTTTGGAGACTAAAGTACATGTCTGAAGTTATGCACTGTAAATACTCCTACTTACTTTCATTGAGCATGTCACATGTATTTAATCTGCAGTAACTATAAATGTACGCTCCATTGTATTACCCAGTGGCTTCCTTGTGTAGATGAGGCCAAAAGCATATTTTAGGTGGACAGACTTCTTGAGTAGGTAGGCTTTGAAGGGTGAATTGAACTACTTTATAAATAGCTCTCCAGTGGAGTGAGCACACAAGGGTAAACAGATGGGCTGAACTGCAAGTTGCTGTGAAGGTATTTATAGGTCTGTCATCCAAATGCACTGATGAGGATCTGCATGTAATGAAGAGTGGGAGCAAACTGATTGTGAGGTGGAGCCAAAGTAACAAGGGGAGCTGTTCATGGCTGTTAAAAGTGTGGACAACTCTCAGTTGTCCTGTAAAGAATTAGATGGGTTTGGGTGTAACCAAAATGGGCTCCATTTAACTCCTTATGTTCCTTAATTTCAGTCAAAGATAATACTCTTTAAGTCCATATAACCTCTTTTATATTTGTGCTATCTCCTTCATGACTTAATATTGGTCAGCCTACCTCTGTCTCATCCCCATTATGCTGGATGTTCAAGAGCTGACTCTTTTTCCACTAGTATATTTTAAGAGAATTTGTGGAAGCTTCATATTCTTCCATCTCACTATCCCTAAATAAATAACAGACAAACATGGGAACTAAGTTATCAACATTTAAACTAAAATTATGCTGGTTAGGCATTTGGGAGAGCTAACTGCTAACAGCTGAACTTTTTTTTGTGCATTAAAACAATTTAAATTTGTACTTTTGAAGCAAGTATATATTTTTCTTCTATGGGGAGAATATATAACATGTCTGCAAATATAAAAGTTAACTGTAATCTAATGTAATGAAATCATAATGATATAAGAAATGTTTCAGTGAACAATCTTGCACTCTAAAAAAATATCAGTTTGCTGTGTTTATTGCCAAGTAGTAGTGACACTTCCTTGTTATGTAGTATAACGGCATGTGTTCAGAAATGAAAAAAAAACCCATGTTAAGTTCAATCACATTCGACCAGATCTTGAAAAGTTCATCTGGTTTAGTGCAGAAATTTGTTCTGTTCTGCAGGTTCTACTTTTCTTCTAGATGTTTCTGTTAACGCTAATGCTAATCTTCAATTGAAAATATCCAAATATCCTGCTATTGTCATATTGTTTAGACAAGTGAACAAGAAGTTCACATTAGCCAAATAATTACTTATTATTTTTCTGTCTTTACTGTTATACTAAGTACAGAATTTGACTAGCTTACTGAACGGTTTTTTCACCTAAGGATTGTGTTCTGGAGTTTAGACATTCTTCATTTAGAATGGGACAAAACAAAATAAATAGTTGCACTCTAATGCTTTTCATCAAGACTTTGAACCTGTGAAGAGGCTGTTAAATTGTGAACTGGATAAATATCTCAACTTGTGGTTGCTGTGAAAAAAATATGTCTTAAGGGAATGAACCGCCCCATTTATTCTAAAGGACTGTGGTGAATCACAACTGCCTATATGTCAATGTATCTTATAATTAAAGCATGGAACAGATTAGAATGTGAGAGGAATGGGGAGGGTAACAATGATGTGCTTTTACTTTGTTGTTGTTGTTGAGGTTTTGTTTTGTTTGTTTTTAAAGGACACCCTTCTCCAGAACCTGGAAAAATCTGTGCAGCATTAAATCCTGGCAAAGGTGCTAAGTGGGAGAACCGGGAATGCGACCAGAAACTTGGCTATATTTGTAAACGGGGAAATGCTACTTTAGAATCTTTCATTATTCCGAAAGGTAGGTTTGGTAACAAAACCTCCACAAATTATTAATGACCAGTGGTTTTTATCTGTAATTCTAATAGCCGTTTGTTATTGCACATGGTGAAACCAAGCAAGGGTCTCTGCAGGCTATGGCTGGACCAAGATTCCCTGTAAAAGTGAACAGTTTATACTTCCTTTTTCTTCTGGCCTCCCTACTTCCTGTGTAATAATCTTTCTTCAGTAGCTCCGAGTTCTAAATTGCAGAAATGGTGGAGTTCTCTTTTCCAAAAACAAGCAGAACTATCACATCTTGTTCATAAAATAAAAAGAGAAATAATTTGATGTTAAAAAAGAAAAAGATTTAACCATCTAAAGCCCCATGTACTCAGTGAATCTAGTCTATTTCTTCTTCCTGTCATTTTTACTAGTTATGAGATAGAGTAAGTTTGCCAGTGCAAGTTGGTAGTGGACCAGAGGATTTTTTAATTATTTTGAGAAAGTTAAATAATTACATATATGTAGTTAAATAATACATATATGTGTTATAAATAGATATATATTTATATATAGATGTATAAAATTATTTATTTGTATATATATAAAATATCTAAATTATTTATGAAATTATTTAAAACATATATCCACAGACACTTTTTCAGAAGAAATGTAATTATGGCGCTTGCCTAATCTACATAGGAAAGACAAAATAGGGATAAGTTTTCGTAGCTTTATTTAGACCTGTTTCCTTATTAGCTCTCTGTGTACTATAAAAACCTTTTATCTTATTCCTTTGTTTCATCACTCCTTCCTTCTGTTCTTTCCAAGTTTCTTTCTTTTTCTAGGCCATATAGGTATTTCCACTGGCATTATCTTGTATAGGTTTTAGAAGCAGAAAGCTAAACCATTACTGCATTTCCAGTCCATTTATTAATATGAATTATCAGCAAAGCAGATATTTTGGGAACTCAGTGTTTGACATTTGGCCTAAAAACTATGGGTTTTTAATGCTTTTCCTGCATTTGCCAATATATAACGAGTCCTGTCAAAAACACTTAGGGTAGAGACTTCTGCTTAATTTGTTTTTCTTTATTGCTAAGAGAAAAAAACCACATTTTTTCTCATGAATTAAATGATTTGTCTCATTAATTAAAATTGTCTCAAAAGCCATTTGTCTCATTAATTAAATATTGACATCAACATTTCATGCTTAAATTAATTAAATTAATACTAAAGTGTTGAAATTGAGCATATTCGTTGCCTTAACTGAGAAGGACTTCAGTGGATATTTTAATTATTTCCTAAATTAAGATGTAAAGTTTTGTTAATATTTGTATACAGCTGAAAACCAGACAATTTAATTTATATAGGTTGTCTTAGATTGTTCAGTTGGCTGCTGCTCAGCTTTTCAGGTTTCATGCATAAGTTCTTAAACACTGATGTCCAAAAATATACTACCAATTAAATACTGGCTGCTACCTTATTTAGATTTAAATTCAGTTTTGGGGAGTCTAATGGCCATTTCTTTCTTATGCATTAGGCTTTTGATTCTGCCCCCTCTTCCCCCGCAGTTTACTAGTAATTTGGAGTAAAAACAGAAACGAGACAAAAGTTTTCGATTGTACAGAAATTGCTGAGTAAACTTGTTGACAGGTGAACCAGAGATTGTCAGTGATTCACTTCATAATATATTTTCCAAAATGTCCTATGGGGGGAAGTCACAAAAGGGATAAGCATGCAATCATACAAGGTGTTAAGTGCCCTCAGCTTCTAATGATGTGAAGGAAAACTCATGGCAGATGATGTTTTCCTGACTAGGGCTCCTGAGTCAAGAAATAAATTATTCGCGAATTCACCCATGCACTTAGTTGTGCACTTAACATTAAAAACAGAAGGAATCCTTTGAAATTTAAACCCTAGAAGTTACAAGTGAGTCTAACAAGGCAGTATGTGAGGACTCTGGGACACTTTACAACAGAATATAATCATGCTTGTGTCCAAAATAAAATAGAGAAAAATCTTTATAGAACATTTATTTATGTTGCAGATGAAGATTTTCACAAAGCCAACAGCTGTACGATTTTTTTTTGTAGCAGAAGTGTTTTTTCCAGCAGGGGGCCACATCATTTTATGCATCTAAGTGATGCAGAATCTTTGGGCTTTAAAGCATTTGTGCTGTAATACAGCAAAGTGGATTAATAGGAACCTGTTAATTTGACACTCAAAACTTGCATATTTTTTAACTTAATTTTCTAAGGAAAGGCTGTCTGTCTACCTCCACAAAGTGACTGCCAAAATAGATTTCATCCCAATCCAACAAAGTGTAGTGTTCTTAAAGTATTAAGTTTCTAATGTTTCATAAAACATTAGATTAGAGGAAATAAATGCTCTTAGTGTCACTGTTGTGACTGCTGTGTGACCTCTCTCTTACCAGACTACAGAGAATGAGCGTGAGAGAGAGAAAAATGCCTGAATCATGAGACACACTTCACATAGTGCTTTCTTGTTTTTAGACACCCAAGCTAATCACTATGAAATCTTCAGACTTCAGGAAGCCAAGCTTATAGTTTACAAAAGCATTTGCTCTCTGTTTGAGGAATAACCATTCTACGATTACAAACTTCATTTCTGTATCTTGATCTATTCCACAGTAATTTCATCAGTTTTACATTTGGAATAACATTTTTTACACATTAATGTGATTTCCTGTGTTGCATTTTATTTGTTTTAATTTGCATTGCTTCTTTTGCTTAAGTCAAATGAAGCTTAGAGAGTAGTACTTGTTTCCATTAGAATAAAAAATAGATTGTATGGCTTTGTGTTGTCATGTATTTTCTTTAAAAGGAGAATAGGGAAGCGCAGAATTATTTTTTGCTGAGTACTGGAAATTAGGAACTGAAGACTTTCTTTTACTGAGAAATCCCCAGCTATGTCATTCAATAAGACTTGCACCAAAGAAACTGGACTGTCAACTGCTTTTCTTGTTTTGTGGCCTGCAATAAATTCACTGGTGTTACTGGATTTACGAGTAAAAGAGCCTCCCACCCTGGCATAGCTCCTTTAGTTTTTACAGCAATAGTCTCACAGTCTCTTTTGGTCTGAAAAAGAGACGCTCACAGACTCAGTAGGGAATATATACCTTTGTGACTGTCCTTGTAGCCGTATCTGAACTGCTGATGTCTGTTCTATGCAGTGTTTACAGTTTGCAGAAGGGTGCACTAAGTGTGTTGGAGGTGCATATATGCATAGATTTTTTTTCAAAGCCTATATTTATGCCTAGATTTTTTTTCTGACTGTTACAGCAAATCACTGTACAATGCATATGCTCAGAGCTGAGACTAGGACAAATTAGGAAGCTGTCTGAAGCATCAGACTGACCTCTACAACAGCATTTGCCACTTCTGTCCTCTCTCGTTTCTCCCAACATACATTCAGTTTGTTTTTCTGGGGTTCCCCCACTCCCTACTCCAGTTCTTCCTCTCCTGTGGCAGGACTGTCAGGGCTCTGACCAAGCGCTGAGCCCCTTGTCCTGGGGTGACAGTGTTCAGTTTTACTTAAACTTTGTGAGAACATGCTAGCGCTTTTCTGAGGCAGGTCTGCAAACAGCAGACTATGTCTATAGCTGTGCTAGAAATCTGTGTTGTGACGCTTTAGTATACACTAATCATCAGCATATTCCAGTTGAAACAGGATATGCTCTTGCAACCTGGGCCCGACTGGTCATGACTTTGAATGACTACTTAAATATTTCTATGGAATGTACCCCACGTTCATGCACAAACACATTGCTGCTGCTTCCTTGACATTGACAAGTTTTTTGGCCAACAGAATTTCTGCAAACCTGCTGTCCTTGTTCTACTCTATATATTGGTGTTTCCTAAACCCATCTGCTGATTACAAATAAAGTGCTGCAAGAATTATGATTTGTTTCTGCAACAGCAATATTCTGTTTATTATATGTTCGGATGGCACTCCTCCCAGGGCTGAATTGTTTGCTGAACCGCACTGTGGTTGTTGGCAGTACTCTGGTGCTGTTCTGTTGAACTTTTAAAAACAAGTTTTAAGCATAAATCTTTTAGTTTGACAGCATAATTTCCTCATTGAAGCTTTTAAGAAGGATTCCTAAAAGCAGCATTCTTATTTGGGTTATCTCGTGATCCTGTAGAAGCAGTTATTTTTTCTTTGCTAGTCTAGCAAATGGGGCTAATCCATAAAGTGACTAAGGTTTGGGGAAAAAATTACCTTCATATATATGTTTTGTAAGCCCAGGTTCTTAACATATAGCTATACATCATGGAGGAGGGAGAGAAATGCTCACATGAGTGTAGAAAAATGATAAAGCAGAGCTCTGCAGACCTTACCTTTTAGTATGTATGTATGCATATAGAAGTCAAAACTGTCTTTTATGGTAATTTTTAATTCTGTCTTTTCACAAGTTGCAACTACTTGTTTGGAACTCTAGTGTTCTTTTAAAAAAATCTGGAAGTTTCAACTTTTAGTCATGCGTGCAGGTTATAATCCCTGCAAGTATTTTTCAGCTTTGCTGTTCTTCATGGAAAAAAAAATATAATTAATTTCTTTGTTAAATCTTTCCTTATGTGATTTTCAGTCTTCAGTTAAGAATAGAATTCTGAAACTCTTTATGGTCATTCTTCTTTTCAGAGACTATTGTGCCTATTAGGTGTCCTGATCAATGGATGTCATATGCTGGTCACTGTTACATAATTCACAGGGACCCCAAAATGTGGAAAGATGCCTTAACATCTTGCAGGAAAGAGGATGGGGATCTGGCGAGCATCCATAATGTTGAAGAGTACAGCTTTGTTATTTCTCAGCTTGGGTACCGTGAGTATTTTTTTACAGTAACATATATCTTTCTACTAAGAATATGAAGAGTTTTGAATGTGTTGTATCTGTTAATAAAAGGAGGAGACTGTTTAAAAAAAATTAAAATAGATGAGGGGAAGCAAAGCCTGTTGGTGAAAGGCAGTTTGGGAAGATCTGGGTCCTGTTACAGTACTTCCATGTCCATATTTTTCAAGTCACACTGCTTGTGTTTCTTCTGAACAAAGAAGCTCTCTGTCTCAGTGTGTGGGTTCAGATGTGCCCCAAATTAAGTATGATACTTACACACTTGGTTTCTGAGCGCGCACTCAAGTGGTTGCAAAGCAAGTTAAGCTACAGATGCTGTGTGTTCATTAGGGGAAATATAACCATGCTGACACTGAGGCAATTTTGTGGTTGCTGTTGCTTTACATGGACCAGATTTTGCATGTAGGATCAGTTAGTGCTTTTTGATGGGACGAGCATATTCCCACCTATGCATGCTTCTTTGCAGTATCTGATCCTATGTGTGTTTTTAGTGCCAGGTAAGTGTAAGTTAGTTTATCCTTCACGGAAAGTGCAGTAAGCTGCCTTGGGCTGCGGTGTACTTGGGCTGCAGTGTAACAGCAATCCTGGAGTGGCAATCATAAAATAGCTGATATGTTTTAGTTTTGTATCTTAGCCAACTCCATGGCAACTTGTGCTTGTCTTCACATTCCTGAAAGAGTGATTTATTGTTCTTTCATGAACAACATGAAATTTTTACGCTTTCAAAGGAGATTATTAGGAAAGGTGGGACTTGTTAGAAATAAGGCTCTAAAGGAAATTAGTTGTATTTTCACCTTCCTCCTTGGAAGTAGATTATTTCATAGTTTAATGCCTTCTCCAAAGACCTTTCCTGAACTGATTGCTCTCCACTGTTTTTGTAGAAGTGAATGTTTCTGAAAGGCAGATAGTCCTGAAGGAAACCAGGCTCTCACATATGGTACACTCACTGCAACAGACTATTTTGAAAGCATTCTTTTTAGAGGAGTAAAATTGGAACAACTAAAGAAGCCTTTTAAGGCAGTTTATGACAGTATCAGATTACCCTTGCTCACCACTGAAATGAGAACACCATGTATTGCAGTGCCTAGAAAATCTTGTCTGCATCAGAACTCTGCTGCAATAAGTGCTGTACAGAAAGAACAGAAGTCTGTCTTTGTGCCAAACAATTCACAGTCCCAAGTAAAAAAAAGGAAGAAGGGGTACAACTAGATGAGTATTGTCATAGTAGCCAAGCTTTTGTTGGCATCCCCCACAAAGGAGAACTTTAGAGAGGAACATGAAGAAGAATAAAGAAGTGCATTCTGGATGTTTACACAGAATTCCAGCATGTGATATGGCCCAGTGCATGTCTGAGAGAGTGGGAAACAGCTTATTTACAAGTGGCTGGGAAAAAAATAATCTTGGTATTTAGTCACCCAGCTTTAGAGATGATTGCAAAACTCTATGGCAGCATTTCTTCTTCAGAGGAGAAAATGTTGTGTAGGAGCAGGCTCCATGGAACCAGAAATAGCTCTTGATCATTTCTGATTTGCATGGTTTATTTAGATGTCTTTGGTGTAATCATGTTGTTAAAGAATGCTATTTATTGTTTGTATTACCATGGTGTGAGACCACTATAGTAGGAGCTCTGGCCATGGATGAGGTCTCTGCTGTGCTAGGTCCCCAATAAACACAGACAGAAATGTTTTAACAAATAACTAAACAAAAAAAGAAATTCGAGACCATGAATGGTGGTAGCTAAGGAGGGAATGAGCGCATGATGGGCATTGAAATTGGAACAGGTTTCAATTTTGGTAGCAGAGAAGAGTTTAAAGGAGAGTTCTGAGGTGTGATGTTGGGGGACTTCTCAACATGAAGAACAGTCTGGAAGAACAGCTAAAGGTGCCTGTTTGAAAATGGAGCCTGATGTCCTGTGAATCTGAGCCCTTCTTATTGAGGGAGAGATGGTAAGGACAGTATGAATAAGCCATGAGGGCTGAAGATACTTGGGTATAATAAAGATGGGAGAGACAAGGGAGGGGAAGAGAAAGGAGAGAGACTCCATTAAAGTTACAAGCTGGGAGGGTGATTTTTGCTGGGAGGGTGATTTTTGCAGCAACTTGTTTGATTAAAATGGGAAGCCTCCATGTTCCTGTAACTAGCAGATGGGAGAAATGTCTCAGGAGAGTTCTAAGTTGTGGGGATATCTAGGGAAACCTCCATCTGAAATGTGTTAATCAGAAATAATTGCCTTGGGGCAATGACATTTAAGTGCTTTACAGGCACTTCTGTTGCTAGTGCAGCAACAGAAAAGAAACAGTTCTAGTTCCATTGAGAGCCCCACTCCCACAGCTGATGTCTTTTTGGGTGTGCGCACAATCCCATTTTTAATTTCCATGTGTGATTTCATTGTTAGGTTGACTGTGGTCAGTCTGGATAGAGGATGTTAGAGGAAGACTTATGGAAGAAGTCAAGAACTGTGATAACAAAACCTCTCAGTGTTGTAGATGGGTTATAGAAATGCAAGGTCATAAGCAGTGGAAAAAAAAGCTAGAAGTAGCCTCCCTATCATTTGTGGAAAATACTCACAATGAGTAAGTTCTAGAAACCAAGTAGTTGATACTCTGCTTGGAAAGACAGCTATCTAAGGAAAGGACTGTGCATGTAGTTGGTCAGTGTGACCTGAGGCATAGTGCTGTGGACAAAAGGAAAATCTGCTGCCTTTAGCATAGGGTGGCCGACAGACTATAAATAAATAATTAAATAATAATTTAAAAGATGCCAATTGCACTGAACAAAGTCATAAAATCAGTTCTAGAGAGGAATACCCTTTGATGATGATGGAGTTCAGACTGATTATAAATGCCCGAATTTTTAATCCTCGTTATTCAAATAGTTTATTCAGAACAAAACTAGGTATGAACATTGTAGTAGCAATGTGTTAGAGTGGAGGATTTTAAGCACAGACAAATAAACCTCTAAGAAGCAGCTGCTGTAAAGTAAGATCCTTGATCAGTCCTGCATTTTCCTTCCAGCCAAAAACCAGCAGTTAACTCCATTAACTGTAAACTGAAAAAAGTCCAACAACTACATGAATTTCATTTTGCTCTGAAATGAAATAAAACGTGGGAACACATGTAATGGGAAGACTTGCAAGTACTCTGGTTGTCAGCTCTAAAAGACAAAACTGAGTATCTGAGCATTAGAAAGGAGGGCACTTTCTTCACTGTACTAAAGGTAGGGGGAAAAGAGGAGGTATCATTTTATTTAGGTGTTTATTCATATCTTGTTACAAGAGTTTTGAGCTGGCAAAAAACCCAATGAATCTAGTTGTGTTGCAACATAATTCTACAAAGAGAGTATTTTGGCTGTTTTTGTCGTGGTTTAACCCCAGCCAGCAACTCAGCACCATGCAGCCACTCGCTCAGTCCTCCCCGGTGGGATGGGGGAGAGAATCAGAAGAGTAAAAGTGAGAGAACTTGTGGGTTGAGATAAAGACAGTTTAATACGTAAAGCAAAAGGCATGCGTGCAAGCAAAGCAGAACAAAGAATTCATTCACTGATTCCCATCGGCAGGCAGGTGTTCAACCATCTCCAGGAAAGCAGGGGTCCGTCACATGTAACAGTTACTTGGGAAGACAAATGCCATCACTCTGAACATCTCCCTCTTCCTTCTTCTTCTCACAGCTCTATGTACTGAGCATGACTTCACATGGTATAGAATATCCCTTTGGTCAGTTGGGGTCAGCTGTCCCAGCTGTGTCTCCTCCTGACTTTTTTGTGCACTCCCAGCCCAAACCGTGACAGTTTTATACAAACTTAAATATTCTTACAGTATTGCCACTACAGTGGCCTTTCCTGATGACTGGAGTGGATATATGAGGAATGATCTGCCCTCTTTGTGAAACAAGGAGTCTTAATTTCCTGTGACTGACTTTTAACCTTCCTGAGAATAAATTATTTTCTGTTCCATGAAGATAAAAGTTCATATCATATAAAAGGACTGTTATCAACCTTGTTAATTGTATGTTTTAGAGCCAGCTGATGAGCTATGGATTGGGTTGAATGATCTCAAGGTTCAGATGTATTTTGAATGGAGTGATGGTACACCTGTCACCTACACCAAGTGGCTTCGTGGAGAACCCACTCACGCAAACAACAGGCAAGAGGACTGTGTTGTTATGAAGGGAAAGGTAAAGTCATGTACCTATTGACTTAATTATCTTATCATTTTATTTATCATTTGGGCTTTTTTTCTATGCAAGACCACAAAAGTAGGGGGTGTTACTGTTTGAAGCAGCCTATTTTAAAGTCTTATAGGTGTTATTTTTTGAGGTAGGATCACTGTTCAAGGTTGCCAGAAAGTTGGTTTTGTTGTCTTCCCTGAGAAGGAGGCAAGTGGCGGCTTTCCATGAAGGCAACTGTCCCCAAAGATTTCTGCCCCCCATATTTCTGGATTTCAGTTTGTGCATGTGGGCTTTTTTGAAGAAACCTTTAATTACACTGTGAAGTACACAAACATGTAAATGCTTTTCTTCAGGAAGCTACAAAGACATTTTCGATATGTTTGGATTTTTTCTGCTTTAAATGAATATGGGATAGATAAGCTACCTTAGGAAATTGCACTAGCAATTTTTAATGATGTTAGAGGGAAATACTATCTTTAGAAGAAAATAGAAGCCTTCGTTTTCTTTTTCTAGGCAAAGTTATAAATCTCGGGTCTAGGTGGATTAGCTGTGATGCTTATATCTGCACTGCACATGAAGAGCTGTGAGAAAAGTGGTTAGCAATGGCATTAGTGGAAGCTTTTACTGGGTGACTGTATATCTACAATTAAAAGACTGCTTTGAAAAGGCTGCCTTTTGGAATATGGCAATGATTGATGACCTCGGTGTACTACAGAAACTGAGATAATACCTGATATAGAAGTCAATCTGTGTTTGAGGTTGTGAAATGGTATTTTTCCTCTTTGTAATAATTAAAAATATTAAACTTATCACCTTCTTTAGGGTTTACCTATTTTATCAGGAGGAAAAAACCTATTTACCAAAGGCATTTTCTTATTTTGCAAAATTAAAACTTAAGGGTTGTACTTTCGGTAAGCGCACTTATAAATTGAAGAGGAGAACTAAAACTTTTTTCCCAATTGGCTTGAACACTATACAGAGCTTGCCTCATAGGGTAAGCCCACACTCAGACCTCAATAGGCCTAGTTTTCTAACTTGCTTCACTTAGGTGTAATCATCAACAGCATTAGTGGCATGCATGCATGCAGCTGATTCATGTGTCTCCATCATTCTGGTGCACAAACGCTCAAATTCAGAAATTGAGATTGAGTGCAGCAGGACAGGGCTGAGTCAGCTCTGCAGCAGGAGGAAGCTGTAGGGGACACAGAGCAGTTAGCAGGTGCAGCACTAGATGAAGGTAAAAAAGGAACCACATCATCAGTACCAGGAATGAACGAAGAAAAGAACTAAAACAGCACCCTTAGGAGAGCAAAACTGCAGTAGTATCCATGGAAGAGGAAAGGCTGTGTAGGGTATAGCATATTAATTTCCCCAGCCAAGTAGCTGGGTCAGGATCAGGTCTGGAGAGCAACCAGGGTCAGACACAATCTCGTGGTTGCTGGGCCAGTCCATAGTGATAAGGCTAATTCAAGATCAAGCCAGGAAGACAGTCCAATGCTCAGGGTCTGGCTCAACAAGGCCCATAGCCAGGTACAGACATTGCTGGAGCTGGAGATAAGTACTTCTGTTACAGAACAGACAGGCATTGAAGGCCCAGGTCTGACCTTAAGTGGAGGTCCAGGGCCCATGGGCAGGCAGGTGGGTAGAGGTCCCAAGTGAAAGTGATCAGGGCCATTTAGGTCTCTTGGTGCCCTCAGGCTCCTAATGGAAAGTTAGAAAAGAATTGTAAGATGCAACAATGCCATCAAAAAGGACTTCTATTTATAACATGCTTTTTCATTGTGTTATGATTTTTGCCTATTTTTTTCATTGAATTTGGTGGTCTTAGATGCGGTTCTAAGGCACAAACGAGACAGTGCTTTGCACAGGGGTTTCTCTTCCTCTCCCATTAACTTCATCTGTTGAACTAAAAGGGGAACATGATGTGAGTTTTTTAGCTTCAGTGTAGCTCCGACTGAATGTCATTGTTTCTTCTGAGAATCTGTAGTATGATGAGTAACAATGTTAATTCTAACTTTGACAAGGAACATTTTGCATCTTCAAAGTTTTATAGAAGTATTAACTAGGGAATGTTGTCTTCTAGGGTTTTTTCCTGTTGCAACTGGATTTCTGTGGGGAGTAGTGACATCTCCCTTTCTTCCTACATGCCTATTAAATCAGTAGCCTTTGTAAAGATGGTGTGTTGCTATCACTCCAAGGGTTCACTTTTCAGAAGGGCAGATAATCAAAGAAGGTGTAATCAATGGTGAATCAGCCCCAGTAGAAGTGAGGTTGGAATGAGGTTGGAATTAAGTACTGAATTTAGATGTAGATTTTGCTTCTTTCAAAGCTAGAAAAAAAAATTAAATACTTAAGAGCATAAAACACCTTTTTTGAAGACTAAATCCCACTTAACAGTGATGTTCTGTTTTTATATTCAGGATGGATTTTGGGCAGACCATTCTTGTGAAAAGAAAATTGGCTACATCTGTAAAAGGAAACCCATGTCAGAAGCTTCTACAGAAGAGGAAACTATTGACATGGGCTGCCAAAGAGTAAGTGAAGCAAAAGCTCTCTGACCTGATCAGGCTTTTAGGAATGATTAAGAGAAGAAAATGCCACCTAGGTGACAGAAAAAACAGGAAAAATGGTTTCTGTGTTGTCACCATCAGAACAGTTGGCCTTCTTATTTCTATGGCAAATGGGATAGGTGATACCTATTAATAAATCTAGTCTCTGACTAGCATCTGGTGCTCCCTTTCTTTTTCCAGAACTTAAACCAAAACTCAAACCTGTAGTCTCTTCAGCAGGCTGTTCTGCCTGGCATTCAAGCCCTCTTGAGGAACTTGCCTGTACCAGCAGTTGCTCTTCAGCTCTGCCTACAATTTTCTTCAAAATTATTCACAGAAGAAAGGGTGTGCTTGTCTACATACTCTTCTCAAGGCTTTGCTGTGGTCTCTGGTGGTGCTCTCTATGAAGAATTTGTTAAGAGTACCTGAGCAAAATGAATCCATTGTGCTCCTTCTGAACTACCAGTGGATGCTCACCTTCTGGTAACATAATGCTTAGTAATTCCAAAAAACCTACTGTAATTTGTTATTTCATAGAGCATCTTGCTGGGATTTTGTCTTCCATGATGAAATTGCCTTTTCTCCCAAATCTGCTTTAACACAGCTGCAGAGGGAGTCTTTGAGGTTTTTTTTCCCGGTGTTTGTAAAAGAGTACCTGGGAACCTTACAAATATTCAACTGTTGGAGAAGATAAAGGGAGCCTAATGCTTATGTATGTTATCCTTGCCTAGAGAACTAAGTGCATGCTCATACAAAAAGTCCCTCATAGGTGAGAAATTGAAAACCATCAGAAGAAAATTTGTGTCAGTTGTGGCTGCTCACAGCAGATTCTTCTTCTGTAAACATGTTCCTGAATTAATGACATTTGAATGAAGAAACATTAGAAGAGATTTACTATTACTTAATAATAAACAAACCTCTTTGAGGTGTCATTCCCTTTCTGAAAAGCCAAGCTGAAATTTGCTTCTCAAGACCATTCTCATGATTGCACATGCCTGTGTGCTAGTTATAATCCTATACGGAGCACTAAAGGTGCACAGCAAAGCCTCTCATGCCTTCATAAGTGGAATGCCCTGATTAAAAATTCATTATATGTGAAAAATTTTTTCATGAATCAAAATTTTAAAAAGCTGTGATCCTGCCTGTTTTGGTCTGGCTTTTTCAGTTCAGCTGTTCCTTTGTCTAATGGTTAGCTGACTGGTATAAATCAGTTTTGGTTTGTTGGTTTTCTTTTTTTTTTTTTTTTGTTTTTAAAGAAGTTCTGAAAAGCTGGAACATACATGATCACATAATGTTTATTTTGACAGGGTTGGAAAAGACATGGTTTTTATTGTTACTTCATTGGGAATACATTTGTATCCTTTTCTCAAGCAAATCAAACCTGTGGAAGGCATCAGGCCTTTTTAGCAACTATTGAAGACAGGTATGTAAAAGTGTACTAGCATGAGAGGATCACATGAGGATTTAACATCTAGTGCCATCTGAATGTTAAAACAAAATATTCTGATCTGGACAAAAGTCTTGTTTGAGAGGATGTCTATCTGTAGGTACAGAACCCCTCACAGTATTTGCATGTGTATACAAATCCAGGAATTCAGTTTATAGTAAAAATAGATGATTGCTGTGAAATCACTATTGATATAGATGGTTATGTCAAGGAAAAAAATAAAATTATGGTTTTTATTTCCTTAATCATAGTGGCTTGAGGATGGGTTTTACTTGACTTAGGAATGCAGAATCCAATTTTGATTAATGAAATAAGAGATATGGCTCTGAATTCCTTTCAAAAGGTAGTCCAGCTTAGCAAGAGGATATCATTTTCACCTATGTGGTCTTCTCAGAATTTAGCTACTTTTAAAAAATATAAATAAGAAACCAAATGATGATAGAAGTGCTTGGTACCTAAAAATCCATAGCAATTCAGCTAGGGTTCAGTATGTGCTAAATTTCTGAGCAGCTGGTGCGCATTATTGAAAGTGGAATATTGAGAAAATTAAAGTTAGGGTTAAGAAACATAGCTTATTTTGCTTGCAGTTGACTCGATGATTTACACTTTCTCATTCCTTTCTATATAATTTAAATAGATATGTTCTAGTGTGAAAGCCCTAGCTGTCATGGATGGTAGCTCTCTAAACATAGGTAGCATTGCAGCTGTCATAAAAATGATTTAACACTAATGTGGTCTTCAGACTATACCTTCTTAAGGGGAGACTTTTATTTGGTTTGATTTCTTAAGACCTGTTTAAACAAACACCATAATGAACTATGACAGACTTTACCTCTACATAGTTTTCTTTCAGAAACATAACTTTTCCTGCATGATCATTGGATCTAATTTGCAGTGTACTTTAGTCTGATAATTTAGTATCATACTACTCTAGACTCTACTTTTGTATATTTCTTCAATAATGCTGAGATTCCTTTTCCAGTTGTGGATTTGTTTGAAACAAGAAGTCATTAAAATACAAGGGTACTAGAAACTCCCCCAAAATACAGTGGTTTAACACAGATGTCAGGTTTCTTCTTTCCCACCAATTTGAAGTCAGACATTTTCTTTACTGGACATCCAAAGAAAAAGCATAATAGTGTTGATGGGCAAGCTTACAAAATACCTATTATGAAATGTTTTGTTGTGTGCTTTGTTCAAGTAAATCCATCCAAACTACACTTTCAAGAAGGTACAGCAGTAATTCTGAGAAAATAACAAGCATTTTGCAACTTTAAAAAAGAAATTTAACAGTATTAATTTAACAGTTGTGTTCTTCTGAACAGATACGAACAAGCCTATCTGACTAGCCTAGTTGGACTGAGAACAGAAAAATACTTTTGGATTGGACTTTCAGATGTAGAAGAAAAGGGAACGTTCAAGTGGGCTAATGGTGAATCTGTCTTATTTACACACTGGAATTCCCAAATGCCTGGTAGGTGTGGCTCTATACAGTTTAATGATTCCAGTGCCCAAAATACATTGCTCACTACTTGAATTTTTTTACTTCATTCCTTAGCCCTCACTTGATGGTATAATGACTAATTGGTCTCAAGCATATCTGGCTGCTTTCTCAAGCATGCCATGCTGTTGCTAACTTCCTGCTTAGTGCTGAAATGAGTTTTTAACATGAGCTCGGGAAGAAACTTTAAATTGAGATCAGCTGTCTGATTTGCATCTGTTCTGGGAAAGTTTGTGTCTGTACTACGCTGGGAGAGCAATTTCTGCAGGCATACTGCACCCTGCTTGCAAGTCCTGCCTGTTCAGCCATATCTCATAGTGCACTTGCTCACTGCATGTTCTGAGGTGTGTGAGATCACAGCATGCTTTAAGTATCTCTGGTCTTAGAGAAAATTGGATTGTAGGAAAGGACAAGAGGGCCAAGGGAAGATTTCTGTTTAATCTTTTTTTCAGTTAATATCTTTGCTAGATTAATTGTGATTTCCTTATTTAATAAGTTTTGTTGATGAGAACATTGCTAATTTTTTCTCTAATAAAAGTACGGGGATGGGAGGTCATTTCATCTCTGACATGATCACGTCAGAAAGGGGATGGTCGTCAGCCTTCAAGGTTCTGGTGTGTTGCATTTGCCTTTCAGGACATCCTCTGATTCTCTTTAATTTCAGTCCCTAAATGATGATTTGAATGTGTCAAGTGGGGTGGTAAGGCTATGTAGACCATGAAGCCAATACTAGGCCTATATTTAGCAGGTTCATTTTTGAAAATCGTAGTCAAATTTGACAAATTTGAGAAACTAGCTCTAACCACATCTTCTGTTTTAGGGGAGTTTGTTGAATCACACATTATGATGTTGCTAGAGTCAGCCACTGGAGACTATTTTATGTGAGGCACAATTCGGTATCTTAGATATGGATGAACCACAGATTTTTTTGCTTTTGCTTTTTTTTCTCTCTTTTTTTTTCCCCCTTTCTTCATGAATTAGAATCATAGAATGACAGAATGGTTTGGCTTGGAAGGGACATTTAAAGATAATCTAGTCATCCCCCTTCTGCCATGGGCAGAGGAATCTTGCACTAGATCAAGTGGCTCAAAGCCCCATCTAAACTGACCTTGAACACTTCTAATGATGGGGATCCACAGCTTCTCTGGGCAGCCTGTTCCAGTGCCTCACCAACCTAGTCATAATTTTTTTTTTCATTATGTCCAATCTAAACCTACTCTCATTGTAAAACCATTGCCCCTTGTTCTGTCACTACAGGCCCTGGTAAAAAGTCTCTCTCTGTCTTTCTTATAAACCCCTGTTATATATTGAAAGGCTGTGATGAGGTGTCCCTGGAGCCTTCTCTTCTCCAAGCTGAGCAAGCCCAGCTCTCAGCCTTTCTTCAGAGGAGTGTTGTTCCAGCCCTCTGATCATTTTCATGGCCCTCCTCTGAACCTGCTTTAACATTAGAAACATTTTTGACTCTGTACAAAGACTTAATTTCCATCAGGATAGAATATAAAATTTTCTAAGTTCTTATGGCCTGCTAACTGTTTCTTTTGTGCATTCCGGTTTACAACCAGGAAGAAAGCCAGGCTGCGTTGCCATGAGGACTGGAATTTCAGGTGGATTATGGGAAGTAATAAAATGTGAAGAAAAGGCAAAGTTCCTATGCAAAGTATGGGCAGAGGGAGTGACGCTTCCACCTGTTCCTACAACAACTCCTATTCCCCGGTGTCCAGAAGGTTGGGACTCAAACAATCGTATTAACTTCTGTTTCAAAGTAAGTATGTTGCTTGTTTCTGCATTAGGGTAGTTTCTGTTTGCTGCACTTACATGCAATAAGGATTTGTGTACATATGTCTTACTCTTTCATAAGCTTAATTATGGATTATATATAGAGGACTTGCTCCTTTCTATTGAAATGCTTATGGTTTTGTTTATTCCATTAAAGCCCAGTCTTTAAGTCTGGTCTTCTGATCCTAATCTCCCATTTTTTTTTAGACTGAATTTCACATTCTTTTAAGATTAAAAGTGGTTTTTTCCCAGTTGTTATCTTGCAGAAGATACTCCTGTAAGCAATGCAGTTTGCTAACTTGGGGTAAAGACACTCCTACTAAGCCTGTGTTTCACAGAGGTGAACACTCATAAATCCTGTATTTAAAGTTTCTGTAATTCCCAAAGAACGAGTTAATTGTAAATTAATTGCTTTTGGGTAGCTGATGTTTCTTGATCTTGTGATCTCTATGCTCTATTTTGTCTGATTGCAAAATGCTCTCTTTAGCCTTTTTCAAGAGGAGAGCAAAAGAAAACATGGCTTGAATCTCAAGCATTTTGTCGAGCTATAGGAGGAGATCTGGCCTCCATTAATGGTAAAGAAGAACAGTATGTGATATGGCATTCTATTGCGTGAGTATCTGTAGTGTGGTCATCCATTCACTTTAACTAGCCTTTTGATCTTTCTGAAATATTTCATTTTAGGTGTATGTTTTTACTTCAGTATAAGCCAGTCTGGATTAATTATCTGCAACTGTATCAAACACAGCAAAAAATCAGAGCTGGTGAAATAGCAAGAGTTGTATGACTAGTGGCAACCACCCCAGAAGCTAATGCTAAAATGAGATTGGAAAGATTAGTTGAGGAAACATTTATCATCTGAAGTAAAAGTATTTACTGTGGATTTGGGGATATTATAAAATTACCACAGATGCCAGCTGTTTTCACGTAAGCAAGTGTACAAATAGGATAACAGTTGTGATATAAGTCTGGTCAATGTGTTGGTTGTCATTTTTATGACCTAATCAGAAAGCAGAAGTAACTTCAGATTCATTGTTTCCTACACAAGGAATGTAAATAAGGTTAGTAAGTCCCTGAACTTTAAAAAGCAGGTGTGAGATTTCTGAATGAGATCAAATACTCTTCAAAAGGTAACACTCAAAATATGACCTGAATAGACCGCGCTCAATGAACTTGTACATCCCCGTCTAACTGGGAAGCAAGATTGAAACATGGCAGACTTGCAAAATGCTACAACCGTACTAGAATCCCAGCTACGTATTTACAGTAAGGAAGAAGTCTTAGATGCTGCATTACCACAAATTGACTCAATAAAATCAGATAAATCAGCAAAGTGTGTCTGCTTGCAGACAAGGACTAGTTTAAGGTGCTATTTTTCAAATGTGATTCAACTGCAGCAAGTAACTTTGAGTTTGGAAACAATAAGTGCCTTTACAGAGAAAATGGAAAGTTGATAAATGGAGCAACCGTAGCTATTGAACCTTTATACAAAAGTATTAAGCTACCTTATTTTCAGGAGTTGAATTGTATCTGGGCATTTTCTTGGTCAGTATTTCAGTCTGAGTTAATGAATAGTGATAACAGCTAGATGGGGTCGTGTAATAATTAATTTCCACCCTGGTTGTTATTGTTTCTAACAGCTGTAAGGATTATTTTTAGAGAAGCTTATTAACTGTTGTGAATGATAGATTATTAAAAATATTGTAATGCCCTTATTAGTTTTGGTTTTATGTTTAAAATATTTATAAATGGCACATTTATTATTTTGTTTTTTTTTTTTTTTTAGGAACAATGGCTTTTACCACCAGCATTTCTGGATGGGTTTATATTACTTGAATCCTGATGATGGCTTTGTTTGGAGTGATGGATCTCCAGTGAGTGATTTAATTTTCCACAGCTGTCATTTTGCATTCCCTGTGCTTCTCAAATGTGTGTGGTGTATGTGTTTGTGTGTAATTTTATGCTTAATCATAACCTTCTACTGTGTCATGCTCTCTTTAGGAAAGCTTATGGATAGCGATTTCATGGCTTGATTTTTTTGGCTGAAACATATTGATTTTTTGATGAGAAAATGCATTGAATCAACAAGAAAATTATATTCATGTAGACTAACAGGATGTTCTTATAAATGCAAGGATTTTTTGAGTAAAACAGTCCACCGTTACTATTTCTATTCTTTGCTAATTAGATCTTTATCTGAAATGGCCTACATTCCATGGAGCTGAGGGCAGTTGTTTTATGCCAGTGTGACTTGGCTGTACTTTAGACTAAGATATAAAACTTGTAGAAAAAAAGAGTGGTTTTAGAGATGTGGACGTATTTCATGCAAGGTTGGTCAAAGTATATTGATGGAAGTTTACCATACAGAAAACTGAAATTGTAATTCATACAGGAAAATTAGAATAGCAGTAATATTTTTCTGAGAAAAGTGCCACCATTTTTGTTGTGTCTCAATAATGTCCTACTATTTTACTCATACAGGATATTAACTTAATTTAATACCATCATGTAAACATGCCTCATCATTGTTATTAAATGAATTTTACAGAATTTAGGTCCTATAAAAAATGTCAATGTTCTTCCAAGTGTGATTGGAAACAACTGTTATCTAAGCTGCAGTCCAGTTGGAATCTGAAAAAAATTTTTAAATGTCAGCATTTGCATGGGAGTTTCTGGTTTCTTCTTCTTTAAGTTTTTAAACTGACAGTATGAACAAATTGTAGGCCTGTGATTTGAAGTCTCCTCCCTCTCTCTGTTATTTTCTTTCTATACAACAGAATCTTCACAAAACCTTTTCTTTCATAGGTGAGGTATGAAAACTGGGGCTTTGGAGAACCCAATAATTATCAAGGAATTGAACTTTGTGCAGAGATCAGTGGCGATTCCAGCATGCTTTGGAATGACAGGCACTGTGATTATCTATATGGATGGATTTGCCAGATAAGAAAAGGTATCACTTACTCCTGTATATTAGTATAACAAGAAAAGATTCTCAGTTGACTTCTTCCTTAACTTTGAGAAATAAAAATTTTGAAAACCTGTTTATCAGAGTTGTTCCCTGTGGAATGTGAAATATCAGAGTGTTGTAAGGATTTCCATATTTTCAATGCATTTAAAGATAAAGAGCCTTTGGTGTCCTGCTGGAACTTCTCACTGATCTTTCTTTATTATTTCAGAAGGCAAAATGTGATACTTGAAAAATAGGAAATGTTACTTTGAATATTCACATTCACTTTTGACTTTTCTCTTAGAGAAGTTCATGCCTATTCCAACAAATCCTATTTTGGATTTTTTTTTCTGAGTTGAGTTTCAAGTTATTAGAAAATAGTTTGCAAATCAGTTCACATACTTGATTTTTTATGTGTGAAAACTCCCTCCTTTACTTGGCTCAGGTACTGTTTTGTTAGCTAATCGTATCTGTAGTTGCAAGATGGAGCCTGGTTCCGAGATATTTTGTTTTGCTTTGACTGGGTTTTAAGTTCATATGTTGATTTCTTGCTAAATTCTCTTGGGATTTCAGTTTGGATGCTTTTTATTTTCTGAAGACATCAAGACAAAATTTGTAATGTAGGGAAATCATGAGTTCCACAAGCAGTGCATCTACCTACGTTTGAGTATTTTAGAAAGTCCTCATTTAAACATATTACTACATTCTTATATTGGGAGGGAGGGGAGCAAAATAAAAATGCTGCATTAGAATATTCACAATAAAGTACCAGCTCTGCTTTATATTGGTAAAAGAATTTCTTAGGCACAGAATTTTTTATTAAAATGCCAGTATCTGTGAGATTACATTTTGGCACAAAATAAATTGGTAAACCTATAAAGACAGAGATCTCCTGTATTAGAAATTATTTTCCTGAGACACTAATGATGGCATCCAGGATGCCATCTCCATGATGCCATGGCAAAAACAAATTGGGGAATTCTTTAGCCCGAATCTTCTTTTCAGAAAGGACCAGTTTATTTCTTGGGATCTTTTCCAGTGAGATTTTATCTAGGGGAATTTTTAGGATCCAGGTAGAAGTTCTTCTCAACCAGAGAAAGATGGAAAGAACCCCACTCTGTAGTAGCAGGGGCACCACGGAAGAAGATAAACCAGAGACAGCAGGAATGCAGGTCAGGTTAAGCCAGAATTCATGTTTAAGTGACCTGGGGAAAGGAGGGAGAGGGAGTTATAGGACTGTCTTAGTAGAGTTAATGCTTTGGGACATAAGGTCTTCTGCATCCAGTGAATACCAAAATAATTACTTAATTCAGGTAAATTTCAAGGTATTTTATAATACCTTGCAAATTAGGAATAGCTTATATTTAGAGCCTCAGGGAACAAGATTATGTATTTAAAATTGAATAGCGTACTGAAAAGAAGAGATTTAGGCTATTTAGTTCCTCCTAGTTTTTGATGTTAACCATTGCTAACCATAAAATCCAATGTCAATAGAAAAACATGCCTATCAATCATAGTAAATATTATTCTCTTACAGCAGGAAGTGTACAATCCTAACAAATATTTTTTCCGTACAGGGGCAAGTGTGAAGCCTGAACCAACAGAATCTCCTGCACCCAGTAAGTCTTACTGCTATTACTATTTGTGTATGTGTATGTCTAAAAGCATTTTAAAAATTTTGCTAATGAAAATGTCTTGTATCTCAGGAACAATATAGTCAGCTTACCATTTAATTTACAGAATACAAGACTACTGAGGATGGATGGATTATATATGAAGACAAACAATATTATATCAGCACAGATAGTGTTCCTATGGAAAAAGGTCGTGAGTTCTGCAAAATGAACTTTGGAGACCTTGCTGTCATTGAGAGCGAAAGTGAAAGAAAGTTCCTCTGGCGATATGTAAGAAAAATCATTAATACTATGGAATAAATCATCTGAAACAAGTGAGCATGGGCACAAATCCTTTTCACGCTGGTGTTTTCCCTATGAGTTTTACGATAGTGAAATTGCAGTAGCATTAAGCCAGATTAATATGAAGAACAAACTCAGGTCTTTTTAAAGATTATTTCATAGCTGAGACAAGGACAACTTTGGTTTGGTATTTTGTATAGAAAGAGGCACAGTAAGCATTAAATAGATCATTATCTGCTTTTCCTATTCAGTGTGGCAGTTATACCACATTATATCTGTCTGCAACTGGCAATGTGCTAAGATGAATCTCAATGCTTGCTTTTAATTGATCTGTGGCTTTGTTTTAGCAATAAGCTAAAAGAACAATGATTCTGTAAGGTGGGTGAGTTAACTGAAAGTAAAGTTTATCAACAGATAAACTCAAGATATCTTAAGTAGTGGATCAAAACAGATATTGGCTTACATGCAACACTCAGAACATTGACTTTTGATCTTGTCAGTGTACCTGGGATGTAGTCTACCTAGCAGCCTCTTTTTGTCCTCAAGTTTTCCCCTTTGCCTCCTTCTTCTTGCGGTGAGAATATCATTATGCAGGAAGAACAACTTGACGTATGGATTATGCCATGAGAAAGAGCTTTTAAAGGAGAGACCATACCACAGTGTTCCAGTATTTATAGGATGACTGCAAAGAAGATGGAGACTCCCTTTTTACAAGGAGTCACATGGAAAAGCCAAGGGGTAATGGGTACAAGTTACTCCTGGAGATATTCTGATTGGACACAAGAGGAAAATTTTTCGCAATGAGAACGATCAGCCATTGGTATAATGTCCCCAGGGAAGTGGTGGATTCTCCAACACTGGACACTTTCAATATTCAGCTGGACAGTGTGCTGGGCCATCTTGTCTAGACCATGCTTTTGCCAAAAAAGGTTGTACCAGATGATCTTTGAGGTCCCTTCCAACCTGATATTTCCTAGAAGGCTGGGGTTGGTTGCCTGTTGTACTGTCTGGAGGCCAACTTCTTTTAATTGGGAATGTGCTTAAAAGTCAGATTTGAACAACAAAACTTTTCCTGAGCTGTCTGAAGAGTGGCAGCGAGATGACATAAGGTCCTATATCAATTTATATGCAAATTGTAGGAAGGCTTGTCCATTGCAAGAAATTTGTCAGATGATGTCCACTGCAGAGACTGCAAGAGGTGCCGATTTCAGTTACTTTCAAGTAAGACTGTGAGAAGTGACCAAATAACATGATGAAGCGACCAAACCTTTTGGCCAATGATGAAGTTTGACTGTGGACTGTCATCTGTGAGCTGCTTTAACTTAAATGTTGTAGCTAGATAATATAGCATTTCATATCCTCTGTCAGTGAGGTGTATATTACTCATTATTAACGTAACAGATTTGTGGGATAAAAAGTGGATATTTATACAATTTTAATCTCTACATTCTAGATCTTGAAAAATGGCAAAGAGGATTCATATTTCATTGGTTTACAACTGAGTGTTGACCAAAGGACAAGGTAGGTCAACTAAAATTATCGATCTTGCATTGTGCTTTATAATAATCTACTGAGTGGAGCAAAATTAATGAAGTGCTTGAATGAAATTGTGGCCTGTCAAAGTAAATGAAAATGTTTTTCCTGTGAATTCTGTGGGACTTTCATGCTTAGTGTTTTTTGATTATGGAGGTTGTAAAAATGTATTCTGTAGTAAATATACCACAATGTGCCATTATATTTAATCCACTTTTTTAAAAAATCCCATTTCTGCTGTTAGGCATTCTCATCCTACTATTACTATTCTATATTTGATTATAGTAGGAAAAAAGCTTGATTTCAATTTTACCCTCAGCTGTTGTCTGCCTTGTCCATACTCCAATAAAGTACAGCTAATATAAGGAATTTTTAAAAAGTATTTCCTGTTGATACTGATGAAATTTTTTCTTCATAGAAGACCCAACTCCTTCTCAAGTAAATGGTATTTCTGCTTGACACCACTGGAAGCTAGAGTAGATCTATAAACCCTAAAACTTGACGTATTCTTTAACAATATAAAAGTGTGAACTTTGTTTTTATGAATTTGCATCAGGTGTGTTAGGTTTGGAAAGTTCTGCTTTACTGTTTGTTTTAAGATTTTGTAGTCTGTGGGACCAAACAAGTTAACTCAACAGGGCATGGAATTTCAAAGGACATACCTAGTTTTGAGTCTTAATTTAAGCATGGTTGGATTCTCAAGTGGTTTAATGCCACGTTAATTTAGATCCAGATTATCCATGGATAATCTGTTTTTACCACATGTTTCCTAAATAGAATTCACCCAAAGCTAGCAGAAAAAATACACTGCAGGTAATGTCTTTCGAATTTTTATTCAGGAATTCTAGTTTCCTTTATTCCATGACTTATATTGAAAATAGATGACCCAATCAAAACATATAGGATTTTGGGTAGGTAAAAACGTTCTTTTTCCCCCTCCTCAACTTTTGGGAATAGACTGTAATAAAGGGAAAAATGCAACCTATTTTTTTTTTTTGTAGAACCAAGATAGCTGTTGCTGTTATTATTCTTGCCATCTGGTTGGACCAGATGATCCTTGAGGTCCCTTCCAACCTGGTATTCTGTGATTCATTGTATAACTTCACATGCACTGTGAGGATAAGCAAATTTTCTGCGAGCTTCTCTGAATGTCAGTATGCAGCACCATGCTGATTTTTACATGTGATGTTAACTTAGGCCTGGATTCAGTTCAGTCTAGGTCTTGAAGTGCCTGAATAGATACCTAGTAGTTCTTGGATCTCCTTCTAGCCCACAGTGACAATAGGACTGTCCAGATGATAATTAGGATGTCAGGTGGGCCAGATCACCTTCTGAAAAAGAGGGGTCTGTGCCATTCCATTGTTTTTGTAGGGACCCTAAGATAAATATGCTTTTACATGAAGTATCATACATATGTGCCTGAAGGGCGAACCTGGGCACCTCTGTCACTTGCAGTCCAATAGGAATATGTCTCTTAATAAGTGTTTGGTTCCCAGTTATGATATTGTTCTTTATTGTTTAATCTACGTGGATGTAAAACTTTTTTGATGTTCGTATTTTACCTTATGGTAAGGCCCGTTGTCACAGGAATTTCCCTGTAGGTGGTTTGTCGTGCCCTTTTCCTGTACGTGGGGGAAAGATCAAGTGTTTTGCCAGTGTTACCAATAAAATCTCTTATGTCTGTAGTAGGCACGGAAAATGTATGACTTGTGGGAAATGGTGAGCATCTGGGCTCTCTCATGCTGAAATGGTGTCTTGCTTTCATGTTGGCTTGAACGATTATTTTGGATATTGTCCTATCAGTTGCAAAAGTGTCAGCATATTGCTTAAATGCAGAGCAAACACAACTTCGACACATACCCTACGTCTTTGCATAGAGAGTAAGTTTAGTGCAATTAGCAAAGAGGCAAATTGGTCAAAAAAACTTGTACACCTTAAACTATGGGTGGCTGTATTAAACATAGCACAAAATTACTTTTTATGACATGAAAGCAGTTCAATTTGTATATTAAAGAAGTGTTTTCTTGGATTGTTTTTCTTAAGCTGGATGGATGGCACTCCAGTGAATTATTTGGCATGGGCACCACATGAACCTAACTTTGCAAATAATGATGAAAACTGTGTAGTTATTTATAAGAATTTAGGTGAGTTTTGTATGTTTTTTCCTGAATTTCATTATATGTGTGTTTGTGCCACAAGAGTTTTGGGTTTTTTTTCCCTCTGAGTGGCACATCTTCCCCCCCACCCCCCCTTTTTTTTTTTCTTTTGCAAAATGTTATACAAGTAGAATATAGTATTGTATTCAGGACTTAAGAGCTTTGTGCTCTCATGTTCACCTTAAGCCTGGCATGGGGAAGCTCTGATAGAAGTCTGTGGCTGTGATTACTATACAACTATTACTATACAACTGTTTTATATTTTTTATTAAAATTGGCCTAACGTGCCGCTACAAAATTGACATTTGTAGTACCTGGTTCTACACTGCTTTTAACATTCTGTAATTAACAGTGTGCATAAAGTGACATATTTATTTTGGATGACGATATAGGATGATAATAAACTGAGAGACTCTGAGCATTTGACCTCATCTTTCGACCTAAAGCACGTTGTGTAAGAATGAGTAAAATTCATTTAACCAGCTCTGGATGTGGTGTCACACAGTTCCCCATTTATCTTGCATTCAGGATTTTGGAATGATATAAACTGTGGTTATCCAAATCCCTACATATGCGAAAGGCACAACAGTTCCATTAATTCAACTGTTCCTCCAACAACACTTTCAACTCCAAGAGGATGTCGTCCAACTTGGCTTTCCTTTCGTAATAAGGTACCATAACAAATACAGCACACATTGGATGTTTGGAAAAGCATTAAATAGAAAACAAGGGAATTATTTAATGGGATTGTTTCTTATTAAAGTAAAATATTACTCTTTTTCGCAGAGAGCTGGTTGACATCTGCATGCTTTTCTTTGTTTGCCCATCCCCTGCTTTGCAGAAAAGGTGCTTTTTTGACGCTTCTAATGAAGTGGCAGATGAGCATATTCAGTTGCAATTAAGAAAGTAATTCGCGAGCCATTTCTTCAAACCTTTTGATATGCATTTCCTAAAGACTTTAGACAGAGTTCGTGAATGATTGATGCTTTGATCTTGGTTTGTTTTTTGTGTTTTTATTTTTTTGTGTTTTTTTTTTTTAACCAAACCATAATGCTTTTTTGGTACTAAATACATTTTGTCTTCCTTAACCTTACTAATGTGGGATGCTTTGTAGAGTCAAATAAATAAACAGGCAGACATATCAGTCACACATAAGTTACCACTGTTAGATGACTGTCTGTAAAATGTCAGTTTTGCTTATTTTCTAGGGATTTCAGATCAAATCTAGTATGTGTCTTGTTGAGCAAAGGACTTTCTAGAGATACTCAATTTTATACAGAACAACAAGCAGCACAAAAAGCTCATTTTAAGCTGAATGTGTTTTTTTCAGATAAATGCATTATTTTACTGCCTTTCTCCATCCTGCATTGCTTAAAGCAGTGGTTTTCAATCTGTCAGGGATGTTGGAGTAACAATAACATATAGAGAATTTGTTCATGTTTTAGTGTTACAAAATATTTGGATCTGCAGAAGATGAACGTGTCACTTGGCATGCTGCACGAACAGCTTGCATGAATTTAGGAGGAAACCTGGCCACTATCCCTAATGAACAAGTGCAAGGTACTGTGTATAGTTTTGTAGCACTAGATGAGATGACATTTAATCTTTACAGGATGGCCGTTGTATTTGTGTGAATATGGACAGGATTTGAACTGTGACTGCATATCTGATTTTGGTTCCAAAGCATATAATTTTTTTGAAATTTACAATGAAGTCTTCACCTGTATCTAGCAAATTTTAGTGTTGGCTTATATATATATATATATATATACACACACGTGTATATTGTCCTGGCAGCCAAAGTAGAGCTTTTTCCGCTTACACATGGTGCCAGCTGGACCCAGCAAGTCCAAATGATGTAGTTTCACTAGGTGGCATTAACTCGCTGCATGGCGTTCCTGTTAACTCAAGCAGAACACCTTTAGGAGCAGAACTTGCTGACTCTGAGCAGCTTGGGGCAGAGGTTTGGCAGCTCATACACCTACCCACAACTCACTATACAGATTTACCATTCTTTTCACTAGAGGAGCTTATTTTAATGAACCTAAGAGCTGCATCCCTGACTGGGGGAGATGGCTTGAACTTAGTGCTACTTACGTTTTCCACATAAGAAGAGATGAAGAATCAAACTTTCACTTTTCAAACATGGCTAAATTCTTATCCAACATAGTTTCTGCAATACAGATTTCAAGTGGTTCATGCACAGGACTTGAATTCTAGGTTAAAGAGAAATGAGCAATAAAGCTATTAGCACAAAACTGTTGTTATTGCTGGCAATGTAGGCATAAAGGCTTGACTTCCTGTTACAGTTTATAGCAGAACAGCAATGCTAACATTTGGCAGAGAAATCTAGAGGTTTCATTCCTGGAAATGTAAGTTGCATTCATTTTAAAAGGATGGTAAATGGTTTTAAAGGAAGGTAAATGGTTGATAGAGTGGACAGCAATTCTTCTGTTGTTTGCAGAGAAAAGCAAGCTTGTAACAATGACTGTAGTAGTTGGCAAAGGCCATGATATGCTCGTTTTATCACAGTGTTTCAATATATTGTGGGTCAGTGGGTTGCTGAATGCCAGCTGACCTAGCCTGCTGTATTTTTGAGCTAGCCACGCTAGCTAAGGCACATGAGCACCTTCCTGGATTGTGTAAAGCTGTGGTAATTGATTTGCTTGTGATGAACAGTTCTGCTGAGACTCGTTTTAAACAGGTCGCTTGTGCATTCTGCTCCCTGCTAAGACAGTGCAGGCTATTGCCCAGGTGTTCCAGGGAGAGAGGAAACACTCGTGGCTCTGTAACAGCCCTGTTTCTGCAGATGCACAAGTGGTAGGTGCTCAATGGTGCTGTCTGATGCCATTAGGGGGTAACCATTTTGGTGGGATTATCAAAAATGTATGTACTCTACACAGCTGTATATTTCTAAGGCAGTTGTGGGCTAGGATTCAAAAATGTTTGAGACATTATAAAAAGCATTTCTGTCATGCTTTTGGGATTCATTCCAGTACCTGGTACCAGTACTTAGCTGATGTATTTTGCCCAAAGCCACAGTTATATATCTGGTTCCCTGTTCATTAAACTCAAAAGTCACCTCATTTTCATTTTACTTACTTGTGTAGTCAACAATGAAGTGTCCTATATTACAAAAAAAATACTTAATGTCACCAATCTCAACGAGGCCAGACATTTCAGTTGTCTTTCATTAAAAGTATTTCTCTTTTTCTTTGTCTTTTTTTACTCTAGCTTTCCTCACCTTCCATATGAAAGATTTTCTTACTGATACATGGATTGGATTAAATGATATAAATCATGAAATGAGGTTCCTCTGGACAGATGGAACAGGAGTTTATTTTACAAACTGGGCCAAAGGCTTCCCGTCAGGACATATGGATTTATACTCATATGATGGCCAGGTAAGTAGCAATCACAAATTGTTCACTGAAATTTGATTTTAGATTACATTTACGCATTTGTTGGGGTTTGAGACATGTTATTGCTTGACTTATTATTTTCATACTTTTATACATGTCAAATATAAATACAAACAGAGTGAATGATTTTGAGCCCTTGGGCAGTTACTCTATTAGCTGGTGACAGGATCTGTGAAGTACTCATACAAAGACTGGTTTCAGATTTCAGTTCTCTGTGTCCATGAAGGCTACACTGCTTCTGTGTTCACCCTGCGTTCTCTCATCGGCTCTGGTAAAGAGGACAGTGGGATTCCTGCCTCATGGCATTTGCCCCAAAAACACACTGAATGAGCTCATCCTCCTTGTCCTCTGACCACGTTAGTGCCTGAATTTAGCAGGTCTCTCAGCTGGCCTGTAGCTTGCAAGGGGCACTTACAAACATTCTTCTCAAACAGCCATGTCTTACGCAGCAGCAAATTCTGTTAGTCACATTGGCGGAAAGGACGTGCTTCTATAAAGAGACAGCCATTCAGCTTTTAAGAAGAAAAAAAAAAAAAAAAAGAAGGAAATAACTTCCCCTGTTTCTCCATCATACAAACTGATCTGATAGGTCATTCAGTTCCTCTCTCTGATCTTGCGTTTTTAGATAGTTCTGTGCTATGGAACTACAGCACATTATAGTACTAGCTCTATTTCTTTTGAATGCCACTTTTAATGTAGAAATCCTACTTTTAAGCATAATGCCCTTTTTCCTGATTTTGAAAGTAGCACCTCTGAGCTTCTTATCTCTAATGGAAGGAGAAAATTTGGAAGAATTTGAAGTTCAAAAGAGAAAGCATGTTTAAAATGTTACTTCTGGGAGCAATAATATATATTTTTTTCTGGTTTTATGCATAGTAGTAGAATAATATATATTTTTTCTGGTTTTATGCAAAGTAGTAGTATTTCTATGAAATCTTCTGTGAAAACTTACAAAGTCCATATTTTATAAATTTCAGATTTATTTTTAAGTTTAACTTAGGAAAAAGTAAGTTATCATAGTTAATACAAAATACTATGAACTGTTCGGTTTAAAAGATTTAAATCTTAATGCATTTCACTGACAAATGAAGTGTTTCTGTGTGCATCTCCTCCTGGAGAGCAGAACCAAATAAGTAAATAGAATAACATAAGTATGGATGCTTCATTGCACAAACCCATTTGTACACGTGCAGCCTTTTGCATTGACCACTGTTAGTTTAATACGTGCTAACGTAGGTTCTAGCTATCGTGTCCATGTCAGGGAAGTTGAAATGTCACTGTAAGGGTGATACTGACAGGTCAGTGGCTGCCTTTGGGCAGGAGCAGTTCTGATTTTGCTGTGTGTTCTGTTACAGCTGGCAACAATAAATATGAAGAGACTGATATGTCAGAAATTTTGCATTGCCCATTGAGGATCCAGGTTTTTTTCTGGGGCAAAGTTAACTGATCTTTTCTACAGTAGTTGATTTCACTTCTCTTTAAATTTTTGTGGCTTTCTTTCTATCCATGGTGCATGCCTGGAGATACAAGAATACTGGAATTTTTCTGGTCTGCTTATCCACCCGGTGTTGTGCAAGAGAGAGCAACATAAAGAAATTTGTGAAGTGCAAGAGGAACAGAACCTTCACATCATAAAACTTATGCTGTTAAATGTTACAAGGATACAAGAGTAAAACTGCAGCATTACTTGTGTCTGAAGATGTAAAAGGGGGACAAAGTTTTGTATTTGCTTCTTCTAGCTATTTGTAACTGCTTTTATATCTTTTTACCTCGAGGCTGATTGTGTTGTCGTGAGAAACAGTCCTGTTAAGGATGCAGGAAAGTGGGCTGATGAGAGTTGTGATAACAACAGAGGATATATATGCCAAATTAATGCAGGTACTTGTCTTTTTAGTTAAAACACAATCAAACCTTATGGTTTTTCAGGGAATTGTTTGGGTGTATAGATTTCGACATCATTTCACTTGCAATAAAAATACATCCACAAATTGTTTTTCAGGCAGGAACACAAGGGTCATATGTGTCAGAGGTGCAGTTAGAGTCACTACTCTCTGTTGACCCTTCCCAGTAACTGCCATGTTACTACCTTCCTGAGCTGTAATATGTGTCTGCATCTTTGTGTTTAGTGTGACCCTTCACATGATATTTGTTCTATGATTTTGTCTGTCATTTTCTGAACACTTTGGCTTTCAAAATATGTTGTGGAAAATACTGACTTGTATATACAGCATGAACTGTCTGGAGTGTGACTGTAACTCACTCAGACCAAACTTGAGCTAATTGACCTCCAAAAAGGAAATTAAAAAGCAGTGAAAACCTGCATTTAAATATCTGATTGATTTTTAAGGACCAGTCTGTTGTGGAGTTTCCCTTTTCTCTGGCAAAAAAATCCCTGGAAAACAACAGTATCTGCAAAGCATTTCTTTTGATGAAAAAAATATTGTATTAAAGAAATTGTGACCTAATCTAATTCTAATTAATTTCAGTAATACTATTCTGGAGGATTATACAGAATGCTCCTTTGGTCCTTGACAGAGGTTGCCTTAAGCAGCTTTTTTCCTTTCTACAGCTTTGTAATTGATTTTCACTACGGATCCTGGCTTAAAGAATAGCGTATCTAACCCGTGCTGATCAGAAGTCAGGGAACGTGAAATCAGGAAAAAAAGGCTTTTTGTCTAATTCTATTTGCAACCACAGTGAAACCATAATCCCCTTTTGAACAAGTAGATGAGTCTTTTTTTTCATCCTGTATTTTACAGATGCTGAGTCTCTGCCTTCTACAAGTTCATCGCAATCCAGCATTATCCGTTATGGTAACAGTAGTTATTTGTTCATCCATACCAAAATGAACTGGGAGGATGCACGAAAAAACTGCAAACGTGATCAGTTTGACCTTTCCAGTGTCTTAGACCCCTACAGTCATTCATTCCTGTGGCTAAAGATGTTAAAGTATGGGGTGCCTATGTGGATTGGTCTTAACAGTAATGTGGTAAGAATGTCAAATTAATTGAATATGATGCTGCTTCTCTTATGGACAAATTGGGGACTGAGAAGTCTTATTATCTCTTTTTACTTTAGCATATTAGTTTATATCTTTGTCCTAAATACTTTTATGTGCTGTAAGATCTACAGGTAGGAATCCATCCTCTTCCATTACTCTGATTAAATTGTATATATTACACATTTTTCACACTTTTTCTGTGATATTACACTCCATGTACTTCCAAACAAGACATTTTAGGCTAATATCTTGAAATATCTCTTTGTATATATAGTGTATTTGAGATAAAATCCACATATCTTAAGATGTACAGTGCAAAGCATTTGTTCTAAATAAAAATAACTAATTTACAGAAACAGAATAAGATGCTGTTGCTATGACTCTTTCAACATTTTTGAGGATAGTTAGCCAAACAATTAATTGGTTTACCTAATTTAATTTTATTTGTCTATTCTCTCACAGTTCTTTGGTATTTTGATACTTTCTGGATGTTAGAATGCACCACCCTTTCTTTTTGGCACAGACACTTGTCCCACATTCACTCCATTTGGCTGAGCACATGAAAGAAATACAAATGAGTGAACATAACACACCACTTCCTAAAAACAAAAAGATTCCTCTAACCTCATCAATAGGATGATTCACTGAGTTCACCAGCTTTGGTGGGAAATTATTAAGTTTTAAAATATACTTTAAGTTGAAATTATCTCCATTTCTTGAAATTTGGGGGGAAACAGATAGTACAAAACTTAGTCTTCAGACTTTCCTACAAAATATTTTAAATGATTTTTTTTTTATTACTCCCAAATTTACAGTTTTGTTAAGTTGAAAATTAATTCAATGTTGCTTACTCTGCATTTCCTTTTGCTGAAAAGCATTTTTTGCACTGCCATATTTCTCAATGAATAGCTGCTTGTCACAGCACAAATTTAAAAGTTTGAGCCATTTGTATTTGTTATTGATTTCCAAAAAAAAAAGTAATTCTAGCACAAGGTGCTGCATAGACAGACATTTGACTGACAAATAAATGGTTAATGCTTAGATTTTAATCATTCCTGTTGATTTGTTTTGTTCTTAGACTAATGGGCGTTATGAATGGATTGATAACTGGAGAATGAAGTATACTAAATGGGCTGAAGGGGAGCCAAAGCAGAAAGTAGGCTGTGTCTATCTAGACGTTGCTGGAGCCTGGAAGACAGGATTCTGCAATGAAAGTTACTTCTCTGTTTGCAAAAAAAATGATGGTAAGGACTTGAATCTAACCATTGTATTACAAGTATTATCTCTTTAGAGTTCATTGTGCTGGGTGGTCTGCTGATATATACTTAGACGCTGTTTTTTATTTCAAGAGCTAAATAGATGAAATCATTAAAAGTTACTTGGGTTGAATGGAGCTGCTTTAAAATGAGGGCCAACACCTATTAAGAAAGAGCTAGTGTGACTGTGAATAGTCATCACTTTACATGAATAATGTTAGATATATTTTGCAAAATTTAGGCTCATATTACTCTGCTGTTTATTCTGATATTGAGTAAGCATGCAAGACCAAAAACCTCAAAAATCAAAAGGTAATGAATGTTAGGTAGTAGTCAAGCAGCTGTGGAGTTGAAGGGGGAAGAGTTGAATGACTAAGCTGTAAGGAGTCACAAGGAACGTTTACCTATAACAGCTTTCCAGGTTTTCCTTTTATAACTGAATAACAAACTACAGGTGGTATAAAAATGTTTAAGGATAATTCTTCAGGCTGCCATCTCTTACTTTTTTGACCTGAAACTCCTGTTACTATCATCTGATAATGCCTTCTGCATTCCATGATATTAGGTCACAACCCATATGATCAAGTTCATATGGGCCCTAAATCAGCCAAGCACTCAGGTGTGAAAATAGATTTGTGAGTAAAGTGTTGAGCTGAACTTAAGAATGTGTTAAAAGTATGCTTGGATTCTTTGCTAGATTAGATTTCTTGAGACTACACTTGCAGTACCTTTTGTTCATAGATTTAGGACTTTTTCCCGTTATTGTGTTGTAGTAAGCAGTGTAGACTACCAAGATTACATTTTTTTAAAGATCCAAGTGAGTTTCCCAACATTTGGTTAGAATGATCTATTCATGATAAAAGTATATATAAGAAGCTGTTTCTTTAAAATTTTGTGCTTTCTTTTTTTTTTTTTTTTTGTTTGTTTTGTTTTAATCAGTTCAAGCTCCCACTGAGCCTCCTCAGCTTCCAGGAAAGTGCCCTGAATCAGAAGGGCACAAGTCTTGGATCCCTTTCCGAGGTCATTGCTACTACATTGAATCTTCATCTACCAGAAACTGGGCCCAGGCTTCTTTAGAATGTCTTCGACTAGGTAAGTATCATCCTTGATCAAAGAGCACATCTTTCTGACTTGTTTTTCCTCTCTGTGGACAGCTGAATATGTGCTATGTATTTTTGTGATTTCAAGGATGGTCCAAATGTTGGACAAGACAGTTGTGTACAATTATTACCTTAATTTGTGAGGATATGGAAAATAACCGCGTACCAGTGGCACACACTGTCTTTCATGTGTGTGGGACCAGGCTTTAGAGGAGCTGTGTGGCCTGGAGGGGAGATCACAAGTGGAAACTTTGTCCTTTGACCCTGCTCTGTAGTCAGCCTCATCCACAGCAGTGACTAAATCTTATTTTAATGGCATTTTGTATCCTTTGTATTCCTGATCTAATTTGCCCCTTTGTTATTGCATTTTTATGCCGCTGGAATGAAAGTTACAGCTCTCTAGGCTGGATAATATATTAGTAAACAGGGGTTATTGTGTTGTTTCATTCTTGCAGCTTCCTTCTCTGGGAAACTGATGTAAGGTTCATTATGCCAGGCTTCATATGTCTGTCTTTGGTGTCTATAACATTGGTGGCAATGTCACTCAGGTGTCTAACCTCCCATTAGAGCATGCAGAGATCTTGTTCATGCTGTCAGTGGAACTGAATACAGATTCCTACTCCCTGGCAGTTGTTTATATTTGGTGTGATGTTTGGTCAGGTGAATTGCACCCTAAACTCCACTGACTGGCTTGATAGGTCCCCGCTGATAATAAACCTACCAGTGAAACCCATGTCAAATGTAGACACCTAGAGCTGAGTAAGAAGAATCTCACTCTTTCTGCTGGTACTCAGGTTCCTTCTTGGGTTGTCATGAACTAGTATGTTGTCGGCTCTAGTTTGAGATACTAGTATTTTTGAGGGAAAGTTCAAGTTTTAGTATATGTTCTTTAAATCTTACTATGTTCTCCACCATCAACATTTGCATAACATTTGGGTGAAGATATTTGCTAATATACTTTTAAATATAGAAGAGTCTCCATAATAGGACACTTTTGCTGTAGCTCGGTCTTAAAGACTATGACAATTGTTACAGTGCGACCCATTTCCATAGTCTCTTAAGTTCTTTTGTTGACACAGCAGATGTTCAGTCTTTGAAAGCTTCAATGTGTGTTCTTAGTTATGCATAGTCAAAAGGACCTTGACAGTTGCGCGCATAACAGCTGTTATTTGTTATCTGCAGTTCTCCGCCTTAAATGAATGATTATAATTTTGAATAAGCTTGTGTGAGAAATTAAGTAACACTTCTTTTCTTTGGAGGACTGAGTTTCTGAAACAGACTTTCAGTAAGAAGAGTGGGGCAAATAAATGAAAGCATTTTAAGATGAAGTTTGAGAGGAATTGAATGATGGTGTTGCATGTGATAGCAGGTGCCTCTGCTCACTGACTCAGGTTGTCCACAGCTGTCCCACATCTTTGCTGTTGGAATCTGCAGTTACATCAGAATTGCCTTTTTCTGTTGAACTAAGGTTCATGAAAAAAGGCGCTGACAGTTTGTTTCAGCATGTGTGTTAAAAGACTGGCATTATGTGGAATTTAAAATTTGAATGCTAGTATACTTAAGACTTTGCGTCACTGTCATCCCCTTCTCTTCGAACCCATAATCTTTCATGATAGTTGTTAGGGCAGGCTGAATCCAGCAGCGGCAAGGTTGCCGTGGCTATATGCTCGCAAGTCCAACCAGTGACAAGGCTGAGACTGTGTTCCCTGTAGGTGCACACACACATATGCAACACATCTATACATATATTCATCGGTGACCACACAGATTGACACAGGCAGACACACAGGGCACTCAAATGAACACAATCTGTGCCAAAATCCTGATTGTATTCCCCTCTCAAGTTGATGGGGATAAAGGTCTGTTAATGGGAATATATACAGAAATACAATGTGGATCCCTCCAGGAGCTAGGCTCAGACACTCAATTTGCCTAGTAGCTGGCCCATGGATCTCAGTGTCCTTAGTTGCTGAGACCTGGAAATATAAGCCCCCATGGCCACCAGCTTGTCTCCTGTTGCTGGTACAGACCCCATCCCCACCACACACACACACTGGTCCCTCCAGTAAGTCAATCCCCCACGGTCTCACCCATAGGGGCGCACACACATACAGAGCTTGCTGGAACTCCCCTGGTCGCCAGTAGCCTTTCCCTCCTTGATCTTACCCTTAGAGATGTCCGCACACCAGGGGGTCTCCTCATTAGAGACTCGCAGCTTTTATGGTTCCTCCAGCAGCTGGCTGGGACTCCCCTGGTCCCTCTGATAGCCAGCTCAGCTCGTGGTCTCAACCTTGGTGATGCACACACACACCTGGCTCTACCTACTTGCTGTCTAGGCTGACTTGATATTCCCTAGTGATCACACACACACTTGTGTATCTGCATGTGCTCCATTTGGTGGCACCATGAACACAAGGGTCTCTGACTCATGCTCCCACTCCAGTTGCTGGTGCTAAGACCCCCATGCACATGCATGCACACAGAGTGAAGAGTCTTTCACGCATGAAAATAGTTAGAGTTTAATAAGATAGGACTGTCAGCGCAGATCAGGTACAGGGTGTGGCCAGACAACCGTACTAACCAGCAAAATATTTACACATGACCAGTCTTTTTATCCCCTTATCCCTCTTATTTTCCCATACTTGTTCCTCCCAAATCATCTAAGTCCATCCCTTTCCCTGCCTTTGGTTCCTCCCCTGAATATCTCATAGTAAGTCTTGTGCAACCTTGAAATGCTCTTGTGTAATCCCATCATGTGCCCCATACCCCTAGGCAGTAACTCCTCTCAGTCGCAAGGATACTCTGATGTTGACTTGATGGGTTTCATGCTGGGACACTAGGGCAGAGGCTGTCCTGTGACAGCCCTAGGAGGGACCTGAGCAGGATGTCCCATCCTCTGAGCCCATACTTTGGGTTCTTTACCTGCTGTTCTGCCTCTTTGCTCCTCTGGGCTTGTGGAGATTGGCCTTTGATGAGCTGATGGCTCTTGTGGTAGGCCTGGGACTAGCCAGGGAAGGGGTTCTCTGTCTGCCATTGTCTTTCTGTGCTCCCTTGTGGATGTGCAGTGAAGCTTTTTATCACACAACTTAACAGTAACCGAACATCTGATACCATGCAGCAAAAGAGGAACAATTAGAAAAATGTAAAGCCTACAGTGAAAAAAGGGGAACGTTCCATGTTCTCGTATATTCTGCTGTCCCTGCCTGCACTCTGGGTTTTGTTTGCAGCTGGACATTTTCCAATTATATCTTGCCCATAGGAGAATTCTGAACTGTAGTAGAATTTATCAGTAGCTCAGCAGTGATTCAACTGATTTCTGTATTTTCATTCTGTGTAACTGTGCCTTCCTCACCTGAGAAAAAAGACCTTCAAAAATTCAACAGCCAAATCAAAACAGTCAAGTGCCAAACACAGCTATGACTCCATACCTATTGACTGGATTCCCACCCCAAAATAAAGAGAACTGAAGATGCACTTTTACCAGTGTTTAACGGTGAACTACAGTGTTTAATTACATACAAAGTTGTGTAGCTCATTCTGTCTACTCGCTCCATGCTGTGACTTCTTGACTTTGCTAGAGCATCATACAGAATGAATCATTATGGCAGAATGTCTGCTGTTTTATGTGGATGACTTATGGGGTACTACACTAACGGGGCAACATATGACCAGGATGATCTTTCTTTCTCTGACGTCTATGAAGAGATTGCAGGAAAATAAACAAGACCTGGTTAAAAAAGTTACACTAAGGACTGTAGTCAGAAAGTTAGCAAAGTCTGCTAGACATGAACTATACAAAGGCTCAGAAAACATTTTATCATGCAAATTTTATGATATGCGAAGTTATATGGCATACAGACTGAAGTTATATATACTTTTTACTAAAAACTTTTAATTTTGTCTAATTTTTTGGGTTTGTTTTTGTTTTCTTAAATAGTAACACATCAGTAGACGTTTATGCTTGATACCATATTGGCCTGTTGTATTTTGCCGATAGTTGTTGTTCAGTTATGTTGCTGTTTCCCAGTGGATGAGGAAACAAACAAAATGCTAGTGCGATTTCATGGAAATGATAAGAAAGATATCAGCAACAATGCCAGAGTCTTTCATAAGTTATTATCCAAAATTAGTTTCTGTTTTGAACACCAAACTCTGTTTGCAATTTGGCACAGATAACCAGTGTCAAAAATAAGACTGACGTTGGCTAGGACAATGAAAATACTTTCCACTGTGAAACGTATGTTTTTTTTCTCCATGTCTTCCAGGTGCCTCTTTGGTATCAGTTGAAGACTCAGCTGAAGCCAACTTTCTGGCATACACAATTGAACCACTTGAAGGGAAAACATCAACTTTTTGGACAGGAATGTACAGAAACGTGGATGGTAATTTCTTTATGTTTGACATCTTTTTGTTTGGTGAATAATTGTCACAAACTGTTTTACATGAGTGTTGAAAATGTCACATTATATTTCTGTAATACATAAAAAGTGAAATTAGGAAAGGAAATATATTATTATCATAGGGGAAGCTGGTCAGTTGTAATCAAGCAACAACCAGTAACATATAACAGAGACACCAGGCACAGAAGGTTCATCTTAAAGCAAGAAAAGAAATTCACAACAAAGTAAGGCACAAAGGTGCATGTACAGACAGGACAGCATTGGGAGTTAAGCCAAAATCAAATGGCTCTTAAAAGTGGAGAGCCCCTGGATTGATATGCTTGTCATTGAGATACTCCAATTTTTGAGGTAGAGAATAATGTGGCTAACGTCACGTCTAGTCTTTGGAATTACCCTCCTGGAATGACCAGTCACCCATCTATGGTTACAGCTGTCCCTCAAAACAGCTTCACTTTGAAGCTGTAATTGTTTGTGTCTTTGGAATTGTGTATCACAAGTTTTTCTATTTTCTGGATCACTCTATGGAAGGTAAGGTAAGAGAGAACAGGAAACAGGCTTCTTTAATTAAATCATTAATTTGCTGATTATCAGTTTTTCATTAATATAGTTAGTTTTCAATTACATAGGTCTATCATAAAGGCAGAAATATCTAAAAGTTATTTTGGTCTTGTGCTGTTCAGACTGAAATCTCCAGTATAACAATGTCAGAGGCAGGACTGCAGAATAGTTCAGGTGACTTGGGGTGGTGTTCTTTTACAACTGCCTCCTCAACCACTTCAGTGGCAAAATGGTTGGGGAGAAGACAAGTATTCAATTACATTTCTTGAATTTTAACCAGGAAAAGGGAAAGTTTTCAGTAGAGGAGGAAAAACTTTGAAGGGAGTAATGATTCATAATCATAACACGTAAAGAAAAGCTGAGGTTTACTTAGCTTTTGAGTAAACATGAGATGTTTTTTAAAGTGGTTCTAGAGCAGGTGCAGAACAATACAGTTCCTACAGTGACATAAACACAAGAGCTGCTTCAGCAAGTACATGCCATTGTAGTACTGTATAGTGATTACAGTGATTTCAGCATAACTACATAACTAAATTTCATATCTTTGGAAAAGTGATTGCCCCGACACAAAGGGTGGCAGGTATTTGGGAAAAAAACCCCAAGAAACCAAAAAGCGAAATATGAAGAATCTTATAAGGAAACAAAACATAGCTTTCACGCTGAGTCTAAGAATTTGCTAGTTTGAGTACAATTTAAGAGTCACAAGGGGCACGTTTATTCTAAATAAAAAACACTATTAAAAGAAAGAAAGAAAAAAAGGAACAGGAAGGAAGAGACAGAAAGTCCCAGCATAGCTGAACAACAGTGATCACAAGATTTTTGAAGCAGATCTCTAAAAAGGAAAGTTGTGTTTGTAAAGTCAGTGAGAAGGAGCAGAAACCGCAAAACAAATGGAAGAAAGTTGAACTTAGAAAGACTTCAGCAGGGGCTTTGAAAAGAGTAATACAAAACCTCCATACAAATTACTGAAATAAAGGGCATTCTATTGAAGATAAATTATCTTTTGACAACAGTAATTTCTATAAACTGAATAAATTATTGACAATGCACCATTGCAATAAATTGTGAGAGATAGATACTTCTTTAAACTTTCTTGCCTTTGTAATGTCATAAGCTGGACTGGCCTGCCATTTTCTAAAAATTCATGTTGTATCATTTGCATAAAAACTTAAGGGCGACGTGATGTGTCAGACCAAAAATCTAAATAGTCTAGAGGCCTGTGTCCAAAAGTGGCCACAAGTAGATTACTCGGGAAGACAATAAATGTGGAGCAGGTGTCAAGATGGAAATGAATACTATCTTGTTTTTCTATGTTCAATGTTTTTGTGACTAGGAGAATGGCTGTGGCTAGACAACACTGCAGTGAATTTTGTCAACTGGAATGTAGGAGAACCTTCCCCTCAACAAAACGAGCACTGTGTTGAAATGTATGCAAACAGTGGGTACTGGAATAATATCTATTGCTCTTCCTACAAAGGCTATGTTTGTAAAAAGCCAAAAAGTAAGTGCTACGTTTTGGAATTTGTTTTATGTATGGAGTATACTTCTTGTGTGCTAGTATTAGTGGATGGCTGTTACACAGAGTGCATTTTAGCTGGGAGTTTAGAGGTTTTATGAATGCCAAGAGATGCACATGTACATGCCAACAAAAAGAAAAAATAGCTCTTGTCCGAAAGTAGAAGTGCTGACCAGTGCTCAAGTCCCTTCAGAATTGTTTTAAAAAGATTGTGTTCTTATCTTAACTGTACCTAGTGTATACACTTAACAAGTTTCCCTGTTCTGTATCAATAATTGGTGAGTAATCACAAAGTTAGTCCTGTGCTTTGCGCGCACAAATTTCTATCATCTATTTGAAAATATGTTCCTTAGGGTATCCCCTCTGCTCAGCCTGGGGAATACCCTTTGCTTATTTCCCTCTGGCATTCTCATATGCATGCATTTTCTGAATATGAAGTAGTGTTTCTGTGAGTTGAGTCCTTATGAATTGTGAATTAATGAACAGTTTTGGACCTTTTGTCTCTGTGTTCTCCTGTTTTGAGAAGATGAATGAATGAAAAGCAAAGGCAATAACATGGTTGGAATGTGCTAAACTGGAAGTGTCCTGAAATAATTGAATGTGTAAATTTGACAGTACGGACATCTGTGCGTATGGGTTCCCAAAAATCATCCTAATCATTTCCTTCAGCATGTATTGCAATATCAAAATCTCTTACTAATGTTTACCGAGAAGAGTGAAATGCATGTAGTAGCTGAATTATGCCCACTTCCTCTATAAGACTGGAAATGAAAGAAATTCTGCTATCCTTTCTATAAATTTGGTCTTGTGCAAAATTATTCTTACTTACTCAGATGCTTGTAATGATGACTGTATCTTCTACTGCAAATAGTGCAGAACTGTCAGATGTAACCATCCTTTGGGTGTCTACTTAACTGTCTTCTTACATCATGATTGACAAACAAAAAGGCACTTTATTTTCATTCTCTATCCAGAATCATCATAGGTAGGTAACAAGTGTTAAAATCAATGGCCACACTTCCTTTGACCATTCAGCTCACCTGATTTTGTTGGTACTGGCATTCACCTGTTTTGATACTGAGCCATTTCAAGGAGCTGAAGCAAGTGAAAGCTAATTACTTTTTTTCAGGGTTAACTTCAGCCTGTCTAGCCTCCTGAGCTGGAATGTCATGGAGTCAGACAAACGCCAGTGTCAATGCAAGGACTATACACAGTTGCTCATTCAGAAATAGGACACAATTGAGTCCTACGCTGTCGTAGAAATGCAGCTTGGCTTGGCACAATTTTGCAAAGTGATTTAGGTACAGAGTGATTTTACGTCCACGTGGCAAAGTATGCATCTTCATTTTAAATGATGGCCCAGTTTTCCCAGCAAGCCAGATTTTGTGGTCCATATACTAAATTTTAAATGAGCTATAGACGTTTTAGTTTGGATGCAATACGTGCTAAGACACTTTGGAGTTCATGAGTGATTTCAGTTGTCTGTGTAGGTCAGACATTAAAGTCTCTCAGAAGACCAAATTTATTACACTTGCAATGTTTATATAAGATAACAAATACTGCAAGAATTTGTAATTATATTGAGGATTATGGTTGATCATCTCTGTCCTGAAGATCCTGTGGAGATTTTCTTGTGGTTTTACACTCATGTCAGGATCTGTCTCCACAGAGCTCTTTGTTGTGTCATCTTTTCTGCTAGTTGATGTACATGTTTACACGTGAGACCAGAGTACAATAGACCATTGTGCTGTGCCTTTTGTTAGGTGTATATAGCTTTGTATGGACTAAACCCAAGTGTTTTCAGTATTTAGTAGTATGTATTACCATATATTTCTCTGAATGTGATTTTCAGTATGTTCCAAATACAGAAATAAATAATAAATAATATAGAAATAAATAGCAGAATAATATAATAATATAATTCTTTTTTAATGTTTTGAAATGCCAGCAACTGAAATGCCACCAGCAGCTGAAGTGCCACCAGCTGAAATGCCTACGAAGGGTAAGAATATTGTCTTTCAAGTATACAAAAACTAGTCCTGTGTAAGATCATAAACAGACCAAATCATATTCAGTATTACGTCACTTACATTTTCTGATATACCCAAGTACCACATCTTTTTCCTAGAAGCATATTATTTCCTAGTAGAATACAATATTCTTCATTCAGTGTCCAAGTGCAGATTTGAAAAAATAATAATTAGTGATACAGCATGCAATGTTAGCATTTTAAAATTAATTGCATCTTGCTACCTTTTTCTCTCATTATTTTGAAACAAATGGAACACTTCAGCTTAAAACATCATGCTTTCTAAAGAAACTGTTTCCAGTAATTGTTTAAAGAATGTATAGCGTCCTCTTGATTTCTTTGTATTTGGTTTCAGCAATGACAAAGGACGAGAAGGCTCCTACTCTGAACCACGGTAAAACAGGAGTTGTAGTTATTGTTATCATCCTCATCCTAGTTGGAAGTGGCCTTGCAGGCTATTTCTTCTACAAAAGAAGAAAGAATCGCTTGTCAACAAATGACAGCTTTGAGAACAATTTGTATTTTAATAGTGATGCAGTTCCTGGAACGAGTGACACAAAAGATCTTGTGACCAACATAGAACAGAATGAACATGCGACACTGTAATGTAATAAGATATAATGTAATATGTAATGTAAAATGTAATGTAATAAAATAAAATGTGCCTTGTTTTAATAAAATTATGCAATTAGAATTAAGCCAAAGCTATTTTCTCATGTGCAAATACTGTAGTAGCCAGTTTCAGTGTGTGCGTAATGTTATATACAGCTGTTACTTTGTTTTGTAACCATTGTATAATGTGTAAGGTTTCAGATCTCACGATTTGATGACCCACACTCACCAGTGTGGGTCTTGCAAAAAGAGGTTACTAAATGGAACAGTAGAAATGGATGCAATAAAGGAAGTAAAATGTAGATAGATCCACTTGAGAAGGCTCCCAAGATTTGAAGTTTGCACCAGATTTATTTCAAGCCATGCTCATGCACAGATTCTCCAAGCTATTCAGCAAACATCTCTCTAATTCTATCACCTTTCAAGTATTCGTAGGGGCTTAGCTACAGGGGTAAGTTTCTCTGTATTTAGGCACATCCTCTTTGAACCATGTGGGGAAAAAATCCTTTTATGATATAATTTCAGTTCCCACAATTTCACACAACATAAAGAACCAAATATGTAGTTCTTGTAGTTTCTGTTCTAGGATTTAATCATGTAGAATCTGGGGACAGACCTCTGGAATAGAAAAGTGCGGTTGGTGTTAACTCCTGGTTTTGTGGCTGGACACAAGTGGGTTTGTCTGGGAGAGGTAATGAAGGTCGTGGCAAAACTTCCTTATTACCAGGACGACAGTTCCCGATGTGAGGGAGGAACATGATCTATGCGTGTCCTGAAGGTTTATAGGAACACTGGATAGTTCTGGTGATCGCGTTGGTGCTGCTCTCCTGCAACCTCTCAATAAGTAGCATAGGTTCGTGGGGGTGTGCTGGAAGTCAAGCACAATATAGCTTTACCAATGTATTAGTTACTGCTGCTTTTATTTCCGTTCTAAAATGGCTAGATCTGTTACCATTTTTGGAAATCTTAGATTCCCCAACGTGGAGTTTATATCGCTAATTTTCATGAATCTTGTAAAATGTAAACCATGCATGATTCCTCACTTGCATACAAAGGTTTGCAAGGTTTCATTTTGTGGTTTCAGATTTTGTTCTGTGAAATAAACAGTAACTAGCTTTGATTTTTTAAATTTTTTTTTTTTTCATTTTACAGTCTTGTTTATATAAGACTCTGTAAGAGGGTAAAGGTAAAAAGGAGATGATATAACTGTGGAGACATTTAATCCAAAGTTGGGATCAGGTAATATATTGACCATATTTTCCTGGATCTGTCCGGGGGATGTCTGCTTAAAACCAAGACAAAAATGTCAGCTGAGTGATTTAGTAAAAAGCTTAAATTACATACATATGCAGGTAAGATGGGGATATTTGTCCTGGAACTCCTCTTCTCCTCTGGCTCTGCTTCCATTCTCCCAGTTATTTTCTTACCTCTGGTCCTACTGCTGTTTCTATTTTTAATGCCCAGTTGTTTGATCATGTCTGTTCAAGGAGTAGCACTGCTAATGGTTCTTCATGCCACCTGATGTGGCTTATGTGCTAGAAACCTGACTGACTGATTAATGATGGATAGGATGATGTCCTGGTGGATGAGAAGCTCAACATGAGCCGGCAGTGTGAGCTCACAGCCCAGAAAGCCAACCGCATCCTGGGCTGCATCAAAAGAAACGTGGCCAGCAGGTCAAGGGATGTGATTCTACCCCTTTGCTCTGGTGAGAACCCACCTGGAATACTGTGACCAGCTTTGGAGTCCCTAACATAAGAAGGACATGGACCTGTTGGAACGGGTCCACAGGAGGAGGGTCACAAAGACGATCAGAGGACTGGAGCACCTCTCCTACGAAGACAGACTGAGAGAGCTGGGGTTGTTCAGCCTGGAGAAGAGAAGGCTCCAGGGAGACCTCATTGTGGCCTTCTAATAACTCAAGTGGGCCTACAGGAAAGATGGGGAGGGGACTTTTTATCAGGCAGTGAAGCTATAGGACAAGGGGTAACAGTTTTAAACTGAAAGAGGGCAAATTTAGATTAGATATTAGGAAGAAATTCTTTACTGTGAGGGTGGTGAGGCACTGGAACAGGTTGCCCAGGGAGATTGTGGATGCCCCATCCTGGAAGTGTTCAAGGCCAGGCTGGGTGAGGCTTTGAGCAGCCTGGTCTGGTGGGAGGTGTCCCTGCCCATGGCAGTGGGGTTGGTACTAGATGATCCTGAAGGTCCCTTCCAACCCGAACCATTCTGTGATTCTATGTTGTTTCAATGATATGGAGAGGTGGTGCCAACTGGAAAAGTATGTGAAAGGGACGGTGAAAGGTGGGGAGGCCCTGACTGGAACCCCGGCCTCACCGCTCTGGCTGTTGTGCAAACAAGTAGGTGCAGTCCCTGCCCAAAAGAAGCACAGTCCTGCTCTGGGGCCCTGCGCAATCTTGAGGCAATGTCTGCACACCGAGTGGTTCTGCTGGATAACATTTCATCACACGTGTATATGCAAATGCATGATTGGCAAGAAAATAATGATTGAGAGGGTGTCTCATTTCTGGTGCTTTGCCATAATTATCAGGTACATCTCTACAGCTAAAGAGTGTGTCGTGGTTTAACCCCAGCCAGCAAGTCGGCACCACGCAGCTGCTCGCTCAGTCCTCCCCGGTGGGATGGGGGAGAGAATCAGAAGAGTAAAAGTGAGAGAACTCATGGGTTGAGATAAAGGCAGTTTAATAGGTAAAGCAAAAGCCACGCTCTCAAGCAAAGCAAAACAACGAATTAGTTCGCTGCTTCCCATCAGCAGGCAGGTGTTCAGCCATCTCCAGGAAATCAGGGCTCTGTCATGCCTAACAGTTACTTGGGAAGACAAATGCCATCACACCAAATGTCCCCCCTTCCTTCTTCTTCCCCCAGCTTTCTATGCTGAGCATGACGTCACATTGGCATATCCCTTTGGCCACTTTGGGTCAGCTGTCCTGGCTGTGTCCCCTCCCAACTTCTTGGGTGTCACCTGCCTTCTTGTTGGCAGGCCAGTAAGAGAAGCTGAAAAGGTCTTGGCTGCTCAGCAACAGCTAACAGATTAGTGTGTTATCAACGTTATCCTTGTCCTAAATCCCAAACACAGCACTATACCAGCTGCTAGGAAGAAAATGAACTGTATCCCAGCCGAAAACGAGTGCTAGGGAGAGAACCCAGCTACTGGAGCCTGGATTGTCCTGAGCTCATTCACCTGCTTATACTGCCTGAAACCCAGCATCATCTTCGAGTTGAAGAGCATTACAAATGCCGTGCTAGTTACTAGCTGGCAGTAGGTGTAGCTGCTTCTGTGAAATGCCGTGTCTGTTCCGCTCTCATGTCCAAATGGGTACAGAAAAAATAAAGGAGGTTCCAAATCAGAAGCTCTACTCTGAAGGTGGATCTACTCTGCCTGCTCATTCTAGAAAGGGTGTGAGTGAAAAAGACTCAAAAGATTTTTCAGAGGAGGAGATTTAAGCTGCATATCTTTCTGTCCCTCCTCTCGCAATACAATGGAGTTGAAGCAAGTTTCCCATTAAAAAGAGCAAACATGGAAGCAGTGGCACTTGCAGCACAGGAAATCGTTATCAGTAAGCTGAAGGTCACATGGATACTTTATACACAAATTCCAATACGAATTTTTGAATGGAATGTAGCATCACTACCATAAGTGATGGATAGAAAAGGAAATTTTCAACTGATCACTAATAATTCATATCCATAATCCTCTGATTCTGCCAAGATTTCTTATGTTTGACCTTGGCGGTTTAGAGAAATGAAAGAGAAAATAATTTGACACATAGCACGAAAATATATCATGAAAGTGCTTTATGTTGCTCTTCCAGTATGGTTTGAGCCTGTCTAGAGAAATGTCAAGGTTGTTCACTCTCTGGGGTTTTTTTAGGCTAGAATGTTTCTACTGAGATTTAGAGTGTGTCTTTTTTTTAAAAAAAAAAAAACAAACCCAAACAGTATTTTCAGTTGGAGACTGCAATTGTTCTATATGTGGAGATTCTGGGTTGAAATCTTATATCAAGTTGTAGCAGGCTAAATGACCACAAAAATCCTTTGAGATTTTAATACCAGTGTTTTTTGAAAATGAATTATTTAGCTTCTGTAGGGAAGCATCTGGTTGAACCCGGATGGACTCGCCCATCCATTTCTGTGGGCAGCTGAGGAATGACTTGATGGCAACATTTGATAGTGTTTAAAGGTTTGTCTCGTTGCACATCGCTACGTTTCTTGACACCCTTGCGCTTAATTTTCGTTTCCCCTTTTCTCCAGAAGAGTTCAGACTTCAGAGGAAAGGTGGTGAATCTGCACACTGTGAGTGTGACTTCCTGCCTGGGAGCAGAGATTGCCAAGGGAACAATGCTGACTCAACACAAAACCCAGCGGCCTTTCTTCCTCGCCACTTCTAAAATTTCAGGCTGTGCCTTGTAAAGTGGGAGATGCCGGATTACATCTTTGCAATCTCCCGATTTTCGTTCCCACTTTCTGGGCTGTGAGGGGGTCTGCTCAGACCAACATACAAACCCTGAGGGGAAGCTGACCTTAGTATGCTTTACTCTTTTTCGGGCTCTCTCAGCAGATCGTCGATAACAGTCCTTCATCAAACACCAGTCTTTCTTCAGATCTTTCTTCTTTTTCCCTACTGTAATTGTACTTGTTGCCTCTCAGTAGCTTTGGCGATGCTGAGGTGTACAGCAGAACAAGAAGACATTACATTTCTCCTGCCTAAATAATAAATAAGAATATTTTTTTCCATCTGCATGTCTGGAGCTCCTGAACAAGGAAGCAAGGAAAGTTGGAAAGTTGAGCTTGCAGAGCCAAGCGTTCCCGTGTTGGGAAGTTCCAGAATGCTTTGCTCCAGATTCAGTGCAGCCATCTTTGCATGAGCATCGTAATTCCCTGAGCAATTGACCACCTGCTGCTTTGTTAAGGCAGGCCTCTCTTTTCTCTCACTTTCCTCAGGTCTCAGTGGCCTTCTCAGGCCATTTTTAGGTCTAGCTGTATCTGCTGGCCTTCAGGTCCCACTATTTTGTTTCATTCTTGTAATTCTTATTCTGCTGTAATTCCTTGTGTACCTTTTTAGACCCAATGAGTTTTGAATCTGCATCTGAGTTAGAACAACAGAAGCAGGATCCCATATCTTCATGCAGGTGTCCAGTTTTCATTGCCCACAACAGGAGCAATTTTCAGGGAAGGACCCTAAAAAGTATTTGCTGCAAATATAATATTGTGGATGTTATTCCAAACCAGCCTCTCCAGAATTGTAGGAACTGAAATTTTTCAAAGGCCGTACGCAAAAAGGGATGTAAACCTTCCACAGGAATGCCTTTTCTCTTCCCTACCCTCTACATATTTCTGATTCTTTTACCTATCATGAAGGAAAGAGCTTCTTCAAAGTAAACATCAGAATTTTGTTAGAATGCCTGGAGGGTGTGCACTTTAGGGGGTACAAACTTTCACAGACCAGCCGGATGAAAAATGTGGCATTATTCCTTCCGAGTTTAATTTTCCTCTCCAGCAATAATTGAAAATCCACCATTTTCTGGTTACAAATTATTTTCTTCTTAGAATTGTGTGGTTTCTTTTCAGAATTTCTTCAGCTGTTGCTGTCAGTTTGGGTACATTGATCCTCCATATAGTCAGGAACAGAGCAAAAGGAGAGCCAGGTACCTCCTGAAGAGCACAGGTCCTGTTTTCTACAGCTTTTCTCTTTTCTGTGGAACTGCAGACATGGGAAATTCTGGTTGTCTTTGATTCCAGTGTCATAGTTACTTGATTTGCATGCTGTCCCAGCCAATTATTCATAGTACTGCTTTGCACTCTGGCTTTTTTTCATCAGTTATTGATATAGAAAAATCTTCCTTTTCTTTTTTACTTCTTTTCTTTGTTTCTGGTAAAGAGACATTTGTGTCACCTTCTTCATAAAAGTAACGATCCTGAATTGTAAGGTGTGTTTCCAATAATCCTCACTACAATGTTACCTCTTAGCTCTCATATTTCCATGGAAGAGAAAACTTTTATAAAGTAGAGAAACTAGCTTAGAAAGCAAAGTTTATTCATTAACGTATTATTTCAAAATTACTCATGTGACATGATGCAGTTCCTTATTTGCAGCTCAGAACTTCCCTCTATCTGTCAGACCTTAAAAACTGAGAAGGATTTGTCAGTCTGGTTCAGTGCAGAAGAGTTTTCTTGCAAGGCACAGATTTGGTCTTCAGCATCAATTTGAGGTGAAGGGAGAAGGGAGTGAGGCATTTGGCCATGGCTGTCTACCTGCTCCTGATTTTTCTCTTTTCCTTCAGCACATCTCTTCAAATGCCTGGTAAGTCTCTGTCCTCTGCTGACTATGGAGGTTTGCAAGTTCTTTCACGTGCTTTCCTGATGTCCTCCTTGGTGGACAGTGAGGTTAGAGCTAGTCACAGCATGTAAGACGAAACAGTTTTATTCAGCTCTTAAATTTGGTGGTATCTGTACAGGCGTTCTGTTTCCTTAACCCAGTTTTCAAGGTGGCGTATGGGTGGCAGAAATATGCTAACAGATGTGGGCATAACCTAGGCAGCGCTGATTCTTGAAAAATCCGCCAGCTGAATGTGGACAAAAATTGATGTGAAATTACTCCATTGGAGATTAGAGCAGCTCCGGTGGACAGGGCAGTGTCCTCTCAGCATGCACAGAACCACGGGCAGGTGTGTGCCTGGAGCTTCTTATACAGCTTATGTAGAATATGGTACACTAACCATTGCATGTTGGAGTCCTGTTTCCAAGCTCACAGCTTTAGGAAGGACCTTAAGAGATTCTGCCTGTTAGATTTCATACACTGCTACAGCTGAGAGGAAAAAAAATGATGCTGTATCTGCAGCTCCTTCCCCCAAGAAGCTCCCAGCCAGAGAACTGTAGGATTCCAGTGCTATTGCTTGAATAGCAGCAGGGACTAACCAACAATGCTGATCTGATCCACTAGAGGAGAATTTCTTGTGTTCCTGGGTGAGACCAAGCTGGTTCTATCCCATCCTCTGCTAACTTTCTGGAGAACTGCTGCAGCAGGAGAGCTGTGCCAGGGGAAATGGCATTTGGCTTGTTCAGGACTGCAGCCTTTCAGAGAAACATCACCGAGGCTGTTCAACCACTCCCTGGCAGCCCTGAGGGGTGGAGGTGGGGGGCTATGAAGCCCCGTTGAACTATTCCACCCATGGCAAGAAACCTTGCCTGGTGGTAAAGCTCAATGGTACAGCAGAGCCAGTTGGCTGATGTTGCTGTCGCTTAGAGGGGAGTTAAGGGCTACAAGGAGAGCTCAAAAAATAGTCAAGGTTTGGAGCAGGCTGAAGTTGTGCCACTTTTTTGAAGCTGGTCTTAAGAAACACAACCCTGTTGTGCAGCGTCTCAGGTTTCTATTTACAAGTGTAGCTATTAATGGCACTTAGGATATTTAGTTAGCTTAGCTGTGCTCAGAACTGAAGTGATGATGCTGCAAGTTGTGGCTTCCCTCCTAAGAAACTCACAAGTTGAACTCTGTGAAGAAATGATTTTTTGCACGGTTGCCAAAAGACTCCGAAATAATTAACCAAAAATGAAAAATACCCCACTTTGCTTGATGAGCTGAAAACCACAATGTCATTCTGGGCCATTCAAAAATAATTGAATTTTGAGTATGGGAAATATTTTTTAATAGTTCGAAAGCAAAAAGCCCTTTTACGTGCAAAATTAAAGCCTGTTTAATATGCTGTGTGGTGGTGGAACTTTGAAGAACTCAGGAAATTTAATAGAGGTCATTTCTGAATGGCATTTGATAACAATGTGCTTTAAGGAGGGATGTGAAGAAGAGCAATTTCTCTTGGAAGAGCTATATTTTCTGCTTCTGTGTTGCTCCCATCTTAAGAGCGTTTTGATGAATATCCTTCATACTCATGATGAACTTCCCTTGATTTCTTTATATACTCTGTATATTCAATTTTTTGTTGTAGCAGACTGTCTAACAGCAAGTAGCTGATTTATCTCCTATGAAATCTCTCCTCAAATGCTTGCATTCTCATTTTATTTTACAGATAGTGGAATATTTTCAATCTATAATGAAGATAGCAAGCTCTGCGCCCAAGCTCAGAACTCTAGCTCAGTCGTAACTACTACTTGTGATGAGCACAATGAGTTTCAAAAGTTCAGGTGGGTCTCTGCCACGCAGCTGCTGAGCGTGGCCCTCAAGCTGTGCCTGGGAGTGCTCACCAAGGATGAGGAGGCTGCCATCACGTTGGAATCCTGTAACAGGACCAATGAGCTCCAGTGGTGGGAATGTAGAAATGAGACCCTTGCAACCCACGGCAAGGATTTGTTTTTCAACTATGGCAAAGGGAAGGGGAAGAAAATCAGGTTGTCCAAAGTATCGGGCAAAGGGAGCAGGTGGAAAATCCATGGAACCACAGACAGCGTGTGCTCCCAGCGCTATGAGGGTGAGTAATGAAAATTAATCTCTATTTCTAGGTAACTTGGCTGCCCCTATTTACAAAGCATTCCACCACCTGCTTGTCGTGCAGCAACCCTTTTCCTATAGTGACATCAGAATGCAGAGATGACTACAAAGAGGGAGTAGAAATGCAAGGCAAATAAGACCGTATACACTTCTGCATAACTTGGAAAGTGCAGTTGTGCCAAATGTAATAATAAAATGACAAAGGTCTATGCTGTCACCATAAGGGAGAATGGGAATTCTGATTGTACAGCAACAACGGGAGGAAATCAATGACTGTTTCAAAATACGTCTGATCAACTTTTAGGAGTGGCAATTGTGCTATATTTAAGTATTTATTGCTGCTATTACCTGGTTTGACCATGTGCGACCTCTAAGTTGAAGTTAATTTCTAGTTAGCATAGAGGTAATCCACTTTTAACAGCATTTACCTAGTGTTTCCCAGGCCCAGCAAGAAGAAAAAGTAGGAAAAAGCAAAAGGAAAAACAATACTTAAAGGTTTAGGAGGCAGTAAGTCCTAACGCCTTGACAAAGGACTGCCGGAAAGTCAGATCTCCTTTTCCTGCACTATTATCCTTCTTGGGATATGTAGAGTGGGCATCCCGCTGGTAGGGTGGGAAGTTAAATAGCAAGGGATAAAGTTTTTGCTGTGCCCTACAACAGTTCCAGCTGGAATTACTTCTGTCGTAATTTTGTTCAGATAGCAGCAAATTAGACTGCATAGAGATGGGAACGCCACTTCCCAGCGGAGTCACTTGCAAATTTGAGATAAAACTTCCTTTTATGAAGACTAATAAAATATTCTGATATCTCCTTTCCAGGCCTCTCCAACCACACAGGGAAAACAAAAAAAAAAAGATCCCAAGCATCATCCATGGGCAGATTGTATGTATGCAAAGGGAGAAGCTGAGTCACAAGCACCACCGACACAGTAGTCCAGATAGCAATGAAAAGAAAAAATTAGTCAGAAATTAGTCTGAGGGCCAAATAAGGCTTGTTTGAGAGTCTTAATTCTGAATATCTTGCCATAGCCATGTCTAATTGGCACGGCAGCCTTGGAAGGCTTTGTAGTAAATGAAACACTGACGTGTTGAGCTCTCTCACAACTCAGCTGTGTCCATAGAGAGCTGCCTATGAGCACACACTGTGGTGAACATCTGATACCAACTGACTACTGTTGCTCTATGTTTCTCTCCGCAGATATCTATACACTGGGAGGAAACGCCTTTGGCGCACCTTGCGTGTTCCCTTTCAAGTTCAACGGTAAATGGCACGCTGAGTGCATCCCTCGGAGTGATGATGCAGGCTCTTTCTGGTGTGCCACTTCTTCAGATTTTGATAAAGACCAATTGTTTGGAAATTGCCCAGTGAAAGGTAATTTATTTATAAAGACTTCAGGAAACCAACAGTTTCATCCACTCTCACGGTCAATATCTCCTTGGGATGTGGAAGTAGCATCGGACAGTGAGCTGGACTCTGGCTAGCCTAGTTCACTGGTGAGCTCTGCAATGATAAAATGAGCTATCTGCTCTTCACTCTCACTGTTTTTCCAGCTGAGATGAGGAGTAGTCCTACAGTGTTCCCGAGACTGGTACGTACGGGGAGAATTGTGAGGGTGGTGACTGGGACTGACGGAAGAGAAAACCCCTAGGACTTGGTGAGAAGAAAGGCAAGGCAAATGAAAGGCAGAAAGAAGTGAAATGGATGAGGAAGGTGAGATATCAGGAAGCAGGAGGCAGTGGTGTATCACAGGATGGAGCAGAGAACAGGGGGGCTGGAGTGAATGGAAGGGTGCAGGACACGGGCAGTGACCTTCACTTGCCTTTGGTGTTCCTTACGCCTACAAATCACCCAACACAGCTTTCCAGTAACCCCAGCACAAATACCCTAACCCTTCACCCCTGCTTCACATCTGATTGGAAATTACAATTTCTGTCATGTTGGGAGGCCTGGGGGAGCATAAGAGAAGTCCCAGGGTAAGAAACTGTTGTGGAGACCAAGATTTTCTGTATAGGGAACAGGGAAATGTGTGTGTACAGGTAGAATATAACAGTAAGTGCGTTAACATGGCTTGAACTGTGAGAAAAGTAGATGAGTTACATAAATAAAAAAGAATAGGCTGAATGTAGAAAAATTAGGATTGTAAGGAGAAATAATTCCTTATGTTACTAATGTATTATTAATATTGAATGGACAAGTATACATGTGGGGAAAGCTATGTATAAAAACTTAGTAAATCATACAGTTATGGAGTTTTAGTCTGCGATGAAGATTTTATTTTCTACATTATCAAGTGTGATTATCTTGTCAAGGTGCTGTTACCGTGTTTTATAGACACCATCCACAAGGACCTTTGGAAAACAAATCCTGTGACAGAGACCCACTATCAGATAAACTCAGAGTCGCTTTTGACATGGCACCAGGCAAGAAAAAGCTGCCACCAGCAGAATGCAGAATTACTAAGTGTCACAGACCTTCATGAAGGAATGTATCTATTAGGTAAAGTAAAAAAAAAAAAACACAAATTAGTGCATATGGTTAAAATGTAGGTCAGCTCCAAGAGCTTTAATATGGATTCTTGTATATACCTTGTGAAAATAGGTCTTAGTGACACTTTCTCACAAAAAAATGTATTAAAATAGGGGAAAAATCTAACCTATATTAAAAAAATCTACTATGACGCTTTTTCCACACTTTAAAATTTTATTTCAAGTTTTATTGAACAACTTACAAAATCAGAGGCATTTAATAACTTGACTGTTGGTTTCTTTTGGCCATTTAGGGCTCACCAGTGACCTGGGTGTCAACGCAAAGCTCTGGACTGGTCTTTTCAGTGCACTCAACAGTGGCTGGCAGTGGGTTGGGGGAAGTCCTTTCAGATACCTGAACTGGGCTCCAGGTAAGTGCACTGTTCTGAAACGACGATCAGTGTCTGGGCCAAAACTCTCTTCTCTTCCCCAAATTCCTGTTACCTTATTCCTTTGGTTTCACAGAATTTTCACAGATTACAGGGGATTATGGGAACGGTAGGATATTGCAGTAATAGGGATGACACCAGAGATGAATCACCATTAATTCTGAATTTCCCAGAAAAAGCGGATAACTCATCTAGAGAAAACAGTTAAAACCAAATATCTACAGCTCATTCTGTATTTTTTTTTCCATCCGCAATTTTCTCATCAGGCATATTACTCAAACAAAAGGCTCATGAAAAAATATATAAAGAGAATGTAAAGAAAACAGAAAAAAAAACTGAAGAAAAACATTGCATAAAAAATATTTTCACTTGTTCTTCTCAGTCACTGCTTATGACGTTTATCTGATATACATTATCTTACTAAGATTCCACTCTTTTCTTAGGATCTAAGTCACCATCTTGCATGCTGCCATATTATGTATTTTCATAATAGCTGTTGTGACTACAGGGAAATCCAAAGGGCGAGCACTCCTGTGGAATTAAACAGGCATTTCCTGTCCAGTGTTTAACAGTAAAGGATGCTGAGTTGTTTGCAATACTACCAACCTATAAGGAATTTATATAAAAGCTTAATTTCTATCAAGTTTGGGGTTTTTTTCTGCATGCTGCAGGACTTCAAACACACTGGATTTCTTCTTAAGCAGTGCATGGGAGAAGGGCAGGTCTCATGTTTGAAATGTCGGCCCTCTCGGCCGTCCCAGTGGTGCTCCCTCCTCTCCTCTCTTGGGAAGAATAAAGCCAGTGGCTTTGCAGCTGCAAAAGACTTGTGTGTTCCCTCCTGTGATGAGGTGAAAATTTCCAGTGAGGTGAAAATCCCACAGAGCGATTGTCTGCATGTTGTGTCTCTTCCCTAAAGGAAATCCCTCTGTGGAATCTGGAAAAATATGTGGGACGTTCCAAGGTAGGAACGGCAAATGGGAAAACCAGATGTGTGACCAGAAACTGGGATATATCTGCCAAAAGAGAAACTCCTCTTCAGATTCCTCCACTATTGCCTCAGGTGAGTTGGTCAAAAAATAAGGCTAATTTTGCAGTGAGTAAGAAATACTGGGAAGATGCCATATATGACATGACAATGTATTGTCAAAACAAAAGGGTTATGTTTGTTGACCTGGGTCAAACGCTGAGAAGACTGTAATTTTCTGTCTCATTTTAAAGATGATGTCTAGATGTTGTTCATCATTTTGAAAAGATCCCAGGGTGCTAAAGAAGGCAGGATTATGTATTTGGTCATGTTATCCAGGCCACAAAATACTGGTGAATATCCCGTGCTCTGAAAAATACGCTAAAAATGTGTTCTGCAAAAAGATGTGAGCCAGAGTTCATTTTCCCCCTGCTCTCTCTGACTCTTTTTGCTCTCTTCTGAAAGGAAAAATTCAGAATATGAGGCTGGCACATTTTCCCAATTGAGTTCCCTTTCCACCTGAGGCAAACTAGATCTTATCCATGTGAAGGAAATGGCGTGCAGTTACTCCACCTGGGAATTCCCAGCATGTTACTAACTCTGCAGTAACTTCCTCAACTACATATACACTAGTATATAAGATTATTCTCTGGTTTTGGGGATGAAAGGTACATCATAGCTGGCATCCTGTACATTCTGGCCGCATCCAGACAGCTTACTGGGAATGGTTTCCGACCCATGCTAACCTCCAAACTGTGTCTGGATGTTGCCTAGGGAAATGCAAGTTGGCACAGGTCAAAACCACGTCCAGGGAGCACTGAACAATGTGGTTGATCACACGCTAATGCTGGGTGCACATCCTGCCCTCTTCAGTTTCCTTTATAGGACCAGACCATGAGAACCTTCAAAGTAGTGGAAGATGGTTGGCCACACTAAATCCACACCAAGAAACAGCCGCTGCACAAAGTGTGTAGCATTTCTGTGCAGCTGGCATTTCTGACACGTCTGGTATAACATAAACGTGTCTGGGCTCTCTGATATATGGTTTGGGCTTTGCAGGAGCTCCAACTGGTTCTCCAGCAATTGGTGTTTCCTGAGAAAAAATGTACAAACTCTCCAGAATTCACCAAGATGAAGTCCCTAGGTAGGAAAAGAGGTGCTTTTCTGTAAAACCTGGCTGTACCCAGAGCCTCAGTGAGGGGAGTTTAACATGGAGTTGTGCCCTGAAAGTTTTCCTGACGAATTACTAGGTAGTTATTTCATTCTTTAAAAGAGTTTTTGGGTAGTTCCCAGCACAACTGGGATGGAAAAATCTGGTTTGTCTTCTTTGTGATCCTCAGACTTTTGTTTCTCTCCCCTGCCCGTATGGGCTCCAACATTTAAAATTCAAGTCAGTACAGGTCATATTCTTTTTGATTAAAAGAAAGCACTGAACAGGACTGCTCATTAATCCTTTGAAATAACTTTTTTTTAGGTGACTTAAAGCATTTTAAGTGCCCCAGGGAATGGGTAGCCTATGCAGGTCATTGCTATAGAATTTACAGAACACCCAAAATATGGAAGGAAGCCCAGTCTTCCTGTAGAAAAGAAGATGGAGACCTGGCGAGTATTCATACTATTGAGGAATACAGTTTTACAGTATCTCAGCTTGGGTACAGTGAGTATTCCTGCAGGTCACTTTTTAATCTGGAATTACACTACTGTTATTATCCATTTAATCGTTGTAACCTTGATCTTAACAGTTTTTTAAAAAGGCTTTGTTCATTTGAAAGTGTGTGTGAGATGTGTTTGTTCCACGTTAAGCCATACCCGTACCTACAATTACCTTTGTGTCCCCAGAGCCAGACGATGAGCTGTGGATTGGTCTAAATGACTTCAGGGTTCAAATGTATTTTGAATGGAGTGATGGGACACCTGTGACTTACACCAAATGGCATCACGGAGAGCCGACCCACACACGGAATAAGGCAGACTGCATCGTGATGAAGGGAGAGGTAAAAATTCCTCTCCTACTTTCATGCTTTCTTCTGTCCTTTGTGCTCCCCCAAAAGCAAAACATCTGTGACAAAACAAAACCAAAAAAAATGTAAGAAGGGACAAGGATTTTAAAGGGTTTTAGGAACTTGGTTTAATTCAGAATATCTCAGTGTGGAGGGAGACTGGAGAGCAGATCTAGGAAGGTGTATGGTGGAGCACCAGGAGCGATGCACCGCGCTGAGACTTGGTCTGCTCTGCAACAGTTACAACAAATCTCCCATCTGAAATTGGTTGAAGTAACTCGTCATCCACATTCAACGTGGCTGTTCACAGCTGCGTAGTAGATTCTTGGAGCAGGGACTTTCTTACGTTTCCCCTAAAACACCTAAAACACCTAAAACACAGGTTTATTGGAAGCTCATATTACTGGAGGTGGAAAAAAATTAGGTACAATAGAATCAGCATAAAATGACATATCTTAATACTATGGAAAAAGACTTAAATTATACATTTTTCATATTTTTCATAATAAATACTATGCTGGTGAGAATAGAGTGGAACAGCATGTTTCCTTCCTGCTCTCGTCAGTCGCTGAACCTTTAATACATGCAGCCCCCGTTCCCACAGCTCTGAGGGAAGGTGTCCCTCACTGTCTTTATTGTGTTCCCTATTTGGAGAAAGCATCCGGGCAAGGAAGAGAGCTGAAACAGCCTCAGCCAAGGGAAGAAAGAGGTGCTCTCTCTGAGGATGGTGAATACTCCTGTTCGATCTGGATTTTCTCTAGATTTCATTTCTCCTTCTGGTTTCTTCCTCAGGATGGATCCTGGGCTGACAGTGCTTGTGAAACCAAACTCGGCTACGTCTGTAAAAGAAAACCGTTGGCAGAAGAATCAGGGGAAGCTGAGGTTACTCACCCGGGCTGCCAGAAAGTAAGTGTAAAACAAAAGCAGTGAAAGGTCGGTGCATCTCACTTTCATCCCCATGATAGTGAGTATCACAGAAGTCAATTATTTTGACTGTTCTTGGTGGAGCCCTAAAAAGCTGTTAATTTTGTCTGTGTTGTTGATACTTCTCAATATCTTATTGGGAAATTTTTTCTTTCTTTAAACAAAATTTAGGTCAACTTCTTTTTTTTCACCCCCTTACATGCACGCTTCTCTCGGCTCTCTCCCAGCGCAGAACTGGTCACTTTGCCCACAAAAGCTGCCCTCCGTGTGTCGTTGTTGGGTTGCACCCAGCCTCCTCGGTTCCCTCAACCGGCCACAGGAGGCAGGAATATTTGAACTGACTATTTTGCAACTTGTTTGGAGCCTCTTGCAACAGCTACACTTACAGAAAGAGAAAGCAGAGCAGGCTTTACACAAGGAGCCGCACAGCGGCTGTGAGCGTGCTTGCCACCTCCAAGGCATAACCACGGCTTGCTGCTCGCAATGACCCTTTGCGCGTCCTTTCTCGAGGGCCAAGACACACAGCTGCAGTTACAAAAGCTATGTCTGATTATCCTCGTCATTTCTTCTCATGGTTTCTGGGATTCATTTTGACTTGGGGTGGGGTATTAACGTGACTTTCGGAAGTGTACTGTGGTGTGCAGCCTGACAGCCCCTCCCTGCATCTCTGCTGTTGTTGCTGACAGGGCTGGATGAAGCACGGCTTTTACTGCTACTCCGTGGGGCAGTTACCAGCAACATTTGCAGAAGCGAAAAAAATCTGTGAGGAAAACAAAGGTTACCTGGCTTCTGTGAGAGACAGGTATGGAAACGTAATTCTTGTCCTTTCATAAGCACAACCAGGACGGAAGGGCCAAACTGAAACCCCTTCTTACTTCGCAGTTGTTCATAGCGTCTCATGTGACACCACTCCTTTGCTGGAAAATTTATGGTAGAACTGAAGAAGTATTACAAAACATGTCAGGGGCTTGTATGTCATCAATATAAACATTCAAGCCTTTGCTACTACACACCTACACTGTTGTTGACTCCACGAATTAGAAAATGGCGTCAACTTCCCAACAACCCCAAGCTGCCAGATTATTTTAAAATTTATTGAACTAAAAATAAACAGATAAATATAGAACTATTTATTTCCTCTGGATTTGAGCTTTTCATCCTTTCCTATGTAACAGGCAGATCTGGAAACTTACCCTTTTCAGATTAAGAGTAGAATTTTTGCCCCAGAGTAACAAGATTTAAAGATGTAGACCTTATCATAAAGCTCAGTAAAACACTGTAGTACCTATTTATACAGAATGAATAACATATATGCATTAACACAAGTATTGTTTGGCTCATGTTGTTCATCGTGTAGCACAAAAGGAGAATAGAATCACTTTAAATTCTAAACATGATTTACAATACCAAAACATAAAATAAAAACTAATTTATATAAGATTTAGAACTCTTGAAGTAAGATCATTACCCTTGCTTCAATCCGTACATATCTTTTCCCACATATTAACAAATCACCCGAACTTTACCAGATTTAATACAATGAGTCGTTTGAAGAAATGAACAAATTACAATAAAATGCGATACATCTGTTTGGTACTTTTTCTTCACAGATATGAACAAGCTTTTTTGACTTCTGTAATTGGATTCAATCCAGCAAAGTATTTCTGGATCGGTCTCTCAGATGCAGAAGAGCAGGGGACATTCAGGTGGGCCAGTGGGGATGTGGTCACCTTCACCCACTGGAACGCGGGGATGCCTGGTACGTGCCACAAGGGCCACTGAGTTTCTGCTCTGGGGACCCGAGAAGTGAGAGTTTGGAAGCTAAATAGTGGTTTAGAAACTCTACTGGCATAAAGTGGCAAAAACAACTTTGCAACTTTCTGTTTGTGCTAAAGGGATTAAATCAGAGATCATGGTAGCTCCTTCTGGTAGAGCATGTGGGACTGTACGCGTCAGTTGGTATCATTCACTGTTGTTTGGTGGCTTTGATAGGTGGTGATTCATAGCGTAATGTAAAAAGACTTTGATAAAGCTTATTTATGATTTAATTCAAATGCATGTGAGCTATTGTGAGCTATTGGCACCCAAACGCAGTGGGGACAGATTATATTTAATTAAGTAGCATATGCTTTGAGAAGATGCAGTTATTTATCAATAAAGGTAAAAAATGTTATGTTTCATGAAGGAAGGGAGTCAGGCTGCGTGGCCATGACAACAGGAACTTCAGCTGGATTATGGGATATTTTGAACTGTGAAGAAACAAACATGTTTCTCTGCAAGCAGCTGGTGGAGGGAGTCACTCCTCCTCCTCCTCCAACGACAATCCCTCTCCCATCGTGCCCAGAGGGATGGCAATCCGTTCCTCAGAGCAGCTCCTGCTTCAAAGTAGGTCTTTAACTTCTGAATGCAAATCCTTGTCGTTTCAAATGAGAATATGTTTCATTTATTTGTGGAAGGTGGATTTTACTCTGCCTACCTGATACCTGTCTGTGGTAACACATGTCCAGCCATCCCCACATGGTGTGCTGGGGGAGTGCTGGAAAGTGCTGCGTGTAGGTCGAACTAAGTTTGGAGTCACTGGGATTTGGAGATGATAGGAAAATCAAATTTGATAGAGGAACCACAGGCTTATGGTTGCACAATTAAATAGTAAGTGATAAAACTAGAGACCAGGACACCAGACGAAGGCTAGAAGCCCAGAATGCTATTTCTAAATTTCTGTAGTACCCAACACAGTATTTAATTGTCCATTTTCTATAGATTTTTCAAGGAGGAAGGGAGAAAATGGAAACATGGTTTGGTGCAAGGGATTTTTGCAGAGCCATTGGAGGAGATCTGGCTTGTATCCACACTGAAGAAGAACAAAATCTAATAACGAGCTTGTAAGTATCTGCACAGTGCATCATTTCAATGTAGGGAAAGAGAAACAACCCACAATTAAAAAATGACCTTTCTGAGAGACATTAAGGATTTCTGGTGACCAGTTTCTACTTTGCAAAGACGATGTGTATCCTTGCAAAGCGGCAGAAGGAAATGAGTAGGAAGAGGTGAGCAAAAGGGTTTCTTGGCAGGCCTCTGGGAAGGTGGTGCTATGCACTGAAGTGGCCTGAACATACACAAAAATGAAAGAAGGATCATCAAAATTGGCTTCAACTGAGTTTAGTTTGAATGGATAAACCTGGTCTTTTTAGCTCATTTTGATCAGCAGACAAAATACTCCTGATTAAAGGAATAGTTTGTGCTGCCTTCTTTCCTTAGTTATGGGAAAAAATTGGGAGACTAAGGAAAGCCTGCCCTATCGATGCGCTTATATAAATGTTTAAATCAAGCCTATGAGTACAGACATGTCTGAATTTGGATGCCTAAGCTACTTGGTCAAACCAAGACCTTAAAATATATTTTCATTTAACTTAGTATTTGTGGACTCATGACAGCTGTGATCCTTCCCATGAAGCTCTGCATTTCACTGTTTCCTGCCACATGTGTTTTTCCCCACATGACAATTGAATGATTACTTTGTATGACTGTCTCAAATGACACTTCAAGCATCAAAACACTGGGAATAATGTAATGATATATATTCTCCTTTTCTATTTCACACTGTGTCTGATTGTCTATATTTGTAATGATTCAGAAAGAGAGATTATCTTCACTTATCTTACTGGATGGGTTTAAGTGCCTTGGACTCCGATGGCGGATTTATATGGAGTGATGGCTCCCCAGTGAGTAAATAATTTATTGTTCCAGCTTTTTGAATAATTTTCCATGTATATCTTGGCAGATAGCTCTCACAACTCCTCCTATACAAGCCACAAGTGGCCTTCAGTCTTTACTACCTGATTCCACTCTACAAATTAGTTCTTATCTTTTGATAGTTCATAGTTATAGACAACAGTATGACATTTAGAGTAATGTAATGAAATAACACCAAAAGTGATGGAATCTCTATCTTGATCTGAGCAAATCTGGTTGTACTGACCTCTATATTAGGTGGCAGGGCTCATCGAATGGGCTTTAAACTAGATTTGAAGGGGCTAGGGGAAGAAACCAGGCTCTTTAGAGGTAAGCCTGGGGGTGGTGCGCCAATGTCTGTGGGACGGGATGCTAGTGAAATCCCTTGCTCTGCTGACTCAGTGAAGGCAGGGGATGGAGAGTCATGCAGCAGCAGAGACGTGAGGGTCATTGATGGGTTAGAAACTATGGCTGTGCCTGGGAATGGAGAGGTAGGAGTTAAGGCTTCTCCCAGCAAAAGGGTGGCAGGAGTGGTAGCCCAACTGAAGTGCTTCTATACTAATGCACGCAGCATGGGCAACAAACAGGAGGAGCTGGAAGCCATTGTGCAGCAGGAAAACTGTGATGGAAATGTGGTGGGATGACTCGCACAACTGGAGTGCTGCATTAGATGGCTACAAACCCTTTGGAAGGGACAGGCAAGGAAGGAGAGGAGGTGGCGTGGCTCTGTATGTTAGGGAGTGTAATTAATGTCAAGAACTTAATGATGGTGACAATAGGGTTGAGTGGTTATGGGTAAGAATCAGGGGGAGGGCCAACAAGGCAGATATTATGGTGTGAGTCTGTTATAGACTGCCCAACCAGGATGTAGAGGTAGATGAAATATTCTATAAGCAGCTGGGAGAAGTCTCAAGATCACTTGCTCTTGTCCTTGTGGGAGACTTCACCCTACCTATTCCCTATCAGCTGGGAATACAATACAGCTGAGAGGGAGCAGTCTAGGAGGTTCCTGGAGTGTGTTGAGGATAACTTCCTAACACAGCTGGTGAGGGACCAGACTAGGGAAGAAGCCCTGCTGGATCTGTTGTTTGTAAACAGAGAAGGACTTGTGGGGGATGTGATGGTTGGAGGCCATCTTGGTCATAGTGATCATGAAATGATAGAGTTTTTGATTCTTGGAGAAGCAAGGAGAGGGGTCAGCAGAACTTCCACCATGGACTTCCAGAGGGCAGACTTTGGTCTTTTCAGGAGCTTGCTTGATAGACTCCCTTGAGAGGCAGTCCTGAAGGGCAAGTGCATCCAGGAAGGCCGGACATTTTTCAAGAAAGCAGTCTTAAAGACGCAGGAGCAAGCTGTCCCCATGTGCTGAAATATGAGCCGTTGGGGAAAAAGACCAGCCTGGCTGAACAGAGAGATATGGTTACAACTCAGGGAAGAAAGGAGAGTTTACAGTCTTTGGAAGAAGGGTCAGGCCACTCAGGAAGGCTACAAAGATGTTGTAAGGCTACGTAGGGAGAAAATTGGAAGGTCCAAAGCCCGACTAGAACTTAACACGGCTTTGGATGTCAAGAACAATAAAAAAAGTTTCTATAAATACATTAGTAATAAAAGGAGGATTAAGGAGAATCTCCATCCTTTATTAGATGAGGGTGGGAACACGGTGACAAAGGATGGGGAGAAGGGTAAGGTACCTAATGTTTTCTTTGCCTCAGTCTTTAGTAGTAGAATCAGTTGTTCTCTGAGTACCCAGGCCCCTGAGCTAGCAGATAGGGGTGGGTAGCAGAATGAAGCATGGTGGATGAGGGAAAGGCTGTGGATGTTGTTTACCTGGACTTTAGTAAGGCCTTTGACACGGTTACCCACAGCATCCTCCTGGAGAAACTGGCTGCCCATGGCTTGGATGGGAGTACTCTTCTCTGGCTAAAAAAGTGGCTGGCTGGCTGGCTGGGCTCAGAGAGTGCTGCTGAATGGAGTTAAATCCAGTTGGTGGCCGGTCACAAGTGGTGTTCTCCAGGGCTCAGTAATGAGCCAGTTCTCTTTAATATCTTTATCAATGATCTGGACAAGGGAATTGAGTGCGCCCTCAGTAAGTTTGCAGACAAAGGTTAGGTGGGAGTGTTGATCTGCTTGACGGTAGGATGGCTTTGCAGAGGGATCTGGACAGCCTGGGCAATGGGCTGAGGCCAATTGTATGAGGTTCAACAAGGTCAAGTGCTGGGTCCTGCACTTAGGTCACAAGAACCCCATGCAGCGATACAAGCCTGGGGAAGAGTGGCTGGAGAGCTGTCTGGCAGAAAAGGACCTGGGGGTGTTGGTCAACTGCTGGCTAAATATTAGCCGGCAGTGTGCCCAGGTGGCTAAGAAGGCCAACAGCATCCTGGCCTATATCAGGAATAGTGTGGCCAGCAGGACTAGGGAAGTGATCATCCCCCTGTACTCGGCACTAGTGAGGCCACACCTCGAGTTCTATGTCCCGCACTACAAGAAAGACATTGAGGTACTGGAGCGTGTCCAGAGAAGGGCAACAAAACCTGTGAGGGGTCTATAGCACAAGTCTTCTGAGGAGTGGCTGAGGGAGCTGGGATTGTTTAGCCTGGAAAAAAGGAGGCTGAGGGGAGATCTTATCGCTCTCTACAACTACGTGAAAGGAGGTTGCAGCAAGGTGGGGGTTGGTCTCTTCTCCCAAGTAACAAGTGATAGGACAAGAGGAAACAGCCTCAAGATGTGCCAGGGAAGGTTTAGATTGGATATTAAGCAAAATTTTTTACACTGAAAGGGTTATTAAGCATTGGAACAGGCTGCCCAAGGAAGTGGTTGAAGCACCATCCCTGGAGGTATTTAAAAGACGGGTCAGTGTAATTCTTAGAAATAAGGTTTAGTGGTGGTTTTTGTCAGAGTTAGGTTGATGGTTGGACTAGATGATCTGAAAGGTCCCTTCCAACCTGGGCAATTCTATGATTCTATATTCCCATTTGTCACTAATGTTAGACATAATTTTGTATGTCTACTCAAACTAGGCTTTATTGTCCTCCCCGTCTTAAGTAGATCAAGGTCAGCAAGGCCCTAGTCCATATGGCAGCACTGACAGACTGTCTCATGTTGAAATATCAGAACAGGATAATCAACCGAGGAGTCAGATAACGGTATTTAGATACTTCTTTCTAGAGCTTGGCAGGACAACTTCATCCCTCCTGATAACAAAGAGGGCAATAACTTCTTAGCTTATTAACATGGCTTATAAATACACAGAGGAATCACTATGATATGCAAAGGTCATATCCTTCTCCTTACAAGGTCTGGCATCAAAGCACAAGACAGATGATGAAATCAAATGAAGTACATTTTTCATTAACAGGATGATATAAGACAATTGTTTCACTTTAAAAGGAAAATAGTAACAAAGCTGTGTTTCTACTTTAGGTAAATTTTGAAAAGTGGGCATATGGAGAACCAAACAATTATGATGGAAATGAAAAATGTGGCGTGTTTAGTGGCTATAATAATATGAACTGGAATGATTTATTTTGTGAATATATGCGGAACTATGTTTGCCAAATAAAAAAAGGTAAGAGGACTTCCTTACGCAACCTTTAGGGACAGATATGAGCATCCTTCACAGGTCTGATCACACTATCTGCATGTATTAGAGCCAACTGTGCCATCAAGTGTAATGAAACACTTAATACATTTTAATGTAAATAAAAGCAGTTGAAAACTGTGAATTCATCCCTGAGATAGATGTGTAAGTTGGGGTACACATGCAGCACGTTGAGGAAATGAAATACAGCAGCCTAAAGTTGGGCATAGTTTCTGTAAGCTTAACTTGTGATTGGCTCTAATATGGTATTTTGCTCAGTGTAACACCATTTTTTTCGCATATTTTGAGAAATTCTGTGGCAAAAATAAGCATACCCTTAAGATTAACTTTATTTCTTGAAATTAAAATGGTAACAACTGAATAAATATATTTAATTGGGAAATGTCTGAGAAACATAATATACTCTGATATTGATTTACATTGCAGGGGCACCACTGAAACCAGAGCCTAATTCCACGTTCAGTAAGTCTTGTACTTCTAATAACAGAACTAAATTAACATACAATGATGTTAAATTCTATTACAGACTGCTTAATGTTTTACCTTGCAGATTATGAATATACTGTTAGCGACGGTGACTGGATAATACATAATCACAAGGAATACTACATCAGCAAGGAATCGATGCCTATGGAAAAAGCTAGGGACTTTTGCAAGAAGAACGGCGGTGATCTTGCTGTCATTGAGGGTGAAAGTGAAAAAAATTTTCTTTGGAGATATGTAAGAAACATATTTTACTTCAAAAATGCACTGTTCTGTCCTTCACTGAGGCACCTTTTTCAGCTCGCTTATGAAATATTAGAAAAAGGTCCTCATCATAAAAAAAATCACTTTCACCTTTCATGGGTTCATCTACTTAAGAGCTTTACCATAATCATTATTTTGATAAATTGCTACACGTAGGCAAATCCTCAGCTTCTTTTCAAGAACACTCTCAGGATGTAAATCTCAAAACCCTTGCTCTTTTTATCTGAAAGCTACAGTTACTGAGTATGTTTTGTTTTACAACTCATTTTCTTCACAGAATTCAATAAAAGCTTTTTCACTCTTTTTGCCAAAACAGATTTCAGATTTTCAGCAAAAAATTTAAGACAAAATATTTTCTAATAGGAAGAGAATAACCTGATCATGATATACTCTTTTGCAAATAGTTTCATACTACTAAAACCAAATATGTTTCCATCCTCTCCTCCACATGACTAAGTACCAAACCTTACCATTTACTTGTAGCCTTTTGGTAAATTGTCATTATGCTTTCCTAAAACTCTTAAAAATTCTGTTGTATTTTATAGCCTGCTTAAGATTTGGTTCTTAACTTCTTAACATAGCTTTTTGCTCCATTTCTTTTTCATCCCATTCCACTTTAAAAAAAAAAAATAAATACTGGAAATTGGAGGAAAATTTTTCATTTTGCAGTTCAGGCACATAATCCCACCAACTCCCTGTACTTGACATACTATGCAACTGTACAACTGAAATTAAAGTGGTTTTTGAGAGCTTGCTTATTTTATTTGAAACTTGTTTTCTTGCAGCTTATTAAAATTCTTACTTTTTTTGTGTTTTAGACTTTCTATAAAGACTGGGGAAATAACTTTTATATTGGCTTAAGTGTGAGCCTTGATAAGACATTCCGGTAAGTAAAAACAAATTAAGTTTTTCAGACTCATAAAGTGAATATTTGTCATGGCTGTCTGTAAAAGACTGTTGAAGTTCAATGCCTGAGAAAATCTGTCTACAGCCATGTCTTCACATAAAGTTTTAAAATATGATTCTGCTCCTTTGGGGGAGCATTTCTCGCATAATATTTTCACTATTTACCCTTTTTTTGGGTCTATACTCTGCTTTTGTATTGTGAGGCTGAGATGTTCACTCACAGTCAGTGCAGTACCATCCCCTTTTCCTTGTTAGATGAAAGATAAAATTGGTCGGAGGTCCCTAAGATGTTCCAGATGGTACTTGCAGACATTATTGAATATTCAAATGATCAAAGAAAAAAAAAAAACAACAACAAAACACAAAACCTACAGTGAGGTATCATGTTGGTTTTTAGAGGTGAAACATCAATACTAGAAAGCCCTTGTCTGGAAGGTAATTTCCAGATGGTTCTACTGTCAGAGCCCAGGGCAGGACAGCTTCAGGCCACGTGGAGTCATTATTCTTCTACAAATGCCTTTGGAAACAAATTGCCTGGGGATATACTAAACCTCCCATGGAGCCTTAGATGAGTTACAGACACACTTCTGTGTCACTCTTCTCCACCTCGCTGCCACCCCTCCTTTTTCTAGTGCCTTCTCCTGGGATTTGAAGCTTGGTCAGATGAGTCTCAGTCTCTTCATTTCAGTCTTTCTTCTATTGTCTCAGGATGCCTTGCTTAGCCACAAGCCACAAAGACTGGATAGTCTCATCTCCTGGAGCTCCTGCTTTCTACATCACATCTGCTGCTCAGAAAAAACCTGTTGTTTGTCCAATTCTCCCTTGTTCCCTCACTAGTTTCATCCTCCTCGCTGCTGTGTGATGGTGCCACTATTTGTCTTTATATAATTCCCCCTGGCTTATTACGTACTGTTTTTTCCTATTTGTCTCAGGAGATTTGCAAGTGGAAGCAGCTAGGCATCCTATTGAATTCCCTACTTGTAGTTTGTTTGCAAAACACACATACAGTTGCTTAGTCTCCAAAACCAGAAAAACACTAAATTGCCCTGGAGCTGATGCTGTCTGAAGGCTCTCAATCTTGGCAGATTGCCCACTTGACTTCCCTCCTTCCAGCACACTGAGGCTTTTTCACCTTTTTCTTGGCTACTTTTTGAGAATAAATGATTGTTGCACAGCTGAAAGCAATAGCTGTATAATATTAAAGATTTCCTTTGTTTAACAAGATGGTCCAAGTGTCAAGTGGTTCAAGGCTCTCTCTTACCCTACAAGATATTATGCTACTGCTTTTGGGCCCAGGAAATTACTGAAATAGGCTCAGGTTTCCGTGCTCCGGAGGAAGCCAGGTTCAGTGCTATACTGTTGTGTTTCCTGCAGGCTATCGATGCTCAGAGACCAAGAAAGGCTGGGACTGCCAGCTGAGATGGTTAGTTCAGACCTGGTCCAGGTCAACAGAGTAGGTAGTTGATATAAAGACATTTTTTACTAATTCCAAGTGGAAGGTCTTGTTTTTATTTTACCAGAGAACAACATGTGTTTGTAAACTAGTACGTGGGCAACTTAAAATACAGAGCTCTAATACGTCCTTTACAAAGAAATATTAACTAATTCAACTAAGAATCTTTATTACCCCAAATTACTTCTTTCAGGTGGATGGATGGAACTCCAGTGAACTACGTTGCCTGGGCTCCAAATGAACCCAATTTTGCAAATAATGATGAAAACTGTGTGGTCATGTATGCCCAAACAGGTGGGTGCTGTAACAGCGTTCAGTCTGCACAGTGTGGCATGGGCTTGGGAGGGCTGCGTGTGCGAGGCTGGGTGAGTTATAACACAGAGCAGGCTGATGTTTGATAGAGTGCTTAAAAAGCGTAGGAAAATAAATCACAGTCTCTTCTTTCATTTATGCACTTTTAAAAGATTCAACTATATGCAACTAACACATCGGATTACACCTGCAATTTGATTCCTAGCGTTGTCAGAAAATTTCAGTGTGAACAAATCAGCTAAGCATCAGACCATCTGCAGGTAGAGTCAGGATTGTTTGTCCTCTAACCTCTGTCCATTTTGTGACTGCCTCTGGAGGACATCAACTGTCTCTTATCATTTGTGCAGTTCCTAAAAATCCAGGGCTTGGGCATGGCTTTGATTGTTACTAAACAATATTATAAACTATTTTAATTAAAATAAATAAAAATACCCTTTAATACAGAGAGTTGCAAGCAATTGGGCTTACACTAGCCAAGAACTTAGCGGTGTTTGGAGCAGTTAATCTCTTCTACTTTTAAACATTTCTAGTCTTAAAATCTACAACTGAGGTAATCTTCCTAGGCTCTGTTAGAGGTCGGTGGAAGCAACACTTTCGGGGAGTAAATATTATGTCCAGTTTTGGAGATCTTCTTTAAGATAAGATGAGTTATGTCCTTAACATCACTGAATTATAATGACAATATCTCCATTAAACATAAGGTATTATTAGCTCTGCTGTAGATAATTACCTTGTAAGCCTCTGCAGTGAATTAAATGAATGCCATTTTCTTATTCATTTCTGAACTGTAAAATGGGGATGACGATGTTAATGTTATATTCTTACTTCACACTCCTGTAGGGAGAAAAGATCCCCAGAAAACTATAAGACTCTGAGAAGCTCAGGTAGTAAAGTAACAAGGACCAAGTACCTTACATAGACAGAGTGATCCTAGGGATCTTACAGATCTTAGGGGAATTAAGCATTTGGAAAATTCGCCTTTGTCAATGTCAATGTCAAAACTTGCCTTTGTCAATGCTATGGTTTTGCTACATTGAAATATTTCTGTTCTCAGACCAAATATCCATATTCTGAATGTTGCTGGAAACCTGACTGTTTCTAAGGAACATACATAAAAAATACTCATTATTTCTGGGGAAGAGAAATACAAAACTGTAACCAGTTCTATTTCCTATGGTAGATTTTCTTTAGGAAAAGACATTTTTATCCCAGTCTCAGTTGCATTTTGTTTTTCTTTTTTTCTAATTTATTTTCAGGTACATGGAATGATCTCAACTGTGGCAGTGTTGAGTTATTTATCTGTGAAAGGCTTAACAATACTGTTCGTCCAAGTGTTACTCCCACTTCACCACCACCAAAGGGTGGGTGTACAGAAGACTGGCTCCAAATTGATAACAAGGTGCGGTACGAAATGTCTGTATATTGTATTTTAAAAAGAGCAGAATAAAAAGTGTCTTTGATTCAGTTTCTCAGTTGTAGCAGGGTTTTCAGTTATCACAAAATATGTTCTGACTGTGTATATTTAAAGACTCTAAAAATATGATTTCTGAAATAGAAATTATAGCCTCTATTGGGACTACAGCAGTTATGAGGGAGGTTATGAGACATACAAGAAGAAAGATTAATCTTATATTTTTGCTTGTGTTCAATGTTGCCAAGGATGGCTGAGCAACTTTCCTTGTGTGGAGCTGTTGTATGTTCTCGTTTACTGTGCTGAGCTTATCTGGCTGTCACAGGTTGTCTGGACATTTATTCATCCCTTGCCTACTACGCACTGGCTGTTAAGCCACTAAGGCACCTTCCCCTGAGAAAATTTATCATATTTTTTTCTATAACCAAACATCTGTTAAAGTTTTTAAATAATCCAGTTATAAGCTTCACCACACTTTATTACGTAAGATGACTCAGCCTTCTCAAAAGACAAAGGACTGTATGTATTGAAAATCCATAGATTGTCACCAATGAAGCTATAAAAGCTATAAAACAACAGTGTGCACTGTTGAGAATACACCTAGCAATGAAGATAATCCTTGATTACATTGCCTCATCTAGCTCCGTCTGTCTTTCTTTTGGCTAAGCCAAAATATGTTTTCAGTTCGATAGAGCTCCTTTGTTGGAGATCCGCTGGCTGCTTTCTCCTCATTACTTCCCTCTGTCAGCCCTGGGGAAGAGAGTCACAAACTCAGAGTTTGCTCCTTTTCATGGTGCTCTCTCAAGCTAAAGTGTCTCTCTCTTCCTCACCTCCTGGAAGAGGAGCTCCCAAAGGATCCTTCCTTGACTCCTCCACAAGTGTTTACACACCGCTTCTGACTGTCGTGGACCTACCTCCCTTTTGCCAAAATTTTTGCTTGAATTTCCGATTAACTTTTCAGTGCCGTGCTTTAATTGGCACATTTGTGTTTCTTGATTCTGTCAAAGCTGTCTAATGACATCTTGGTTAAATCTCACAGATCATATTACAAGAAATGGTAAATTCATTGTTTTCTTTGTAATGTCAGAATCATTAATGTCATAATCAATGTAATTATGTAATGTCATAATCACTCTTTCTGTGATTATCCTGTGAGAACCAAACCTGGTTTGACAAACAGAAGCTAAGATGTTTAGCTTTAATAACATATCTTATCCTTCTTTGTCTTCTGAGGTCTTCTTAGGTGTTCCTCCCACAAAGTCACACCTCAGAAGTGTGCTCAGAAGACTTAACATAATTTCTACTGAAATCATAGAATCAAAGAATTGTTAGGGTTGGAAGGGACCTTCAAAATCATCCAGTTCCAACTCCCCTGCCATGGGCAGGGACACCTCCCACTAGACCAGGTTGCTCAAAGCCCCGTCCAGCCTGGCCTTAAAAACTTCCAGGGATGGGGCTTCCACCACCTCTCTGGGCAACCTGTTCCAGTGTCTCACCACCCTTATGGTGAAGAACTTCTTCCTAATGTCCAGTCTGAATCAACCCATTTCTAGCTTTAATCCATTCCCTCTAGTCCTACCATTACCCAACATCCTAAAAAGTCCCTCACCAGCTTTCTTGTAGGCCCCCTTAAGATACTGGTAGGCCACTCTAAGGTCTCCCCGGAGCCTTCTTTTCTCCAGACTGAACAACCCCAACTCTCTCAGTCTGTCCTCATAGGAGAGGTGCTCCAGCCCTCTGATCATCCTCGTGGCCCTTCTCTGGACACATTCCAGCATGTCCATATCTCTCTTGTAGTAGGGGCTCCAGAATTGGACGCAGTACTCCAGGTGGGGTCTCACGAGAGTGGACTGACTTCTAAATGTATGCTAAAATATTGTGGTTTATGCTAGTTTTCTAGTAAATATCTTCCCTTTCATAAAGACTTAAAGACAAGCTAGAAAGGACTATTAAATCACCTAATCTCCCTTTTTGCTTAAAATATTCAGCTTATCTTGCTTGTTACAAAGATGCTTTCACCAGAAATTAAAAGGCCATCCAGTTACAGATTTGGCACACTTCTCTTTTGCAGTGTTTCAAAGTATTTGGCCTTAATGAAAATGATACATTGACGTGGCACGCTGCGCGGAACAATTGTATTAGTTTTGGAGGAAACCTGGCTACTATATCAAAAAAGGAGATGCAAGGTATAAAGTACCAATGTTTTGATACTGAATGAGACATCAAGTAATTCCTGATAAACAGATTAAAACAGATGTTATAGCTTCTGCAATATATGCTACTATTTATGCCATATTAATATAAGGTTATGTTGAATGAGAAATTGCACCCTTGGAAAAATGCTTGCATAGGTTTTAGTGCCTTGATTGACTTTTAAAATCATAGCTTTGGGGTTAATATAGGGTGTACAAAGAAATTCTTATGTTTAAATATTAAGATTTTGTATTAGGGTCTTGTCATATAATAACATGTCCATATTTTAATTTTTTCTAAGTGTACATGTAAAAATACATGTAAGGGAGTAATAGCCAAAACAAATCACCATGCTCCTACCTGCTGAGCTAAATGCTGTGGGTGTCAGTGGAGGACACATCCTCAGCCAGAAGGCAGCTCCAGTGCTGGAGTCCCAACTTCCCCCTGTTCCCCTTGCTCTGCTGGACCTCAGCCTGCTGGTCTTGCTGCTGCTCAGCAACTTAGAGGTTTTTTAGTGAGGCCTCATGTTTACTCAGGAAATGTGATGCGTCAGGTCCTGAGGGCCGCACACGTACCGTCTCCATGCTCACTCCACCAATGCTTGTCATTTATACTTTTTTCTGTAGCAGAGGAAGGACATTATTTTAATGGAAAGTCAGTCCAGGCAGGAGCTAAGGGAAACAGCATCTGGCCTTCCAAAAAGCTGAGATCTCAGTACATACATACTTGGTTATTAAGTAGTTTCATTTGTGTTACGTCTGTTTAGAAATGACGTTAATAAGTCTGGATAACAAAGAAGTTACCAAAGAAGAAAAGGGAGTGCACAGTCTGTAGATTCATTTTCTATGTGCCAAGGTTTAGTGTACTCATGTTAATTTCTGTAATACCATTACAACTTTTTCCCTGCTTTCTCAGATGATGAACAGCATAGAAGAGTAAACAATAAATTCCCTAAAAAAAATTAAAAATTATTATATGTGTCAAAATTTGCCCATCTTTGAGTTTGTAAATACTTTTCCTGACTTTAACATCAAATGACCACGTAGTCTTTTTATTTTTATCATAAGATTATTATCTTATCAAAAAAGAGAAAAACAAAACTCATCATCCTGGTTCCAAGCAGGCACTCTAAAGTCTGCACTGTTGGGGAAAGGAACATTTAGTTTCCTTCCTTGTACAGTTGCTCTTTTTTCCTTCAGCTTCCCTCATATCCCTCTTAAAAAGTGCTGAAACTGATGCTTGGATTGGACTGAATGACATAAATCAGGAGCACACATACTTATGGACGGATGGAAGCCCAGTTGACTATACCAATTGGGCAAAAGGTTCCCGAAGTTATTATAGTAAGGTAAACATTAATTTCTATTTATCACTTAAGCATTATAACTTCAGTAGATTAATAAATTGTATGTAGCTGCAACTGTATTTTCTGCAAAGTTTCCTTTATGAAGATTTTTAGTAATCTTGTTGCTTTTAAAAGCAGAGTAATCATGTGGGAGGTCTACCTTCATATATATTTTTCAACTTCATACGTATTTTTTCAAGATAAATGTGTTGAACAAAATCCAAAAGGAGACTCTGGATCTTCCTTTCTCAGTTTTGCCTTTTCTTCCCTCTACACCTTCTATCAAATCTTCCTTCTGAAAGATCTCTTCTGCATACTTTGAAACTTTCAGCACCATTATATCATTTTGTGTTTAATTGCAAGACAAAACTGAGTGTTGTTCAATAATTGTAAAGTGGCTAATGTAGAATACTGTGCTTGATAGTACTACTTCTGTACTCCTGTGCTAGCTTTATGAAGTTTCTCTCTTTTTCATAACAGAATTGCTTTGAGTCCAGCTAACACAGGAAGAAGTTCTGTGAGGTCCAACCTCTGCTGCCATCCAGACTAAAGATGGGTTTTGGGATTTGAATCATAGAATCATAGAATAATTTAGGTTGGAAAAGGCCCTTGGGATCATCGCATCCAACCATCAACCCCTCTCTACAAAATTCTCCCCTACACCATATCCCCTAACACCACATCATTTCCAGGACTTCCCCATCTCACACATGCATACGCTTTCTGCAGAAGGCTATACCCATATTCCTACATAAGTTGCTGCACACCTTCCTTCGCTCACAGCCAAGATCTTGGCTAATGCCCCTGAGGGGGTTTGGAGGTAGCATATGAGATCAGGCTGATAGGAGGTGGGGAGAGCTGCTGCCTCTTGCTGCAGAGAGCCAAGCAGCAGCTTCTCATGCTGGGGGAAGCAGAGGAGGAAGGTAAAGAGCCCAGATTGCAGGGAAAAGGGTTTGGGAGGTTGTTTCTGATCACTACCTCTGAACTACTGCACTGTGGTGACAACTTTGGATCCTAGTGCTGGATCAGGGCAGGAAGAGGATTTCAGCTCTCCAGGCAAGTTTCAGTGCTGAGGAGGGTTTCCTCATAGCCTCCAGGACAACAGCAACAGAGCTGAGCCATCCTGTGGGCCAGACCCGACACACGCATGTCTACCTGCACACACACACGTGCATGCACAGATTACACACATACAGATAGTCACAGATGCTTCTTCCTGCTTCTGTGCTGTGCTTTCCAACGCCCTCCAACATCCAAATGCAAACTTTCCTAGGCCTGAGTTGTAAACGCTTATTGTCAGATTACTGCTCCTGACCATTGCTTGTATGAGTTCATATATTGGATCTTCATATTATTAACCTCTGTATGACTGCATGTTGCAAGTGAGTCTGTGTACCCATCAGGAATAGGAACGTTTCCTGCATATCCACGTGTTTTTCTTGTTAATCTCATTTCCTCTCTAGGAAGACTGTGTCTTTATGATGAAGAACCCTATTGAACAAGCAGGGAAATGGAAAGATGAAGAATGTAAAACAAGCAAAAGCTACATATGCCAGAAAAATTCTGGTGAGTTTTCTTTCACCAGTTTCTAGTACAGCTGATTTATTGTGGTTATGTCAAACTGGTGTTAAAAGTGACTTTCCCATATTCAACCCTATTTTAACTGAAATTAATCTGACAGTACCACAGGTACTATGGACCATTTTAACAAAATGAACGCACATTTTGGTTTTTGGAGAAAAAACTCTTAACATCTCCTATTTTAAGAACTAGATCAGTAAATTTAAAAAAAAGTGATATCTATGGATCATCATGTATTTCACTATTTTTGGTGATCAGGAGGGAGAGACAGAGAACAGTATTTTGTCTTTCTATGGGCAAATTCTTCAAAACTGAAATTCTACTGTTATACTTAAAAGCACTGCAACTTCTTTGTTTTGAAAAACTGCCTTGCTTGATTTCCTTTACAGTCCTACTAAGCAATTTCACAAACACAAGAAGTCTTAATATATCATGGAAAAATTGTGAGAATTGTTCCCTTCAATGCCCTACGCAGTTACAATATGCTTTTGGAAGGTCTAGAGCTTGCAGGGCACGTTCCTGGAGGTGATACAGATATTTACGTTAAAAGGTTATTCTGATAAGAATTAGAAAATTTTGTCACAGAACATGAAAATATGGCTTTCATCACTGCAGTGATAGTTGGGACGCATCTTAATTTGTTATTCCAGCCTCTCTCAATTACTTAACTACTCTAGTACACTAGAGCTTCTCTCACTGTTGTATGTCTAGCCAACATAAAGCGTTTGACTTTTCTTGTTGTTTGTTTGCTCATTACAGACCCCAAACTGCCAAATTCCCAACCCCTAGTTCCGATGTTTGGCTTTAACAATTATGGTGACGACCGTTATGCAGTTATCAACTACAAAATGAGCTGGGAAGAAGCACAGAAGAACTGCAGAGACCAGTCTGCGGAGCTCGCCAGCGTTCTGGATCCTTATGCCGAATCTTACCTGTGGTTACAAATACTAAAGCATGGGGAGCCTGTATGGATTGGTCTTAACAGCAACACGGTGAGTCCACCAAATGCTTGTCACAATCATGCTACTACCCTGGACCAGCATAGATCAGCCATATTTCTCGCTCCGAGGTTGACAGGATCCACTGCTGTGGGCGCTGTTTGCTCCTGTGTGAGTGCAGATCCGTGAATGTGTGGCGGACATCAAAGTCTTGGTGAGATACCTGACTTCCCTCCACTTCAGGGGTTTTACACACCCAAACGTTTAGCCATAATGTAAGTGAGAACAGCCACAGCCTCCATTTCAAATGCCACCAAGGATGTAGCTGCTACAGCGGTGAAAGTGGTCATGAAGTTTCCACTTCCTATGCCATGGTCTACCATACGCTGGTTTCTGAAGACACATTGTGGAGCACACCACAGAAACAACTTGTGTTAAAAATAGTTCTTTCTTTGTGAGGTTATTTTAAGCCTGGTTTTAACTTACAGCCTGGCATTACAAGAGCTTGTGCTGAGCAATAGGGGAAACGGCAAAGTGCAGCACGGAGAAGGGAGCAGGCCTCTGGCGGTGGGGACACCTTAGGCTGGTTTTTGCAGCTAAAGGCAGTGCCTTGTGATAGACTGTCACAGACTCTGTCAGCGAAGAGTGCAAAGGCCTGAAAGGGGAAGCATCTATCAGAGGCATGTAAAAAGAACATAAAAAAAGATGATACAGCTGGATATTTTCAGAACCAGAGTTGTGAGGAAATCCCAAGAAGACAGGCAGAGCTAGAGCTTGGTGGGACACAGGACCAAGAGAGGGCACAGGTGCTGAGGTGAGAGGAACTGGAGCTGAGCTTCAGTGAGAGGCAGGCACTGGGAAACAAGATTAGACAGGAATCTGGGATGAAATGTGGCCAAGGACTTCAAAGGAAAAAGGTCAGGAAAGGAAGCGGCAGAAAGAACTGGATGGGAGCCTGCCTGCAAAGCTCACAGGAAGAAGGGGCTAGGCTGCGCAGGATGGGTGACAGGAGCCACGGCTGTAACTTATGTTGGTCATCCTCTGCAAATAGTGGTGAAATCCACTGAAAAAAAATGCATGCTCAACTTGTCTGTAGTAGCTGGTCTTTGCAAGAGCTGGAAACCTACCACAAGCCCTGTTAGCATGGGCAGCAGAGGTCTGTGGTGTGTGCCTCATGAAAAACGTCATTGCATTCCTCTCTCCAGTGGAACTTCTGCTTTTCCTATTTGCATTCTAATATAGAGAGAAGCCTGCATTAGAGGAATGCTAGCAATAGTTTCTCTGCAATCTTTGTTTGATCTGTGTGTAGATATGGACTCCTTTGATAAAATCTTCAATTGTATATTCACATTTGTTACTGCAAGGCCCTTTGCTCATCTACGGTACGAGATGGATGGTGTGAATTGAATAACGTAGGTTGGGTACTAAATGAACATCTGTAGGACCACTGCCCTAACTGCTGCGGAGAGTGGAAGTCTGGGACAGACTGTTACATATTCATGACAGAGGATAAATTAATTTTGTATGAGAAACCATGATTCTGACGTTTCCTAACTTTTACATACCTCCAAGCACAATCTTAATCTTCTTCCAATCTAATCGTTGCATGGGACACAATCTTTATTGTCATTTCCTTTTAGACTCATGGCCATTATGTATGGTCAGATAGAAGGAGGAGCAGGTATCACAACTGGGGCAGTGGAGAGCCAAATAAGAACACAGCCTGTGTCTATATAGATCTGGATGGCTTTTGGAAGACAGCATTTTGCAACGAAACATTTTTATCTATCTGTAAACAATCCGACGGTAAGTTGTGAGTGGGAGAAATGTGATTTGGGAGTCTGGAATTTAAATTCATGGCTCTATTTGAATTTAGCTTTTCCATATATGCAAAGATTGTGATAAATGGTGTATGCCCTGTGATAAAATATTGCTTTTGTTAAGGAAGGACTCCCAGATCTAGTCTGTCTTGAGTGATTTCCAGATATTTCATTTCATAGGCCAGTCAACGCATGCACATCATGAAGACAACTGCGACATTTCGTGCCACAAGCAATAGATCTTTTCTGCATCTTTGTTTGTCAGGACCTGCAGAACTGATCAATTTTCACCTAACTATAAATATATCAATGATATATTTCTACAATTTAAAGTATCGTTTGTAATATTGGGAGATATTGGGAGATAAGAAACTTGTGTCATACTTGCATGTATGGACAAGGGTAGGAACAGACAGCTTCTCTGGACGACCTTACTACAAACTGACTGGACACATACCACTGGCTTGGGGTGGTGTTGAGATCCTTTGTGCATACTGACTCATTCCTCATTCTGTTTCACAAGTTTTAAGTAAAAATTGCCTTGCAGAAGACAATTGCAGTAAGACTGGTGAAAACTGCCTTTAGCAAATTGGAGAACCAGCTCCAACTAGTATAGTTTATTACTAGTTTACATGATTAGTTCAACCTTTTATCATTAGTGAAGTCTCTGGGATATTTGTTTAACTGTAATCACTGTCAAATTGGTAGGGCTGATGCGTGGTGCAGGAGTACAAGTTCCCGTTGGCTTTTAGGACCCCACTGAAACCTGTGTGTCTCCTTAATAGAGTTAATCCCTAGTGAACCACCACAGCTTCCTGGAAAGTGCCCTGAACCGCAGCGTGGTAGATCTTGGGTTCCCTTCCGTGGTCATTGCTACTATGTTCACACCATTTCTGAGGAAAGCTGGCCTGATGCTTCCATGACATGTATTCGAATGGGTGAGTGCCTTTTTTTTATGTTAGGATATTTTACAGGTTGTTTGTGTATTTGTTTTTTTTAATCCAGAACCAAGAGATAATAAGTAGGTGTGTGTCTGTATATCAATTATAAGCTAAGGCTAATTTAAATTTATTTTCAAGCTTTTCTACTGTAAGAAAAAGTTGATCACAAAACATGGAATGATTATTTACTTTGATAATTAATTTCTAATGGAAAATCTTGCTGAAATTATATGTAATATTTAATTCTTATTTTTAGGTGCTTCTCTGGTTTCCATAGAAGATTCAGATGAGATGAACTTTATCTTGCTTCATTTGTCTTCCATAGCAAGTCAATTCAGAAAGTTTTGGATAGGATTGTTCAAAAATATTGATGGTAATTATTTCACAATGCATAATGAGATGAAAATAAATACTGAATAAACAGAGAGAATACTAAATAACATTAAATACTAATACTAATATACTAAATATTAAATAAATTATCAGAGATAAATCAACTGTTAAATGTTTAATAGATTTCTGTTAAAATACTTAAAGCTTAAACCACCAAGAAGTCTCCACTTTTTGTATCTTTACTATCCTTAGAGTATATTTCATCCTGTAAAAGGTTCTGGCTTAGCACTGCAGTAGTTGATTAAAATGTTTCCTTCCCTTTACTCAAAGTGCTTGACATTTAACCAGTGCTAGTCTTTTAAGAAAAGTACTATCTTGTAATTAAAAGCTGAAGCAGCCTTAAACTGAAATTTATTTCTAAACAACACAGGGGATAGCAGCTCATATAAGCTGCCTAGAAACATTTTTTAATCTAAATTTTAGGGCTTTTTCATAAGTTTTTTTGGTGGAAAGTTTAATTTTCATCCAAAAATATTTCAACTTTTTTTTTTCTTTCTTTTTAAAATGCAAATTTGATCCTGTTTTCTACATCATTGTAATTGTGAAGCCTGTTTTTCATGGCAGACTTTGAGGGTACATCTCCAGGGAGAGTCTCAACTAGGCTGCAGTGAGCGCCCTTGGCCGTGGCTGCCCAAGTCCCTGTTTCTCGCCACCAGCAACGGCAGACAACTTGTTGCATGGTGGGCCAGGTGTTAGTTTGCAGCTAGAACAGATGAGTTCTGGGCACAGCTTTCAGATAAAAGTCCTCAGGCAGCCTGGGCATCAGGCTTCCTGCCAGCTTGGCTTCCTTACATCACTGACAGCCATGGCCCTGAAAGCTAATGGAGTTAACTTTGGCTGTGAGCGTTTACATTTGGTACGCTCCCATCTGAATGCCTCTGACTGTTAAAAGAGTGAGAAATGAGCCCAAGGTAATCCAAGTAAATTAATACTAATTTAATCAACTAATAAATTCCATAACTGATGTTGTTGTGCCTGGTAGACTACAAAAATTTCCCCACTTCATTCACTCACTAGTTAATACTTATAATTTTAGGGGAATGGATATGGGTAGACAGAAGTGCGTTAGAATTTGTCAACTGGGAGAAAGGAGAGCCTACGGTAATTTTTGACGAACACTGTGTTGATATGGATGTCTCAAGTGGAACCTGGAGGAACTATTTCTGCTCTGTTGACCAGAATTTTATTTGCAAAACCCCCAAAAGTAAGTTCTAAATTTCTGTGCACTGGGTTGCTAACTACTATTTATGATGTTAATATACATGAAGCCAAGCTGCTTATGCACTGGGTATGCTTTGTGTATTGATGTTGAGGCATGTGCATCTGCATGAAAGCCAAGGGTAACTTCTGTTAAGGACAATGAGAAGCAATGTTGGAGAAGAACCTGTGCCTGTTTCCTCTTCTGAGTTTAAAAACATTGATTTCTTGGCATTTGCTGTACTCTGGGGTAGGGGAAAACATATCACCTGGTGAAAGTGTGGAGAAAATTCATAGTCATTATGACTAGAGTGCAAGGGCCAGTAGATAATGAACAGGTGACTAGACTAGCGCTGAGAAGAAAGGCAGGCACTCTCCTGGTAGCTTAAGCTAGGGGCAGCAGGGCAAAGTCGCTGAGCTCCTGCAGAAGGCAGGCAGGTGCTGCTGGTGGGGTCGGTACCAGTGAAGTGTGCTGGGATCTGCTGGATGGCCAAGCAGAAAGCGTCAAGTGAGGGCTGGCAGTGGGGCCCAATTCATTTCTCTGCTGACACAGGCATGGGCAGATATGCCAAGGCAACCAAACAGAACAGTGCATTTCATTTTTAATGGTTACCTGAGTCCCTGTGTTTTTTTGGCAGCGAGTGTGAGTCACATATAGATTCAGCTGTGTTTGCGCACATCAGCTGGGAGAGAGTTTGAAATAGGCCAGATTTGCCATTGGCAAACAGGATCCACTGCACACATCTAATACATGCAATGTGGAACCAATTGAGTCTCCTCCTTGTGGATCTCCACACATTGGCAGGTTGGCAACGGAGTCATCCATGAGCTTTGTAGGGCCCAGCCAGAGAGTCCTGCAAGCAATTAACCAAATCATACTCCCCAAGCAATTGAGGGAAGAAAGTTGCCTAAAAATACAGCTTAAATACTTTTAAGTACAAATGTGCTTTTTATTTTTGCAAGTGTAAAAAATTGAGTTCTTCAGTGTGAAATGTGAATCTTTACACTGTGGAAGTGTAAAAACTTTGAACACCTGTCTCCACTACCAAAAAAAGTGTTCAAAGCAATTAATAGTGAGACAACAGTTTGTTTGTTTGTTTGTTTGTTTGTTTTTTCTTTCCAAATGTTTTTAATAAGAATATTTGGTAGATCCAGCCTGAATTGTCAGGGAAAAGGTTTTCATATATTTTTCATCTCCATGTACTGTGTCCAGCTCTGGGTCTCCCAGCACAAGAAAGACATGGACTTGCTCAAGCAGGTCCAGAGGAGGGGCACGAAGATGATCAGAGGACAGGAGCACCTCTCCTATGAGGACAGGCTGAGAGAGCTGGGGTTGTTCAGCCTGGAGAAGAGAAGGCTCCAGGGGGACCTTATTGTGGCCTTCCAGTACCTAAAAGGGGCCCACAGGAAAGGTGGGGAGGGACTCTTTATCAGGGAGTGGAGCTATAGGACAAGGCGTAACAGTTTTAAACTGAAAGAGGGGAAATTTAGATTAGATATTAGGAAGAAATTCTTTACTGTGAGGGTGGTGAGGCGCTGGAACAGGTTGCCCAGGGAAGTTGTCAATGCCCCATCCCTGGAAGTGTTCAAGGCCAGGCTGGATGGGGCTTTGAGCAGCCTGGTCTAGTGGGAGGTGTCCTTGCCCATGGCAGGAGGGTTGGAACTGGATGATCCTGAAGGTTCCTTCCAACCCAAGCCATTCTGTGATTATTAAAAATTTGACAGGAACACAAAATAAAAATTATGTATGCAGGATTTATTTAATCTTTGAATGGTTGCTTGCAAACTGTGTAAAATATGTATATTTTTTAATTTCAAAGTTCCTGAAGTTGAGCCAACCCATGATTCACCTGTCAATAAAGGTAAGTTTGCTTCTTATAAGCACGTTAAAGAGAAATTTTGATAAGTTTATAGGCATTTATTATTTACAATTAAAATCGCCTCCAAAGAAGTTTAATTTAAATACCCATTGAACTGTCACAGATGATTTTACTTTAAATCTGTTTAAAAGGAGAATTCTTTTCTCAAGTTGGATGTCTTATTGTTTGCTTGGGTGGGTTTTTTTTGCTTTATGAATGGTATACTGTGGTACAATATAGTGTTCCTTTTAAAAGGAACGCAGAAGAGAACGAGCCCAGTTTTTCATTGTCCATCTGGAACATGCATCGATTTTAACTGTTATGGTTCAGTGCTTTTACACTTCATCCAGTTGTTAGTTTACTTAGGGAGATGGTTGTTGGCCATTTGTTGTAATTGTTCTGTTTTGTCTTTCACAGCACCAAAAAGTGAAGCTGCTGTTTCGTCCTCAAACGGTTTAGGTGGGATGATTGTTATACTGATCCTCCTTCTTCTAGCAGCAACTGGCTTTACATTCTATTTCTTGTATAAAAAAAGACGTGGTCGGCAAACACTTACAGCCAGTTTTGGCAATGCCATATACCGTGGCAATAGTGACCCTGGTACTCATGAATCAAATTGTCTTGTGACCAATATTGAAGAAAATGAGCAGGCAACAGTTTAATAATCAGGGTAACTTTGGGCCTGATTTCAAAGGGAATTAAAGCTCTGGAATACAAGAATTCTTAAGGCAAAACGATTTTCTCCTATGGAAATTCTAGTTCATTTTGCCCAGGACACTTCTTGCTCTCTGTACTAGCAGGAACAAGCAATCTTGCAAGGCAGATCCAGAGATTTACTCACAAACAATATTACCTGGGAGCACTGCTGAGCATACACACAGACCTGGAGCTACACTGTGTAAGTGAACACTCAGGCTGTTCCAGTCTCTGCATGAGTCCAGCATCACCTTTAGGCACAAGAAGAGCCATGCTCACCACAGGCAACTGTGAGAATAAGCTCCTTAGCACAGTCCAAAAAGTACATCCAGATCTGTATGAATCCTGAAGATGCCACCCCCAATCTCCAGAGCAGGCTGGCGGAATTGCGCAGATTGGACGGGACCTCCAAGCTCCACCGGCGTAGGTCCCTGCTTGAAGCAGGACCAGCTCCCTGCCCCAGCCAGGCAGCCTGCTCCAGTCCTGACTCCACATCTTCCTTTTGCGACTGAGGTACCCACAAAAACCCTTCGTGTTGCCTGTAACACCTGAATTAACACATTTTCCTCCTCTGTATATAATTGATAGAAAGGAAAGTGTAAATTGTTTTTCTTCTGCTCTAATTCTGTAACGTAAGCATTGGAAAATCAACTATAATATGAGGTTTGAATGTATTGTGAATAGAAATATTTTACCATTTAAATAATAGAATAGGGATCTCAAAGGATTCTGCAAAAGGGGGGGAATAGGCAGGATGAAGTATACTTAATTCATACCTGAAATACATAAAATAAGAAACATACATAAAATTTATTCTTTAAATCTCCAATACCGGTGAAGACTGAATACTTTTTTAGGCCATTTTTCCAAAGCCTAATGAAACAAGCATTAGAAAGTCTTTTCTAATTTCCAACCAAATTCTCCCTGTCCAAGTCTGTTTTAATCCTTTGAGTATCATTCCAGACTTGGATCATGACTGAGGTGATAGCACTGCATGTCATATTGGACTCCTGGTATATTTCTGGGTTCAGAAACTCTAATAATATACAGTAGGTTCACATAGAAATGTTTTGGGGTTTTTTTTACTTTTCCAATGCATTTTATGCCAAATGTAAACAATAGAATAATTCAAAGCTCTAGTCTAGAGAAGGTCCTTATTTAATTTGATATTTTTTGATGTTTTAATCTTTTGACAGATTTTAATTGTGTCTAAATTAAAATATTTTGCGTGTGTATGAAATACATGTAAATAAGTTTTTATTCTATTTTGGTTCATTAAATGGTCATTAAAGGACTGGTTCTAAGTAAAAGTTTGTGTGTCTTCTTAAGCAGAACAATTTACGATAAAAGTGAAAATAAAAGGAAGGAGGGATGGGATTCTTTCCCTAATCTAGCATGTTCTTAAACACCAGTAGTGATTAGTCTTTACCATCCAGTGAAACAGTGTGCCTCATTGCTTCTTTATGCCCAACATTTCAAAGTTTACCCTAATAAATGTCTAATGAAAGTGTTGTAATTTAAGACTAATGTGCTGTACTGCTCTAGCAGTTTGTGAGACAGATTCTTATATCTTTGATAGCTCTTGTCATGTCTTCTCTCCATATTTTTCTGATAGTAACTCTAGTTCTTCCCTTTTGACTTCACTAGCTACATCTTCTGGATCTCTAATCCTTTTTGCTGTTCCTTTCTAGACCTCACTTTATAGTATGTCAGTCCTTCTGACAGAACAATGCACTAGTGGATAAGGTATTTCAGGTGAGATCCTAACAACACGGAGAAGGTCAAAAAGACTAATCCACCATTGTAACATTTGCTAGAAAGGGCCTTTCTGTCTGAATTGGTTCTATAGGATCTATAGGTTTGGATAGATAAACAGTCACCAGAAAACAATAGGCCAAAGACAGGAAAGGTGGCTAATGAGAAATTAGTTTGTGAAAGTTTCCAAGGACTGATGAGCTTTATAGACGAGTAGTCCTGTTGCATCTGTGAGAGCTGAACCAAGAGTTTGGTGTGACTGTATGAGGCCAGCAGTGCACAGAAGCGTCAGCAGAGGATTGTACAACTTGGACCACATCCAAGACAGCAGGGGCTGCTATCTGGCAATGAAGACCAGACCCTCTGAGGGACTTCCCAGACATCTCTTGAGGAGGCCCTGGGGTGCCAGTATGGCTGTCTGCGACTGGGTATACAGCTGGGATTGGTTTCTAAATATTGCTCCAAGCAGGTAGCTGTGACTGTCTGTGAGTGAACTCGGTGAGTGAAGAAGGGAATGTGTTGCATGAATAGTTATTTGCTATTCATTATAATAGCTTGATTCTGTTAGTAATAACAGCTTAGTGAAAAAATTTGTTCTAAGAAATACTGGTTATGATCTGCATTTCCCCCCAACTTAATCCCCTAGCAGTGTAAAGGGAATTTACAAGAAACTTTGGTTTGTACCAAATGATGCTTTTCTTCTCAAAGTTTTTGTTTCTTCTCAGGTTGTTGATTCCAAATTCTTCCCCTGCAGCTAGGTATCTGAAGGAAAGCTGTGGCTGCCACTGTATTTCATACCAAATCCTAGCTAATAGACCTGCTCCAAGAATGCCCCTCAGATGAGACGGATCTAGTACTTAGTTTAAAGACACTACTTATATGGAGGTATGAAATAGGTGCTGGGCTGCCCTTATTTGCCACATTGAGGTGTTTGAACACACACCCAGAAAGAGGTAGGGGGGAAATTTAGTGCCAAAGCAAGCTTTTTACTGGACCTAGGAACCTTTGGGGTTAAATTGCTGTAAACAGAGGTCTGGGTAATCACAATTTGTCAATTTGTCCAGCTTCCACATAGATTCTTTAATTGGGGTTAGGTGCAACAAAATAGCATTTATAGCACGCCTTTCCACATAGACGTGATGTGGAGACCTACTTTTTCAGTTTCTTGCCCTTTCTTTCTGTGTATTAGGATAGTATTTAAGAGAGAATGTCCTGCCTTTTCTCACTGTTTCACTGTGTTAGGTCCCTAAATTGAAACTATAACATGGCTGAAAAGTGAACTTATTACAATGTAGGAAATAACAACTGTCTTTAGGGAAGGAAAAGCTGTGGAAGAATTCACTCTTGTAACTTCCTGTCATGTCAGATGGTGACACAGCTGTGGCAGATAGATGTGCAAAGAAGAACAGAACACACTTTACAGAGAAACACAGTTTACAAAGAGAGAAAACTCTTGGGCAATATCAGTACTAGTAACTTGGAACAGAAAACAAAATATTAGCTGCAGCTCCTTGTCTAAAGCAGGACTCTAAAAAGAAGTTTATGACCTCAAAGTATTTAATTTTGTCATTTACGCTTCTGAAACTAGGAGATCAAAAAAGGAAGTGAAGAGTAATTTGGAACAAAATGTAAGAAAGCTCTACAAATACAAACAGAATAGAAAGATAGTTGTGAAATGAACTAGTGCCTTCAGGCCAGATTCCAATGGCAAGAGACAGATTTTCCGGGGTCAATAGGAAAGGTTTGAACTGCTCCATAAGCATAAAGTTGTCCTGATGTCACCTTATCCAGAGACAGGAACAGTTAGGGTTCATTTTGTCTCTTCTCAGCTGTGCCCTTATCTGACATATGCAGCTTTCTCCCTTCTACAACATTCTGCAGGGCACAACTTCTAATTCACTATCTGTTAAATAATGATATGTAAAGCATTTTTAGGATATGGTTAGCGGTTCTGGTTCCTCATTTCAGGAGAATGCATACCGTGCAACCTTTATACTGCCTTTTTATCCAGACTCTTTATTTAGACAGCTAGATGAGACTCATCTCACCTGCTTTTAGAACTGATTGACATAGTTCTCCTTTACAGTCAATAGTTAGGCATATACATGTATCACCTGCAGTTGTTCTGTGGTCCTCCAGAAGAGGCTAATAATAGGACAGAGATTACAGAGGTGGGAGGAAATAATATTCAGTAACGGGAGGAATAGGGGCTCATGCAGTGAGGCAAGAGGATGGTACAAAAATGAAAAATAGCAGCAAGAGTGTGTGTCCAACAAAAGGAGACTGAAGGGAAAGGTGAAAGTAGAAATGAAGGAGTTTGAATTGGACCAGAAGTGCTGAGTGAGCATGCTTTGCATAGAACTGGGCCAAGAGAAGAAAACAGCCAAAGGGAACTGTTGCCCCAGGAGCCCAGCTGCGCCGTTCCGACTGGGGAATAGGGCACGTGTGTGGATGGGGAGTGGGTAGAGGGTGTGGGATATCTGTATGTTTGTTCCTGATTTGCCTGTGTACTCTGTGTTCTTTAGAAAGGCCATGGCTGGGGATCAAGGAAGAAGGCAGGCTGCTTCTCCACCTTGCCCTGGCCCTGAGGTCTTGCACAGGGCAGAGGCACCTAGAAAGATGAGGTGATGGTTTCTCCTTGAGAGTGGTGATTGTGCACAGGGTTGGGGGGATATGCTTTGGAGCATCGTGCTGGACTGCAGAGGTCGGGAAGGAAATCAGGGTGTTCCTGAGAGGAACAGAAAGTGGACTTGTGGGGAAATATGGGATGATGGAAAGGAAGGGGTTTCTCCTAGACAGCTACAGAGGAACTGTATGGGCGGTTTCGCCACCCAAGAAGCCACTGAGAGAAAGCTTAGAGACAAGCACTTTCTCTGCAAAGATACTATGGAAACGGGAGAGAATTTTTTCTAACCCTGTTAGAGAAAGAAAAACCCTTTGGTGTCCTGGGGCATGCTCAATTTGAGGAAAAGTGAAAGGTGCCGATAATTCCACCTGCTGGATCTGGCCAGCGTGGGGACTATTTGCTGGCGAGAGGGAGAGTAGGGGAGAGTGGGACAAGAAAAACAAGACAAAGTATGCTGGGTGTACAAGGCCCGTGATCAGCGGGGGGAGTGAATGGGATGAATCAAGAGGTCTTGACCTGCTGTCAGGAGGCAGATGGAATAGTAATGAGGCTTGATTACACATGTCCCATCCACTCAAAGATTTCTCCTGCATTCTATGTTGCAAGAAAATTGTTTTTTATTACTGGGCAGTGGGAACACCAGCCTTTTCTCCTGGTGATGGTACTTTTAATTTCAGAGCTACCACATGGGATGGTTGTTAGGCTGCTGTCTGAAAGTAAGCTTCTGTTAAAGGCACTGTTTACTGCGTACTCTGACTTAATAATGAATTTAAAAACAAGAAAAATTTAGGATCTATTGAGAGTAAAATCTGTTTACAACAATTGTTTTAACAGGAAATGGGCAAGTAGAAATGTGCAATCTCCACACATTGCAAAGATAACAAATGTCTGGGAAAGAAGACACCATTTCACTTCTTGACTGGTTATTTGTTAAAGCAGCGACATTTAGAGCACATAACAGTGAAGCTGTTCGTTCTTAGTTGGATTAAAAATGAAAGGGAATTGATTATGCCACTAAAAACTGTCTGCATTATAATTACTGAAGACATGAAATTTAATGATATCAAAACTCAGCATAGTGACACAAAATAGGGAAGGGATTTTAAATAAATGAGGAAGCTAGAAACAAGATAAAAAGGAAGGAAATCCTTAAACTGTGCATGAAAACTATTTGCATTCAGCTACAGAATCACAAGAGAAAAGCACATTCTATGAATTATCTTCCTTTAGCAATTTTCCATTGCCTCTTGTGCACTTCTATAATTTGACTGAAATTGCACTGAGTAATAGAATAATTTCAGTTCCAGAATTTTAATATTTTATCGTAAATCACTCCAAATATTCATAAGATGTTTTTTTTTCCTCAATTATTCATATAGTGTTTGATAGCTCAAACAACTAAAGTGTCATTCCGAGTGAATTTTGTAAACAGTTTCTTTGTGTTCCCACACTTAGTGTGTCGACATAGATACATTTTGCTATGGAAATATCATTCTTGGCCATGGAAATACTCAAAACTCGGCTGGAAAACGTCCTTAGCAACCTTTGAAGCATTACATAGCTTTGAAGCCCTGCTTTGGGCAAGATGTTCACCCAAATGACCTCCAGAGGGCTCTTTAAGTGTAAATCCTGTGGTCAGTATTGGTATACAGGATTATGCACTTTTGATAAGCTAAAGCCTGTATAGTTGGAAAAAGTAAAGGAAGTGATCAGAAAATGTGGCAGAGGCAGGGATGAGGCATGGCCAACAGTAGGAAGCAGCACAGCTCTCCTGGCTGCGTGGGCTGTATGGGCGGTGCTAGCACCCATGTCAGGCTTATGCTTTCCATGAACTTGAGATCAAAGCACAGATGCCATAAGGACCCTCCATCAACATAATTTCTGTGGTGTCTGATCATGTTCTACCGGCTCGAGAACTGTGGTTTATCGTCTCTGCTGCTTCTCTCATCCCTGTTGAGAGGTGGACTGATGTCACTCTCTGTCCCTGCCAGCCTTGCATAGCACCGTGGCAGGGACTGTACCAAAGGGACCAAGAAGAAGACATGCTCCAAGACCACTCAGTCACACCCATCATGCACCTGTAGCAGCCTCCCATGTCATGCCAAATTAGAAAAAAACAAAGGAATGGTGTCTCCCTTCTAGCTGTCGGTGACCACAAAATATGCTCTTGGATCCAAGAAAAGCAGCGAGGCTGTTCAGTCCTCCTTCTTGGTTGGCATTTGATGATGGCACAACATGTGGGCCAGAGGAGCTCCTACTGGATTAGAGAGGCCAGCAAACCAGCTTCCTGAGAGAGAGGTCAGTAGCCCACTGCAAATAATGTTAGAGAAGTGTTGATATTGTGTCCCTGGCTACTTGAGACATTGTTGGGAATGGCAAGTCCCAGTAACAAGTTCAGTCTTGTGCCCTGCCCTTTGAGGATGATGGCTTCTGCCTTGGGTTTGTGAGCCTAGCTTAGCTCATGAGGTGGTTTTGGTTAATTAAAAGCCTTAAAGTTTAACTTAGGGGCTAATTAGAATGCCCAAAGCAAAGGAAAGTGGTCAGTTATGACCAAAAATTTCTTATTTCTAAGTCCTGCATGAATAATAAGTATTTCTTGGCACCTGCCAATATCCTCTAAAGCCTGTACTAAGTCAGTAATTGGAGAAGTTGGGGATAATTGCTGTTTAGAAAACAATATACACTGAAACTAGTTTTAATGCAGCATATTTTTATACTGTTGAAACTCAAGTATAGAGTCCTATTTGTTGTCAAAACCCAACAGTCTATCCATTTCTTTTTCAAACACACTTGGAAAAACTCCATTATCCTGAATAGATTTCTAAACTGTATCCAAGTCTGCTTGAAATAGTCAACAGACTGGCATCTGTAGAGTGTCCTGAAGTGACAAAGAACAGCAGAAAGAGCTGATTGAAAGTGTGTACGTGACCCGTGTTCAGTCAGACATTTTCTCCAGCCATGGCAACATGGATCCCTGTAGAGCCCTATCAGGCCTACGCAACAGAATTGCCAGGGATGCCTACTTGAATTAAGCCAGTAAATTTGGCTTTTATCACAAATTAAGAATAGCTCTACCAGGTCATAGTAAAGGTTTGTTTAGCATTGCTTCCTGTCCCTGATGGTGTCCAAAAGCAGGTGCTTAATGAAGAGCTCAAGAGTTGACAAACATCAAGTGGTAGCTCCTTATTTGCCTCTCTTGGCCTCAACAGTTGCGGCTGAGTGATTTCCTGAGCCAGAAGTGGTGGTTTTGCATTCATAAAAAATCCACATAGACACTTATTGATAGGCTAGCTAGTACACTCAGTGTACACTGTTGCAAAATTTTCCTATATAAATAACCTCCCAGAAAGCCAGCAGAGAAAAAGCATAGTATTGCAATCATAGAATCATAGAACCATAGGGTTGGAAGGGACCTCTGGAGATCATCTAGTCCAACCCCCCTGCCAGAGCAGGGTAACCCAGAGCAGGTTGCACAGGAACATGTCCAGGCGGGTTTTGAATGTCTCCAGAGACAGAGACTCCACCACCTCTCTGGGCAGCCTGTTCCAGTGCTCTGCCACCCTCAAAGTAAAGAAGTTCCTCCACATGTTTAGGTGGAACTTCCTATGCTCAAGTTTGTGCCCATTACCTCTTGTCCTGTCACTGGGCACCATTGAAAAGAGCCTGTCCCCATCCTCCTGACAACCACCCTTTAAGTATTTATAAGTGTTGATAAGGTCCCCCCTCAGTCTTCTTTTTTCCAGACTGAAGAGACCCATATCCCTCAGCCTTTCTTCATAAAAGAGGTGTTCAAGTCCCCTAATCATCTTGGTAGCCCTTTGCTGCACCCTCTCCAGCAGTTCCCTGTCCTTCTTGAACCGGGGAGCCCAGAACTGGACACAGTACTCCAGATGCAGCCTCACCAGGGCAGAGTAGAGGGGGAGGGTGACCTCCCTTGACCTGCTGGCCACACTCTTCTTGATGCACCCCAGGATGCCATTGGCCTTCTTGGCTGCGAGGGCACATTGCTGGCTCATGGTCATCCTGTTGTCCACCAGGACTCCCAGGTCTCTTTCCACCTGGCTGTAAAGACCAAAACAAAGAAGGCATTCAGTAACTCCGCCTTCTCCGCATCCTCCATCACCATGGCTCCAGTCTCATTCAACAGTGGGCCCACAACTTCTCTGGTCTTCTTGGAAATACTTCTTGGAAAAAAATATTTAGTATTTCTTCAGCATGCTTACTTCTTTTTTTCTTCCTATTGAATCCCTTTGGATGTTCTGATACTTCACATGTATCTAAGCAATTTCTGACAGCAGTCCTCTTCACTATGTTTTTCTTACCACTTCAAAATTTTAATTTTTTGACAAGTTCATCCTATTAAATGCTCCACAGGGTGAACAGCTTAGGGCAGTGTAGCATAACTTGCAGAATGTCAAAATATGAAAAGATTTTCTAGTGGTCTGTATATCAGGGGGCAGAGATCTGGTGTCCTTGAAGAGACATATTGTTTTTTTTCCTCAGAGTTAAAGCCATTCTATAATCCTGCTTAATTCCTGTTCTCACGCCAATACAGCTTGACTCATAGTTTTTCAATTGATGACTTCTAAAAGAAAGCAACTTTGAAGAAAAAATATACTTCTCTTTTTGTAAGTAGCCCGATGGTAGACTATTTCTGGTTTAGTTCAGAGAACTAAAACGTTGATTCACACCTTTCCACGAAGAACAGTGGTAGCTCTGCGTGTGTATTATCCTTTACCATTGCTTTCATTAAAGGAAACTTCCTCTGGTCAGTCTTTCCTTACACAAGAATCTTCAATTTCATATTTCATTTCACAAGCCAGTTACTGCATATTCTTTATGAAGTTCATTCTGCATTTTAGTTTATGGATGTTTCTTGCCATCCCTCTGTGCCTCCGTGTTTGGGCTTCATCAGGAGATGTAAGTCCACAGAAAGTACAGGACTGGACCTCTTCTAAACGTCGGTGAAAACAGTCCTCACACATTTTTATATGTAAAAATACCTGAAATGATACAGCCACATTCATGCCAATGTGAGTAATAAATACAGTTACTGGTAAAGAATAAGAATGGCAGAAATCTGGGATCATATCTAGAAGAGCCAGCCTATTTTGTGAGTTTGTCTGTAGATAACATGAGCTAAAGATCTCATACCACTGGTAATGCCTTAGGAAACGTCCTGGGAAGGCTGAAAAAGGGCCAGAGATAGTAATGAAAGTAAGTAATTAATTACCTTGTGCTTTAAAATATTCTTATAGCTTTTACTGTGTTTCAGGGAAAGCTGTCTGTCCATTTAAGTCATGGTCTGCTCTTGATTAATGAGTGAGTGACTTTGCTGTAGCTCTGAGGTGGCCGACGAGACCAGGCATGGACCCTCATGTCCCTTCAGATGCAGAGCAGGTGCCAGGCAAGGCTCACATGGCTCTCTGGCACCTTTCTCACTGTTTAAAGTAGATCAGTCTGGGCACAGGCTTTGGCTTGCCGACAGGAACGAGGTGATGCCAGGCTTGGATCTCCGGCTCTGGCATGTGGGCCACAAGCGGCTTCCCTCACTTCCTGCCACCCTTAAGAGCTGCAGCATCTTTTATTTACCACTGAGTGGAGTCCTTATCAAGATTGCAGATGTGCAAGGCTTGATTCCCCAGTCTGCTGCATGACATTTTCTTCAGAGAAATTTGGCACTGGAACTGTGTCTGGCATCGCAGCCAGATGATCCAGATCCAGGGCATGGGTGAGTGCAGGGCTCATCAGCAGGGTACCACAAATACAGGGTTACCTTTTTGGGCATCATTGTGAAATCTACAGTTTCTACCAGTGGTTTAATACAGGCATTATTTTTTTTTTATTTAGCAGCTTAAAGGCCTGCTTATAAAAGAATATTAATTTCCAAATACATGTATCTTCACTCATTATTGTTCACTGGCATTTTCTTTGGACAAAGTCCTGCTTTAGGTACTCACCTTGGATCTCTTCCCACGGCCATGATTACTACACTAACCAACTTGGAAAGCTGGGTTGATGCTCCCATGTATTCAAATCCTACGGTCAATTAGATGAGTGCTTCTGGTAGGCTGTAAAAGTTGCAGCTGGTATTCCAAATCAGGGTCCAAACCAGATGTGAGGCTCCAAGCAGTTGGGCTCCCATGTCCTCAGGCCATTAATTATAATGCCAACATGAAACAAAAACAAAAACTACAAAACAAACCAAAGAAATAAATTGAGAAAAGGAAGTATGGAGGCAGGAGTGGAGAGCAATGTTTTCCTCCTATTCACATTTCTGAGTGGCTGTGGGTACACGTTGTTTGTCATCCTGCGGCCACTTATCTTCAGTCTCCCAGTATTAGATTCACTCCCAAGACTGCTATCTACCTTTCAGTCCTCTGCTTCTTGTTGCTGTCTTAACCTCTGCACATTTCTTTCCAATTCCCTTTTTTCCTCAGTCTCTTCATGATGAGACGGGTGTGCAGGGACCCTCAGTGAACACCCATTAGTTGCTGCAAAAGCAAATTGCCATGGAGGAGCACACATGAATCTAGTTTCTTCCTTCACATCATCCCTGCCTGCGTGAAGAGACAGAGGCAACAGAGGACAGAAAAGTAGCTGATGATGCCGCGCATGACGTGAAGCTGTTATCCAGCCGTTCTAGTCTGAACACAGGAGCAGTATCACTCAGAGATACTCCAAATGTGAAGTTCAGCAGGGTAATTGCAAAAATAACAATTATAATTCCTTACATACAGCATCTGTGCAAATCTGCTGTGATGCTGGAAAGGTCAAGTTCTTAGTCAATAGCATTGCATTTTATTTCAGAGTCTTACAAAAACAATCAGTATATAAAACTTCAGTACACAGACACAGTGTGTTCTCATATTGGAATGTGTCACTTCCATGTCACGCTAGCTGTTTTGTGAAACAATGTGTCAATTCAGATTCATAAGCTTCAACAATATCTAATTTTAGAATTTAGGAGGGATTTCAATCATTCTTGAATAAACATATTCTCCTTTGTTCTGGATGCACTGAAAGAAAAGTGTGAATGCAGTTTCTTTCTTGTAATGCTAAAGTAAACAATAGAAGGCATAACATAAGTTAAAGGTTAAAGATCTTAGAATTTTATATATCCTGCAAATATGAACCTTTTATCATATGCATAGTAGAAATAGGGAACTGCAAAGGCCCTGCCCAAAGGCAGTGTCAGCTAAAACTAAGCAGCTGCTGACAGATACAACCTCTTATGAAGTTCCACCCCTCCCCTGGGCAACCTACTCAAAGCTTCTATACTTATAATATCCGTGTGGTTTGCAATGTCACCAACTCCTCAGGACAACAGGGCTAGAGCGGCCCACATCTGTGCTAGTAATAAGCTCCTGGTTGCTCCTTAACAGGCTGGTGGTGGCTGTGCTCAAACTGCTTTGAGAGAATGGTCCCTCGAACACTGCACGTGCCAAACTGTACCTAGAAATCCCTTTGGGGGAGTCCTTGCTGGCATGGGTGAAGGACACACGCCAACATCCATTTACAGGATAGTCAATTCTGCCAGTAATGCCTCTTCCTGAGCACTGTCTAATTTAAGTTCATTTGCCAAGTTTTGTATTAAGTACAGCTTTTGCCATTGTGTGAGCTATTAACATACAGAATAGCAACAAATCTTTCCATAAAACCCTTGTCAGTACACCTTCCAGTTCAACATAAACTGGTAATTACTGCTCTTTTCTTAGGGCTTGACTATGATTCTTTACTATCTAGTTATCCTCTCATGATTAACAAATAATACCATTTTTTCCACTGCCTTTCCAGGAATTCAAGTTAGTCTGCCTGCCTTATAATTCCTTGGTTCCTCTTTTTTCTCATATTGTTTGTTCTTTTCTGATACGCTCAAAACCTGTCTAGGTTTTGTCAGTGTTCACTGAGAATTGTAAATTACTCCGAGTACTCCAGCCAATCTGTACGTGTTAAGACTAATCAAATTCATCTTCTTTCAAAAAAAAAAGCTTTATATAGTAGATAAAAATAATAGAAGAGGTTATCCTGCAGCCCAAGCATCACATCTGTTTTTGATCTTTAGTCCGTACTGTAGTTTTATGCAAAGTCGGGCAGAACTTGTGCAGAACTAATCGATGTTGATGGTATAGGAAACGATCTTGCAAATATTTGCTCATCTCCCATTGTTTATGTGACTCCTAACGAAGCAGCTGGCAAAATGTGACTGAAATGAAGAGTGTACTTTCAACAGTGCACGCACATGTTCTGGTATGAAGAATTGCGCTCATGAATGCAGTGACACTGCTTCATGTGAAATAACAAGGAAAATGTATTCTGCACTGAAGCTTTCCAGAACAGCCTTAAGTTTGATAGACTGTGTTGCTGCCAAAAAAAAGAGCGAGATTACTAAAAATGTGGGCAGGAGCCCAAACTCATTTTAAATGCACATTGGCTTCATAAATATGGAAATTCAGCTAAGTTAAGAGCACTCTGTACATGCAGTGATATGAACAGCATCCAGAAAAGTGCACTTTGATGGATGATGTGCCTACTTAGACAAATGTTTAGAGATAAGTGTTAACTGAAAAAAAGAGTGATGTTGGCTGCAGAGAATGTGGCCTTGGATAGTCCTTTAGTTGGGAACTGGTTGTAACTTGAATTTGAAGCTTTGACCAAGGCTTACCAGCTTTCTAGAGGTAGTTCAGACCATCAGGGCTGTTTTAATGCTGTGTATCATGACATAAGGTCTTGTATCTGAGGAGCTGAAAACATTTTTATAGATGTCAGTTAGACTTCACAACACTATCACTGTGCAGATGTTAAAATTAGAGGAGGTATGGTTTGATTGGAAAGGAGGAGAGCCTGATATGTTGCACAAGGGCAGAGCTGGGAACAGTCACACTAACCTTTAACTTTTTCTGTGTCTGAGTATGTTGAAAATCAGGGCAGGTTTGTGCAGTGCAAAATTTTCTTAGTCACTATAGAGATTCTGGGTTTGTCCGTGGAAATCCGTCTGTAGATGACCAGCTCATTTCACAGCTGTCTGTCAAATGGATGTTTCTACATATAGCTTATTCCTACATTCCTAGTTATTTTTCACTTCCTCTTCCATCCTCTTAACACTCATTAGTTGCAGAGATAGGAATGGCAAGATTCAGCTTTTCAAGTTCCTAAGTTTCCTCTTTGCCTATGCTTTAGTGAAGAAAATGCTAGTTTTTGGTCAATAATGCACAGGTGAACCTGGTAATTTTTTTCTGCATTAAATAATTCCCCACGTTATTGACACCAGTGGGTGTAATCCAGCCACCCTGTCTGAAATGCCCAGGTTGAGCAATTTTTTATCCATTTTCTCGCTTTTTCTCAGATTTCATTTTAGAGGAGAGCTAAGTAGTATATTGTGTGCTTCTGCCTGGCTCTACATTTTGCATGGGATATAAATCCCCAGAAAACAGCTTGGTACATTTATGCTAGGTGTTTACCTCTTCCCTGAGAAGGCAGTACTCAACACGAAGCATTAGATGCCTTCAGCATTTTGTGCTCTGGTCCGCTGAAGTCTTTTTTAATATGGTAACAAGGTGTTAGCAGTGGCTGCGGATTACTGACTGTCTGTTTTTTAACAGGCAAGGTGTTTGTGGAAGACCAGCAGTGGGTAAAAGAAGTTGAATTTAAACCCTTTGAAGTTCCTAATGTGGTGCCTGCCTTACCTTAGGTGAGGACTCCCTGCAAATGCTCCTTTTGTGTCCATGCGGCCAGCAGTGGGTGAGTCAGAGAGAGAAGAGGCAAGAGGGAGGCTGGTCTAAGTGCATGCCCATGGCTGGTGGCTGGGCTAAAGCAGACCTGGAGGCCTGTTCCCAGCTCCCTGTGGCATGTGTGATTTGCGTTGTCAGCACAAACTAGACGAACAAAACTTGTCCTGCAAACGGGATCTGAATCATAAAGCCCAACCATGACCGTCACCCCTGTAGCTCTTTTCAAGCTCATTAGTGGAGCTCAGATGACTGTCTAAATATAGATTACTTTAGGCAAGGGATAGGTGCCTTTCTCTCCGAAATAGGCAATTTTGCACAAACGGTGTGACTAAAGTAGTGTGCCCAGGGCATGTTCAGGCTAAGATGATAGCTTCAGGATTAGGCAGTCCTGAGAAGTAGGTAAACTTAACTGGTGACTGAGCCTTAGGCAAACCACTTTCTGCCCTCATGGTGTTATAAATTCATACCCCAAAAAGAACTAAAAGATGACCAAATTGCATTGCAGTGGTATTACAATACTCAGACTATGCCTGGAAGAGCTGTGATAGATTTAGATGCCCTTCATAACAAAGAAATCTGGACACTATTTCAGATTAAAGCCAGCCCTTAGAGCTCCTTTTACTCTTTACTTGAACTACTGTGTGTAACTTCCCAGAAAAAAAAGAAACCAAACCCTACAGATCTTTTTATCATTTTGTAGTTAAGAGATTCCTTTGGTAGCAGTCCATGTGAATGTTCTCTCTATCTCTAGCTGTTAATTATGAAATTTCCCTCCTCTTTCAGAAAATAGGTTTGATACAGTTGTAGTTGGAAGCTGTGTGAGGAGGGGAAGAACTGCAGTGTCTTCCTTGCCAGCTGATGTAAAGAAACTTTACTTACTACTACATACCTCCCACTGCCATGGAGACTGACAGGTAGGTCAGGCCATGAATCGGTGTTGGGGAGCTGGCATCAGGACATTTTTCAGATGTGACATTTTTTACATATCCTTGTTACCCATATTTCAAATCATGTCCTGGACCTCACCATTCCACAGGTAGTGGGGGAAGAAAACAGTCTTAAATATATTTTCTGCCAACTTTTCTGCTTCAATATGCTTCTCTTAAATATTCGAGTCAAATGCTGCACTTAGATATGGTAGGGAATTGATATAAAGATAGGGATTTAAAAGGTGTAGGAAATTATCATGGAATCATAGAATATCTCACGTTGGAAGGGACCCACAAGGATCATTGAGTTCAACTCCCCGCTCCTTGCAGGGCTAACACTAAACCATATGACTAAGAGCATCGTCCAGGTGCTCCTTGAAGTATTAGCCCATGGAAAATATTTCAAAGTGTTTCTTTCTGGAAAGTGGTATATGTTCTTTTTATAAGGAAGGAAACAGTGATAAAGCTAAGGAAAAAAACAATGACTCATCATAGAGATAATATAAAGAACAGGCATTTTTCCAGTTATTTTTATAACTATATACTGTTATCCAGGAAGTATGGCTGGATCAGTTATTTTTTTCTTACACAATCCATTATTTAAACAATAGTCTAAAGCTGCATGTTGATTATTTCTAATGATTACTGAGGCTCAGTTAACGAGAAGCAGTTAAAGACTAGTACAAAAGGTTGATGAGTGCATCTGCAAATCAGCAGTCATGGATCGTACGTTGGTCTGCTGTACCTTAGCCAAAATATTGAGGTTCAAATGCTCTTGGGTCATCAGGCAGGGCTGGGCAACATTTGCAGCTGTGATGTGCACCCTTGGGTGCAGTCTCCCAGATGGAAGCCTCCCTTCCCTTGAATGCAGGAGCACCTGTGGCCTTGTCTCTGGAAACAAGGGTTGAGAACTCCTGAGCTCTTGGTGCTCACTCAGACATCTACCAGGTTGATGGTGACTTTGCCTCTGTAGTTTACTCTTTCGTTTTAGCATGCTATTCTCATTTTAACACCCCAAAACTGTGGAAAATAAGAAACATTTTCAACTAGTCAGCTACTTCTTCTCTCCAAGAAAGCTTGGCTAGGTATCACCATCCCTTGTGAACTCAAGGCTGATGTTGCACAATGGACCTTGACGCCAGAAGTATGATAGAGATGTGCCCTTCACACCAGAGGGTTTTCAGCTCTCACTCCCACCCCACACCCCCTCTGGGTCTAGTTTGACCTTGTTATGGGATGCTTCAAAACATTAAGGAAAAAAGAACTATATCTCTGCTATCTTAGTATGCTGAAAGGGCTCTGTAAGGACTCAGTGACATCTCCAGGGTGAGGATCACCCTTCCCAACTGGAAACAGGACACAGTGTGGCTGTCACAGGCCTGACTCAGGCTGCTGGTGAAGCTCAGCCTGAAATATCCTCTCCTTCACCCTTCACTTCTATCTTGCTCTATTACAAAGGGTGGTTGAGTTTTATGTTTCACCAAATTTGCTTGCTTTTTCAATTGAGCCTGTGTCCCTTTGGTTATGTGACTGGCCTGAGGAATTACAGACCCTTTATTTTTCCCCTAGAGTAGCACTAGTGCCTTGTGGGTCTGGTAAAGCAGCTGAGAGGCTGCCAAATTGGATGGGCCACTTGTGGCAGCTTCTCAGTAGCAATCACTCAACTGTTGTCATGTTCTCTCCCAGTGTCCCACAGGCGCCCAAGATTCACTTGTATTGAGCTGCTCGTCAACACCCTGGGACTTCCCAGTGCCACATACAGAAGATAGTAAGAACAGAGGACATTATGGCTTAGTTTGTCATAGGTATCCAAAACGGGTGACAAGACCTCTTCCAATGAGAAATTATGAATCAAAATTAACATGGAAGTTAAGGGTTACATCAGTTTAAACTGAAGATCAATGTCAGAATTATATTTCTTTTCATAAGCATATGTGAATGTTGAGCTGAAACTTGTAAAATAGTTCTAAATTTCTGGAATATAAAGGTAAACTGGAAAACTCTGAAGACTATCCTTGGTGAAGGAGAGACAAGTGAGTCTGGTTGATTTCTGACAAATACTTTCCTATTTTGTTTTTAAGTCTCTCACTAAATAATCTGTCCAAGAACTTAATTCTACTATTAAGAAGTTTTTTCCTGGTCCCTAATTCTCCCTTGCTAAACTTATTCCATTGTTTCTTTTCCTGTATTTCTTGTCCTTTCCCAAGTAGATATGTATGATAATTTATGACCTTCCTTCAGGCAGCAACATTTTTCATCTTCGCAGACTGTTATCATGTCTTGCTCCAGTCTTCCCTCCTGTGGACTGAGTTCTTCCTGTATCTGCCCAGTTGTCATGTAATTCTTCTGCATCTTTCTGTGATTATGGTATTCCTTTAAAAGAGGAAAAATTAACACTTTTGACATTATTTGCACTTGAAAAGTATTGTCCCTCTATTGAAAGTGGTTTTTTGTTACAAAAAGAAAACGGATTCCTAAAAGGCACACATAGTAAAGGGTCATAGAATCACAGAATTGCCCAGGTTGGAAGGGACCTTTCAGATCATCTAGTCCAACCATCAACCTAACTCTGACAAAAACCACCACTAAACCGTATGTCTAAGCACTATGTCTACCCGTCTTCTAAATACCTCCGGGATGGTGCCTCAACCACTGCCCTGGGCAGCCTGTTCCAATGCTTAATAACCCTTTCAGTGTAAAAAGTTTTCCTAATATCCAGCCTAAACCTCCCCTGGCACAACTTCAGGCCATTTCCTCTTGTCCTATCGCCTGTTGCCTGGGAGAAGAGACTGACCCCCACCTCACTACACCCTCCTTTCAGGTCGTTGTAGAGAGCAATAAGGTCTCCCCTCAGCCTCCTTTTCTCCAGGCTAAACAACCCCAGCTCCCTCAGCTGCTCCTCATAAGACTTATTATCCAGGTCTTCTTAGTTTGTATATCAGAAATAAGGCATGAACTTTAAACATAGAAGACCACATATGATTTTATGGAAGGGATAATGAAGTGGCAATGTAGTGAACTGAGGTGTTAATTTGGAGTATGTTTAGGTGAGGCCTAAAGATGTTTTAGCCTCAGCTGTCCCTACAAATTGTTTATGAAACCAGGCTGGGCTGATACTAAACACTTCAAGAAATGAGGGTCTGATAATGACCCGGTGGCTTCCTGTGGCAAATATGTAAATGTTCATCTCAGTCAACAGATTATGTTACTCATGTTTTCGGGTATATCACCTCACAGAGTTCAAAAGGGAATATATAAATTAAATGGTTCTATCAGATAAAGAAAACTGTTTGATCTGAAACATGTTTCCTCTGCTCCTGCTCAAGATAAGATCACTGCTATTTGTTAATGGTACCTGCCAAATAAATAGATGAAAGATAAGATTATCAGGATTTCTACTTTAGTAAAAGGCTTTCTTGAACTGAGCAATAGTGTTACATTTACATCTTTCTTATTCTTGCTGTGCAAGCATACAATGTATAATGAGTCTAATAACTTTCTGGTAACTGCCAAAAAAATAAGACTATTAGCAACACAGGTATTAAAGAAATATCTCTTCATAGCAGTCAAAATTAAATGCTATTTCTCACGATCCTTTTACAAAATTATGTGATCCACAGTTTTCCCCTCTTAAACCAAATTAAATTTATTGTTAAATCTGATTTAAGTATGTGTAAATCTCTTCTCCAATCTTCTAAGATGTTATGCATCTTGCATAATTTCTTGGAGATTACCATTAATGATTTAGTGGTGCTACATGAAATTTTTTGGTCCTCCAGTCTGAATATAAGCACATAAGACAAAGCTGATTTAATTTTAGTATGCATCCTTTCCTTGCTCTATTTTTTATACTTTCTCAAAGTAGTTAGAACACTGTTGACCATTCTTACACAACTAAGTTATTTGGTGAAGATTAAAACAACAAAACTTGGTGTATTTCTACTCTGCGTTATGCCATTAGTTCATGGAGCTATAATTTCTGTGCATTTTGCTTTCCTTTTTGTTCTAGTATATTTATAGAGTACATGACTTTTTCTTAATATGTAATAAATTCTAGAGGCGAAAACAATATGGCCATTTTTTATTACTAATTGCATTGTTGCTGCTAGCATGATAAAGACTAGATCATGTGGACCAAATTATTCATCTCATCGCAAATATTCACATCATTTTTTGAAGAAAATGTAAGCCAATTTTATGACAAATGGCTTTTCATTACCCCCAAAACTTGCGGATATTTTAAAATTTTAGTTTAGTTAATTTAATACTTCCTACTACAGATAAAAATAAAGTGCAGACTTTTCATGGATTCCTTTGCTAACTAGTGAATATCCATTTAATAATTCCATATTAGGAAGGGGTTTTTTTAATTTAAAATTTCATTTTATGTTTGTTTGTCACTAAATGTGTTTTTAGAAAGTCTATTGTCTGTGTAATACCCACACACATAGTCTCTAGCAGTGCGTAATGGGTTTAAGACATGAAGACATCATAATTGTGCTCTTTTGAGACTCTTCAGTAACTACTTATTTTTGCAACACCATTTATTCACAAGGAATGCATATAAATCCTCATTCTTCAGAAAAACGTTAATAAAGAAACAATACCCTTCCTCAAACAATGTTCAAACTTGCTTTTCCCCAGGGAAATCTTTCTGTTCTCCCTTCCATGATGAAGTTGCCTTTCTGCTTAATTACTCCATGCTTTGCAGTTGCTTTCACTAGGTATGTACAAAAGTCAAGAAAATTAATGCAATAGCCATGGTATTTTCAGTCCAGGGGTATGTTTCCCTGAGTTAGTTCTTATTTTGACCTGTATGGATCTTATTGTTTGAACTTTTGATAAACAGAGCAGCTTTGAACGGATGCTTTTATCAGCCTGAAAGGGAAGGGCTACAAAGGACGGCAAATAGTACCTGTCACCTTTGCTAGAACCTGCCCAGACAAATAGGAGGTAATATAGGCTCATCTCACCTCTATATTGAAATAGTCAACTAAATTTAGCACAGCAAGACCAATTAATGCTCTAACCCATGAAAACAACCCCCTTGCAATCAGCACCCGATTGTTGGGGCTGGTCTGCGAATGCAGGAGTGCATCAGTTGCTCTCGGCCACTGCAGCTGAGTGCAGGGGAAGATCTACCTCACTGGGCTTTGCTCTTTCAGCAGAGCAGATCCTAAAGGATCTTTGCTCTTGAAGGATCCCAAAGCACTTTATGGGTCTTTTTATGTCACTGTAGCTGTCTGTGAACACCTGGCAGCAGTAATCTGCAAATTATCACCTGCAAAGCAACCACTGCATGTTACCTTTCACCTGTTTCTCATTTAGACTCATCAGATAGGTTGAGGTGTAGGGTGCTGTTGATATCATGCTGCTCTTTTGCTCTTAATCTTTGAATAAGCAGAAGTTTCATGCACTCAGTAGGCTTTCCAGGGAATTCTTAGCAAGTCAACTTTTATGCTATTGGTAATGTCTTTATGAGATTAGTGTCTAGCACGTAGGTCTAGCACCTGAATTTGAAGTAACAGAGAATTGGCTAAATTCATACCAGGGAGTACAACTTTGCTTGTAGCCCAGCTTCTGACCTTCAAGATTGTGATGGGCCAACCTGCATCTCATGGCTGGATGTAGCTTGTGCTTGGGCTACACCGGTGAGCAGCAGTGATATCGTAGTTTTGGCCGTCCCAGCCGCTCCTCCCTATAGGTGTGACCCCTCTACGCTTCTCCACTTCCAACCCTCTAATGGGGCAAAGAGCAAAGTTAGCTGACCTTGGTTGTTATAGCAATAAGTATAAGAAAGAGCCTCTATGCATACCATTCCTTGGTATAGTCAGGTCTTAACACTCTGAGAGTGAACAGTTTCTGAACAATATGCTGTTAATTTCAGACTTTAGTCAGTTAGAAGAGGCCCAGCTAAAAAGTAAAATCACAAATCATAAAATTGGTTCTGTTTTATCTCAAACCAAGACAGGTGAGATGAAGGTGCCTGACATTGCCACATTTCTGAAGTGCTGAGGAACAAGAACGCAGTGCGTGGTAGTCGCTGTACCTCCCTGAGGTACGCATCTGGTGGCTCGTGGGGGTCAGGAGGTGTTGGGTGCGGGTGATGCAGTGAGGTTTGCTCTTCTGGCTTTGCTCTTACTCGGACTCTGGTCTCATGGATTTTAACAGCCTCGAGCAGACATCCTCTTCCAGGAGCCAGCAGAGCACCCTGAAATTCACAGTATTGGCCGTTCTGGGAAAAGTGCAAGTGTACAAGTGTGTTTGGACTACCAAGTACACAGTTAAAAATTGTTCAGATTTTTAGTCCTAAAACTGGTCTGCAATCAGGTTTTTTTTTAATGAACCGATGTTTGTTTTACCGCCAGGCTGTGGTTGGCTCTGCTGTGGCTTGCGGAGCAGAGGAGGGGGAAGAAAAGGGACAGTTCCCTTTTTGCTTCTTGGTTATTGCACAATGTCCAACGGAGAAGAAAGTGGAACTCCTCTTGGCCTCATGCCGTATGAGCTCCAGCATAAAACAAGGCTGTTAAAATTCCTGGCAGTATAAACGGCAACGTATCTTTTATGTAAATAGGCCACATGCTGTAAAGAAATGCTATCAGTCTAAGACAAATCAGTTCAGGTCAAAGAAAACTGTTGCTCTTTCTAGGCGAGATCTTTGGCAACTGATTAAAAATACTAGAAATGCCTTTTCCAGAAAAAGCTCTCGACTTTATTGTTGTTAGTATATTTTGTTGTCATCTGAAAAAAAAAAAGAATCCGTTAACTTTGCTTTTGACTTCCTAACATCCGTACCTTGCATTTCCTTGTCATTTCTTATTTCACAGTTCAGTCTCTCCTTTTTATTTTAATCCTGTAGACTTTCTCAGGGAACTAACTCTCTTTGTTGCATTGTCTTTCTGCTGAGCATCCAAGTGGGAACAAATCCTGTACTTAGGAAATGCAATCATCTTGGCAACAAACAGGAGATGATGCCATTTTTTCTTGCTGTCACATTTTTCCTACAGGTGCTGAACAGCTATGTTACTGCACTTCAGATGATATTTTCACACCACAGATTGGTTTTTTTTCCATTTAGCAGTTTTTCTAAACAAAGCAAAATATTTTCATGCTAAAAATCTACTGTGATAAAGTCAGGCTTTTGTGCAGTTATTGGGACAGTCTATGGTGGTCAGGAGAGGAGTGCTGTTTCTTTCAGGTTTCTACCTATACGTTTAGGAATGTAAGCTCCTGAGTGTTTGCTCCTGAGGGTAAGAAGAGATACATGGTATTTTATGAAATTGTAACTGGCTGACAAGATTTACCTACTTCACAAGAAAAACGTGGAATGTTTTTGAAGTGAGCCATTTTTCAGGTAGCTTTGGGTGCTGGTCTCCTAGTTGCATTTATGCAGGAATGAAGGTCAGTAGGACAATGGCAATCTCATTTAGAAGGGAAGTAATGTTTATAATGTCCTGCAGAGTGAATTTCACTTAAATCCTCTAAAATTCAATCCTGCCTCATCTCACACATGAACATATGAGACTGATGTATTTTCCTGATGGTATTTTTTCACTGTGAAATTAAAGGTATAAAATTTAAAAGCTGAGGCTGAATTTCTCTCTTTGGTATTTCACTATTGATTTGATCCCATGAGCTCCCCAAATGTCTCACCAGGAGAGACAGCAGGAAAATATTGAGGCAGAACCTTCTGTGCATCACCTGCTTTCCCAAGTCCACACGGTTTGCCCTCAGTGAGAACTCATTCTGTTCCAAAGGCAAAATTTGTGCTGTGTGGTCTTGTTTTTTTGAAATGCGGCATGTGACAGAATATTTCCTTATTTAGCACTCAGAGCTTTCTATCCAACCATCCAGCCTTCAAAACTGAGGAGGACCGGTCACTGTCCTCTCTTCAGCAGCACTTTATCACCAGCAACTCTCATCGCACAGCTTTTAGTGAAGGCAAGAAAAGAAAACAACATTGGCAATGACGTTCTCTGGGTTCTTGCTTGTTCTTTCTCTTGTTCACAGTGCTTTCCAGCTGGCGGGTAAGTGCCTCCCACTTGCCTCCTGTAAAGGTGTCTGTGAAAGTTCTTCCATGTTCTCCAGCATTTCTGCATGCTTTATGGTTCTGCAGCAGTACCTATATGTATGTTATAGACTTATAGATGGGGAAGCTCTCAATGGCAGGCAAAGGGCAAGGGCGGGATCTGGCTGAAAAAAGAAACGGACAGAGAAGGAAGCAAAGACTGAATTCTTAATGATTTTAGTCACATATAGCAGCAATATAATTTCACTAACCCCAGAAGATCAGACCTAAGAAAATCATAAAGTATGCTTAATTTTTTTTTTTAATAAATACAAATATATTTTAGCAAAATCAGTCAGGAAAAACTAAAGTTGCGGTGAAATGTGGAATTATTTGGAGGATATGGAGATGTTCACAGATGATGGCTGTGTAATCCAGAGGGATTTAGTGTTTACAAAGAAGATCATTTTCACTCACTCTTTTGAACAGACTCACTGAATTCACCGTGATTGACACAGCAGATGAAGTAAAAATTAGTGTGAAATAAAGTTGGATTAACTTTAGTAAAGTTGTTGTACAATTGCAGTAACACTATTACTGCCATCCCTTTAGCTGCACTTCTATCGTAGATGTTAAACAGATGTCTTTTGGAAACCTGAATGTTTAAGGTTAAATCCTTTCAGCTTTGTAACTCCTCAGTAAAACTCTGTTACAGATTGCCTCAGAGTATGTGTTTTGGTTGGTTTGCTGGTTTTGGGGTTTTTTTTTGCCTATGGTATCATGGCAGACCAGAACAGCTGTTTTCACTGTACTGTATATTACCTAAATTGATTTAAACATTTTGCAGGCTTTTAAAATGAAATTTCTTTAGATTTTAAAATACATTTTAATTATATATGATGCCTAATGATCAAGGGATGTATCAGGGACCAAAACTGATTATGAATCCCACAAGCTTTGGAGGGAAATTCAACTGGGTGGGTCACAAAGTACACCACAAAGCAGCTGAGCAAATTCATAGGCATGATTCATTACTGCTACTGACAAACTCACTGTAGGGCTAAAATTAGCTCATTTTTTCGACTTCACATTGGAGCCAACACTGTAGATGTGATCAGAGGAACTATCTATCTGGAGAGCTGAAGACACAATTTCTGTTACAGGCGGTCCTTATAACTTTCAACATTGTCAAGTGTTGGTCAGATGCCCCTACTATCTGGTCCTTGTTATTTTCCCAGACTGTCATTGTTTTCCCAGTGTTATTCCCAGTTTTACATTGCAATGGCTCATAGTAGACACTGCAGGTCGTGTAGGTCAGCAAGGCCAAGGAGTCCAGAGTACCCCCTGTGAGGCCCAGAGGTGTTGAACCACATTTATACATGTGGATTCAAGAGGGGGAAGACAAATGGCTCGGCAAAGATGGCTCTGACTCCACTAGAAGACCTGTAAGATCTGGCAGGGTGAGGGAAATCTGTAGAGGTCAGAGGTCTACAAAGCTGTGCAGATGGAGACAGGGTAAAGATGAGGGCAATATGATTGAGAGAATTCATGTGACTGATGTAAATCAACCCAACAAGCTGTGCTCCGCTTTGCTGATGCTGCTGACTGCCACTAATCCACAGTATGGTGACATATAACAAAGAAATACATATCCCGTTGTCCACTTTACTGCTTTTTAATCAGTAAAATTGATGCTACTCTGTTCAAAAACATCATGTTTGTATCTGATATGAATGCAATTACTCCTTGTTCATGTGAATGGGAAGCAGAATCACGTCACATATCCACTATACATAGAGTCTATATTAACCGTTCACTTTCTGTTGTTTTGTTTTACAGACATTGAAATATTTTTAATATATAACAAAGTCAACAAGCTCTGCCTCCAGGCTTCTACTGCACAGTCAGTTAGAACTGCCACTTGCCATCAAGACAATGAATCTCAAAAATTCAGGTGGATCACTGATCAGCAGCTTATGAGTGTGAGACTGAACCTATGCCTGGGGGTGCCGTCGAAGGAGGATCAGGCTGTGATCTCCCTGTATCCATGTAATCGAACGAGTGAGCTCCAGTGGTGGGAATGCAGGAATGAAAGCCTCCTTGCAATCCACGGAGAAGATTTGTTTTTCAGTCCTGGCAATGAAGAACATGATAATGTTTTGTTAAAGAAGGGGCTGAGTGCAAAGAATAATTGGAAGATCTATGGGCCCATGGATGTTTTATGCTCCCCGGGATATGAAGGTACAGAAAATTGATTCTGTTATCCTTTGCACTTTGTGATTGTTAGTGTTTTGAATCTTTGGCTCTGACTATTCTGATTCCTCTGGTGACTACAAGAGTTTTAGAAAATCAGTATATTGAGAGAGTTAACCTTGAATTTAATTTCATATTTATGATCAAGTAAGTATTAGGTACATATATATAAAATAAAATATACACTATTTTAGTGCACGTATTATAGTATATTAGTATTATAAGTATTATATATAGGTATTCCTTAAATATTTATTATATATTAGTATACCTATGTACACACATACTTACTCCTATACTATGTAGAAGTATTCTCTAAAGTCACTATAGCTCAGCATACTGTGTCAGTACATTGTTAATAGAGAGTATAAACACTAATAAGTTTCTTATAAAGGAACATGGAAATGAAACTGCATCCTTAAGAAAGAAAAACAGTATGAGTGAGGTGAGAAAGGGCTGGAAGTACCAGTGTAGGCAGAGGAAGTGTGGCTTTTGTGACTCAGCAGATAAGGATGCTCATGGCATCATTACAATTACCAGTGTTATTACTCTTTGTTATTAGATGAAGTCAGGTCGTTCTGAATGTCTTTCCCGGACCCAGAATGAATGTTCTAAAAACCGCCTAACAGGACGTTTGAAATATTAATCCCCAAGCCTTGCATGTGGGAGATGTTCCACTGTATGGGAGATACCTAAATGGTCACTGGAATAAAACCAGAGAAGGATTGTCTAATCTGATGTTTACTTTTTCCAGGAAGCAGGACATCTATATATTAGTTCCTCCTCTTATGCATTTTATATAAATCTTAACATTGTTTAAAATAGTAGTATCGTAGGGTAGAGCTCTGGAGCCTTATTGACAGTTTGTAAAAGCATCTTAGTCAGAACAAAAATCTAGTTGTAGACCTCATCTATGAAATATTACTTTACATCAGAACAGCACTGCTCTAAAACATGTGTCAGCAGCTTAAGTCTTAAAAAACATTGAAATGGATTTTGTTATGATTATGGGACAAGTAACATGGAAAACACTTTGAGATGCAATTCAGCCATTTTACATAGGATTCACATTTTTCACAGTTTACCTTCATTTATTATTTTCCATACTATGTTTATAATTTTGTTTTCTCAGAGACATTTACGCTGCTAGGAAATGCTTTCGGGGCACCCTGCGTATTCCCTTTCATGTACAATAAGCAATGGTACGCCAACTGCACAGGGGCTGGCCGGTCAGATGGCTGGCTCTGGTGTGCAACCACTGCAGACTATGACACAGACCAGCGATATGGGTTTTGCCCATCAAAAGGTAAGTTACTAGTTGCCACAGAGTTCCTATCTCTGCGGTATTGGCAAACCAGCACTAGCAGATTATGAACATATTTATAATAATGTGTAGTTTACAAGAATGTGCCCATGCACATGGCCCTGCCCATGGCAGGGGGGTTGGAACTAAGTGATCTTTAAGGTCCCTTCCAACCCAAACCATTCTACGATTCTATGGTTTTAGTGTATGACATATTGCCACATCCTGCAGTGCCCTACACAAAGAAATAACACGTTGCATGAAGATGCGGAGAAAAGTGTGTTCGAAGAGTAAAGCAGCATGCAGTTCCCGGTAATTGTGGTGGTGTTGCTCAGCAGCAGGTTAAGTTTGAGCTCATCACTGTTTCCCAGGCAGGACGTATTCTGTCACTGCTGTACAACCTGTCTCTGAGGACTCCTGTTGCGATGGATGTGGGCACAAAAATGAGTGCTGTAGGAAGCTTAAAGATGAAGCTAATGTTTCAGTCTGTATGATTCTCATGTCAACATTTTTTTACTTAAGTAGGATGTGTCCTTTTACCCATGATGTTTTTAAGCCCTCTTCGTATTGCCTGGAAAGCAATCTTTCTACCCCTCCAGACAACTGCCTCCCATCCCTGGCATTTCTCTACATTTTCGATCACTTTCTAGTTACTCTAGTTGATTAAAAATGTGCTTTTGGTGTGGTTCAAATCCGTGGTCAAATGTGCTTTCCAGGTCCCCACAAAGATACCTAGGGCACTGATCACAAATGGCATGTGACATAGGGTCAATGAATAATTTTCAAAGCTTTTGAAAGCCAGTCCCAGCTCTCAGTTCTTTTAATTCAACTTCATACTGGCTTTTGTGAATAATCAAATATCTGATTCAATTTTGCATTGTGCTTTACTGAGCATGTATAGGTTTTCAACAGATGAAAGAAGCAAAGATAATTGGAAGAGGAGCACAGTGCAGCTCAGTGCCACTGCAGTGCCCGGGGTTTTCAGCTCTGTGACATCCCGGAGCTCTTTGCAAGAAGAGTATTTATCTAAGAACTGTTTGATGCTAAATTCAGGTCTAGAGTTGGTTCTCACAGCTCTCACTGGGAACTGTTGTCCAGAAAGAGAAGGAGGAGATGTTGCATACTTTTTTGTTTCTAGGTTTTCTGCCACAGAACTCCGTGCAATATCTTTTTCTATGCAACCACTGCCCTTGTAGTAATTCCTGAACTATGTACCTTCATGGAACAGGAGGCAAGATTTGCCAGCTTTACCTGTCAGTTTACTGGCCTTAACTTCCTCCTTCCCCATCCCACTTGTAACATTTTCAGTGCTCTTGAAAGAACAGCGCAGATGACGTTTAATGAGAATGCCACGCATAACGAGGACCTGCAAACCATTTTTCTGTGGGTGAGTTACTATCACCCCCCAAATAATAATTTTTTTCCACAGATAAAGACAACACCTGGACGACAGATCTGTTAACAAATGTCCACTACCAAATCAACTCTGAATCGGCTCTCACGTGGCACGAAGCCAGGAAGAGCTGCCAGCAGCAAAATGCCGAATTACTGAGTGTCACAGACATTCATGAACAATTGTACCTTAAAGGTAAGGGAGTAAAGCAAATCCTGACTTATGTGCAGGATCTGTTCAGCCCACCTTCTCAGCTCAGGACTACTTGATATGGTTTTGGCTAATGTCTATGGGCTTAACTATGTATGAGCAAGAAAAAAAAAAATCTTCTAGAATTTGCAAGTTCATCTCAAGATCACTGCCAAGTTCCAACAGAATTCAAAGTATTGACTTTCTATTCAAAAATGTTATCTTACATTAGAACTTCATTGATTTATTTTATTTTTTTTAAAGGGGAAAAAAAAGTGAAATTTACATGAAAATTTCATTTTTGGTCAAAAGCAACATTTAAAAGAAATTGAAAATAAGAGAAAGCAAATATCTTTGTGCCAAAATAAAGATGTGTTTTGCATCAAATGCAGTTTGACATCTAATCTTTTAATTCATTTGTCAAAGTGAAAGATATCAGTTATTCGTAGATCCCAAGTCATGGCTCTACCTACCCATGTATTGCTGGAGGAACGGTATGGAAAAAAAGTCTCTCTTGTTATTTTTAATGGTGAATTTAACTCCTAAGAACTTAAGTATTATTTTTTTATACTTACGTGGTACCTATATTTCTACCTAAATAACTCCAATCCTGAAAAGAATTTATCCTACTCTACAGAAACCCTTTCATTCCAAATTTACTCTGATGCATCTCACTGTGCTCATGTTGCATTAGGTGATACAATAACAGAGAGGTTTTTTCTTTGCTTTTTACAGTAATCAAAGCTTTGGCATATTTCAATTTATCAGATATCCCACTATCTAAATATATTTGTAGTTGGATATTTAAGAATGTAAGTCTTCCTAGAGACAGTATTAGTGACTATTGCTAATAGCAAAGTGATTTATAAAATAATTTCTCTTGTTCTGGTTACATAGAGTTAACAGGAGGTATAGATTCTGCACTGTGGATTGGACTCAACAGACTGGACTTGAGGAGTGGATGGGAATGGATTGGAGGCAGCCCTTTCCAGTACTTAAACTGGGCTCCAGGTAGCCGTGACTTTGATTCTGTATTCCCAAAGAAAAAAACACACACCCCTCCAATACTGATTTAATTTCTATTATCAGAAAGATATGCCACGAGATACGGGCATGAGAAAAAGCAGGACTTTAGCATTAAGCCACCAAAACAACATGCATTTTAGCTTTTCTTGATTTAGCTCTAGGAAAAGCTTTTTTTTTTTTTTTTTAATAGCAATATAAGCCAGAAACTTCTATGTATTGCCAGAATATCTTAGATCTGAAAGCAATAATATCATTCCCAAAAATATACAGTCTTCCATTTCTCATTTCTAACAACAAAACTGTGAGTGGGTTACTTTTCACTTTTCATACTTTTCATACAGACATTCCCACTACTGGAGCGCGACCTCAGTTCTCACCAAAGCTGGGAAAGGTGTGATCTTTAGGGCTGTCACTTCTGCCAGAAGTGATTTTTCCTGGGCATTTTAGAGCTTAGAGTTCTATTTGCCTTTCAGAAAAGTTAACTTTTTTTTTTTTCTGTACCTTTCCCAAAGGAAACCCCTCTCCAGATTCAGGAAAACTCTGTGTGGTTTTGAATCCTGAAACAAACGCAAAATGGCAAAATTTGGAATGTGATCAGAAACTTGGTTATGTTTGTAAGAAAAAAAACTTTACCTTGGTTCCCTCAGGTATGTTGATATACATTGATAATTAAAAGTAGAAGCTGTTTTCTGAATTGCTTAGCATTCACATTGACCAGGATGAGTAGGAAAGTTTTAGTATTTTTCTTGTTTATCTTATAAATAATAATTTTTCTTGTTTATCTGGTTTGCTTTTTGCAACCATTGCACCCTTACTAGGCTGATCTCCAGCCCCGTAACACACAGAATGAAACAGGTAAAAGCAAAGAACACACAACTTGCCCTGTCTGTCTATGATCTCTTAGTCGTGGCTCCTTTTTGAATACACACACTGCTGAGCATGAAAAAAGAGAACAAACCAAAAATTATTCTTCAGAAGACAGACATTAGTAAAAAAAAAAATTCAAAAGGAAAAAAGATTGACACTTTGCAAACATAAAAGATATTTTAAGTGAATAAAGATTTCCCTGTTGGCGTTTCCCTGTGTATACATCCAGTTGTAGATCTGTCTAGATGACTTTCACTCTATCAATATACCTAATCTTTGTAAAATTCATAAGACTGCTATATTAGGTGCAGCTAATTTCTGATTTCCCTTAACTGACAAATAAGTACTAAGTAATACAGAAGCTGCTAAAACTAATACAATAATGTCTTTGTTACAGACATTTGTGTATATAAGAACCTTAGAATTTGTATTAAATTATATTTGTATTAAAAACCCTTCATTTTCCAAGCTAAAAAATGCCACATTTATGTTCACCATGTTTTGTACCCGTCGTTTCCTTACAATGAGAATTTCCAAAGCAAATTCTTAGTTTAGAACTTTTGCACAGAGTAAGTGAAAATATTCTTGGTGTCGTGTCCTTTGCATGGCATTTGAGCTCCTCTAAGACACTGGTGTTTGTTCCTAGGTGATGTTGGGCCTGTTACTTGCCCAGATGGATGGGTACTGTACATAAATCACTGCTACAAGCTCTTCAGGGAGACGAAAAGATGGGAAGAAGCTTTGACCTCTTGTCAGAAGGAAGAGAGTCACCTGGCCAGCATCCAAAGCCTTGAGGAGCACAGCTTTATAGTGTCTCGGCTTGGGTACAGTGAGTGTTTCCGAGGGGGCTTTTGCCTTTGTCTGTATATAAGAAGTACCAGCTAGCTGAATTAAGTTGTAACAATTGTATTAACATGAAGCACTGCGGCCAAAGACATGCAAGAAGCCAGAGGACCAGTGGTGTTAGGCTGGTGCAGTGCTTTCTGCTTCAAAACTGATGCCTTCTGTGCTGCAACTTGCAGACTTACTCAACTGTCTTGCCTTGTGCTTTGCTTTGCACGAGGGCAGGAGGACATCAGTCATCCCAGCGAGAAGCTTTCTTAGTGAAAGGATTATGAAATATAGCTTCCATTTTGAAAGAGTGCTTTTTTTTTATAAGGGAAAAAAACCCACATTTGTACTGCTTTCTGTACGTTTGAGGAACTTACAGTGTGGTTTTAAGTCACTCTCTGCACCTTGTTGGTCAATCAGCACCCAGATCAGCCGGTTGACAGGTCTCTTCAGACGTGATGGCAGAAAACTACTACAGTTAGCTCTCTACACTAGCAGATGGAAACAACTGACAAAGCTAGCCAAAGTGGCTTCCAGGCAGGGGGAATTGCCTGGGCTGCCTAAAGAACTGTAGTCAAGTCACTGGATCTAACATGTCAGCGTGGTCTCACCATGGCCTTTTTAATATCCCTGGCAGAAACGTGAGGAGTCTGTAGACATGTTACTACTTTTTGTCCTAGTTAGCTGTTTCGCTTTGTTTTTTTAGTGCTTAGAGGTAGTGAAAGCCCTAATTAACTACTGGAAAAATGAAAGATAGTCAAGACAGAAAAATTTCTGTCTTCAGAAAGAATAATTTATCTACTTAATGTCCAACCATACAAGGAGATATTTTTGGTTTCGTATACTTTTCAATTCTGGTATCATAGCTGAGTTTAGTGACTACTGAAGAAATTGTGACTATCCTTCCATATCTTTCTCTCTTTCTCTCTGTCTCTCTTTCTCTCTGTCTCTCTTTCTCTTTTTTCTTTTTTTCTCTTTTTCTTTTTCTCTTTTTCTCTCTCTCTTTCTCTCTCTCTCTTTTTCTTTCTCTCTCTTTCTCTCTCATTTTTCTGAACGCTGCCTAAATTTACCTTTCATTTTCCTTGCTTTTCTTTCGTTAAAAATGCCTAAAATCATAGGATCATGCGCTGGTTTAGGCCAGAAGGAACCCTGCAGATCATTTGGTCCAGCTTCCGCTCGGAGCAGGGCCAGCCTCAAAGTTAGATCCGGTTGCTGACAGCCTTCCCCTGCTGAGTTTTGGAGGTTGTCAAAACCCTGATTTGACTTAATGTCTGAACAATTGACCTAGGGCTGGGGGGCTGGGCTTAGAGGGGTTCTCTGCTTTTTTAGTTTTATTGAAAGAAGCTTAAAACATCCACTCTGCACATTACATAAAAACAGTATTTTAAAATCTGACCAATGCAACAGAACCTAAAGAGTAACTATTCACAGTTCTGTTATACCACCACAGTGCATTAACATTAGGATGGTAATTTACTCTTCTCCCACTGCTATGAGGAAGAGAAGCAAAAATTTTTGATCCAGTGCAGGGATTTCATTGCAGCCTAATTTTCCAAAGCATACTGTCTTTATTATAATATCTATGTGAAAACATTAATTTATGAAATGATGATGCAACAAACTAAATAATATATGTTTTATAGATTTATGAAAAGGATTATATATTCTAGACCTCAAGGGTGCTATGAAAAGGATGCAGTGGCATAAGATATCTTTTCTAGTTCTGTATTTCCGTGTTTTAGAGAAAACAGACAAGCTGTGGATCGGGCTGAATGATCATAAAGTTCAAATGTATTTTGAATGGAGTGATGGTACGCCAGTGACGTACACAAAATGGCACCTGGGAGAACCATCCACTACAAACAACAGGCCAGAAGATTGTGTACTGATCAAGGGCCAGGTAACTTTATTCAATATGTATTTTATTTTAATATTGAAACTATCTTAACAAAAGAATGATGTTCCTAACTATTTCAGCAGCTGTCTATGGCCAGAAAAAGGGATGTGGGGACAAAGGATGAGACTCAAACATGACCTTTAACTGAAAAAAAAAAATAAAATAATAAAATGAAAGCATTACTGCATCGCTGTTGAAATTATCTCTTTAAGTTTATCTGAAAGTTACCAATGAAACTATTTGGGCTATAAAACAGGTCTCTGAATGTAGTTTGAGTACATTCTCTGGCTCCTTTTCCTCTGGTGGCAATGGTGGCATGTGGTGATCCCTGCTACCTCCCTTGTGCCTGCTCTTTTGCCCATTGCTGCGTGGCACAACTGCCCATGCAGAACAGGTCGGGGACCAGCTCCCTGCACCCTGTCTCATCACTACCAGCCGTAGCCACACTATCATAGCCCAGTCTACTCTTCCACTGAATGTGAGCAGATATATTTTTGTTATCAACTAGGGTGATTGGATAAGGAAAAAAAAAATACTTGTTTCAAAATGAGAGGAGAAAGAAGATGAATAGTTTTCATTATCAAGAAAGAAATCTATTCATTTTCTTTAGGTTGGTCATCTTAATTTCATTGTTGTTTCATTCTTTTTCCTGCCTGACAGTATGGTTATTGGGCAGACTATGTCTGTGAGAAGAAAGCTGGTTATATTTGTAAAAGAAAACCTATATCACAAATAGCTGGAGAGAAGGAAGTTACTGATGCAGGTTGCAAAAAAGTAAGTATGTAAGAACGGAACAATAATTTCCCAGATCAAATGAGTACCTTGTCCAAGAATCATGTGGAATTATTTGAATTATTTATATTATTTGCATATAGAATTATTTTTATTATTTATTATGAAGTTTTTCTCTCTCTCAGTTACTTTAAATTGTATTAATCCGTTTACAGAAACCGCTTAGAAGGAATCTGTAATTCCATTGCAAAAGCTTTCTAATTCATAATATTAATGATTATTGTTCTTCATTCATTTCGAAATGGTATCACTTGCTTACTACACGATATCACAATTATTTTAAACTTATATTGAAATCCTGATATCATGTACAGGGCTGGAGAACATATAGGACCTACTGCTATTTTATTGGACATGTTCCAGCAACATTTTCAGAAGCAAACACCACTTGTGAAGGAGAACGTGGTTACTTAGCCACAGTTGAAAGTCGGTATGATAATGACTTTTCCTTGGCTTTTAAATAAATAAAGGCTCTATGTTCTAAAATACTTCTGGAACTACTGCTCAATTCTAATACAATCTCAAACAGCAAATTATCCAAGTTACCTACAAGGTCTCTAGTTGAACAAAAAAAGGCCTCGCTTTTCTTTGTTGACTTATCCAGAGTCAGAATCCCATCATAAGGTCCTCTCCCTCAGTGTGAAGCAAGGAAAAGGAGAAAACAATTCATATCAGATTAGACAAGTAGGATTTGGATAAATGATTTTATTTTCACGTGAGTCATTACAATCCCTTTTACAGGTATGAACAAGCCTATTTGACCAGCCTTCTTGGGCTGAGGCCAGAGAAATATTTCTGGCTTGGTCTCTCTGACGTGGAGGACCCAGGCACTTTCAGGTGGGCCAATGGTGAAGCCGTCTCCTTCACACACTGGGATGCAGCAATGCCTGGTAGGTGCCATGACAGTGGATGGTGGGTGCTCTCTGCAGTCGTGATCCCTATTTGGGTTCGCATTGGCAATGTCCTCTGAATTTTATGCTTTAAGCTTTCAGTATATTTTACAAGAACTGTCAGTTGTCAAAATCCATCTTTTAATGTCAAAGGAACAATTTGAACTTCAGTTTTTTATTAGGATATCTGATATACCTACTCGTAAGATTAACCTTTTGGCTCATCTTCAGAAAGATCAGAATCTAGAAAATGGCTTTCTTCCTCATAAGCAGGAATTACAGGCAGCTCCTGAGACTATCCCACACTCATCCCTCTAGTGGTAATGTTAGCCTGGGAGAAGAGGAGAGAGAGCAATTGTAATAAGGATTTTACGTTAGAATCACAAAATTACAGTATCAAAAATTATTATACCTTTTTTTTTCCCCTTAACTTGGGATACTAAGAAAACTGCATTCATGGGATTCTTGTAGAAGCATAGAAAAGAATATTTCAAAATGCTGTGAGGGAATCTGCTCTCCCCAAGATATGCTACATCCCTCCAAGTGATCATTTGTCTAACAAATGTCTCAAAAAGCTTCAGTGACATTATAAAATCTAAAATAAAAATTAAAAAAAAATTGCAAAAGAGTAATTGGTAAATTAGCTGAATCTGTAATAAGGAATTGGGAAAGAGATATAAAATTACTTGTGTAAAGGGAGGTCATATTCACAGATCATCTGGAGCTCCCCACAGGAACCAAAAGCATACAAATAAGGGAAATCTAGTTAGTGTTGTCTATCTCAATTACCAAAAGCCTTTCAGCTAATCTGACCTGATACAAGAAAGTTCTTAACATGAACAAAAAGTTTGGTCAAAAGGCAGGGAATAGGTGAGTTTTTTTAATGGGGTTTATTTTTTGGGGGCTATTTTTTGCAGAGGAAGACTGTTCACCAACAAAGTCCCATAATGATCTAATGTTTCAAGCCCATGCTGTTCCACGTATTTACAAATAATCTGGAAGATGCAAAATAATAAGGTGACACCTAAAATCTAACTCTACTATTCAAGTGTTATTGTATGGCAAGAAGGGAATCAGTGCTGCTCAAAGATTTTAAGTAGGAATTAAAAAAATTAAACTGTATAAAATATCTAACATGTTTTTTGTTTCTCATAAAGGAAGTAAGCCAGGATGTGTGGCCATGAGAACTGGGACTGCAGCTGGATTATGGGATGTTCTTGACTGTGAGACAAAGCAAAAATATATCTGTAAGCAGTGGGCAAAGGGTGCAACAGCTCCACCTGTTCCAACTACTGCTCTGGTCCCCACATGCCCTGAAGGCTGGGTATCAAACCACCATAGTAGTTCCTGTTTTAAAGTAAGTTCTTAAATAGTTAAAAGAAGAAGAAAGTCTTTGAACTGCTTGGTTGGGAAAAAAAAAAAGTCGAGAAAAAGGAAGGGACATCTTCATTTTGCAATATCTAAGATTGGAATACAGCAAAAAAATCCCACCCAAAACCCAGAAAAAGTCAACCCAAACATGTCCAATAATTATCCATAAGACAGGAGAAACTAAGGAAGAAAGACAAGGTGAAGGGACTGGAGACGAGGGCAGGGAGAAGGACACAGGAAAGAATTTTTTGCCCCAGGGGTAGAATAAATTGAAGCAGAAAATGGATGAAGAGGAACATGAATATCAAGTCCCTAGAAAGACGTAAGCAAAAGAGGAAAAAGTAAAAAGAAGAAACAACGTACTATTTGCAAGATTATTGAGACAGCGATGTTGAAATGCTGTATTAAAATAGCAGAAGCAGCAAAGCTTGCTGTTAGCATGGCTTTTTATATCAGCTGTGGTCACTAGGTTGTGCAAAGATCTCATATTTGTCTGAGGTGTGTGAGAGTTCAGGGAGCAAAGTAGAGAAAAATGAAATCCATCTACAGGCAGCACGATGCTGAAGGCTGGACCTTGCTAAGATAAGCACATTAGCCCCAAAATAAAGCATAAGATGTCACATGAAAGGTTAATTAAACCAGTGTTTATGAAGGACATTTATTAGAGAATTTCAGATGCAAACTTGTATTTGAAGTACAACCAGTTATGCCTAAGGCACACAAAAGTACTTTGAAAAGAAACGAGGATAGTGTGCAAACACTGATTTGGGATCATGCAGAATAGAAATGTGCTAAGTGTGAGATGTTAATATTTCTTATCACTTTATTTGAATTAATGAGTCCTTGTCTTTTTGTTATGTTTGGGTTTTTTCATTCTTTCAAGCACAGTTGGAACACTGTTTCCTTGGGCTCCTTTATCCCCAGATCATCATTTTAAGCTTTGGTCAAACTTGTGCTTCTTATCTATTAAACTAGCAAAATGTTAGACATCGTATTGCAAATGTAAAGTGAGAGATGTAAACCACTGTGAGGTCATTCTTTTGCCTGTATCTTCAGACTCCTCCCAGGCCACCTTCCCTCTCTGCCACAACCACTCTCCCTTCCCTTTCTCTGGAAGGTGACTTGGGCCCTCCTGCGGGTAAAACAAATTAAAGGGAATTGTATTCTCTTCTAGCAATTCCTTCCCTTTGTTTGTCACCACCATGCTAACTAGCTAGACAGCTCTAGTGCAAAAGTCTTATGAACAGAGTAATTAACGCTATTTCTCTTATGGACTTGTACTTGGCTGTTTCTTTATTTGATTATAACATAGAGAACATATTTTAAAGTAATCTTTCCATAGTGTTTTCACAGATCACAACCAAAAAAGAAATCATGGCTTGAAGCTCGAGATTTTTGTAGACAAATAGGAGGGGATCTGGTCACCATTAACAGTAAAGAGGAGATACCGTTACTAAGAAGCGTAATGTAGTGAGTATCTGCTGTATGTTTATCTTACCAGATTTAAGAGATGTTTCATATAAACTATTATGAATGTGCTTAGATGATTTCTGAAACGTATGGATTCCTCAAAAGTCAAAAAAATCTGTGATAGTTTGAAATGTTATCTGTTCATGAATGTTTTTAACTGTTTCATGAAAAAAAGAATTGTTTCTATCCAGGAAATAAAAAAAACCCAGTATCATGATTACTAGATGTAATTGAGAAATACACGAAATTGTGGGGACTGGTATTTTTAGTAGGGTAGAAAATATGACCAATATTTTTACTTTTGACTCACCTCGAAGTAGTCAATGCTGAGACTGTTTTCTGAATCTGTTAATGCTTTTCCTAAGAAAACAGAACATAAAGGAAATACAATATCGATACTACTAATAAGTCTGATAAATAAGCCATTTCCACTAAGCCATAGAAATATTGGATGTTTCTGTGAAGAACATATGCATCTGTATGCCCTTCACCAAAGGTCATAGGGCAATTATGACAACTTCATGGCACTTTACAATGTGTTCTAGAAAGTTTAATATGTTTCTGGTTCGTTTTTGTGTTGATGTTTACACACTGCTCTGCCTTGTAATTTCTGTTAGTGGCACTGGATGTAGCTTTGAAAGAGTTTGGTTGGGTATATTTTCCTTGAATCCAGATGAAGGATTTGCCTGGAGTGATGGCTCTCCAGTGAGTATTTAAATTTTTCATCAAATTTTTTTGCTTAAGACGTTTGGGGTTTTGTACATGAGCTTTTCGGTTTCTTACTGTTATCTTTTTCAAAGAGAACCTCCTAATCCTGCAAACATTTACATGGCTGTTAACCTTTATTATCATGAGTAAAATCACAGCAACACATTTGAGTACATGGAATTCATCTGTATCTTATTGTGATCTGTAACGTTCTGCACAGCACTCCAACATATTTTCTTTTCCAAGAATATAATATGAACACCTAACGTCAGAATATAAGAATTGGTCATGCCAGACTTGGTATCCTGCCTCTGGCAGTGTCCAGAAGTATCTTAAGAGCTAATCAAACAGCAAGCATATTTCCCAGTATACTCCTGTATCGCCCACTAAGTGACAGCTCAGGGTCTTTCAGAACCAGAACTCACATCTGTAATCTTAATTTATTTATTTCCATGAATTTATCCAGTCATCTCTCAAGCTCATATAAATATCCACAAATATGTGAAATGTTCCTGCAGGATTCCACTGCTTATTAGCTTCCCTTTACTCCTACTCTCTATTTTCTATTTTTTAACCCAAGCAAGGATCTTTCCTCTTATCTTGTTGCATATTAGTTGCTTTAAAAGTTTTGGGAAGACATCTTGTCAAGAACTTTTTGAAAATCCCAAGTAGGTTATATCAAATGGCTCTTCCTTCCCATGTGGATGTTAGTTTTTTCAGAGGTAACTCCAGTAGGTTTGTAGGACACGACTTCCCTCCCAAAAGCCATGCTTCCGTCCTGATTAACCTCAGCGAAGGGAAGCCGTGAACGATGAATTGATGCACAATATGGTCACTGCCACTGGACAGCTGTTGGACAATGTAATTTTGAACCAGGTCACAGTTGATGAAGTGAAAGCTACCTTGTCTGCAGATGATTAGCACAAGTGCTAAGAAAAGGGTTCTAGGACAAGAGTTATCAGGGCTCATTGAGAGAGCTTTAAACTAGATTTGATTGAAGGCGATGGCTGTAGTAGCTCAGCACTTGTGGGGCAGCATGCTAGTATTTTTGAGAACCAGAAGGCCTACCAGCCCTCAAGGGTGAAAACTACACACTCGACTCCCTCTCTGAAATGCCTACACACCAATGCATGCAGCATGGGGAATAAACAGGAAGAACTGGAGGTCTGCGTGCGGTCGCAGGTCTGTGATCTCATTGCAATTACTGAGACGTGGTGGCATAGCTGTGGGTGGCTGTGCCCTTTTTAGGAAAGACAGGCCAGTAAGGTGAGGTGGTGGAGTTGCTCTTTGTGTGAGAGAGCAACTGGAATGTACCGAGGTCTCCCTGGGGCGGATGAAGAGACAGTCGAGAGCTTGTGGGTAAGGATTAAGGGGCAAGCTAATATGAGAGACACTGTTGTGGGTGTTTATTACAGGATGTGGAAGCTGATGAGGCCTTCTACAGACAGTGGAAAATAGCCTCACAATGACAGGCCGTGGTTCTCATGGGGGATTTCAACCACCCTGGTATCTGCTGGGAAGACCACACAGCCAGGCATGTACAGTCCAGGAGGTTCCTCCAGTGTATTGATAACTTTTTGACTCAGGTGGTGGAGGAGCCAACAAGGAGAGATGTACTACTGGACCTAGTACTGACAAACAAAGAGGGACTCGTGGAGGACGTTAAGGTTGCGGGCAGCCTTGGATGTAGTGATCACGAAAAGACAGAGTTCAGGATCATGGGCAGTATGCACAAAACAACAAGTAGGATTGCAACCTTGGACTTCAGGAGGGCTAACTCTGACCTCTTCAAGAAACTGTGTGGAAAAATCCCATGGGTTAGGACTCTGGAAGGTAGGGGAGCTCAAGAGAGCTGATTGATATTCAAATACCGCTTTCTCCAAGCTCAGGACCGGTGCATCCCTAAAAGCAAGAAATCAGGCAAGGGAAGAAGGAGACCTGCATGGTTGAGCAGGGAGCTTCTGAAAAAGCTCAAGTGGAAGAAGGAAGTTCACAGTGCGTGGAAGAAGGGGCTGACAGCTTGGGAAGATTACAAGAATGCCGTCAGAATATGCAGGGATAAAATAAGGAAAGACAATGCCTCCTTGGAATTAAACCTGGCAAGAGATATTAAGGTCAACAGGAAGGTTTTCTTCAAGTATATTGGAGGCAAAAGGAAAACTAGAGAAGCTGTGGGCCCGCTGTTGAACGAAACAGGTGCCATGGTGACAGAGGATGCAGAGAAGCCGGAGTTACTGAATGCCTTCTTTGTTTCAGTCTTTACTGCTTGTGCCAACCCTCAGGAGTCCCAGACTTTGGAGGTAACAGAGAAAGTCTGGATGAAGGAAGACTTCCCCTTGGTTGAGGAGGATCAAGTTAGAGATCAATTAAGTAAACTGGATATCCACAAGCCCATGGGTCTTGATGGGATGCACCCATGAGTGCTGAGGGAGCTGGCGGAAATCATTGCTGGGCCACTCTCCCTCATCTTTGAAAGGTCCTGGAGAACAGGTGGGGTGCCTGAGGACTGGAGGAAAGCCAATGTCACTCCAGTCTTCAAAAAGGCCAAGAAGGAAGACCCAGGAAACTACAGGCCAGTCAGCCTCACCTCTGTCCCTGGAAAGATGATGGAACAGCTCATGCTGGGTGTCATCTCAAAGGACGTGAAGGAAAAGAAAGCTATCAGAAGTAGTCAATATGGATTCACCAAGGGGAAATCCTGTAAGAGTAATCTGATAGCCTTCTATGATGGCATGACTGGATGGATAGATAAGGGGAGGGCAGTGGTCGTTGTCTACCCCAACTTCAGCAAGGCCTTCGACACCGTCTCCCACAGCATCCTCATAGGGAAGCTTAGGAAGTGTGGGTTAGATGAATGGACGGTGGGGTGAATTCAAAACTGGCTGAAAGATAGAGCTCAGAGGGTCATCATTAGGGGCACAGCGTCTAGTTGGAGGTCAGCAGCAAGTGGTGTTCCCCAGGGGTCAGTACTGGGTCCAGTCCTCTTCAATATGTTCATCGATGACCTGGATGAAGGGATAGAGTGCACCCTCAGCAAGTTTGCTGATGACACAAAACTGGAAGGTATGGCTGACACACCAGAAGGCTGTGCCGCCATACAGAGAGACCTGGACAGGATGGAGAGTTGGGCAGAGAGAACCTTATGAAATTCAACAAGGGCAAGTGTAGGTGCTGCATCTGGGGAGGAACAAGCCCCTGCACCAGTACAGGTTGGGGGTTGACCTGCTGGAGACTAGCTCAGTGAAAAAAGACCATGAGTAATGTGCCCTTATGGCCAAGAAGGCCAATGGCATCCTGGGGTGCATCAAGAAGAATGTGGCAAGTAGGTCGAGGGAGGTCACCCTCCCCCTCTACTCTGCCCTGGTGAGGCCGAATCTGGAGTACTGTGTCCAGTTCTGGGCTCCCTGGTTCAAGAGGGACAGGGAACTGCTGGAGAGGGTACAGCAAAGATGACTAGTGGACTAGAACATATCTCTTATGAAGAAAGGCTGAGGGATTTGGGTCTTTTTATTCTGGAAAAAAGAAGACTGAGGGGGGATCTTATCAATGGTTATAAGGTCTTAAAGGGTGGGTATCAGGAGGACGGGGGCCAGTTATTTTTCAGTGGTGCCCAGTGACAGGACAAGAGGTAGCGGGCACAAACTTGAGCATAGGAAGTTCCACCTAAACATGAGGAGAAACGTCTTTACTTTGAGGGTGGCAGAGCACTGGAACAGGCTGCCCAGAGAGGTGGTGGAGTTTCCATCTCTGGAGACATTCAAAACCCACCTGGACGTGTTCCTGTGCAACCTGCTCTAGGTGACCCTGCTCTGGCAGGGGTGTTGGACTAGATGATCTCCAGAGGTCCCTTCCAACCCCTACCATTCTGTGATTCTGTCAGTGGGGTGGCGGGGGGATGTTCTTTACTATGTGGAGTTCATTAGAAACAGTCCATTTGCCTGTTTCTACTCTGGCTGTGTCTAGGGCTTGAGGGGGAAACAAGAGGAAAAGCCCTCCATGGCAAGACAGACTGCCTGATCACTGACATCTTTGCCCCACTGTAAAAATTCTTACACCTACTGCACCCTATATTTGCACCTCTTTTTAGTGAGAGACAAACTTTCAGACAAATTCATTTTGTTTTTGTTTGCCGATGGAGAAAGAGATGAAAACATCTTTCTTGCTGAAAGCGATGAAAAGAGTAACAAAGATTTCTTCTATAGGTTAGGTACACAAACTGGGATGACAGTTCAAGAAATTCAGGAGGACGCAAGTTATGTGGCATACTTGACGGTCGGACTTATTCTAAGGCATGGGTTCTTTCGGTCTGTGAAGTACAGCTTGACTGGGCTTGTCAAATAAAAAAAGGTAGATCTAGTCTTCTCTTTAAGCAAGAAGTTTAAATACCTTTACAAGTAGCTGCTTCCTAATATAAGTTGCTGGAGAAAGACACAAAGTTTTGAAAACTACTTTTTCCAAATGGAGGTCAACAGTATTAGGTAACATATTGTGGGTCAGGACTTTTTCAAGATGATGAGAATAAATTAATTTATTTCTTCATGTAAATTAGGATGTATAAATAAGCCATGTGTTTTCAAGGGTTTCATAGATTGCAAACTTTTTGAATATTCAGAAGTTTTTGTTTGTATGTTTGCAATGTAGGTCGTAAGGAGTTGTGAATTCCTTACAATACTGGTTTTTACACTAACACAGGTAAACCTAAAAACCAAATACAATATGTTTGTGCACCAAACATATTCTTGCCTTGAGATTTGAATGGATTTATGGCAAATTATGGGCAGTTAAAAGGGGTTGGAGGAGGTGATGGGAGATGGATGGAATCAGAAGGGGTTTTTTTGCCTTTCTGCAGCCCTCCAGCCCCACAGTGATGATGAACCTTCTGGGGCTGGCTGAGCCACTGTCGTTTCCCATGACGTGGGTAGCAGCCCAGGCACATCACTTGCCAGGCATCCCGGGAAGCCACAGAGGGCAGCCACAGGGAGCTGCATGGCCTTGGGGCTGCCTGCTTTCCTGCCTGGCAGCCATCAACATTTTGGAGAGTATTGAAACATTTGTAAGGGATCTTTTGATTCTACGGGAACAAACTTTTTTCCCCAAAGAAAAAATGTTCCTGTAGAAAAAATTCTACTGCCTTAAGAAATTGTATGAAGCCATCTCATACAAGAGAAGACTTCAGGCTTACAGTTTTGTTGGTACGTTTGGCAGTTGACACTAAGGCTGGTCATAGCATAACAATATGGTAAGGAGAACCGATGAAACAGGCCTGGAGCGGTGCTCCAGGTTCTCCTTTAATCTTATTGACTATTCATCTGCTATTGGAAAGGCAATTGTTCAAAGCAGCGGCATTTCTTTTTCTGTCAGAATCAGAAATAACTCACAGTCAGTATATATAGTCATATTTCCTTTTGTTTATGAATATTTGGGACTGAGAGAAATCTTTTATAGAGCTAAAGTAAATCTAGTGGAAATTTTCTCCTGCTTGATAAGAAGACCCCTCTGGAGGATTTGGGTATGGCTACTGACGGATCAGTAAAGGGTCTGTAAAACCAAAGTTTAAAGTGTTTCAGAAAATTCTACTGTGGCTTACAGACTGGAAGAGCAATTTTCCCTTACATTGCTCTGCACAGGTGTGTGATCCAGCCAAAGCTATGACTTTGCTGGCATGAAGCACAGCTTATGATACAAAATTATAAATAGATGACCATGCATATTGAATAATGTGGAGCTGAAACGTGTGGTTAAGCCTGCTTTCTAGTCAAAGGCAAAAGACTGCAGAATCCTGCTCTGTTCCTCACTCTGCTCCTTGCAGTAAGTCACAAGCTACATCATAAAACATGCTATGGAAATACGTTATGCCTTCTATTCTCTTGTTTTACAGGTGTGCCATTAAAACCTGAACCAACCGACACTTATGGTAGGGGTTTGTGTATATTTATTCATCCTATTCATTTTTTTTTATCAAAATTGTCATTCTAAAATAAGCTTCTGTGTTCTACAGATTTAAGGCTACCTAATTTATCTTCCAGCATATAAAACCACTGCGGATGGATGGGTTATATATGAAGATAAGCTGTATTACATCAGCAAAGAACAGGTCTCCATGGAAAAAGCCGAAGAGTTTTGCAAAATGAATTCTGCAGACTTGGTTGTTGTTAATAGTAACAGCGAGAGGAGGTTCCTACAGAGAGCACTAAAAGAAAATGTAAGAGTCCATATAAACAGAAAACCTACAGTAGAAATGCTTTTGACAGTCTGCTCACAAAACTCAAACTGCCTCAGCAGTAGAGCCATCAGCCTTTGCCCTGATGAAATCTGTCTGAGATGAGATCTGCGAAATTGCCCCCCAAAGTGCCCTTTGGTCCCATGGGATTTGGATTTGGGACCAAATCCTGCTCTGCACCACTGGTGCTGAGGCGGTGAGGCAGGCTGTTGGGAAGAGCGATGTGGGAAGGTGCCAGCTGTGCTGGCTTGGGACATAACTGGTGTGAGGGGGAGACTTGAGGTGGGCGTGAGATGGTGATGCAGTCCCAGCGGGAGAAAGAAAGATGTGTACCAGTTTTTGACTCAAGATCTTCTCTCCTACCCCATCCTAAGGGCTCTGATGCTCCAGATGAAAACCTGCCCTCTGCGCCTGAGTGTGTAAGCACATTGCTGTGCTTAACTGTGAGCAGGTGCCTTACTGCCGTTGACGCCAGTGACTGCTCTGTGGACCTAATCAACAGCACATCCATTTCTACTTGTTTTACTTCAAAGTTGTTTGGTTTTGTTTTAAATTAGAATAGTGTCTTTCTGTTTCAGGACCAATCCTGGAGGTGGTCAAGAGGATACTTCATTGGTCTAGAAGTGAGTCTTGATAAAAAGTTTAGGTAAGTTAAGATGATCACTGCAGTTTTTAACACGTAGAAAAACATACAGTATTTTTTGTAGCTGGAGATACTAAATGCGTTGTTTTCAAGGACTGAAGGCCGCTGTACATAACAAGTACAAAGCAGAACAGAATAGTCCTAGAATATTCTTAAGTCCAAAAGTTTTCCCCAAAAAGTAATGGGAAAAGAACATTTTTTCTTGAGTAAACACTTACCAAAGAAAGGCTTGGCAGCTATACCCTCCATACACCACTTTCTCAAGTTTCGTTCAAAGATTTGCCCCAGGAATTGGAGTGATACTTTATTATGCTGGATTTTATACCTATAAAAACACACTTTTAAAATACGCTCCATACTACAGAGCCGAGCTTTCTTATGCTTTTTTTCTATATATCATAGCTTCACAGAAGTCCTCCAGAACTAGGAAGATGTGGACAATGAGTACAAAACCTCCTTCTGACAGAGATTTTTACAGTAGCCTCTGCAAACTCCTGCTCCAGGAGAAAAATCAGCAGAAGTGCACAGTACAGTAAAACTAACAAGTATTGCCAAAAACCCCAACATACAAATAAACAAAAAACTAAAGTTAAAGATACTGCAGAGCATGATACTGACACTGCCTGCCTTCCCGTCTGCTAGTTAGGACATACCTGGAAGGTGAAAGAACAGGCTTCTAATCTTGACCTGAAACAGGTTTAGAAGAGATTTTAATTTAACCTTTCTATTTTAATGCCACTGTTGAGTGTCTGTAAATCACTAACCGTGGGAAGGGCAGAAGAGGAATGGGAAGACAAGTTGGTATTGACTGAGATGATACAATGAAATCAGTTAAGATAAATAAAACTTTTAATATTCTTCTCTGTATCACATGTTATGGGTAACTGAAAACAGTTTCTGATGTTGAATGATGTCATATCAGTCCTGCCCATCACTGGAAAATATGTTCGGTGTTTTCTTTTTCTATTTTGCAAAGACTAATTTTTTTTTACATAAATTTCTTCAAATTAGAACAATCGGGTAAGGAGAGGAAAATCTGTAACAGTCCTTCCAGATTCAGCCAGTTCCCATTAATGGACCTTCTTAATTGTGAGATATTAATTAGGATTCTCATCTCACAATTGAAGTGTATCAGTTAATAACTGTTTGTATATCTTTTCTTTAAGCTGGATGGATGGAACTCCAGTAACCTATGTGGCCTGGGCTCCCAATGAACCCAATTTTGCAAATAATGAGGAAAATTGCGTGGTAATGTTGCCAGAGCAAGGTAAGTAACAAGGCTAAACTATTAGATTTTACTTGTCTCTGTTTGGATTACAACTGATGCTGTCAAACTTCTGCTGTCAGTTGACATACAATCTTTTGTGGCTGTTTTCTGCAATTCCTTTCCAGTGACAAGCCAACAAGATGCAGTAACTGGTGTAACCACCAGTCATGGAAGAGTCTATGTCCTTAGAACGGGGAGATTTCAGTACCATGTGTAATTTAATGCAGATGTCTCTGTCTGGATTTGTAAGATTGATATTGCACCTTTTTACAGGGCTTTTCACAACTTCCCTTAGTGAAAAGTTGAGTGGGGTCTGTCTTCGCTCCCATGAACTTAAGAAAACATGTATGACAGCTACAGGAAGTAGGGGGAGTTAAAGGTACAAGCCAACGAGGAAAGGAGAGAGACAAATACATCTAATGACCTAAGACTGTCTCACGTGGTTATAAGTACTCTTAAGTGTAAATACCTTGAAAATCCTAGAGGAAAATCCTAGAGCTAATTTTTCCTCTTGGTTGCACTTCTGTAACTTAGCTGAGGCTAACGGGAATTCAGTAATAATATGAAAATAAGGAAATCAATCTCTCAATTTATGTTTTATAAACAAATCATTCAGCAGTCCCACATGAAATTCTACCTTTATATGAAGACATCAAGAACAAGATTCACTTTTCTAAACATAGGCATCTGGTCTGATTGAGATGCATCCCTCCTTCTTTAGCTGTTGATCCAGAAAGGGGCACTGGTCCCTGCCGTATCTGCCAGCTCTGTGGAGGTGGCTCAGCGTTCCTGAACTTGTCTCAGATGATGCTAGAAGTTTACATGTGGGCAACTGAATTGGACCATAAGGGAAGCATTAAGCTTGAGCTGATACCAAAACATAGCTAATATGAGCCAGACCTCTGAAGTCTCATTATGGTCAAACGGAGATCTCACCTGCACAGCCAGTGCTGCCTGAAGAGCAATTCAGTTTACTGTAGTGGAGTATTGAGTTGCCTACCTGTAGGTGACTGTGGCCACCCGCAATGTCCTAGAGTTAGCCCACCTGACCGTAAGTTTCTCACAGAAACAGTGCCGTAACTTTCAGCTCTCTGCAGGTAACTCACATCGCCTCTCAAACAGCGCTAAGCACCTCTGTTTAGACAAATGAATCCTGTCCTAGCTCTTTATTGACTATAATATTCCCCAGTCCTTTATTCTTTTTTCCAATTGCTAGACAGTATCCCAGTAACCAACAGTGCTGAGCAGCTGAAGTCCATGAACATCTGTTTGTAAAAAATAGCTGAGTGCATAAGTGTAGTGCGTGGCTCTTTTACACACTTTAAGGGTGTGAAAAGTAGAGATTAGCCTCTTTCTAACTCAAAATAAGGAGTGATAAATTATTGTTACAAACACTATAACATCTTGACTTGCTTATTCAATCTAACTATTTCTAGGCTTGTGGAATGATGTAAACTGTGGTTCAGCCAATAGATTTGTATGTGAAAAAAGTAACAGTTCTATTAATTCAACGTTCGCTTCTCCATTGCCTCCTGGAGGATGTCCACAAAGTTGGTTTTTCTTTAACAACAAGGTATGTCAACAAGTATTTTCAGTAAATTGCCTACAGCACTGGAAATGAAGAAAAGAACTGCAAAAAATATGGGGGTTTTATGATTATAAAATAAATCCAGTGAGCAATTATCCAGTCAGAACATGCTGGCTGGATGGCTGGGCTTTTTTAGAGGTTACTATAGACATTTCATTTTACAGAGAAATACAGTAAAAGTAAACATATGCTGAACAAATTTCAGAGAACACAGTTTGCAGAGGGTTAAAAGACACTGTTACTGTTTAAGAAAACCCTTCCTCCTCCTCTCCTGTTTTATGTATTTATGTTAGGAACTGAAATTTGTAACAGTCAGTATTGGAAAAAAAGTCCTTCAGGTGGAATGATTTAATGAGAATGCATTTGAACAATCCCTTTGGCTTGTACAGGGCTCCCAAAGCTTAGAGTTCAGAAAGAGGATGCCAAACTACAATTGTTTTCACTATAGTTTTATTTTCAGACATGGTCTGGAAGTCCTCATTGCTGTGACAGAATTTGTAACAATTTGACTTGAAGGTCCATTTGACGAAGTTTGTTTTGTCTACTTTATATACAACGCGCTACTACTGCATCCTCTGGATGTTAGGTCAATGTGTCGAAGGATATTTCATACACTTTGGAGAGATGAACAGTTATAACCACAGTCATTGGAAGCAGGACAAGGCACAGCAGAGATCGCTCACTGCAGCTGTGTCATCCACAGCCACATTTTCTTGGGTTTAAATTATTCTGTAGTCACTGCAGGAAGCAGGCAGATGAAAATGTGAAAAGGGATTATGTACCTGACATCATTGCAATCAGTTCCGATGATACTGGAGTCCTGGATTACACCTTGTGCAAGGAGAGGGGCTAAGTATCCACCTGGGCAGACAGACATACTTTCTACTCTGGAGCTCTGACACTTATTCTAGCCTTGATCTCTTTTTCTGGAGAAATAGTTAATTGATACAACAGTTCCCACCTTTGTTAGTTTGTATGAAGTGCTTGCTTTTTTTTCAGTGTTTCAAAATATTTGCTTCAAATATAACAAGAAAGCTCATGTGGCATGCTGCACGAGACGCTTGCATCGATTTGAGAGGAAACCTGGCTACCATACCAAATGAACAAGTGCAAGGTACGTATATGGGCTCTATGGAAAGAAGAAACATTAGTCTCCCACTAAAGAAGCTGCTGTGCTCTCTAAAATAGATTACAGGATTATCTGATGAAAATTGCTTATTAGCCAGGTCAGTTTATGCTTAGTTTTAACTCCAAAGTGTGAAATAATAGCTAAATTATTGCCTATAAGAAATAAAGTGTGTGTTTCCAGTTCTTTCAGTGCTCAGTTTTCATGAAACTTCCAGCCTGTTTTGAGTGTGGTTGCACAGATCCCTCAAACTAAGAGGCATCTGTATTTTCTCTCTCTCTCACTGGCGATATGATCGGCTGGAGTACTGTGTGTGCATACACAGTGGGGAAGGGGACTTTTTCTAATTTGCTCCAGAGCTTTCTCTTTGGCTATTTTTTTCAACCTTAATGCTTGTGTAACATACGTTCCTACAGATGCTTATCTAAATATCTAGTTAAAGGCAGATGGGCTCTGTTGTGGGAAATGTTATCCTTGTAATATGTCCCCAGTTCTGGGCTTTTGCACATTTTTCCTGTTTTGTGTAAGTCATGATCAGCTTTCCTTAATGAGAAATCTTTGCTTCCCTCCAGCTTTCCTCTTCTATCATTTAAAGGATGCCACGACTGATGTTTGGATTGGGATGAATGATATCAACGCAGAGTCCACATTTCTTTGGACAGATGGAAGCACTGTTTCCTACACCAACTGGGCTAATGGTGCACCAGAACAGAAACAAAACTACTTGGATTATTATGACTTAGAAATGTTGACAGATGTCACTGTGGAGGTACAGGAAATTTAAGTAATATCTTAGGCAGCTAGATGATTTTCCTAAAAGGGAAGTTACAGCAAGTCCTTTTGTAAGCAGAAAGAGGTTCAGCAAATCGTTGGATAACTATTCCAAATACACCAAAAATATTTAGCAGAGGATCTGAAGAAGAGTGACTTTGTGCTTTCCATCTGACCTACTGCAAAATACCAATTCTGTAATCAAGCCCAGCGAGGCATGTATTACTTCAGTTCCTCCACAAACTGCAGTACCACAAACATTAAAGTTGCAACATGAAACATAGAAAAGTGATGATAAGCCAAAATGAAGGTGGTTGGTGCAACATTAATTTGTCTGTATATATGTCCCATTCCTGGCTAATGTGCTCCCACATTGTTTTACTAGCTTCTGATGGTACAAAAAGGAGATCTTCAGTAAAAGAGCTATTGCTCTGATGAAATTCAATCTCTTTTTCAAAGGAGGAAAAACACATAGAAGAAATGATAGGCAGCTAGTAGCTCGAGATTTTTAACATCCACCATCAGTCTACCTGTTTATGACTAAAACTTGTTTAAATCAGCATAAGAGAGATACTCAACTGAAATGCTGACAGACAGTCATGGCCAATCTTGAAATCAGAGGAGTCGTGAAGGAATTCTTGAAGCAATTAGAAATAAGGAAGCAAAGGGAAAATTTGGTTGTTACTAAAGATATCTGATAGTGATAACTTGATAATAACGACAAATAACTGGTAAAGAGTGCTTGCTTTCTCCAAGATAGTTTGCTTCAGTTAAGATAAATCCAGACTAGCTTTTAATAACAGTTCTCATACTGTTTTTCTGATTCATGGAAATGTTTTGAAGCATTTCTACACAATTGTTAATTGGAACTGAGAAGACATGTTTAGGTAGCCTAGTCATTTCTGTAGTCATTAAAGGATTCTTAATAAAACTGGTAAGAGTATTTTTTATAGACCTTTCCTTCGGACCTTGACTGGCACCAGTGGAAGCTTGGTTCACATTTAAGGGGTCACTAATAAATACCAGGTCAAGTGATTTGGCTGAAAACCAGGACATTTGAACTAATGCTCAATGAGCTCCTCTCCCTTTCCTCTCCTGCTCCTCTCCGTTTTTTCATCCCTTATCTCTCCCATCCGGCTTGCATTAGGAGTATAGGATCTTCAGCTCATCACCTCCTGATTGCCTTTTGTAACGGCTGTGTATCTTCCCCTCTCCTTCAGACAGATTGCGTCTTCATCATGAAGTCGGATGGGAAATGGAGAGATGATAGCTGTGACAACGAGAGAGGCTATGTATGCCAGATGAATTCACGTGAGTTCTGTTTAATCCAGTCTCCTGAGAATAAGTGTCTCAGATAATCTGAATATATAAACTGATGTGATTTCTTTCAGCTTTGAGTCTCATTCTGAGTCCCTTAGGCTTTCAGAGCTCCACCAGTCTTAAGTCTTACTATTTTTAAGGTACAACTTGTTCCATGGAAATTGCTGGAGAGGAACCACTACCTTGACTAGAGGCTTGTACTTAAACCATGAATAATAAAAAAGAATAATAAATGGAAAGGGATTTCTTCTCAGTGAAATATGAGGCTTTTAGGCATCTTCTTTAAGTGCAGTATTAAACCATGCTCTTACAGTGATCTCCCCATACTCCTGGCTGTCTCTGAGCAGAGCATTTAATCCTCTTTTAACATTTCTACCAAATGCCATACGATGTCTATTAAAATGTACAGCCTCTTGGCTACGTTGTTATTGTTGAAGAATATTGATTGTTTTTTTTTAACACCAAAATGAGTAATGAATGTTGACTCTCCTGCTGTAGAACTGTAATCATGCAAATCCCTGCTGCCCAGACATATATTGGGAGTAGAGAAAGCAAAGCACAGAAAACAAAACAGTTTTGCCTCACCTTTATTACAGCATTAGTAAAAACTGTTCTCCCTGCCCCCACTTCAATCAGCTCCTGCAGCCTGTTCACTCTCAGCATAGCTAACTTGCTTGTATGAACCCTCTCTCCCCGCACAGCAAATGCATAGTTTTCGGGAGGCATTTTTAGCTTGTTTAATCCTGGCTACAGCTGTTTATACCTTTCAACCCTTCCAAGGGTGGAAAATTTTTCATGAGCCTAAATAAAGACTTTGACTGACAGTTAGTACTGGACCTTTTGACTTATTTTTTGATAACATCGATGCTATAGATAAGTGGTATGTTGTAAATTCCTGCATTCAGTTTTTTCTCCGTAGTTACCACGCAGTCTGAAATTCCAACAACAAATCCATCCTCTGGCTTTGCCCGTTATGGTGACAGCAGCTATTCAATCATCTCATCTGAAATGCAATGGGAAGAGGCCAGAAAAAATTGTCAAGACAAATCTGCAGATCTTGCCAGCATTTCAGATGCCTACATCCACTCATTCCTGTGGATCCAGACGTTGAAATATGGAAAACCTGTGTGGATCGGTCTTAACAGCAATATGGTAAGTGCTGGACAGATGGGAGGTGCAGGTACTTGGTGGCTTTACTTTATACTTATACTTCATGTGTATACGCATAGATTTCTAGGGGTCATTAGAGTTACTCAAAGACCTTCATGCACCAAATGGAGTGAGGAGTCACAGAAAAAGTTAATTAGGAAGACACAGATGATGGTAGAAAGCTCTAGAAATGGTAAAAGAAATAAAGCTGCAGGTTGCGAGTCACAAGCCAGCATGCGTAGCTATTGTGCAGGAACCATTAGCGGTTCTGAAAGTCTAATTCCTTGCCGTATAGAGGGCTACTTATAACTGCTATTATATTAATAAAAGTTATTATGAGTATTAGAGAGGTATTTTAAGATTATTTTGCCTGTTTAATGTCAAGTAATCCTTATTCATCGAAAAGCTCCCTGTATTAATTTAAATACAGCAGAGGAGAGCGGACAAATTCTCTGTAATTGCTTCTCTTGATATGGGATTTACTAAATGACCTAAGATGGACTTATCTAAGTTTCTTGACGTGTTATAGAAATTTGTATTACTTCAGAAAAACCCTCCTGAAAGCAATGAGTTCTTGTGTGACTCAGAGCACCCAGTGACATTGCTTAGAACAGCAAATGGTGTTTAAAAAAACAGAGCAGCACAGGGCTTTTTTTTCTGAAAAACACAAATAGAGATAGGACACTATATTTATGTGTAAGAGCTTTTTATAAAAAAAAAAACCAACTCTGTTACCAGAACTTCTTTTTTTTTTTCAGACTGGCAGCTATTACAAATGGACCGATAACTGGAAAACCAGGTACACGAAATGGGCAGCAGGGGAACCAAAGGAGAAAAATGCTTGTGTATACCTAGATATTGATGGTACTTGGAAAACAGCATTCTGCAATGAAAGCTACTTTTCAGTCTGCAAGACATCCGATGGTAAGCAAATGAACGTAATAATTTTGAAGACACATTCCTAATTCCATTTAGTCTGCCTTATCCTAGAGACTTTGCTCCGGCTTGGGCTAAAACCTTCAGAGGAGTATGCTTCAGGATACCGTCTACCCCCCTGCAGAATCTGGAGGTTTGCTATCGGATGATACATGAATTCAGGCACATGAAAGCCTCTTGTGCAAACGGACGTGGCTGCATTGCTTTCACGTGCGTGAGATGAAGCTCTGTCTTAAGGCTTTTTGTTCTTTCTGAGACGTGAGCATAAATCACACTTGAGATTGTGTGTAATGTAAGTAAGTGCTGGGATCGTGCACTGACTGGGTGGACTGCAGCAACTGGCCGAGTTCACACACAGGTGTCACTCAGCCAAAAAAAAGGCCAGAATTTCACTCCCACTCACTATTGCTAAAGCTACAGCCGTTCTGATGTATGTGTGTAAGTGCCTCGGGAATGTGAATGATGCTTTAACTCTTAGTAGATATATGCATAGGCATGTTTGCTTGTACATTTTGTAAATTATGTCTGTCGTGGTTTTGGCCAAATCAGCCAATGGCTGATGACAGATGCTCCCCCCCAGCCTCTCATGCACGGAGAGGAGGAGGTGAGATGAAGAGAGATTTATGAGTTTAGAAGAAACTAAACTACTTTAATAAAATATTAAGAATAAAATAAAAAGGAATATAATGAAATAGATACAGTATATACAAAACCGTATTAAGCTTCCAGGATGATGTCACCGATAGGTACTGGGTAAGTCCCAGGCTGGACTCAGCAAAGAGTGGGAACCAGATTCCAGAGTTGGAGTCAGGAACACACGGATCAGGATCAAAGGCAGATGAACAGACAGAGTCCTCCTCGGACATCGGCCATTGAAGGAAGAGAGCTGACCCTTTGATCCCTCAGCATTTATACTGAGCATGGGGCAGATGGGATGGAATACCCCTGTTGGTCAATTTTTGGTCACCTGTCCTGTCCGCTCCTCCCCGCAGATGGAACCCCTCTATGCCCTCCGCTTCCGACCCTCTAATGGGACAAATAACAAAATTAGCTGACCTTGGTTGCTACAGCAATAAGTATAAGCAAGAGCCTCTCTGCATGCCATTCCTTGGCACAAACTGTCTTATCACTCTGAACGAACTGTTTTAAACACAATATGCTGTTAATTTCAGAGAGTTAGAAGAGGCTTAGCTAAAAAAATAAAATTACTGAACTGAAAGTTGGTTCTGTTTTACCTCAAACCAGGACAATGTCGTTTTCCCTCCTTGAGATTTGAAGGCTGCATAATATTGTTGTTCCTGATGTGAGGCTCAAGATAGACTTGATTAGATAGATTAATCAGAGTTAAACCTTCCAGCCATACATTTGATCTGCATTTGCAGTGCAGACCAATAGAAGTGAATTGGAGTTGTGTACATGATCAGAAACAGAGAGAAACTTGGCAGAGGCATGCACCACCGATGGCTGCTCTGTATGAAGTGACAACATACAGAGACCAAGCAGCCATACAATATGAGACTGTGGTATCAGCGATCCATTAGCCTACAACAGCTTTCTGTGTTGGGAAAAAGCAAATTTGAGATCTATATGACCCCTCAGGGTCTGCTTTCCTCACAGTACTGCCAAGGCAGGCAGTTAGATGCTGCAGGATGTGATTTATTTTTTTTTCCTTGTCCTAAGAAATGTGATTGGAGAAATAAGGTGTTTCATGCTCTTGACTGCCTGGTTCTCCTTGTTGTCTGACCTGAGGGCCTGTAGGAATAGTGAGGAATAGAGGTCCAGGGAGTTAAAGCTGAGTGAGAGAAATCCCACTCTATTTACATACACATCCCACCTCCTGGGTTACTCATAATGCAATACCAATTTCATATCATATGGCTTCTTTAGCTATAGCTCCTACTGACCCTGCTCAGCTGCCTGGAGACTGCCCCGAAGCAGCCGAACTCCGAGCTTGGATCCCTTACCGCGGCCACTGCTACTACCTCGAAGCATCAGCTGGGACAAGCTGGGCACTGGCCTCCCTCAAGTGTGCTCGGTTAGGTGAGAGCCTTCATTATCAACTGACGAGATTTATACAAAATTTTATACAAAACTCACATAAGAAGGTAAAAACATTGATTAAAAACAAAACCATTAGAAATAGAATCATAGAATTGTTCGGGTTGGAAGGGACCTTAAAGATCACCTCGTTCCAAACCCCCTGCCATGGGCAGGGACATCTCCCACTAGATCAGGTTGCTCAGAGCCCCGTCGAGCCTGGCCTTAAAAATTTCCAGGGATGGGGCTTCCACCACCTCTCTGGGCAACCTGTTCCAGTGCCTCACCACCCTCACGGTGAAGAACCTCTTCCTAACGTCCAGTCTGAATCGTCCCATCTCTAGTTTTAATCCATTCCCTCTAGTCCTACCATTACCTGACATCCTAAAGAGTCCCTCACCAGCTTTCTTGTAGGCCCCCTTAAGACACTGGTAGGCCACTCTAAGGTCTCCTCGGAGCCTTCTTTTCTCCAGACTGAACAACCCCAACTCTCTCAGTCTGTCCTCATAGCAGAGGTGCTTCAGCCCTCTGATCATCCTCGTGGCCCTTCTCTGGACATGTTCCAGCACGTCCATATCTTTCTTGTAGTAGGGGCTCCAGAATTGGACGCGGTACTCCAGGTGGGGTCTCACAAGAGTGGAGTAGAGGGGGAGAATCACCTCCCTCGAGGTAATCTCTTAAGAGGTTTCACTGATGACGACCAGGGCCACTACCAATAGAGTCTCTAAAACTCTTGAATTCTTCTAATCATAGAATCATAACAAGCTACAATGAAAATAAACTAACACAAGCGACTGTGCAGCCTTCTGTCCTCCCAGGGGCTGCAGCCTCCCCAGGTGTAGAGCTCCCCATCAGCTCCTGCTTCTGGGGCACCATCCTGGGGCAGTGGCCACTAAGCACCTCCGGGGCTCTGTCCTCCGCAAGAAGCAATAGGGAAACCAACAGAATAGTGTGCATAATACTTTCAAAAGTTATTGTTTGTACCAACTTGAAAGAGGAGGTCATTCCAGTAGTTGCTCACGTGGGTTATGGTTATTTCCTTGTTAATGCCTTTCAGGTGCTACTTTGGTTTCAGTAGAAAATATGGATGAATCTGACTTTCTGATCCATACAATACAACCACTTGGAAATAAAGTAGGAGGCTTCTGGATAGGACTTTACCGAAATGTGGATGGTAATGTCTTATTTTCAATATTTCACTTAAAAATGCTTTGCTAATATCAGAAAATAGAGGATAACTATGCTTTTACAAAAACCGATGAGGTCTTCTGTTGAAAAATGGGTTACTATTACATTTTTGAAGTTATTTGCTGAGGTAAGGTGTTAAAATATCGTTGAGATACGTTTTAATTTTTTTTTGTTCTGGATGTTCCTCTTTAGGACAGTGGTTATGGCTAGATAATGCTGCACTGGACTTTGTCAACTGGGAGGAGAAAGAGTCTGGCATGGAGCATCGCTGCGTCGCAATGACCGCACCATCTGGTTACTGGGACAACACCGATTGCTCTTTTGAAAAAGGATTTATCTGCAAAAAACCCAAAGGTAAGCCCTTAGTGACTCAGTCCTCAGTGACAGAGCAGATCTGTTTACAAGTAACTGCTGTAGCCCTCCACCACGCATCTGGAAGTAATTTCTGACAATTTCATTTGGCATATCCCACATTGCTAAACATTTGTAGTTGTCTGGTTTTGAAGACTGTGAGCTCTTCACAGTACTGTCTGCACTCGCATGGGAATATGGTAATGTGTTGTATGCACCCTAGGTTGAGAATGAGACTTTCAGAAAACTTTTGAGCACCTAACACAGGCATTGGCATGGCATCTGTCACACTCTTGTGCAAATTCATGCCTTTTCCAGGAACTAAGTATTGTAACAGTTATTATATCCTTGCAAGGAGGAATTAACATGAATAATCTACCTTCCTCTCCAACCTTGTTACATTCAAAAACTCTATTATTGCCCAACGTCAAAAACTAGCTTCATATTGGGCCTGATTTCAATAACCTTTAAGTCAGTAGTTCCTCAGGGATACTAAAAGGCCGGCTGTTTGTGTTGCAATAATAATATAAGGAGTACTTCCCTATTAAATGAAGACTTCAAGTCATTACAGAAGCTGTCTTATCAGCATTTCTGGAAAATTTCCCTCCATACTGTATATACCAGACTAATGTTTTGGAGGTAAAAAAGCACATGTATTATTCCAAAGCGGAGATACAAAAGATACAATTGTCTGAAAGAAAGCATTAACATTCCATTCTCTTAATTTAAATGTTAAAATCAATCTTACCTAAAAAAATGGTAGGTTGCCATCTTTAAACCTTTGTAGTTTCTTTTGTAGTAGCTGTGAGAACAAGTTTAATTCTCCAGCTTTTCATTGTCCCCAGTAGATCACCGTGAACGTCTCTGTCCTATGCTGAAAACCTCATTTCCTGTGTAAAACGATTTTTAAGATTCCTTTGTTCGGATGAAAAGTTGAAAGGATGCAATTTCAATACTAAAGACATCGCAAGTCACAGTAGTTCTCAGAAAAATAATTGAAAATTTGGGGTTAGCTTTTAATAATTTTGCAAATGTAGTCTTTAATTAAAAAAGCAGACTGAAATGTAATCAAGAAACAGTCATCTCCCATGCATTGTTAATTTTCCTGCTTAAATCGGCACATGCCCGTGGCAGTAAATCAGTTAATCCCCATTAAAGATTTACTAAGAACAGACAAATTATATTCCATCCTATATAGCACTAAAATAATAAGGAAGTGCTAAAATCCATCCACTGAATCATGAGATGCTCTGATATGTAACTATTTCCTGCTTTAATAGGGGGTACTGTTGCTTTGTACCTAGTCGTTTTACATTCTACTCTGCTTTAATTTCATTTTATATTTTGCCTTTGTAACTTCTGGGTAGTGTGTTTTCAAACTGCAATGTAAAAGAGCCAAGGAGAAATATTTTCTTGATATTTAGAGACTCTTGATTCAGAATAGTTTTTCTTACAGTACAAGAACATCCAATACATGTAATTCTTCTTTTCTGAGTGTCAAACATATTTTGCACTTTTTCAACAAAAAAAGATTTTATAAGGTCTTTTTCTCTATCTTTCTTATGCATAGGCACGTGGGAAGCCTTGGTCCAGAGGGCATTTTCTAAGGGAGACATTTAAGAATCTTAAACTTCATTGTAACAGCAGAATCCTGCTGGACATGCAGAGCTTCCTAGAATGTGCGATGTAAAACTAATCTCCAGATTTGTACATCATGTTCTTAGGAAATTAAAATTAATATTTCAGGAAAAATATGAAAAGTATTTTTGAGTAAACACAGAAGAGGGTCAGTATTTGAATGTTGATAGATATAAAAGCAATATAAAGTTTTAAGTGAATGGAAATTATAGTTTGGTAATATTAAGTAGGAAGGTAAACAGGAATGTATTTTTTGCCTCACATTGCCTTATATAACAGACATATATGTTATTAATGCAATGGTAATACTTCAGGGGTTTTTGCTCCCATATAATTTTAACAAAATAGTCAAACTTCTGAATTCTAATGAAGTGTCTTATTATTTGTCTCTGAAGTTGAGCCAAGTGGGAGTCCTCTACAGCAAAAAGGTAAGAGCTTTCATGAGAAAATTAATAAAAACCTAAATACCAGATCAACTTAAAATGAGTTTTCCCAAATCACCCCTTTTTAGAGAAAAGTCCTGCTGAGAGCTGCTGAGATGCAGGGTTAGAAATCACTTAGGGCAATCCCACGGCGCCTTTTATGCGCACACAAGCACTCACATGTTCTTGGTCAACTGGACTGTTGCAGAGCTAATCTTGAGCTGACAAACTCAGCAGTGCCCCAACTTGTGACGAACTTTGAGAACAGGCACAGAGACCTTTAACTAGGCCATTAAAACCTGAGTAGATGTATATGTAAATTTCTTCCATAGGTATTATTGTAAATAACGTAACATAAAAATATTGTAAAGCTAATTTCCAAATTATTAGCATCCTATATCCATAGCTAAAGCATGCATTTTCATTAAATTCTTACAAGCACCCACTGCATGCCTTGTATGCCATTGTAATCCAGATCCACTAGAACCATGTTAACTTTAGCAACAGAGACCTGGCTACTGATCAGGGCTCAGATTTACACTGAACAGACTCCAAGTTCAGCAGAAGGGAACATGTCCTCGCTGGTTTTCATGTTTTATGTGGGATAAAAAGTGACTAAGGTCTCTCTCAGTTATATGCACTCATTTCAGGCAATGAAAAGAATGAAGAGGCTCACTCACCTGTTCACCTCTCCGTTTGGCCACTCATCATTTTGGCTGTTCTCACTCTTCTTGGAGCTGGCATGTCAGTCTATTTCTACAAGAGAAAAAGACAAAACCAACTATCGACAGATCCTGGCAATGAAACACTTCTAAAATGATGCGTCGGTGACTGAAGAGTTGGTGAGAATGGGCCCTGTGGCATGTACCAATTCAGAGGAGCAAGTCACTTGCTGAAATTAAAGGATGTATCTGTTAAAAGTTTCCAGGGAGGATATCTGTAATCGTGAATTAAATCCCTTTTTTCTTTTTTGCACTAGCAGCCTCTTTTGTATCATGCATATTTTACAAAATTGGAATTGATGTTATAGATTTGTAGCAGTCAAGGTGTTCTCAAGTGTACACTAGTGTAAATAACTTGTCAAGAACAAATAAACGCACAGAAAAATGGCTATAAAAGTCAACTAGGGAGAATGAGTGTTCAATAAAGTGTGATTACGATTTAGAACTGTATTCCCATAACTTTGTGGACGTTGCAAAGAACTCAAAAAATAAAATCTGCCCAACTCTGTTGTAATCTTGAACTCACTTTGCCTCACAAACTTCACTCCATCAGACCAATTACACTGATAAAATAGTGCTTCATATACTTACCTCAGATAAGTTTGGGATAGAAAAACTCACCATTTTGATTTTCTGGTACAGAAAATACAGTTCATAACAGCAAAAGACATTAAGCTCACGTGTAGGTTTTGGTCTTTTTTTGAATCTGATAACAGGATAACCTGATAATACTGTAGTATGTTCACTAGCACGAACTAAAATATTCTTACCCTTGCAGACTTCCTTCTTTTTGTTAATGCTTTGAAATAAACTAAGTTTTTATTAGTATAATTTTCAGCTTCAGCCTTCCCTGTGAATCAAGAGAGAGGAAAGGGGAAGGGAGGAGCTCCTTTCTGTGCACTAACTCTTTTGTCAATAACAAGGAGGGCTTCTCCCTTCCCCCCTCCCCTCACCTCCCCCAACTTTGAATTCAGCTTGAATAAGCACCAACTTGCTGTTTTTAAATGCAAGAAAAAGGAACTGAAAACTAAGGACTGCAGCAGATGATACTGTGCTAGGAATCTGCAAGTAGACTAAGTTTAAGATGCTAGAAAAACAGTGGAAAGCAGTACAAAATAGTATTCAGGTGAGCTGCAAATATAATTTAGACACTAAAAACTTTATGGGGAAGAGAGTTTAGCAGATAGCTCCAGCAAATGATCTGCCTTTCCCAGGCTGTACAGGGTCTTCCCAGCAAGCTGGAAAGTTAAAAGAAATAATAATAAAAAGTAATGAAGTTTCTTTTCTAAGCACTGGACTCCGGTTTTCTTGGTGTAAATACAACCAAGAATTTAGCACCCTGCTGAGAACAGGTTATTGCACAATTGAAATGCAGCACGCAGGACACAGACCCCGAAAAGTTTGTAACCAGCGTCAAGCTGGTTGGTTATGTGAAAGGGGCAGCTCTGAAGCGCTCAGTTCTTCTTTTAGCCTGCCTCAGTGTCTGCACTAATTCTGCGCCCCTCCCATCACTCTGCAGCCTTGGGGAGCTGAATCCTCACAGGGCCGCAGCTGGCACTTCATGAGGCAGAGGAGGAAACTGGGTAGGAATGTGTCCTCCAGGTATTTTCCTTTGGGATCCCGTCTCTCGGAGCCATTTCATTTTATGATTTCAGATATATCCAAAATACAGTTTCACTCAGTAAACTCAGCTTCTGTTTCTCTCCCACCCCATCATTGTCTGTGGCACCAATCAGCTTTATGACTTTGGTCTGCTCTTGCAAGCCTTGCTCACACGAAGTCCTCCCTGAATGTCACCTGCAAATAGAATAGTTATTATTAAACAATTTATTCAACTTCTACTTTTACTGAAATCCAGCCATTTTTTTCTGAAAATGTTTTTCTCTCTTGCTACTTTCTAACAGTCAACAAGTTTAGCCAGTTCTTGCAATAGTTTTCCCTCACAGCTTATAAATAAAAGCAAAGAGAGTTGCTTCTCATATAACATCTTCTGTTCAGTTTCTATATATATTTCACTACTGACTATTTCATTTCTTGCTTTTTTCCATTTTGTTGACACAACTTCTTTTAATTTCACTGATGTAAATAAACAGAAGGAACAGTAGGACTGTCCCTATGAGGACAGACAGAGAGAGTTGGGGTTGTTCAGCCTGGAGAAGAGAAGGCTCCGAGGAGACCTTATAGCAGCTTTCCAGTACCTAAAGGGGGCCCACAGGAAGGATGGGGAGGGACTCTTGATCAGGGAGTGTAATGATAGGACACGGGGTAACAATCTCAACCTGAAAGAGGGTAGATTTAGATTGGACATCAGGTTTGGAACTAGATGATCTTGAAGGTCCCTTCCAACCCGAACCATTCTGTGATTGTGTGACTTGTCTGCATGTGAATATTTGCCAGCACAGCTTTGCACAGTAGTTGTACAAGAATTGCCATGCCAATAGAAGTCTTCAGATGAGCACTTTGCTTACAGATTAAAAGGAACTTTTCCAATTTAGCTTACATTTGGCTTTGTCCTGGAGTACCCTCATTAGAAATTTCTCAGATAGATGAACACAACCTTTTCCTTGACAGAAGTATTCCAGGCAAAAGTTTCCCTCCTGTTACAGGAAAGCTGATCACTAGCCTATAGCATCGAACATCTTCACTTCTTTCAGATCTTCGACAAGCAGTAAGCAGCCCAGCCCCAAACTGTAATCAAAGAAAGCAGTGTGACAGTGCAGAAAAAAAGCAATTTTAGCCCTCAAAGCGAGCAGTAATTTATAATGCACTGAATACTGCAGATCCTGTAAAATTTGCTCTCTTTCTTCTAGATATGTAGTTGTGTAATGATAGCAATGTACTGAGCCACTGGGGTTTTGTCTCCCTTTGTTTCTGAGATGTAAGTGTTAAAGCAGAGACTGAGTTTTTAATCAATGATATTTCACTGCAGTTTTCTTGTCACCAGTTCTCAAGCTGTTTTTTGAAAGGTCTGTCCTGTGTAGCACCCCAGCAACCGACCCCTGTATAACACTAGCGAAGTCCCAGAAAAAGACAAATGTCACCGCCTCTAGCAACAAGGATGGAGGCTTCACTTTAGGAAGCGACTCATTCTTCAAAGAGAGGAGTGTTTTCAATGTGCATTCTAGTTATTTCAAAACACCATGTGACAGGATATTTCCTTATTTAGAGTACAGAGCTTTATCCATCAACCCTTTGACAGAGAGAAGGACCTGTCACTATCCTCACTCAGAAGGATTTTGTACACTGCCAATCTTATAGTCCAACTCTTGATAGAGAAATGAGAAGCAAGTTACATTTGCAATGAGTTTCTCCAGGTTCCTAGTTTTTCTTTCTTTCGTGCATGGTTCATTACAGTCACCGGGTAAGTTTCCTGTTGGTTTTGTATTAAACTAGGTATGAAAATGCTTTTCCTCGGGCAGCTTTACAGTTTTAATGCACAGACTCATTATTTTGTATTTGTTTTCAGATTTGATACATGATCTAAAGAGTATGCTGGGTATTATCCTGTCAGTTCCTGATTCACAGAATAAAAGAGGGGAGATGTAGGGATGTGGGGGGGAAAGGAGGTAATAAAAACAGGATCTTTAAACTGGAGTTTCTTTCTGTGGAAATATTTAATCTTACGGCACTGTATGGGAAGGCGATGAGAGATGAGGAAGCATGAAGCTCTCTCTGTTTACCCTCCCCATAACACCCACGGTGCAGTGAGCAGTCAAAGGGGTTTAGAGCCATGCCTTCATGACAGCTGTGCGAGTTTCTCATTCTGCTCCAAGACACAAGGTACGAGAAGGAAGAACTGGCCCCTCCCCTCCAGTCTGACCAAATTAGAAGAATAGTTCTAGTCTGAAGATGTGTATCACTCATGGGGCATAGCTATAGAGAGAAACGGAAAAGCAGTAATGTATGTAGAACTGAGCGGATGAATGTGTTTGCATGAATGTGAGATTGACAGCGTGTATCAGAAATTTCAGGACAAAAGAACGCTCTTGTAATACTGTGAAAGTTTAAGAAGACGAAGCATTGCTAAACTTAAACAATCTGTGCTGAGGGTGAATCTGCAAGACCTCTCCAAGTGCAAAAATGTGCAATTGAAACCTGAAATTTTTACTGTGTAAATATGCTCATGACAACCTGATCTGTATTCTCTCTGGTCAGCTATCCTTTTTCTTTAATTTTAATGAAAAGATGGAATGATAAAGCAAACCTACTGAGCCATGCAGAACAGAACAGTGTAGTGAACTCGTTGTCTGAGATCTACTTGTGGTTTTTGTGTCTTCAGGAACCACAACTTTTCAGCAACTTATCATCATAGAATTTGACTTTCCTACAAGGTATATATGTCAAACTCTAAACACAATATTTAAAACCCAAATTATACTAAAACATTTTATTTAAAATCTCTAGGTATACAAGGGGGGGAATCACAAAAATTAATTAAAATAAGATAGTGTAACCTTTCAATTTAGATAGACACATATAGTGATAGGTAGATCTATTACTAGGAAGCCAGATTTATCTTTTTATTATTATTTTCATATGTCTTCTTAACACCTTCTTCCCCCTAGATACCTTTACATTACAAGGAAACGCCAATGGACAGCCATGTGTATTCCCTTTCAAATACGAAGGCAAACAGTACAATGAGTGCACAGATGCTGGCAGGTCAGATGGCTGGCTCTGGTGCGCGACAACTGCAGACTTTGATGCTGATAAACTGTATGGATTTTGCCCACTAATAAGTAAGTCTGGCATTTTGTTTGTTAACTTGTCATGAAACGTTGTTGAGAAAACCATCTGTTGAGCTACCAGGTTCATTATCAGCTACTGGCTGCTCACCCTCATGAGAAACCTTGTCAGAGCAGCCCCAATGAAAAGCACCTGGTTTAGCATTAGCCCCAGTAGCCACATGCTCTCTCTATAGCGAGTGGAGAGGAAGAAGGGCCTCTGGAGCATGGTTCAGCCCAGCCAGGTTCTGACTCACCTGCAGGAGGTGGCTGTTTCTCTTTGTGGACCAGAGTGGTGAGGAGGCTCCTTGAGATCTCTTTTTATGTGTCTTAAGTGCATGGCATGACCAGCATGAATTTAGACTGTTATCTTCCTTTAAAAAAATTCCCATTGTTCTTTATTCCTCAGGCATGCCCTGTAGGCCAGTTCTTTCTGCTATATGCTGTTTTTTTCACCTTAACATCCATTTCCTTTCTTGTTCTTTTCTCCTATTGCCAGCCTACACAAAAAGTGTGCTGCTAAAATTATCCTCCTCTTCCATCTTTGTACTATCTTCTGCACCGAACCTGTGTTTAGATTCCTACGACTCAGGACACGGACCTATTCACCTTTCTCACCAACTGCTTTCCCAATAACACAACAGTTTCAGAAGGTTTTGTGAGTTTTTCTGCAAAGACTGCGGCTGATCTGCATATTGGTGCTACAGAGATCGCTTTTATAGTTCCTTGGGCTGTCAAGGGCCAGGTTCTGCAATTTTTGAAAAAGCTGCTTCTCTTGATGATGAGCTAAGAGGTAGTTCCTGCTGCATGAGGGTGAAAAGCCTCCAGGGTCATAGTCTACACATCTGCTTTCCTCCTCTGACTTCACCCTGGAATCTCTTTTTTCAATAAACAGATATGCCTGGTTTACCTAGTACTACATTTTGTGTAAAAGTAAATTTAAAAGGAAACATTGGAAACCCATTCACTCCCTTCTAAAAACTTAGAAATTTAAAATAATGTTTATAATTTCAAGAAAATTACACTTTTTTTTTAATTGATGCCTAATCTGATTTCAATTTTTCTGATGCTTTAAAACTGATGCAAGCATATGGTTAATACTGTGCATTTTTAGAGACTTTTTCCCAGCATTACATACTTCATTTGCATTTAGTTGGTGTGATATCAATCCCCTAACAGCAGTGCTCTATTTCACTTCTTCCAGATGACACAGAAAAATTTTGGACAGAAGATGTTTCAACTGGCATTCACTACCAGATAAACTCAGAATCAGCTCTAACGTGGCACCAAGCAAGGAAAAGCTGTCAGCAGCAAAATGCAGAACTATTAAGCATCACAGAGATACACGAGCAGGCATATATAGGAGGTAAAGTGATAGAGAACAAGACCTTAAAGTATGTTAGGGTGTTGTGCTGCCCCAGAGCTTTATACTGCCTCTTCCGTCTCACTGAAGAAGACAGGCTGTCAGGGGTGGTTCATCAGGGAGACGGTCTGAAATGCCCTTTCTCTAGTTGGTGTCTTTTTATGAAGGATTGGTCCCAAACCTCTACAGGGAGGGAAATGGCCCCATCCCACTCTTGTGCTCCAGGTAGGAGCTACTGCCTCTTCTGCAGCCTGTCCCAGGGGGAAGGGTTTCCTCCGCTTCCCTTTGTGCTGGTGCATCCATTCCTGAGCAGGACTATGATCTGGTCCTCAAATTTACCTTTTTCCTCTGTGTTTCAAGGATTATTAATCTTTCTAGGAGAACATATGACGATGGCTAGATTGGTCCTAACACGGGTACGTTTACATACCTGAATTCCAAATAACTCCACTGGGCTTCAGATACAAGTATCATGGTATTAGTTTGGTTCTAAATGGTGTGAAGGAGGCTTTGAAACCACTCACACAGTAAAAAATTTGGAAGCAACTGATTGGCACACTGTCTCTGTAATAGTTTTGGTGTGTTTACGCCGTGAAATCTGTTACAGAAATATTTTAGCACAATTCCCTAATGAAAATAAGATATTTTTTACATGTCTTACGTTGGATTGAAACAAAGTGAGAGAAGTAAACTCGTATTTAAGTAGTGAAATAAGATGTTAATTTGCTCTTTTAACTACTGAGGTCTCTGCTAGATCAATATTTATTCATTCACATATTTTATATTCATTTACATTTTTTAATCTGTGCATCTGAGTAAGGTGGAAAGTACTGGTTTGGGGTTGGTTTAAATTAAGAAATATAAATTTCTTACTTTTGACTTTATTTCTCTTAGATGAACTTGCTAAGAATGAAGATAGGGAGATAAAGCTGAATTTTTTTTTTTTCTAATTTAGAGCTAACTAAAAAGTTCAGTTTTGCATTCTGGATTGGATTGAACACTTTGAATTTCAACAGTGGATGGCAATGGGCTGGGGGCAGCCCTTTCAGATATTTAAACTGGGCTCCAGGTAAGAATTGTATCTATGTGGTAATCTTTGAATGAATTCTGATAAGACACCAATTAATAAAAACTGCCCTAGCTACCTTTGTTTCAGGAAAGCCCTTGTTGATTTACAATAGCTGAAGATCTAGGCCTTTATTTTTAGAAGTACACTTCCAAATTACAAAGTTCACTGTGGAGATCAGCTGTAGCAGGTTCTTTTATTTTCTTATCTAAGAAAAGATCTTGTTTATGAAAGCAGAGTGTCATTTGGAGTGATATATAACACTACAGATGAGGCACCAATATTTTCCCATAACATGTTGTCCAAGAGCGCAAATATAAATCAAATCTTTCAAAAGTAGCAAAATATTTAGAAAATAATGGCACTATGTTGTCTGGAGAAATTCTAAGTATTATGGAGAGGTTTACAGAGTCAGCTCATAATTCCTCAGCAGCCTATGAAAAACTGCACTGGGTATCCTCAAGGAAGGGAGATGGAGGTGGGTTTACGGTCCCTCACATGTGGGGACTTCTTCTGTTTGGTTGTTCTTGTGATCCCATGTTTTCTTTGTGCCATGAGTATTTCAAGCCATCTCCTATTTTAGAAAAGTTGCAAGATGGAATAACTAAACTCTCATCAAAGTTTCAAAAAATTCTGTCTCAGGCAATTTCTTTTGCTGCTTACAGAGGTTTTTACGCACTGCAACGGAAAAGACAAGAGCTATTTTATAGGAAAGTAAATTGTGAAATTCTTAAGATATACCCGAGGGATGATATAATATAAAACTGAATATTTTTAAAGCTTGGAAGTTTTTGACACAGGATAAAGGTCTAGCTTCAGCTGTCCTGTCTGTGAGCATCGGGATAACAGGAAAAGAACCAGAAATTTCCCAGTGCTATCCTGACACAAAGTCAGTGGAGGGTGGTTACTTCACTCTCAAAGCATAGACCAAAAGCAGCATCCTACAAAGTATCATAGCACTTATCCCATGGGGCAGGGCTTCTTTGTATTAAATATTGAAGAAATCAGAATAAGTTCATATTTTTAACTGATAATGTGATGGTTTTGTTACTTTTCTTATTGATTTTTGCTGCGAGATTCTCCTCTCTCTCTTACTCAAAGGAAGTCCTTTGCTATTCCCTGGGAAAATCTGTGGAGTGATGAATCCCAGAAGGAATGCTAAATGGGAAAACCAAGCATGTAACCAGAGACTCGGATACATTTGTAAAAAGAGAAACCTCAGTTCGAAGTCCGGCATCATACCCAAAGGTAGGTTAGTCAAATAAAAAGAAAGATTTTTCTTTGACTTCTGGAAAGACCAACCTGTAAAGATCTGCAAACTATAAAAGGTATGCAATGTTATTTTTCAACCAAGATGATAGAAACCTTTAAAAAACACAGCTATACATGCACTCTCAGACTTTTATGTATTGTCTTTGTCCTCCCATTGTATATTAACCATTCATAGAAGAATATTATTATTTTGTTCCATCACTTTATCATTCATTCTTGCAAGACAGATATAAGCTGCTTTTCCACACTAACCAGTGCCAGCAATCAAATTTGCATAAATACAGTAGGAATTTTATGCTTCTCATTTGCTCCAAATGGAGAACTGCAGTTACTTTAATATTCATGCAAAAAATGCTCCTCTGATGGCAACAGCACACAATGCAGTGGGTTCATACCAGCAGAGCAGGAGGAGCAGCAGTACTCACACAGGCTACATTTCATCTGTGGCCACCCCCACCCCCAGCATCAATGACACACCGTGGCTATGAACATGCCACATGCAGGAGGGATCTGCTGGAGGTTGTCATCTGGGAATGCTTTAAAAGCTACTTCTAAAGAAGTAGTTAAATTAAAGAATGGACAGACACAATTTCAGAGAATTTTCATTCCAGCAGTAACCTTAAAAAGAAAAATTTTTAAAGCAAGCTTAAGGTAAGCTTTTAAAGATATTTAGGAATCTAAGTAATGAAAAAGCCACTGAGTTCACATGAAGAGAAAACTACCAGCTCTGCACTGATTTGCACTGCTTACTGACCTGCAGTGACCAAAGAATTACTTCTTGCTTTTCATATTTGAAAATTATATGTGTGTTTGCAACACGATATTGAACAGGAGGCAGAGCCTCATGTCAGCCACTGCAGGCAGCACAGGGGACCACGGCACAGGCACCCAGGTGCTCCGGGGGCCAGGGGGGAGAGGATGACGTCTGCTCTAGTCTCTCTTTGCTCCCAGAGTATTATTTCAAATTGCATCTCTGACACAATGTGGGCATTTTTCAATGATTCTTTGCTTGAGACATCATTCTATTTGCATATTTAGCATCCTGTGACTTGATGATATTTGGTTTTCATTTGAATGTATTTGCATTTCTAACTACAGCTTTATGTCTATTCATATAGTCCCACTTTTGTAAAGAGTGCTCGAGAGACCTTATTCTAGTGTCCTTTATTTTCCTCTTGCAAAATTACTCTGAAAAATTGTGCTTTAATTTTAGACGAATTGAGACCTATTAAGTGCACAGATGGTTGGTGGCCATACGCAGGCCACTGCTACAGCATTCAACGAGAACGCAAAATATGGAAAGATGCTCTGACTTCATGTAAGAGGCAAGATGGAGATTTGGCAAGTGTCCACAACATTGCTGAACAGAGCTTTCTAGTGTCACAGCTTGGTTACAGTGAGTATATATGTAGACCTGTATTTCGTTTGCCCCATCTGTAACATAAAAGCTGGGCTTCATATTAAATATTAATCCTTTTTTTTCTGAAATGTCACAAGTGGAAGGCTAAATCTAACTTACCGTATTCTTTTATGTTGTTGCTGTTGCATAAACATAGAAGTGTGTTTATATTTATCAAGAAATATTCTACATTGTAAAATCTTATGAAGTGGGAAAAAGAAAAAAATAGAGAGACATAAAGATCTCTAAAAATCACACTTTTGACACCTTTACTCTATGTTTAATATCTTCAGAACTGAGCTCCAAACCTGTAAGAAATTTAACTTCTTGCTGAGATCAAAACCTCCCGCGGAGGTTAACCTCTTGCTGTATATCCTTGTAAGAAAATAATATCTTTTCACTTCTGATTTTCCTTGTATCTGTAGTAACCAGTCCCGACACTTGCTGCACATGCTGGACTTGGTGAACACCCCTGATGGGCCATTACTAGCCCCCCGGTGCTTCCCCATTAAGGAGAGGTATTGGCAGATGTCTTCATGGCTTGGGCTCAGTATGATCTCCTGACAGGTGGGACACCCACTGTCCCACCCTCCACGCTAGGGGCCACTTTGCTGTTCTGAATCACAGATACTCAGAAAGTTTGTAAAAATCTTCCGCCAGCCATAAGGAGCCTTATGTTTATTAAACTCAGTGTTTCTGGATGGAATCTGAGGCGTTTTCAGTACAGACCAAGATTTCTCTTACTGCAGATCTGAGAGGAAATCAGCATTTTTGTTAAGGCATGAAAACCACCTCTCATGTACCACATCCCAAATTTTTCAGTCCCTGTTTGTTCTGGGTGTGAAAACGTTCACCGTATTGCATAGTGGGCTGTTACGAAATCTATTTCTTTCCATGCTTCAGAGCCGACAGAAGAGCTATGGCTGGGTCTGAATGACCTGAAGGCTCACTTCTATTTCGAGTGGAGTGACGGGACTCCTGTGACGTTCACCAAATGGCAGCGCAGGCATCCCACCTACACAAACGGTGGGGAGGACTGCGTTGTCATGAAGGGGCAGGTATAACCATGCAGTCGTTTTATAGTAATGCAAATTAATAACTCCCTCAGTCTGAAATCACTTGCCATTATATACTTATTCAGGAGGAATTTTTCATATTAACTTAAAATAGTTTTCCCCATAAAGCTGGCATCAACCAGACGACATGTTCAGAGGACAGGAGCGATCAGAAATAGAGAGGTAGCATTTTGCTAGTGCTACCTTTTGAAATTTCTTATCTGGTGAAAAGTCTGATCCGGAATTTTTCCATTAGATTCATTCTGATTCTGCAGCAATGAAAAAACATTATAGCTCTGGGACAGGACTGGGGATGAAATAGTTAATGCACTGTGTGGTTATCACAGATGCTATTTGCATGACTCAATTTCCAATCCGATAGACCATTACGTCCCTCAGTGTCACTTCATTGAGAGCTGGCATTGAGGCGTGGAGCCCTGGCACCAGCTGTGACATAAAGAGAGCACTTACACCTACCTGTCAAATACCTAAAATCCTATAGTATTTCCGACTGCTTGACTCACGTACTTTATTTTCTTGCAATACATGGTTGTCTGGGTTTTTAGACACGTTTACACGCCTCAGCATGCACACGCATACACACAAAAAGTGTCATGAATTTTAAATTTCAATACCATTATTGAAGGAACTGTTATATCGTAGAACAATATCGGTGTTAAGTGCCAATAGAATTTTCCCCAGATTTTATGGTGAAAAAAAGCTCTGATTTAAATTTTATTTTTTGCATAATTCCTTTTTTAAAAGAAATTACTCATTTTCCGAGTCTTCTCCTTGATGGATAAAATAGTTAGGTTTGCAGCAACACACTCAGGTGTGCATTATTTCAGTTTCACTGACCTTTTTGCCAGAAGTGTGGTGAAATAATACCGCTCAAAATGCAGACCAGATGAGATGTATCTTTACAAAACCTCTCATGAAATAGATAGAAATAGCAAGTAATACTGAGACTTCAAGACGTCATTTATTTTTTTCTTTAATTTCAAAACAGCATCAAATGAATCTTAAACCAATTCTGACAGATGTGTCTATTTTTCCTTAATAAATAGATCTCCAGCAATGATCCTACAGCCTTCCTAGGTAACATATTTCAGTGGGCCTTCTAGTGAAGAAAGACAAAAACACTAGTTTTCCTATGTTTATCAATGCCCCTTTTTTTTTACGTTTGTTTCTTCTCCCTGCTATTGTAGGATGGATACTGGGCAACTGATGTTTGTGATAAGCAACTTGGTTACATCTGTAAAAAGAAGGCTTCGTCACAGTCCTCTGAAAAGGAGACAATTGAGGACCCAGGCTGCCAGAAAGTAAATGCTCTCTCATAAATTAATTATGTTGAGAAAAATGAACAGGAATTAATTACTGGTTCTTGCTTCTTTTAGAGTCTTTGTGTTTGTACCTTCCAGAAAATCTACTCTTGAAGAAAACTAGTCTTTTCCTACTAGCATTTTACTGATACATGTACATTTTTCATTTTTTCTCTGAAATACTCAAGAAAGTCAATTCATTTACAGGTACAGAAATACTGCCTTTCCCTCCATTCCCAGAGGGAGCCACTCTGTGACAAAATTACATATATCTTTTAAATCATAATTTCACCACTATTCTCTGTGTTTATGCTCTTAGCCTAACAACACATGCAAAATTACCAAAAGCCACTTTGTTTCTTCTCTCATATCTGCTGTCTATCTAAAGTATTTATAAAGTCCTTATAAAGTCCTTACTATATAATAACCATAAAAGAAAGAAAACGATTTCAAAACAGAAAAGGATCAGCTTTTCCATACCGTGGTCCTACCAAAATGGACTACTTAGTTGTCCTTTGAGTGATATCAGCAGGTTATTTTTTTCCAAATGAGTAATTTTTCCAGAATTGACCTTTTCAGAAAACCATTATATCTACATCTCTCTAAGAGCAGGAAGAAGCAGGGACGTTTTACTGTTATTCCTCCTTTCTACCCTCCCCACAAACAAGCCCTGACTGGATTCCTCTTGGCTCAGAAAGTCTCCTCACCCATTAAATTAGGGATGGCAGGGGCAGCTTCGGGGAGCTGGGCTTGTGTGTGAATTCACTTCCGTATTGCAATGGTTTTGTATTTCATTATGTCAGATCCCTCTGCTCCAGAAGGCTGGAGCTGCAGCTCCCCCCTGAATGAATCGCAGGCTCTTTACGGTGCAGTTTGCATAACAAAAGCACACTCACAATTTTCCTCGAAAAGTCACGTACAAATAAAAGGGATGAAAACTACGACCTCAATGTCATCCTTTAAATAAAAAGGCCTTCTGTAGGAGGAAACAGCAACAAAAGCTTTTGGTTATTAGCAGAGCAGCCCAGTCTCATCTCATTTTTAAGCTTACTTGCAAAAAATTTAACATTGAATATTTACACACAAAAGAGCAGAGCTAATTTCTATATTGAATTCTTTTTCAATTTCACATTAAGAACCTTATGTTTGTCACAGGGTTGGAAAAGATATGGTTTTCACTGTTATTTCGTGGGCTCTGCACTTTTAACGTTCTCAGAAGCAAATAAGACATGTGAACTGAGCAAAGCTTATCTAGCTACAGTGGAAAGCAGGTAGGAGAATACCTTTTTTTATACTTCAGAATCAGTGCTTCTGATGGGGAAATTTGAAAAAAATGTCCATTTTTTTGAACTCTTCAAAGTGCTTTATCAGCACTTCTCAAAATTTTTGTAGTAGTAAGCCAAAAAGAAATTATCCATGCAGGAAAAAAGAAGATTCAATGTTTTAGGATATGCTACTTAATCTATTAAAACAGTTTTCAAATTTTGGGGGTTCTTGAGTTAAAAAGCTTTTGCTTATCTTTCAATTCCTAATTAAAGCAGCTTCTGTGTTATTTTGGGGTTCCTTTTCTGTTGGAAAGTAGTTGCTACAATTTTCATCTATTTATTGATGGGTGTTATCTCATTATGATAGGAAAGCCTTAACAAAAAATATTTTCCTGAACTACCTTCTAAGCCACATTCTGAACATATATAGGGAATCTTCTCCAGGGCCTGCCCCACCACAGGCAGAACATATCATCTCCAACCTACTCGTACCTCAGTCAGGCTTTGCAGGCTTCATGGCCTCTGAGGAATGTGACTGCCTTCAGAGGTGATGGGTAGCAAAGCTGGCAGTTTGGTCCTGACTTGGTGGTCTGCTTGAGGCACCTCGAAGATCTGGAAAGACAAGGAAAATAGTAGAATATAACTAGATGCCCAAGTGAGCAGCGATTTGCAACATTTCACAGAACTGGGCGGAAAGGAGAGAAGATGCCTTCAGCTGAAAGGAGAAAGTTGTCCCTCAGCAAATTCTTTTGACCACACTTAAAAGCTTGCCCAACTTTTGACCAAACTTCACTGAGGAGCTATTGCCCTGGGATCATGCTAGCATGATAGCAATATCTCTGTTTGTACCACTTAGATTAATATTGCAAGGTAATAGGTTGTGAATGAACACTGTTTTCCACTTCAGAAATGAGCAAGCCTTTCTGATTAGCTTGACGGGGCTGAGGTCTGAAAAGTACTTCTGGATTGGTCTCTCCAACACGGAAGAACGAGGGACGTTCAGGTGGACCAGTGGTGAAACTCCTCTCTTCACACACTGGAACACAGCAATGCCAGGTAAGCTCTGCATGGGCTCAACCCTTGTGACTGGAGTGCAGCTGGAATTCATGTGGGTTTCTGCTTTCCATCCCCTGGTGTTAGAAATTACAGTAGGCACTTTCTTTTGTGCTTTGAGCTGTAGGTGGCCAACACCATCAGACCTTGTATTTGGCACCACTGTAACAAACGCAGCCACAGCTGTGTGTCAGGTGTTGTGTAATTCAATCTCCTGCAAAGTTGTACAAAACCAGGTAGTTTATGGGCTAGACTGAAGGGAATACTGTGCACGAGTTAACAAGGTCTATGGTCTCATTTTTTTCAACTTTTTAACACCAGTTAACAACAATTCATAAGATTGAGAAAAATTATTATGGACAAAGATTTTTAACCCACAACTTGCCTATGTCAGAAATAAGCAGCAAATGTCCAGCTGTTTCGCGTTTCAACAAAACAGATTAGGATCTACATGGGAACTCTGACCTTCACACATGCTCACGAGATATGCCTTAAAAAAAATTCATTGCACTTGCTATCAGCCTTCCTGAAATTGAATTATTTGGAACCCCAAAGAAGTTGTCAGATCATCTGCTACATATGTAAAAAAATCAAGTGCGATTTGCCCTGTGATTTCCCTGGGATGGCAAGATAAGGGGAAATGGTTAGTGACCTGCTAAACCACTTAGACACACACAAGTCTATGGGGCCGGTATGAGGTTCAACAAGGCTTGGGGAAGTCTGGCTGGAAAGCTGCCCAATGGAAAAGAACCTGAGGGTGTTGGTCAACAGCAAGCTGAATGTGCGCCAGCAGGTTGCCCAAGTGGCCAAGGCGGCCAACAGCATCCTGGCTTGTATCAGAAATAGTGTGGCCAGCAGGACTAGGGAAGTGACTGTCCCCGTGTACTCAGCACTGGCGCAGCTGCACCTCTAATACTGTGTTCACTTTTGGGTCCTTCACTAGAAGGAAGACGTTGAGGTGCTGGAGTATGTCCAGAGAAGGGCAACCAAGCTGGTGAGGGGTCTAGAGCACAAGTCTTATGAGGAGCAGTGGAGGGAACTGGGGTGGTTTAGCTTGGAAAAAAGCAGGCTGAGATGAGGCCTTATTGCCCTCTTTAACTATCTGGAAGGAGGGTGATAGGATGAGAGGAAATGGCCTCACATTGCGCCAGTGGAGGTTTAGATTGGATATTAGGAAAAATTTCTTCACCGAAAATGTTATCAAGCATTGGAACAGGCTGCCCAGGGAAGTGGTTAAGTCCCCATTCCTCCATGGAGGTATTTAAGAGATGCGTAGATGTGGCACTTAGGGACATGGGTTAGTGGGGGACTTGGCAGTGTTAGGTTAACAGTTGTACTTGATGATCTTAAAGGTCCTTTCCAACTTAAATGATTCTATGATTCCATTGTAAGGAAGATTTGTATTCTAAAGCTGCAAATCTCCATTTTTAGCAAAGGTGTGTTTGTAAGACTCATCAGCCCATATCTAAGCTATGGCAGGAGGTATTCAAAATAATTTTACATCCAGGGTGTTTTTAATCTGCATAATCTGCATCTTCCTTTTCATAATTTTCTATGAATAAAAGCAAAGGTCTCATAACTTAGAGAGTAATTAAGTCTATCGTTTTACTAATTTATTTTCCATATCACAAAGGAAAAGAGCAAGGCTGTGTTGCCATGGCAACTGGAATTGCAGCTGGATTATGGGATGTTGTCAGCTGTGAGAAGACAGCAAATTTTCTTTGCAAACAGCGGGCAATGGGAGTGTCGCCTTCTGCTCCTCCAGTACAGGTCCCCACAGCTGCCTGTGCCGAAGGATGGGATGAAGCCTCGCGACCAGACTATTGCTTCAAAGTAAGTGTGTGTCTACCTTCCCTGTGAGCCCGAGCATGGGGGAGTTGGTGCCTTGGTCACTGTAGTACTCAGGGATCCAAGTGCTGATCCTTTTTTGGGAATGATCTTCTCCACGGTATTCGAGTGCAAAAACCCCTGAGACAAATCCATCAAATATCATGAAAGTAAACAATTAAAAACTTGAAACCACAAAAATAGAGTACTAGAATTATGCTTTCTTTTATTTAAACGCCAGGTGAGAACCTCACCTAATTTATTTACTTCCAGGAATTCGGGACTTTAGAAAAACAGTATTGTGACTCCATACCTGGCCCTCTGCTAGCCTTTTCTCACACAGCACGTGATACTTTTAGTGATACTTTTAGATCCAGGTTCAGTTTGATATTGGTGACACTTCGGCAAGTAAAGGTTTTGTGCATTCTCTTCATTTAGATAAAAATGCCTTTAAAAGTCTCAGTTTTGAAAAGAAAAAAAAAAAGTAAAGGAAACACAAAATAGATCAAGGAAAAGTAAATACGCAACATTGGTCCTCCAGGTCTTTACTTAAGTATCCGCTCACTTTCTCTGTTGAGTCTCCCTGCCTGTTGGGAAGGTCTCAATTTCTGTGTCACACTCAATTATTGTTACTAACATTATTGGTTCTGCCAGCTACCAAATCGTTGATTACTCTTTCCTCAAAATGTCAAGCACCCAGTTGCTTACTTGAAGTACGTGTGTACTTCATAGTAGAAAGTGGCACTACTTGTATGCTTGCACCACCATACCAAAATCTCTTCCTTGGCCAGGGTCAGCACCTTGCAAAACTTTTCTCCATCTATACTATCTTTTCTACTCCAACCTATTGATTTTCCCTCCACCTTCCATTTCTCAAAAATCTCCTGTTTTCTACTGCAAAATACTACAACTGAGATATTTCATCTTTCTTTGAGCCTTTCAGTGGTCAAAGTTCCAATGAAGTTATAAATTATTTTTTTCTTCTCTGTACTTTGTGATACCTTTTGTTCTCCTCAGAGTTTTGTGCTACTCTTGTCTTATTTTAAAATAGAGGATGCTAAGAAAAAAAAAATACTTACGCTTTACATTACTAATGTTTAATATAGGTCTTGACAAATGTTGTCTCACTCAAGAGGAAAGGGGTGCTAAAGTGATACTGATTTTAATTACATAGTCAGTTATATATTCTTATATGTCAAACTTTGCACATTTAGTAATTTGTTTTTACCCTTTTTTTCAATAGTTTTTTGTGAGAGAGGGAAACCAAAAGAAGTCTTGGTTTGAGGCTGAAGAGTTCTGTAGAGAAATAGGAGGAAATTTGGTCACGATCAACACAAGAGAAGATCAAATTTTAATATGGCAATTAGCATCGTGAGTACTTGCACAATGATTCTTTTTCATGTTCATGCCACATTGGGCAACTGAGTGAATAAAAACAATATAATTTTAAATTAGAATTTAAAATTTTCATTTGGAAATACCATCCTGAAACATTGCTTTTTAAAAAAAAAACAAATTAATCTTGAATATTTCAAAGTGGCTTTGATATTTTTGAAATTTTCATCACAGGTTATCAAGGCTGTTCTCCAGATCAGATCAACTTTGTACATGTTAGTCCCTCTCCCAAAAGGGAGACAATAAGATGTTCAGCTCTAACTGTGCCTTTTTTTAACTAGCTGCAATTCATATTTCAATTAACGTCACCAGAAAACCCCTTCAGTTAGTGTGTAAACTAAACCAAAATGCAAGGACTTAATGTGAAAATTTTCTGACTATAAACTGAAGACTCCTGAAATCAAAAAATAATTAATTTTACTTAGTTTTTTGCTGGTACTGTAGGTGTCATGTCTTGCCTGCAATGTAGAAATTATGTTGTTATTTTCCCCCAAAATTAGACCAGTACATTCTGATTGTATTCTGTAATGTCAATGGCACATAACACATAGCTATTTAACCAACCCTGTTTCACATAGTGGTGAATCTAGGTTTAATTTCTCTAATAGCTTTAAAACTGTTATATAGAAAAGTCTTGTGAGACTGAAAATGTTCTTACTTCTCTGTTAAGTCTCTTTGCTTTACACTATGAAATCTTTGCAGAAGGAAATCTTCGTTTTATGTAGTGAATGAAACAGGACTCTATTTTATCTGGTCCATAGGTATGACAAGATAAATAGCATGAACGATTAAATAAACTGCATCGGAAGTGCCAAGAAGCAAATCAAGGCAGCTGAAAAACAATTTTCATTTATTTTCTTTAGTTAAATTGTATTATAGCTCTCAATTTATGATTTATTTTTGCTAAATCCTCTCTCTGTCTGTGAATTCCTGCAGCCACAGGGACGGGAGGCTGAGCTACTCTGTGCCACATCACTTGTCTTTTAACTTACATTCAAATGTGACGAGTCTTGTGCCAACACAGAGCACTACCAAACCCACAGAATCACAGAATGGTTCTGGTTGGAAGGGACCTTCAAGATCATCTAGTTCCAAGCCCCCTGCCATGGGCAGGGACACCTCCCACTAGACCAGGCTGCTCAAAGCCCCATCCAGCCTGGCCTCGAACACTTCCAGGGATGGGGCATCCGCAGCTTCTCTGGGCAACCAGTTCCAGCGCTTCACCACCCTCACAGTAAAGAATTTTTTCCTGATATCCAATCTAAATCTACCCTCTTTCAATGTGAGGCCATTACCCCATGTCCTATCACTACACTCCCTGATCAAGAGTCCCTCCCCATCTTTTCTGTCGGCCCCCTTTAGGTACTAGAAGACCGCTATAAGGTCTCCTCGGAGCCTTCTTTTCTCCAGGCTGAACAATCCCAACTCTCTCAGCCTGTCCTCACGGCTTAGGTGCTCCAGCCCTCTGATCATCTTGAAAAGAGTGCAGGCAGCGAGCCTGGCTATGGGCCAACGGTGAAGGAGTAGCTCCCAATTCAGACGTGACAGGAAGCAGTATGTTTCCACGCTTTCCAGCATTTAAATGGTGGCCCCTCTTTCTATACTCATGTATCTATACCATATGATTTATTTTAGGGATAAAGGACTGCACAATCAGGCTTTCTGGATCGGCTTGTTTCTCTTAAATCCTGATGAAGGATTTGCCTGGATTGATGGTTCCCCTGTGAGTACTTATTTGCTGGATATTAATTGACTTCCTGTCCTTTCAAATATATAGATTTTCATCTTTTTACGCCTCTTTTCCAACCTCTTTAAAACTTCACCAGGTGCACGGCAGCCCTTTATCCATCAGCTGAGTGGCTGCAGTGCTCAGTGGTGGCAGTGTCTTAGCACACTAATGGAAGTACAAAATTGCCTCTGTTTCATCCCTGGTACCACGTTATATCCCATCTTCCACAGTCTGTGCTCTTAGATCTTGACAGCATCCCAGACTGGGCACTGCTGTATGTCACTACAGAGGAGTGAAGTTGCCATCTTTCACAAAGCAAGATAAACACGACTCCCTTGGCCCGTCAGTTTTTCCTTCATCAGACACATTCTTTTCTATACCATGTAATCTTTACACTTTCTCCGGGGAGCGGTGGGGAAAGTGAGATGATCAGCATGACTTTCAAAGCCCCCTCAGACCTACCTGAACTCCTATCGATCCCATTAAAAAGGTACTTGAGATGACGAGACCCTGAAATTGTGTTACAATGGCAACCTCAATTACTTCCACTCCGCTGAAATCACATAGTAATTGAGACGTATTTCCGACACAGGTAATTTATGAGAACTGGGATGAAGATGAACCCAACAACCATAACGAACTCGAACATTGTGTTATGTTTAATGGATCACCCCAAATGCGCTGGAATGACTTGTACTGTGAACATTTACTTAATTGGATTTGTCAAACAAAAAAAGGTACAATTGCTTCCCCATTTAATTGGAGCAATAAACCCAAGTTCAAAAACAATTTGTATGGATTTAAACAAATTGAAAAGAAGAAAGATACTGGGAATTGTTCATTTTAAAATCACTTGCAGTGAAGGCAACACATAAAGCAAGAGGAATGAATTGAGGTATTTCAATTGTTCTCAGATGCAGGAAGTTAAAGATGTCCCTATTACTTTATCTCTGGCTTTATCTCTTTCTGCCATGGGTTGAATAAATTTGCAAGGCAAAGGTACTTATACTGTCTCCTTTTATCTCCTCCCTGTATTTCTATCAGCTTCAGGCTTACCCAGGAGATGCAGGACACTAGAGTTCCCTCTACAAAAGAGAAAAAAGCTTCCTACTGTGAAATGAATAATGGGAACCAGAGGGATCAGTTGCTATAGAAACTGGCAACCCTGAAAAAGAGATCAAAAGTAGAGTCTGGTGTAGCCTTGAAGGACTCCTGCATCCACCAGCTTTGTGTGGAAAGCAGGGCCCTAACGCCAGGCCTCCTGCACCTGGTGCCAGGGCTTGACACGGACCCGATGGACACGCGTTGGGGTGCCTGCCAGTGGGAAACTGGGGCTTCACAGGCTGAGGACCCCAAGTGACAACGGATAATGAAAGAACTTGTTTTGCTTTCTTGGTCCTACTTTTACATCCCTGCTTCCTGGTTGTAAACTGAGTACTTGTGTGCATCTCCACGGAGCAGGAGCTTCTTAAAAGCTTCTTGAAATGAAAAGAAATAGGATGCACACAGGGAACTAGTAGGAGGCACAATAGGAAGGGGAAGGGAGAAGCAGTTATATAAAAAGCACTAAGTGTATCTAATATTTGATGACTCTGCCAATGAACTGTTATCCTTAAACAGTGAGTAAGACACTATGCTACAATTGAAAAATTGAAAAATTGCTTAACCAAAAAGGAAGAATCACTGTTCCCTTGTGGGTAGATTAGTCATACAAACGCACCATCAAAACACTGACTTCCGTATACCAGCTCAAAGTAGTACATCCTGTGCAGCCCCTTCTGGTGCGCTGTTAAATCCCTTAAATTCATTTAAGCCATATATTTACTTAAGGCATACCATTTTTTATGGAGAAGCAAGGAATGTTATAGTTATGTTAGGATTAAAAAATAAAATCCAAATAAGGCAAAGTATGCAAATTCATCATGAAGATACGTGAATAATTTTAGTTCTATTCTGTACTAACTGCTGAAGCAGAAAATATTTAAAAGCTCCCAACAGAAAAATTGAAATTGCTTTTTAATTTGTTTGCTTATCTCTCATCTAAACTGTTCCTGTAATTTCTTTAATAACATATTTGTCTCCATCAAACCACAGAAGTGGAGAAAGCTAATAACAGAATTAGTGGTCCTTGCAAAGAGCAAAATAACAGGCCCCCAAGAGCAAGCAGAGCTACCTTTGAGGGGCTTTAGCTGGCTCTGGGAATAGCAACAGGTTAATTGCTTCCTCATGCTCCGTCCTGTAATAAGAAACTGGGGTTTGGTATCTACTGGCTCCCCAGCCTACTTTGGCTCTCTCCAGGACTCTCTTAAAAACAGACTTTCCTAGTGACAGCCAAGACATCAGGATAGGAGAAATGGCATCTACATATCAGAAATGAGGTGTGGTATTAACAAAATACCAGCATTAAAGCTTTCTGTACTTCTGAATATTTTACTATTATGTAGGTAAGGTTGAAAGTTGGATACATTGGCTGGATTATGTTGTTTGGCTCTAGTCCCATGAATGTCATAAAAATTAATAATAGCATGGCAAGTAAAAATACTAAATAAATTTTCAAACCGATTCAAGTTTCATCTACAAAGTGTTTACTGCACATCCTGGACTGTTCAATACAGTGCTTTTGGAGATAAGTATGTGTGCTTTAAAGATAATGTATTTTTCACTAGATAAATGTTTCTAAATTATATGTTTGGTTTTTTTTTAAATTTAATCCACTGGTATGTGCTCTAAAATCTTGAAAATGCATTAGATAGATAATTCATAGTTTCATTTTTTTTCTCTATTATACAAAGCATCTGCAACTACATAAAGGAAATCTCTGGATTATTTTTTTTCTGTGTGTGTATTTGGAATGTTGCTCATGATGATATTCTATTTTACAGGTACACTGCTAAAACCTGAACCACACTACAAACTTGGTAGGATATTTTTCCTCTTTCAAGCAAACATGTACTGTATAGTTTTCAGACTTCGTACAGACCAGATATGAACGTAATATATATGCTTCTTTATCTGTCAGAATATCAAGCCACTGACGATGGATGGATTATATATGAAAATAAGCAGTACTATTTCAGCAAAGAACGTGTCCATATGGAAGAAGCACGGAGAATTTGTCAGAAGAACTTTGCAGATCTTGTGGTCATTGAGAATGAAAGCAAAAGACAATTTCTATGGAAATATGTAAGCACTGAGTCTATTAATTATAATTGAATTCTGAAGCAGAACAGCTGGTAAAATAAAGAGAACAGTCTAGCTATTTAGCTAGGCTAGAGGCCTGAGCTATTGTCCTACATTACTTATATATAAAACAATATATTTCTTCTGGACCTGTAAATAAATTACTATTGCTTTTAGTAGGTAGAGGAAAAAGGCATGCAAACATTAAAGGTGCAGCAAAGGATAGCTCAGGCCCAGGCTGCTTCCCAGGCCCCATATCTCTTCGAAGATATGTAGTGTTCAGCACAGTGATTATTGCTTTTCTGTCCAGTGTTTTCCTCACTTGAGGATGTTCCCCATATCCCTGTTGCCTGCCTGAAACCTGGGTCTGAACCTACAATGTTCTTGCCTGAGGCACAAATCCTGAAAATAAAAAAAAAATAAAAAAAATAAAAAAAAAAGAGGAAAAAAATTAAATTATCACAGCAATGGTTAAGTGGCTTCCAGATTTTTCCTTGGTGTTGAGTTCAGTGCTTAACTGTTAATCACTTTTGGTTTAGGTTTACACAATACTCAGAGGGAGATCATATTTAATTGGCCTAGTTGTCAGCTTTGATCAGAAATTCAGGTGAGTAAAGGAAAACTGGTAATGGACAACAAATGATGGTAATTTCATCTTGCTCTATGGGAGCATTTGCTTGTGCTTTCATTTTACAAGTTAATAACTTTTGTGCAACTGACCTCTGGATAGTTTTCAGGTGAAGTCTCAGATCAGAAGTGTTAAGTTCTTCTATATTTAAGCAGAGCAATGTGTTTTCCTTCCAAATCTGAGAAAGAAAAAAAAAAAAGTTCATGGCTAATATTCATTTCACTTGAAGTCTTGCACTGACAGAACTTGAGTTAAACACCCAAGCAACCCTTCGTAGGAAGTGAAGAGAAGCAGCTAATTTAGGATATTATTTACCTGATCCACTTTAGACATCAGCCTTAGGATGAGATTAATTCTGACCAGATCTCCAATGGCTACAGAGAAAGCCCAGGAGATTTTGATAAAATATGGATGTAAGGGTTTAATCAGACTAACCCCAGTGGTTCAATTTCTGTGAGCTGGAAGCAAGGAGTGTGAGCAACATCTTACCCAACAGCTTTCTGAAATTGCTCATAGGCAACCTGCTTTAGAAATCTGTTTGTAGAAGGCTTCCAGGAGGACACCTTCTTCAGATGAAAGGGAAGGCAGTGCATTGGTGAGATCTTGGGGTTTCAGTCTCTTCCAGGCCATAAGATGCCTTCGCCTCGAGTATGACGTTGTCGATCCAACCTCTGGCAAAGTGGGACACTGATGGGACTTGAATGTCATAGTATTAACCAGATGCCAAGCAGCAGTAATGCTGTGGATAAGTCCTCTCCAGTATGTGTAGGGCCTTTGCCCTCTGGTTACTCTTAATACCTTGCTTGGCCCTTTAGCTACAGACCTTATAACTAAAGGACTGCTGGAGATGTCTGTCCGGCAGCCACTGTCCTCTTGTTTTTTCCAGCTGGCTGGATAAGACCCCAGTGAACTATGTTGCCTGGGCTCCAAATGAACCCAACTTTGCCAATAATGATGAAAACTGTGTGATAATGTCAGAAGATTTTGGTGAGTAAATTTGGTGAGAAATACTTGGTTGAAAATTTAGCATCAAAAGCTAAAATGCTTGCTACATATTTAAATTTGGGGCTACCCCATGAACAGGCGGTTGAACAATACTGATGGTTTTTCATATCAAGCATGCTGAGGTTTCAAGATGAATGTACCCCAAAGGAAGGAGGAGTGTATTAGGGAAACAGTGTAAATGGCAACTGTTTCACCTGCCTTCGGAAGGTTTAATTTGTGCTTTATGAATTCCGCCGGGGGCTGACTGCTGTAATGGTGGTATGAGAGTTTCAGACAGTGATTCTCTGTATTTCATTTATTTACAGGCTTTTGGAAAGATATAAGCTGTGCTGTGAAAAACAACTTCATCTGTGAAAGGCACAATTCAAATTACTCAGGATTTGCTCCTACTGTAATTACACCTCTGGGAGGATGTCCTGAAACTTGGCTTTTGTTCAACAATAAGGTGCAATAACAAATCTCAGCCATATTTAGAAGATGTGCTATAGGTAGAGAAAACAACTATCTGTTTCGTCTCACTACATAAATCCTCTCACCTTATACACCAGTTTATTGAGTGGTATTCTAATTAGCAGTGTAGTCAATTTTCATGTTGTCAAGTCTGTACCTAAATCTCAAAAAAGTTGAGTTTGCATGTTTTAGTTTGTAATTTTTGTAAACGCCCACGTGCCTTTAGCCATAGTAACTTTTTCAGTTTCTAGAATTTTCTGTTTATTTTAGACATACTTACTGCACAGATATACTGTTCCATTATCTTTATCTGTAAGTGTAAGACCCTTTTTCTGAGTAACACTGAGATGAAAAAATGAAAGGTCATGCTATCCATATGTAATCGACTATCATAACAACTATTCTTAAGCTGACTAACACAAACAGCAAGAAACGTCAAATCAAATGTAGAAAACAAGCAAGCTTTGTTTTTTGCTAAGTTAAGCAAAAGTACATCTGGCCATATGAACTTAAAAAAACCCCAACAAATGAAAACCACAAATCAATGCCACAGTGCAATCAATAGGAAAAGTTTTTATGCATTCAAAGGGCATAAAAAGGGAGAAGCAGCATATGCCAGTTAAAACACGTCTTCTGTCCCTCAGAATATACACAACAACAAAAACATTTTTTTAGACTGGTATTCAGGAAAACTCCCCATGGGATACTAATACATGGTACAAAAGGGCACTTCTCCCTGATGCTGTTCCGCTCGTGCTGGGTGCTCCCACAACCTCAGGCTTTAGCACTACGTCTGTGGTATATAATTGAAAGAACTTGACCTGAGAGACGCCTGCCCCAAATTATGTTCCCAGTCAGGAAATAGTTTCAGTCCCTCAAAAAGTCTACTTTTCAGTAACATGACCTGAAATCTCTACCCAGGAGTCTTGGATTAATTCCTGAAAAAGAATGAATATTCCTCTAAATAATTCCTCAAAAGCTTTTGGAGGTCGCCCGCTCTTGCCCCGCACTAACCTTGGACAGCCTTGGGACAGGTTTGTAAGTGCTGCAGACACATCGCTGTGATCAGCTGGGTCTCCTTCTTGCTGGCTCAGTGTATCCCCCATCTGCTGCTCTTTACCTGCAGGGACCAGAACTGAATTAATCAAAACCAATGGTTTTAATACTTTGATAACTGAAATTTTGTCTAATCCTTTACTCTCCCTGCAGTGTTATAAAATATTTGGATTCAGAGAAGAAGAGAGACTGAGTTGGCACGCTGCAAGAAGTGCTTGTATAGAATTAGAGGGAAATCTGGCTTCTATACACAATGAGCAAGTGCAAGGTACGACGTCTGAACCTTTTGGTGCTAAGTATGAAGCCAGGACATTTCACCATCTAATGACGAGGCCAAACTAGCCTCCAGATGTAAATAGCATAACCTATGAAGGAAGACCTGGAGCTGCTTGACCCAGAGAGAAGAATGGAATGAGATATTATGACACTTCCCACCTCTTGGCAACAGCATCTTGTGGAGGGAACAGAATAATCTGTTCCCCATGGCCTTGGAAGATGTGATAAATAGTTATAGTTCATAGTAATGAAACGTCCACAGATATTCAAGTCAGAAAGTAAGAAAACATCCATCAGAAATGACATATGTGCCTTGGGGCAAGACTGATTAATCCTTTTGAAGTCCCTTCTAGCTCTAAATTCTACAATATTTCCAAGAAATCTCTATAATTTTTCTGTAAAAAACTTTTCTTCATTTTTTTTTTAAATGAAATCAACTGCTTCAGCTAAGTTACCCATTGTAATTTTTCTCTTTTACCATTAACTCATAGTGTAACAATACTGAATCTGATATTAGCAATATTTTTAAAAGTTGAATGGTTGTTTTATTTGAACTTTGGTTTATAATGAATTTGAAGAAAGGCAACTCCTCAGCTACTCTCTTTATCTGATTTTTTTTTTTTTTTTTAATAGCCTTCTTCACCTTCTACCTAAAGCATGTTGCCAGTGAAACGTGGATAGGACTGAATGATATTAACAATGACGGCGTATTTCTTTGGACAGACGGAAGCATTTTTGACTATTCAAAGTGGGCAAGCCAATTCCAATTTAGAGATAAAGTCATAAGAGTTGACGGAAATTATATTACAATACAGGTAAACAGAAAAAAAAATATATCAGAAAATGCATAACTTAAATAACATAGTCAAGGACAGTGTAACCAGCCTGACTTCTCTCTCAGCTAGGATCCTTAAAGTGGCTTAAAGCAGAGGCAGCTGAATAATATTTCGGAGATCAAGTTTTTAAAGCTGTACCTAGAGATTAATAGGCCTGTTTAGAGTCTATACTTATTGTCATTCCTTTGCAGAAGTCTAGAACTGCAGAAAAAGGGGTGATGTATTATAATTACCACTAGAATAAATTAGAATTATTAGAATAATTAGATTTTACTGAAAACATTAATTATCACTAGCTCTGATTTTTACTTTGTTTTATTGTTTCTCCTTGTACAGTATGAATCCAAATGAAAGTTCAACAAATTCAGTACAGGTTACCATAAACTGCATAGTAAAAATAGCTCTGGTGCACTCCAAGGAATTTTAATAAACTGATAGGAGTTCTTGCAGTAATCTGCCAAGGAAAGTACATTTGCTTAACATATATAATACAATAAGTTTATTTTCCAAGAAACAGTAAATGAAAATAAGAGCCAGAAAATTAGAAAAGCAAGCCATTAACTTTGTTTCCTTAAACCTATTTTTATTATTTTGCCAGACATTTTGGACTTGATCAGCTATCATTTTCTTCTTTAATTTTTCCCTAGACTGACTGTATTGCAATGAAGAAAAGCTCTGTAGATGAAGCAGGGTACTGGGAAAACACGGACTGCCAGCATAACAAAAGCTATATTTGCCAGATGGACAGCAGTAAGTTTTACTTTTCGCTTTCTTTGTTGGAAGATATTTACTGAACTGTATGAGTTCTCAGCTGTAACTGCCCGCCTGTGCCTGCAGCCGGGGTGAGGGAAGAAGCAGAGCTACTTTCCCAGCTCAGAAATTCCAGACACAAAACACGCTCTGGGATAAGGATTATAAAATAGTTTTGGCTTTACAGCCTCTCTCCTCCCAGCACACCCACCAACACTCTCAGGGGCCGACTTCACCTACCCTGCAGACATCTACTCTGAAATCAGTTGCCTGAACGTGGCAATTTGACACTTTGATGGCAGGATTCACCTGCCTCATCCTGAGGCAAATGGCCAAAACACGTTAGAAGAGCTGTGCCTTCAAAATGCCTTTTTTCTCTATGGACATAAAAGTTTAGCCACCTGTGCTTTACCCAACTAGCACACATAGAGGTACCTGAATTAGGTTATTTTGCAAATGCAAATAGAATCATAGAATCATTTAGGTTGGAAAAGGCTTTGGGATCATCGAGTCCAACCATCAACCCCACTCTACAAAGTTCTCCCCTACACCATATCCCTTAACACCACATCTAAATGAGTCTTAAACGCATTCAGGGATGGTGACTCCACCACCTCCCTGGGCAGCCTATTCCAGTGTCTGACCACTCTTTCTGTGAAGAATTTTTTCCTAATGTCCAGCCTAAACCTACCCTGCTGCATCTTGAACCCATTCCCTCTTGTTCTATTGCTAATTACCTGTGAGAAGAGACCAGCACCAACCTCTCTACAATGTCCTTTCAAGTAGTTGTAGAGAGTGATGAGGTCTCTCCTCAGCCTCCTCTTCCTCAAACTAAACAGTCCCAGCTCCTTCAATCTCTCCTCATAAGATTTATTCTCCAGGCCCTTCACCAGCTTCGTTGCCCTCCTCTGCACTCGCTCCAGCACCTCGATATCTCTCTCGTATTGAGGTGCCCAGAACTGGACACAATGCTCCAGGTGTGGCCTCACCAGTGCTGAGTACAGGGGGACAATCACCTCCCTCCTTCTGCTGGTCGCACTATTTCTAACACAAGCCAGGATGCCATTGGCTTTCTTGGCCACTTGGGCACACTGCTGGCTCATGTTCAGCCGCTTGTCAATTAGAACCCCCAGGTCCTTTTCTGCCAGGCAGCTCTCCAGCCACACTTCCCCAAGCCTGTAGCAATGCATGGGGTTGTTGTGGCCCAAGTGCAGGACCTGGCACTTGGCCTTGTTGAAGCTCATTCCATTAGCATTGGCCCATCGGTCCAATCTATCCAAGTCTCTCTGTAGAGCCTCCCTATCCTCCTGTAGATCAACACTCCCGCTTAGTTTCGTGTCATCTGCAAACTTGCTGACGATACACTCTATATCCTTATCAAGGTCATCAATAAAGATGTTAAACTGAAAAGGTCCCAACACCGAGCCCTGAGGGACACCACTTGTGACCGGCCGCCAGCTGGATTTAACTCCATTGACCACCACTCTTTGGGACCATCGATCCAGCCAGTGCTTGATCCAGCAGATCATATGCTCATCCAGGCCATGAGCCGCCAGTTTTTCCATGAGAATTCTATGGAGGGCAGTGTCAAATGCTTTTCGAAAGTCTAGGTAGACAATGTCCACAGCCTTTCCCTCATCCAATAATTGGGTCATCTTGTCATAGAAGGAGATCAGGTTCGTCAGGCAGGACCTGCCTTTCATAAACCCCTGCTGACTAGGCCTGATCCCCCGCTTGTCCGTTATATGCGTTGTAATGGCACTCAAGATGATCTGCTCCATGACCTTCCCTGCTAACGAGGTCAGACTGACAGGCCTATAGTTTCCCGGATCGTCCTTCCTGCCTTCTTTGTAGATGGGTGCTGCATTTGCTACCCTCCAGTCCATTGGGACCTCCCCAGTTAGTCATGACTTCCCGTAAATAATGGAAAGTGGCTTGGCGAGCACGTCTGCCAACTCTTTCAGCACTCTTGGATGTAAGCCACCCGGTCCCATAGACTTGTGCACATCCAAGAGGTGTACCAGGTCACTGATCACTTCCTCTTTAATTGTGATGACCTCGTCCAGCTTCCCCTCCCTGTCTCCTAGCTCACGAGGCTGGGTGTCCAGGGAACAGCTAGTTCCACTGCTAAAGACTGAGGCAAAGTAGGCATTGAGCACCTCAGCCTTTTCCTCATCCTTTGTGACTATGTTTCCCTCTGCATCCAGTAAGGGAGGGAGATTTTCCCTAATCCTCATTTTGTTGTTAATGAATTTATAGAAACATTTTTTGTTATCCTTAACAGCTGTAGCTAGGTTGAGCTCTAGCTGCGCTTTGGCTCTCCTAATTTTCTCCCTGCATAGCTTCGCTATATCCTTATAGTCTTCAAGAGAGACCTGCCCCCTCTTCCAGAGGTCATAGACTCTCCTTTTGTTCTTGAGGTCCAGCCAAAGGTCCCTATTTAGCCATGCCAGTCTCCTTCCCCACCTACTTCTTTTTCGGCACACAGGGACAGCCTCCTCCTGTGCCTTTAAGACTTCTCTCTTGAAGTATGTCCAGCCTTCCTGGGCTCCTATATGCTTCAGGGCAGCCTCCCAAGGGATTTTGTCCAGCAGTCTTCTGAACAGGTCAAAATTTGCCCTCTGGAAGTCTAAGGTGGCAGTTTTACTAACCCCTCTCCTTGTTTCCCCAAGAATCAGAAATTCGATCATCTCATGATCACTGTGCCCTAGACGGCCACCAACCTTTACTTCCCCTACAAGTTCTTCCCTGTTCACAAGAAGCAGGTCCAGGAGGGTACCTTCCCTCGTCGGCTCACTTACCAGCTGTGTGAGGAAGTTATCTTCCACACATTCCAGGAACCTCCTGGATTGTTCCTCTCTGCTGTGTTGTATTCCCAGCAGATATCTGGGAGGTTAAAGTCCCCCACAAGAGCAATGGCAAGTGACCACAAGATTTCCCCCAGCTGCTTATAGAAAGCTTCATCCGCCTCACTCCTTTGGTTGGGAGGTCTATAGCAGACTCCCACAGCGATAGCAGCTTTATCAGCCCTTAACCTAATCCAAACACTCTCCACCCCATCATCAGTATACTTGATTTCTGAGCTCTCATAGCATTCTCTAATACATAGGGCCACTCGTCCACCTCTCCTTTCCTGTCTGTCCCTCCTGAAGAGCTTGTAGCCATCGATTGTGGCACTCCAGTCGTGTGAGGCATCCCACCACGTTTCTGTGATAGCCACTATGTCATAGTTTCCCTGGTGCATCATGGCTTCAAGCTCCCCCTGTTTGTTGCGCATACTGCGTGCATTGGTATAGATGCACTTCAGATGTGTCAATGACTCCAGCACCTTTTTGTGAGTGTGGGCCCCATTTCCCACCAGACCCCTCTCAGGTGCTTCCATGATTTCTAAATGTCTGTCCCTTCTCTCAAATGAAATGGCAGAGTGGGAGTCCTCGCGAGTCAACCATCCTTCAAGCCCTGGCATGCCTCCTTTGAGTTTATTCCTGACAGGCCCAGTTATCTCCCTTTCCCCCCTCATATCTAGTTTAAAGCCCTGTCAATGAGCCTTGCAAACTCCTGCCCCAAAACTCTTTTCCCCTTCTGGGACAGGTGCGTCCCGCCTGCCACCAGCAGGTCAGGTGACTCACATAGCAGCCTGTGATCATAAAACCCAAAGCCCTGCCGATAACACCAGTCCCGGAGCCACGAGTTGACCTGTTGCCTCTTCCTGTTAATTTCCTCATTCATGATTGCCACTGAAGGGATAGAGGAGAATACAACTTGTGTTCCTGATCCCTTAAGCCGCTGCCCCAAGGCTCTAAAATCTCTTTTAATCGATTTTGGGCTCCTTCTACCCACTTCATCCCTACCCACCTGAAATACTAAGCGGGGGTAATAGTCAGAGGAGTTTACCAGCGCCAGAAGTTTGTCCAACACATCCCTGACCCGTGCCCCAGGGAGGCAGCAGACTTCCCTGTGAAGTGGGTCAGGACGGCATATTGGCCCCTCCGCCCCCCTCAGAAGAGAGTCACCCACAACAATAGCCCGTCTGCTTTTCCTTTTGGAGCCAGTTGTGATGCAAAAAGCATAAAGCAAATACAAAGCATAAAGACGAATTCATTAATAACCTCCACCATAGGTATCTTCACTAGCTAGACAATACACTAAAAGCAGCTTTTCAACCCTCACCCCTGGACTTAACCCCCCCAAAATACCCCCTCAAACATACCCCACTGGGGGGTTAACTAAGGTCAGTTAAACTGGTTATTTTGCTCACCAGTCTCTAGCAATGCTTTTATATCGCAAGACCAGCAATAATCAGAAGAACAAAAGTTCTAGTTTTCTTCGTGTATCCTCAGGGTGGGAGACACATCCGGAGCACTGCTACCCTGCGGAGTGCACAGGAATAGAAACAGGGAACTGCTGAGCAGCAAGTAAAAATAGAGGAAGAAGCCACAGCTGGGCCAGATGCTGCGCAGCTCGGACCTGTGCAAGTGCAGAAAGCTGCACAAGGGCGTCACTAGCAAAAACAATTGCCAGGGCATTCTTGACACTGACTGAACACAAAGGCAGTTTTTGTCCTTTTTTTCTGTCCCCATTACTAGCTCTAGGTCTTTGTCTTCTGCTTCCACATATATCATTTAAGGTACAACTACTGTTTCCTCTTTCACTTCATCCTACCTGGGAAAGAAGTAGCAGCAGAGCTGCAAACTTTACTTAGAATGAAATTCAGCCCTATCTTGAGACTGAAGCAGTGTGGAGATCCTGCACCGTGCTTGCTTGGGAGGAATTTCACCTGCACTGTGGGAGGGGAACCTAGAGACCCCCTGGGGGAGGATCACTGCGTGACCAGTATTCACGTCATTTAATCTGGTGCTGTGTATCTCTACAGATAGGCACAGCTCGTCCTCTGCCTCTCCCTAATCTCTGGATGCACTGTTTACACTATAGTTACAAATAATTCCAAGTTACCATTAAAATAGGTCTTCTGCGTTTTAAACAAGAAATGCTTTTACTTGCTGCTGTGCTGCCACACTGCATTCAGCCGTTACTCAAAAATAATGCTGCTATTCAGGTAGCTAGTAATTTTCACTCTTTTCTCCCCTTCCTCTCAAATTTGTACCTCTTTCCTACAGAGCCTGAACTGCTTCGTTCCACAACTGCTCCAGATTCTGATTTCATCCCTTATGATAACAGCAGCTATTTAATCATTCCTTCTAAAATGAATTGGGAAGAAGCAAGAAAAGCCTGCAAGGAGAAATCTTCAGAGCTTGCCAGCATTTTTGATTATTACAGTAATACATTCCTGCTGCTGCAGGCAGTGCAATACGGAGAACCCTTATGGATTGGGCTCAATAGCAATGTGGTAAGTTTAATGAATTCATAGGTGGTGCAGTTAAATGCTACGATTGGATTACTATCAGCAGGAAGAATTGTAGCATGAACAGATTTAGGAACCTAGGACTGGTGGACAGCACTCACTTCATTTAACTTCATCCGTCTTAAATCATGAAACTCCATTGTAGACAATGGAGAAGGTTGGGAACCTCTGACAGTATGGGCCCCTTTACTAACTCTATGGAAGTCTTAGACACCTAAGTCAAACTACCTGGTTAACTTTTAGATGGCCATTTTTAGGAGAGGTGAACTCTACTCAAAGGGACCAACAGGGTCCCTAAGGCTAATGCCTCGCGATCCTTGGCAACTGTAGCTTTTTCATTACTTTTTGTCTCAGAAGGGTTCACAGGAGCTACCATGTGCCTCTGAACACCCTCCTTGTTCTGCTAAGTCCAAAAGATTAAAAGCAGTAAAATTTATACTGTACCAGAAGAAGAGGATACAGAGATCCAGGTCCACCGCTGTGTACGGGAACACTCAAGTGAACATCAGTCTTATTAGCTCTGTGACTGAGTGCCAAAATGACCTTCGGCTTCTCTAGTGAATATGCAGTTGCTCAATACACTTAACTACCATGTTCCTATTGCATTGTTTTTTGAGCTGACTAAAGTACCTTGAAAATAAAAAAGAGCTCTTTCATCAGTAATAATTTTCTTAACTAGCGATCGTTTTTACTAATTGTGATTCCACACTGATATATAACATAGCAAAACACGTCTGAAATTCAGTATATCTAGGGAAAACTTGCAATAAATGTTGTGTAAAAATAGTGTTTCTGATTATATGATATAGCAGCACTCTGATAAAGCCTCTTAGAAGACTGCATTGTCTGAGACAATTAACTTGTTGCTGAACAAAACGTATTTCCATGATTCTAACAGTGCCTCTTCCTACCAGACAAAATGCTTGGTCTTAGAGTATATAAGTGATTAGTAGTCACAAACCTTGACTTGAATCCTCCCACTTGCACAAGTCCGCAGGAAATCCCTATCCAAAACAAAATAATAGTGTTTACGTCCATTTGATATCAAAGTTCGTCGTTTTTAAAGTCATAGAAACATGGTTTAGAAAAGCAGTTAAAATTCCATTATGAACAAGTTTGGAGCACCGGACGTGTTCTCCTGGTCCTTATAAATGAGCTGGCCCTGCTGTCGCAGAGTGAGGCTTTGTGATTCCTCCTGTTCCCCGGGCAGAAATCTTGCCCTGATGGTGCCAAGCTCAGGGGGAGCTTGCGTACCTGGCCACTTGGCACGTCTAGACACTAAAGTGAGATCACATTTTATCTCCCAGTTCTTAATGTCAGCAATAGACTATCTGAATCTGTTCCCTTTTCCTTGTAATTCTTATAATTCTTCCTGGGACAAAAAAAAAAAAAAAAAAGGAGAGGGGGAAGACTAAACAAAGACTCAAGACTTCCTGCTCCTGCATATTTTTCTTTTGGTCCTTACAAAATAATTTTCTCAGATTTTTCAAAGTGATAGCTGTAGTTTGCTCCTGAATGTTTCTCCTCAAAACTGTACTTGAGCTTAGAGTCCTTGTCTGACAGCTGACCCTGAGACCCACTTCCACCTGCGCTTCCCACAGGTTTCATGTTCCTGTGGTCGCAGTGCTCTTCATGGTGACCTGACACTTCTGGGATGGGGATTCCACCTCACAACGTTGCCCGACAAGGGACTGAGCACCAGCAGTACCCAGGAAACATCATTTAGCCTTCGAAACACCTTCACGGGCTGTTTCAGTGCAGGAGGCATACTGCTGTGTCTTATTTTGATGTTGCTGAATCCTGATTCAATTACTATTTTAACAGTACTAGCACAGACAGACAACTGAGCTCTATATATCACGGTGAAAATGTGCATTTGTATAAATCCACTTACCTGAAACAGGAGATGGGAGTGTAGAAAAATTATGTCAAATGTCTTTTTCAATTTTAGAGTTATGGCTATTACAGATGGACTGATAAAAGGAAAATAACTTTTTCGAACTGGTATTATGAAGAACCGTCAGAGCGAATAGCCTGTGTCTATCTAGAGCTCCGTGGGACCTGGAAAACAGCACCTTGTAATGAAAAACATTTTCCTGTCTGCAAAAAATCTGAGGGTAAGCTATCATAATCGCTTTTGGTTTTATGGCAGAAGCCTTGCTCAATCCGCTTTGACTGAAATACGAATTTTCTAAGTATATATTAAGGAATAATAAGCCTGGGTATGTAATGTCAATACCTTTATTTTGCATGAACAATGTTCCGTTTTGATGGCGTTGTCATTCACCAGCCAAGACAGTGCCATTTTACCGGACTGGGGCGATAACGGCCGTAGGAGTTATCCTACGTCGCAGGCAGACAGAACACAGACTGCGGGAGTACTAAACTTTTCACTTCAAGTCTAAAGTGTGACAGGGATTTTGTGGGAGGGACTGTAAAGTCCACTGAGTATAAAATAAATGTTGTTCCTTCAACATAAGCAGCATCCAGACACTGGTTTACAGCTTCACTGTTGTTAGAACTGGGGAAAGGAGGAAGAGTTGTATCTGGGAAAGAAGAAGAGTCTGTTATTGGCCCAAACAAAAGTTCATGCTTCATAGTGACTCTGTGGGTGTCACTGAGGAATACTACAAATTAAAAGCTACAGACAAACCTTGGGATGGGACTGAAACTTTTTTCTTTCTCATTTGTATTAGAGAAACCTCTGTTAGCTCTAGTGACACAGACTTAATGGAAATCCTGAGTTTCTTTTGATCAGCTTTTATGTAGTTTTTCTTTAATTTCTTTTCCAGGCCATGCTCTGAACTTCATATCTATTCATTTGCAACTTAATTTTAAAAATGCATGTACCAACTGACAGCGTTACTGGTTTATTCCACAATGTCACTGCTTGCAGGAAATTGAAGGGCTACTACATAAATATTCAATGAGCTTCAGGTTTATTCCATGCACTGTCAGAGTTAAAGCTGTTCAGAAATCTTATGTAAGCATTATTATCTTGAGGAAAATATTAAATGAGAAATTTCCATGGCAAACTATGATTTAGATGATATTTCATTTAAAATCAAATTGTTATTTGAACCTCTTGAGGGTTTGAGAGTTTTCTGGCTTTTCTTTTTCTGCTTTTTACTGTATCTTTTATTTATACAAATTTCTTGGTTATAACAAAAAAACTGGAACCAGAAACCCCAGAACACTCAAATATCCTTGAGACAGTCAAAGTTTGATTTAGTCGGTAACACAGAAGAGGACAGGCTCACACTGAGCCATTCAGCTGTGACTGGGCAGTTCTGCTCCTCATTGTCACTCCTGACATAGTCACTGATAATTCTAGCACTGTGTGACGAAGAATATTTTAAGTACTTCTAAGAAAGGGCTTTTTAAAACTTGATTTCATGTCAAGAAATCCCTATTGAATGAAAGCATCTATTTATCCTATTTCTTTTAGATGTACTTCCTTCTGATCCCCCACAGGATATTGGAAAATGTCCTGATTCTGATCACATCTCTTGGATTCCTTTCCGAAGCTACTGCTATAACTTCAATGCCAATGAAATGAGCTGGGCTCAGTCTGTGACTCAGTGCGTTCAATCAGGTAATTATTAGTTTTACCCAAAGACAGGATTTCAATCTTGAAAAAAATAACTTTGAAAAAGTCTTGAAAACTAATGCTGAAAATTCTACACATATTATAAAAAGGAAATCAATGTCTCATTTATTTTTCACTGTTGATGCTGTTTGCTTTTCATTTATTTTGAAATTAAGGTCATTGATTTTTCTTGAGTTTGGTTTTTTTCTTTCCCAGCTGTGTTTGTTTCTTGTTTCATTTCTTCATTCACAAAATTTCTCTTTCTAGTGAGATTTTAAAACGGGTTACCTTCTTTCCAGCCTTATCCCTTGTCTTCCATATCTCTCCCTACACAAAAGCAGAAGTAAATATAGTAATAATCACTGATTTTTAACACGGGGTGTGTGATCCAAAAGGGGCTGCACATTCTGCCTGAAAATTCTTGCTCTATTAGCAGGGCTCCCTGGCAGACTCAGAGCCCGGGGAGGGCAAACACTTCTCTCTCCCATCTCCGAGGCATCTGGTCCTGGCCAAGACCATGAGCTGCTCCTTGGCCCTCTTCCACTTGTGCTGCTGAATCATCAGCTACCTCATCCGTGCTTCAGAAGGCCATGGAAGAGAAAAGGAAGCACTATACTGCCCCCCAAAAATGGGTCCTTTCATTTCATATCTTTTTGATCCTCTTAGCCTTCTTCCTCCACCACCATTGCCAGAAAAAAATTAATACTTCAGTTTGAATTGCAAATCTGTTTGCTGCACAATATTACATGCTATGTAATATCTTGCCAAACCATGAAGAACAAATAAAAAATCATCTGTAATACCAATGAAAAATATCATCCAATCACTTGAAAGTAATATGCACTATGCCTGGTGGTTAAAAATCATCATTTTCACTGTGCTTTCATGTCTTCCATTTCTGATGACGCCACTCACAGTCTGTGCTGTTCCCTTACAGCTGAACACTACTTTCTCCTCTCTGTCTAAATCCTTGCTTACTCCCTCCCAGCAGGAGAGGTTTTATCCTAACCTTATCCTGTATCACAGGCTGTAACTACCACTGACTTCTAGGGTAGGGGACATCTCCAACCATTTTCTGTTGGTTTTCTTATAGGTGGTACATTGGCTTCTGTAGAAGATGTGGCTGAATCAAACTTTTTAGTAGAGCATGCAGACTTATTCACAAGCAAGACAAGTGGCTTTTGGATAGGAATATACAGAAATGTAAATGGTAACTATTTTAACTTCTACTAATAATCATAAATAGACTTCATGAAATGGACATAAATATGAATAACATACATCGTTGTTTTTAAGGAGCTAATTGAAGTATAGTAGAACCTAGTTAGAAACAAAAAGATATATTGACAGCATATAATCTAAAAATTCTTGGAAGTTGATGGTTTTATCCAATAGGTGTGGAAGGCCGTAGAAAAGAAATTTGCTTGGCTTCAGTTACAGGTCTTGGATATTGCATGGTTCCACCAAAGGGATGCCAGCATGGGACTGCCTCAATTCAAATATCCTGTCCATATCTGGTTCAGTAGAAAAGATGTGGAGAGGTGATAGAAATATCTCTTGAGAGGCACAACACAGAAGATACTGCTTTTTAAGAAACTGAGATATAACAAGTAATTTCAGCTGTCCATACCTGAGGCAATCACGGAGACTCATTTCTAAATTAGAATGATTCAGGAATTGCTGCAATTGATGATAATTTTGCACAGCCGCTTACGGTTGCAGCGTCACCAAGGACCCTCACAGAAGACCACAGCCAATGACATGCATTCATCCCTCTGACCTCAGCCCTCCCTGAGGAGATGTCTCCTATTTCTGGTCTGTGAGAAAGCCTTTCCCACCCTTTTTGCTCTGTGGCCTGGTGGGGAACATGACCCCAGCTGGCTCCTATCTTCTCACGGCTGGGGAGCACCTGCAGGTGTCCAGCTGGAACCCACAGCATCAAGCTTCTCTGTTTCTCTGTATGGAGAAAACTAGGCTGCTGGCAACCAGAAGAGTGCAGTGGAAAACATGCACCTGGAAAAAACACCACTAGCGTCAATCCACAATCAGTCAGAAAGGATTTATTTTTTTTTTCAGATTCATTTTAACTCATCGGTACTTCAAAATTTTTATTTCGGAGTTTATGCAAAAAAGAAATGTTTTAATTTTAACTAAGCATATCTTCAAGCATTACAGTAAAAGTTGATTGATTTTGAATGAGCGCTGCTGAAATAATAATTTAGAAATTAAAAAAAAAAGCCTAGCTTTATTTTTTTTTTCAGTTTGAAACTTTAGTATCCTTGACAAAAATATGGGGATGCATAAATTAAAACTAAATTATGATTGGAAAATCTGCAAATCATAATTTGGAAACGCAATTATATTCTTTTTAAGAAGAGAATCAGAAGAAATACAATGCATTAGAAAGTAAGCACAGATGGGATTTTTGAAGAAAGTAGTATTGCTTTATTAGGCTGAGTGAAGTAATAACATTCATATTCACTAATATTAGTGAAGATATTTGATGCGGAACTAACAGTATTGCTACTAACATTTGCAACATTAGGGCAGCTGCTTTGGCAAGACAACAGTGCCTTAGACTTTGTCAACTGGGGTGAAGGACAGCCCTCGGAGGACCAGCTTGATTACTGCGTGGAGCTGTCTGCATTCTCCGGCTACTGGAGTATCCTTCCTTGCTCTTCCCAAAAGGGTTTTATTTGTAAGAAACCAAAGAGTAAGTGACTTCTTTAATATCTGCTCTTGATTTTTATGGTTTTATTTCAGCAGTAATAGCACAATCTGGTCACTACAAAAGACCAACGTAAAACACTGTATTTACAGTCTTCAATATCACCAGACAAAACTAATACTAATATCTAGAGTTATCCTTTTTTCTGTCTGCCCTTTTCATGTTTTATTGCATCATAACTTCAGACTTTCTTGCATTCTCTGAATATTCAATTAATAACTAAAGATGATCAATATTTTCTGAAAATTTTTTAAACTCCTTTGTTGTTTTGCGCCCCTCCAACATAGACACATATTTTCCTGCTAACATTTGTATTCACCCTCTATGGAACAAGGGGTGCATCAATAATTTGCTTTTCTTCCTCTTGCTGTACTACGATACATGCTGTTCCAGTAAGACATGGATGAAGCAATATCACTTAAATAATAACAGAACGGAAGCACGATCCAGAGCGCGTATAGTGACCTTTGAAAATAGTACAAGTGTTTTGGTTGGCTTTTGTGTTTTTTTTTAATATTGTGTTTCTGTGTAACTGACCACCATCTGCTTTGGTCAGGAAGTAGAAATATCAGAATATTGTGAGCCAAGCAGCCATGTGTTATTTTGGAGTTTAACTGTTTAACTGTTAACTCCGCAAAAAAAAAGTCTGATTTCCTGCCCTGTTTCGCAACCCTGAGGTTTGGGATGTTGCTGAGGTTCTGTCCTTTTCCCCTCCCAGAGCAAATCTGCAGCTGGTGGGGAAAGCAGCCGTATGCATTCATAGCAGCGTCACAGCATTTTCTGAAAAGGAAAATTCTGCTTTTAGGGCAGATCCTAATTTTCTTTGGGTAGTCAGTGCAATAGACGCTACAGAAAGTTAATTCTTTGTTACCCGATATATCAGAAAGCAGAAACTCGGTGTCAACACATACTTAATTTGCTGGGTTCGACTATGAGTGGCCCCTACGTGCAATGCTAAAGTACAGAGAATATTCCCTGACACCACCTTCTCCAGCAGAAGGAGGTTTCAGCACAAGCAAATCTTGCATTGCAAGGAGCTCTGCATCCTTCCAAGGAACAATTTAGGAGCTGCGTTTCCTTCGTGCTCACAAACACCCTGGAGCTTAATGCGTTGCTGTGCTTCTGCTGCAACGGCCCGGCTCCCGGTGCTTCCCACGCTGGAATGCGTGCTCCGGCTCTTCCCAAGGCTCCCGCTGCCCGTGGGGCCGATCCCAGATCCGCTCTTGGACCCGCCACTACCCAGCTTGCACCCAGCGCCCCAGGAAACATCTGGCAGATGGCGCCCCCTTCGCACAGCCAGGGAAAACTGCTTAAGAAAACTCAAACTCGAGCTTATGAATGTAATTACAGATGCAAATGAATTATGGCAAATTAAAAACTGATGGGTCTTAAAGGAATTGCATTCAGTACAGGAAAAGAGTCAAATATCTCAGTATTTGGTCAAGTTGTTCCCAGTCTCCACTGGCATGCAGACCCAGCAAAAAGGGCAAGATTTATTATCCGTGTGAGAAGAGACAGTCCAGCTAAAATAGTCAGAAACTACCTGTGTTTGGAGATTCTTTGGTTATTAAAAAAGAAGCGAGAAAGGTGCTTTAACATGGAAAACACTGCAGTTTTATTACAGTGAATATCAGCTTAAAAATCAATTGCACCATTTCATCTCAGTTAATTTAGCACATGTGTTTCCAGGAGAAGTGATGAGGTAATTTTGATGCGCAGATTTCTAGACCTTTTGCTAACAGAAACTGTCAGGATGAAAATGTGACCTTATTAGATTTTCACTAAACATTTGTCTTTATCTTTGGCAGCTATTCTTAAAGCACCTGCAAACATGGAAGGTATGATTTATTTTTCCTTCCCTATAGTTTCAGAGAAACATGAAAAGGAATACTTGGGTTTTTTTACGAATAGCTATTTATTATTTATTTGTCTTTTATATATTTCTTTCTATGAACTTAATTTACTTAGTTGACACTGAATTAATTCCCAGCATAATTTAGCAGTACCTATGAGACACTTAGGGCATCCCAGGATAACTAAATACTTTGGTAAACTCACCACCCCTTCTTTGCTCCTTCTTTTGCACGCTAAGGTCTACGAGTGGCACTGGCACAGAGACATTATGATAGATTTTTAACAAAACTCTTATCCTAAAAAAACCCGTACGATAATATCTACACCTTAAATAGCATAGTGTCTTTGCCCACCCTCCTATCCTTGCCCTAAGAGAACAGTGGGAGAAGGCCGGGAGATGTTGAGGTTATATTCCATTTCCTTCATAAATGCGAGTTGCTGCTTCACAACAACCTGGTAACTAAGGGGGAAATGAGACCAATAGTTTTCAGTCCTCTTCTTATTTATTGGCGGCCACAGTACACCCACTTCTGTTTGCTTTGTGTTTATTTACAGATGTTAAAAAGGACAAAGCCCATGGTCACATGAATATGTGGATACTACTTACTCTCGTCCTCATCATTTTATTAGGGATGGGCTTCATGATTTATTTCTTATTCAAGATCAAAACTCAAAGTGTGACTGAAAGAGAGGCGAGGCGGCGCAGCACACTGATAGAATACAGCTGTGTCCTAACTGGAAAGGATGATGAAAATGATTCTACCAACAACAAAGAAAAAAATGAACATAGCATCGTCTAAGGGGATAACACAGCCAAACTAAATGGTTAAGCTTAAAAAAAATAATCTAGCTGGAACAACGGAAATCTTTGTTGACCTTATAGACACTATGAACTAAAATCAGCAATTATTCCTTTGGTAAGGATTAAGAGATATAGCTCTATGCTCTTCAAGAAATACTCTCAGGACTAAGACTCACTAATGTATAACATGGATAATTAAAAAAGCGTGACAAATAGCAGAACTAGTGTGAATTTAGATTTTAAAATTATGGATTAATACCCCAGCGTTCTCTCTTATTAGAGATTTGTGACACCATCACTTAGTGAGTCAAGTGCAGCCATATGGTGAGCACTCCCTTTGCAGACCACTCAGCCCCAAACCCTGCCCTTTGAGAACACACCTCACCACGGCGTACGGGAGACTGCGTGCTGTTACTCAAATAAAACGGTGTTTGGAATAAGTAGAGATTTGCATTATTGCCCCTGTTTTACACTCTTTACCCAAGTATCTTCCTTGCCATAGTATTATAAGTGAAATGCAAATACTTGTCCTTCATTCATGGCTTCAACTTAGATTTTGCAAAACAAATAAATCTTTGCAAACGCTCAGTCCCATTCTATGACTCTGAATGTTTTGTATCAGTTATAAACATGAGAATATATCAATAAAGGATCTATATCTTACACAATAATACTTCAGTGTTGTTTAATTAGCATGCAGAGATGTTATATGGTTTCATGATCTAATGAGTCATTTACCTTAAGAGAGAAGCTAACAGGAGGTAACACACAAACATGAACACGGCATATGACTAAAAAGAAACATAAATGAACTATAAAATAAAGTGGATGCCAAATAAAGCTGGAACAATCCATTCCTGTTTTTATTTCACTTGATTGCTCATTTTAGGATGCCTTCTCTTACTATTCTCCAACTCTGGTAAATGGACCGACGATGGAGCTCTGTATCCATGCTACACACCAGTAAGGCAGCGGGGCACACCACAGTGTCTTGGTGGTGAAATGCTTTAGAGGTTGACTGTACTTTTTAAGTTTTCTATGAAACCTATGTTGTCTATAACAGACTGAAGGAAAAAAAAAGGAAAAAGATCTCAAGGATCTCTGGGAAAAAACAGATCCTTAGAAATTGCATAAGAACTGTATAGGAGAAGTCACTGGGAAGGAGACATTTGCATGACATTGGATTACTGGTTTGTAGATATTGCACACAAAACGTTTTGCAGAGGATTGGGAATGAAGGGCATTAGGTACTCAGATTATTTTTACTGACAGTTCCCTTCATTTTACACCTGTTTTTTTTTGCTTCGTGTAAGTTACAACACATACCCATATTTATCTTTTTTTTTTGGTAAATACTGACGCTGAATTGGATTCAGTGCTGTTTGATGGCTAATGATAAAGGCAACCCAAATGAAAAGAGTAAACAGATGAAAAAAAAAATAAACTTGAAATAATATCATTATTTGTAATTTTGATAGTTGATATTGGTAACGCACCTCTGAAGACGCTATGCTCTGTAAATAGGTTTCTTCTCTCACATTAAGTGACCTTTTGCCTTTGCAGAATATATTGTGAAAAATGAGAGAAAATTCTATGGGCAATTTCTGCTAAATATCTTTCCTCCTTTTCCTTCAAAACAAATAAGGGATTTTGCATCGTAGTTGAAGCTGATATCCACTTAATAAAGGGATGCAGCTCATTTGTAACGTTTGTGAATATTCATCTTTTCATGTCTCATTTACACTTGGTACAGAGAAAGAATTATTAAGTATTAAAATTTATTTGTCCTTTATGGATTAAATAATTTTGAAAGACAGTTTTGTTGTCAAAATCACTAGTTAACAGAAAGGTTTGTAAAGATTTGGCTAATTTGTATTCATTCTCCTGAGATAAATTCTCATGAAATAACAGCACAGTAGTTTTACCAGTTGTTAAATCACAGAAGATAAAAGCCAGGTGTATACATAGGGCCCAGTTTGTCAAGTTACGGAGCAAAATTTAATTTTCCTGTCTGGGTTAAATTTTCATACTGAAATAGTCGGCATTGCTCTTTCCACCAAATTAAATAAATGCATCTTTTGTAGCAGTGAAGATTTATCTGGCCAAGAAATTTGCGTATTCATTTTCTGAGTTTCCCAGGTATGTATGTATGACATTTAAAGTACCTCCATCTAAAGTTGCTCTCCCTGCTTCTTTGTTTTTGAGGGTCAGGACTTTACAATCCCAGAGCAGAACAAAGAAAGTTAAAAATAATTTATCATTGGAATGATGTTGAGCTGCTCAAACTCTGCCACTTGCATTTAAAGGCAAAGGAAACTTCACTTTCAGAGGCAAAGTTTGAATTTTGTAATTATTTATAGATTTCAAAATACCTCATGTGACAGGATATTTCCTTATTTAGAGCCTGGAGTTTTCTCTTTCAACTAAAACTCTCCAAAACGGAGAAGGAGCCAGCGCCAACTGGTTCCATAAGGACTTCTGCAGCAATTAATTTCAGCTCATCTCTTTGTGAATAAGAAGAAAGAAATGAAACACCTGACTTTTTCTACAGTCTTAGTTTTCCTCTCTTTCGTTCACACCGCTTTTCAGACACTCGGTGAGTCTTTGTTTTTTATCCCTGGCAAAAGTGGATGTGAAAGTGGGGCGTTTTTGTTGTCTTGCTCGTTTCTCAGGCTCTTTTAAGATTTTAACGCAGCTTGGCTGCCCTGCATTTCATATTAATCCTAGCTGGAGTGGTCCACAGAAGTTTAAAAAATATGCAAATACAGAGATACTTGTTCACCTTTAAAAAGAGGGGAAGATTGAAGATGGGGTAAAGCTGTGAATCAGAAGTCAGGACACAGTCATGTACGCGAATAAAGATTTCCTTTTGGATACTACTTAATTTTTGGTTATGTCTGCTCTGTGAAGTAGATGGACTTCACAGTGTGCTCCACAGTCCTTGTCTGTATATGTGACTGAGGTACGAAAAATGAAAAAGAGAAAGGAATTAAATAAGGTGCTGTACGTGTATGTCCCAGCCTTAGTATGATGTTGTGTGGGACGAGATGGAGCTGGTGGACTGATGTGAGGTGCAATACTGTGGCTGTGCAGACGCCAGTGAAAAACATATTAAAAAGATCAGAGTCAAGGACAGCCCTGGAACAACCACTACATCTTTCAGGGTAAGGATGAGAGGCACAGTTAAGGCTCTGATGTTGACCAAGGACAGATCACAGCTCCCTTTTGATGTAAAGACGGTGATAAGGTTCAAGGACATTTTTCCTTTGTCTTTCAATTCATTAGATTTGTGGAGGAGCGGGGTACAAATCACAGCTTCCAAAAGCAGACGCTGTGCCGCGTGAGCTGTGCCAGCACTAGCCTGTGAAAGAAGGGGGCCTCCCCTCTGCTCTGCGAGCTGGGACTCAAACCCACATGACAGCCCAAGCACGAGCCTCACAGTGTCCAACGAGAACTCCTATTATTAGACCCAAAAATACTACGAGGGGCAGTAGCTGAAACTTAGGGCACTACATGACACACTTATTTAGTTAGCAGTAAGAAATAAAAGATTTAATAAGATTTAAAACTTCCTGCCTAAATGGACAAGAGAAGAAGAAACTAGGTCTTAGCTCCCAATTTAGATCTGAAGAAGTGAAACTTCCATAGATTACTAAGCTGGTCAAACACAAGGCCTTCTTGGGAGAGCTCAAGCATTAAATACAGATATCCTAACAAGAACTATTCTTCCTGCCATAGCTTCCCAGACTTTCCCAGACGCTTTCTGTTCTGTTCACTACTCAACACTGGCTGTGCCCTAACATCCTACCCTTGTCCTACATATTTACTTTAGTGTTTGGAAGGGTATCTCACTGTCCCTTTTGTGGTTATTCTCTCAGGTGGATACGGAAGCGATGCTACATCTCTGTTTCCAGGTGCTGGGCTGCCCTTCCCAGCAGGGCCTACTTGTCTTGATGGATTACTAAATTAGGATGCCTATGATCCTTTGGGAGCGTTAGCTAGCTTCTTTAGCACTCACGTATGGTCTTTCCATAACAATGCACAGGCACACACCTATAGTACCTTTATATACTGCCCAGTGTTGGTTCTTGTGAGGTTTATAATTTGATTGCGTGCATTATGCTGACTTCTTATGATAGATGTACTAATGAGAGGATACTGTAACAAGGCAAGGTAACAAGTCACTGTTCCACAGTTTTTCATCCTAAAAAAACCCCAAACCATAACCAAACATGCCAATTACAGAAGGAGCAAGAGTCACAGAAGGCTTGCTCACTAACTGTGTTAAGTACAAATGCAACCCTGTGGAGACGTATGCAACGTGAGCTAAATCTATAATGCATGAAGTGACGGCAAGCATCCAAATCTTCAGGAAGGTCTCTTTTGGAAATCTTGAAAGAAATGTGTATTTCAGGAGGGATTTAGAAAATAAAATCTACTAGAGTAATGAAAATTCCATTATAGTGATATAATTTTTGAAGCTGTCATAATGTATTTTATGTGCTCTTATTCCTCTGTATTGTATTTACACGAACTGCAGTTATTTTTCCTCCCAGAAGAAAATAAAAGTCTTGAAAATGCTCTTTGATCTTTGCAAAAGTGACTCAGATTTAGTCTCCTGGTATGAGTCAGATCAGCATAGAATCAACAGCGTGTCTCTTTCCTCACAAGCTCCCCTCATCACGTGCTCACCATAAATACCTTAATTCTGATTATTTTGTTTTACAGACAATGAAATATTTTTAATCCACAATGCGGATACTAAGCTCTGTTTAATTGCTCAGAGTTCTCACGCAGTCACAACAGCTGCTTGCAACAAAAACACTGAGTTACAAAAATTCAGGTGGGTGTCTGATCACCAGGTGATGAGCATGGCATTTGCACAATGTTTGGGAGTGCCCTACAAGCAAAATCAGGCTAAAATTTCTTTGTACCCCTGCAACAAGAAAAGTGAATTCCAGAAATGGGAGTGCAGAAATGCAACCTTGGCAATCCAAGGGGAGGACTTATTCCTCAGCGCTGGCAAAAGGAAAGAAGACAGTATCATGCTGAACACAGGATCAGCGACGATGAATAAATGGAAGATCTACGGAACCATGGATGACTTGTGTTCTAAAGGCCATGAAGGTAAAGTTTAAAGGTTAATCCTGACAGTGTCTTGAACTCACCTGTTTGCCTCAAGGATAGGGTCCTTTGACTTCTGCTGCCCTTAGTCAGCTGTTCAACCAAATCAGCTGTTCCACCTCTGGCAATACTGGAGTGGAACATGATTCATTCACATAGTCAGGCCTGTGTTCTTCCATTCTGGAGACGTACAGGTGCTTAGCTTCAGAGAGAATAAATTAGATGCAAAATGTACAATTTTTTTTCTTTATTTTTAAAGCAAAAGGTAGATCTAGGCTGTTTTTAATTGTTAACTTTAATCAGAGTGCTTTATTTAACTGTATACTAGTACTAGTGAAGTTGGATTAGCATTGTTGTATTAAAGGCAAAAATCTTTGAGTTTAATACTCCTATAGTGAATATAAGGAAATAATTCCATGCATGCTACCATTCAGTTCCTCTACAAGATTTCAGATGACAAAAAAACCCGCAACTTTATAAGAGCTAAATCAATAATTTATTTTTAGTGAATGACAGGAAGTTACATGAAAAACCAAATAATGCTATTTTTAGAAAATTATTTATAAATAAATGAGACAAAAATCACTACAGTTTTTTCATGGTTCTTGGCTACAATATGAAACTGCTCTATTTTGAACCATTACAGCTGGCAATACCATAAGTAAATGGTAAATGGCAAGACCTACCTAGAAATTCCTTGGAAGACACTGTTGGTGACAGCAGGTCCCCAGTCACACTGGTGTGACACCTGTAATGTTTTCTCCATGTACCTGTACGGAGTGTACAGATACGTAGGGAATTGGGTCCCACAGATTCCCGTACCTATATTACCATTTCTCTTTTGCCTCCTCAGATCTGTTTACACTGTTAGGAAATGCCAATGGAGCTCCATGTGCCTTCCCCTTCCGGCTGAGCGGTAAATGGCACGCCGGGTGTACGGCTGCCGGCAGGTCAGACGGCTTGCTCTGGTGTGCAACCACCCCCGACTTCGACACAGACCATTTGTATGGGTTCTGTCCGACTGGCTGTAAGTCCCAAATGCTGACATAGATGCTATAACACAACACTGTTAGGTTAATACATCAATACGGAGAAGCTGTTACTAATGCAGAAGGGAAAAAACTTGTAATGACTTTATTTTACTCCAAAATGTCTCTGCCATGCCATAACATTCCTTACAGAAGAAACAAAAATGAGTCTACAGTTAGGCTGATAGTTGTCTGGGTGCATCCATCAGTAGCTACCACCCAGGAAACGACCAGTACACTTTAAATATGACTGCGTTCAGCATAAAAACATCAATTGAGATGATGCTCACAGCCTAATTCTCCTTGCCTCGTTGCTATTTGTGGTAACAGTAGTATAACCTCTTCTACCCATGCAAATCCCTGTTCTGTCTAATAAGATTGGTCTACAGGCATGGGAGGATGTAGTTTGTTTTCTGAAAGACATAATATAAGAAGATTGGCTCAAAGGTCTTACTGAAATAGCAGCATTGTTAGTCCTTCCCTCGTAATTTTTCAGATAACATGACAGGATAGTGTTATCTGAACAAATAAATGTATGTGCATCTGAGTGCAGGATGAAGGACACTGAAATACGGTGTTAATGAAGGTATTAAAAATGCTACCTCAGACCTAATTTTTAAGTGCTGTACCACAGACTCACTATTCGACATTTTGATAGGAGTATTGCACAGGGAAACCAGGTTCAACTCATTATCAACTACCAACCACCACCACCATTTTCACTAATAATACTGAAAATTATTTCATGGTGTAATATTGCATGTAGCAGCTTGAAAAATCCCAGAACATCCTCACTTTAGAAACTGGCAAACATGAAGTATTTGGCATTATAAAATTGTTGAGACACCATCATTAACAACTGAATCTAAATTTTAAAAGTATATTAAAAATCTGAAGTGAAACAGCAATAAACACACACAATAAAAATAGAAAACATTTCATCTAATGAATCATTCAAGAAATTCAATATCTTTTCCTCAACAAATAGAAAGCTAGGCGAAGTTGTAATCACAGTTTATTAGCACTTGCCCAGGGAATAATTTTGTTAACAGTGGGCTCTCACAAGACAATTTCTAAATTCCAATTACCTAAAACACATGCAGACTAGAAATAAGAAATACAGTTTAAAAAAATCATAGAATCAAAAAATCATTTAAGTTGGAAAGGATTTTTAAGATCATCAAGTCCAACTGTTAACCTAGCACTGCCAAGTCCACCACTAAACCATGTCCCTAAGTGCCACATCTACACGTCTTTTAAATACCTCCAGGAATGGTGACTCAACCACTTCCCTGGGCAGCCTGTTCCAATGCTTGATAACCCTTTCAGTGAAGAAATTTTTTCCTAAAATCCAGTCTAAACCTCCTCTGGTGCAACTTGAGGCCATTTCCTCTTGTTCTATTGCCTGTTACTTGGGAGAAGAGACCGACCCCACCTCGCTACAACCTCCTTTCAGGTAGTTGTAGAGAGCGATAAGGTCTCCCCTCAGCCTCCTTTTCTCCAGGCTAAACAACCCCAGCTCCCTCAGCTGTTCCTCACAAGACTTGCTCTCTAGACCCTTCACCAGTTTCATTGCCCTTCTCTGGACACGCTCCAGCACATCAGTTTCTTTCTTGTAGTGACGAGCCCGAACCTGGACACAGAAGTCGAAGTGCGGTCTCACCAGTGCAGAGCACAGGGGAACGATTGCTTCCCTAGTCCTGTTGGTCACAGTGTTTCTGATACAGGCCAGGATGCTGTTGGCCTTCCTGGCCACCTGGGCACACTGCTGGTTCATATTCAGCCGGCGGTCGACCAACACCCCCAGCTCCTTTTCCACCAGACAGCTCTCCAGTCCCTTTTCCCCAGGACTGTAGCATTGGAAATGTAATTAATGATGAAGAGCAAACTTTCCATCATTGGAAATATTTGCATTTCAGTTCTATTGCAGCTAAGAAGTAATTGGGGCATAGCCTATGAGTTGCTAAAAAGGTTTTCAGAGTGGATAATGACCAAGGTGCAGGTTTGCTTTATTGATCTCTTTATTTTTTTTTCACCTGGAGATTATTAGATTTGACAGGGGAAAATTGAAAATAAAGAATGAAAGGCCCAGCTCTGCTAATGTCGATAGCAAAGTCTTTTACTTTACAAAGAGTATGGGTCTGGGGGTTCTGAGCCTTATTTGCTCCAGAATCTCATTTCACAAGTAAGCTTGCAGTTAAATTGTCTCATACCATTTTATGTAAGATGTTTATAACAAACTGCAATACTAAATCTCCTTTCTCTCACACAGACAATGACAGATTTTGGAGCGCAGATCCTTTGACAGGAACCTACTACCAGATAAACTACCAGTCAGCTCTCACGTGGCACCAAGCAAGGAAGAGCTGCCAGCAGCAGAATGCAGAATTATTAAGTGTCACAGAGATACATGAACAAATATATCTCAGAGGTGAACTAATAAGCAAAACTCTGTAAAAAGAGTGTCTAATAGATTTTTTGACTGATCACAAATGTTTCATTGCTTTAATCATATTACAGTGAATAGCCAGTGTAATAATAGTATAACGTATTGCTAGAGAAATAGCACAATTACTGTAAATTAAGCTTTTTATCAGTGGAACTTTTGTAAGTTGTGGATTTGCCATTTTAAATTATTTCTATTATTATTATTCTTTGCAAAGAAAATGAAGAATTTCCATCTAACTAACTACAAGTTGGCTCAAGATCAGAAAACACCAGAAAGGTGCCCGAAATGGACCTTACAAAAAGGAAAGTCATTATAGAATACAGTCATTATATGACTATTGTGTTAAGAAATCAGTATTCTTCACATATATCTAATGAACTAGATTTTCAGAAATATCATACAAGTTTTATGCATAACACTATTAAAAATCTGAAGATTTGCTGGACTTTTGCATAGACTCTGGCACAGAACTAAGGCCCTGTATCATTTGCATCTCACTAAAGCGAACTTGTAACATAAATATTCAGTGTTTCAGTTTTCAAAGTTTATTGCTTATATAGAACTGTAGAATATAGATTTCATTCAGATAAACTAATATGCAAAATAGTCTTTCACAATTCTCTTTAACTACAGAATAAACTCCCTGAGTTTATTACCAGCAAACATGGATTCTGTACTGAACTTAGAAATCACTGCGCAGACATTTATTATCGTCCCCCAAACTTTGAAAATGCAGAGCATTTCCTAACAGATCTCATTAGAATTCTTTCTGTTACCTAGATTTGATTGACAGCAAAAGATCCTCTCTCTGGATTGGGCTTAACAGCCTGAACCTCAACAGTGGCTGGCAGTGGAGTGGCGGCATTCCCTTCAGATACTTTAACTGGGCACAAGGTAGTAATTGTTTTTTTAAGTTTTTGGAATGAATGTTTCCCGCCAGAATGCTGAATGCATATTAATTACTGTCCTGTAGTATTCCCCATCATCACGAGGAAATGGAGTTGAAAAGCTTATGAGATACGTCAGATTAAAAAGCGGAAAATGATGCTTTTCTTCACTGGGTATATCACAAGGAGTTTCAAGCAGAGGAGTTAAATAAACTCACCTCCTATCAGAATTACATAAAGTGAAAAGCACTAGTTGAGCTGCAGCATGCTAGGAATGCCTTCAAGTCAGTTAAAACCCCTGTATCTTTTCAAATCTCACAAGGGTTATGAGACCTCGCATCCTGCAAGGACTCAGCTGTCAGTGAGCATCAGTCTTGCAAAGCCCTTCACTTTTTATGCTTTTCCCCTTTTCTCGTCTCCTCTTTAACATTCAAGAGAGACTGTAAATAGAGTTCGCAGCATTGGCAACTTATTTTTGAAAGTTGCTTAATGATTGTCATGGCAACAGCTGTTTGCAGCAAATGCTGAATGTTGGATGCTGAATAAATGCACGCATATTCCATCTTTTGGGCTTCTCCAAGTCTCAGAGGTGCCACCTGTTTTTATCTGGCACGGAGGACGAAGGGAAAGCCCAGAGCTGCCAAGTCTGGTGGAGGGTTTTCTGCCTTCCACTGAGCTGGTCAAACTCCTTAAGCCTTGCAGAGCAGAAGAGCAGCTAGCTCCCATGTCAAGCAGCCCACACTGTTGGAGTTCCTGTGTCCCCACATGATGGCTATTATGATGAGTTAATCTACGCATTTACAGTTTACTGCAAAATTATTATAACTTACACTTTTTGGGGGGAGGGAAAAAGAAAAAGCAAGTTATCACACTGTGGACCTCTCTGAGAAGAGGAAAACACTGCTCATTCCCCAAGGACCGTGGCCCCGGAGAACCTCCTGGAGGGCTGGTTGCAGAGGCAGGCAGAGGAGAGGCACACAGGAAGCATGAGGGCAGGTGAGGAGGCTGTGCTTGCAGCAAGGAGCAAACCTGCAGCCAAGTTGCCAGAGACATGCAGAAAGGATCTTTCCAAAGGGTCTGAATGGAACTTCTTTGTTCCAGCACACCACTGAAAGCCGCTGGACCAGAACCTGACATAGAAAGGAAAGACTCCCCCGCAAGGGCATTGCAGACACGAGAAAATTTGTTTTCACATGTGATTTGGATGTGACCATCCAAAAGATGTGCCTTATATTTTATTTTAGGAATTCCATATGACTGTTTTTGTGTTCTGCTAAACACAGCTCTAGAAACTAGAAGCCATATAACATGCGCCCATGAAGAGGGAGCTTACCCTGTCAGGCTTTGTCCAATCTAGGTTCCCAACACTCCGTACTCAGCTGCCAGACAACGTATCCCACAGATCAGTGGCATTTTGCTTTTGTCTCATATTTTTAACAAATAATATTCATTCACTGAGCTTGGTTTAGCTCTACAGTGCAGAGCTAGAAGTCTCATTTTCAGGTTTTGAAATTTCTTTTTATTGTTAGCAGCTGATGGTTCTTACTCTGAAGAACATTCTTCTCTCTTCACATCTGTAAAATTCCTTGTGTGAACATGACCTATGTTAAGATGCTGCCTTACTGTGTTCCTGCCCAAAGATATTAGCTCAAACCATGTCCTCTGATTTCATGACTGTAACTTGGTGTTTTAAGCTCATTACTTAGTCCTATTAACATAACTGGGTCCTGACCACAAATTGGATATAAAACTAGATGTTTTATGAGCTGTAAAACTATGAACTCTGATTTCCAACAGTCTGTGTATGGCATTGCAACTGTAGTAGCACCAGGTACCCCTCCAATGTCTGGACTCTTCAGTCCGGCATCTACTGACTGGGCAACAACATAATTTATTCTGCTACTGGTCCTAAGGCGGATATTTCTCAGCAGATGTATGGCTGACCCCTACACACAGGCTGATTAAACAGGTGGGGGGAACAAGAAAAGGACTTGCTGCAGCCTTTCCGTCAGTGCAGGCTCGAAGTTTAGTCTCTCTTCTGTGCAAGCCAACAATTTTCACAAAACTTATAGGAATGTCTTATTTTTGAGACCGCTATTCTGCAATCAAATATGGCAGAAAGTGTGAATTATGCATCGAGCATCTAAAGAAATGTTTTGATGGGTACTTTTAAATTACATTTCCTTATCTCTGGTAGAAGAATAACTGTAGCAATGAAGTCCTGAGTCCATAATTGACACTTGGAAAGGCTGGAAGAAAATTGTTCTTTCAGCTGCTGACATAAAACCTGTGCTACATAAAAATAATTTGTTCTTTATTCTATGAAGGAAGCCCTGAGCCTGAGCCTGAGAAACTCTGTGCAGTACTAAATCCCAGAAGAGATGCTAAATGGGAAAACCAGCCATGTGAGCTGAAAGTTGGCTATATCTGTAAAAAGGAAAACTCCACGCTGGATCCTTTCATTCTTCCACCAGGTGTGTCAAGCAAATAAAAACCCTTTGATAAAGACATAATTTGTGTCACTAAAATGAAATTTCACAGCTATTTGTTATTTAAAAAAAAAAGCATTGCCACTTGTTGTTCTGCTTTGATGAGTGGCACAGAACAAACCATACTGTTATTCCTTTAACCAAATATATTTAAATACTGGAAATGTTCCTGGAACCCAGTAACCGCACAAGCAATTTTTAGTTCATGTTATTATTCCCAGTTCCAGAGGCAGTGGTCTAAGCCATACACTGTCCCAAAAGTATCATGGACTGTATGGATGTGAAAATAACGTTAGAGATGCCTCACCCTTCCTGCAGTGCATTCTAATGAAAACACCGAGGCTTATCACTGAAGTCATGGAAAGATGGCACCAGTAGGCTCAAACCACCTCCTCAGGGGGACTGCCTGTAACCTAAAAGATGGCAAAAAGAACAAGTTCCTTCAGACCACTTTTCTATTACGCTTTTCTCTGATTTATTTAATGAGACTTATTACGGAAAGCAACGTGTCCAGAGCATTACTTGTGCTGCATTAATAATGCCTTTATGAAATATGCAAAATATAATGGGTGAAAACACTACACGTGGCATTACAAAATATTCCTCTGTCCAAAAGTGCGTATTTCACACTAGTGAAACCCAGTTACCACTGGCTCCATTATTCTCTTCTTTTGTTTAAATGCAGTACTTTTTCTGTAAAAGTACAGTGTACGACAGCAAATAGAGTAAAATGTTTAACATGTATGAGGAATGAATAGAAGCACTGCTTATCTGTCATCACTCCATTTTAATTCTAATTAGTTAGTTGACTGATTTCAAATGTAATTGCAGTTCTTCTAGACTTCAGTTTGCACTACTTAAAAACTTGAACTATCTATTGATTTTGAGGGGATGCAGAGCCTGTTAAATGCCCAGAAGGATGGTTGCCGTATGGAGATCACTGTTACAGTGTTCACAGAGACCCCAGAGCATGGAGAGAAGCCCTGATTGCCTGCAATGAGAGCAATGGCAATCTGGCCAGTATCCACAACCCCGAGGAGCATGGCTTCATACTCTCTCAGCTTGGCTACAGTGAGTATTTCTACAGGGCAGTGTTTGGTACAAATGGACAACCATATTATTAGGAACCATACAAGATTTAAAAAAAGAAAATTATTTGCTTGAGATGAATATTTATAGAGAAGCCCACAGATATATAGGTTAAAAAAACCCCAAACACCGAAAACCCACAAGAGGAACCATTAGTGCTCTCCTAATTTTCTTTTTCATTCTTTTCATTTTGATGCGCATTTGTTTTTCACTGCATGAAATCACTTAAGGAAATGACAGCTCTAGTTACTGCAGTACTTGGGCGGATTATCTGCCTCAGACACCTTGTAGCTGTACAGACAGTAATGGACTTTTACCGATAAAGCTGAGGAATCTCATTTCCTGCTGGTATCTCATTTTTTAACTTCTTGAAACAAGAATGTGAATTGGATCTTAAAATAAACTCCTCTGTCTTTAATCTCGATGAATTTGTATTGTAACATGGCAATTTCAGCTCACGTCCATAAAACCTTGCTCCTATAGACTGTTTCAACTTGGGTACTAAAACAAGTGAATTTCTGTTGTTAGAAGCTGTGGATGAGCTGTGGATTGGTCTGAATGATCTCAGCACTCCAATGTACTTCGAGTGGAGCGATGGGACTCCCGTGACATACACCAAATGGTTGCCTGGAGAACCAACCCATGCAATGAATGGGCAAGAAGATTGTGTCATTATGGCAGGAGAGGTAGAATCATTCCATATTTGTGTAGCACTATACTATATGATTTTTGCTTCTATTTCTATTTTTTTTAATTAATTTAATTTAGAAACAAATCAGGGAATGGTATCTTTATTCACTCAGAAAGATGGTTGTTCTAAATTAAATTTAAAATTAAATTGGAGACAACTAGATAAATGTTCATATCTGATTGTGAGTGTAAACTCTATGCCAAGCATAGCTTAATATAACCTCAAAATTGAGCACAAATACTTGGAATTCATTACAAAGTATAGATCTTTATTGTCCCATTGAAGCAATATTTAAAACAAAATGATCAGTAATGTTCCTAAAGGAAACAGGTTTTGCCTCACTGTTTTTCACCTCTTCCCAAACTGCATTCAGGATGGATACTGGGCAGACAGTGCCTGTGATAGAAAATTGGGTTACATCTGCAGAACAGACCCACTACAAGGAGGTTCTGGGACAGCAAAGACTGATCCTGCCTGCCTGAAGGTAAGAAGAAAGCGCAACCAAGAATCTGGTTAGCAAAATCCATTGTTTTCACAAGCTCTACTTGACATTGAAACTATCTCTTTTTTTTTTTTTTCTCCTCCCTAACATGCGTGATTGTATATCAAATTCGGGGTGATAATTTGCACTACATATCCTTATTTAAAATGAAGTTATTTTGAAACTTTTTTGGCCAATATGAGTCAGGCCCATTATCTCTCAGAACTGCCTGTGAAAGAGGCTAAAGCCTCTACTGCGGTTTTCTGCCTATTTGTTATATTGTTCTACAACCATCTGTGGTTATCTAAGACATAATAGAGACTGGGAGCCATTTCTGGACTATGTGACGTGATGTAAGATTATGACAAATCTCACTGCTGAAGCCAAATCAAACCAATCAAATTGCTTTTATGAGTGGATTTGTTTTGAACAAGTTATTGTATTCTACCGCCTTTTTTTTCTTCTCTTTTTCTCTTTTTTTACTTTCCTATTTACCTCTGTTCTATATTTAGTAACATTTCCCACAACCCCATATGGGGAACAGAGCTGAGGCCTGGAATTAGACAGCAGCCAAATACTGAACACAGATTTTATTACCTTTCTTGGGTGCAGCAAGCGAATCTTGAACTGGTATAGAAGGGAAAAGGGACTTGGAATTCAGCTGTAATTTTGAGAATTTTGCTTTTTAATAGTTTTTATGCCGCCTCTTCAGTCAGACTTGAGGTGAGCTGATGAGTTACAGCAATTAATTACTCTAGTTACTGTTCTTTTAGCTAGAAACATCAGGAAACTTGAGTCAGCATCTCACTATAACACAGACTACTCTCTTTGGTTCTGACTAAGGAAGTGTTTTATTCACCTGCTTCTGAATACACCCTCCATTCTGTGTACCTCTGATTTTTTATGAGTTAAAATTTATCAGTTACTAATAATCGTCAAAAAAGGGGGACTCATATGCATTAAATCTCTTCTTTCTGGATGTTTACTAAGCTTAATTTCCATTGGTCCACTGGAATTCAAATGAATACATTATCGCACTAGGTTATATTAAAAATATGTTGATTTAAGAGTATACACTGAAGTTCAAGCACTGTAACATATGCTGTTTTTACTGCAAGTATATTTCACATGTACTTGACAGGGCTGGGGAAGACATGGATTTTACTGCTACTTAGTTGGACATACCTCTGTAACATTTTCAGAAGCAAAGAAAACCTGTGAAAGGAGCAGTGGTTATTTGACAAGTATAGGAGACAGGTACGAAAAGAGTTTTAAAAACTGTATATCTGATGCAATAATATTGGAGTTTTATAAAACAGGCGAGAACTTTTTGGAAAAAAATGTGAAACTAGAAAAACAGGATATCCTTCTTCTGGAGAAAAAAAATTAAAATCCATAAATCCAGAATGTCTTTTCTAACTAAATGTATTTTACACATTGATGTTTTCCAGTACTCTCCTCTGAAAGAACAGACCACAGATGCTTCTGTTCTGTAAGAAGCAGTTTTTCAGTATAGCACAGCTTCACCTACTATTAAAGCTAGTCCATCTGGTACCCAGTTAAGCAACATATTTCCACATAAAAGGAAACGTAATGGTGACTCCATTCATTCTAGTCTTGTGTAGTTTAGGATGCTGAGAAATGGCAGATGAAGGGAAACCTAGGCTTAATCCCCATCTGATTCCTGCCATTTTAGGTATGAACAAGCCTACCTGACCAGCCTTGTTGGTCTGAACTCCGAGAAGTATTTTTGGATTGGTCTCTCAGACACAGAAGAGCCAGGGATGTTCAAGTGGGTGACTGGTGAAGGTGTTCTCTACACAAACTGGAACGCGGCAATGCCTGGTACTCTGCCATAGGAGTAAATTTATGCTACTGAGGAACTTTCTGTATTGTAAATCTAAACTGTTTCCCAACTTTGCTAAAACACATCCATAATGACACATATGAACATTCTGCCTTTGAAATAGTCATGTCTTTCATACATGTACTCGGCACTGGTGAGGTCACACCTCAAACACTGTGTGCATTTTTGGGCCCCTCACTATACAAAAGACATTGAGGTGCTGGAGCGTGTCCAGAGAAGGGCAATAAACTGGTGAAGGGTCTAGAGAGCAAGTCTTATGAGGGAACTTGGGTTGTTTAGTCTGGAGAAAAGAAAGCTCAGGGGAGACTTTGATGCTCTCTACAACTACCTGAAAGGAGGTTGTAGTGAGGTGGGGTCGGTCTCTTCTCCCAAGTAACAGGCAATAGAACAAGAAGAAATGGACTCAAGTTGCTCCAGGGGAGTTTTAGACTGGATATTAGGAAGAATTTCTTCACTGAAAGGGTTATCAAGCATTGGAACAGGCTGCCCAGGGAAGTGGTTGAGTCACCATCCCTGGAGGTACTTAAAAGACATGTGGATATGGCACTTAGGGACATGGTTTAGTGGTGGACTTGGCAGTACTAGGTTAATGGTTGGACTTGATGATCTTAAAGATCCTTTCCAACTTAAATGATTCTATGATTCCATGATTTTCTACGATGCCATGAAAATATTTCTTCTCCGGGTCCTCATTGCTTATAAGAGCAAAATCGAACTGAGCAGAATGGGTGAAATCCCTTCCAGCCTGGGCAATGGGCTCCCAAATCTTTGCAGTGAGTGGCATAGGAAAGAGGCAGGCAGCAGGTTGTTCATGCACTTGTAAAGCTCTTCAAAGGGGAGGAAAGATGATGACGGACTCTGGTTGCTGGTTTTCTCTTTTTACAACGCTCCCCCTTTGAGTGGACACTACACTTAATATTTCGAAGTTTTTTGTAAATGAATCACATGAGCCGTAAAAATGTCAAGGGAACTACTTTAAAACACTTTTCAATTTTCTTTTACATCTCACAAAGGGAATGAAGCCGGTTGTGTTGCCCTAAGGACTGGAAATGCAGCCGGACTATGGGATGTTCAGAACTGTGAAGTAAAGGCAAAATTCCTCTGCAAAAAACTAGCTGAAAAAATCACTCTTCCTCTAGCTCCCGACAACTTTTCTGATTCCAAATGTCCCTTGGGTTGGGATACAAGCAGTAGCACTAATTCATGCTTCAGAGTAAGTATTTTTTTTTCCAGTTGTCCTACTCATGAGACAAAAGCGCATCAAATAGATAGGGCATCTAAACTTCAGAGAATGCTACGTTATTGCACAAATGTAGCAAGATTTTACACAGCTCTTCACAGAAATCACTGCAGTTATCACTCTATCAGTGATACGTAAGCTCATCCAATTAACATACTTTTAAATCCATATTATATATATGTAATGGAATATTTTCCTATTTTGCTTATACGAGGCAGTCATGAGATTTATTTTTGACGTGCTGTAAACATAGTGTTCTACCTGTATCCATAGGTTTTTGTGAGAGAAGAAAACCAAAAGAGAACATGGTTTGAAGCCCGAGATTTCTGCAGAGAAATAGGAGGAGACCTGGTCGCCATTAGAAGTGAAGAAGAGCAAACAGTGATAGCAAACTTAATAATGTAAGTAAACAAAATATCTAATAATTCATATTTTGGTGTAACAATATGTTATATAGGAATAAATGATAATATACTTGAGTTGCTCCTGAGATAATTAGTTGAAAATCTATATCTGTTTATCATCATACTCATAAGAAAAAGAACTGAGAAAATGTATCATATGGGTACCATTTGCAAAGACATTTTTGGAGTTCCAGAAATGCGTCATCATCTGCAAATTTTTAAATTAAAAAAATACCAACCCAGCAACCAAATTGGTTGAACGCTTCTCCTTCAGATTCATTTCTAAGTTTGTTCACTGAAACATTTTGAAACTAAATTGTGACTTCCAGCAAACCTGAACATTTTATTTCTCAAAGAACCCTATAATCACAACATCAATGAAGAAAAACAATGATGTGCTGTGTTTTCAACACAACCATTTGCAAAGTAGAAAATTTTAAGGTGTGAACTTCACTGACTTGCTAACGGGAGTTTGCTGGCTAACAGTATTTTGTTATTTTTAAAATTTCTACTCCATTTGAAGTCTTCAATAAATGTGAGAGTTACTGACCCATGTAATTTGCAAAATTTATCAGAGGTAGCCACATCTGTCCTCTTCTTCCATGATACATTTTTTCATAATCTAGGAAAAAAACCCCATCATCTCAGCCTTTCTGGATAGGTTTGCAGTGTTTGGATCCTGATGGCGGACTTTCCTGGAGTGATGGATCGCCGGTGAGTGTTTGACCTTGCTAGTTTCTTGTTGTTCTGACTTTTTCGCCATTGGAGCTGTTTCCATGACTGGTGTAAATGAAAGTTGTATAAGAATTCCCAAAAATGCCCACCTTGCCACTGGGTAACTCTAAATCATTATTCTTCATACTGGTTTCAAAAAGAAAAAGGCCAATAAACTCTGAGGTTACACCATCACAACAGCGGTAACATGGAGTACTAGCTGCAGCTACAGAGGTGATTATCTAAGTGGCAAATATATGAGAAAGGTCTCTCCTGATTTTTATTAGTTTCTGGTAACATATTGCCACGTTCCTTTCCCCTCCTATTGATTGATAACCTCATTTGATTACAGTTTTCATGGGACTCCTAGAGTCTGTTCAACGCTGTGCAAATGCAGCATTTCTTTTTTCTTGCGGACTGTATTGCTTTAATAGCCCACATAGGCTGCACCGCCGTAGGAGGAAAGTAAGGAGTGGTTTGAAACTTCAGTGCTGCTTCTCTTTCCTTCCAGAATACAACTTTTTTCCCTGTACGATAAGAATAAAAACCAAAGCTCTGTTTCTTCTGTAGGTGAATTATAAGGCAAACCATTATTTTTACAATACTGCGTTTGAATATTGTGGAGCAATCAGTGAAACATCTTCCGTATCATGGATTAAGGTGCACTGCGAATACAATCATAACTGGATTTGTGAAATAAAGAAAGGTAGGTTAATTTTTACTCTAAACTCACATTAGGAAGAAATTAAACGTAATCCCATTCTATCAAAACAGGAAATTCTGGAAATTACATGCTGGTAAAAAATTTATATACTTTAAGACAATAGGCAGGCTCACGTCTTCCTCTCATACTAGTAGCAAATTCTTCTACATTTATACTTCTGGGTTTTGGTGGTGGTTTGTTTGCTTGTTTGTTTGTTTGTTTGTTTTCAAAATGTAACTACTGTTGAGAAAGATATTCAGCAAAATAAGAGAGGAATCAATTACAGCTTTGCATTGAGTTACACATTTTACTTCCAAGACTAACAGAAATGTTGCTTTGGTGGCTCCTTAGGCTCCTTCCCACAACCAGTAAGAGTTAACATTTAAAGTGATGCTTTTCTAAATAAGATAATTTCTGTACTGGTGAATTATTCAAAATTCAAGGCACATTGTCTCAGCTTCTCATACTTAAAGAGTAATGGTCATAGACATCTACCTCAAAGAGATGATGTGAAGATATCTTTCCTGATAACTTCAGCACAACTAAAAATCATTAGCAAAACTGTCAATAGGAATTGTATACTGCTAATTATTATTAGTGTATGAATGGCAGAAATTATAGCCTGAAGAAATTACGATCATTAGTCAGCAGTGCATAATGTCATACTGAAATATACTGAAATAGCCATAATGCTTTGTACTTCCAGAACAGACATATATTTTTTTCTTTTAAAACTTTTATCCAATCATACAGGAGATGATTATTTTTAAAAGATGACATGACTCTTTTCACCCAAGCACACACTTGGTTTAATGTAATTACACATACAGCAAAACAAACATTATGATGAATTCCTGGGGAAAAAAATTATAAAGGTGATGCTTGTTTTAAATTTTTATAGCTCTTGGCCTTGCATGTTTAGAGAAACATTGCTCCAATACCCCACTCCGTGTCATGTGGAATTTTTTCTTTTAAATTATTCCTCAAAAGCTGGTGGATCTTCAGTCAAATGTGATTCTTCAAAAAGCAGTTACACAGGAAAAAAAAAGTTTCACAAACAAATGAATACTAATAAAATATAAAATACTTTGAAGCAAAAATTTGTTTAGGATTTTAATTTCTTGTTCATATGCAAGAAAATATCCATAAAGAATCTCTTATTATTGTGCAAAGTACACCAACATTGAAGTAAAGTATTTTCACTATTTAGTTTTCTTTCAGAAACAAGTAGCCATTCAGACTAACTTCAGTCACGTAATTTAGGGAACATTCAGGATGTATAAAATGCATTTACGAATAATCTATGAAGACAGAGATGTGGGCCTGTAATGCATCTGTTATTCCCTGAACATCCTTTTTTTCTCTGTATCAAAGACATGATATAAATATATTCTGCATTGAATATGTAAAATATGAAAAATTGATAGACGTGAAGATAATTTCCACTAATTGAACATTTATACTGGCTCAACGTTTTTGAACATTTTACATCTTCATTTTTTTTCCCCATTTCATTATAGGGACACCCTTGAAACCAGAACCTCCGGGCCCTTCTGCCAGTAAGCTTCTGTTTATTTTCTCTTACCTAAAGTGTAATATCACTCTTTGCCTAAGAACTGTGAAGAATACAGAGATTCCTCTTCTGTGTTGCAGCGTATGAAGTCACAGAAGATGGCTGGATTATAAAAGGAGACAAACAATATTTCTTCAGCACAGAAAAGGTCTCTATGGAGAAAGCCAGAACATTCTGCAAAAACAATCATGGAGATCTTGCTACTATTGGAAATAATAGTGAAAGAAAATTTTTGTGGAAAAATGTAAGAGGAAATTTGGCTATGTTATACAATATATGGCCTATATACCCTGCTGCACATGCTTGTGAAGTACAGGAGAATGTGCTTGTTCCATATTACTACTACTTTTTATTAGCAGTAGATTTAAATGTTCAATGAAAAAGTATTTATTCTACAGAATAGAGCTTTTCTGTAGGAAAATAAATACAAAAGAATCTACCATTTACTAGGGTGGGTATATTCTTGTATATTCTAATCTAAATAGAGTTCTGCCCGTGACCAAATATACCTAAGGAGCACTGAACAGGCAGATTAGGTGTATACTGAGAAAACTGTCCTTTTAACAGCGTGGTTACCTCTCATCTGGATGTCATGTTCTAGAATACAATGTTATACGTAGATGTGAGGCTACTGCCAGTGTAGCTCTGATGGTCACATACCACATAATGTTGCTGAACAAAACAACTTTTCAAAGAAAGGTATAGCCTGGCCCAGGTCAGGGACTGACAAACTACGACCTTCATGAAATAGTTTCCCTGCAACATGCACCAAAACTGTTCATGTATTTCAAGGGCACTGCCTACATGTTGCCTGAGATGGTTCTGATAGGTACATGCCAAAGCTGTGTCGGGGCATGCTGAAAATTTAACAGCATGGACGTTGCCTCAAAACTGGGCCATAATCCTGTTTGGTTTAGTAATACCGAAGTAGCCACACAACCTCCTTTCTGTTTCAGACCATTAGGTGCTTGCTTTGACATTGAGGTGCTGGAGCGGGTCCAGAGAAAGGCAATGAAACTGGTGAGGGGTCTGGAGCACAAGTCTTCTGAGGAGCGGCTGAGGGAGCTGGGGTTGTTTAGCCTGGAGAAAAGGAGGCTGAGGGGAGACCTTATCGCTCTCTACAACTACCTGAAAGGAGGGTGTAGTGAGGTGGGGATTCATGTCTTCTCCCAAGTAACAGGCGATAAGACAAGAGGAGAAGGCCTCAAGTTGCACCAGAGGAGGTTTAGAATGAATATTAGGAAAAATTTTTACACTGAAAGGGTTATTAAGCGTTGGAACAGGCTGCCCAGGGAAGTGGTTGAGGCACCATCCCTGGAGGTATTTAAAAGATGGGCAGACTTAGTGCTTAGAGATACGGTTTAGTGAAAGGTCCCTTCCAACCCAGGCAATTCTATGATTCCATGTTTATGTGGGAAAGGATAGGAAAGGAGGAGAGGACAGACAGCGTGAGACACAGGAATTACATGGATGGTTAAGAACAGGAAAGTACCAAAAAATTTTATACTAATTTTTTTCTCAAGTCTTCCTAGTTTCTTTTTAAATTGAGAACACAACTTTAAAAGCTTTGATCATACCAATAACGCAGCCAAAAGTGGGAAAGCAGCATAATAAAGATAATAAAGCAAAAGTATGTGTTGTATGGTATTTACATCAACAGAGGTTCTCTCTGTGACTACATGTGATCATTTATACAACGTGTATTCATCTATTTGCTTCCATAGCACAAAAATTACACTTTTTGATATTAGATAACTGCTAAATATTAGAAAGCACTAACTAAAAGTACATTTTTTTGTGTTTAGATCTTAAAAAATGGCAAATTGGAATCATATCTCATAGGATTATTTCAGAATGCTGATCGACAATTTAGGTAGGTAAACAAGATACATCAAGATTCATAAAAAGTGGTTGTAGAAGTTTTGTACTGCCAGAATTCCTTCTAGAGGGACCACAGCAAGGGAATTAAATGCAGATTCAGAGAGTTATATTGCATGTTGAAATGTGTGCTCTCCTTGGTTTAAATACATTGTAAAAGCACTAGTTTAAATGGCATTTTTATAGGTAATACGCATGCTACGAATACATAGATAATGTCTAATGAAAATAAAGGAGTTTTTATTCTTTTAATTGGCATGCAGCGATTTCATTATCAAAGGTCTTTTAATTCTAATGGAAACTCAATTTACAGACAGACTCAGCTGTATTTTAAAAAAAAATATTTTTAGTATGTTAAGGTAGATTTTTCTGAACTGCTCCATGCACACTACCTGAGCAACTGCTACTGTTTTGTTGTTGGATTTTTTTCCAGTTGGATGGATGGAAGCCTGGTGCACTACACAGCCTGGTCCCAGGGTGAGCCCAACTTTGCACACGGTCAAGAAAATTGTGTGGTCTTAAATAAAAAGGATGGTGAGTTATAAAACTTTAAAACAAAAAATATTTTTATGGGTACTGCTCCTACCCTGTTTGTTAAAAATAACTTGCCAGCTTTAATCCATTTTTTTCCCAGCAATTTGAGAAAATATGCATAATAAAATGTAGTCATTATATCTGAGGCTTCTTCAGGGGCCATAAATGTGGAATAAACGAAATTTATTTTAACGGGGAATGCAGGGACAATATAACCACTGCACAAACAATATTTTCTATCCAAATCAACAGCAAATTGGTCTTTCAAAAAAAATAATTAGGGAATAGTTTGCAAAGGAATAGAACACATATGGAGTTTCACGTTTTATAGTGTTTTCACTGATAAAGTGTTACTTTACGCTTGCGTGTTTCAGTGCAACAAAGCTGTTCAGGTGGGATCTACTCAAGAGGTCATGGAGTTGCCATATCAGCCATCTCGTATGGCCTCTACTCCAACAGTCACAGCAGGACCAAAGTCCTCCTATAAGCAGTGATGATGGGAGGTAGAGTTGGGCTGAAGCTTGTTATCTCACATTCCCAGGCAGATTGCTTTCGAACCTCCAAGCATGGAAGTCAGTTCACTTTGCCACAAATTTCAATCTTATTTAGTGTCTTATTATCTATATTTAAATTGATTTCAGGCTTGTGGAATGATGTCAGCTGTGGTTTTTCAAACGGCTATATCTGTGAGAGGCACCGAATTTCGAAAAATTCAACACTTCCTTTAGTGGTACCTTCACCTCCTGGAGGATGTCCTAAAGATTGGCTTTTATTTAAAAATCAGGTATGAGAACATCCATCTAGGTACAGTGATATTAGTCCTTGGGAAGGTACTTAAAGATATACAAGACACCTTTTGTCTTCCAGATATCTTTTGATGTTGATTACGCAAAGTTGCATTAAAAATTGAACCAGTTGACTAGTTCATGCCAATTAGTGGGTTTACAGGTTTTTAATTGTTTTCCTGAGAAGTGGTCATCTGAGATACATTGGAAAAACTGCTATATTGTATGTACTTTCAAAAAATTGAACTGAATTCAAATGAAAGTACCAACTATAGTGTAAAGAGTATAGTGTAGTGTATAGTGTATAGAGACTTTCTCAGTCCCTCACAGAAAGACAGAGAGTAAATTTAAAATTTGTGAATGGTTTTGCCTTGTTTCAGAGCTAAGTCCCTGTTAATTTTTGAAAATTATTTTGTGTGTCTGAGTTGGGCTAATTTCTGCTTAAACAAGTGTAATTCCATCGTAGATTCCTTTTGCTGTCACTCAATAACAGTCTATACTAATTTTTCCCTAGTGTTACAAATTTTTTGGCCATTCCTATGAAAATTGGCATAGCGCAAGAAGAACCTGTACAAGCCTTGGAGGAAATCTGGCGAGCATACATAATGAACAAGTACAAGGTACAGTGCAACACCGCTTTAGGTAATAGATAGCATTTACTCTGTATACAGTGGTCATTTCATGCAAAGAAGAACATAGCAAAAAGAGACAGTACATAAATATATGTATTTTATAATATGTATACTCAACATAGGTTATATGGCCATGGCATGAAATGTTTTTGGAAGAACTGGAACCATCTGTCATGCTAAAGACTAAGTGATGCTAAGGGCTGCTTCCTCCTGTTCCGTGCAAACTGCTTTACATTTTTTATAGGGTATGAATTAGCATAAAATAAAAGATCCAGACCTGGCATTTGTAGTTTTAGACACAGAGAAAGAAAAGGAAACCATGGGCTGTTTCTGCCAGAAGTAGAAAGGGATATATTACCATATCTCTGAAATGACTGCCTAAATTCTGCAACTTAATTCAGAAGTAGAATGCCAGAGAAAGACACATTTTCACCTTGCCTATGTTCCCGGGCTTCCATTTGCACCTGTATACAGCTACACATTTCCATCAGTCAATCAGCTCATCCTGAGTGTTGAAATAAGTGAACTCATTAGATAACATGGTGGTCAGGCAGGTTTTTTTTTATCTTTCCTCTTTCCAATCTTGCTCTGTAGTTCCAAATACTTTCACTCTTTGAGAATTTTCACAGGCAAACACTTGGCATAACCTTGAAATAATAAACCTGGGTAAATTTCTAATCAAATGCTAATTAAAATGTATTTACAAGACTTCAACAAACGAAATACTTTAGGACTTGTTTATGAGCAGTCTGATGACATGACATGTTCATCTTTTCGATCGGCTTTTTTCCAGCTTTTCTCACTTACCATTTGAAGGATGTTTCAAATGATCCCTGGATTGGCTTGAATGACCTACTCAGAGAACTCAACTTTGTTTGGACTGATGGAAGTGCTGTCTCCTATACAAACTGGGCTCCAGATTCCCCAAAACTTGTAGAACCTGTTTTGTTTCCCAGTCTGCGTCCAGAAGATGGCCACAACCTGCAACAGGTAAATACCACCTAGCGTTTACCATCAAGTTAAATCTGAGGAGAAATATCACTTCAAGTAAACTGCTCACTTTGCTACAGTCATTGCTTCAGCCTTCTCCCCAAGTTGTTCACTGGGATTAGTGATAAAAAGTTTCAATGTTTGAGTATTCTAGCTATTTCAGAGCACAAAATGGTGTTACTGCAATTTTGCCAAATTGGAAAAATTGCAGCAATGGGCAGATTGAATAAAGATTGGATAGATTGTGTAAAGCTGTTTTTTTCATAGTAATTTGCTGTTCATTTTGGAGAAAACATAAATGCAACATTAGAGTTTTAGAAGTAAATACACATTGGAAATATTTTCATGTTTGACATGTTAACTCACGTTTGAAAAAGAAGGAGGAGAGGATGCAAGAGGAAAGAGTTCCATTTTTTTCTACTTCTTCCCTATTTAAAATTGTAGTTGAATTGCTACGGGCCAACAGATGTCAACTACTTTCTAAACCAATCAAACCCTCTCCACTGCTAGCACTGAAATTAAACCTCAGATTGCTGTAAATAAAATAGAGTTCTACATATTCAGACCAATATAGACTGCTTTGCACATCCACATTGCCTTTCTTCCATTTATTTCCATAATAAGGCTGTTGCAGGTTGTAATAAACTTCAAGTTCCATCTTCTGAAGCACTCAGCCCCTGATCTGGTGTAGCTGAAACAAATTCTGAGAACTAGAGCTGATGATAACTCTGTCAAGGACCATCATTTAGATGATTCTGTCAAGAATAACCACTATTTAAAGTTGGCTTTGCAAGCCAAATACATAGCATGACCTCCATTTATTTTTATTTCATTCTTACTCAACAAACTCACTGATAGTCACTCATTAGTCAAGACAGAAGGTGTTACAGAAGGTTCTTGAAAATAATAGTGCCTTTCAAGTACACCTCCTCAAAAATAACCAAATGAACAAGCAGGCTGAACTGAAGATTACAAAGACAGTACCAAGGTGGAGCTGGCCACCACATACAAGGCCAGAAAGGACTGAAAAGGATAAAAAGGTGTTTCTAGAGTTTTAGTACAAACCCTACAATATCAGAATTCAAAGAAAAAAGGAGTGAAACAACCCAGGGGGTTATAGTACTTTGTTTTATAACTTCTAATATCAATGTACTCGTATTCTTTCTCTTACTCCAACAGTTTGATTGTGTTTCTCTGAAGAGAGGTCATGCTGATGACACAGGAAAATGGAACAATGAGGAATGTTATAAGTACAAAGGGTATATATGCCAGAAGAATAGCGGTGAGCTCTGTATCATTAATCTTGAAATTTATAATACAAGGATTAAAACCAATTTCCTTGTTTAACATGCTTTAGATCAGTCATCTTTTTTTTTTTTTTTAGGCAAAGGATTGGTAAAATCTAAGGGCCCATCTTGCACCCCAGTGTTACTTAGCAATGCTTTAGAGAAGGGGACAATAAATAAAATGTCAGAATTTAGGAAAGCAAAATCATTTTATTTTCAAAAGTGTAATTAAATAGCCAAAACCCACAAACATTTTAATTACATAAGTTCATAATGATCTATAGATTATCATAACTGGTAAGTTTTAGATTTATCCAAATCACAGAATCACAGAATGGTTTGGGTTGGAAGGGACCTTAAAGATCATCTAGTTCCAACCCAAATAAACCTGACAGTCACAAAGCTGCTAAGCCCCAAAGAGTATTTTGAAAACACACAGGGTAGGTGTGGGGTTTTTGACTGATGGGGTGAATTTACCTTTGCAATACAAGATACTGTGAATTTACTGATTCAAAATTCTCAGAGGCTGAAAATGTATTTATTCCATGCAGTAAGTTCACTGTTGTTTTGACGTTATCTGTTACTTATAAACAGCTACTGAGAAGGTGTTCCATTCCATTTTCTACTAGGTTTGTAAATAATTAAGATGTCATTCAGTTGCTCAAGTCAAATATGGCCTCCAGATTTTACTGTTCTTGGGTTGGGTTTTTTTTCACCTTATTGCTACAGATCCTGAACTCTTTAAGTCATCAGCAACATCGCTGGACTTCGCTTTTGACCATTCTGGTGGCGTTAGCTATGCTGTCACCCGTTCGAAAATGAATTGGGAGGAAGCACAGAAAAACTGCAATAACAATGCCTCAGAACTTGCCAGCATTTTAGACCCATATCACCAGGCATTGTTGTTCTTACTTGCATGGGAATATGGAGAGCCTCTGTGGATTGGTCTTAACAGCAACGCGGTAAGAACACATCCATTACATACAGGTAGTCAAGCTGACACTGGACCTGATCTTACCTTACGCTCTCATCTTGTAACCTACAGGAATTTCTGCCAGTGTAGTGCTGCAAACAGCATGCTACATCAGTACAGGACCTACTGATATTCTTCAAATAAGACTCATACAGTGGAGATTTTAATGAACTCTGAAATGCACAAGGAAATGCTCCTGCAAACCAGTACATAACAACCCTGTGTGTTATTTGGAGTAATTTAAAGACTCTCAAATATAAATTGTAAAATCTCCCACATTTTTAGTTTATTTTAATATAAAAAATATTCCAGGAATAATGTCCATCCTGCCCCCCTGCCATGCATTTATATACCTAGTGATCAGTGATATTATATCTCAGGTTGCAGATCTGAGACCTGCGAAGAAACATTTTTTGTGTGTGTGTTTATGCTCACACATTCTACTAGAATAGTCTTATTTATGGTAGCAGTAGCAAAATACAGTTGTGAACAGAAACAAGGGTAAAAATTAGTTATAGGAATCTGGAGGCTATATGATATGGTACATATTGACCAATGGGTACATTTTTTCATTTGAAAATGCAATTCTTAATGGTGTTCTCATGAGGAAGTTAGAATATTATGGAAAAAAATCCCTTCTGTTTGTGAGATGTCTGTATCAGTTGTATGACAGGGGAGAGCGAACATTTGGATGGTAGGTGTGTTTTGACATGCTACACTCTTCCCCATGATTCACAGTCATGACAACTATAACAAAAGGGATGGCGATCGGCGCTGCTTATTAAGAACACTCCCACCCACACTCCCATTTTTCATGCAGACCTTTGGGTGGTCCTACCAACATGACGTCTTATCTGACTCCCAGTTTTATGCCTTCTCTCATGCCCCCTTTCTTTTATCCCTTCCATTTCCCAGTGCTTGAAAAATGCTCTGAATTAATGTTAGATACGTTTTGGAGGGGAGAAAAAAAATCATTCTGCATTCATATTTGTGGATAACAGACACTGTGCATTTTGTTGCAGTTAGCATTTACAAGCACAAAAAGGGGGCAACAGTAAGCATAGGAGTCCCTACTGGTTACACGAGAGTTCTCCTGAGTATCGTGTGTAGCAGCTATGTCACTCTCAGCAACCTTGAAATTACCATACAGATTTTGCTTCCAGACCAATGGCAAGTATCAATGGATTGACAGATGGAGATTAGCTTACAGCAAGTGGTCCAGCGGGGAACCAAAACAGACATTAGCATGTGTCTATCTAGACATTGATGGCACCTGGAAGACAGCGTCTTGCAAGGAAAAACTCTTTTCTGTCTGTAAAAAATCAAATGGTAAGCAATTGAATATGAGAAACTAGAAGGCCTGTAGATTTATCAACTGTGCTAATATAACAAGCCACTGGAAAAGTACTTATACACTAGTATACAGGAAGACATGAATAGCTAACTATATAGCTCTAAATATTGACAGGAATTCTTCCCAGAAATAAATTAATTCATAATAATAATTACTAAAATCCTAAGAAACAAAGGATTGAATAATCATTAATTTCTTAACTATTCATTCTAATAGGAAAAGTCATTCACTTGCTATGAGATCTGTTTTGATTAGGCACCAGATGAAATTCTGTAGCCAGTTTGGGGCACCAAAGTTTGAAAAGGCTCTCAGTCAACTAGGGTTTTCAAATGGACAGGAAACAAGGATTAAAAAGAAAAATTTAACTGGAGTTGGACAAAAGGCTAAGAAACAAAGGACAAAGAGAAACCACATTATAAATTTTAAATATTAAAAACAAGCCCTAAAGAATGAAATTAAATTCTTCTCTATGTCTGATATGAGTGGGAAAGGAGTAACAGACTTAAACACGGCAAGAAAAACCTTCTAATTTTATCAGTACGGAAGCCTTTAATAAATCCTTTGTACAGGTCAGGGAATCTCCATCACTACAGGTTGCTAAGAACAGACTGGACAAACATCTGTTAGAAATGATATAATTACATATCAACTTCATGTCACCTGTGAGTACAAGGATAAAGTAAATAACCCCTTGAGGACCCTTGAGCCAAGCACAAACGTCTATAATTTCTATGGAAATAAATATAAATATGATTTCACAATTTAGCTATATTCTCATTTTGTTAAATTATGGAAGATCTTGAATCATTAGAAAATTTAAAATTACATACCAAATTACATTCAAAGATGTTGTAATTTGACAAAAGTCCTCAGATTTGATATATAATGTCTCTTTCCACTTTAATATTCTGGAATCTAATTTGAGAGCTGAATGTTCCTTAATAGGGAAAGAAATAGACTGTAGAAGACTCACAGGAAGAAAATGTAATTTGGCAGAACATTTAATTTTCGTTCCATCTGCATTTATCTTCTCATCCAAAATCTTCCTGTTATATCAATCACTATGGAATTTATTCAGGATGCAGTTTAATTAAAAATCCTGCAAGCCATGTTTAGTTATACCAACACTTTCATTCACAATCACAGTTTCTGCCATAAGGTTTTGATCCTGTCAAAAAATGAGACTGAAGTGTCAGAGGACATTTTACAAATAGCAGTTTTAACTAATTTGGCAGACATTTATGTCAGAAAACCAGCTGGATATTTTATTGACTACAGTAATTACAAAATCATCATTGGATAGAATCTATTCTTCTGATAGACTAATGTATCTTCCTAATCAACTTGATAAATGAATATGAAGCAAAATGTGCTCTCAAACACAAAATCAACCCCATATTCAAGCTCTTTTTAGAACATGCTTCATTTCTTCTATGGTAACAAACTTAATATAGTCTGTTTAGTTCCGTTTGACTAGTATAACAGGAAAACCAAATTTTATAAAATAAAGAATCCAGCTACCTGATCTCTTATCAGTCACGGTGCCTACTGAGCCCCCACAACTTCCTGGAAAATGCCCTGAATCAAGAGGACACAAATCTTGGATACCTTTCCATGGCCACTGCTATTACTTTGACGCCTCCAGGAAAAGAAGTTGGTCTCAAGCTCATCAGGAATGTGCCCGACTAGGTGAGTGTTTTGTCTTAGAAAAATTCAGGATGTAATTAAACACATAAAATAATGAATCGTATTGCTAAGCAAATCTTATATTACTTTAAAACTTCAAACTTAATACTTTTTAGCTTGCTTTTCTGAGCATTCTTTTTCACTGTAAAAGTAAACATTGTCAGAGACAGAGGCATCCGATATCTCAAATAATAGGCGAAATATGAATATCTCAAAAATATGAAATTCCTGCTAGTTTTATGGAAGTCAGTAATTGTGTAGGGAGATAAACACTTTTAAGAGTCCCACTGAGGCACAGACTGCAGGGTTAGCCTTCCCTTCCCCAAACAAAAGGGAATCCACACACAGTGTAAACTAGGAGACACAAACTCATAGGAAAGTTGTCTTTGGTAGTTCCAGGGCACAGGTTATTAATTGGATCTCACTGGCTGAACAAGAAGCGAGATGGAAGAGTCATTTACCTCTCATGAACCAGTAAAACACATCCAGTCATGCAGCTCCTGGTCTGGAACAGCCCCCACTGCTGTCTAGGATCTGGAGAGAAGAGCTGTGTGTGGATCAAGAGGAAGGAAAAGACACTTTACATTTTTTATTCCTCCTGACTGTACACTGAGAATTGCTGTGATGCAGCATGCATTTCAGTGTGACCAAGATAGGAAATATCCTACACATCAGCACTATATGTCTGAGTGATAGTATTCTAATTGTAAGAGAGAATACAAGGATTTCTAGCAGCATTTCCTTGTATGTATGAAAACACTGACCTATGACTGAGTAAACAGAAAAAGTAGCTCTGCAAAGGCTACACTTTACAGCTGTGTGACAACAGAATTCCTGAAATGGTTCTGTAGAAAGACAAATCACACAATTACCAGAAAAAATAAACATTACACTAATAACCAGAATAAAAGGTCACATTTGGACGTTTGTCCACATTCTAAATTCCAACACTTTTGCCGACATGCCAGGCCAGGAAGGTAGTCATTTCCCGATGACCCCAACACAGCTTTGTGTACTTGTACTGCCAGGGCATATGGCAATTATAAATCAACTTCTGGACGTCTTCTGGACCGCAACCTCTAGCTGCTTACACATCCTCTCTACCCTTGCAGTACCTAGCATCAGGCACTGCCAAAAATGCTGCCCAGCCGCTGGTGGATGACAGAGCTGTAGTGGCAAGGGGCAGGGTGCTGACTACATCATACGTACTACTTTCAGCCTCCTTGCATCACATTCTGGCGAGTGGTTGGACCTGTCCAAAAAGTATTGCAGGAGAGCAATTTTTCTTCTCTGAAATACCAAAGGCTAAACAAAAATCTATGTTTTTGTGCTGATTTTCATCCATACAGCTCACAGTCATGCTCAAAATATAACATAGCTATATAATAACCATAACGAGACTAGTGACTATTATGTGCACAAATCAGTGTCTTTTGTATCTTTTTGCATATCTTTTATATGTTTATTGACTTAAGCTGTAAGAAAATGAGACATTGTGATGTGTTCATTAATATTTTTTCAGCTGCTAATTTGGTATCAGTAGGAGACTATACTGAAACAAACTTTCTGTCAGACACCATTAAGATACTCCACGGAAAATCACCGAACTTTTGGATAGGGCTAAAGAAAAATGACAGAGGTAATATCTTCAATATTTAATCATACACTATCATATCATACAAAATGATGATATGTTATATTAAAAGAAAGCAACTTTGTATACTTGAAAGTAGACGTATATAAAAAATATACAAAGTTTATTTCAAAGCATGCTTACATATGCTTACAAATGTAACTGAAACATTTAACTACCTATTCGTAATATAATTGCTTGTTTTCCCCATCACAACTTATTCCATCTGCCTACCTCCCTGTATTTTATACATATACGCCCATTTTAAATATTAGGACAGTGGGAATGGACAGACAAATCTGCAATGGATTTTGTCAACTGGCAAATGGGAGAACCTTCAAACAGAAGGTATAAAGAGTGTGGAGAAGTATGTGCATTGTCCGGCTTCTGGAACACCAATGTCTGTTCTTTCAAAAAAGGATATATCTGTAAAAAACCAAAAAGTAAGTAATATTTCTAATACATTAAGGTCAATAATGCCTGATAATATATTCTCATTGTATAATGTAAAAATGTAAAACATTACAGGTTTGTGTTCAAAACCAATAGACACTAATAGCAGGATTCAGCTGCCTAAATACTGCCACATGGCTTCCAACTGCCTCCTCAGAAGGCTAAAGAAGTCCTGTAAAATTACCATCACCCCCATGCAGCCATCATGACTGCTTCTGATCCTTGTGTTTAAGGAAAGGAATGGTCAAAGACCACTCATTTTTAATAAAAAGCCAGTTGCCAGTAGCATTTTCCCTCAAATATCACACAGTATAAGCTCAAAAGCAATGTTTTGTTTAATTTCAGCCGAATATATTCTCAAAAAAAATCTTGTTCTGTTGAGTGAAATGAAAACTGTCTTGTAGAAATGTTGGAATTGGTGATTCCTTTCACTACAGTCCTCTGAGCTGATGGATTAGAGGAAAATGATAACATACATTCTTGTGGCATCCTTTATCTACAGTATAATAGAATCATGTTTAATGAAATGCTGGTGCCATCCTGATAGCAAAACTATCATCTGCGCAAAAATGCATGAGTTCGATCACCAACTGAGATTAAGTGGAAGTGGTCCAGAACATGAACATTTTGTTTGGTTAAACTTCATATTTCTGTTCAACTTTCCCTTACCTGCTAAGTTTAGGAAGTGCAATTACCTTAGGAAATACATCCACACGGAATGGTTGCCTCTGACAGAAGGGGCTGAACTCAAAGAAGATCTTTTCAGCTCAAATTAAATGCTCATGACACATCTCTAACACTTGACACCTTCATTCGGCAATTTTTTCCTGTTTCAGAAAATACCCTAAAACGACTAAGGATCCTGTGGGCAGTTTCTCAGAAATTAACATTTTAAAACATTTTTAGAAATAACAGAAATCTGACTCTAAGTTCATGTCTTGGGTATCTCAACTGAGGAGGTCAGATGCTCTCGGGATGAAAGAGCCGATCATCCAACTAGCGGTTCACACATGCTTAGCTCCATCCCTCTGGGAGAGAAATGTCATCAGCAAGTTGGATTGAGGGGGAATTGTCAGGAATATCTGCACTCAGGAAGTTTAAAATGCCTCATTTGTTTTTAAAGCGGTCAGAATAAACATTTTATTTTCCTTTCAAAAGTGCCTGAAAACACAGAGATGTCAACAGAAAACACAGGTAAGAATACTTCCTTTTAAGTAGAATTATAAGGAGATGCTCAAATACAACAAGAGTATAATTACATAGTTTATAGGTACTATTTTTGAGAGTACTTAAAAATAAAAAGTCCATAAACTACATCTGTATCTAGATATAGGAGTATATCTGTATCTAGATATAGGAAGTAAATTGGGTTTTGATCAGATTTAATCATATTTTGTTTGGGTTTGTTAGTAAAAAAAATAACAAAACCACTCGCTGAACTGAAAATCTACATGCATATTGCATTTGTCTGATTTCTGGTTAAAGAATTCCCCTTAAATATTAGATCCTGAAATCTCTTAAGATCAAAACTGTTGATTCCATTTCATCTGCTTACAGAAGGAAAAATGGAGAAAGTACTTTCCGCCGGCATCATTTGGCTGTACGTTCTTCTAGCCCTTTCTATAGTTGGAGCTGGAAGTATAATTTATTTCTACTTGAGGAGGAAAAGACAAAACCTGCTACCTACTTCAACCAGAATGACTGGATCAGAAGCAACTGTGGATATCCAAGAAAAAGATGCACATACTGACATGTAGTCCGACAAAATCCCTGTATATTCCAACTAACAAAAAACTGCCTATGAATCGGTGAAATCTTACACGAGCTTTGCATTTTCCTACCCAGATAATAGTCTCCTCTTGCCACAAAAATAAAGTTCACGGTTTTATATAAACACACACACATACATGCTCCTTTCAAAATTCCCTACAAAGTGTTACAGTTTGTTTAGTTTGGGGAGTACACATAGATTTTTCACATAAGGGAGCGTGGCTGAAAAGCCGGCTCCAGAGGTGTTATGGGAAAACTCTCACAGATATTCACTATGTGAAATCATTTTATTTAACTCAATGCAGAAATTCTCCTTTTCGCACGCAGGGGAAATCATTACTCATATCTTTACATTATTTTTTCCTGCTGTATTACATCAGTGTTATCTGCACTATGGTGGGAAACACTGCTCATCGCAGATTCTCAGCTTCACAGTTTACAACACTATTTTTTCTTTCATGTAAAACCTGATATAATACCTCTATCTGTGAATTTAATATTATTTCCTTACCAGAATATAGATGGAAAGATGGAAAAAAATTGAAGAGACTCCTTTATACCTACTTCTAGTCTGAATTCTGGGAATAATTATGCCATTTTCTACAGCATAGAACTTTTCTATTATTCAGTAAATATCAACATTTTTCTGACAGGTTCAAATTGATAATAAAAGTACAACAGTAGGTGATCTTTCCATTGGGTTTTATTTCAATAATGATGCTTTCAGTATACAGAGATGCCCCTTTTAAAATCCAAGCATGTATAATAAACGGCTATCTTATACTGCTTTATATAACTCTCCAGTTTAGAGAAATAAAATCACCAATGTAATTTTTTAAAATAAATCCTTCCATTTTTTTGTCATAATTTTGTTTGATGATGTACTGCCTTGGTCCACTTTCAGCTCTTCTTCAATTGTACACAATAGCAGTGTTTGCCTCAGGGGGGCAGTTTATCATTCTGTGTTTTAAGACATGCATCGTTCCTCCTGAGTTATGAAAACACCTTTCTCCAAGCCACAGGAGGGCACCTGGCACTAACAGGCCCCAGCGAAGAAGCACACAGAGGAGCAGGGCTAGAGCAGAGGACCTTCTACCAAATATCTGTAACAGGAAACAGATTCTCTTTGGCGCTTCTGTGAGAACTGTAGGCAGAATTTCTTACCCTCTCCCTATGCTTAAAGTCTCTGACTGACACGAAGATGATGTCATGCTAAAGATCTCTTTTAAAGAAAAGAGAATATGTGGAATAAGTAGAACAGGTTTCTGCACCAGGACATCTGTGCCTATGCCTCAGGAGCTTGAGAACACGCTTGTATTACCTCTATTATTTACCTTTTTTCTAGATATCCAGTAAATAATAAAGGCGCCTAAGTAAAAATGCTATTGATAGCTACTTAGAATGGAAGTACCCCCTTCCTTTAGGAATACCTACTTCAGTTGTTTTATCAAGGGCTATCTTAAAACATGGGGCACCCCTGCTAACATGCTTCCTCCTGAGCTTTCAATTTTTTTCCCCTGCACTCCTTTGCTGGATGGACACACATTATTCTACATCTTTGGCTAAGTTTGTAAAGAAGTTGCACCAATCACAGATACAGAAAGATGTCTAAAGATTGTATGGCTTTTCTCTTTCTGGTATGCCTGTGTGACATTACTTAACCAAGACACCTGGTTTAAAAAAAAAACAAACAACAAAACCAACAAAAACACCCTACAGGTTCTTTAAAGTAGAGTTAAAAATAAAGTAAACCAAAAGTAAATTTTACAATTAATGTCCTCTGCACACTTTGTAAAGCCCAGCTTTTATGCCCTTAGACAAAAAAAAATTCCTTAAATTACTATAGTAGGTCCTGTAATATCAGCTCCTGTGATAAAGAAACAGTCACTGCTATTTTCAGGAGGAAATAGGAAATAGCTGAGAGAACTTTGCGTGAAACTGTGCAAATGAGAAAAACACCACCTGCTTCCCATGGAGATGACTAGAGATAAAATTGTTTCCTGGTATGTGCTACAGAAATCTGGGAATACATCATTACACTTGCCTTTTGGATGAGTAAATAGTGGAAGTGCTTTTCCTGTTCTATACTTACAAAGAGTACAGGATCCTACCGCATATATGCCCAGCTTAGTGAACCTGATAAATTAAAATCACCTTCCCCAAAAGAAAAAAGGAAAGATATGATAGAAGAGACTAATTTTTTTTTAAGTTATTTGTAGGTTAACTGTAAAAATTGGGAGCTCATAACAGAGGTATTCTGGTGATTAAATTCAGCACAGCCTAGGACCTCCAGAGGAGAAGCCTGGCCGGTATCACCACCACGTGGGAAGCACAGAGAGCTCAACAGTCAGGCTGCTCTGCATGCCAGCTATCTGTGTTACCATATGAAAATATTTTGATATACATACATTTTTATGTACAGCTATTTTGTCGTTAGACTGCACATCATGCCTGAACAAGGACGGGATCACAGGCTAGGCATAAGGTATGCTGCTCCTCCTGCAATAAGAAAATACGGAAAGGCGCACATAAGGAGGACATATAAGGATATACATTTTTATACATACATTTTTATGTATAGCTATTTTATAGTTAGACTGAACATCATGCAAGAGCAGCATACCTTATGCCTTATATGAGACTTAGAAATGTCATATAAAGAGGATTGTGCAAGAGACTGAGACACTGCAAAGGCTGATCCAAAGCGCGTCTTACAGAAACAGGAAAGACGGAGCACTGTGGTGAGAACAGCAGTGAAAACAGGTGAGGGCAGCGTGAGCCAGTGCAGCAGTGCTCGTACCTGGGGAGAGGGCTGACAGGAGGAGACCCACAGCCCCGGCCAGACCTGCTCGCGTCAGGCAGGCACTGGCATCTTTACCCACTGCTTGCAGCGTGGGAGAGCATGGCCATAGCAAGGATGGTTCATTCCATCTACTGAGTCTCAGACAACTGAACAGCCACGGGGGCAGAGATCAATGCCTCCAAACACTCTGACTCCTCTGTATTTGTCTTTTGGACTTGATATAGGATATGAGTAAGCCATTGGCCACACAACTCATGCATTGCTCAGACACAGAAGGCGGCTGGCTGGCACTTGGTTGAATTGCACAGGGCAGACGAAACCCTTACTGCTTTCAATGCTTAATCCCAAATCCCAGTGTTTCTGCACAATTCAGTTGTGTGCACACTTCTCTTCTCTCTTCAAAAGTCCTGTATACTTAAAACCACTGTCACTTCAGTGCTTGGGATGAGAAAACCACTGCTTATTATGCCTCTGTTTAAATTAGCTTCAGAGTGGAGAAGACACATCAGCACTCTTGTCAAATATAAGTGTTTGTATTGATGTGTGCACATGTATTTGCGTAGGATTCTTCCTCTCATTTTCATAAATAAACGCTGCCTGATTTTCCTTACCAGTTTCTGAAGGACATATCACCTCCTCTGTAACTAGACTGTGATCATTCTGTGACAGGGAAATGTAATTCAGTTATGGAAATATAGAATCCTTATTTTTCTTGCAGCCAAAGGAAAAGCTTTATTTTTCAACTGTGGCCACAGAAGAGTTGGTATGATACTGTGTTCGAAATACCTGAATTATAACATGGGAATCTATGGAATTACAACTAATTTGTTCTCAAAATTACAAAGTCAGCTCTCCAAGAATTAATCTTTTCAGTTTTCTGTGCTAGTTTGCTTTTGCACCTGTTAGAAGATTTTGAACCTGATACTACTGCTGCGCAATGGACTAAACTGTTGACAGAACTGCAAATTTTAGTATAGACAACAGGACTGGCACTGCTGGCCTGGCTGGTTTTAACTGTAAACTCTCCTCGTTGCATTTATGTTGTAAGAGAAAGACACGCAGTATTGTCACAGTGAATTATAAGTCCTTGGAGACAGTAAATACAGTACCCAGCATGATAAAACTTAGTCCTCTCTCTCAACCCTTCTGGTATCTCTCAAACAATGGATCCTAAAAGGAGTCATGAAACAATTCATCTTCTTGCTACTGTCCATTAATTATGTATGCGCTAATTTTGATTACTTAATTTATATTCTGCTACCTGTTTATTATATCCTTTAGAAGGTATCAGGCCTACTTTTCTTTTTGTTCACCTTTATAAGCTGCTGTATTTAACAGGCCGGACCGGATCTGGGCCACGTGGGTTACAAGCTCCCTTTATAAATTATATGAAATTTGTAACATGCAAAGTCATTCATTACAATTATAAAAATAATTTTCAGCCTTTTGAGTATTTTAAATGCTTTAAACATTCAGGAAAACAGAGGTAAAGAGTACCCTGAAAGCCTCTAAGGGTTTTTTCATTACTTACATATTTTAAAGCAAAGTATAAAGACTCAATCCAGGTGTTAAATTGCTTATTACAATAAACTTGTAATCTCCACATTTCTACCAACAAGCCTACTGTGTCTTAAGAAGAAGATAAACAAGATTTGTGGAAATGGTTTCAGGCTACTTTCAACAGTCATAGGAAGAAAAATTCTGGACACATTTTCACATAGTATTTTCCTTATTTCTCATCGTAATAATTTGCAATAACAACGTAATCTCTTTCATACATACACTCAGCTACCTAAGACACCTGAAGGACATGGAACTGATCTCACATAATTTAGGTATATAAAATGTAGCCATATGTAGCTAAACCACTTACCCAAGGTCCTCATTGTGGTCAGCACAGAAAAATGGATACATTAGGATGCAATGACTTGATCTAGTGTGGAGATTGATCAAAACCTCTAGACTCTCATTGACACAGAGAAAGCCCAAAACAATTATCTCCCAGTAACTGAGTTCTGCTGAATCCAATTCTTAATTGATATCTTATTCAACCTGGCACAGCACACACTAAGTGTTTTTTGTTGATTACATTTACTGTCAATAGCTCTAGGCTATTTCAGAAAACAGCTAGCAAAAACACTCACAATAGATTTTTTTTCCCCTGCTTGAAAACCACTACTTTTGGAAACAAAGCTTCTGTTATATTAAAAAAATTCTGTCGATTTTATTTTTCACACTAATTCAGAATGGAAACAGAGCAGGTAGCATTTCTTAAGAGAATGTTAAGAATATTGACAGTTCCTACGAAAGCACAAATCATTGACCCTAACTACAATGGAACTACATCTAAAATAAACTCTCAAAGCAACCACCTGCCTTTGTACTCTCATGAACACTTCCCATCCCAGTGCCAGCATGGGTGAGAAATCACTGACGCGTGTCTGCTTATAGTCCTGATATAAACTCTGTATCTAAAGTACACCCATTTCTGTTTCCCTGAGTGGCAGCTGATGTGTTCAGGACACCAGTTAACCCTCGAGAAGGTTAAGCTGTGCCGAGCATCAGAAATGAGGGCTCTGACACTTCTGTCTCCATCACTGATGCATACAACTGAGGAAGAAAAACTGAGCATAAAAGTCCTGCTCAGTCTCATACCAAGTGCTGCTCCTCAAAGTTCCCTCTCCTCTTTTGTGTAGACTGGTAAAAAAACACTGCACCCACTTTGGCTGCATTCTGTTTATATTTCTGCCAACCATTTCCTACTATCTTCATGATCTTAATGCTCAGCTAGAATAGGAGACAGGTAATTTTTGGCTGATAATCTCTGTTTACTAAGAATTTTTTGATTTTTAGTTCAGCTAAATCTGAACCAATTTTTAATTTATTATTTTTATTTGTATTTATTTATATTATTAAAACTTATTTTTAATTTCTGTAAGCCCCATTTCTGTTTACAGTTATTATAGCTTTAGTCATAGATAAATCTTAGATATCATTTAATCATTACACGTTAAGATCGTGTCTATCTCAGCCATTCCACCCAACTCTGTCCTCATACAATATACAAAACATTTCTGAATTATGTGGCATTATTTTTCTAATTTTTTCAAACAATGCCATGTTCCACTGGTAAAAAGTGATTAGAAATGGCTCACTATCTGAACTAGATTAATAAATTATTTTCAAATGAACTTACTTTGCATCTTGCTACATTCTCCTCCTTTTTCACTTCCTTTATGACTTTATTCCCCCGAATCTTTGATTTTCATTTTGCCTTTTATGCATGCCCTATATAGGAGATTGTTGCAAGAGTTTGGCAGAGACTTTTGAAGGCAGTGTGCTGCACAAACCTGCCTCCTAACGTAACAAGGTGCCCTCCGACTGCTCACTAAGTTTGATTCTTGCTGTGCAACTGGCACCGGCTATTCAGAGACTCCCAAGCCTCTGATAACCTGGCTTGCCAACACTTGTGCAGTATCATTTTCTCCTGGCACTGATCCCAACAAAAAGTGTCTTCTTTCTCTCCTCTTCTTCTAGGTACTTGTAAAAAGTCTTTTGTGGAAGACTGCACTCAGTTGCAGTCTGAGGGAGATATCCATGTCAATCTAGCTGAGCAAGGAAAGTGAGAAAAGAGAACAAAATGGTAAGTCTTCAGCACAATTCAGTAAGCTGGAGAATCCATTTACTTTCCCTAATTAAGGAAAATCAGTGCCATTTTTATAAACTCTGTCTCAACAATTATTTATTTCAACTATTGTAAGAGGAACATTGATCATTCACTTCTCACCATTCTCATGCACAAATTCACTTTTAGAAGCTAACTGCTTCCAGTTACTGTCAGTGGTGAGAACCACCAAAATATAGGTTATTTCCTCTCTCAAGAATAGAATAGAATAGAATAGAATAGAATAGAATAGAATAGAATAGAATAGAATAGAATAATTTCAGTTGGAAGGGACATAAAACAATCATCTAGTCCAACTGCCTGACCAAATCAGGGCTGACCAAACATTAAAGCATGTTATTAAGGGCATTGTCCAAATGCCTCTTAAACACCGACAGGCTTGGGGCATCAACCACCTTCTAGGAGGCCTGTTCCAGTGTCCGACCACCCTCTCCATAAAGAAATGCTTCCTGATGTCCAGTCTAAACCTCCCCTGTGGCAGCTTTGAACCATTCTCTTAAGAAGCACTCTCTATTCCCCCTTATTTTGTTTCTCTGTTGTGATTTTAGTATTAAGTTCCAGAATTAAATGTCAGAAGAAGGTGATCAAAGTACCACATCACAGTTTTTCATTGAATGCCGTATCAAGAAATTATGTTAATGAGAGTGGACTAGTTACTACAGTTACCTAAAAGGTTAGACATTTTTAGGATTCTCTAGAGAAAACTCACTCTGTTTCCCAAGACTACCTATCTACCATATACGGGTTTGGAAGAGACATTTGGAGAGATATTTAAATGTAAGTTCTTTATGTAATAATCTCAGTACTGTTGTAAAATACCTAAAAATCTTTTGCAAAGTTTTATGGTCGAGGAAGATTATATGAACTAAAACAAATGATACAGTTTTACGTTCATTAGCTCACAAGCACAATGAAAAAAGATGTTTTTTCCTAAATGAACATTAGTTTTCTCTGGTGTGTTTCAGCAGTTCATAATTCCTTGTTCATAACTCTGCCATAAATCTAGAGGAAATTGTTCTACTTCCTGATCTGATCCCTTCTTTAATAGAAACAGAACTTGCATGGTTTACATTATTCTGAACTTTGTCTGAGTCAGGTTCTGGGTATTTTTGCTGAAGCTGCAAAATGGAGAAATGTTTTTCTTACAAGATCAGACAGACATTGGGACAACATGTCTGCAGTGGCATCCCAGTACTCTATGAGCCAGGGACTGAGCACAGGGCTTCATCAAAGACCAGCCACAGCTGACAAGTCAGCTTTTATTTCTACCTCCTGGAACCGCAAAGCAACTGAAGGCCCTGGGGAGGGGTTCTTTCCATCCTGAGCCACCTTCTAGATGTCGCCCATGACTCTGGCCAGCGGGCTGAGGAATGACCGTTGGAGAGTGTATCCTCCACACAAGAGCCCAGATTTGGTGTGTGCCTTGAAGACTGGCACAGGCTGCCCAAGGAGTCTGTGGAGTCTCCAGGTTTGGAGATACTCACAGCCCTGCTCGGTTCCAGGGGCTAGGCCTGGTGATTTCCCTCCCAACCTCAGCCCTGTGGTGACTCCATGACTTGGCCATCCCCCCTACTGCACAGGCAGCCACACTGGCCCCTGATACGGCCAGCCAAGCCTCATAAAGCCACTGTGCCCCAAAGTGAAGGGAGACTTCTGGCCTGCATGTCTCTCCATCGCCCACAGCCACCTGTTGCCCTACACCTTGTTAATGGCAGCCCTGGGCTCAGCGACACTCAGCCTTCCCAGTGCTGGGGAGCACAGCACCCTGCGCCCGAGCCCCGGGGCTCCATCACCCACACTCTCCCCACCCGTCGCTCGCTCTTGCTTCTCCCCACACTCGCACCGCCTGCACAGTCCCCGCGGCCGCCGGGCTCTGGTCTGGGCTGCAGTCCCCGTCGGCCGACACGCACTGAGGGGGGGCGGGGAAGTCCCCCTGCCGCCTCCGTGGGAGCTGCCGGCGCCAGTCAGGCTCACTGGGTCTAGGGATACTCTTCTTTCACGGGTCGGGACTGGGGGGCAGATGAGGGCGATTAGAGCAGAGTGCCGGTAAAACCGGCCGACCGGAGAGGCCGCCGTGCGCTTTGGGCCGCAGCGCGGAACCTCCGGCGGCTTCGCGCCCGAGATGGCGGCCAGAGCGAGGGGCGCCACCTTCCGCGGAAGGCGGCGGCGCCATCTAGCGAAGCAGCGGTAGGCTGCGGCCGGGCTGCGAGCCCGGGGCGGGCTCCTCTCGTGTTTTAGATGGAGTAAACGCTGGCAGAAGATCTGGAGCCAAAGACGGCATCTGTGGCATGACAGGAGACTATTTTCTCTGCAGGGCAACGAGGCGCTATGGGAATTACCTCAGCGGGAGTTGTCCAGAGAAAGTCAGGTTGTGCTCTCCTGTGAGGGGACTGCCAACCCGGCAGGAGCAGGGCTTGCTCAAAACAAAATAAGTAAGATGGCAAACAAGTGAATTACAGTGGAGATGAGAGGGAAGTGATTCAGATTTCATGATTAATTTTTTAGATGATGAATGAGATGATAATGACCTGGTCTTCTCTCTCCAGCTAGAATTGTCTCTTTTTCCAATCTAATGTGGTATGTACAATTTTTTTTTTCTTATAGTTCTTATGTCGGACTTGTAAGTGAAGCAGAACTAGTAAAATGCTCATAATTTTATTCTATTTCTTGTTTCTTTTTTTTTTCCTTGTTGCAAGTCTTGTGGGACCATCACTTTAATGTTCCAGGTAGGCATTTGTCATTATATACGCTATTAGGGTCAGTTTGTACACTATTAGCAACACAGGACGTGTGGGTGATTCACTGTTGGTTCTGGTAATCGGTTCATTATGTGACAAGTCAAAAACTGTGTGCCTCAGCGTCTCCCTCACTAATAAAGGGATAATAATGTGTATTTTATCTCACAGAAGCATTCTCAAGATCAGTTAATTGCTTTTAAATCTTAAAACTGAAAAGTCTACAAAAATGCAAAGAACATTAGCTTATTATCATTAGTGACACAGAACTGACAGGAATTCTCCTGGCTCTGTTACAGAAACTTGTTTACACACCAGACTTACCCCTCTTGGGGATATAAATACAGCCACTTTTATTTCCAGCTTTTTTTTTTTCTTACTGTCAGGATGAAGATATCTCACTGCATCACTAGTCTTTCTGTAAATGTTCATTTACCGTCTTTCAGTAAGTGTCCTTTTGGCTGATTTGATGTTTTTCCAGACTTTAATGAGGTACATTTATTTCTTTACAGATTTTTCAAGAAGTGAAATGGAATTGCACTCAGAAGCAAGATGACTCTGACACATCAGAGAGCATCAGTGTAATTGCTAATAGTACTTTTCTCCTGTTTTTGTTGCCTTTTAAACTGTTCACTAAGATGCTATTGACTACAACAGATTGAGAGACTTCAAATAAAGAAAGTAGTAATAATGGAAGACTTCAATTATCTGCACATAGACTTGTATTTATCATATGGGCTGTTATGCAGACAGCACATGTACGCATACATCACTGATTTTTGGAGCAAAAACTCAAAACAGGTTAATCCATCCCAAGAACACAAGGCCTTGTTTGTGATATGCTGGGTGAAGGTCACTGTAATACTGATCACATTCTCCTCAAATTTGACATACTTTAAGAAAAAAATGGAAAAGATATCCTAGAAGTTGTTCTAAAAGAACTCAAAATTGCTGTTTGCTCTAGTACATAACCTGTTCTTGAAAACAGCTCCAGTGCCAAAGGAATAGAAAGTCATAAATACGACATCAGTCTGTGAAACAGTCTCTGTGTTTCCTGAGCACTATAAAACAGCTAATCTAATTGTTTCCAAGGTAGACCTGTAAAAACAGTAATAAGGAAAGAATTAGGAAATATCTATGATAGTTTATAGAAGAGTAAATGTGGGGTCTGTATTGGAAAATTAGGCCTAACAATTCTACTAGAAGGACTCAGTAAACATGGGGAATGTAGGTCATATGCTATTCAAAAACTCCTGAGTCACCTGGAAGAAAGAGCTAATGATGGTATTTACTGATTACTCATAATTATTCATAGTTGTCAAAATTAGAGCTTAAGTGTGGACACCTGCAGAAGATTTGTCCACTGCTGACTTACGAGATAATAAAATGGAAACTAAGTTTAGTGTTATGAAAGTCAAAGTAATGTATTTGGGAAAATTGACCCTAAAAATACGTGTGCAGTGGCAGACAGTTAACAAAGTGATCAACGTTGTTAGGGGTTACTGGACACAATGAGGTTGAATGCGCTAGGAGCTTTCATTTATAAGACAAGGTGATTAAGGGTAAATATTATGGAAGCCTATAAAATAATGAGATTTTTAATTGCCATAGGATGGCATATTGTCAAAGAGGGATTTGCCACATTTCTGGCAGATAGGTCGACAGGGACTGTTGAATACAGTCATCCAAATATGTCCTCTGGCTCAGCATGTTCCTAAACCTTTAATTCAAAGAAAACAGGATGATGTAGCAAGGAAGAATTATTCAGTATATAGTTATTTGTACACTCCTGTAAATGTCCATTATTAGACTCTGTAAGAGAGAAGAAAATTTATTAGATGGACTTCTGGTCTGAGCCACTGTAGCACTACTTGTTCTACTAATTCTTGTTGTTATTAGTGAGAAAGATGAAAAGAATTGAGCTTCACTTAGCTAAAGAATAAGCTTCAAATTCTTGAGTATCTTGAGTATGGCTCTATGACATATCTTTTAAATAAACGTGTGAGATGCCTGAAATATTTCTAAAAGGTAGATGACTCTCAGCTATTGCATATGTACCCTGTTGGTTTTGGAAACATTGATGTTTGAGCAACAGACTGTCATCTTCATCACTGCTTTCACAAAAGCAGGTGTAGGGTCCTTTCAGAGGCATGAAGAGAGTAAATACCTTACACTGAGTATCTCAGAGGGCTATAAAATGTACTTCTTTATCTTCCATATGTCACTGCTGTGGTTCCTTCAATGTGTTTCTTTTACTGTCTAAAATACTCAGCTAACTTTCCTTTGTCTGCCACTCAGGAATACTGACAGTTTATAGAAGTGTTTCATTTTGTCTTGGAAAATAATATGTAGCTTTTCATAAGACATTGCCGTGTGAAGTAAATATTCATTGCCATGAAGAAACTATGCACTCAAGTTCCATGCTTTCTTTCTTAATAGTTTTCCAGCATTTGAAGCACAAACTTGAAATACGATCTGTTTATTTGTGTGGAATCATTCATGGACACAGATTTTACTGACTAACCAGCAGACTCTGTAACACTGGAAGCCACAAATACACTTCATCAGGAGTGGGTTCTAGCTCTGTTTACCAAGAGACTGTCTTGAGGACTTCCACACTAGTGCTTTAATAGGAGCTCAGAACATGAGTAGAAATCCATGTGTTCTGAAAAACATTCAGTGTTTGACTTTATTATACTTTATTTAATATAATATAAAGTTTATTTAATATAAAGATATTGCTTTTCCATTGATTCAGGTGCTTAGCAATTATGTAGGGGCATGCCAAATTGCTTGTATTTAAATAAATATTTGTATAGCACAAATGATTCATAGATTACAAGGCCAGAAAACAGCATGGTAATTACCTCCTTAATCAGAGACCAGAGATTCAGACTTATCTGAATCAATTCTTGTCAAGGTATTCTTCTATAATATCTCTCGATTACTTTATAAAGAGATTGCATATTTTCCCACTACTATCAACAACAGAAACAAAAAACAGTCTGCCATTAACAACAGAAACAAACATTAAACAGTCTCCCAGCTTTGATTTTGTAGCATCAGCTTTGTTTCAGAAATATGCAAGGTTTCCTTTCTGGGTCTTTATCGCTTCTCACCTTAAAACATCCTTTAATCTTTGCCTTTGTGACTAAGTCATGAATGTTCAGCCCTGTCTTTACCTTTGCACCATGCTGGAAATACAGAACAGGCTAATTTGTCCTTCAAATCTAAGGATACTTAGAATGCCGATTGCTTAACCTATAATGACCTAGGATAGGGCAACCAATAACACTTTTCAGCACAGCAGCTTTCTAACCACCTTATGACTTATTCAAAGACGTGCGTCTTCTGATTAGGTGATATGCTGATTTTTTTCCCCCCAGTTTTCTGCTGTTCTGTCATCTCTGTCATTTCTCAGACTTTGCAGGAGGAAGCCAGCTGTCCTACTAAATTAACAGTCTTTGCAGGAGGAAGTCAACCTCAGCTTTCTTTTAACTGATAAACTTACAGCGTCCTGAAATAAACAATGTACTCTCTATCTAGCTGTGTGACTACAAATGCTGTCCTTCAACTGTTGTGGAAATGAGCGATATCTAAAAGCTGTTTGTATCATCAGAAACCTCGATTGCCCTATCAGTACTTCTGTTTTTTCCCCATGACTACAGTTATAGGGCAGTAAACAGCTGTAGAAATAATTTCCTACACTTACTGAATAATATAAGGTAGAAAGTATAATATTGCATCTAAAGGTTCTAGTGGAATTGGAATAAACCCATTATTTCACAGTATTTTTTCTTCTCATTCCTCCCAAAAATGTGGGTTTTATCCTCTAAAGCATACACTAGGAAACACATTTCATAGTTGCTAACATGACTATACAGTTATTTCACTGGGTACATAATGCACTATCAGAAAGGCTTTCCAAGCAATTTGGGTACACCTTGCCAGTGGCCACCACTGACAAAGGTTCCTGGAGCTCAATATGTTTTTAACTTTCCTAAGAAAGCCTTGGTTTGAAAAACGCTAGTCTAAAAAATGCTCATCTACTCAACCTTTATCTATATGATCACACCTTTACATTCAAAAAATCTCAGATACTGAGTCGTACCAATATAGGAATGAAGAACAGGTGGCTGGAAATGATTCCAAGCCAAACTGACTGCTGAGGAATCTATCTAAAATGGGTTTGCAGCCATACTACAGCCTCTATGGAAGCGCATGTGCATACATGCACATATACCGTAAATCAGTTCAAACAGCTGAGAAGCCTTTTCGTTAAGTGCAGCTTTGCCTCTACAACCAATACTTTCTACCTCATGTGTACTGTAGTAAAGAAAACAAAAGAATGAAACATCTGGATTTATATAGTTTATGCATCTCCTTCATGCAGCTGAAGCTTGTACTGATCTCTTGAAAATGTTTAGAAGATGTTGGCCTGTCAAGATTGTTGACATCTCAGAACTGATAGGCAAGTGAAATCCACTGTAGAATTCGACTCCTCTGGAAAGATCTCCGCATGCTTCAACATGTGGATGCTGTACGAGGAAAAGAAATGAAAATTAATACAAAAGGCTGATGAAAGTAGACGAAATAATTATATTGAAGAAATTACCGGGCATTCCTGAGTCATACTGAAATGATTGTTTTTCGTGAACACCTAAGACTGTTTAAACAAATTCTTCTTAAGGTGCTATCCCTTCATTTGACTGGAACGTGTTTACTGAACAGGTTTGAATAAATATTAACAAAACTGACTTTATCACAGACAAAACATTCAAGACAAAAATAGAAATCTTGAGGCAAATCATCTATTAGAGGTAGACTGTATTTTCCTCTTATTTATCTCATTAGTACTTTACATGTTACTTTTTATTTTAGATACCAGATATTTGTTATTCAATTCAAATAATTTGAAATGAATGAGAAACACTACAATTCTTATTAAATCAAAGACTGTTTTGTTATAATAATAGGAACTTTTAAATTAATATAGTTTTTTTCATGTTGGTTTTGTCCAAACTACAAAGAAGGATCATATCATATGGGTTTCATGTTGAGTAATCAAAAGATTATGTAAAGAAATAACCATTTTATTTTCAATTGCATAATAGAAAGTCTAGCACACTTGCTTTCAGGGAGAATTTGCGATCTTAAGCTATGCCTATGTTCCTTTTTCAGAATCAGAATCAAGCTTTCTTATACATCTGTGGCAAATTCTGCATCATTTCATAATTTGAATTTTCTAAAGAATATTTTTTCTCTTTTGTGTGAAATTAAAATATCTGTTTTAAAAGGAAAATACAAAATAGGAAGTTTACACAGGGAAAGTTACTTCAAGTTAAAAAAAGTAGAAGAGTATGATTTCCAGCAGTACTTGTATCCTAAGAATGTAGGACCTCCTGAGCTGAGTCCAGGTCTCCCAATACCATACAATAAGTCTTCAACTGAGACATTCCCCCCAGAGCGTCCGTTCTAACAACAGGTAAAAATCTTCAGAGAGAAGAAAGTGACTTAAAAAAGTAATTATTTTGCCCCTTTCAAAAGTCTTCTAATCCCTCTGTTTCAGAGAAACAATAAATCCACTGTAAATTTCATCTGGTTGAATCTTGTCCAACATTGAGGATCTTTTTGTCTGAAATGATCAGGACCTAAAACATTCTCAGCTGGGCATTATCCCAAGAGATTGCATGTGTTGAGGCAGTCAGAACTAAAGTTACAGCTTGCTGAATAGCTAACAGATATGTTTGTCTCTATGAAAACTAAATCAGCTGCCTTTGTTTTCTTATTTATCACCTTTTCCTGTATTTGTGCATATCCACTTTGAATCTATATACTGTGCCTTAAATAAAGGGCAAGTACAGGGAAGCTACAAAGGACTGAGCAATCCCAAAGTCGAGGTGAAGATGAATGATTTGTAGAGGAGGTGATGCAAGAACTATTCTAAGAGGAGAGCTGTAGCAGCTGGGTATTGTGGCAAATCAGAGCCGAAATTAAGTAAATGGAGTATCTTGGGCAGTGGTCATCAAAAGTAATAAGGGTTGCATCTAAGGAAAAACAGGAATAGGAAAGCAGTTAGGGGAAAGGCTTGAGGGCAGGACAGATGGAATCAGAGATTTGTTGTCAGTGGGACTATGCATGTGAGAGGGGCAGCACTGCAGGATTTCTCATTGTCAGGTAGTTAATTGTCCAAAATGTTTAATACTGGCTGTATTGCACAACAGTTTGATCTGTGACACCCTTTAGATATGAAGTAGATAAACTGAAGAAGAAGTCGGCAGCTGGACTTGTGGAGATAATTACAGTAGCTAGAGAAAAGGATTTTGCAGAAGGATAGAGACAGTTAAGAATAACAGGAGCACTGGAGAGAGCTGTAGGACAACTTCCGTAATTGCTGGTTTCCTGATGTGCTATTAACTGTATGGCTGTGAAACCCAAGTCATGATGCAATTTAAAAGGCAGTTGAGCCCAGTTGTTAAATTGCTGAAGAAAATGGTGTTTGTACATGAATATACTAGTAACCCACAGGGCAAGATTTTAGGATTCTGTTTGGTATGTATATATTTTTATGGGCATATATTTTCTTATATTTTTAACAGCTTTCTAGGCATTGACAAGTTTTTGTGGGGCTTTTTTGTTGTTTTTTTTTGCTTTGGGGTTTTTTTTGGGGGGGAAATGTTTGGTTTGGTTTGCTTTTGTGTCTCTAAACACAAAAGAATATCTTTGGACCAAACAAAAATGTAGCGATATCCTCTCTTGCCCTTTGGTTGCTGTATTTTTTCTGCCTGAAAACTAAAAAGCCAAGGAACACTGGCAATTTCCAGTCATAATTAGTTTCAGGTTTTATCCTTGTTTGTACACAAAATTGAATCAATCACTACCTTGGTTTGATCTGCTTCACAGATGTCCTCATATTCATTGAAATGTAGCTTGACTTTTAGTCAATTTAATATGAAAAATGCAAAGTTTCTTTATGTCACAATAAATGACACTAACTTTTTTTTTCCAGTTTAGCAAAAACAGTTTAAATATCACATTCAAAACAGAAATAGGAAAACTACATGTAAACAAGCCTGTAACCACGTACAGCTGTTCCCTGAGAAATTTATTTGAAATCCACTGCTTCTAAAAATGGAGGTTTGCCTAATGTAAGCTGGGTTTATTTGTGCTCCTGTGTAGGCTCTGCTTACTCTAGTCAAGTGCTCTGTGCTGCACAGCCGGCAGTGACTGTCAGGACTGGAGCCTTATATAAATATGATAGATGAGGTGTATTGATGAATTTGAGTCCAATAATTTGTGAGTTTCTAGCTGATGTACTTTAACTGTCTTTCCTTGAGAAAATGTCTCAGTGAATTGAGACATCTGTTGTGATGGATTTTGCACAGCAAATGTCAGTCCCAACCAGTGAGTTATTTTCTATATTTAAATTGGTTTTTGAATGGCATAAATTGCACTTATATGAACACTTTTGTCAGTGAAATTCATCACAGTCTTACAAATTCAGCAGAGGTTTCAGTAATTCTGTCTTTTGGGCATGTCCCACTGTGTTATTAAACAAAACAAAACATGGTTAAAAAGCCTTTGTATCAAATAACTATAACTTTATATTTGTCAGATGAATAACATATGGACAAAGAAATCTTTTCAAATTACACAGTTCAAAGCAGTCGTTATTTAGTCACACATCTTTATTTTTATTAGAAGGGCTTTTTTATATTAAACATTAATCCAATGCTTTATATTAAACCATTAAGAACATAATCTAGAATTATTTCCAACCTTAAGCAATCATTACACAGTTATCATTACAGTACTTGGTGTGTTTAGTAGTTTTACTGTTTTATCTTTGCTTTATGTTTGTAGTAGAAAAATAGTGGGCAACTGCCAATGCCATCTTTTTAAGCAAAAACTATAAATCCAGTTCTCTCAAATATGGTGAATCGGAGAAAGATACAATTAGTATAGAGCTCTAAATGATAAAAATCTTGTGGTCAGTTGCTTTCCCTGTTCAAAAGGACATGAATTTAAATCTGAGCAGGGTCTTCAGTATAGTGTTATATTATTGCATAGGGAGTAAGAGGCAATGTGTGAAGAAGGGAAATTTGCACAGTCTGCTAGTTTTCTTTGACATTTTCTACTAGTCTGGATTTTTATGGCAACGTTGCAAGTCAAATAGCAGAGAAATGAACTGCAAAATTGCTACAAGATTGAGATCATGAATATTCATTGGCTCAATTAGCAAATTAAAAATGAAAGCTTGGTAGGTTTTGGTGATAGTATTGCAGCTGTATTCCGTATTTCTACAATAGTATGTAATCAAACTCTAAATGAATTCTTTGTCTTGATAATATTTTTTTATTATGCTGTTGTCATCCTTAATGTTTCATGTATGGTCCTCTGTGAAACATGATTTAAGAGCTCCATTCTTATCTAATTAAATAGATTCTTTATTAAACTGACTATTTATGAAGGCGTTTTACATATGAGTTTAAGATTCTTAGTCTTGGGTAATATTATCCTTGATGAGTTCCCAATTTGAGTTATAACCAAGGCTAGAAATTGAATTCCAAACCCTTTTACTTCATATTTAAAGAAAACATGGGACAAGTGCCCAGGTGTACCACTGTTCTCTCCAGTTTCCTGCCTTTGGGTAAGGCCAGATTCCCCTTTGAGCTACTGGGATTGTATGTTATTACATAGCGGCCTAGACTATAGCCACCATAAGAGGACCATCAGAATTAAAAGCATGAATAGCCATTTTCTTTATTAAAGGAACCTTAAAAATTACATCAGTGACGACCCCTATGCATCCCTGTCAAACAACAGAGTATTTTGTCTTGAAGATGATGGGGAACATAGGTACTGTAAAGGAAACTTATCAGCCAATGCTTTCATACAGGCAAAGATCATGTTTTAGGCAGGCTAACAGAGCGAAGGTTGGCTATGTCGATGTATACATTCAAATTTACCACCCTTAAGCAGCTGGGTGTTACCTAGTACTGCTAGCATTTCCTCTATTCTAGCCTGTAGAACTGTGTTTACTGTCACACTTCTGCAAATCTCCACAGCAACGCACGTCCGCTCTGGTGTGTGGCCCTGCTTCAGAGGGTCACAGCACTTGCTGCGGCTGTGAATGTCTTGGTTCCTGTCGGTTCAGCTGTCCTGTATCTAGCAAACAGCAGCTGGAATTCATGATGACAAATAAGAAAATATAACTTGAGTTTGCAAAGGACTTCCTTTGCATTTAGCTAGTCTTCTCTCACATTGGCTCACTCCAGAGCAGCTCTTTCCTGAACTATGTTAATTGTGGAAGTAATGTATTGGATATTACCCTAGCAACCCTAGCCGACAGAATCAGCCAGGATTGACAAAGTAGAATATGTCTGCACATAGGTTTAGTATTTCCTAGTTTAGGCAGTTCCTGTTTAGGTACAAACTCAGAGATCTTGGAGAGTATAAGACTAGTCGTACCCAAAGCAGCTTTAATGTGTTCTTGAGGCAGTGAGTAACACTCTAATCTCTGCTGGGCTCCAGTGGCTCTCTTATTTGTGGGGAATTTCTCAATCCTTTGTCTGCACGATGTGCTGCGTCACTGTCTTATGTAAGTGCATTATTCCTGTATTACTGTTGGTGTGTTAACAATGGGAAGCAGTTACTACAATTTAAAGAAAATATACTTGTGTTTCCCGTAAGAGTCTACATATACTGTTTTAATTTCTTTTAGAGTAATGGTGTTTCCAAGTGACTTCTACATTGAAAATGCGTTACATTGCTGAAAAAGCCAGAAGAAAACAAAAGCAGGCTGTATCCAGTGTTTATATGGAGCTAGCTGAAACCTGAAAGACAGCAACTTAAAAGGAAAATTACTCCTCTGTAAACAGCTTGAAAGTAAGCAATTTAATTTAACGATTCCAGTTTAGGGACATGATAGTTTCTTAAATGCACCAAGGATTGCATTTAGGGGGTTAGATACATATTAACAAGGAGCATTTGGAAAAATAGGAACTTCAGGAAGAAGGGAGGATTAAGTGCTTTGGAGGGGGAGGGAGGGAGAGAGAGAGAGTCATGTGAACAAGCATCAGTTCTTTAGGAAAACTGGAGAGAGTTCTTGTCAGTCATCAACTCTATTCTTTAGAACTGAATCTGTTCATACTCAGCCCAAGGTCATATTTCAGATCGTTAAAAATCGTGAAGTTCTATAGAAAATGCCTGGATTATAAATAATTATTTTTACAAAAGACTTCTGGTAATTTTCTTAAGGTATGCTCAACAGGAAGCAATAACAACTCTCACTTTTCCGAGCTGAGTGCTACATGTATTTAATGATGGCTCACAGAGAATATTCCCCGAGACACCAAGAAAATGGTAAGAAACAAGATTTTCTGCAAGAACACAGGATGCATTGTTCGTCTGCAACTGTGGTAAATCCGAACAACATATATTTGTAGTTTGAGTAAATGCCTTTAAAATGCTTAACAAGTCACCAGGAGAGTCTGTATTTAGAACATGCTGTAGAACAGGACTCTTGTAAATATAGGTATGTTTTTTCCTGCCCTCGGCTTCAGTAGTCGTAAGCTTTAGTGTATGGCATGCTATATTTATCTACCACCTCACAACTCAACACACATTTTCCATGTGTTGATTTTTGGAGACAAGCACCTTACAGAGCTTGTGGGAGAAGGGCGAAAACCATTGCAGGTTACTGCCTTTATGCATCAATACCAACGTTAAGATGACCTACAAAACAATATAATGATGCTTAGAGCAGTGTTATATCAAGGTGGCTAACTAAATCAAATGCCCGCTACCAGTACTTGCTCAGAAATACAGGAGGAAAGGGTTCTCCTAGTTCTGCTAAAATAAACAAAAAAGGTACACTCAGTTTCAACTATGCAAGAGTGTGGCGTACTAGCCACATCTTGATTATTGTTTGAAATTCAGGTATCCACATCTTGGGAAGGACATAGGGTTAGAACAGGTACAAAGGCAAGTAAAATGATTTAGGGATTTATGAGGATTTACGAGGGAGAAACTAGAAGGAAAATATTTAAATCTGGACTGGAGAAAGCTGATGAGAGGTATTGGTCATGGTTACAAAATCATGAAGGTTGTGGATAAAATGGATTCATAATTGTTATTGATCAAATTTTACAGTACAGTAACTGAAAATAATAGGAAATTGGTTTAAAAGGGAGGAAGGAAAATACTCTTTTACACAGTGGGTAGTGAATTTCTGAAAGGTTTTAGCACAGGACCTTCTGAAGGCAGGCAGTGCAAATAGAGTTTAGGTAAATTTGTGGAAAACAGGTTTATAAGCACATACTAAACGCAACAGTCATGGGTGTACTTTCAGACAGCTAATTCTAATGACTAAATGAGCTGGGGATGTGAGGGGAACACACCACAGACAGTGTGAGGCTTGCGTGCGCTGTCTAAATAGCATTTTCTGTTGCAACAGAATGCTGAGCTAAGTAAAACATTGCTCAGAGCCAGTGGGGCATTTCTGAGTCCTTGTGGTCCTCTACTCCGGGTATCTTTTTGATTTCCCATCCTTCGCTTCATAAGGTTTGCCTTGCAGTTTGATACTCACTTCAGTCAAAAAGTAATGAAAAATACTGAGCTTTATTAAACAGAATAAAATTAACTAAAGCCACAGACTCTTGCAGGCTTTTCAACAAAACCATTAGTTCATGAGAAAATCCATGTGAAGAAAGAGAATTTCCTCAAAAACTGCCTCGTGTTTGTGAGTTATGGATAAATTTCTGATGAGCCTAAGCTAAGGTTTTTGGGTCCTGTTAAGATTCTGTGACAAGCAGTCCATAGTTGTCTATGCCCTTCATTAGCTAAGTACATGGGTAGTTTAATGTGTACCCATTTAAGGGTGTGCTTGCAAAGGCATATTACCCCATGGTAATATAACTAGGCTACCCTGCAGTGCAGGTTACATCTTCTCAGGTAAAATGTTTATTATTGTTGGGAGTATGGCATCTAAGATTAGACTTTCTCCTGAGATGGACAGATGAACAGATGGATGGATGGATTTAAAAAAAAAAAGAGAGAAAGAGAGTAATATTGGAGACAAACTGTACTGAGAGAAGGATATGAATTCATAGGCTGTTCATGTTGGATTTTCTTTTGTTCTTACTACCTCCTCATTTATAATGTTCACTGAGAGATAACATTTAACAAGACATTAACATTGATGCCATGGATATTGCAGCATGTTTAACTGAGTCAAAATGTCTCTTGAAGTAGTTTATTCTACTTTACAAAACAAATTTGAGAATACATTTCTTCTATATATTATATATCATCTGTGATAATCATTTATCTACTTTGTTAATTTTAAGTCATACTGAAAAAATCGCATTGTTGCCAAATAAACTTAATTGAAAGTTAAAGGAATAAACAAAAGCAATCTGGCATATGCACTTGAATATCTATCTCTAAAACTGATCATTCACCAGCTTAGTACGAAATACAAACACTTGGAAACTGTTACATACAGCAGAGGGCAGCAGTGGTAAAATGGCGTTATCAAGTAGATGATTACAGTATGTCTTCTTTAATCATCTTTAACATAATGTCGCTCAAACGGTAGAAATAAAAACTATTAAATAAATCCAGGTTTAAATCTTTTATTTCAGTTTTCTTGATGATCATGTCAGCATTTATTTTCATTAATGAGAGAAAATTATTCTCACATGTAGTTTCCAAATTCAGGGCTAGAATTACCGTGTTTTTCACTCCATAGAAAAGTCACTGAACTTCCTACCCTATTAATTTTGGTTTTTTTCTTTGAAACAAATGAAATAAAATCTGGTTCTGGATTAGCAAATGGACATATTTTTTCCTGAGATCATAAATTGCTAGTTCCACAGATGCATTTTATTAGGGATTGCTTCATTACATTCTAGTGGTCAATATCCTGTAATACTTCCTCTCAATCACTGAATTCTTTGTCATGAGTATAAAAATTATTGGAAAGCCTTTACAAAGTAAACAAGTAGCAGATGTAATGAAGACTGATTGTGTCCAATGGCTTTGCATCTTTTCTTTGGATTCTTCGTTTTGAATAAGGTGGTTTATGGCATTCATAACGTTTCTCTTACAGCTGTCTTAACTGTCAAAGAAGTTATCATAAATATAATCACAGAGGATAGACAGCAGTTCCTCCCATCCAAAAGTTTATTCTAGAATAGGCCAGACAAACCGCTTCTTAAAATACCTTTCTTTCCAGTGACTATAATACAGGGAGCCTAGGGTGACTCGCTCAGATACAGACTTCCACATACACCAAATTTAGGTAAGATCAATCCTACACACACGGAACTTGACCGCTTAAACCTTGCTTCCTCAGGAGATCACACTGAAATAAAGCAAAACAAACCCTCTTTAAATGAAGGGGAAAAAATGAAATAAAATAAAGATAAAAGGTAAATAATTGAGACTATACTCATGTATGTATAATAAAGGTAGGAAAGTTGGGGTTTTTTTAAAAAAACATAGGTGAAAGAAAATTAGTGTGCTTCATGCATATGTTAAAAAGCTTCTGTGGAACTACGCATTAGCTTTTATGGAAAATATTCAGATCAAAGACCAAAGAGTTGTAGGCAGGTTAAATGTGTCAGCTCTACTGTAAAGTTTGTAGTTTTTAACATACTTAATTAATAAGCATACAGCTACACATTTGCATTCTGAAAGATTTAATTCAACTTTATACATGTGTTAAAGAAGATAAAGGAACATGCCAAAAGGGAGCAGGATGCATTTTTCCCTCTCTCATGTGCATGTACTTCCCTATTTAAAAATGACAGTAAAGATTGTCTTTGGCAGTTGTCTTTCAATTTTTCATGCAGTGAGAGCGAACTGGAGTTAATACCAGTGAGCATACGCAGTGAGCACAGTGTGCAGACAGCCAATATGCCTGTGTTGTGTATAGCCTTTAATTGACAAAATTTGCTTGCAGAAGAGTTCCATGTCACTCAAAAGGAGGCATGGAAACAATGCAATGAGAGTCATCCCTCAGAAGATGGGGAGGAAATCCAATATGTTCAATGTGTCCGTTCTCCAGACTTTCATCTTAAGGGACCTACAGACTCACACTTCCCTTTTTTTCACTTTTCCACTGGCTTATGAAGAATCTTTGTTTTCTTCCTCTTATATAAATTTGCGTCAGCTTCCTCTTTAGTTCTTTTCAGGATTTCTACAAAAAAGAATTTTGAAATAAAATTCTATTTTAAAAACCCACAAACTTCCTTGTAGAGAGTTAATTTAAAAAATTACCTCAGTACACTAATGCTCTGCATACTAATCCACTTAGGCTTTCTTTTTCAAACTTATGAGTGCCAGCCATTGACTTGTTCTACTTGGCTACTCTGTACCTTACTCTGGGTTGCAAATTGTATGTTGTCAATTGTAAATGAGTGTATCTAATTGTTAATAAATACTCGCTTTAAGTTCAGCTGAGTAAATTGTGAAAACTGAGATTAGACCTTACATTTATGATTTTCCAAACTCTGCTCTGTGTGTGTGTGTGTGTGTGTTTTTAAAAAGGGCAGTGGGGAAAAGGGCGATTAGGGTAAATGTTCTTCTTGCATATCTCAAAATCCATTTCCAAGTGTGTAGAAGGCAGCACAAGAGCGAAAACCGCAGCAAGAGCAAAGCTGCAGTAGGCTTGATTAGTATCATATTAAGCAATTTGCTTGTAGCGGACCCTCAGTTCCAGGAAAGTTTCTGCCTCTGGTGTTCACAAGCTACTCACATTGAGCACTTCAGTATAAATCCCCAGCACGCATAAGAGCTTGTTCAGCGGCTAAATCTAAGTACAAGCACTTGCTCAGCAGAGACTTAGCATGGACTACAATTCATGACTATCTGAATAGTTACTGGTATTGGAGCTAATAAGAATTTGCCTCATAAATATAATTTCAATCTCTTTTTTTTTTAATCTGTAAAGCCTAATTCTAAATTAAAGGCCATTGTGACAGATAGAGGTGGGTTGTCACTGAACTAAAAGGTGATGCCTACAGATGTGTGTTCATTTCTTGATTTCATATAGGTGTATATATACATTTGAATAGCTCTAAACAAAATATACATGGATGATACTTTAAAAGGGCTCTTTCCTTAAAGCTGAAAATAATGATGAGCAAAACTGGATGACTGGAGATTTTTAAAAATGAGAATGATTATTGGTAACTCAGAATGCATTAATTGAATAGTGAGAATTTTAGCAAACTAAGGAAGGCTCCCAAACTCAAAAAAAAAAAGTTGGAGTCACACTGACAAGATGAGGGATGGTTCCCAGGAACACTGACCTGATAACGTGGTGGATAATTGGCTGAAAATTAGTGCCCAGTCTAGTACTGTGGGTGAGATGGTGAATGCAGTTTTAGATACAAAGGCTGAGATGTACTAAGTAGGAAATTCTATTTTCTTTATATATAATCTCAGTGTAAACTGTCACTGGATTAATGTGTACAAATTCTAAGCTTCAATAAGATGTGTGGAGAACTTGTGATAATATTCAGAGAAAAGCCATGAGAGTCAGTTAACACCTTATATATATGTCTTATTATGAGATTTAAAATTAATCTCCTTACTTTATTTAAGAAAATGTTGACGTATAATGATAATGATCAGCATATGCTTGTGTTTGTAACAGTTCTTCTACTGTACTGGATGGTTAGTCATGCTGAAGTTAAAGTGCAAAAAACCATAGTACCTGAAGCTAAACAAATCCACACTGGGAATAAGACATGTACATGTTAAAGCTGAGGATAACAAAGCTCTGAAACAACTTCCCTGAGGATGAATTACACCCTCAAACGAAGCTTTTGATAAGGCCTGAATTTTGTACATAGATTTATTTTAGAATGCAAACACACATTGGGCTTATTTCAGAAATTCCTGTGTGTAGGTTTTTGTCCTGCTTTAATGCAAAACTGTGTAATGATCCTAGATGATCCCTTCTGTCCTTAAAAACTGTGAACTGGAAAACTTAGTTTGAAATCCTTCCATGTAACAGAATAGAAGTTATATGTGCAAAAACTAAGAAGGAAGTAATTTCTTATTGGAACTATATGAAGGGAAGTTCTAGTTTATCTTGAGTTTTCTAAAAGACGTTATTTTCAGTAAAACATGTTTTCAAAGAGCAGTTTTCAGTAAGTAGAGAGCGGAAGTTATTACAGTTTGGAACATCTTGAAGGTAAACCAGTATCTTGTGGGCACAAATGTTAAAAAATTGGAAGGGTTATTTACTTTGAATCTTCAATTGCTGTCTTGATGAAAAGACAACCTTAATACAGACTGTTACGGTTTCCTATATAGGAGGTTATAATTAGAACTAAATAGAAAATTCAAGCAAGTGGTTCTTGGAACAGTGTGTGGGAGATTACAGGTACTGATTAGTCGTAGATTGTCTGGGTGGTAACAGTTCAAAATCAGTAATTAAAGCTTAAAATACCAACCAACATCACAATGAGTGATGTTGTTACAAAGAGCTGTGCTTGATCATTTGCAGCTGACTATGGTAACGCTTTCCATGCTTGATGAAATTCAGGGCCCACTGGTGTGATACCTATCCCACTACCAGCTGCTTTAAAGAAAGTTCTCTTCTGGTAACTGACAGAGACGGGCTTCAGCCTTGAAATCCAGCACTCTGTATTAGTTCCCAAATGTGTCTGTATTATCACTATTTATTTGTTTATTCCTACTCATTGTCATCATGGCTAGGATCCCTACGCACGTCTTCACTAGTAAGTGAAGGGAGCTCCACATTATTGTTTGTGATATAAGAATAGCCTTAATGCAAAAAACTGTACTGTAGCTTCATTCATTTTCTGGAGATGTCAGAAAGCGTTCAGGCAATAAGCTGAGATTTTGAGACAGTTAACAAAGGAGGAGTCCAAGGTCCGTGCTTGAAATCTGCTTTCCAACTCACAGTCCTCCATGGTGTTCATATTGATATTAACTGAGACCATGTATATAATTTATACATATGGTCAATAAGCATTGAATATAACTTAGATAAAACAATTAGAAAGCATAAAAGACATTTAGGAATGGGATGGAACCCTGTTTATGCCAGTGCTGTTAACTTCAAAAGCTGAAGGACATTAACAGATTTTTAGTTCTTAAGAAACAGCAGTCTGGTGGGAATTAAGAGTAAAACTGTCATTATAATTAGCCTATCTACTCTCTGCCTTTTTTTTTTTATTTGAATAAACTTCAATTTCAGACTTGGCTGATTATGTATATATTTTTAGTAACTTCCAGCTGAATTTGCCAGAAGAAATACAAATATTTACTTACCTAGAAACAGTCTGAGTACAATAAAAGAGATGATTGAAAAAATCTGAGAAAGTGTTTCTACTGCCAAGTGTTTTGATGCAGTATCATTGCATGTTAAATTAAGGCTTTTCTTATAGTCTACATCTATATTGGTTTTATTTTCAATATGTTCAGTATTTTCAACATTTAGTATTTAAATATTTTCAGTATTGTCATTTATTCAATGCATCTGTACACCTAGAAAGGAATAATTCTGTATTTTGTTAATTTCTACTTTTATGAAAAAGAAATATTTATAGCTAAAAATAAGCCATTGTTTCCATTCAAAAGCTGGTAAAGAGAAACTAATTAAAAACTACTAGGGAGGTAAATTTTTTGTTTGTTTGTTTTTAAGTGACTGATTGTTGTGGTGTAACACCAGCCAGCAGCTAGGACCACTCTGCCACTTGCTCACTCTCCCCTGTTTGGTTGCGGGAGAGAATTGGAAGAGTAAAAGTGAGAAAAAACTCGTGGGTTGAGATAAATACAGTTTAATAGGTAGACCAAAAGCCATGCACGCAAGCAAAGCAAAACCAGAAGTTCATTTGCTGCTTCCCATGGGCAGGGAGGTGTTCAGCCATCTCCAGGAAAGCAGGGCTCCATCATGCATGATGAATTGGGAAGACTGGTGGGGTGGTGTGAGGAGCAGAAAAGGCCTTGAGCGCTTAGGAACAATCAAAAACCACAGTGCACGATCACACTATTCCCATCCTAAATCCAAAAAGTAGCACTATGCCATCTGCTAGTAAGAAAGTTAACTCTATCCCAACTGAAATCACGACACTGGTTTTATGGATAAAGTAGATGCAGTAGATCAGATCTGTCAGGACTTCACTATAACAATTGTGTTTAACTATTTGGTGTGGTATCAACTAGGATATTACTTATTAGACTGAAGGAGATGGAAAAATTGAGAGTGGGTAAAAATCTGGAAGGTTGTAGGTTGCTTTGGAAAGAGATTGATTGACCTGGCATGAGATTGCTAGCGAGATCTTCCAAGATTCAAGTCTTTAAACTTTTCTTATACTTTCTTAAATTTTTTTGGCGTTGTCGTGGTTTTGGCAAAATTGGCCAATGGCTGGCAGCAGATGCTCGCCCCCCACCTCTCACACGCGGAGAGGAGGAGGAGAGATAACGAGATTTACAAGTTTAGAAGAAACTAAACTACTTTAATGAAATATTAATAATAAAATAAAAAGGAAATAATAAAATAGATACAGTATATACAAAACCATATTAAGCTCCTAGAATGACATCACCGGCAGGCACTGGAAAAGTCCCAGACTGGATTCAGTGATGGGTGGGAACTGGATTCCAGAGCTGGAGTCAGGAACACATGGATCGGGATCAAAGTGTGGTGTAACACCAGCCAGCAGCTAGGACCACTCTGCCACTTGCTCACTCTCCCCTGTTTGGTTGCGGGAGAGAATTGGAAGAGTAAAAGTGAGAAAAAACTCGTGGGTTGAGATAAATACAGTTTAATAGGTAGACCAAAAGCCATGCACGCAAGCAAAGCAAAACCAGAAGTTCACTGTAATGTAGTCAACTTTGTATTTGGTTAAATTTAGTTGTTTTCTATCAATACTGCTTCTTTCATTGTCCTTCCCTTCTAGGATTTTCCATTTTTCTTTTCACCTCTATTGCTTCAACATCTGTTACTTGAAGCCGATATAATCACTCAACAATTCTGTAAGCTATTGTTAGTGTTGGTGCCACCTACAAACTTCCTGAATTTAAGACAAAGAGAGGGAAAGAAACTGTCATCCCCTTATATTTTTCCTTTGTTTTTAGGTAGACTAGAAAGCCTTGAGAAACATCAGTCTTCTCTCAGGCAACAATTACCATGACGTTTGCTTGCAATGACTCTTCCCTATTGTGAGGACAATTTCTTTAGAACTACTGAACACTGAGTCATAGTTTGAAAAACAGAAAGTAATGTGAGTAAACACTTGTTATCTTAATTTCTGTAAGAATAAAAATTATTTATAAATATTTTATGAAGTAAGACAAATTGCATAAAGGGACTTTATGTTTTCAAGCGTAAAATGATGACTATCCAACAGGAAAGGAACATTCCAATACATTGGGATCAGAAGTCAATGGCTGAAGACATGACATATGATACATAAGTAAGCTTCCTACGAAGTGAACAGCTTAACTGTCAAAAGGTTATTTTTAAATTTAAAAATCTTATTTCTTTTCATTAAACTTTACTCGGTGTTCTATGCTGCAATACTACATAATATTTAATTTGGAATATTTAATTTTTTAGTTTAACATATGTATTTGGACTGTAAATGCTAGTGTCTTTGGAAACCTAAAGGAACAAAACCAAACAATATACATAATAAAGTCTGATAATGCTCCAGGACACAACCAAATAATAGGCAAGTGAAAAGCTTAGTAACTGATTTCTGCATCTATCTAGTGTAAAAGGAGGTGAGATAACTGAAGCTGACTTGATGGCCTAATAGCTATACTTTAATGTTTAGATACTTTAAGTAAAGTTAGGCTGCTGAAGTTCCTAAGGATGAAGCCAAGAGCATTTTTCCCCATATGTTTTTTAACTTTAAAATTAGCAACATCATATACATCCTTCTGAAGCCCCCTGTTTTTCTTGCCCAGGGCATTCACATCTCCTACTGTGACTAAGGTCTTGATGATAATTAATGTTACCGTTCAGTAGTCTTGACGGTTACCCATACATCCCAGTGTTTTATTTTTTTTTGGAAACACAGCCAGATAGTCAGCAGTGGGAGGTTATGTGAGGGAGAAGTCTGTAGTAAGATGGGGGCAATTAATGAGGTTTTAGATCACACTTTCCACATAAATGAACACTTTTCTTTTTGTTAACCCATATAAGCTTTCATGCCAGGAGTATCCTAGGACAATAAATGTCACAAATTAATTCTGTAATATGTGAGAAGACACTTTTGAAGGTACATTTCTCAAAACATAAGGCTCTGCTGGCCTAGAGTGGAAGTAATCCACGAGTTCTTTCTGCTTTATTTTAATGTAACTAGATTTCCAGGTCTTTTTAGGAAACTCTTAACAGGTGAATTTCACAATCCCGAACTAATACAAGGCTTGTTCCAGACACATACATTAAAATATATAACTCTATGTTACTATATGTAACCCGGATAATTTCAATAGCATTCATTTATTTTAATGCAATAGCAATGTTAATATATGTGATATTTTTAGGACGTGAGGCCAATGAAGCTGAATAGATTGGCAATTTTAAAGCACTGACATTTTTTATTACAGCACTCTGGCATTAATTCATTGGCAAAGATGCTTTATATATTGAAATTCTACACAAATTGCATGCGAAATGTAGTCCTTTCATATGTCAATATGCTGCCTATGGCTGTAATTATAGCAATGTGCGCACATCACATTAATAACATGGAGGAAATCTGCAGTACCACAGGACTCTCTTCTATTTGCCATAATTGCTGCGATTAGTAAAGGGGCAAAAACCTCATTTGCTTAGTCCCTCAAAACAAGCTATACAGTATTTAAGAAATAAGAGTTATATAGCTGCAATTCTCAGTGAGCTGTGAAGTTCAGCAGGGGTCTTGCTAAAATGATGCCTACATCCTCTCCCATTCTGCCATACAAATAAAATTAAGCCATTTGTCGGGTTGGTAGAGCTCATAGGAATGTCCTTGTCATCTCAGAGTGAGTTCTCTAAAGAGTTTTCCTATTCCTACATAATTTATTCACCGATCCTTTGAAAACCAGTAAATTGCAGAGTGCAGTGGTTCATGGCATTTGTGAATGGGCAACTTGCTTTTGTTCTCGCAGCAGGTGCATAGGTGGGAGAAACAAGCAGTAAGTCTTACTGGTTCACTTCAAATTAAAACCAAATAAATAAATAAATAAAATATCCTGTAACCAAAGAGGACTTGCTGCGTGTGCTTATCATGTTCTGTGTCTGGTTATGCCACTTGGAAATTGCCTTCACTCCTATTCACTAAGATTGGAAGTTAGGATGTTATTATATGAGCTTTCTAAGTAATAAAAGATTGTATTTGTGTGTGGAGAAAATTTGATATACGGTTTTCCGAGATCATGAATCCAATCATGAAATGAAAATAAGAGTTTTTATCAATCTTCTTTTTATCTTATTCTTATTTCTTCCATTACTTATTTTCCTGGGAAGTGTACCTATGCCTGTCAGCAATCAGTAACGCTCTTGCAAGTATCCCTCCGTAGTAACTGTTCAAACCAATTAAAAATTAATGATTATCTCTGCAAATTCTTGAGCTCAGATCCTTGCTTGATCATGCCAAAGTCTTAGCTAAGTGTAGGATGGAATTTAAAAAAAAAAAGTTTCATTTGCTTATTTAATCAGGAAGTTCGTCTGCCTCTGGTTTTGCTATATACAGTGTGTCGCCACATTAGAATGGTCAGCTACTTCAATTTGAGTTACCCCAGTTCTCCACTTCCTTTGTTGGCTCTTTCTTCCATGCATATTATCATTCTACACTAAGCAGAGAGTCAATGGCTTACAAGCATTGTACAGGGACTTTTTTTTCCCTTTTATTAAAAATCACCAAAAGACATGCAATCGAATTTGAGCCAAAATGGCAGACACTTACAATAATAGTGATAGGTGCTTCGGGAGGTTTGAAGAAGTTAAACTGTACCAGTGATTTCTTTCTGGCTGTGAATCTCTGCAAAATTCTAATAGACATCTAACTCCACAGCTCTGTTATTATCACTGTCCCATTTTATCAGTTGGCACAGCATCAGGATGGGTAGTTCGTAGGGCAATAATGCTACTACAGAAGGGCTTGAAAAGAGGGCTTAGCAATTAATGCTAGCAATTACTTCAAAAGTAGTAATCCAGGTGCTGTGTAGACAGAAAAGTTCTTTGATGACAGTGGCATGACTGAAAGCACAGGTAGTGCTCGGTGTCAGGAGTAAAAGCAGAGGTTGAGGCTTGAGTCACCCTCAGTGATTTTGCCACCACTGAGAAACTCATTTACAAGCCAGAGGAGGTTTGCAACGCTTAGTCTTAAAAAAGGAAGTTAATTCTCCTTTGAAATCAGCCATAGTCCCCTGTACCAGTTATTATCTCTTGCTTTTTAATACACTGAACATTTCCTTTTTTTACCATCAGTCTGTAATACAAATGTTAATGTAAGATATAGCCAGTATTATTATGTAAATCTTCTCTCAGCAGCTTTCAACAGTTATAAATCATCAAATGTGTTTTTAAATGTTAGCTTCTCTCAATGAAACAATTGACCCTCTGTTTGTACTCTTTAATTGGATAGAATGAATTCTTAGTTTCAATTTTTAATTATATACAAAACACCAAATTATATACAGATAAATCTATTCTGTGTTTGTTTGGAGATTGAGCAATCCCTGGAATTAAATGCTGGAAGCTGTTCCCTCATTATCTGAGGAATTATTTTTATTAGTGGAACAAATCTGGACGTGGTTAGCTTTGTTTCACAGAGCAAAATATATAAAAGCTAGAGGAGATGCATATTATCATGTGTTTTGGCTTTTCAGTCATTCATATAAAAATAAATTTTTGAGGTAAAAGTTTCTGTGATTCTTGTTTGCATAAAGTTGCATATTTGGCAATGTTAGTTGGGTAAATATCTTTTGTAATTTATGAAGTAAAATAAAGGATTATTTGATACGAATCTGTAGGATTTTTTCGTACTTGAGTATCGAATAGTAGGACTGATTTTTGAAATGCTCAGCCTTGATCATACAAGAGTTTGTACATATTTCCATGTACTTGTACTTCATATTTTTCAGAACATTTGTTTATATTTTGCACTTCGCTCAAGCTGATGTCATCAGTTCAATTTTTTTTTTTATTGTCAGTATCAGTTGGCAGTTCTCAGCCTTACTAAAAGAAGGCTATTCCCTTTCAGCTCACCACCTTGTAGGAAACATTACTGGCATTTTAGAACATGGGAATTTTTGTCACTGTAGCTTTAAAGACAATAAAGACTTTTCTATTACTACAGGCTTACTGCTTCACAGGATCTGTTGAGCCAACTGAGATGCCAATTCTTCATTACCGCACTGAAGGTTTGGAGGGTGGGAGGATGGTATGACTGGTGTACCTGTCGCTGTGGAAGTCTCTGTCGTGACAGTTTTCACTAACTTCCAGTACAAGAATATTGTAACGTCATGGTGACATAAATGTCGACTTTGTAACACCATCCCTCTGGAAAATCTGAGTGGGTGTAAGAAATTTTTTTTCACCACGGACTGAGCTATCCCAGATTATTTAATTGGTGCAAATGTGGCACAGAATAAGGGGGAATGAAAGAGACTGTTCTCTCTGGACAGTGTTTCCCAAAGAAAAATACGATTTTTCAGTGAAGGTACTTGAAAAGATTTCTATTTCTATTCTGTTTTTGTATTTGCAAAAAGAAGTAACATTTTGATGAAAAAAAGAAATTCAGGTTTGTATCAGATAACGTAGTAATGTAGAGAACAGTTAGATTGCTTGAATGTATTATCCTTCGTAATGAAATACATTCTTCAATAGATTTTATACATCTTGCACTGCTAAAATAGACTGTTTACATAAAGTGATAAGTACTAAAATATGTGAAATACATTCAATAACGTGATGCTTAGAACTTGCCAAGAAGAACATGTACTAATTCCTATCCACCTCCATTGTTACCTTAAGAGCAGCTCTCTCCATAGCAACTGAAAACTTTTCAAGGCAGCAATAAACTAATCCTCTCCAGCTTCCAGAGCACCATCAAGGAATTTTAAAAACATTGGACTTCCAGCAGCTAAATAGTTCTGAGGATTCAGCAGGCCACAAAGCTAGACACACAAGCAATCTTTTTCCCTTCGGAAGGTAAGAAAACAATGTTTAGAAATGCATCCTCGTAACGTATTCCTAACTGCTAACAGTAAAATATATCTGAACACCAAAAGATTTCCTAACATCTAAAAACACACTAACCTTTGTCTGAGTGAATGCCAATTTGAATTCAGCAGTTCTTTTTTCATTTTAAGTACTTTGTTAGCAGAGTTTCCTTTAAAATAAGACACACATGTATCGTACTGCCATTGAAAGAAGCTGATCTTATGTGTGGCTGTTTAACACATGTGCGTTATCATCTGAAAATGTAGGTCACTGCCAGCATCTGCCCATCAATAAAACGAAAATATTTGTGTGGAAAACAGAAGTGAAACTCTTTTATGTTTCTTGTGCTTTGATATTGAGATAGATTATTGTTAAAGCAGAGGCAGTGGTGTGTTAGGAAGGATAGTGACAAGACGGATTTACAGTACAAAATATCTTTTGCATCTAAAGTTAACAAGTTAAACTCGTTGCTTCTGGCGTGTTTGTCTTGTTTATTCACTGAGTTCTATGAAGGAAATTATGAGCTCAGTTTTGTAACTCTTCCATCTGATCATAAAATATCACTAATTTTTAAGTACATCCTGTTCACTCTTGGTTTGTGTTGTATAGCTGGAGTTCGGCAACGTTGGTAAAGTGTTTTCAAAATAAAACCTGCTCTATATCATTGCTGTGTAACATAATTACTGCCCATTTGTATCAGAATGAGACTAGTAATCTTTATTTACAGCTATTTTTGCTACTAAAAACCTGTTTCATAATGGAATGAAAGTGAAAGCTATGGTATTTTCCTGTTCTTATTAAAGAGGATTATTAGTGAATGCAATAACATAACACTGAAATGAAAACCATACACTTTACTTTTATGAGGAGGGAAAGGCACTTTGAGTCAACCTCTTGATGGTAATTCTACAGAAGTTTTAAGGCCATGGTTGTCTTAGTTTCCTGCTGTTCAGGGCTGTAAAGGCCTTACAGGCTCCCTGTTGTTCAAAAACAGCTTGTCACTGCAAATCAGCTTAGCCGACCAATTAATAAATCCTTTCAAACATATTGCATTCACACTAATTAAAGGGTTGGGGTTTTTTTCCCCTTTACCATTCAGATTCCTCAGGTTTCAAGTTTAAGCTGTGAAGTGCAAACAACAATCCAACATTCAGTGCAGATCACGCACTGCAGGAAGAGGAGATGTGTTTTCTGACCAAGCATCCAGCTCTTGGGGTGGTATGTTCTGCTTTCATATTCAGCGTGCTCGTTGCTGAAGGACAGCCTGGGGAAGAGCATGGGCAGGATGGCAGCTATGCTTCCAGCCGAGGCTATCTGATGGAAGTTTTACGCGTTCTTTCAGCTGACAACACTGAGCTCCACATGAACCACTCACGAGAACTGGTCAAAATGTTACTGGAGAGAGCTGAGTGTCCACAGCGGATTTATGGCATGCAAGAGGATTGTAATCTGGTTAGTGCTTCAATTAACGAGGGATATCTTTACAGGATCGTCAGTGAGTTCTAAAATTATTTATTAGAGTGATACTCTCCTGAATACAAAACTTAAACATGTAAAGGGCTTGTTATTGCAGCAAAAAATTGTCCCTGCTTTAATAATTTCATTCTGAATTATTAATATTTATGGTTTGAGCTCATGAAGAGATATTCCAAACATGACAGGCATTCCTTAAAAACGCCATGCTTCGGTCGCATTGCACTAATAATTTTCCTTTAAAAGTTGTCAAGTGTTTATTTTCCAACAAAGATTTTTCTACTTGACCCTGATCTAACAATAAAAGCATGAACTTGAAGTTGGGACACAGAGGATTTCCACTGTGGAGAGACATAGGTAAAAACTCGGGACCAGTTCTGCCACTTTTTTTTTTTTTTGTTCTGGATTTTAGTTCACAAATATAAAACCCAGACAGGATTGTCTCAGATTTATGTGCCACTTCACTGAAATATTCAAGATTTAGGGGAGGGTTTTGGTAAGCACTTCAGGTCAAGGAAAATCAAAGGCAGAACAATGAATCTACAAATCCAAATTGAAACTGGAAATAGTCCAGGGTACAGCTTCACAGAAGGTTTGGTTGTCTAGTTGAGTTTAGAATATTTTCAGAACTGATTCCCAATTTCACAAAGAAAGAAAAAGTGTAATAAGATCGTAGATTCTGGTAGGACGGAGACAGTGGTAAGTGAGCAACTTAGCTGAAAGGGACTACAAAGGGCTTGGTCGGTCTTGGCTTTAATTAGTGTTACTTTAGCTCTGGCATTGTTCAGTGACCTACATATGGCAGAGTGTCACTTTATATCAGAATTATGAGGATGGTCATAAAGGTGAATGCTTTCACAATATACTATTCTTGGCAATCTGCCAAGCCAATGAAACAGGCGTCTTTCCTGTGCAGTAGACAATTACTCCCTTAATTGGCCCTTTCTCAAATACTCCCATTTTTCATATGAGCCCCAATGTGAAATTTCATACATAAATAATGGATGTGCCTCTCATTCCCTAAATGGGTAATTTTTATGAAGGAGATGATTGTGCTGTTTTTCTCTTTGCACATATGGGCAATGGATATGTACTGTATATGGATCCAGATGAAAAGCTGAGAATCTATTAAACAGTAATGGTTTTGCAGTCCTCCTAAACTTCACAAAATAGGGGTCTAGGCCTTCTTGTTCTCCCTCTTTGTTTTGCTTCTCCGTATTGCTGTATTTTTTCTTGTATTTGTAAGGTATTTGTGGAGAGCATGCCCACTGTGTCCTTGGATGGAAAAAATCTAAGTTGAATTTAGCTGGGGCTTTCTTTGGTCAGGACTTGCACTCTGTTTAGGCTTCATCTTGGAAATTTCCTGTGGGAAGAATTTGAGGACTTTCACCATTTCCAGTACTTCTCAGTGTTGGCTGTGTCAGTAACACTGCAGACACCCTGCACTGCCAGTGCACATGAACACAGTTGTCTATAGGAAAAATGATGGCATCATGGCACTGTCCTGAAATCTTCCAAGACGATTTAACAAGATTTGGTAAACCAAGATAAAAACTCTGTGAGAAGCACTATCCTTCAAGATCGTCAAAATTTCAAATGGAATGCCCCACCTTTGCTTGGCATTTTCTTTCCCAAACTTGTTGGGAATAACGAATTGATTTCAGACTCAACATTCCCTTCTAAATCCAGGATTCCAGTCATAGCACATGACTTTGTTTTCAGAGTTTTTTTTCATTTTTAATGATGTCTCCAATGGGTACTTAAAAGCAGTGAAGTTTAACACTTTTTTAGATTGGTTTGTTGCTATGTATTGGCCCCAAGACTCTTTGGGCAGGCACTGGCAGCTATTGAATGGCATCTGACACTTCTTTATCTCCTAAGCACACAAAAGTCATATATTTCTTGCAGTGGTAAGAAAATTTTTTCTAACTTTTGGTCTCTTAAACAAAAGAAACTCAGGCTTCAGTGCCCAGGTTCAAAGTTAGCTTCTTTTCTTATAGCAAATAAGCATTTCTAAACCAAGGCCATGCAGATGGTTATGCCTGTGAAATATTAGTCACAGCAAAATAACCAGTGATGAACCAATTTATATCCTCTTGATATCCGCTCAAGGGTCACGCTCTATGGGCTACCCATATACTATGGAGTAGCTGCATCTCTTACAATGCACCTGCTTCCTTCCAATTAGCAATTTCCTTTTCTGTCATCTTCCTTGCAAGAGCAAACAATAGCCTTACAGATTACAATTTATCCTCACTGGGTTTTGAAATGTTGTAGAAGTCTTTGAAAATCTTCCACTATATGCAGTACGTTTATTGTATTACTATTGAGTGTTTGAAAAGTCTGGTTGACTAACTTGAGATCTTTTGGGACAGAAAACAGAATCTCTATATTCCTCCTAGCCCAAATACTAATGCTTAAAGACATGCATTAGAAAAAGTTAGAATTATAGATCTTGATAGTGTAGGCAGGGCACAGTGGGCCATACTGTGATCTAGTTTATTTACGAGTATAAATATTTAATTTGGTGATTACCATCCACAGTTCTTTTTTTTATTTGTGAGAATTTTTGTTAGAATTATTTCTATTAAAATGTATCAGCTCTCTCAGTTCCTCCAAGGAACGTTGGCTTCTGAACATGACAATGTATGTTTGATTCTACTCAGCTTCTGTGTAGGAAAATGAACTAGGTTACAAGGTGAGCCACACCAACCAACACATCATGCTTGTAGCCACAAACTAGCTTCTGTCTAGATAATTAATTTTTGATCCTCCCATGGTACCTTCATGTATTGTAGTTTCTTTTCTGAAATGTGCAGTGTGGCTGCTCTACCATAAATAGTTGAGATTAGCTGACATGCCTATAACATGCTTGGAAAGGAGCCAGTTGGGAAAAAATGGCTACACAATGAATGACAATAGTTACAGGATCTCTTCAAGACAGATTCTTTATTCTAGAATTCAGTATCTTATTTCCCATAGCCTGCACAGGGTGAGTATATTGTTTCAGTCCCTCTTGAAATGCATTTGGAAGACTAAATGGTGTTGAGACCTTGTGCTGGCTCTCTGTACTGGACCGAATTGTTCAAGTTAACAGAACTAATTGAGAAAAAATAAAAATAGCTGTATGATTTTAAGGTCAATTACGTCTCTTAACAGTACATTGAATATGATATAACTCCTGTTTACATACCCTGAATTAACTACAGTCCAGATACGGTCTTTGTCTTATAATATATAAACATGCATAGAATACACAGGTGAAAATATGAGTAGCCCTAGCCCTTATCTAATATGTTTATAACCAGAAATAAAGTTTCTTGAGGACAGTGAAAAATTTTCAGTTCTCTACAGTGATTGATCAGAGTTAGTCCCGGTTTGTAGTAAATCTTAAATCTCTTAGATACTTGACATTTCTTAAAAACAGAAGCGTCTCTGGAAGAAAACACGGTGTGATTTTGCAGCCATAGAACTGCAAAGAATTACCTACAACCTCCTCCTGCCATTCCATCAGCCTGCATCTGTGTAGGCTTAGGTTCGATCCCTTAAACATAAGAGTTGAATTCTCCTATTCTTCTTTCTAATTGTATTTGCAGATGACTGGCAGTGTGTTACTTGAGTTGAATTTCCATTTATTTTTATTTTTTCACAGTGCCTTGAACCAGAATCTTTGTTATTAATAGCTGGTGGAAATTTAGAAGACCGTCTCAGCGAAGAAGTATTTGAGAGAATTTCTCTTATTCTCCTCTACTACATTCTTCATCATAGAGATGTGTGTTCTTCAGAACTCAGCTTAAAGAATAAGGATTATAAATTTTACCTACAGAGTATGCTTAGTTTAAGACATGATGAAGACTGTTATTATTTTTCACGGAACGAAACTGAAGATATTTTGGCTGCAGTAAGGCAACATTTTAAAACTTCTGAAACCCAGGTAAAAAAACCATAAGTAAAAATAACTTCATATTTATTACTGATATAATGCCTTTAAGCTAGTTCAGACATTGTGTCAGTATCGTGGTCCTCCAGAAAACTGGTAAATAACAGTTTGAGAGCACAGGCCAAACACTGGTCTTTTGTTGTACCTGCTGTTTAATAGTATCCTTCTCCTTGACTTGCTTTTGGTATGTGCTACCTAGCACTTCCACAGAGTCTGCTGAGAAGTGGTTGGGGAGATAGCGCATATTAGGGACGATTCCCAATAGGTAATTCAGATGCAGTTGCCTTGCTTAGGGCAGATGGAAAAGAGCGTAGCTGTGTAGATGCAAGATCTTGCACTTGGCTTCAAGGACAGAAAATACTTTCTCTTCTCTTGTATTTATTAGTATAGATGTACTAGCAGTGGTTGTATTTAAATGGTATAAAACAGAGCAGCTGCAAAACTGATCTGGCTGTACAGAAGAAAGGATGAACCATTTTGCTGTGATGAGATCCTTGCCAGGCCCTGCATTTCCAAGTCCATCTAAAGCAGGGTGGAATAAGGAATCTGTCCAAAGATATGATGGTTTCCTTCAGTTGGGACACGTGCATTTGTGACTAATTATCTACCAGCATGAACATGCCTTGTAGAGAGAATGATACAGATAAGCTTAAATTTAAAGTTAAAAAAAAAAAAGGCATATTGAGTATATTCAGCTAAAAACATCCTTTATAGGTCAGAAAACATACAGCCAGTTTTGTCGCCACTGTTTATTATTCGTTATCTCAATTAGGGTGTATAAAATAATAGAAAAATATTGTAGAGTTCACAATCTAAAGAAAAAACGTTTTCCTTGTAATGGGCAATAAAATAAGTTTTTGCCAGATTAGATGACTCCTAAAGTACAGGTTGACCTGCTGTGAGAAGCCCCTTCAATCTGTTCATAATACACAGTTAAATTTGGTTTGTTGCAAAGTTTGAATTTGCCCTTTTCTTTTCCGTTTCATTAGATTTTAATTTACACCATACTGTGGTATAGTTTCCTATGCAAACAGAAGATGGCTGGGAGTCCTGGCTGTGCAGCAGAATGCCAAGGGCTCCAGTTCCTCTTTCTGTGTTCTTTGTGTAATCATTTCCCATCATAAATTATTCATTGACCGGTACTTCTGGTTCTGGGTCTTGGTGAACGTGCCGATTTCCAAGAGCTCCAATGGTATCTGGGCAACTGTAAAGAGGCATCGGTGGGTATTTGGCATGTCAAGATGGAATAACAATTCATAAAGTGCTTTACTGTGTGGTCTGTTTGTTTATGCTGGCAGTATAATCAGTTGTCAAGCCTGTTCAGCAACTGAGAGTTCACTGCTCACTGACAGGAGGGAAAAGAGGGTTTTTTTATTGAGAAAGGTACTCAAAACATTGTAGACTATCTAATGCTTAGAATCACAACACTTGAGTTATGGAAAAGGGAGAATGATGCAGGGTAGTAATGGAAGAAAAGCCTTTTTAGTGGCTCCTTATATGTTTTGGTTTCACAGAAAATATCCTTTTCTCAGTCATGACACCTAATATATTATTTGAAATGAGAATGAAGTTTTGGGTTGTGGAAATTTAAATGTGTAATGGATGGACAGGAAAAGAAATGCCAGCCTCCTCTCTGCAGTGTTTAAGGCATATATAGGGAGATAAGTATGTGTAAAAGAACTTATTACTGTACTGGCTCATCTAGTTGACTTTTCAATTTAATATGGGTTAGAGACAACTTTGCCTTTTTTTTTTTTATCTCAAACCCTGAATATTTGCAGTGAAAATAAACAAGAAAGGTAGAAATGGAAGAAAACAGGGATAAGTTTCCAGGTAACTGAGAGAGCTGTACCCTGCTCCCTCACTTCAGACCTGCACACATCCACACACGTGGGTGTACACGACTATCAACTGCTCCTGTTTGGTCACCCAGCAGGGAAGTCACCCTTTATCTGTAGAATTATATCTTTCCATATTATACCCAGATAGTTGCCCCATAACAAATTATTGATTCCATTTAATAGGTAGGGAACTAAAAACATTAAGAGAATTCTTTCTGAAGTTTGAGATGAGGAGTTAAAGTCTGTATTATTTGAATCAATTTCTTGTGTCTTAAGAAAAATTCCACCCTTTTCTGCCACTTTCTGGAAGTAGATATAGATGCAATTGAGGAGAACACAGGAATAATAGAAACAGCATGAAAATAACACTAAGCAAAAACAACTTGAATGAAGGACTGTACTTCTTCCCCATCAGACACTGAGTAAAATTTCAGGCTTTTGCCTGAACATCTTATGCCTGTTCTCCTGAAAATGCCCTCTGTTTCGCATTTGCTGTCCTGTTGTCGATTACAGCCTTAACCTTAGTATTTTTTCTACTCTGGCTGTCTGTGAAAGTGTTCTCTCCAGTTTCTCCTTCTGTCACTCTGGTTATTTAAATGGAGGTGACCAGGGCTGTCTTCATGCTGTTTTCTCCTGATTTCAGTGCGTTGATGTGAGTACTCTGGAGAAAAATGCTGATATAATGGATAGAGACGGTGCTGATGAAAACACTCTTCCACGCCTGGCTGCTTTAGTCATTACTCTGGCTCTCCAGGGAGTCTGTATGGGGAAAGCAAGTTTACCCTCCCCAGAATTCTTTATAAAATATATTTTCAGTTCTCTAAACAGTACCACTGAGCTCCAAGTGACAGGTAAGCTATTTATTTGTCTCTAGTTGCCATTTGCAACATGGATTTGATGTAAACTATCTTTAAATATCTAAAGGATTTCTTGAACTTCATTTTAGATTTAAATGCTGTTTCATTTTAGATCTGTTAACTAATCTCTTCTAAATTTAAAAACAAGTTTGGAAGATAAAATCCTTATTGTGATAATTCTCTGAGAGGTATAAAACAAATTGTTTCTGAGATTATTAAATGTGTACTGACACATTAATTTATTATTTAATTGCTCAGCACAGTCTGAACTACCCAAGAGATCTCTGACAGTGGCAGTCTAGATGTGAGGGCAGGGTTCATTGGAGCCTCATTTACATTACTTCTTTATGCAGATCTTTGTACGTTGCAAGACTCATTTAGGGGTAGATGAGATAATTCACGTATGGTAGCCAGGTCAAACACCTTAGTCACTCACACCTCAGTGTAGATGTATCCCCAGAAGAGATGAAACAGACACAGGCCACTCTATTTTGACCAAATGCTCTCTGATATCTGCCTGCTGTACCTGAAAACGTCTTTATGGTTTGTGCTTCCTTACCTGCTTTCTGATCTTAGTACCCAGTCAGTGAGTCTAGAATATGCAAAGTTCATTTTCTTCAGGAGCTCTGATGCTAGACTTATCAGAAATTCTACTTAACCATCAATAAATAGAAGGACAGGAGAGTTCTGAGTGGTCCAAAAGTAAAAAAAAAAAAAAAGAAAGAAAAAGAAAACACAAGTGTTGAGCTCTCAGCAGCTGCTATTAAATTCTGTAAAAGATTCTGCATGCTTAGCAGTTTAAGAAGCGAAACCAACAACTCAGAGGCCTACTATGGATTTAGAAGGTTATTATGAGACATGTATTTTTTCTTGCTTGTGGTAACTGCTAATAGCAACACTTTACAAGCTTTTCAAAGCACTTTCAAGAAGTTACATTAAGTATGGGTTAAAACAGCTTAAAATGTTGAATTAAGCATGGGTAAAACCATTTTTACCGCTCTTAGGTTACAAAGAGGTACATTGAATCATTGAAGTAAAAAATTATAAAAAAAAGAACAAAATCCTCAGGCCTAAACTTGAACTCCTAGATTATACTTTCATAAACTGGTTTTGCAGCAAAACCCTTCCTTTCAAATTGCTAAGCCAGATCTCCTGAAATAATTGACTCACAAGAACGGATGGAGCCATCTGGTCACAGTGCTATGAAATAGCTATATATGGTGAAATCCAGGCCCCAGTGAAGACAATAGCAACATTTTATGGCTGGTGGAGTTAGGATGTCATTCAGAGAAACAAAAAAATATTCTTAACCAGTTTGTACCAGTTTGTAAATACATTTTAAGCCTAAGCTAATTAAATTGTCCCTTTAAATTTATTTAAATTCTTAATAGTAACTGCAGGAAAGAGCAAGGAACTGACGGTGTGGAAAAAAAGAGAATTGGAGTTGACTACATTTAGAAAACAAATCTAGCTTCAGTTCCGTTCAGATCTGTTTGCTCAAGACAAGAAAGCAGACAAACACCTTATCACAAAGCTTTTTGTAAGATGTACCATTAAGATTATACCATTTGCTTTTTCTGAATAACAACATTAAAAAATAAAAGATTATCACATGGAAGCATTCTTAATCTCATTGATCTAAATTCCTTTGAAATTAAATTGTGGACTTCTTTTGTTCCCAATGGACAAACTCAGGTTTACAGGGACTATCACTATGGCTTCATCTTGAAAATGCAGGGGTGAAGGAAGGTAAAGTAAGATAGAGCAGAGCATGCCCCCTCATATAACCAAGCATTTCACCAGCAGGCATGCCCATTGTACTCAAGTTGTGCTATGGGATACCTCCCTGCATTGTCTCAGGTTTGGATTAGGGGTCCTGGCTCCCTCCTCCCTACTTCAGACCTGTCAACAGGCACGTCTCCAGATTAGCAACTCGACCAAAGGAGAGAGAAAATCTGCTGCCCTGTGTTCTGCAGGCAGCATACGGTCCTGAAGATTGCTTTCAGGACACTCCATAAAGGATCTGTCTTCCTGGTCTTTCTGGAATATCCGAATATTGGTCCATGGTGTCTTAGCATGGTATTCCATTTGCACAGGAAAATTTTAATAATGGTGAAACTATTTAGCAGTAATTTTTAGATAACTTTGGCAGAGACCGATGATTAAATGGAAGATGAATTTCCTTTCAGTCACGTTTGTTTTCCTCTGAAATAGTCATAGGCAAAACAACCGCGTGTAGTACTGTAAAGATGGAAAGGCTGAGCCTATAAGTGTCTTCAACTTCCAGAGGTGTTAAGCAGAAATTACCAACAGTACCAAACTGAGAAGAGAAAAAAACTATTAAAATGAGGAGTTGAATTAATGTTAAAACTAACAAAATTTTAACAATCCCTCTTGATTTTATCTTTTTAAAAGTATATTTTCCCAGGGTAACGTATCTGTTTTCTAATTAATCACTAGAACTAGAAGAACTCCTAGACATGCTTACAGCCAAAAAGACCTGCGCTGTAAATGGACAATTCCACAGTCACAAAAGAAGACGTTATGGTATGGCAATCAGAGATACTGGAACCAGAAATATTCCAGTCAAGGCAAACCATACAAAAGGAGACTATGTGAAAGGTTATTTTGAAGATCGTGAAAGGAACACAGATTGGGATCAGGTTAATTTGTTTTTATGTTATTGTATTGGTCACAGAATTTCAGTGATAAAAGATCACATTGGTTTGCAAAGACTACATTATTTCTGAGGTAAAATTTATTAATTTAAAAAAATTATGTTCATACTGAATGATATTTTTATATATTTATATTTGTTTAAATATTAATTGAGGGAAGAACTTTATGGCTGTTGAATGTGTGATTAAAGTAGCTGGGAGGGGCTAATAGAATGGTTACTGTTATGCAGAATCAGACAGAGAGGACTGTAGTACCATGGCTTCAATGTTTTAATATATTTATTAGATATTTCTTGTGCTCTTATGACACAGAGTTTCTAGAGCCTCTAAGTGACCTTGTAGAAAGAACAGTTGTTCTGTACTAAGGAAAAAAAGTAAACTAAGGTCTCTACTTAAGTTCATTATAGAAGGCTTTTGTAAACTGAAGATTGGACATTTCCAGACACACTTAATAGCCAACTATGGAGTCCAGAAGCCTCCTTTAGAAAGTATGGAGTCTGTAAGACAGAACTTTAGCTACTACCCAGTATCCTTTTTGAGGTGTTTGAAGGACAGTGGTTCATTGCAGATGATTTTATCCTTATCCTAAATATTAGAAAATAAATAGATTTTGTTTATAACTGAGATTAAGATGGTAACTGACTTCCATTCTTTAGACTGGAAGACATTCCTTAGGCAAAAAAGGAGACTTCAAAGTATATACTTTGTATATATTTTGATATATACATTTGAAATATATACTTCAAAGACTATGTTTCTATTCTTTTCAGTTCTTTACAATTTAAGTTCAAAGACACTGTTTCTTCTCCATTTAGGAGAATAAGAGATGTGCAATTGACTTTTGCTGTGTGGTCATTTTATGATGTGGAAGTGAGACAAATGGCATCTGGTTAAATGCTATTCCGATAAATATTTATCTGTGTAATTTTATTGCAATTGGAATACATACTCTATCAATATATTTATTTCTTTCCAGCTGACCGCAAAAGGCAATAATGCTGATCAGCATGATGAGGCATTTAATGGGGTCTCAATTTTAAATTAAGGTCATTTTAAATGTGTTTCATATTAATTTTAAATTATGGAGGGCAGAAATCAGTAGCAATACTATCTGTACAAAAGTAAAACTCTTCTCCAGCAATAGAAGAATTTATAAAACAGTTACAGATTTATCTTGAACTTCTGAGACTGACTGTAACTCCAAAGATAAGTGTTCAGGGAACTATCTGAGGCTTGGGAGTCAAACCAAGAGCCACATATTCTGTATAGATGAAACAAAATCACAAAGAAACATCTGGAGATGAGAATTTATCTTCTTTAGTATTTCCTAGTTTCTCTTTTTTATTTCTTTCCTCTTCTTTCTAGCTGTGTCTGTTTTCTTTGACATATCATTACATTACAAGGTTTTGTGTTCCAGTGTTGCGTCACTAATTTTGTCTCCTGCTTTCTGCACATATCTGTGATAGCCAGTGTGCTCCATTAGTAACAGATGCTGCTGCATATGAGGCATTGACTAGTTTATGGCTTGTGTTTGCTAACAACATTAAGATCTGTAATTTTATTTTTAGATAGGAATTATATTTGGAGACATTATCACAGAAAAAAAGGTTTTCTTTTTAAGTCATCATTGTCTCTACTGATTTAAAAAATGCATATAAAATAAGTTAGTAGTAGATGATCTAATAAGAGAAATAATATTAGGTTCCTTAAACTATGTCACAATATTTGTGTATTCATTTATTATTACTCATTAAAGAAACATGGATTTTGGAAACAAAAATTATCCATCCATCCATCCATCCATCCATCCAGTTTTTCATATGAGAATATGCAAATTTGATTTACTTGTTTCTTCAGTATCGTCCCCTGAGGGTACACACATAGTTGCTTTACTGATGGAGACTTAGTACTCTGCCTCCCTGTGTTAAAAACTTAAAAGGCCAGGGCTTGCAACTGGAAAAGATGCAGGTCCTCGTGCCTCAAGACTTTCAAGAACATTTTATTAAATAAGTACTAAGAATTCTTTTTTTATGTGTGGGTGGACGGTTTATTTTCCACATGAGATCTTGCTATTTCTTTTACAATTCCTCATAATAAAATCACATTAGAATTTAGGTTCGTATTAATCCCAGACCTCATCTTTTCTATCCTACTTCTCAAAACAGGACCAACATGAAATTCAGATCAAGTTTCACAGGGCCATGTCCAATTGAATTCTGAATGTCTCCAAAGATGGAGATTCCACAATCTTTCTAGGAAACCTGTGCCAGTGCTTTATTGATCTCATTTTGATAGGTCTTTTTATTATAACAAATTGGATTTTTTCCTGGTGCAACTAATACCTGTTGCCTCTCATCCTTTTGCTGTACACCTCTGAGAGGATGCTGGCTTTATTTTCCCTATCACCCCCATTAGATAGTTGAAGACTGAAGATACCCCCCAACCCTTCTCTTCTCTAAACTGAATAAACCCAGATCCCTCAGCCTCTGCTTGCACATCATGTACTGCAGTTCCCCAGCCATCTTGGTGGCCCTCCATTGGACTTCCCCCAATTTGCCAAAGTCTTTCTTGTACTGCTGGTTATTAAACTGGTCATAGTCCAGATGTCCTGAATGAAGGATGATATTTTTTTTCCATTACCCATTGGCTACACTCTTGCTAATGCAGCCCAGTATGCAGTTAGCCTTCGTTGCCACAAGGGCACACTGGTGACTCATGTTCAAGTAGTCTGTCAGGACCCCAAGGGCCTTTTCTGTAAAGCTGCCTTCCAGACAGTTTTTCCCAGCCTTTATTGATGCATGGGGTTATTCTGTTTCAAGCACAAAAAATTTGTTTTTGCTGATCTTCGTGAAGGTCTTTGTCAGCCCATTTCTTTGGCTTGTCAAGATCCCTCTGAATAGCAATGAGGCCCATCCATGTATTGACTACTCGTTCCATTTGCATTTCATCTCTGAATGTGGTATGGTGCACTCTGTTCCATCACTCAGGTCATTGATGAAGGCATTACATAATATCAGCCCCAGTACTGACCAGTGAAGAATGCTGCTCATTACCAGATACCACTTGTTGGTGTTCCCTACTTTTAGAGTCAAAGTCACCGTCAAAGTCACCGTCTAGAACAGGCAGAGTGAAGTCTTTTTTAATATGTGTGTTCCTGAATTGTCTTCACGCACTCCTGCTTGGAGGCAGAACAGACTAGATCCAGGTGGCAAGATCACCTCTTGTCCTGAAGACCTGAATGTGGTATTCAGAATGAATGTATCAGTACTCAATTCATTCCATTTCTGAGTGAGCTAGAAGACATGTTTTACTTCACTAGTGGATGAGCAAAGGCAGGAAGACATTGTTTTTTAATTGGGTTATTTAAAAGTAATAATAATTACCACTTTTTATTTAAATAGTAGTTTTCTTTCAAAAGAAACTTAAGCTTCAGTGGTTAGAAAATAGTATTTAGGAATATTATTGCTTGATTCTCAGCTGCAGACTGCTTTAAATGACAGAAACAAATATCTATCTTTGAATTCAATTGAATCACAACTAATAAGATGGGATTAAGAAATGAAGTTTATTCCTTTAAGTAAAATAGCATATTTTAGCATATTTGATCTGGACTACTTCTTTTTAAAATTTCTTACTGGAATTGACACTAGAACTATTCAAATGCTAACTGCGCATGTTTTTACTAGAAGTTTTATCCTGGAGATGGAAAACCAAGTCTCCACGAAAATTTTTCAAAATATAAATGTTCACAAGAAAAGTTCTTTTTTTTTTTTTTTGACAGAGATGTTTCTAACAAGAGGAAAAAGTAGTTGAAATTCTTAAGTACCTCTAATAAAGCAATTCTTAAGTAATCTTTAAAGCAAATCTAGACTATGTAACTCCTAGTGTGCTTACCTTAAAGTGGTGTGCCATTGTTAAAAGACGTAAAATAACAACTTAGTTCCATATCTATTAAAGATACAAACATGCAGCACAAGGACAAATTTCAGTACTGTCTTAACACAGGCAGTGTATTACATGAAGAATATTATTTGTGTTAGCATTTAAATATTCTTATTAGCACATATAATAATAAAATATTTAGAGATATTATTGTGTCAGATCCTCATGATACTAACAGACTTCAGTAGAAATTGTGCTACTTCATACCAAAGTTTCTGGTCTTTCTGAAATATATCGAAGTATCGAGTTTTAATGGGGGGTGGGAGTGGGCTGGGGTGAAGCATTAGAAGTAGTTGAATTCATTTAACCAGAAAAGATTATATGGAAAACAAGTTTTTTTTTCTAGTTTGTATAACCCTGTGTTATTCTAAGATTCCATATTTAACCTCAGCATTAAATGCAGGTCTACACAACATATTCAGTAACTGTGTATACTTTTCTGCGTAGGTTTGTTTCTCTGCCAATGAACTTGTGAAGATATTTTTAAAAAATAGTTCTTCCTCTATTTCTAAAGACCACTTCAAGCAAATCAGTCCAGCTATCATTCAGCAACTCTTAAGTTGTTCGTGTCAGCTTCCTGACTCCAAGCAGACAAAGCTTCCACCAACAACTTTGGAAAGTGAGTTATGTTTTATGTGAATTATGAAAATTCAGGTGAAGGGGTGCAGGGGCTTAACTTCTGGAGACATTTCACTTATTAATAACCTTAAACCAAAACATGATGAGATTTCTGCACACTGTAATTTATGCTCTCTATAATTTCATTGCATACATGTCAGACAATAGTACTATACAGAGAAGTGACAGGTCCTTTTAAGTGTTGCTGGGCAGCAATAACCTATTTTGTGAAATTTCCACCAGGTTTATTCTAGAATCATTACATTGTCTCATATTTAGCCTCAAGGTTGCGTTAGCTGGCATTTCATACCATGATGTGTCAAATGCTTGATATAGATAAGTTCTCTGTGAATGTTGCTGGTTTTTTATATTGTGATATTTTATGGAAGAGAAGCTTTGGGGATACTGTTGTGGGAAGAAAAACAACCAGAAAACCAGTCACATGGGCAGCAGGACTTGTGTGATAGAGCTGGAACAAGAACTGAGAGTGTAATCAGATTGTTTCCAGTTGCAGTCGTAGCCCTCACATGCCACTGCTTCCAGGGATTTCTGCCCCTCCCATTCTGATGATTCAACTTCTCCTGTAACCAGTCCCTAGTCCACCCTGTCAAAAAAAAATCTGAATCCGATTTGACCTAAGGGCTTCTTAATGTGGTTCCTGGTTTTGTTTTTCCTTTATATCAGCAATATCTGGGAAGTGGTTGCAAACCTAGGTTTGCTAGTGTATTACAGGGGGCATTAATTTCTGACAGGAGAAATGAGCAAAAAGTAATGGGCATCTAACCATAATCACCTGCATCTAGAGCAGCACTTCTAGGCTACCAATGAATGCTTTCAATACCTTTATCCTAATATCTACATGGCCAGCTCTAGATCTAGATGACTACATCCGGTAGGAGCTAGTAAGCTTTACCATTCTGCTGGCCAACAATCCATATGGAATAGCACTTTCCATCTCTAAATTCTATCTGTACTTTAAGATACACAAATTAAGCAGCTTGTGGGAATGAGCTGAGCTATCGTTCCATGGTATGCAGATTAATTGAACTATGACTGTGAATTAAAAAACATGTTAAATAAGGACATGGAAGGACAGTCATGGATATCACAAGACTGGTTATAGCAGAAAGAAATAAACAGAATAGGAAGAATCATTACAGCTCCCCAGAAGGCAGCAGTCCTTCTTTTTTATGTCTCTCGTTACCTGAACGTCTCGCAGTCTTTACTGCCTTTATCTTTTCTATGCTACAGGGATATGCCCATTTTTCAAACGGGCAATCAAGGGACAAAGAAAGAAAGGAACTTGCACAGGTCATATATAAGGTTCATGACAAATTCACAGTTTGAGTGAGTCTCTCAAGTCAAAGTTCATCAGCCCAATCACTGACATTTTAGTGATATCATAAAGGTGACAGATCTGTGTAGATGAGCAAAGCTGAACTACTCAAACACAAAATAGAATTAATAAGAGACCTTGCTGCAGCCTCTTCCCTGTGCTTTTTGGCAAAGGAAGGTTTCCATGACCACAGGCACACTTCTGCTGGCTTGAGACAGACGAATTACTTCAGGTTTGGCCTATGTGTGACCTAGTGACCTGAGCATAGGCTCATTAATTTTATTCTCAGTTCTATTTTACTGACAGGCTGTGCTGTTTTGGCTAAATCACCAAGGCCTGACCTTCCATAAGTATCTACTATACCCTTGTATTTGGATGTGCAGTCTGTGAAATTTACTGTCTGATTTTATGAGGTGCTGAGCGCTTGCAGTGCTATTAAAGTGTGGAACATTAAGTGACACTTTTGAATATTTTGGCATTAGTTCCTTTATGTCTGTTTCTCATCAGTGTTTTACCTCCACTATAAGACTTTCTTATGGATTAATCAGGATTCATGTTGTGCAAAAGGTTGGGAATGTGAGCAGTGTGTAACTCTGAAGAACTGTAAGAGTAACCTTCCAAAAATCCCAGTAACCTGGGAAAAATAGGTTGGTGGTCCTGATGTAGTAACTAAAGGAATGTATGTCCACAGCACATTTGTAAACATAATTTGGACTAAAAAGTTTATGCTTAGAACCTAAATGAGATGCTTACATTCACTTGAGGCTTTAGGCCTTGTTTTTTTTACTGAATATGATTTGGTTGATAATGTGCTCTTGGCTGTAAAGATACACAGGTGTGGCATGTGAGGATGTAGCTTAAATCTCTTAATAGAGGAAAGAAGTGCAGACGGACATTCACTATACTGCTCTGAGTTTCTCTAATCTGCACAGTTACAGTCTATATAGCACTATAAGGCCTGAAATTTGGAGGCATTAGACTGTATTACCTGTAAAGCCAGAAAAAATGAATGTGTTTTAGGCTTCCAATTCTGTCATCTGTATCATACATGACTAGAAAAATCTATCTGGCACAATGAAGCACTTCTTTGTGTGCTTGTACACAAAGGTAGCAAAACATAGCCTCAAAACCAAATACAAATCAAATACTAAAACACAAACACAAATACTGAATGATTAAAGGTGCCCTTGTTTTGTTTCATTTGTTTTTCCCTACAGAATATGGTTACAGCACTGTTGCTGTTTTACTTATTACTATTGGATCTATGTTTGGTACAACCCTCATTTTATTTAACTCCTGTCAAGAAATCTATACACTCATTTTACAGCTGTTTGTCGGTTTGGCTGTTGGGACCCTTTCTGGAGATGCATTGCTACACCTCATTCCTCAGGTAGGTAATACACACTTTTGTGTTTTTAAAAAGTTCACACACACACGTGTGCACACACACACACAGAGAAAAGTCTCATTTAAAGCTGGCTAATGCTCATGTGTTTAAAAGTAAAGCTTTCCATGAAATTTGGGAAGCAGCTACCCAGCATTGCAATTACAGTTGCGCTTTGTAGTTCACATACAGATTCCAAGTAGCAAGAAGCAAAAATCAAGAAATGATTAATTCAGAGAAAATAAGGTTCCTATTTTCACAAAAACTTTTCAGAAAACCCACAAGTCCTGTGCAAGCCAGGTTTCTAGATGTGTATGAAACTCATGAGGCAGATTTGGTAATGCGTTTTAGGAGAAATTGTTCAAAGGTTGTATGAGGCATTCACAGTCCCCTTCACACATTGTTACAGAAAACCAGGGGCTATCAGCCCAATTTATCCTGCTGCCTCGAACTGTAATAAAATAAGTGCTGTGACTTTTTCCTAAATTAATAAAATAAATTTTAAGAGTAGGATATCGTGTATAACAGAACCAATTTTCCATTGTGTATTCCTTTATTTTTGACTGAGTCTCCTCTGGTATGACACAACTGTTATGAAAAGACTTCAACTGGTCATTGAAAAATAGCTTCACACCACTTGAGATTCTGGTCAAAATGTTCTTCATACTCAGTACATCATCTCTGGAGGCAGAACTGGGAGAGTGGTTTAAGGAAGGCAATTCTCAGTGAATGTCAGACAAATGCGTTTCTTTAAGAAACACTTTTTGAGTGTGAAAGTGTTCTCCTTCACCAGTTTTAAGTGACGTATCCAGTAGCCTTTAAAGTGTCCACTTTCAGAGCAAAGGAGGGCTACCATGCTAGGCCACTGGGGAAAAATGGAAACACACCCACCAGCAGAAAGCTTTATGGATTATTTTCAATATGAAGTTTACATCTGAAGATGATGCAAGTAACTTTTTAAACTTTAAAGACTGATACACTCCAAACAAAATATACTAAATATTTATATAGAAGGCATTTTCCTAAAACTGTCTTGAAAAATATTGTTCCTTTCAACACCAAGAGTTGATGAATTGTAGCAGAGGCTCCTATTAATTCATTTCATCCATCTACTATTCAGCTGATTAGTTCGAATCACGATTTAAATTTGAAAGAGATGGCAAAAGAAAATGTTGAGAATAAATGGAATTAGCAATATGGATAACTAGCAAAAATCAAAATATTGCCATTGTAAGGTTTTTTTTTCTTTATTTCTTTTTTTTTTAGACTCTTGGTTTACATAAGCATGAAGCACAAGAGGTAGAACATTTCTATGATGGGAAAGAATATATTTGGAAACTTTTGGGAATAATTGGAGGAATTCATGGTTTTTTTCTGATTGAAAAGTGTTTCTTTCTTTTGGTAACACCACGTGACCAGGTAAAGCTTTGTACAGTTTATCCTTTAAAAAATCTCCTTTCTTTTGAGATTTTTCAGTGTACAAAATGTTAAAATGATTGTAGAGAATAATTATCATTTGTATGAGTTAAATGAAGCATTAAAAACAGCTTTCCAAAGTGCTCCTACCAGATTGACCTTCAATTTCTATTTTGCTTTGGTCTATGGATTTTGTATACTTCATGAAAGTGCTCCATATATTTATAAATCAAGAAGGAAACAGTTAATTGAAGGTGTTCTGTAAGCATACTTTCATGACTAACACTGGAGCAAGTGAAGAGTATCCATATGAAATAGTAATGACAGTTGTTTACTCAAGGCTCTGTTTGAAGAGAAGGAAGTCATAGATGTAAGCACAAGATATTTTCAAGAATGATATCTTACAATTTCCAAACAATTTTTGACCACTTTCCCAATGGATTTGAAAATCTAATATGTATGTTGTGGTCAGTAGAACCCAATCTTAAATTAATAACGTCTCCTTGCTCACTGCTTATCTTAATTTTATTACTTTATTTCAGTGTGGCTGGTGCCTAAAAATATGATTATGCACAAGGATACCATGTAACACAAAGCGTGATGGCTCATTAAGTTTCTCAGCATGGAAGGCTATCTTAAGAAGGCTAAGCCTTTGCTTGTTCTATTTTACAGACAGTGTTTAATGACTGTCCTGATTTAGATACGCAGCAATGAGTCCCTATTCCCACTGTCTTTGAGTTAGCCATAAGAATATCATGTGAAATTAACAGAATGAGAATATTTTAATGATGGTGATATTTTGTTTGTTTGGTAAAAAATAGTCCTTTATGTTACTTATTCGGAGAGGAGGGTTTAGCATCATCCCACAAATCTTTAAACATGCTCTGCAGAGAACTAAATGAACTCTAAAAGTTAATTGTTATATCCATCTCAGCCGCAAATTTTAATCTTCAGTTTTAAAACAAAACAAATTTCATTAAACCATTACGGTTGACACTGATTTATCTGATTCAGTTTTCATGGTTTTTTTAATCAAATAAGCATTAGGAAATGTTGATCCTAGCCAACAATCTTTTTCAATAGGTTTTGTTTTGAAAAAAAATATTTCCTATATATGCTAAAATTTCACAAAAGGCTGAGAAAGACTGCACCTGTTTTCATTGGGTTTCAGAACTAATTGCAAAGCATCTTCATTCAGCAGGGCCTTTCTTTAGTTAATGGGCACTGGGGACATTCCCATGATCTTCCAGTGGAATCTGAATTAAATGAACATTCAGGCAGAGGCAAATCTACTTCAACCATACAGTTGGTAGGTTACCAATATGACATACTTCCCTGATTTTATATCCTTCTTTCTCTGTTCCTCAAAAAATGAACCAAAATTAATATAGTAAATCAGTATTATTTTTCAATCTTTATTGATTTGTCCTTTATTACATGACATGATTGTCAGGAATCTCTAGATTTTGAAGTTTATAATGAGCTATAACAGAGATTTCAAACACAAATTTTTACAATAACTTTTCTGAAGGGTGTATTAGATTGATATGACAGTACACTTCCTGTACTACCTTTTGTTGATAAAATTCTTGAAGATTTTCCTCCTCCCTTGTTTTTAAAAATTTATTATATGTAAGGGCAGACTCTCCCATGGGAAAAACTTCAGGATCTTCTGCAGTGAGAGTTAAGTGCATAATTAGTGAACAGATGAAATCTTGGACTATTCTTGGGCATTATTCCGCAGATTCAAAGAGTAACATAAACAAGCTGGAGATCGGGGAATGGTGCTTACCCATAAGAAGTTACATAATTTTCTGGTCTGTGTAGAGTATCCAGACAGATATTTGTTTGCAAACTAAATTGACTCATACCTTTTAATCTTTTCTCTCTTTCCAACAAATCTCTTCAGTTTGTATGTAGTACCTAGATAAATACGTTCCTGGTTATTTAAATCAGAATCTCCAGAGATCTACAATGTGAACTCCATTTTACTAAAGCAGTTGTGATGGGCAAGAGCCTCACGAGCCACTGCTAATCTCTCAAACACAGTTGGGAAACTCTCAATGGAATGCAGAGCAAACAGACAAGTGAAGAATGTTTACTAATTTGTGAGCCACGTCATCATTTCCTGTTTATGATAATGAATGAGCTCGTCTTTCCTCTCAGATGCAAGATTCCCTTAAAGTTATGTATAGATCACATGAACTAGCCTGGCTTAGCTAGTTTGTACAGGCACGGCCAATTTTTCAGAGTCATGTGAGTAATAGTAAGACAAACACTGGTTGACTAAGAAAAGCTTATAAATCCTTCAGGTCAGTGATTAGTCTTGCAGTTTTGACTTAGAGTTCAAAGAAGTGGCATGTGAATAAATATTATAAGAGAAGTGGAACAATTACTGGAATTCATATGACTGGCTGCAATCATGGGAATTAAAGACTTTTATTTTTCCTTTAAAATGTAGAATTTTAAAACCAAATCCTTTCCCTTCCCTTCTCATGCCTCTACAGCACATATCCCACATCACAACCAAGCTAATACCAGCCAAGAAACATATCCTGTTTTGCAGCCACTACACGTCTGCTATAGTGTTTGGAGTGGTGGCTGTTGTCCCTAACAAAGCACTCTTTCGCGCTGCTGTTGACTCTTCACTGGCTACCATAATAGCTTTAATATCTTTTTTTTTTTTTTTGGCCAAAAAAGAGAAAATATAGAGATTATAAATTCAGTTTTTCTAGTTTCAAACAAGCTTTTTTTTTTTGGCTTGTCTCACCCTTACACAAATTTCTAATAATTTCTCTAGTCGGAAAGAAAAGCCCCGGGGAGGTAGGAGGAGAGATTCCTCGTGTTCTCCCTTCTCTCCCCACAGTTGCAGTTTCTGTTAATTAAACATTAGGGCTGATGCATCAAATTAACTCTCTAGGATAAGGACAGGGATACTGTCTCTTTCTTCACTTGAAATAAGGGTAAATTTCACTCATTGCAGTGGAGTGATGCCAGATGCCGAGACAAAGCCCTAACTAAAGGCCAAGAGATGAGGCACTGGAGGCTGTACTACCCTAAAGAAAAAAACACTATATTTTGAAAGGGTGTGAAACCTGCCTAGGATCATCTTTTTTAGTCTTGTGTTTTCACAGAGTAACTGTGAAGAACAGGAACTCCAAAAAGACTCTGGTGTCTACCCATTTCTCCTTGGAAATCCTATAGACACCTTATCCAGCAGGAAACTACAGTGATCTGGTCATGACAAAATGAAAAGATACAATTTGAATGACAATGTCCTTTTTAGCTCTGCATTTGGCTCAGATTTTTGTGTATTCAAGCAGAAACATTATTTTCTTGGGTTACAAAAGTGCTTATAAATGTCTGTCTTCCTACCTGAATTAGACTGTAGCCTTTTCTGGGCAAGGGAGATTTCTTTTTTTATGTGTTTCCAATCACACTGCCAGTACCCAATAAATGATTCTAATGATATCTATGCAAATAACAGCAACTATCTTTAATAAAAAATCTTGAACTTATTTGATATTTTCCTGTGTTTATAGCAGCAGCTGGAAGAGCCCCTTAACACTGATCCATTATCTTTGCTTTTAACTAGAGAAGCCCAGAAGATTCTGAGTCTGCTGAAGTTCCTCCAGAGAGTAAGGCGATCAGCAAAAAAAGTTAGTATCAATAAAAAGACTAGACAAGCAACAGGAAAAGCCTTGAGACCTAAGATGGAACTGAAAGTCTAAAGCTGGCTTAGCTCTGTGTTTGCTATGTGCTGCCTCACCACAACTGATGATGCTTGGCTACATAATTAAATATCTTCTTGAAAACCTTTTCAGCTGCCAGCCCTGTAATTGTGAAGTTCATTAATCTTATACTGTCCATGCTTTAGTGTTTGTTTACTCACTGTTGCAAACCGTTTTTCTAAAGCCTTTGCTTAAAGGGAAACATTCAAAATTTAATACAAAACAGATTTTTATAATTGTAAACTTTGCTTGGGCTTTTACTTCTGAAGGTAGTGAAACGTTTGGTTTTTTGGCTCACTATACTAATACAATTCTGCTTCCTTCTTCTCTTACGCGGTAAAGCAATAGCCTCCTCAAACCAGTAATGATTTGTTACGTATATGGAATTATGGGCTCGTGATGGCTCTCAGTTTTAGGATAATCTGTTTTCTTCAGAGCGCTTCAAAGTAATTCTTATCTTCCCTGTATTGTTGCTGCTTACTCAAAAAAAAAAATAATGGGAAAATACAGCATAAACCAAACTCTGCCTTTGACTGTACTTGTGTGACCTTGGTGAATTTAGTAGAGTTGTAGTCATTCAGCTGAGGGAATAGCATTTTAATTGAAATCAATTTATTTACTATAGTTGACTCCCCTTTATTTTGTGATCTTGGGTCAACAGTTTCATTTATTTCAAAATGTCATTATCTTCTTCAAGGTTTCTAATATTCTTCTCTGTTCTTGCGGACTTCGTTTCCATTTCCGAGGCATTTGAAATCTGGATTTCCGTTTCTTCAGTCTCACCTATCCAGCAGTACACAATCCAGTGCCAGTTTCAGTGTGACTATTAGTCCATCTCTCTCTAGATGTTTCCATTCTGTTCAATCATCACTACCTGCTAAGCACAAACAAATTTCTAGTGATATCAATGTTATTTGTTCCATGTGACTAATTTTGGTCTATAACTAAAGTTGGTCTAGATTCTCAGTACAATTTTTCGTTTGGTTCCATTTTTCCCTCATAGCTCATGTTTTACCTCTATATTAGAAATCAATAAGTGAAACCGTAGTAGGGAAGGGAGAATGTTTTGTTTCAGGGTTTTTTAGAGAATACATATTTTCAAAAGTTTATGTTGTTACAGTTCTTACAAATAGCTAAATGCATAAACATACCTGGGTACCTTGGTACTGAACTAAACTTTTAGGTGTTTTTTCCCCAAATGGAATGGAATCTGCAACTCTAAGAGAGAAGGCTGACATCTCCAGAAATGCCAGACTTCACTGTAAACACATGTCAAGTAGGACTGCGAGAAAAGTCAGTCACCTTAGATAGCCAGTGACTAGTTCATAAAGCAAGAAGCTACTGGAAGAAAAAGATGTATGATTTCTCACTGGCCCTCTTCTCATTTATCCACACTTGCTATATCAATATCTGAAAAGATCGAACAGTTTGTATTTGGTATACTCAGTGAGACGTTACGTTAACTATAAATTTTTTTGCTGTACGAGTAATGAAAACATTGGAAAAAAGATCTATGTATGGATAAATGTTTGCTTTAAACTCTTATTCAAAGCTAAAAACCCATAATTGATGGTGGGAGTCCTGCACCCCTTAGCTTTATGACAATTATGGAATAGAATTTGTTATGAGTTCTGATCCCCTATTTAAGCAGAGAAAACTATCAAAAATAAATGCAGGATTGTTTAAGAAGAAGAGGCTTTGTAGAAATAGTTAGGGTAAAAAGTTAATAGTGTTGCAGCAATGCAGTGAGATGATTGCTAGTAACAAAGTTGCTTTAAAGTAGGCTGAAAGTAAGATAAACATTCAGATTTGTTTATATATGCATCTTCTTAGCTTTCAGTCAAGCAAGTTCACAAAGCTTACATTTGCAATTGCTCCACAATGTTAACCTCATCCCTATGTTATACTATAGACAACACGCTAGAGTGAGTTCCAGTAATTACGGTACGTCTTATTCAACAATCAGATACTTGAATAAAACAGACTAATAATATCTCAGGGCAGGCCATGATTTTGTCCTGGACAGTGCTTATTACAAATCACAAACTTAATGTAGTGCAGCAATCTATTATTTCTATGTAACTCATGCTCTGCACTATTGATTGTAAACTGCCCATACTGTTTAGAAAGAACTGCACAAACTGGGGACATCCACGTCTGGCTCTGTAAATTGGCAGGAAAATCTAACACGCCTGCCAATTTTTCTGAACCCGCAGAGCTCCCAGGCAACTAGGGAGGATTTTCTGAATACAGTTGTTAGGCTTTTATGTGCTGTGTGTGTTTTTTATAATAGTCTGAAGACTTCAGTTCTAGCCAGTTTCTGTAAGAAAAACATCTCCCCCATCACTATAAAATGGCCATATCTGAAGAAACATTACTGAAGTGAAACCTCGTAATAACTGTATTCAGACAGTTCTGGGCAGCTCCATGTTAGCTCCTTAGACTGTCGTAAAGTACGTCTGTGTGGGGCTGACAAAAGTCAAGAAAATACATGATGTTTAGGTCCCAGATCACAACCCTGCTTCTTCAGGCATAAAAGTAACCCTTTGCAAAGTGTTCTGTCCATGCTGTGTAGAGGAAAGCTGGATGCGTTTCCTGAGAGGCATTAGGAGGTCCTGCTTGCAAGATTGTGGATAAAGTGGACGGAACAAAGGGCAGGATAGGGGAGCCAATTATATGTTGCTAAGCCTAGCCATTGAGCTTATGGATGGGGCCTCCATGCCACTTGAGATGAAATCCCTCCCGATGAATATGTTCAGCATGCTACGTGGCTGTCTGGGTTACAGGCTGGATGGAGAGACCGTCCCTAATTCCCTAGCTTGGTTTCAGTACTTTTATCACTAGTAGCACCTTTCCTCTCATGTCAGATGCCTGATCATGAGCATCCAACGTACCGTTCCACACCAAAGTAAGCTCACCAAACAATATGGGAAAGAAAAACAGCCATCTGCATCCATGAGCGGTGCTGCAGACAGGAGTACTATGAGCATAAAATAATTGATTGGAAAAAAAGGTGTAAATGAGCATTGCGGTAATGCTGTAGTAATAGTGATTCTCTGAGGCTTGTTGCCTTTCATCTTTATGTTTCACTGTTATACAGTCTCATAAAAAACAGACCCTGAAAATATTACTCAGTGTAGCAGGTTTTACAGTGTTCAAACGATCAGCTGGATGAGATCAAATATTCATCTTCACTATAGCTGTGCAATTCTGTGAGCGATGATGGAAAAATGCCCATCTTTTAAAGAAAAAAAATATCTAGAGAACTTGTGTGAATTTCAGCAGCCAAAGAAAGATTAATGGAAACCCTTAGGATCTATCATGAGGGTGGACTCAAACCTAATACTAAATTTTTGTCTAAATAAGGCAGGTACTTTCTGGTATTTGCATCTATGAATTATTCTACAACCTACTTTTTTGTTTCAAATGTATTGAAGGAACAGTAATAACAAGGTCAAAACAGATAAACACTATTGTCCTCTGATTATTATGACTTTTCATAATGTTATATGTGAAGTAACCGGAAAACAAAATCATTTTTAACATAGCAAAAATTACAGTATCTGTTTCTGTTAAAACTTCTTTTTTATTTGTTTGTTTGTTTTTTCCCTAGGTAAGAAAATTAGCTTGTTAGCAATAATGGTTCTGGTGGGTGACAGTCTTCACAATTTTGCTGATGGCTTGGTAATAGGAGCAGCATTCTCATCCTCAACAGAAACGGGTGTGACAACGACTGTTGCTATTTTATGCCATGAAATTCCTCATGAAATGGGTAAGAATTACATATATGTATTTCTGTTGATTGGCTTTGTAGTTACAGGTCTTCCAAAGAATTCTTTCCTGTATTACATTAGTGGGAATTCTTTTTGCTTATAGCATCATGAACTATAACATTAATGTGTGAGATGGATATATAAAGAAGCTATGTTCTTCTCTTTCCCCTTCACAAAAAGGAGGGGAGGCTTCTGCCCTCGTTATTGGATACCACCCCATCTCACCTTCTCCAAATGTCAGTGCCATCATGTCAGAGTGGCCCTTTATTCTCATTTGTACAGACACAAATAATAGTAAGCTGTGAGCAAGAGCCATGTGGGCCTGACACAACAGGCAACCCCAGAGTTTTAATACACAGCAGAGCCATTTAACAATGTATTCCTCATGCTGCCCTCATTCCTGCTGCTAATCAAGAATAATAAGATAATAAAAGAAGATATATGAACCATTTTACTAGCAGGCAGGACAGGAAGACAGTTCTGTTGAACATTGTCCTCAGTTATCTCCTTGTGGTAAATCTTTCAGTGTGGATGAAGCTGGCAAGTTTGAGATGAGAACAGTGGATTCTCGTTTCTGTTCTTAAATGACTGGAGATTTCATGTGCTGTCTATGAGTAAAACTTATCCAAATGAAAAGGTGAGGTGGGGAATTACTGTAAAACTGGTAACTCTTGTTTGCATAGCAAAGAAATTACCAAAATACTGAACAGCTAACTCCAAAGACAATGCTTCTTAATTCTGGGGCAGTAGTGTCCCAGTGTCAAAGGGGCATTTCTACACTCACAGAGAAGAATTTTCAAAATCTTTTACTCTGGACCTGTTATGAAATAGTTCATTTTAGAAGAAAAATCTGTGATGCAATTCTGATGTACAATTTACCAAAGTCAATCAGGTCTGAAATCAGTGGAATTAAACTCAAACTGGAATCAGACTGGCACAGGTTTTTCTGACTTACAGCACCTGTAAAACACTCAAAGACCATGCTGCAAATATCCTCACATGATTTGGACTGGCAAGTTCCCAATCGAGAAAGATTTAGAAACTCTGGGAAAGCATGTGACTTCACTTTTGCGTGTATCCAAGTTGGAAATGTCACAGAACATCGAGAACTAACAGAAAGCCACTCCTGTATACTGTATGCTATCTTTAGGAACAGCTAAACAAATACAAGTCAATATGGGTTTTTTGGCTATGTTTTTTCTCACAGGATGAGTTTATAACTAATTCTACAGAAACCTAAGCGCAGTCCTCCATCAATCACTGTCTTTGTGCATATCCTAATTATTTTTCTTCATGTTTTATTACCAAGAGTCCTACAAATACATTTATCAGCTAAATCATAAATTTTGTGTCTTTTTCTCTGTGCAGGAGATTTTGCTGTGCTGCTAAGTACAGGGCTCCCCACGAAGATCGCAATTTTGATGAATTTTATAAGTGCACTAACAGCATTCTTAGGACTTTATATCGGCCTCTCTGTATCAACTGACCCTTGCATTCAAAACTGGATTTTTACTGTTACAGCTGGAATGTTCTTGTATTTATCTTTAGCAGAAATGGTGAGAACTTCAGTCTATTGCTATATTTTCCTTTTAACATAGCCACATCGCAGATGAGTGTCAGACAAATGCAGAAAAAGCATTGTTTGGTGTCACTGCTATGGTAGGTGTAATTACTAATAAAAGGGTGAAATAAAGGCTATTAAGAGGGCAACATAGGAGAAAGACATAAAGGACTTTCAAAGGGGGAAGGGTAAACAATACATTTCTAGGCCTGAAAAAGTTACTTAGTATAACATAAACAAACATTTGAATGTGCAAATAATCTTTAAGAAGTTAATTACTTTTTTTCTTTTTACACCTCTTTTTCTATTTTTCACACTTGCTTTCAACATGAATTTGCTGTTTCTGAACTAAAATGCAAGATGTTTATCCTGTGTTCTTCCTGGACAGTCTTTCTTTCTCAGAGAGGTTTGTATGAGCTCCTAAGCAATTCAAAATCCATCAGATTGCCTCAACTTTTTCATATTTGCCCAACATTTCTCATACTCCCAGCTCAATAGCAATAGTCTGACTACAGAAAAATAAAGCGTGAAGGTATACATTAGGAGGAAGGTCTGAGGACTGTGGAAGAATGTGGTGGAATCATAACTCATGCAGATCCCTCAGGCCACATCATTTATTGAAGAGCTGGCTAACTGTTACACTTGTAACAATGCAGAACTTAATTACCTTGCCAGCTTATTTTAAGTATCACATGGCTCTTTAACCAATAGGTATTAATGTAAAGTTGCTTGCAAGCTTGTGAACGAAAACTATTGGGAGTGACTAGATCAAGAGGTGGAAAAAAAAAAGAGATCTGTCTGTTCATAAATTATTATTGTGTTTCTCCCAAGCCTGGCTGTCTCTCTGTTGTGTTCACTACCACTGCCACCTCATGCCTGAGATATCATTTACCAGCTTCAAGCACAATACTTGAAACCTGATATGTATTATAACCTATTTGATAATCTAGTTGTAATAATTGACCTTAGGTCTTGGTTGTATTTTAGTCTATTTTTTTTTGCCACTGTAACAAAAGTAAAATGAACATGAAGTTCTCCTAAGCATTTATGAGGGAACTGTCTAAGGATTGTGGCTGTGTCAACAGTCCTGACTGAGGGGTGCATAAGAGACAAGAGCACTGTGTACCAAGGTGCATCTTGTTCTGACACAGAGAAATTTGGAAGGGAGGCTGCCTACCTGCTCAATAGGTATGGTTTTACTAATGTGCCTAAGAATGATTTAGGCATAGTTTTCCTTCAGTGTAGGATCAGCATCCATCAGGGATGCACAAGCTCCCAGGACAGCACCATCTTTTTCCCTGAGTCTTCAAAGCAATGTGCCAGCTGTAAATCCCGAGAGATGACACAGTTCCAGGCAGGCAGGGACGTGTATTCCCTTGTTCTCAGCTTGTCACCATAATCTTGATGCGAAGAGGAGAAAGAAGGGAGAGAGAGGGGAGGATCTTATCAATAGGGATTCCAATCAGCCTTTCTCTGCATTTTGTCAAAAGAATTGCCATTTTGAGTTGCTCACTGTATTTATCAGAAGTGCAAGTGTTGAATATCACAGGGATTATTTTATTTTTAAAAATATTCCTCTAGCACTGCAGGAATCTGTAGGTCTGAAAAGTTTTGTACGTTTGTACAGTACATCTCAACAAAAAATCAGCCATGCTTTATGTATTTTTTGACTTTTTGCACAGAAATAACTTTTATTGTCTGCTGCAAACAATGTTGCTGCCAATTAGGTACAAATACTTAATGGTGTACAAAGCTTAAGTGTACAATTTTTAGTGTTAGTGTTTTATGGGCTTTCACATATTCATGTGCTTGTCAGAGCAGCAGATAAATAAGAGAGCAGCACTTAAATAAGACTGGACAGCCTCACTGGTTTCTGCATCGAGGAACATTGAGGAGTATGAGGTGGAGGCTCGTTGGCAGGACAGCCCTGAGACTGCCACCACAGTCAAGGTTGTACAAAACTACTTCTGTGGTTAATTAAAGGTTTCTCATTTCTACAAATAGCATTCTAGCTCCGTTAACAAGCAGGGTAGGCTAATCATTTTAAAAATCTGAGGAAAAGGAGAAAAGATAAAATCATTTATACCCTTCATCATTTTTCACCAGGGAATCCTGAAAAACTTCATCTTCCCAGTAACAGGGGAAGGTGGAAGGGAGGAGTATTTTGTCTTGCAAATGTGTATGCAGAGATGTAATATTGCAACATAAATTTTTTGTTGCTTCAAGATGAGTGTGAGTAAAAACCTGTAATATTGTGGGTTTAGTTGTTTAACCAAAATTAAATCCCCTAAAACCTAGTTTTTTATGAGCAATATAGTGAGATATTTTGTACTTGATATCTGTTTAGAGATCATAAGCATATCATAACTTTGCACTCTTTCCAAAGATCCTTTCATTAATAATGTACCTTTTTTTTAATATACCTTTAATCTGAATTGAAACTTGAGACACCACTGTATGGAATGGAACAGACCAACTCACTCCTAATGAACTGTTTCTTTGACAAAACATGTCCCCTTTTCCTCTTGGGAAACAAACTTGAAAATCCTGTATCAGCCTCTTAAATGAGTATCTATGAAATAATCATTTGGACAAATATTTATGAAACCATATGCATTGTATTAAACCCCAAGGACTGGGACGGCATTTCTGAGTGATTGTACACATCATACTGGTTTATGTAGCTCCTGACCAGAAAGATTTACTGTCTAATTTGAAAGGAGGGAGACAGAAGCATGAAAGGCAATTAGGATATCAAGAAATAAGAGCTATCCAACCACTCCCTGAGGTAACTAACTGACATTTCCTCCAGCTAACCTTAAAAATCTTTCTAATTTTGGAGATAAAGGAGTACATTTAAAGTGACTTATTGGGCTGTTGCAGTGCAGCAGTCATGCCATATATGACCCAGCTTGGTAGAACTCTTATTCAGCCAGTACATTGTTGAGACCCCTTCATGTCTTCTTTCAGCATACTGCTTCCTAATTCTGTATACCTTTTGTGGTCTCATGATGAAAACAAGAGCTGGAGTGGGAATAGATTAGTCCCTTGATTGACAGTAACTCTTTTGTCTCAAAAGGACTCCAAGCATTAGTAAGTGTGATGGCATCCAGCAGCTTGGATGTGGTGCTATCTTCCCTTAGTTTGTAAAGTGCTTTGCATCTGCCAGTTGAATAGGCTTCTGCTTCCAAAACAACAAGCTTTTCTCTGCTGTACTACACACATTTGTGTATAGACGAGTTCAGAGAGCATTGGGGAACCATAGCTGATACTGTGTCAGCAGTCAGCTTTTATTTCCAAAGAGATAAGCAGGGATGTCACACTAGGTAACACTATAGAAATGGTCTGTGCACTTGATAACATGGACGCAGTCTAGGTGGAGGGGGCAGAGATCTGCATTGCACATAGGAAGGGTACTATCTACTGAGAATGCCTTTTTAAAACTTTCTTAGGAACTTACTGTGCATGTGCGTAACTCATAAATTGGCACTACCAGCAATAAGAGAAAATACTAGCTTTTGCAGTGGGAGGGGAAAAAGTTTTGTATTTAGAGAACTTGTTCACTCATGCACTGGGGAGAGGACAAAATAGACTGATTATAAGGATAAATTAGAAAGACCAAAGGTCTAGAATGGAGCCCTGGATTCAGGCCTAGGTCTTAATTAACAGTTTTTACTTATATACAAAACAAAAACCACATGCTCCAAACACTTACAAGCTGTCAGTTTAGATTTTGATTTACATCATAACTTCGAGGTGCTTACTTTGGCTTTAGAGTAAATGTTTCTGATGATCCTTAAATACAAATCAAATATAACTACATGAGTTTCTAAAACGCAAATTTGTATCATAATTTAAACCACTGCCTAGTTGTTACGAAGATCCAGGACCTTTGGGTTGGCCTGCTATTTTTACGTAGAACTTCAAAGTAGAGGTGGATTTTTCACTGTAGTTTTCTTCTGGGGCCGTGCCAACTTCCAGAGAAAGAAGAGTGCAGGAGAAGCAGATCCAGAGACCCCCCTCTGACAGAGGGAAGGAGAAGCATAGCAAATAGATGTAAACAAACCCTGTTAGCCTCCTTGGTCAGCACCACTCCACTGTCTCCCAGTGGCTGCTGCTGTTACAGCTCCTGTGAGGAGGCTCTGAAGAGAAGAGAAAATGAGCAGCTTCATTCAAGTGCAGGCTGGGAGTGGAGCAGGAAGGTAACGTGATGGGAGAGTGCCGGGACCACTCGCTCTTGTTTTGGTGTTCACAACAAATAGACCAAAATAACCCGACCAAAATCAAAGGTCAGTACCAGGCCATCGCTCTATATTTATTTTCAAAGTTGATGTGAAAGTATCAGTGGTCATTACTGTCTCCCCTGGTGTCTGTAAATCATAAAGCGTAAATACTAAGAGAGTCTGAGCCTGAGGTGTCATTTTCGCAGGGTCTGTTGAGACATAACTTTTGTTTAAAACTTTGATAAAAGAGACCATGTAGGGTGGAAGGTCAAAGTAAGTAGCTTTTAATATGATTATAAACAGACGCTGCTCCTCTACCTGATTTAAGACATACAGAGTAAAATATTAGGTGTAATTTTTTCAAGTATATTTAAAAAATCCTGTTTTCTACTTGTATGTTTACTAAAGCCCAAGTAAATAGGAGTGTTGCCAGTTATTTCAGTAAGAGCAGAACTGACCCTATATATAGTACTGAAACAAAACCCCCTCAAACTAGTTTATTCCCACAAAAGGGAATCACTAATTTTACTAAATAAGCATTTCCTTACAGACAGCTGTATAAAATTACTAAAAACTGTTGAGAAGTTTACAAGTCCTGAATCTCATTTATAATTCACATTGGTGCTAGTAAAAGAACCAAAATGAGCAGAATTTGATTAATTTAAATATTTCGCTGTCAAGATCTATGTTGTTACAATGTATAGAACATACTACAAATTAATAGCTATATTCAGAAACCGAGCACTTTTAAAGTCTTGTTTAATGAAGTTTGTCTTGTTTTCCCATAAGACTTTTTTTCCCAGAGATGAATATATCTGGCTCTCATTCTGGTGTCTTATTCTTTTTTTAGCTTCCTGAAATGACTCATATTCAGACACGGCGACCCTGGTTGATGTTTCTCCTACAGAACCTTGGATTACTATTAGGCTGGCTTTGCCTCTTACTTTTGGCTATATACGAACAGAAAATTAAAATATAAGTTTTCTGTTGGAAATCTTGAAGTACCACTTATGACAGTGGATAGCATAATTCACAATTTTGTCATGTCTGCTATAGTGATATATAAATTAAGTTGCTGGGATTTTTATATCTGAATAGTAGATAACTATTTCACTTTATTAACTTATTGTTCAGATTTTTTAATTTTTTTTTGTAAACATGAATGTTTAGAATTATGTTTTATTTGTTACTGAGTTTACCAGATCCCGTGCTCAAACTCGCAGGAGCTTTTGAGTAGTTTTTATTGAGACTGTTCTAGATGAATGCTCTAAGTGATCTCTGCCAGTCTGATTGAAGAAAAGAATAAAACACTTTTATATGCAATAATTAAAGTGGACTAACCATAGTTGAATAATTTAAAGCAGAAAAGTTTGTTGCCTCTTAGTACAAAGATTTAACGTATTTCTATAAACCGAAAAAGTATAGCAAAACTAAACTGTTAAATGGCATACAGCAATCTCATTATAATACACGCATTATCTACTTTGTCAACATAAAGATCCTCAATAGTCGTATTTTGCTGTGGCAGGTAAAAAATGACAAGTGTAAATGTTGAAGTTTAGAATCTAGAAATCTGAGAATGTCCTTTTCCAACTGTTTCTCATACACGTGACGGAGTCTGTGACAGTCAAGCATTGGACTATGGTAACTGTCAGAGTAACAACTTTCTGCATTATCCCACCTCTGATGGTTGCTCATAGCAAATGCTTATGAATTATTGTAAGAAATATGTTTAAATTATTTTTCCCTGATAACCCATCCAGGCTCCTCAAATCAAGGGATTCCTTGAGCCAGATGTTGCTTCTGAGCCATCGTGTTTAATAAACACCAATAGAGCCTTCCCGTCAGCAATTAGCTTATTCATACACATGTGATGTGCATTGTGGAAAGAGCTTTTCCAATTGTCTAAAGTGCATGTAGCTGTGCTCCCTCAGGGCCTCGCTGCGACTCCTTCTATCTTGAGTGATTTTTGTGTAATTAGTCCTCTTGATTTCAAGGGATTTCTGCATAAATTAAGATGACTCATTTAATTTAGTATTGCGGAATGAAGCCTGAAAGAAATATACAAATTCTGCCCTGATTCTGGGGTGCTGAGCAACTTCCAGGAGGCACCAAACAGCACTCAATTGTGTGATTTCTACTGCTTAAATGCTGTCAATTTTTGGTGCAAGGACTCCCCCCTACCTAACTTATATTTTGGTATGAGGATTGAGATGCATTCTTTCTCCCTCCTTTGATGAACTGTGGAAATAGGGAGAGCAAGGTACAGAACAAACATATATTCTTTATGCAGCAAGTGGATTTTTTTTTCCTTGTCTTAACTCAAGCTTGAAGTAGGGCTACGTTACGACGTGATATGATTGTCTCACAATGTGTCTTGTGTTCATTTGACAGCTCCTACCGAAGGTACAATTATTCTCATGTTACAGAGGGAAACAGTCTTAGAGCATTGTCAGTGCCCAAAGGCTTCATGGGCACCATGCTGCCTTATCATCAAAATCTAAAGCGAAAATAATTCTGAATGTCATTGTTTATAATAGCCCAGATCCATGGGCTTGTGGACCCCCCGTCATCCACAGATTACCCTTAGGAAAAACACTTAAAGATAATTTTAAAGGTAGATAAGCACTCATTTTTGGCGCTTGTTAGTTATGAGAATCCGTAGCAAATACCCCAATGCACATCTAAATGTACATCTAGGCATTTACGTACCTTCAGAAACCTTGTCCCAAACAATTTAGCCAAGGTCACACAGGAAGTCTCTATCTGACTAGGGAAATGGACTGAGCTCTTCTAAGTCCCAAAGTAAAATCTGAGCTTGTTTTATTTAGGTGTGCAAATATTATGACTGCTTTTTCTGTTGGTTCAACTTTGAAAGATGAGCTGAGAAGCCATGACTGATGCTTCTCTTCTCAAAGTTTACATTTTTCAGGAGTTTGTGCTTGCTTTTAGTAAGGTAAGATTTTTAAAAAGTGGTTTCCCAGTATTTCCTCTGTTTGTTTTGGCACTGAGTCACTCCATGACCTTCAGCTGTGACAGTCAATTCAAGCTATAGCAGGACACCACTGGACGTAAGCAAAATCTATTCTTGTATCAGATGGTGCAAATGAATATTGGAAACATTTGTTATTTCAAAGAGCAGAGCTACTGTAGTTTGAATGTTTATGTATGCTTAATGTTCGCTACTGCAGAAAACAAGATTACCAACATGATCATGTTTTGGCAATATTTTTGTATTCTGAAATATTTTTTTACTATTTATGAATGTGTCTGAAAGAGGGCAAGTAATTTCTCGTAGTGTGTACTTTCAAGTTGCATACGAGCATAGGTTCACATCCCGACATGATCTGTGAACATATTGCATCTGCATCTGTTCAAAAAATGCCATCATTTGGCTGTATATAATTATCAGGATTCTTGATCTCGTTTAACAACCAAATATACAGTTTCCACCGCGGGCACGAATATGTCGATCAGAATGCCAGTTAGTCCTTCTTTCTGCCACAGAGCTCAGATGCTTTTGTGGCATTTGTCAGTAAGTGATCGGTTCAGTCACCATTTTGCCCTGGTGTGAAGTCTGAACACCTGAAGTCCTGTTAGCGTACGGAAGTTTGAATTCCTATGGCGCCTGTGAGAGACCTTGTCTCACTACTTCAAGTTGGTGCCTCTGCTATAATTCTCTTGACATTAGGATCTTAAAAAAGATACTGAAGGTGGAGCATTACCACACGTAAAACAAGACTACTCTGTATATTAGGAAGAATGCATCTTACGGAGGGCTGAAAACTATTCCTATAGGTCACTGAATTAGAAAACTAAATCAGTGTAATGCCAAAGAGATCCACCTGCAGGTTTCATCAGTTTTTTTCAATGTTCTCTGAAGAGCCCAAGAAAAAGGATAGAAGCACATGCATCCTTACCAGAGAGAAGGTGGAGTACAAGTATTCTTATGATGCATTCTCTTTTTGTTTGTTTTAAATTCTGTGAAGTTTATTCATACATATTTCAAACAAGGCTCTATTTAAAGCCAGGTATTTCTTTCTGTTCCTCCAAACCTAACAGACAGAGACCATAATATGCCAATGTTTTCATTGAGTCAAATCCTGAGTAAGGACTGCAGAACTTCATCACTTGCAGCCCTTAAATCATGACTGGGTATCTCTCTAAGAGGTATGCAATTACTCAAACAGATGTTATGTGCTTGATGGAGAGATTACTTGGTGAGGTTTTACAGCCTGTCAGGCAGTTCTGACTAGATAATCATAATGTTCCTTTGAAACCCTAAAATATATGAATCTATAGATATGAGAATTTCTCTGGAAGAAGCTGGTTAGTATTTCTCTCTTTCATCTATTCTTAGTTTTCAGGCACTCTTAAGATGAAAAAAAATAGAAAATATCTTGCTTTCCTACACAGAAAATGAGAGAGAAAGGGAAAGGTTGAAAGAATTTGTTTGCTACAGTATTTTTTCCTGGAAGTTAAATGGCAGAGGGCCTCATAAAAAAAACTTCCAGTTCCAAACTACCAGGGCTCCAAAGCGTAAGAGAGCTGACCTCGTACCTCTCTTTTCTGTATATGTTACACATTACCCAGTGACTCCTAAGATAAATAGTACCTTCTTGGCAGCCAGCTATGCTAATGCCCTTAGAAGTTTCTGGAGCTCATCTGCATATTTTAAATACTGCCATCTATTCCTTCACTGTATTTTATGCTTTAAGCATGAATGTGGCATTTCTCCAGAGACAAAAAATGCCTTTATTGTGTAAGAAAATATAGTTAGGTTTGATATATATATTTGGATTGTTTTTCTTTCAGCTTGCCATTGCATTTCAGAAAGCATATTATCATTATAACAATTTTTAGCTTGCAGCTAGAAACCAAAATGAGGTTTAAATCAAAGTGAGGATTAGGGCTGATAATTTTATAAGGGCATACTTCATCAATGTTGTTAACTTTTCTTGCTTTACTGTAACCTTTTGTCAAGTCTTCCTCTCATCTTAAAAATAAGCTGCCTTCTATTGTGCGTGTAGCCATAGGAATGTGACTACAGAAAATACAAGTGGTAGTTGCACAATGGCTTTAATCAAAACAAAAGGTCCTGCGATTTATTTTGCTAGCCCCACCTTTACTAGACCTACCATTCTCCCCAAAAGAACAAAAAAATCCACACATGGAGCTGTTGCTCTCGGTCACGTAGGAGAATGTAAGAAGTGCCTTCTTCCTTTTATGTCTCTGATAACAGGACTGAGCACAATGGGAGACCCTGTGTAGGCTTCTGGTTGCATTGAAGTCACTGCCAAGCTCCCATCAGTGTGCAGGAATCGCAGAGGGCTGGTGCTGCGTCATTTTGCAGAGGTGACAGGAGACAGAGCAGGCAGGGGGACTCCCGAGGGGCATACTTCAGTGCAGCACTTTTTATAGCTGTCTCTGTGTCGTCCTGCAGGAGCTCACTTCAGGGCAAAGTCTCAGACGGTTCATATTGTCTTGGCTTCGGATGTGAAGGATATGATGAAAGCAATCTGGCTGATAACCCTGTGAGTGCAGGCTCCCGCAGTGCAATAACCCACAGGACCCCAGGAGTCAGGGTGGCCCATGGGAATGCCACTTCTCTGCAGAAGAACCTCACACGATACTCTTAGAAATAAAGGTCAAGGCCTGTAGTCATGACCAGGATGGCCCACCTCCACATTACAGCCTCAGAGCACCCAAACGGAGCGTGGTGTGACAGTCCTTCCAGCTCTGACATTGCCAGAGAGCGTTAAACACAGGATTACCTGGTAACCTAAATCTGCCTAGCAACCATTTACATATTGGCCCAAGATAATGCCGACCAACTGCTAATACTAATACCAACTACTGACTACTATAGTGCTAATCTAGTACTATAGATGTGTCTATATGTGACCTCGTTTTGAACCACTGAAGCTGGCTTGGGAACCACCCCTCATCCTTTTCCCAGGGGCCAGCAGAAACTAATTTGACCTCTTCCAGAAAAATGACAGGAGATACGCATAGGGGAATAGACCAGTCAATCCTTATGACACACTCCAGTCTTAATTTAAGACCATGCCAAATTCTGCTGTCTCTCCATGGACTCATGCCGCAGGGAAGACACCAGGACAATGTCTGCCCTGGTCTGTTGGGTAGCTGCCCAGGCTGTCCTCACCAGGGCGCATGGTGGGTGAGCAGCAGCCATATCTCAGGCCTGACAATTGTTTCAGAGTATCCCGGGTGTCCCTGCCATTGCATACCAGATATGGCATCCACCAGCACACCACCTCACATGAATGCTCTTTTTGACTTTTCTGGCAAGGACTTTCTAGCATTGGTCCCGCCACCTACTTGTCTGCACTATGCAAACATCATAACCCATATGATATGGGCTCTTACCTGTTCTCCTCCACCACCCTTGCTGGTGGTTTTGAAGCGATGTGTTGCAACTATTTGTGACTTCTGATGTTCAGAAAGGGCAACAGAGCAATGGAAATGTCACTGAGAACCACACAGAAAGAGATGCTATTATCTACACTGTGGTACCAGCAATTTGACTGTTCTTATTTGAGAGACACTGCTGAGTACTGAACTCAAACACAAGTAGGCCATTCTTTCAATTTCCATGCTGAAGTGTGTTGGTGTGGTCTCGGATGGTTTTATCACTAGCAATTGGTAGCATGTCCTAATTTCAGGACTTCAAAGGCCATCTTCATATTGCTGTGCAAATGTTTAGTACAAGCTCGGGAATAAGAGCACACTTATTTAATGGCTGCCATCCAAACCCAGAAGTTGGTGGGTATTGCACTTCTTAACTATACAAACAAAAGTCATCTATATGCATGTTACAGCAGCTCAGTAACCAGTGGCTGTAATTATCATCAAGTTTAGAAGTGAGTGGACAGTATACATCTGGTGGTTTGGTATGCCCGGAACAGCATAGCAACATCCAGAAAACTTGACATCCACAGCTGAGCTATAGCCGTGAATGCAATCCTTTTCCTAGGTACCATCCACATGAGGAGTCCCATGAGTATTAGAATCTTTCACACTCCAGGACATCACTGATGGTAATTTTTTTTGTGCAGTTTGCATAAGGATTCAGAGGAAAAGATGCAACGGAGAATAAGGACTCTTCTGTAATTTGGTAAAGAAATGAATACAAGTGACAATGTACTCTAAATTGCACAGTGATTCATCATCCTGCATGAATGCAAAGCATCTCCCTTTCCACTTCGAGACAAGCAGGGCAAAACAGATACATAACAGGAAAGCCAGAACAAGGAAGTGTCCAGGAGAAAGTTCTTGTGGATGACTGTGTAAATGCCAAAACAAACAACAAATATGTGAAAAATATTACCCTCTCCTCATTGTAGTTCATTCTCATTGGTAAACACAAACCCCACGCAATTCTCTGCAAATGTTGCTGGAAAATATCATGTCTAAGAAGTCGAGCTTTAACACTGGGAATAGTTTAAATATTACAAAACAGATGACTTTTAATAACTCTTAAACTTGAGACATGCATTGAAAATATGATCCATATGTTCATAGCCATATATTTTGGAAAATACATATTCATAGTTGATGAAATCAGTATAATTTCGTGTGCAGGATTTCAATTCTGTCTCAAGTAATGAGAAGGAAAATATCTTATGAGAGCATAGCCCATTTTCTATCATTTCCTAATACCATAAAACCTACTTTTTAATTTGGCTTTTTGTACTTGCAATTAGCAGGAATATGCCATTTGTCTAGACAGCAGAGTAGCTGACTGTCTGCCATAGTGTTTCTGGCTTTATTAGGGTGGACTAAGAAAGCACATAACTATTTGTTGTAAATTCTTTTCTAGCATGTAATATTTTAATATGCCATCAAAATTCTTAGGTCAGATTGCACTTAATTAACCCTCCATTCTTGACCTCAGCTCTCCTTCACGGAGCTGTGCTCTTTAGAAGTAATTATAATGCACTTCACTTAAGTAAAGTGGGGGGTTTTGTTTCCTTCCCTTCCTCTCCCTTCATTTCTCCCCTAATATAATTTCTGCTATGTATTAAGTTTCAGTATTGGTGGAGAAAAACTAATTTGTCAGAAGATCTTTTTCCAGACATTTCATAATTTCAGCGTGTGTTGGATCATGAGCAAGAGGGACCTCAGAAAGGATGGTCTGAAATCTAAGGAAGCATATCTAGAGCAAAAGCAGTTCCTACCCACTTTTTGTTGGTATCAGAAAGCATACTCCATTTTTAAAGAAAAAAAAAAAAAAGAAGAAATAAACCAAACCCCCCCCAAAGATTTAAATGGCACGATGCAAATACCAACACTGGTATTCACCAGTCAGTTTACACCAGACTGCAAGCGATCGGATCTCCTACACTTCTTCAGTCACTCTTTTTTGACTTTACTTCTTCCCAGTTGAGGCACGTTAGCTGACACCTGGCAGAATCTTTTGCAAATTCTCAGTAAAAGAATTGCTAACCACTTGAACTTGCACAGCCTCCTAGTACTACATATGAAGACATAGAAAAACAATTTCTAATAACGGATGGTTAGTTGACTTAGGCAACATAAACTGAAAATTCCTGATGATTTGAGGTACTTACTAATGAACCTGCAATATGCTCTTGCCGTTTACAGTTCTGGTACGAATGTAAACCGTGGCCTTAACAAGAGTTGCTTTTGATTCTCTGGTATCTGTGTCATGTAGGACAAATTTCATACCTTCCCCTCCTCCTCCAGAATTCACAACACAAAACATATCCCAGATTCAAGACAGTAAGAACAAACCTACAGGTCCCCAGCTTTCTCAAGAATCACTTTGTTGTATGTTCAAAATTACTATTTGAATAGTGAAAAGGGCCTTTCCTCTCTCCTGCACTTGTGTCCTACTTATGTCAGAAAAGGCCACCTTTGTCATGCTTGTTCCCCAGCAAAGTTGGTGGTTCACGTAAAAAAGAGACAGTGTTGGCAGAAGAGACATTCATGTTCACTATATTCATGTTTACAAAATAGCGTCAGATGTTAGATTCAGACTTTGCTCTCTAATCCTCTTATAACTAGCGAGACTCACTTTGTAGCATGTAAATGCATAAACCACTTCTGAATTCTCCCGTTAGTTATATACCAGTGAAACTTTACTAAAAGCAATAATTTCTGCTTTATACTATTTTAAACGAAAGAAAACACAGGCTTTTGCATTCTTTTTAACAAAAACCCCAAGTCTGCACAGTGCCTGTGTTGCTGAGATCTACGTGATAAGGAGATCATCTGAAATACAGCCGGCAACCAGCACTGTTTCTCAAGTACTGAAAGTTCCTAGGCAGTATGTTTGATGAAAAACACATTGCGTGTTCATTTATCCCCTATGTCTATTTAAAATCTGAGATATAAACATGTCTTTTACAAACATACTCAACAAACCTATATCTGGTTTGCATCCTTCAGTCAGTGCAATGACATTTTGTTAGCTAATCCATTGTGGAACTGATTTTTAACAACATAGAAGCAAATTCAATTTGTTAAGTTTAACCTGATCACGAAATACCCTTCCAGTAAGTCTACCCTATGGTTCTGGCTGCCTTATGTTATTGTTTTCTGGTGACAGATAGGCTGCTGCAAATACTTCTACCATAATTAATCTGCTCCAAGGGAAAAAAAAAAAAGAGTGGAAAGTAAACTTCTAAATGACGTGGTACTGCACCTTATAGTATGAATGAGTCCTTGTGATTTTTAGCTCCGTGAAGATAAGACAAATAAGACAGAGCAAAACTACATGCAATGACAGGGAAGAAACAGTGTTTGGTGTCTTTGTGACTGATGGATAATAATCATTGGTGACAACGTAACAGTTTTTGCACTAGGTTACTTCTGTTTAGCTCTGCCTGTTGGCTACACACTCATCTACTATTTTCACTCTAATTATACAGTGTTTCGTATTACCTATTTAAATGAGAAAATAATTGATCAAGCTCTCTCAGGGAAAATCTAATGAAGAAGGGAGTTCCTTCCCAAATGAGATTTTTCCATGCCTCATCTGTCACATTATCCCATCACTTGAGCTCTGCAGAAAGGTAAGAAAATGGGAAGACTTCTACAAGAGTTGAATGGAAAATTCAAAACCCAGGAGTTTCCCAGCAGTGTTAAGCAGCATCTGTGGGTGCTTCAAGTAACCCCTAGGGCTTGGTAAATTTGTCAATTTGTCTATCAGTAGCTAGATGTAACAAAAGACACTTCCTTGGGTGCATGGCCTTATCTCTGCACTAGACTTTGGAAGAGAGCACAAGGACAGCAGAAGAGAATAGAATCGTCAGTGAAAAGACCCAGATATCCTGTACAGAAGCCAGACATTTCTAGGGATGGCTAATGCAAAAGGTAGCAAAATATCTTAATCTAGCCCTTCTCTCTACAGCTCAGAGGCCTTTGAGATTGGAAGGGATAATCTGTTATCCGGATCTAGCAAACTGGATCCAATCCTCTCCTGAGACCACACACCTGATCTTTCAAAGATCTGAACATGGTCGCTCTTCTCTTTTAGAGATTGTCTGAAGGAGGTTGTTCTGCCAAATTTTATAAAGCAGCATGGCAAATCAGAATACTCAAAAGCTAGTCTGAAACTAGCTAGAGACTTCCAGCTAGAGCTAATTCCAGAGACTTCTTATGCATTTTCTCCAGGGCCTATGAAATGTAAATACAGAAACAGTCCTTGGAGCAAAGACTGGAGTCCACAAGTGATAAACCGGTCACTAGGCTGGACAGTAACAGAATGACAGAAGAGTGGAGGTGGGAAGGCGCCGCTGGAGATTGTCTAGTCCAACCACGCTTGCTCAGAGTAGACTCAGCTAGAGAAGGTTGCCTATGGCCATGTCCAGATAGATTTTAAGAATCTTCAAGGACGGAGACTGCACAACCTCTCTGGGAAACCTATGCCAGTGCCCTGTCACCCTCAGTGTAAAAAGTTTTTTCTTATGTTTAAGTAGAATTTCTCGTATTTCAATTTGTGCACATCATCTCTTGTCCTATTACTAGATGCAACTGAGAAGAGTCTGGCTCCATCTTCTTTACTCTCTTACTTCAGGTATCCATACTCTTAAATAAGATGCCCCCATGCCTTCTCTTCTCCAGGCTGAACACTTCCAGCTCTCTCAGCTTCTCCTTGTGCAGCAAATGCTCCAAGCCCTTCACCATCTTTGTGGATCTTCGCTGACCTTGTATATCCACGTCTCTCTTGTCCTGGGGAGCCCAGCACTGGGCCCAGCACTCCAGATTTGTCTCAGCAGGGCTGAGCAGATGGAAGAGTTACCTCCCTCAGCCTGCTGGCAACGCTCTGCCTAATGCAGCCTGGGAGCCTTTTGATCTTCTTTGCTGAAAGGACATGTTGCTGGCTCATGTCCAACTTGTCCACCAGCATCCCCAGAGCCTTTTCTGCAAAGCTGCTTTCCAGCTGGTCCCCATCCTGTACTGGCGCATGGGGTTATTCCTCCCCAGGGGCAGAACTTGGTATTAACATTTGTTGAATTTCATGAGATTCCTGTTTGCCCATTTCTCCAGCCTGCTGAGGTCCCTCTGAATGGCAGCGAAACCCCCAGGTGTATCGGCTACTTCTCCCCGTTTTGTACCACCTGCCAGTCATATTCCTTCTCACCTGCGAGTCATATTCTTTCTTTGCTTTCTCTCTGACCTACTCCCTTAAATTAATTCTTATGGAGTGCTAATGGGAACTGAGGAGCGCCAATAAGCGTGATGTAAGCATAGTCCTTTGGGGAGTAGGAGACAGGGATTTCAACTCTCTCCTGATGAAAGCAACAAGCCCAATATCCCCATCACTTAGACAGCTTGCGTAAGGATAGGGTTCTGTGTTTCTTTCTTAACCATCTTTAGAGAGGCAGTGACCATACTTACTCCTTTTCAGAGGCCAGTTCACACATTAGGCGATTTTGAAGCATATCTTGACCAGGCCTTAGAAAATACTTCATTTCTAGATCCTGAATCCTCAAGAGATACATTCTGATTTGCTCAGACTGTGATAGAAACAGAACTTTAGGGAGCTTACAAGTCAAATGGGAGTTACTCAGTGTGCTTATGTACCTCAAAAAATTATGTATTGAATGAGTGGATGCTCCAGGATTGCAACTTTTAAACAAAGTCCTTGGTTTCTGCTTAACTCCTGCTCTAAACACCTTAATAGTCTATGGCCTCTAGATTTACAGAGGGAAAGCAAACGTCACAGGCTTTTGGTCCAAGAATATGACGTATAGCAACCTTATCCTGACTTTGTCCTTTGCATCCAGCCTTACGGCACCCCGAGTGTACAGTACTCACTGTCAAACTGCTGCTGCAGCCTCTAGAGAAGGGAGGAGAATGAGAGCTGAGACAGATGTTGCATGGTTATTTCATCCTGTCTAATACGCCCAGCCAGTCCACATCCCTGCAAATTCATACAGTTTATGCTGTACGAAGGATGTTAGAGCTACAGATTACTATGTTTAAAAATTTAAACAAGTAAGCGTTTTTGAAAAATAAAAATTGCAAACTCTGCTTACTACCTATCACCTCCAGCCGCCTCCATTTCTGCCAAAGCTATGGCAATGCGTGAAGTACCCAAACACTGGTTCATTAATAAGATTGTTTGGAAATCTGAAATTCAAAGAATAATGTCTTCTTTTCATAAGTTAACAGTTTAACTGCTAACAAGAAACTTCAGTTTCCTGCACTGCACAGTTCTGACTGTACTAGGAGCTTTCCACCCTATTGTTAATCCCAAAATGTGCCCATCAGATAAAATTTTCTATTTGGATAGCACTTCTTGTCTTTCCAAAGTTGTTCATAACTCTGGAACATAAGCTTTAAAATGCCAAGTTACTAAGATGTCTCTTTATCTGAGTGAATGCATCCTCAGCTAAAGCAATAGTCCCTTGCATTTCAGAGATTGCCTTGAGAGAAACCAGGAAGAAATTAAAGATAAACATGAATAGTGAGCTGCAAGAATGAACCAAATGTATCTCAAAGGTGATGTCAATGCATTTAAATTTAATACAAATTTTATAAATAACAGACCCTTTAATGAGACTGGTTTTCAGAGCTCCTGCTTCATTTCTATAGTAGTTTCAGGCCTGACTGCTGCATGAAGTCATTGAAATTCATCTACACAAAACAGTTCTGCACCCCTACAGGGATGCGGAGGGGTCATTTTAACAGAAATACCAGCTGACAGACTTCAGGGCTCCTCTGGCGTCCTCGAGGATCCAAACATAAGAAAAATCTGTACCTACCTAAGAGAATTCGTGTAGTAGAAATGGATAATATGCAGAACTGTGATTCCTTCAGAAGAGCACAGACATTTGTGGGTAGAATGAAAGCATGATTTTTGCCTTATTCATTATTTCATGAGAACAGAAGATAAACAGGAATCAGGTAAAATATGGGACATGAGAAGACTAGAAAGTGTTTAACAAGGCAGACTGCACGTAAGAAAATGGTTCTCCCACAAGCAACAGCTTCTTTGTCTCCTGAATACACAGGGACTCTCTTACCTCGGCAAGCTGAGAAAGAAAAGCGTCTTCACGTTTCGGCCCGCTGGGTTCTTCGGGCCGTGTTGTAACAGCTGAGTTTGGCCTGCTCTTCTCTGTGAAGGCAACCGTGGGGGTGGTGCTCCTCTATCTACTCTAGTCTTTTCATCAGGAGTGTTAAAACTTAGTTGTCTCTAACTCTGGCAAATTTAGTTGAGAGAGGAAGCAGGGGACAGACTGGCCGTTTGATCATACAGCTTTCACATCCTCTGAAAAGTAAACTGAAATAATCCCTGTAGGATTTAGTTGACCCTTGACGCTCAAAGCTTTAACAGAGGTTTGAGTTTCAACAAGTAACTCCAACCTGCTATCTTCCTACCCAGGAAAGTTTATTTAAAAGCAAGCCAAGCTTCTACAACGCTATTCAAACATGACAACATCCAAACCAACACTCCAATTCTCAGAATTCAAATTGAAAATGCAAATAAAAATTTAAAAAATCAAATTGGGCGCATCTAGTCTCCTTAAAGCCTAAAGGGGACACGCTGTCTGAAATATGGCAGCAAGATCAAGTTTTTGCTGAGCCTTTAGTGAAGATTTGTGCTGTGTTGTGTTGATGCTGTAAGTGTTTGTATTTTGTAGATTGAGGAGCAAACGCTAAGTAAGTTTAGATTGCTTTTGTTCTTTGCACTGCCGTTAGTCTCCCATCTTCTCAGCTGAGTTGTATGTCTCTAGTTAACTTCATAATTATACCGGCAGGAAAAGAAAAAGATGGTTTGCTTTGGTCTAGAAAATTATGAGACTAATGAAACAGTAAGATAATTTTAAAAGATAAAGAGAAAACTTTGCCTCTTTCTAAGTGTAGCAGTAAGTTCATTTGTTTATCCTTCCACAACAAAAATGGAATTTCTTATTTCTTGCTATCAAAAAGCTATCAGCATTTGTTGTTGTAAATGTAGTTACCTGCCCAATATTTCCTCTGTAGAAAACCAAAATCAAATTATTTTTTTAACAGTGAGATGAGTTTTTTGGAAGCTCACAAACATACGCTTTTGTGCAGTTTCAAGTACTTTTAGTACTTTGATCACATGCTTTCCCAAAGGTTCATCGGGTGACTACAAGTACTTAGCACTTCAAAAAGGTGCAACAAGGTAAAGCGGAGGATATTCAGTGGGTTTATTGGAGCAATATTTGCTCCTGTTTACTTTTGTCCAAAATGTTCAACAGTCAGTTATTCCAGGAAAAGCTCTTCTATTCACCTTAAGACCCATATTTTACTGTGGTAAAATGAAAGGCAATCTCTTTCTTGTGCCGTAAACAGCAATAGACTTGCAAACAACTCCAATTCGCCCGAGGAATGCTATGTTTCAATAATATTTAATCCCACATAAATATGTCAAGGATTTTATTTATTGTGAAATCTTTAAAATGCTATTTCCTTAGATGTATAACTCCTATCCTTTTCATGACACAGGTTAGTGGGTTTAGTATAAAATACATTACAATCTCATTGTTTGTAATCCAGTCTGATTTCACCATGGGATTTTTTAGCTATTCTTTCTTGATACCTTTTAATTATAAACAATATAAACCAGAAGTTGACGACATGCCTTCTCTAGAGGAACTAGTCTCTGTTTTCTAAATGCTGTAATTTTTTCTGGTTCAGATACATAATGTTCATAGAATCATAGCAAATAACAGTCAATATCATCAATCATATGAAAATACTAACATTTTTAGTGAAGTGATCCCTACCTGTATGTTGCATGTTTGCCCTCAGAACACATTTACAGTGTGAAGAAAATCTGGAGATAATGAAAGTGGCAGCAAATGCATTCTTAGGAATACTGTATACTTCATACTAACCACTTATTTATGGTGTGGGACAGATCCAAGATAGTAGAAAAGAAAATTAATAGCTATTTTCTGGCAGGAGAGTTTACTCCATTATTATGCACTGGATATCACAACAGAGAAGGGCTGTTTCTATTTGGGCTCTCCCAGTGAATTGACAAGACGTTTGGCTGTCATCCTTAAAATTTTTGGATATACAAAACCAGGCTTTGCAATAAATATTTACATTTGTTGTTTTATATAAAGGACTGTGCCAAGACCAAATGAGAAAAAAAGGCTTTAAACCTTCAAAAATGTTGAAGTAATATTTAGCTTTTCTCATTTTAAAGCATTCCTTTCTTTTAACTGTATTTGTGCTCCTCGTTTGGGAATTTCTAGCAAGATCAAACTGTCTGAGGCTTTTAACACAATGGAAGATAAAATTTGGAAGCTGCTGTGGAAAACAGGTTATTATCCTGTGAACTCGTTTTCTACCCAAGATTTTACAGAGGTTCAGAAGCTTAGGTGGATACTTCAGGTCTCTTCAGTGCGGAGATTTTGTAAGGAAAGAATAATATCTACCTGCATAGATCTCATTTTAAAGGTTTGGGTATTTCAAATAGAGGCTGGAAGAAAATCTTCAAGTGAGATTTTATTTATTTAGTTAGTTATTTGGTCAATTTGTTCATTGAAGTGGATCACAACCAAAGTAAGCGAAGTGTCATTCACATGAAGTTACTACTGAGAAATGGAAAAGATGGCAGTAAATGTGGCTGTAGTGTTTCCTGCTGTTTTCGTCAGCCTGCAGGGCGAGAGAGAGCCAGGGTGAGCGCCGTGGGTTTAGAGCTAGGTACTGCACCGCCACACTGCTTCCCCGGGTTTCAAATTTCCACCAGTTGTGACTGTACAGGGCAGTTGTGTCAGGACGGGAATTAGGTAAATTTGCCCAATATTCTCAATTATGAACCAAATGTTGATTCTTTACTATTATGCAGACATTACTGCAACCTTATAATGAAGAGATGCACACTCAATATTCCAACCTGTTTTTCAGGCTACTATGCAAAAAGGACTAGCTAATAGCTGTCAGTGTTACAAATTCTCTGAAGAACAATGGTTCTAGCAAATTTGGAGAACTGCAATAAGCCAGGCAGTTTTAATACTTGATAGAAGCCCGGAGCGCTGGAACAATCAAACTAGAAAAATCTGATCTCCTCTCTGGAGTGACTTCTCTGGCGATGCTCAGAGAACCTGACCTAATTTCAGCAACCCTTCTTGCACTCATGCTAATACGAAATGTGACAAGAGCACTTAAAAACTATTCCTGATAAAATCTCAGGGGCAAAGGGTGGCTTGTGTCTGTATCCTATCTCATTACCCCAGCAGGCAGCTATACGAACTGAGCTGTCTTAGCTGGAATCCAAGTGACTCATCACTTTAAAGACAATTACGATGCTAGCATAGATTTAAAGAATACATTCTATCGTAGCTTGAAACTTTCCCTGTGGCCTGTAAAGGAGATGACTGTTTATAAGTAAGAGTGCATATTTATATTGTTAATATTTTCATTTTCACTTAAAGATTAATGGTAAGCATTCCAAAATAGCTCATCCATATAAAATATATAAGAAGACTTTTGTCAAGAATAATTGATTTCTTTAAATGATTATTGTAATAGCTAGAGCTTGCACGGTCTCTGCCTCAATTCAGAGCTCTCCTATAGGAGTTTATCAGTCAAAATAATATGTAAGTTATCCCAGTTGGTTGTTATTTGGGTGGGCTACTGGCAATGGTGTAGTTGTTCTAGGGAAGCTGATGTCACAAAGTTTTGTTTGTTGTTTTTTAGGTGTTTGTTGTTTTTTTTTGTACTAGGCTGCTTGATAAGATATCCTTCATTAGACCTGATTTATACTTATGGAGCTGAAAAAAAATACTGCCTTTTCAAAAAGTTGTGCCCAGACCTGGTACAGCATGATGTGATTGTCCCTCACACCGCTGGTAACAGAGGGTATGATGTTTGTAAGTCTCTCAGGAGAATTACTCACAGGTAACACTGGTGAAATGGTATTTTTGGAAATATTATCATACGTAGGGTTTTTACTAGCAGGATTCTCACGCATGAGACTAGTGCTGTTAGAAGTGCGTTCGCAGCATCGCTGCTAATCTGAGAAGCTTCCATGACTGCTACCACCCATATATGCTTAAAACAACCATGATGCAAGTTCTTTAAGGCTCTAGTAAGAAAGTCCCCAGGCAGAATTGCATTGAAAACACAAATTAAAGTCAGAATAAGTACCAGAGCACAAGGGCATGGAACACGGAACAACATGGAGCAGTAGAGCAACTGCTGCTTTGATGAAAAGACAGGAGCCACCAGAGAGCAGATAGATTGAGGAATTTTAACCTCAAGAAAATTATTAGATTTATTAGGCAACAAATTGTATTTTCATTCTGTATGATGGCTTCAATGGCTACTAATCAAATAGTGTTTCATAATCACGGATATTTGGTTGGTTAATACTCCATACGCCAACCTGGTGGGTATGTATAAGCAGCCACCAGCCAAATTTCTAACTCTGAAATGGAGAATCATATTTAATCTGTGTCAATGAACCTTGGTTTTTTGGATACTGCTCCTCTTATAGCTAAAACTTTTTCCATGGTACCTATCAGGACAGTGCAGCTTTTTGACATTTTGACCTTTTTCTAAATGGGATCTACAGCTCCAAACACGTTTTTCTGTTAAACTCAAATGTCTCCTGGCGTATACATACTTACTACAGTGAAAGGGAGTTAGTCATATAAGCCAACATTTTAAAACCCTTCCAAACTAAGATTAATTACCAGATGTTCCAGGAACTTTATCATCGGTCCAGTCAGTCGTGATGTCCTTGCTTTGTGGTGTATGTGGTAGTTGCCTTTTTGGCACCGTGTATTATTTCCTAGAGGGCTTCAAGGGCTGCAGTTACACGGCTTTTTGCATGAACTGATTTTACTGCACACATTTTCAGGCTGCTGGAAACGTGAGAAGCCTGTATGGTTTCTCTTGATTACAGCGCAATCTGGAAAGTACCACCACAGGAGTGTAAGCTGCCTTTGCTCTAAATGCACGGGGATTAGTGCGAACAGACATCGCATGTGAGGCTCGCTCACAGTATCCAGAGCATCGCTTCCCATTCATGAAATCCTGTTGTGTGTTTATCTTAGGGCATTTTGGCCTCATAGTTTCCATGTATGTAGTCATAGCCACATGGAGCGATCTTCAGTTAAACCATCCGCCCTCTAAAACAAGAAGGAAAGTGAACACCAGAAAGCTTGAAGATGCTCCGAGAGCCCTGTGCTTAGCTTACCTCTGAGTTTCACCATGAATCCGCTGAAGCCAAGGATCACGCAGGTTGCTGCCATAAATCAGAGCTAGCTTTACAACAGCTGGCCAGCCCAGAACAAGCATACTTTCAGCAGGACGGAGTGCAGTACGTGCCAGCTACCTGAGTACAGCTCACTCCGGCTGAATTTACAGCCCTCGCTGAAGCCCGCTGCTCTGCTGTTATCGGCGCCGGCTTCACTTCGGCCATTTGCAGAACAGATTTCTGGCCTCCCGGGGACGTGCCAGGAAGCACCGCTACACACTTAGCTAAACCGTGTTGTCACACGCCAGTTGTTGTTCCACAGCAGGCTTTCATTTACCCTCGGCTTCATAAATCTCTGTGGATTGGCAGTGGTGTTTCAAAATCGTTTTGAAGCAAGGGAGAAGGTGATGAAATAAATTGGATTTCCAATTTGCAGCAATTCGCTCTCAGCAAAGCCACCGACTGACAAATATTTAACAATTCATACGGATTTCTTTTGCTAGAAATGCAAAGATACAATCTATCTGCAGAGGTAATTTACTCCTACTATCAGCAACATCTTGGGGTATTTTTACAGACAGCGATGTAAGTTGATATAGAGGTTACGAAAATGCCTCTTGACAAGGCTGGAACTTGTTAATCGTAGGTGCCATGGAGAAGTGTAATTCCTTACTGACAAAGATACGAAGAAGTTTCAAAGATCATGCGGTCTTTGTCTGAAACACCTATGAAACAATGGAGGGTGCTGGTTGTACTTCCAGGGCAGCGGGAGCCTCAGGGCTTCACACTTGCAGAAGGCATCTAGTACTGCTCCGACACCAGCGCAATGAGGCAACCTGTTAGATGCCGCAGCATGTCAGACTGGGACCGGTCTGCGCGTTAACGATGTGATTTTCGTATTGCTAGCCTGGATGGCTCAGTAAAGACTAAAACTGTTTGGAAAAGATTTTATATTCTATAGAAAACAATAGCTTTTCATCAAATAACACTTCTGTCTGTGCTTTCACTCGTCAAGTCTTGCACGCCTTTATTATTTTTACTCTACCAGCAATTTTCTTTTTTTTCCTTTTTATCACCAAAGTTGGCCTTGGATCACAGACGGCTCCACCTAGACTAAGGGTTACAAGTGGGTTTTCTATAGGTTTTCATCAACAAAAGTTGGCCAGTGAAACCTAGTCCTCCTTTTTTGTGCAAATGATAAACACCTTTATCCAGTACGTGCATCTAATTACTCTAAAGACATTTGAATCCAGTTGTTTGGGTGATGACAGTGGTTAGGCAGCAAACAATTTTAAGATGCTAAACCTTGAAAGACTGGGGTTTGGGGGGAATTTTTTTGTTTGTTTTTGTAATAAACTGCTCCTAGACACTTGTTGCACGTGGCTCACAATCTGATCTTTAACTTTGAATGTAATGCAGTGCTATTTCTAACCCTCTGAGTTCTGCAAATGTAATCAAACTGTCTTTTTGTAACATTGTATCTGTATCTAGGTTTATTCTCAATTACTTTCCTTACTGAAGCATATCCTTAGTAAGGAAGATGTGGAAATGTTAGTGAATGCTGTATGTTCCTTTGCACTGATGGGTTGCAATACATCATTTTACCTCCTGGACAAAGAAATTTTTTTTGATAATTGTTTTTCATTTTGCATTTATAGGGGGTTTTGTTCTTGTATGTTACATTTACAAGCAATCTGTCTTTTTAATGTTTGTGATGCTCGTAAGTAAAAATATGTATGTGCATAGACAAACGGGACATACAGTAACTGTGCTGAAAGAGTTGTGGTTTCTGTTTTCAAGGATATTTTAGTTTCTAATCTCATGTCTGTTTTATTACCCCAGAACCACAGAGGGACATTTTAGACATATACTGTCAGCTTTGTTTGCCACTTGTGCTTTCAATACTTTTTGTCATATTTTTCTGTTTTGAGTTGGATTTTTTAAATTTGATTTAACAATCAGATTAGATTTCCTCTAAAAGGTATTGCATAGTGTCTCTGTAATTTAAGCTACTTCTTAAAGACAAAGTCTGATCTAAAAATGAGATTACTCTCATAAAATGTGATCTGAATTGAGGTTCCACAGTAGAAAAGAGCAACCCTGAAAAGCCCTGCTGGGGTGCCGCGTGATGCCGGAGGCACTCAACTCAATGGACACAATATTTCTTTTTAGAGCTGCATCTGTGAGCAAAGACTAGGTAATTTTTTTTTCCCCTAAAATACACAGGTGTCTAAAGCTGTGTGGTTTAGACCCACGTTATTTATCTGTCAGGAGGTTCCTCTAACCCTCACGCATGGTCTGTTCCAAAAACAAGGTATTATTTCCAAAAACTAGGAACGAGGGGAAGAGTAAATATTAGGGTTTTAATCTAATGATTGAGTATTCCAAGAAGATGAGAAAATCCTGAGATTTGATTCCTGACCTTAAAGGACATTTTAATTTATCCAATGCCTATTTTGGTTAAAAAGCTGGAATAATCTCACCTTGGAAACATTTAACTGTTCAGTACCTCTGTTTCCTGATCCATAAATTATAACTTCACTGGCTTATTACACTATTATTTCTAATCAATGTTTGAGATCTGTGGATGGTTTCATTCACTGCAGGAAAACATAAATAAAATTGAAAAAAAGATTGCATTTAAATTATACAGTGCAAGAGAATTATAAAAATTACTCATTCTCGCAGACATTCAGAATAATGAAAGCATGAAATGCACTGGGACACATACTTGTTGTGCATGAAAGACACCTATCTTGAAATTGGTTTTCTCTTTCTAGTTGAAGCATGGCAGCAAATGTAGAAACTGGTGAATTTTCTTGCAACACACAGAATTTAGCTATGCAAATGAAGAGATTATATATAAACACTATACTAGATTGTGGTAAATAAACTTTTATTGCAGTTGCAAACAGCAACATGAATGCTAATTAAATAGAGTTTATAGACTGTTATTGCACAACAGCATATGTTCAATCCAAGAAAACCAGAGCAGAGACTGAGCTACATAGTGAACTGAGGGTGCAGAATGGAGTAGCAGGCGTTTTGACTTTATGAGCACTTTATGAGAAGCACTTATGAGCAGCACCTCATCTTCTGTTTCTGAAGTCTCAGAGCAAGAAGGATATAAAAAGCTTCTCTCTTCTGCATGATCTTCACGTTCTGGCTGATGCTTTGGGGTGCACTCTATTTGCCTTGTAAATCAGTAAGAAAGGCATGTAGAAGCCCTTATTACAACTGTAACCTTGTTTATTTTGGGAAAAAAAAAAAAAAAAATAGATTACACTGGCGAAAGTTCCTAGTAAAAGCTCTTTTAGTTTACACTAGTGGCTGAACAAACACTGCAGTCAAACTAGTGCTTATTCCAGAAGGCACTAGAGAGCAAATGAAGTTGGAATCGCTGAATGGGTGACCACCCTCAGCTGGCCGCTTTGCTGCTTTAGGACATTGCTGCCTCAGCAAAAAGGATGGCCAAACGGCCATTTTACTGGTTGGAGAACTATCGCACTCAACATATGAGTAAGAACCAAGAATTAATCTTGTTTTAAATTAGCATACTGGATTTGAAACAGCAGGAGTTCAGGAGTTGATTCATGAACAATAGTTTGGCTGCAAACAGCTAAAATTTTGGTCCTGACTATCTCACTGTGTTTGCTGTCATTGTTTCCTTTATGCTGGGTGACATATATAGCAAAACTGAATAAAACAGTATTGTTTTTGGTAAAAGCATGCAGCAGAGATTTTTCTCAAAGAAAGCAACCTCACAGTGGACCAAACTGCAAATCCCTGAGCAGTTAATCATAAGATTCACACTGATAAGTAATTCTTATGACGTTGGCCATATTACTTATGCAAGTAGCCATTCACCAGTGTATTATTCTATCATTAGGAGACTTACTCTAATACAGCGATGGCTTTTTTCATGTGTGTTTGATCTATTCTAATGTTTTGTGTCAGCCCGTAGAAACAAAACCATGTTTTTCACTATGTGTTGAATGGTCGATGAGCATTTGGAAGATATAAAAATATTTACTGCAGCAAATATTGAATTAGTTTGTATAAAGTGCTTTGGAATACTTGCATAAAGTAAGAATTGTGTTAGCGTTTATAAGCCATACTGAAATATATCCAATGCAAAAGAAAAACTTATTGTTTGGGATTCTGGCATCCAGTTAAAAACCAGAGCACTTCGTAACTCATGAAAGGTTCTATGAAGCTAATGAAGCTATTTACATAAATGATTTGCAGGACTCCTTTCTGTGTCTTTATATACAGCTCATTCACAAACCTAGGAAAACTAGGGCTTAAGTAACAGATGAACGTGAATTATTCTCTTTTTTGATGCTTCTGTCTTCCGGTGGGCATGAAAAATCGCACTGCAGTCAGTAGGACTAGTAGCGAGGGCTGGGCTTCAGGCTTGCATCAAAATTTGCTTTTCTTAGCCACTAGAACATGACTAAATTGTCCCCCAGTTTCGCTAGCCAAATCTGGATGTCAGCAAATGAACAGGAGACCTTGCTGAGAGATGGCTCAGCTAGGAAGCAGCAAGATTGAAGAGAAATTTGGAAAATACCATACGATTTCACATATGTCTTTATGTAACTCTAAAACTAAGTTAATTTAACATAATATCAATGTCAAGCATCACTTAGGCAAGCTATGCTTTAAAATTGTCTCTGACTAGTTATTTTGGGGGTCTGAAATACATCCACCTCACTAAAACCACATTGTTAGAACAAAGTAAGAGATTTGCTGATGGAGTTCCTCTCCTTTTGTGATCTCCACAGTGACTCCATCATGGGAAAACATAGATTAATGTATGTTACTGTGAAAGCCGCAACAACGGATTTAGAAGACATTTATTTTTGTGGTAGGGTAATCTGAGTATCAACTTTAAAAAATTAAAGCTTATCTTATTTTACAAATTCTTTTTTAATGTTGGCATTGGTTAATGTGACACTCAAAAATAATTTTTCTGTCCTCATTGACTCCTTATACAGCAACAGTCCCCAGGCACTAGTCTGGCAGTAAATGGCTTCAGTATTCTTGCTCTGATAGTAACTCCTGGTTCAGGACTTCACGAGATGTGAAGGAATAAACAGATGCACACTGACTATATTTAAACAGCAAAAAAAAGAGAAACAAAACAACTGAGTGAAATTGCTTTGAATATTGCCCAAACAAAGGCTGTAAAATCTCATCTGGAATTTATTTTGTTCTCAGGAAAAATCATTTATTGTACAGAAAAAATGACTGATTACCGAAGATGATGATCTGCTTCCATTCTTGAGGAGGAAATTTTTTAAGGCTTTTCTCATTATCATTAACTGAAATGTATTTTTCTTCCTGTTGTGCTAGAATGAAAGCAAAAATGCTCCACATGTCTTTCTTTGCAGAATTAGGGCTCTCTAACAGGCTGCTTCTTTAGTATTTGTTGCCATGGAGCTGCCTCTGCCTGTTGAATTCACCTGGGCGGGCTTGGGATGGCACACCGGGGTTGGTTCAGTCTGTCACTAACGCGTGTCTTCAGCGACCACAGAATTTCATAGAGGCTGTAAGGAAAAGCAAGTCCTGTTCAGATTTCCTATTAAGGGATTGTTTTAAGTAAAATTAAAGGTTCGGGTTTTTTCATCGGATGCTTTGTGAGAGCGTTGATGGCCTGACATTCCCCCCTCGGAAGAACAATGCTTCGTCACTATCGTTCTCTGCTGCCTTTTTCAGAAATATCCACTCAGGAAAGTCATCCAAGAGCGGGTCTGGACGTGTCTCCCCACGGCTTTCACCGGGAGCAGCAGCTCCTGCGCTACCCAGGAGGGGTAGTACGGCACTGCTTGATTTTTAACGTCCTGGGTGTCACAGGCTTGGACACCAACGCATTAGCTGTTGGCTTTTCATAGATATGTCATTTTAAAAGCTGATCCTTTCCTATTATTTTTATCAGTGTAATTCTACCATGCAAAAAAAAAAAAAAAAAAAAAGATATTATGTCTATTTCAAGCTATTTTTCCTACGAAATAGACCAGGGCAAAACTGAATGGAAATTTGTTTTCTTAGCATCGAATGATACAAGGAAACCATCCAAATTTGAGAAACATGCCATAGAAAGTACCCTAGAGTGTGTTTTAAAAGACATGGTTTCAAATTAATACTAAAGAACATACTTAGCTACAAAAAGCAGAGTAAATCTGCTTGACGCTCACCACAGTTTTCTTCTTTGCACATGACTGGGAACAAAATGTTGCTATTAGGCTTCTGGCATTTTTTTCTACACAAGTCATATGGGATACCATTGCAATGTTACAATAAGAAACTGTCATCTCAGCACAGACTTGGTTCTTTGGTTTTCAAAGGACATAGCAAGGACAGTTACCTTAATAAAACGTAGGGCAGCACAGAATCAGAGGAGAAGATGGTGAAGTCTTATGCACTGTTTCGTGTTTCCGCTTTTAGGTGGACAAATGTTTCTCTCAAAATTTCATTCTGGAAATAGATAAGATGGTTTTGACGGACGTTAATTGACTGTGGCTAATACAGAATTTACATCACGGTATTAACGTGACTGCTGATTTTCAGAATCATTTTTCCTATGAAACTTGAAGGCTGCTAAAGCTTTATTGAAAACTGCTTGCTTACAAAATGAGAACTTCAAATTTGGTAAAGACTGGGGGGCAGTTGGGTAAAAGAGGCTTAGTGGTAAGGGAGGAAAAGGAGGAACAAACAAAAGCTTGAAGACTTGTCTTTCCTCGCCCTCCATAAACTGAAAGTACTTACCAAAAATTGTTTTTCAGAAACCAGATCGACGTTACTCTGCAGTAATGTTTTCAAAAACTGACGGTGGCCGCAGTTTGATGTTTATAGCTAAGCTGCTCTAAGGGCTGGGGTGCTGCCAGGAAGGAATTCCTGCAACCCTGCTCTAAGCTACGTATTCCCGCTGTCCCCCCCTTCCCCTTTCACCCTGGCAGTTGCTGCTCTTGGACTCCATGGTAAGATGGCTCATGGAGATAAAGCAGCAGAGAATTAACCCTATGGAAAGGTAATTGATTTCCTGCTACGTTTTGCTTCTAATTCTTGAATGGAGTCCCTCGTGCTGAGGGAAGCACAAGTGGTGTGCAGAGGAGGATCAGGTCAGCACGGCCAAGGCGAGGAGGGAGGGAAACAACTTCTAGAAAACGCTTGCTCTTGACATCGACTTGGTGGTAACACGGAGCCGTGCCATCAGCGATCTGCACTGCAGATCTGTGCACGGATCAATTGGCAAAGAACCTGTAAACTCTTAGGCGTATTAACTCTGCCAACAACCTTGGTAATGATGAGTTAACTGTCAACCATGTTGATGGTTTTACAATCCTGATACGGATTAGAGGTTGTCATTGTCTTCTCTTACACCATTTATTGTAAATGGAGTTTTGCTTTGGTGCCACAAATAAGTGATTATAGAGTGGAAAGAAAATAATGTCTTCCCTAAAGCAGAAAGGCCCGAGCTGAGCATGGGGCATAATGAAGGGCAGAGGAAAGGCCAGGCTCAAGGAGCTGAGAAGAGCTCGGATGCCATCCTTGGACACAGGCCGCACGGACTATTAAAAGCTGTCTCTCATGTCAGTAACTCACATGGGCTGAGCATATTTGTGTGTAAGAGTGCTATAAAGCCTTTTTGTGCTCTTGCGATTCAAGTATTTAATAATAAGAGAGCAATAAGGCTATAAATAGGAACACCATAGTTGGTAAGGACCGGGGATACAAAAGGAGATATGTGGTCTCAGCTAGGACGGGAGGGCAAAGAAAAAAGAAAGAAAATATCAACTGAAACCAGCAACTTGTGCAGAAGGGCTTAATCAAACATGAACTTTGTATACAACCCACGGACAACAAAATTGCCTCTCGCAAAGCGAGCAGCTTGCGAGCAGGAGCGTGCCTTTTTTGGTCACGTTTTGCAAAGGGCTGAAAATACGTGCTTAGTAGGTGTTGTGGCGTTTGCAAGTATTGCGAGCCTCCCCGCGCATTAGGAGCATTTTTGCCAGTGTTTGTATCTTGCTCATATCTTCCATCATGTAGAAACCTTGCTCCTTCCATTCCTGTCCCCCTCCCGAATATATCATAAAAATATCAACCCAGGTTTTGCTGCGTGGCGCTAAATATCCTACAGAATAAGGCATAATAAACACGAGCTGTAAGAATGGATCAGTTCATTAAATCCAGGCAGACGGTGTTCTGCTCTAATACAGACTGATAATAGATTCATAAGTGAGCCTGTCTGGAGTGGTTTTGTTCAGACTTGTCGTGTGAAAGATAAAGTACAAAACCAAGAGGAATCTCTTTAGTTTGTTCTCGTGAGAGCCAGCTTCCTGTTTATCACTGGAGAAGGAGATGGACTATGTCTGTTCCGAGATACTAAATCCAGGTAACTGAGTGAATTTTCACAATATTGAATTTCTAGCTACAGTGCATTTTAAGCAGGAGGCGGCACAGAGGAATAGATGGCCAGCACTTCTTTTTAACTGGTGTTCCTAAAGAAATTCGCTGGATCAGGCCTTCAAACATATGCTCAATTAGAAGCATTTTAGTAGTTTCACAAGAGTCATTGTAAGCTCACCAGCCTATATTTATGCAACATTTTAATGATCTCCCTTGGGCCTAAGTTATTGGCTTTTAGCTGCATTTGCACAAATATCAGCCAACCACCTTAGCCCTATTTTTGCACATTCAGGTGACGGTTACAGACTAAATCAATCCTGTACTCACTGTACATGTGTGCAAAGCTTGGGACGCGGTGCTGACACCACACTCTTATATTGGTAGTGAAGGACAATTAAACATGCAAAGTAATACAGCACTTCTTGCTATAAAAGAACATCCAATCTCTCATACAACAAAAAGAAAAGATATTTTTTTGGCACCCAAATCAGGTTATCCTCTTTGTCAGCCTAAGGTTTTGAGGTTAGGGGTTTTTTTGGTTCTGGTATTTTGTTTTGTTTTGTTTTGTTTTTTAAAAAAGCTTATATTTTCTTCTGGCCTTCTAACATTTGCATGTTTATAAAAATCCAAATAAGCATGCACAACACCTCTCCATTGCAGATAAAAGCGTAAAAAAAAAAAGCAGCAGAGTGGTTTTCTGCTGAGAAGTGGTTAGGCGTAGCAGGTTGTTTTCCCCTTGAGAAAGAATGAGCAATTTGGAATCTCTGCATATTGTTTTTACACGTTGACCCTTGTCCTGGAGCAGATGTGGCCAAAAACAGCACGCAGAGGGATGACTGCGTGTGTGTGTGTTCAGCTGAAGGATTTTCACTGCACATTTCAAGGTTAGAGAACTCTCTTCAGTTGCTAAACAAAAGGAGTGAAACAGACTAAGACACTTAAAATTGTTTTTCTAGGCTCATCTTCTAGCCTCTCATTACATCAAGGCAACTACTGATAATTGCTACTAAAGAACAGTTACGCAGAATATATTTTCTCAGGAAGAAAAACAAAATAAACTTACTAGAAATTTGGAGGTGATTAGTGTGTGGGGGGGTTTGTGGTGAGTTTCTTTTAAAGAAAACTGTACAACACAACTATTTATATTTAACTATTTTATTTTAGTTGGTGAGCTCCCTTTTGTTTATTTGTGCCTTAAAAACTTCTTTCCTGAGTCCCTGCTTTCTACAGCCCTTGTATGTGTGTATATAAACAAGCAAAATCCTTACCTTTATCTTTTTATAAAGGAAAGAAGACAAAGTAATCATAAAAGATACAAGACTCAGCAAACAAAAAATGAACTTCATTTCATATATTCAAGCTCTAATTTATGAGGGAGTAGAAATACCCTTTCAACACAGCTACACAATTTATGGCTTTAGAAACTGTAATGCTTCCAAAATGTTCTCGACTACTTTTAAAGAAGAACGGTATACTTGAAAGAAAAAAAAAAAGCTACGTTATTTATATACTCTTTACAAAGGGAAAATTCAGAGGGCAATCTGAAGGACCGCTGTTACATGATTAAATAACTTCCACTCCCTGCTCTGCATGAGGGAGAAGAGGCGAACTCTGACAGATGCCCAAAAATTTACCAAGTAAATGTACTGAATCACGGCGGATCAAGGGCCTTTCACAGAGAACGGTCCGAAACGGAAGGATAAATGCTTCCAAAGCTATAACGGTGCTAGAAGTCAATCAAAGCCAACACCGACAACAACACTCCACTTAGCAATCATTAACAGGAATACTGTGTTTAGGTTATTTTTTAAATATTTATTTATATATTATTCTTCCTCAATTATTATGACGGTCACAAAAAGCAATCCCATTAAAACAATCTAATTTGGAAGCGACAAAGAAATAACTACTTCAAGGCCTATGTTAGAAGGTGAAGTACACATTCCTCTCACCAAATCTGTACCGAGAAAATATCTTTTTGGTTACAGCCACTAAGAGAATATCTGGAAGCATTCCAGGCTCCGGCATCTTTATAGTTTCAAGATTATTCGGCATCTCTATTGAACAGTTTGAATGAAATGTAAGCATGTAAACAACATTCTTCTCACTTAAAATTAAGGTTCTGTTTCACCATAGACAACAACTTGGACAAAATTCTAGAAATTATTTTTGAAGAATACTATGACAACTTTTTATAGTAAAATGTGAAACTTCCCCGACAAGTGAAAGTTTTCAAGCTCCTTCAAACCTTGGAGCATTTCCACTTGCAGGGAAAGCCAATTCCTTCAGAAAAAATGGGTAGTTCCTGCAGGATATTTTCACTATTCGTATGAGAAAGTCTGCAGAAGCAAGCTAAGTCAGAGAGGAAATTTATTAGCTGTTTTGCAAAATGAAATAAATCAACCACACAACTGGTAGAAAGCTTGACAGTACTTCTTGACGTTGAACTGGCTTTTGTGCTGGATTTGGTTCGCTGTGACTATTATAATGCTCTTAGTATTGGTTGTGATTTTAACTATATGATATTAGGCCACTCAGAGTTTCTGTACTGATTTTTCACTGTTTACAATCAACTGATATGAGATTTCACAAACAAAGACACAAGTTTCCCTCTTGTGCCGTGTGGAGCGCAGGTAGATGATGAATCCAAAGATTCCAAAGATGACAACAAGATGTAACAAGTCTCCGTCTACAAAATCTCCTCTGACTACAAGTATCAGTCCATTGTGTGCTTACGTGGGCAGCGGGTTTAGTCTCTGTTGGGACAATCTGAAAGTTCGGTTTTGTTTCCAAGGAAGAATGACAGATCATCTCAGGGGTGGAAGGTGATTTTCCCGGGTCAGGTTTTGAACAGGTGTTTCAAAAGCCTCCCGTGGGGCACCTGATAACAGGACCGAAACTGTGCTAAGTTGTATAAAACCAGAGAGCTGGCTGCATCTCACCTGCCGGCTAGGAATTACTCATCCCTTCTTGATGCGTGCACGGGAGCCTCCGAGAAGTACAGGAAGACACGGCAGCAAGACGACAGACCTGGAGAACTTTCTCTTTGGAAAGCGCAGGTTTGTTGGCTAAACCCGACCGTACCCCACGGCTTCGCCAGGGGCCGAGAGACGCGATGCCACACGGTGGGGGCCGAGCGGCACCGCGGGGCTGCCGGGGGGGGGTGCACTCCGCCTCCCCCCGCCCTCCCGGCCGCACCTGGGCTCCGGAAGGGGAGCGGCCGCCTCTCCCCCGGCTCCTGCCCCAGCCGCGCCCGGGAACGGCCGCTCCACGACCCACGGAGAGTTGCCTGACCGCCGGGAAGCCTCCTTCGCCAACAACTTACCGACGGGAGCGAGCCCCTCCCGGCCGCGGCCGACCTTGACCGAGCTGCGGGGAAAAGCCGGGCCCGACACCCCCCGCCCCAACTTTCTCCCTCGCCCCCCCGCCGCGGCCGCCCAGCCCGCCGCCCCCTCTCGGCGGGGAGGCCGGCGCCGCCTCCCCGCCGCCCCCCCGCCCGCGCCCGCCGCCCGGTAGCTGCCGGGAGGGAGATGCTCGTTGTCACTTTCCCTCTTCCCCCACGCACCGCCCCCTGCCCTCCCCCCGCGCCCGCCGGCGGCGGCGGTGCCCCGTCCCCCGGTGCCGCGCTGCGCGCTCCCCGCCGGCAGCAGCCAGGGCAGGGCCGCGCCGCCACCCGCCTCCGCCCGCCCGCCGCCTCCCCCGGCATGGCCGGGCGCTGAGGAGGGGGGGGCTCCGCCGCCCCGGCTCCGCTCGGCTCGGCTCGGCACGGCTCTGCCCCAGCGAGGGGCTCGGCGCCCGGCCGCCCGCACTCCCCCGCCAATGGTCCAGAGCGACATGTCCAAATCGCCTCCCAGCCCGGCGCAGGAGGTGCAGATGGAGCTGCTGGACAACCCCCTGCCCGCGGCGGCGGCAGCGCAGGTACGGCGGGGGCAGCCGGGCTCGGCCGGCGGCTGGGGCTGCGGCGGGGAGCGGGGCGGGGGGCGGCGGGGCCGGGGGGGCTCGGGGGGCTCGCCCTGATGCAGCGGGGAGGGCAGCGGCGGGGCTGCCGGAGCTCCCCGTCCTTCAACTTCGTCTCCCCGCCGTCAGAAAAGTTTGGCGGCTCCCCGAAGACGCCCGAACCCCCCGTGCTCCCCCTTACCCACAAATGCCGTGTAATTAAGATGCATAATGGGATGCTCTGTGCCATAGAAGCTTTATAAATCAAAGGAACCTTGCGGTTAGCTGGAAGGTGGATATATAAGAATACGTTGCTATTAAGGTGCTTTTCCGTGTGTGTCTTACTCACAGGTTATGGCTATTTTTCCCTGCTCCGGTAACCTGTTGTGTCTGTACCTGATGCTTACCGCGCGCTGCTGAAACCTTCCTCATCCCTTAACGCCGGCTGGTAGCAGGCTGGGTTGATGGGGGAAGGCGATTCACGCTGGTTGTTGAGCAAGATTTTTGGGGAGGCTGAAGGTGTTGAGCACGCCGCAGATTGAAGCCGCTCGATTACTGGGCGGGAGGTGGCTGTACCGTCACCTCTGAAATTTTAACAACTCGGTCCATGTGCGCTGCGTTCAGGTGGATGGGTGAACAGAGGGAGACGGGGTATGGACGTTCGCACGCTTGGTAAAGACTCTGTATTTTGAAAGGTGTTTCCTGTTTAATAAATGAATGTTGCATAATATCTTCGAGTTTGCAATAGTTGGCTACAAAGACTTACGGTGCTATTTTTAAACCCAGTAAAAGGGTGGTAAAATCCGATTGCGTGTGTTTTAAATTACAAACATGCTTGCTCTTGTTAGGACAGAGGTTTTTTTTTCCTTTTGGGGTGGCAGTTTTTATTGCTTCTGCCAAAGCAATCTCTGATGCTTTATTTTCTTCGAGAAGGTGGTCCAGTTTCATCACAGAAGTGCTCGATTACCGGAGGAAAGTGCTGTCAGTCTGTCAAAAGACTTGCTAATTGATCTTTACTTACTGGGGACCAGTGACAGCAGAACGAAATCCAGGCACTGAAACAGAGACTAGGTTAAGCTAAAAAAGAAAAAGTGTCTCTCTGGATGTGAATTTGACTGCAGCCTCCAAGTGCAGAACAGACATAGGGCCATATGCTTTGCCAGCTTCTCCAGAAGCAGTGGCAAGGGAACTAATTTCTGACCTACAAATCCCTCCTTTTTTATATCTTTTCAGCCCTAAGCACAGAATCGGCGACTGTCAAATCATATGGTCCCTCTCTGCTATGGACAAATGTCAAATACTGATCATAAAATTGCTTCGCACCCCTCCTTTTAACTAGGCATAAAGAACCTCTGTTCAGAGAGGAAGAATAGTTTGCTAGCACTCATATTATTTATGTTTCAGGTGAAGTACTTATATTCTGTTTTATAGAATTGGTTTCTGGACACTCACAGCCAAAAAGGTCCATTCTTTAAGAAAATGCGGCTTCTTAGTTCAGGCGCTATTTTCCAGTTTTCAGAACCAAAGCCATTAGGCAAAACAAGAATCATATTTTCTCCATATATACATATTCCAGTTGTACATAAACCTTTGGTGTAGAGGAAATAAGATTATGGAAGTAAAAGAGCCCTTTGTCTGAATAATAATGGTAGTTAATTCCTTAGCATGCACTGCATTGAGAGACAATTATTCTGATTTGAATTTTTGCTCCATTAGCATGATTTCCAAAAAATCAATATTGTAAGATCTTGCTGCTTTAGAGCATACTCACAGTGAGAAGGAGAGGCTTAATGGGAACATGTGAATCATCAAGTAGATTGCCTACAGGTACTTCAGTTATGCCCACCGCTATCTTTTTCACTAAGGTACTTGAGTATCAATCCTACAAACGTTTCATGCCAAGTAATGCGTCAGGAAAAAAACCAACCACCCAACATTCGAGCTTATGGAGTGATATCATTCCTAAAAGTATTCACTCTGAAGTGCTACTTATGGGAATTATGATTTAGCAAAATATAATTGAAGAGTCTTTATAGAGTTGTAACAAGCCTCAAAATCTCTCTTATCCAAGAATTTTACTTTTGCAAAGCTGAGGATTTCTCTTAACCTGGCCGTACATCATGGTTGATATCTTGGATAGCGTCTGTCCATCGATTTTGGCCAAACTTGTCACCACTTGGCAGAGGAGTGAAAGTAGTTAACAGTCTGGAAGTAATTACTCTTAAAAGGTAGTTAAATATGTGAAATATTCCTAGATAGCCTCCATTTCTTATTTTCATAATGAATTTTCCTAACGAGATCAGCAAACAAAATAAAATCCCTTTAGGGGTTGATCATGTACGCTCCCTGGGAAGTTCTTTGCAATGGGGACAAGGTATTGGTGTGCTATTCTGTATTACCTAAAATTCTGTGTCTTTTAGGTACACAGTACTGTAAAAGCATAGTTCTAGGTACTCGCTGTGATCCTAGTCCAGGTGGGGTTGTGGTATAGTTTCAGATGTCCAGCTTTATCCCCAGGAATGCACACGCTGACAGTTACACTGTGGAGTTATTCACAACATCCAGTATGTGTCAGTGCAAAGTGGTAGTTTTAGCTGTGGCCCTTTTGTAATGAGATCAGCATTTGATTTTCTGAAATCGTAAAACAAGCAAACTCTGTTCAAGTGCATCAGAGTTTGATGATCAGTATCTGTTTCTTAAAAAAAAAAAAAAAAAATCAACTGCAGTCCTCTTTTTAATTCTTTATTTCAAGAACCTCTTAATTCTAGGGAGCTGAATTAGTACAATATTCAATTTAATCAGTTTAATTAATTCAGATGCTATGCTGATTTGTTTATATTATAGCATAGCATCTTAATGCCTTTCATGGTAACTCTCGGCCTTTCTTCTCTTTTCCCTCCCTCCCATGTAATTTTTTTTCTGATCCTACTTCAAAGTCCCTCAGTCTCCAGAAATCATTAGATTCGATTTCTATTGCTATTTTCTCATCATAAAGCTTCCTGTGTTGTGTCACAGGAACAGCCATAGCAAATCAGATCAGTGAATTATCCGAGATGTTTCAAAGAAAATATAATGAAACCCTGTATCAAGCAACTACAGACTACCTTGTGGAGGGAGAAGGTATCTTACCCTGGATGAATTCTTCCCTATTCCCCATTATTATTTCCCTCCTGTTCTTGCCGCCTTATGCATCATCTGTCAATGCAGGTCCTAACAACCTGCCACGTTTTAAATGAAAACAGTTCTCTTCTTGATTGTTTTCTTCAGCTGCTTCACTTGCATTTAGATTTCCTCCGTGCCCTGGTGCTGCTACGTGCTTCCCCCCTTCCGAGTCTAAAGGCTTCATCACCTTGGGAGCGCTTGGCTCCAGCTGGTTCTGTTGCATTGCTGAAGGTAAACTGCAGGCATGGGGTTAGGGACAGTTTTCGTTCAGTTTTCCTTCCACATTGACTGCGATTGATGTTAACGTGAATTTTAGAGTAACGTGCATGTGGTGACTCCGGAATATTCGCTTAGTTATTTGGCCCTAGCCAAGGACTGTTGTCCTTCCTGGATCTCCATCTATCTGTCCAGTTGCATAGCACCGTCCCCTCACTGCCTGTCTTGTGGTAACGAGGAATGGCAAGAATAGCCAGAGATTTATTCTCAGCAGATTAATCACACTGCCCTCTGCTGCTGTCTTTCAGCTGAGCTGATTTATCACAATTCATACCGTGTTTACCTGTTGTTCAGATAAACATTTTGCAACAGCGTATTTCCCAGTACTGCAAGAATACTTCATAAGCAATAAACAAACAAAATTTATATCCCTTTGCTTACTTAAATAATAGCAATCACTATTCACTATAGAGGCATGGAAGGTTTTACTCTGCTGGCAGCATCCCTAGGAGCCAGATCCAATGTGTCAGCAGCTCAATGGAGTATATACAAATGAAGAAGAGATGAAATCAAACTCCATTCATTGGACTTTCTCATGGTCCTCAGCAAGAGGTAGTATTTTCACTCCTGGTGTGGTAACCTCCTTTCAGTGTTGTACTCGTTACTGACAAAAATAAATTTTAATAGTCCTTCACTAGAGAAAGCCCTCCCAGTTTCAGCTGTTACTTTTTTGGTTCTTCGCTGCTCTTTGTCTTCGGGTTGATTTTTCATTGTCCTGAACTCTATCAGTAATAGGTGACCTTGCATGCTGATCTCATCCAGAGACGTTTATTTTCCACTTGGGTATTACACATCATCAGCATATATGGTCTGTAATGATCATATTTTATATTTTCCTACAGTGTAAAAGCCCTCTGAAACAATTCAGCAGTTTCAGTCCTAACTTATTTGAGTATCTGGTAACCGTCTTCTAGAGACAATCTCTGGTTTTGTCTTGTTTTGTCTCTAGGTTTATAATTACTAATTGTTACAGATGAAAAGTTCCTGTACTCTTCCAAGGATGACTTATCTGGAGTCTCAGTTGCTTTTCTTCTGCTTCTTTTACTCAGTTCTTTTCTGTGCTGGGATAGAAGAGATTCAAAATCACACAAACCAACCAAAACCAGCCTTCCTGCCCTCAGTCTCTGTTGGCAGGGCAGCAGACCCTTAGCAGAGGGAAGCTTCCCCATGGTTGGGTGTAGCCCCCTGTAAATATCTTTCTGGCATAGAGTCAGATTTCTTTTTCTGTTTGCTTCTGTACGAGGAATAGAGAAATCCATGGAGAGCAGGTGGGGAGGAGCAGGCACGTGGCCTGCAACTGTAGCTGCCAATCTTAAAGGGCTGCAGGAGGCACAGTGGGGTTTGGGCAGGAGCTTCAACACCTACTGCTGTTGCGTGCTCCTGTTGTGCTGAGTTGTGGGCAGACATCTTCATCGCTGGTGTTACAGGGAGATGTGCAGCAGATTTGCACCGAGGTGGGTTCCCAAGGCACTGGGGAGGAGGAGAGCAGGCCAAGTCCCCTACTTCTTGTCTGGCAGGTGGAAACTGCCAGGTGACCTGGTCTGAGGCCGGGGCAAGAGCACTGGGATGTGGTTTAGAAGTGTAGGAACTGGTGAGAATTAGGCTATTTCTAGCTGCAGTACTGGCAAGGCTTTATCGCAGGCCAGCAGAAAAGAGCATCAAAGATTTAACCCTGTTGCACATTTCTCAGCAGAAATGGGTTTTCTTTTTTTTATGGAGGAAAATGGATCATGTGCCAAATACAGTTTTGGATAATTTGGATTACGTGTGCAAGTTTGGATAGATAAATTACTGTGGTTTTTTTTAGTTTGTTTAGATGGATTTTTTTTTTTGGTGTAGGTGGAATATTTTATAAAAGGACTGCGGAATGAACTTAGCAGACTCATCATTGTAGCCTGTGTGAACTCGATGACTGTATATGGAGATCCTCACTTTGACAGGATTCCTAAAGGGAAGTCTTGTCTTTTCTGAATTGTGTCCTGATAGCAAATGATGTTTGTTTGGAGAATCCCATAACCTTGGGCTTCTTCTCTAGTATGGGGACTCTTTCTGTAGTTGACCCTTTATATTCAAAGATGCTCAATTTATGTTCCTGTGCAACCTGCTCTAGATGAGCCTGCTCTGGCAGGGGGATTGGACTAGAAGATCTCCAGAGGTCCCTTCCAACCCTACCGTTCTGTGATTCTGTGAGTGTAGGTAGGTGTGGGGGTTTACAGGTACGCAGCCCATGCTGAAGGCTACACCACCCGGTAGCAGGAGCTGATTGTTTCTGAGTGGTGTCAAGCCTGGCCATTGACCGGGGAGGGCTCAGGTGGTCTGACCTACAGGAACATTCTGCGGCCTTGTTGTGAGGAGTTGATTCAAGTGGCAGTTACTTGTTTTTCCAAGAGGTGGACGGAGCTGGATGTGCATGTTCTGCACTGTCCTGGCATGCTATTCGTTGCCTGGGACATTGGCGTTTTTAAAAATCTTTTAAAGCTTTTGCATGGGAAGGAAAAATGCTTAGTGCACTCTTCTTCATTTCTGACTTTTCTAGCAATTTTGTAATCCTTCGGAGGGTCGCTCATTTCCTTTACCTTTAGGTATTCTTTTGATCCTTGTCATTTTTTCATCTGAATGGTGAAGCCTCATTACAGCTCTGAATTTTTACTTTCTGTTTCGAGACCTGACTCTGCATCAGTGGCTCTGCTGCCTAAATCTTCTACACCTTTCCTTTATTCTTTGAATAGACCAGTAGGATAGTTTTTAAGGGTTTATGCTTGCCACTAACCACAGTATTAGTCTCAATGACTGGTGCTATTTTAACCATTATAATTAGTAAAGATTCAGATTTAACCCTGTGTATGCTGCTTTTCTGTGCTTTGATGTAAACTACCATTGGAGTGGTTACTGGTGAAGGGCATTTTAAGTCTTTTACTGAAGATCAGTTCCCTGGTTGCAGTTAGTTGATCATTTTAAATGTTTTATATTCCCTCTTCCAGATGATAGTATTATGCCTACAGGGATAAACCCTGTCTTCTGCTTGTTGTGTGTGTTAGAGGATTAAATCTTACGGGTGCATGCTTTTCATGTGTTGAGGCAGAACCTCATTAAAATTAAAGGGTTTTACTGAGCAACATTGATCTCATGTGTTTGCAATAATGCGTAATTGTATATGAAACTGTTAATTATCAGGAAACTGCTATGCATGCCTCTAACTCTTCATATGATTCCCATATTTTATTTGATGGGCTGAATAAAGGTTGCACAATGTACTTTCATGTCAGAGTTGGAAGGCAGAGTCTTTCTTTGCTTTATTAAGACTTTGTTGATGAAATATTTTTTTACGAGATTACTTTGGTAGGGCTTTCTTGGGGTTTTTTTAAGGTTTCACATTGTCTGCCAGGTATTTTAAGAAGCTGTAGACCATAAGTGCGTGTGTTGTGTTTCTCGTCTCTGGCAACTCAGCCAATTTTAAAAGAACTTCACACATCTGACTAATAAACCAAGCAACAGTTTTGATCTTGTAAACACACGTATACATAACTTTGTGTTAGATGTTCTGCTGAAATCCAGTGAGAATGTTCTTGTCAGCAAACTTTTTTATATAAACAGGCTTGTTTGCGGTGCAGGAGTCGGTTCTATTAAAATTAACTGGGGCAAGTGATGGTACAGCATAGGCAGCCAGTTATGCTGGGTTTCAAGGTTGTTACCATTGGGCACTGTATGCTGGGGTGCAGAGACTTGTGGCCCCCTATGGTGGTTCTGTTAGGTCGAGCTACCGTATAGATTGAGAAAGACTGCCCCGTGTAGCTGCTTTTACTGGCCAGTGTCCGCACATTGTGATTCAGCCCTTTATTTTTAGCTACCTAATTGCAGCCAACTGCTGCACAGAACACAGATAAGGCAGCTAATTTTAATATGAAAATCACAGTAACATATTGAGTTCATTGTGAAAAAAAATTTCTTTTTTGTTTTCCAGAACGGAAAGTAACTGGTAGACTTATTTTTTATTCTTTTTTTTGGTACAAAGGTCTTGTTCTTGCATGAAGCTCTTATGGAAAAAAAAAAAAAACACTCAAAGAAGCAAAACATTATGAATGTGACAGGATGAGTATTCATGATTCTCCACATGATAGAGATACTTAACCATTTTTAAAAATATGTAAGAATCTGTTTTGTTTATGGAAGACTTATCTCATTTTTAGAAGAAAGTTTCAGACATTTCTGACTGTGGGAATAAACTTGAAAGGCCTGGGAGACAAATGTAATCCCAGATTAGCATCCTTTAAAATAATGAGAAGAGTCATCAAATCCCACTTTTCCCACATGCCGAAATTGTCCCCCTTTCCTCTGATTCAGAGTTGGTCTATGCACAGAAGCAGCTGTAAAACTGACCTCCCCTACGCTGTGTAGCCATGGCCTGCCATCACGTTAACTGGTTTTTTTTGTGTTCAAAGTTAGTATTTAGCTTGTGGTCCTGAATAGTTTTCACTTGTATATAATACTAGAACAAAAATGTGCATGCTGCTATGCACCAAAAAAAAAGCCAACCCAAAACCCTGAAAAATCAAGTTTCAGTTTGAGCTGGATTTGCCATTTGGTGTTACCCAAAATAAATGCTTTTAGGTGTTGCTATGCAGGTAGAGGCGCGTGCGTTTTATCTGTGCTTGTAATGTGTTTTTATTCTGCTCGTTTGTTTTATCCTCATCACTCTAGACACAGTCCCTCTTCTGCCTTTGTAGTATTTTTTTGTGTTATAAAACTGAATGCTGTGATTCTGTAAATAAAATAAATATTGTAGAAACTGGGTACAAATGCAAAAATATAACTGTGAAGAGTATGTGTACATTTTTTCTAGTATCTCCTTGGGGGGATTACAAAATACTATTCAGTACATTATTTATGAAATTGCCTAGATAGTGTAGTCTTTATGTAGATGCTTTATATTCTTGAGCTGCTATGTGAATGTTATAAATTCTTTATTTTTATAAGTATATTTCCATATTCTTCCACAAAAATTGGAGAAAAGAGCGTCAGGATGTTGGCGGGTAGCTACAGTCAGCTACCTCAGTGAGAACTATTTTTAAGAGGTAAACTTGATTTAAAGATGTTATTTGAAGACTACTTCTTATGCATTTCATATACCTTAATATTGTATTCTATTAGGTGGAATATTATATTATATTGTATTGGGTGGAAAAAGATGGTTCTTATAGAACTGTCTATTCTAACAGCACCTGGAAAATGTTTTGAATAATTTGCTGGTAACGGTGGTTCCAATCTACTTTTTATTCTTATAGCTCTATCACACCTTTCTATTATCAAAAAGTTCTTCTATTATCAAATATTCCTTTTAGAAAAGCAGCCATATAAAGTCCTTCCTCATTCAGTTTTCATTTTACATTTTGTGACATACTTGGTTATGGTTCTAGACTCATCAGAATGTCGTATTTTCATCCCCAGAGTGTGTAGCATGCTGATTTTTATGCAGTTCTGCCCCAACCAATGTGTGTAGTATTGGTTCACTTGCTTTTCAGAAACTTACTACACGGCCTTTTTACAATTTTGGAAAAATCACATGAATTTGGCAAAATCTCTTTCCCATAAATCTATATTTTGGGGGAAAAATCATTGCTTTTCTTGTGACTCAATGTTAGTTGAGTGACATAACAGATATTAAATTATTTTTGCTGAGAATCAGTGTCAGGCTGAGAGATCTATTGTTACTCGAGTCATTCTTTTGAAAAGATTGGTATAATATTAGATTTTAACCAGTGCTCTCAGCTTCCCCAGAGTCAACGCTAATGGTCCAGACATACCCTGAGACTGTTCTCCTGCATCTCGTGGGGGCAAGTTACCTGGATTTGTCAATTTGACAAATGATCTGAAGTTAGCAGCGGTTATACGTCGTTGTCCTCAGTTACTCTTAGATTGCAAAATATTCGATCGTATTTACCATATGTGTTACTGCTAAGAGCTGCGGCTCAGATTTTGAACTCATGATTTTAAAAATCTGCCGGTATGAGATTTTAAGCGTGCCTCCGAGCCAGCGCTGGAGCCTGCCCTTCCCTACTATGAGAGACGACGGGACGGAGCCCCAGAGCCCAGCGCGAGGCTCTGGAGTTTGCCCAAGCCCAGAGAAGGGCCCGCTTTATGCACCCCAGCAGAGTTTTATACCCGGTTTTGTGCCAGGGCCGGGCTGTCAGGAGTGCTGTGCTGTAACACGTGCACAGCCACGTTCTCCAGTAAGCCGATCATAATTTCCTCATCGTGTCTAAACCCAGGACCGACAGCGGCTTGGGGCCAAAAACAACAGCAGGATGCGGATGCATGGACTTGGAATTCTAGGAAATAATAGTGGATAAATCATTTAATTTATTAGTGTAATGTTTTGAGATACCAGCACACTAGGACCTTCTTATCAAGAGGGTTTTTTGTTTGTTCGTTTTGTATATTTTAAGGGGAACAATGAGATTTCTGTAAAGGAATTTTTATTCTTGGGAGAAGGACTGTGAGTATAGTATGGGGGAGGATATGAAATTTCTCTCTGAAAACTTAGCATGTAGGTGATGGAGGCTTATGTTTGGTTTTTTGTGTCTTTTTTTTTTTTTCCCCCCACCCGTGAGTTATTGTGGAACTCGAAAGTTGAGTGCCGAATACAAAATGAGAGCTTAGATTGGGAATAGGCCAAGGCAGACCTTGAAAGTGAAGACAAAGACCCTGTTTATTTCAGGGAACTGTGGGAGGTATTTAAAGACAGGAGACGTGATCCAGAGAGATGGATTAGTAAAATGACCTTTACAGCAGCAGGATGAGTGAGGAAAAAAATAATTGCATTTATCAATGTCAAGGAAAATAATGTTTGAAGTAGTCAAGACATGATTTTGATGTAAGTTTAGATGAATTTAAGCAATGTGACTAGATAGGAAGGGCTGTCTCTTAATGTGGTTGTGCAGAAGAATTCTGCCAGATTCTGCTGTACCTGGGAGGAACGCTTTGTGAAGGGTCTGAGGTGGTGCCATGGCACGATGTACAGTCACCACAAAATTAAGTGGTTGCAAATAGCATAGTTTTAAGCTCTCATGTTTTTTGATACTTGTTTTATGATATTTATTGATGGTCTGTATTTATCACACAGAACAAATAGCTTTTTTCGGGAGGTTGGGCCATTTGCTGTGTTTCCAAACCGTAATTTAATAATTGTTTCGTCAGCCAACACTTGCTTTCACCTGATGTCTTTTTGATTTCCTAATAGATAAAAATGATGCCTTGCCTTTTAGTTGTATATTATCCCTTTTCCAGTTACATATTTAGTGCTCTTTTTATTGTTATATTCCTTTTCCTTACTTCAACATTATTTTTTTTTTAAATATTATTATAATTTCTTCCTCAGTTGTAAGATGGTATCTGAACCGACAAGTTGTTGGTTACTTCTTGCTGTTCAGTGGTCCCTCAGCTGCCTTAGCTCATAGCTGTGATGTACGGGAAACTGCTCCAGTATCTCCTTTCCTAGCTTGTTTATTTAAACTAGCTGCAAAACAAACTGTACTTTTTAATCATTGTGACTTGCATGAATAATACTACAACTACACAAGTCTATAAATGCTTCTCCAAACCTGAATGTGGAAAAAAAAAACAAAAACAAAACCCAAAACATTCAGGGTTTAATTGGCCAGGCCTCGTTGTGTTGGTGAGGACTTGTGCACGTAGTCCCATCAGTTACTTACTGAATATGTGCTTATTAATTGGCACGAAGCTGATCATCTGAATCCCTGCTAGCCTAGGAGACATTGGTGATGCTTTCACTGAAAGCTTGTTGTGCAACACAAACTAACGCTGTTCCTCTGATATTTTTTTTTATTTTTTTTTTTTTACAGTCTTATGGTAAAGGGGCAAGAAGAAAAAACCGATTTAAAGGATCAGATGGGAGTACATCTTCTGACACTACCTCTAACAGTTTTGTACGTCAGGTATGTGATTTTCACCTTTTAAAAGGCTGGATGACTTGCTGATGTTAATGTTCAAGTAATTTTTTTGAGGGGTAGATTGTCAAATCAGAGTGATACTGTAGACTGAGAAACAGCAGAAGCCTCTCTCTGCTGGCACAATTAAAAATATTTGGTTGCTATTGTTTTGATCTTGGCAGAAAAATACCTTTTCATTTCTTATTCATTTCCATGTGTAGTAGTTTGCATTATTTTTCTTCCTCTAATGCTGTCAGGTGATTAAATCTGGAGGAGGAGGTGGAGTCTGATGAAAGCGCCTAAAGTGGCAACATTTGGGAGAAAGCATCAAAACCCTACCAATTGTTGGGGTTTTCCTGCCTAAAATAGTGCTCTGCGAGGCAGTGTTAACTTAGATGCTTTCCACCTACATCCCAGTGTTATTTTAAAGCACGGGTTGGAGGGGAAATCCCTGGCAGCATTTGTCCCCGTTGAGCTGATGCTGAAAAGCCGGTAGAGGATGGAGCGGTGCTGCAGGCTCCCATGACCTGTGCCTACGTGTCTCTCTCAAAGGGGGAGACCCAAGTGGATCCAAGACTTGTGTGGGTGCTTGGAGAACAGCTCAATCTCACCAACAGAGGTAACAAAAAATTGAGGGAATGGTATCCAGAGTCCGGTGTGGTCTTTGGCTGCAGAACGGTGCTACTGAAGCTGTGCTTTTGTGGAAGGAGTGTGTGTTTTGATGTGCTTCTGGTGGACAACAACCTGGAGAGCATGAAGGGTGCCCAGAGCATCACAATATCTGCACCTGTGCAGAGCCTGAAATACAGTTCTTCACGGCTTGCTGATTTAAGCTGTGGTTTTGCAAATGCAGACTTTGCCATCTTTTTTGGAGGGGTTTTGCAGTTTGGGAGGTTTCATTGCAGAGTTTTTGGCTTTGCCGTAAGCAGGCACCAGAACTCCTGCTCTACCTGCTTGTCTTGCATGTTCTTCCATCTCAGAACATTTAATGGCACCACTGTTGTTGCATTGGTTGTATCGGTACACATCTTCTGTTTGCAAAGTTCTACTTTGTCCTGCCGTGATCATGTTTGCAGGTTTTTGTGATAGGCTGTGGATTTGATAAAGTCAGGTCCCTATTACATTTCAGTGAACATAGGCACGAAATATTCATTGATCGTGGGAGTTTTTCCAGTGGCAGTAAACAATATGAAGGTGGAAACCCTGGATCAAAACATTCCTTATTTGTGACGTTTTGTGAAAAAAAAAGCAGTCCAAGTAGTGTTTGGGAGCAGCAACAGGATCTCCCAGTTCTGAGCAATCTTTGTAAGGAAATCTGTGTTGCTGTTTTCCTTAGCTCCTCGTGGATGTTGAATTAAGTCTGGAACATTTTTAGCAGAGTGTGAGTGTTTATTTTACACTGACTGCACACGGTTCTTTGCCTTTCTTGTTTACCTAAATGAAGTCTGAAGTTGGTCTCAAGTATCTCTTCTTGCTGGCAGGAGGGGGAGCAGGGCAAAGAGGATGTAACACAAGGAGGTGGATCATCAATCTACACGTAGATGTTGAGGTGGACTCCTGCAGTCAGTGGAGAGCCGGTTTGCTCTACAGACTGTGGGGCGTGATTTATCAAATCTTCAAAACAGACATAAAACAGGGTTGGTGAGCCACAGTCTAAAAGTGTCTTTATCTTTCCCAGGGCTGTAAAGGGACCATAGAGCGTGACTGCCTCAAGTGTAGATTTTTAGAGAAGATATTTATATGTTTCCCTGAATTAATCCAAATTTAGTAATTACGCAAGTGATTATAATACAAATGACTGAAAGGTAAAAAAGGCTTCTGCAAAAACCCCGAGATTGAGTAGATTGCTGAAGCAAAACTGATTTTTGAAATGGCATTGCCACTGAAGATAATAAAGGGATGTTAATGGATAAATATGTTATGTGACATTGTCCAAAATAAATTTGAAAAAATAAAATCATCACAAAACATTCCTAGTAAGTAATGTACAGGCAGAGCTGTTTGTATTGTAGCAGATGTATGAGAGAAGCGTCTCTTCACAGTTGCTGTTGAGAGGTTTATTTCAGAGCTTGGATGGCATCTTCAACAGGCTTTCCTGCTCTGATTCTCCTCCTGGGACAGCTTGGTTTTCTCCTGCACTGGGGAAGAATTGCCACCAGCGTGACCAGGGCACCCAGTGCCCCGGGTATTAAACAGAATGAGTGCAGTTGCTTTCTGCTGGCTGTGCTGCTGCCCCCTTCGCAGAAACTACCTCGGTGCTGCTTGTCTCCATCTTTCTCGGAGGTTATTTTACATGGTATAAACGAACAGAAATATTTTGCCAGAACCATTCATTTGCAGGAGAAAAAGTGACTCCAAGAATTTGGTGTTTCTCCTGAGATGGGCGAGAGCTGCAGAAACGCAGAGCGAACAAATGAATCCAAACCCAGTAGAATCAAGGACGTGCCCATTTAATTTTATGCTATTTTATTTTAGTGCTATCTTAAAACCAGGAAGTCAATTTTTGCTTGGAAAGGGGTTTGTGGGGTTTTTTGGCAGTGGTTTTGATCTAGACATGGTATACGCACAACCTGTTTGTTTCTGTGTTGCTTACAATGCCTATAGCTGCCTTTTTTTACCCTCTGAGTTCATTTTCCCCCCCCTCGTTTCCTGTCTTTCACATTTACATCGTAATTTGTCCTGCAAATTTTATGTGCATCTCTACAAGTACTCCCTTCCGCTCTCAAGAAGGAATCCTGGGCTTGTCCTGAGCGTTTATTGCTAAGGTCTGCCTCTGTTCCTCATAAAGAAGAAAGAATGTTTGGAAGGTGCTTTTGCGTCACATTTAGCTGGCCTGTCCTTAGGCTGGGAGAGCTGGGAGAGGCGTGCAGGTTCTTCTCATGAGCATCGGTGGAAAATGGACGTTTCCTAACAGAGAAATACAGTGGTGCTGGATAAGAGAAGACAAATATGTCTAGTCCTGAAGAAATGTTATGCGTGTGGAAGGCAGTGGAGGTATTGTGCAAGAGCAAGTTAACTTTTTGCATATAGGATTCGGTCACTTGAACCCACAGAGCCGCCGGCCATTTAAGTTAAAGCCATTTAAGTTAAAGCCACTGCAGGAGGGAGGGGGTTAGTATCTATTCCTTATGTTAACAAAGCTTTATTGTGTCTGCGTTTTACTCTTTCCTTAAGGACATCTGCACCTCTGGCTCCAATATGTACCTGGCAAGTTTCCTGCAATGCATACCAAATGCTACAGTAGTAAAAATAATGCCAACTTAGTTTTGTTTGAATGGTAGAGAACAAAGTAACATTTTATTCAAATTGCTTGAAAATTCCTGCTGTCGTGTAAGGAGGATGAAGTGCACAGCCCTGTGCGCAATGATCTTTTCCATTTAAATCTGTTTTTCGGAGTGCTGAAATAGTGCAGAGCAATCTATCCACTATTGTTTCGAATGTATATAAAAGAAGCATTAAACTGAAGCAAGAACGTTTCTAAATATAAAAAATACAAATTTAAAAAAATCGTTCTTTTCCATCCAGTTAAACCTCCCCAGTCCTGTGATTTTTCTCTGTTGATATAGGTTTTTGTTTCTATTTTTTACTTGTGACACTGTAGAACTGATGAGATTTTAGGAGAATGTTTTGGATCACGTTCTATTTGTTTGCTACAAACATTGGTTTGTTTAGTTTTGTCTCCAGAATATTATTGATGATATTGGAGCTTAAAAAAAAATAACAACAACTTGGCCTTGCTTTCACTTGCCAGCAGCTACTGCTTGACTTTTCAGTAGCAGGAGAGGGAAGAATTTTTTTCCCCCTCTGTTGCGTTGTGAAGTCTTATTGGCAATTAAGCGGTGTATTTGGAAAGCAGAAGCATCACTGCACACCAACCAGCTCCTAACTGACTCTAATCAGTTGTCTTTAGGGAGCTAAAGAACATCGTGTTACATAGTTTTCATCATCTTTTTTTGAGCTTTGGAGTGATAAGCAGCTTGTTCTTAGGGTTAGCTATGAAAGACTCAATTGGATCTGATCTCTGCTTGCTGCCATTTTGACTGATGCGTGGTAACGATTTTGTTCCCGAGGGTTTTTTCAAAATACAGATCAGACAAAATATTTTGCAGACAACACTACGGCACTTCCCAGCAACATTATTTTAAGCAAATTGCATGTTCTGATAGCATTACATATTTTGTGGTTGCACTTCTGGACCTGTCTTTGTGGAGGTTTTATTTTAAATCCTAATGATTAATCACAGAGGCAGTCTGAGTTGTTGGGATTTTTACGTATTGCAAAGGCAGATTAGATTGTGAAATAGACTGTAGACTATGGACTTGCTTACTGAAATATTTAAGGTTTTACAAATCTGTTTTTTTGCCTTTAAATATTGGCCTGATGCCTGTTACACTGTGTTCACTCAAAAACACAGCTATAAATAATTATGTAGGGAATTCATTATTCTCCTACTTTCCTCTGAGGACATTTGCCTAGCTGTGTAATTACCTATTGAATTTTATGAATGGTAAAACTAAGATTTGCACTGAGAAACGATTTGAAAATATTGACTCAGTTTTGCTCATAAACATGCCTCTTAATCTTGAGTTCACCAGAGAACTGGGCCATGTCAGAAACGTATTCCTCTCTTCTTTTAATTGCCTTTTCGTTTTTTCAGAGATAGAGCTTAGCTTTGATTTTTTTTTTTTTTTTTTTTTTTTCTCCTTTTCACGAGGGGAAGAGCTTATGTATTCAGCTCATACACGCAGCCTGCCAGTGAGGCGATGCATTTCCAGGCTGAGCCGCGAAGAGCTGGGGTAGAGCGGGCACAGATATTAGCTTTGGTCTTAATGCCCAGTACTAACAATCTTATGCTGAAAACCTGCTTAGGCTTTCTCTGCTAGGACTGTTCCTGCTTTTTGAAGACTATGTGTGAACAAGATTGTGGCTAGCCAGGAAGTCTAAATAAATAATAATAATAATTAAAAAAGCTCATTTGCAAATGAATATATTCTTAAATTCTTTGTGTGCCTTCAATTATGAGACATGTTTGGCTTGTAGAGAAAAAAGGAGCTTTGCAGACTTGCCTTTAGCTCTTACACATAACAAAACGAGGTATGTCAGAAATTTTTAGCCATATTGTGCAAACACTGATTGTGATAAATGAAAACGTATACTACTGACCTTTCTCATCTTTTATTTCTGATGCTAATGTCTGGGCATATTTTGTTAGGTTCAGTTTTTTCTGGTCTAATTCTGCTGATTTCACTGAAAGCCACAGCAGTGATGCTTGTGGCCTGTGCTTGCTATTGTGGTTGCATTGAAGCCTTACACAAGCGGTACGTACTACAACATCTGCTTATTTAAAACACATTAAAACCGTTACTTCATGGGTTTTTAATTTGATGGAATTGTGGCATCCAATGTTTTTCACCGTGAATTATAAGTTTTGGAAGGAAATGTATTGCACTTGGATAAAGCCACCTTACAGAAGGTTGGTATATGGAGTATGATGTCTGTGTTCTGGCGTTAGCGGGAGCCACCAAACTTTGCTAGTGTGTGACCTTGAATCACAGGCAGGCAATGTAGTTTCAGGGTGACGTGCTGTTTCTGTCCAGCACTGTTAATCGTTTTTTAGTCAAATCCAGCGAGTCTGTGTTTGTTGTGATACAAAATTAGATAATGTCTCTGTGAATAGTACTAGTATGGGAAATCAACTATTTTTTATCTATTTCTTGTCATATGAAGTATACCCAGTTCACAGCGGAAGAGTGGGTGAAGCACTTGGAGCAGTGTGGGGATTCATGAGAATATGTCAGTTCAGCTGTTGATGTCGAGTTTCATTCATGGCTGATATCTCAGCTCCTCAGTCATGTGGTCAAAACCGGCTAGATGGAGGAGTGGGAAGAGGACAGCTTTTAGAAGAGGCCTGGATTGGGAGCGTGTGGCTGGAGGGGAGGAAGGGTAGAGGGAGGAGAAAGGGGCTTTCCCTTCTGATGGCAGTTGTGAAGCTGCACTTTAGGCTCTGTAGACATGGGAAAATCACATTAGGCTCATTGAGCTATAGATTTCCTCAGCTGTAGTAAGGGTTTGAAAAGTCTCCTTTTTTGGCCTGGAGAGAAAAGAACAGATGCCCCTATAAAGCATGGGATTTTGGCATGCGTGACTGGAGGGGAGATGGCTGAGAAAAACCCTGCGGAAAGGAAGTTCATTTGCGGACTTCAGTTCTTTCATGGGCCCTTTTTTGCCTCAAATGGTTTCTAAGAATAGAAATCAAAATGCTGCCATGTGTTTAAAAAAAAAAAAAACAAACCACACACCCTCTAACCAAAACAAACAGGCAAAACATCATAAAACTCTTCTTACACATCCGTTTACTCTTCTCGTAGCAGGGTGTGAGAAAATTACAGGGGGGAACAACTAAATAAAATACTTTATTAAAAACTGAAGGGTAGGAGCCCTCCTTATAGCCTGTTTGAATTTACTCTGCACGCAGCTGAGGTCAGCACATCCTTTTCCAAGCAGCAGTGGGAACTGTGAAATTTTGAAGATCGGGCTCATATCTAATGGCTGCTGAGATGATTGCCAGTGTAGCTTTTGAGCTTGCGAAGATGATGGGTGGGTGTTGTGGGTTGTCAGAGAGGACATATGTGGCCTCCTGTGAGAGGATGGGGAGAGAGGCGAGCCCTGAGGTGGGAGGTAGCGTCCCCACTGGTGGCAGCGGTTGGACCTTCTCCTTTGGTGTTCCCATTGCTGCCATCTTGCGTGTGCCTCCTGGCTGTGTGCTTCTCCTCTGGGCCCATTAGGGAGAGGAGAAATGGAGCTTTCCAGCTGCTCAGGAACTACCACAGCCTGCACTCAAGTTTGGCAACATCAGATTTGCAGTGGAGCGTTCGAAGGGTGCGACAGGACTTGTGCGTCCCTGAGCAACGTGGGATTTCTGCAGGTGACAGAGCTGCGTCTGTGCTGCAGGAGAGGAGGAGGAGGAGGCAAGGGCTCAGCTGCTCAGGCAGTTAGAGATGTGAGGGTTTTTGAAGCATTTAGGCAAACTGATGGAGGTAAAGCATCATCATTGCAAGCTTACTGAATATAGAGTTGGAGACTCTTCCATCATAGTGCATGGCATAGGGAGTGAGCAGAAAGGCTTACGCCTAACTGTGTTCTTAGGCTTTCTCTTTGGCCAAATGTCTTCATGACTGGCCATTGCCCTCTGGCAGTCTCCATCTTGCAGTTTTGTGCTAATCAGAGTGTGCTTTGCATGTGCTGAACCTCTCAAAGCCTTACAGCTGCGCCAAGAACCTCCTTGCCTGTATTTGGTGGTCTTTTGGGTGGGGTATAGCGGGAGCTCCAAGAAAAAAACTATACGCTTGTAAACAGTTAAGATCAAAATTAGGAATAGAACTGAATGAGAATCAAGTGTTTTATTTTGTCCCCTGCTTCTCCCAGGAAATTCACTGTGGTTTCTAGTTCTCGTGTGCAGCATTGTCTTACTCAAAATAATAATTTTAAACATTGTGGTGAGATGCGAGGTTCTATTAAATGCCATCATAGATGTCTTCTGGTTATAGTAAGCATGGACATATGAAGTATCTGCAATGGAACAACAGTTCCAATGCATATATTTAATTATAGCTAATGAAAAAAACTGCCGAAAAATAATGTATGAAGATAAATGCAGTGTATTGACAACTTCATCTTACAGGCCTGTTTAGTTGGAGTGGATTTGCTTTGGGGTTGTTTTTTTGATTTATTTTTTTTTAAATGGAGCAGTTTATTGGAATTTTTTATAAGGCCTTAAAATATGGGTTGGTTTTTTTTTGAGAAACAAGGTAGTTTAAGTCACTTGCAAAGTTCAAGTTTATAACTATATGTGAATGCACCATAAACATAGCTGCTGATTTAGTTCATTTTAAGGAAAATTAAATCTGAAATTATTTTTCTCATTTTAAATATTGCATTCAGGGCTTGCATTTATGCTGTATGGTTTTGATTGGGAACAACTGTCTAACACAAGGGAACAGTTTGGTCCTCTGTATAGCAAATGTCATCTTCCACTCCAAAATGCAAGCGATTCCAAGGAAAACTCCACTGATTTGCCAATGTGCCGCAAACTGCTTCAGTTTCTCTTCAGTGTGGAGCCCGGGTCGTGGGAAGCCTCAGAGAGCAGAGACAGGTACTTTGCAATTAGACAGAGGGATCTACTGAATCTTTTGTCTTTCACAATATCCCACCAGTATGTTCCTGCTCAAACTCAGGAGCCTTGTACCTCATTAAGTAGATATATTACAACATATACAAGTGCCATTTCTGTCCAATTAGTCATGAATTTGGTAGTTTTATGGGCAGTTGCAGCAGAGAGCTGTCTTCTCTTGGGCTTTGTATTTAGACAGTACTTTCAACACTGATTATATGTTTCCGTAGATTTGAACGTTGCTTTCCTCATCTGATCTCACTCAGACTTTTCTTTGCTGGAATATCGGGTTCATTGAAAAGCTTCATGCTCCACTACTTCTAAAATGAATTATAAATCTTCAAACAAATTTACAGGAAGGCTTTTTTCTGGCCATTGAATTACAGAGTGATATCAATGTGAGCTCCATGTGAGCACAATTAGTGCACATTTTTTTCACTGACGGTCACATAATATCTTAGTTCCCAAATATGACTGGCCTGAAAAATAGTAGGACCTGAATCAGTCCTAGGTATATGAAAAACTGGAAAGCTACCCTTCCTTAAAATCTGATATTGTGGGATACCTTAATTCTTCCACCTCTGCCAAAGGAGGTCATTAATAATCTTGCTGAGATGCATAGGGTTAATTCTAAGCTCCACATAAACCTGTAGCCTCCTGTATGATAAATGATTGCCATCAGATGCTTTACCTCTAATCAAGTCTTGGGTAGGAAAGAGAGATGGCTCTTGCAAATGAGTGAGGAGCTGAAAGAGGGCAGGATGGATGAAGTGAAAAAGGGAGAAATATATCTATATATGCCTTTGCTGTCTTTCCTTCTATTGCCTCCTGTGATATTTTTGAGTTTTCAGTTGTTTTGCAGATTGAACCGGAAAATATTTCTGAAATCTAGGAAGGTTGTCACAGGGTGAAAACTAGACTTCTGCTTTTATGATGAATTAGCTTGAGATGCTGTGTCTTTCGTGTTAGAAATACAGCTTTAAGACATCGATCAGTTGGCTCTGAAATGTCTGCTTATCGGATGCTGCTTTTGGAGGAACTGAGTTGAAGGCAGGCGCCATGGTTCCTGTAGAAACAGCAAAGCATGGCTAGTTGGGTTTATTTTTCATACAAACTATGAAAATTATAGTATAAATTCAGTAATCTTCCCTTACTACTTTTCTAAAAACATGTTATTGCATGCATAGCTCTTTGAAAAAGAAATCATTCTTTGTCCACCTTCTTTGACCGTATTTACTTCTTAGTAATTCTTTTGAAAATAGTAACGTGTCAAGGTAATGTTTGCTTATAATAAGAAAAGATTAAAGATTATTTCAGTCTTGTCCTTGAAATAATTGCCAAGGAAATTGCCAGACTTCATAATAGAGTATAATCAGAAGTCGGCTGATTTTACACATCTCTTCCTAACACTGGCTACAGTTTTTCCATCATCTGCCATTTATATAGAAATAGAAATAAGATGCTTTCCTAATCTGCTTGTATTGTTAAATAATGCACTAAAATAATATGTTAATAATAAAATTTCCCATGCTTTTGAGAAATAATGTTTGCTCGAACTCCACCAGCACTTTGAAGATATCAAAGGGTAAAATTTGTAAAATCTTCATGTTTCTGTTATTATCTGAGAAAAGTGAACAATATTTAAAATGCTGTTTCGGACATGACAAAGAAATGAAAGCATGTTAATAGATTTGACCAATTAGGCTGTTACTATACTGTGAAATCTGACTGTAGAAAATGAGTCAACACCTTACATAATAAATAAGTGTGGTTTAAAGTCTGGTGTTGAGATAAAGCCTCTGAATGAAATGACACAGCCAAGTGGAAGAGAGACAGCATCAGTTTGAGGCCTAAGAAGCAGTGATTCACTGGAGATAGTCTGGAAGAATTGGCAGCGTGCTGTGTGCTTTTTTCATGGAAACGACTTAACTCTGGAAGGTTTAAGGTTTTTCTAATCTTAATTGATTAATTTCTCATAAGCAAGAGACCAGTACTTAACTTTTATTTTTTTTTTTTGCACACTGTTCAGTGTGATATTTATGTATTTTGGAAAGACTGCATGCAATTTAAAATAACTTAAATTTGCATTGTTAGGTAAAATATTGCTGAAGGTTTTGAAGAGAGAAGCTGCTTGAAGGTTATAATGCTCTGTCAGTAGTTTTGCAGAAAAGTTTGGGATTACCTCCCATAGGTAGCATCTGAACGTAATACCTATATATGTCAGCAGTATCCAGTTCTTACTTGAAGCACCGCTTATATCTGTATCTCATTTTTAAAGTGCGTGCTTTGCCATTTTCTCAGCAGTGCAGCCCTGGCTAGCTATGGCAGCTGAAGCCAGTCAGTCTGCCAGAGTGTCTTCTGGCAGTGACAGACAGTGGGCGTGAGAAGGGCTTGTGCCAACCAGTCAGCCACAGACTACGTCCTTCTCCCTTCTCTACTCTGAGGCAAATCCACTAATACCATTTTATGATGCTCTGATGCCTCTCTCTTTGCATGTTTCCTAAAATCCCTAGTTAAACTAGCTAGATGATTTATTAATGCTGTATTAAAACTTTTGTATTGAAAGTTTTTTCTATTTACCACAAAACATGCTCTTTCTTAAACCCAAGTGACGAATTCTAAATCTCTTGGGCTTGGACGCAGGCAAGGGAGCAGTGCTAGTGAATGGAAACTGTGCAGGGGACCTCCACACATCCAGAAAACCTGTGATCGCCAGGTCTGTGTCAAAGCTTGGGGTTTGTATGGGTTTGCATCCAAGGTTTTCACTGAGAGATGCAGAGCATCTGCTCTGCGCTTCGAGGTATCTTAATTCCCAAGTGCACTTAAGTGTAACTTGTAATGAAAAGTATTACCCTCAGGACCAGGTCTACAAACTTCTGAATGTCTGCGTGAGCCATCAGGTCTTGTTAGGAGGCTACCTGGGAAGAAGACTAATTTAGAGGAGGAGGGAGTCCAAAGTAAGACTTTTTTTTTTTTTCTTTTTTTTTTTTTTTTTTTTAATCCAACAGGACAGTGGCTTTCCTTTTCCAGTCCGTCTCAAGACTCTCATCTTAACCCAGTAGACACTTTTGTGTTTCTTCATCTCTTTGCTCAACTGTATGGTTTTTTGCATCTGGCTGAATAGCTTGTCAAATAGACACAACTATCATAAATCCTGCAGAAACCCTAGGAACAGATTATGTGAGTTACTCTTGTCTTGAAAAAGAGCCAAGATATGTCATCTTTCTTCCACTGGGGCTGGATTCTTTTATTCCCACTCACAGCTAGGATCACTGGTGGCACACTTGAACAATTTAAGCCACAACTTAAAAATGAAACAAAGGATTGAGAAGCAAAACATATTCTGTACACTGTCTGCATTATATCTGCTAAATGCAGTTTCCTCTGTATGCAAATGATACCTATTAACTGTTTAAGAGCCACAGTCATGTTTGCTATAAGCCTCTGATGAGAGAGATTCCCTAATTTACAATAACATGTTAAAGTTTTGTTGGTTGACTGCTCTTGAATGATAAAAATAATATTTTTTGAAGTTTACATTGAAGGTTTCTGTAAGTCTGCTTGATGCATATGTCCCATGTTAACTGATGGACTCATGGTCATGATGTGTGGTAAGTTTTGTGGGCTTCATGGACGTGGTACTGACCAAGAGGTTAAAGACACTGCAAGAGACTTGTCATCTCGGCAGGTAAATGAATGCAGAGTTCTCACAAATCCATGTGGTCAGTGTAAGGATTTTTGAGCTACTCTTTACTCCTTCAAAGTCTAAACTCGATTTCTAAAAGGAATGGAGTTGTATTACCCAATAGTTATCTTGTATATCCTTCACAGGTTTTTTGTTTGTTTGTTTGGGTTTTTTAAATTTTGTTTGTTTGTTTTTTTCTCTTGGATGTTGGCGAAGTTTTCTAGAAGGAAGTAGTAAATTTAGAAAAGATAGAAATAATTTGTTTGTTGTATGCAACTTAGCTTTTAGATTGCTGTTTAAGAGATCCCTGTCCCTCATTTCTGGCAATCAGTTAAGTTTCTTCAGGTATCTGTAGACTGTCATCATCTCAGACCAATGGGTATGTGTTACAATTACGCTGGGATAGTTTACATACACCCTGCCTGTTTCCACCTGTTGTCTTCCATGCTTTTTGAAGGACCCGTATCTCAAAGACTGATGTCATAACAATTACTTTATGATACCAAGACAAAGAGTTTTAAATTAAACACTTATTCATTCCAAAAGAATAAAAAAATGAATAGCATTCATCTCAGATCAAAGAAGATTTGACGCTTTGTGACAAAGTAAAACTCTGGTTACATTTGCACTTACATTTCTCTCTCTAGGACCTGGAGACTTCTTCTGAATCTGTGAGGACTGTGTTCTTACAAATGTTGGTAGTTCTAGAAATCTTACATACTTCCAGTTTGATAATAAACATTTAAAGTAGAACGTTTTTTTTTTTTGCTATGGATATATATATAAGAATAATAGGTATGTAATTTACATGCATTTTATATGAATCTATAATCTATGTCTATCTCTCTATAATGACCAAACTCCTGGCAGTCTCAGGTATACAGAAGTATTATTTTTTTATCCTTTCTGCAAATTTTTACTATTCAGAGTGCAACTCAGAACTAACTTAATTAGTGCCCATAGTTATATGCCTGAAAGTCAATGTGGTGAAATCCAGTTTAACACAACTTCAGAATTTGGCATTTAATCTGGTATTCTTCTTTCTATCAGAAACTGGCTTTCTACCTTGGCAAGATTCGTCATGTTAGTCCAGAGATAAATCCTTACACCATAGTCAGGAAATCCTTTGGTCTCCTTTGACGTGTGATGTCATGCACTTTTTGTTATGCTACACCCTGTGCTTTCTCACAAAGCAGGGTCAGCCAAATCTAGGGCTTATTTCCAGCATGCATCAACTGTATCTGCTTTGGAGAACGTCCTATTTAGTTCTTCCAGAAATGGTAAATGGAGCCCAGAAACACAGAAGAATCTGTATCTTTGGTACTTCATCTCCTGCTTGTAACTATAGCTATGGATGATGTTCCATTGTTGATGTGAGGAAGCACTTGTAGGTGACTCACATTTAGCTGAGAGTTACTAATCACCAGGGGGAACAGATGAAATAATAATGAAACCCACTGCTGCAGTATTTGCTTGATTAAATGAAAGAGGGAAAGTTCATCCATGGGAATAGGTAGGGTCTGAGGTATTATAATTTCGGCAGATCTTTACTTCATTTGTGCTTTCATCGCCTCTGCAGAGCAGGGGTGCACAGCTGCTCCCCCTGGCCCCCGTCAGGAAGGGAGTCAGTCCTCTGGGATGGTTCCCTTGGGGCTGCTTTGAACTGGATCTGCTTGTACTGCATTCCTGACTGAAAACTGAAGTATGTTGTTCAGAAGGTGGCATTGATCTGCTCCACTTTTCAATTTCTGTGCTGTAAAACACTGACCTGTTTAGGCTTGCCATTACGTTGGCTCTGCAGGACATTTACAAGAAGAGATAGACCTTGGCTGGATGCAATTAGTAACTCTGCTGCTTCCAAGGTAGTTTTAATTTTCAGTTGTTGGGAAATTTGTGGTCAGTCAGCTTACAATCCTGGATCAATTCACACATCAGAAAAGGAGAGTTCTTCATTTAGATGTCGAATTCCTTCCTCTTACTGCCTGACTATTTGGTAGACATTGGAGTTGGGGGAAATCCTATTCCTAGTTTATACAAAACTTAAACAGAAAGTTTCTAGGCAGACTTTCTTGGCAGTGCACATAAGATTTTGTTTTTCATGTTAGAAAAGTTCACTGTATTTACAAGACTGGTATTATTCATGGTTTTTCAGAACACATACTTGAAGTCAAGCAGCTGCAATTTACAGTTAATCTGGCAAACGTTTACCTCTCTACTTAATCTGAGTATCACTCAGGGATTTTTCTCTACTAGCTCTTTATAAGGCTTTTTAAAAGGTCTCACCAACATGGTCCTGACGGCTATGGAACAGGACCTTAATTTGGTCTTGTTTGTACTAATGGACCTTCCTTTCAAGTTTGTTTAACTGTGTACGCATCATTACATTTTCCTGTGAAAGTGGTATTTTTAATGGTCACTCAAGAGTTGGAAATACAATAGCCCTTATGTTTCCAGTAAGACAGGATCTGTCTCGGAAGACATCTTTGGTCTTTGGGTAAGTCAGCCCCAAAGGAGAACACTACCAAAATCTGAAACGTGCATATAATCATCTCTGCCAGTTTGGGAAAGTGTTTCTCATTGTTTTGCACTCAGCTGGTGAGAGCATTTGCCAGCCACTGGGGCAAGGAGACACCCCTCAGACAAGCAGGCGAGCTCCTGAAGATTAATTTACCAACGCTGGCAGCTACCAGACTGTGCTCGTGCTGGTTTGCTGGGGCGGTGAGGCTGCAGAGGCTGCTCAGCCTGCTGTAAGGCGAAGGGTCTGGATCCTGTGTCCCAGCAGGTCTCCTCCCTGGCCCCAGGTGGCTAGACAAGCAGTTAGGAGGCCTGTGTCTTGCTGGCGTGCTTTGTTGGGTCAAGTGCTGCACGCTGCTTCTCAGCCAGAGAGGACCATAGGAGTAGTCACTTGGATGTATACTATATGCGATACAGCCCCCCAGGGCTGAAGAGTGTGGTTGAAGACTCTATCATACCAAAAACTGTTGAACTTGAACACCTTAGTCCCTCTGGTTTTGCCCAAACTGTGGGAAGGCCCTGGGTTTGGAGCACATTCTACCTGCACCCCAGCAAGTGGAGGTGTGCATGGAACACCATTGCCTTCTTCCTCATCCCTGTGTTGTTGTTTCCCTGGAAGAAAATGAGTTTGCAAGGAGACCCAACCTGCTGCGTGTTCCCAGAAGGTTCTGTGTTTGAGCAATGGCTGGACCATTCTCTCCTTGTGGCTGCAGGACATTCCGCCCACAGGCTCGCAGCAGTCTCATTGGCATGGGTGTCCCCAGCTGCTAAAAGGAGAGATCAAATCCTGTTTTGAAAAAAGCGTTTTGACAAAAAATGCATTGGAAATTGTGAGGTAAGCAGGTGCTCAGTATGAGATAGGTCTAGAAACAGACAGAAATGGAAACGAAGTCAACATATAAACACAGAGAATAATTCCCAGCCTTTGCAAGCAGAAAACCCAGAATATCAGGGTGAATGAGGAGAAATTTTCCCACTGTGACTACAAACATTTTATACAGCCCATTTGCTGTATAGAGTATACTAGGGATTTCCGAATAGAACTGATTTATCTGATTGCCTGCAGTCTGTTGTTTGTTAGGTCTCTAGGCACCATAAATGAGGGTGACTGAAGCATTTGGATAAATGTTGTTTCTTCCTTATATGGTACATCCTTACCATCTAAGAGAGTATCTATTAATTACTATCTACTTTGCAAACTTGTCTGTTTTTTCAGGAGAAGATAGGGCACAATTTGTTCTATTCTATTTTAGAGTATTTTTTCCTTGCTTTTATCTTGCTTTCGTAGGATAAAAGGGAGAACCTGGTACAAAGTCAACCCTCGCTGTTGCTGAGCTCATTTTGTGTGCCTTCGGTGGATGCTGTTGGCATCAGCCAAGGCAGAAAGTGCCACTTGAGCTCTCACCCGAGCTAGCAGCATTTCTGTGTGTGCTTGATGGTTATGGAGACAGACCAGCTCTTCCAGAAGTTGATTTGCATTACCTAAATTAGTCTTCTGCTCTGAATTACTCTCCAGAAGAGGGTAATTGTAGTCCCACTGAGTACCTGGCGAACATCAGGGAACCAGCTTTCTCATTTAAGCTGCCTGTGGTTGGTTGCTGTGAATAGTCTCTTTTGCTCATACCTGTGTCTGATGGTCAGACTCTCTTCTCCGTTGGTGTTTTTGCAGCTGTTTAACGTTATTGGCACCTCTTTAGCCATTTAGCACAGACTCAGCACACATTGCTACAGTGTTTTCTGTGTCTATGCAGCTTTCTTATTTCTGTGGAACCTTTTTGCATCTGTTCTACTCTATTGAAATCATACGGTCTATACCTATGGGGTGTAGAATACAGCAGCCCATAAGCTGTTTTTCATTTTATTGCTGTTCTGCATTTAGGAATGAGTCATTGCTCTGGAGATTGAGTTGATAAAACATTTGCACATCTCATTAATCTAATACTGTAATTCCCAAGAAACATTACAGTGTAAAAGCCTATTGTTCAGATGGTGCACGGTGAGCTTTGCTTTATTGATAATACCATGGTCTGCATGTAACAATCCTAGGTGCAATTTTCTAGCAAATGAAAATACAATACAAGGACTCCTTTACAGAATCCAAAAAGTGATGTCTTGGAACTCAGACCTCAGGGAGTGCTGGATAAGGAGTTTTAAAAGGCTGAAGTATAATTCTGTTAGTCATACCATTCATTGTCATTAATATCAACCTTGCTGCTTTTCTGAGCAGTGAAATTTTTCTTTCTTTTTCAATATAAAGCTTGGAAATTGGTGACAGCCACCTGATTCAGCAAGAGATTGGTTTGAAAACTATTTTAAAGCTCTTATTTTATGTAATGGTAGTCCATAAAGTAATACAGAATAATGAAACAAATGAAAAGCCTCATACAGCCTTGCTCCCCTGTAGTTTTACGATTCTCATTTAGACAAGAATTTTAATGCAGAGCATAGCTATTGAGCTACTTTTTAATTTCTGAGGACTAGATTGATTATCTTCTGGCTTCACTATTCCTTTCTGCTTTGTCTTGGAATGTAATGTCTCATGTCTTCCCTGCTTCTCTCCCCCTCCAAAAAAACCCAAACCAAAAAGAGCTAATGAAGGGTCCATACAGTCTATTTTTGCAGTATAAAAGGTTCTGAAAGTGAGGAGAATCTGAAGGTAAAGTGCACCTTAGCAAACAATCATTCCCAATGTTAATTGTCATGGAATGTGCCTACTGCAGAAAAGACAGGTAAAAGGTAGGATGCAAAACCAGTGGAGAGTCCACTGGAAAAGACTTTACCATAGTCAGGCTTCAAACCTCTCCCTTCAAAGACAGTAATATTAGGCCAGGTTTAAGAGCAAGCAGTTTTCCTGGGTCTGGGTACCTGCCTCCACATGAACTTGAAGTCTCTCTATCTGGAGCAAAAGCTTGGTGTTTGCTGTAGCGTCCTTTGTGGGGAGCGTTAGAGTTTGCAGCATTTGTGTATCTTCTGGGAGTGGTAACTTTTGAGGTAGTCAAGTTGTTATATTAACATACCAAGGATGAAGATTTGGACTGTGGTAAAATGTATGGGCAGTTTTCCACTTAAGCCAAACTCCCTGGTTGTGAATAGTTTCTCCTCTGTGGTCCGTTTCAGAATATTTTTATGCTATGTGAAAGGCTGTTTTTCCTCCATCATAAGGCTTTTCTTTTTTTATGCTGTAAGAGGATAACATGATGAAGTGTATGGGTAGGCTGAAGTAAAGAGCTTTACTTAATTTTTAAGTTATCCATAGTGTGTGTGTGTGTATACATGTTTTATTTTCTTTTTCTCTGGAGGACGTAAAAATAGTTCTCTTGTCCTTAAAGTTCTGGGCACACTGGTGTGCACCTGATGGGTGAATTTGCCCCACAATTGCTGGAGGGTAATGCTCCCCGAGTCGCAGTGACTTTTTTTTTGGTGTCTCATGTAAACAACATCTGCTCTGTTCAATGTTGTATGCATTCCAGGGACTCTCTGTTTATTGCAAGTACAAGACTAAGCGCAGAACCTCCAATTTAAGAAGTATTTCTTTAACTTCCTACAACGTCAGATTTTGACATGCAGTCCAATTTACTAGATGGTGTTTTATCACATCGTGGTTCAAGATACAGAAATATAAATGAGCAAGTGAGCAACCGGTAAACTGTATGGACATAATTACCTGTAATTAATGGATTTTTAGATACCTGAAGTCCACAGGACAACCTTGGATATTTCCTCTGCAGCCTGTTTTCATTGTCTGCCTAGGATTCTTAACGTCTAGGCCAAAATAGTCACTTTTTTTTTTTTTTTTTTTTTTTTTTTTCCCCCCCCTGTTCTAACTGTTACTGTTTCTCACAGCCTAAGACATAGCATTGGTCTGTGGATAAATTCTAGTAAAAGTTCTCCGGAGTAAACCAGGAAAATTTCATCAGGAAGTTATGTCCAAAATATTAGCAGCTTTACAGTGAAAAGCAAAAAAGAAATATACTTTCCTGTACCGTGCTTAATTACAAAAGAAACTTTATAAGAATAAATAACTGCAAGTATGTTTGTAATGTAGGTTCGAAAGAGCAGTTCTTATCCAAGCTTCATTATTTTTAAATTTCCATAGATATTTCTTTTTTAACTTTGGTTAGTAATACCCCCTGTGTGCTACAGGCAGTAAAACACAGTACATTATCTTTCTAGAATGTGTTGGATACATGCTTTCACTTTTCTCTAAAATATTTACGTGAATTAGAATAGTTTTTTTTCAAAAAAATTTTTTGAAAGTACATCTTGGACCCTTTATTTCCTTTTCCTTTTCTTTTTTTCTTTTAACATACAGTCTGTGCAAATTATATCTTAGTATCTCTACTATTGTGATTTGTCTTTGTATTTCTTTGGATATGAAAAGTCTTTCAGGCTGGATTTATGTAACACCTTTTGTTCCAAATATCTTGCATGTCCTTTAAAAAAAAAAAGAAAAGAAAAAGCAGTGTATTATTACCCAGATGATTAAAATGTGAATTAAATATCCTTTAATATTGAAGCAGCTTTTGTTGAGGCAATAGGCCACACGTTTGGGAGCAAAGAAAATGGCGAGAGGAATGAAGGGGAGTCAGAACGTGATTAAAATGTGGCGAGGTGTGGAGAGAAGTGCCGGCTTTCACGATGTGCTGGATGTGGGGTGAATTTCCACAGCCAGGAGGGCAATCCCCATACCAGCCCGAGCGCAGAAGGTGGGAAGCAGCAGCCATGAGCAGGCAGGGAGCGAGGACAGGGTGCACGCCAGGGGCAGGACCTCTCAGGGGCTTCCTGTGTCCCACTCGAGCCCTTCTTTCCTCAGAGCCTGGAGAGGGCCTTATCCTTGAGCTGTGACATGAATGGACAAAGAGAAAGTTAATTTGGGGTGGGAATCGCAAACGTGGGGAAAGTGCGGCCTCTCGTGCCATTTCTTTGGTGTCCTATGAGCGTGGGGCCAGCTCTGTGAAGAGCAAGTTGTGGATGGGTGTCCAGGCAGAGAAAATGTATGCCGCGTTTTGTCTCCTTCAGCTTGAGAAGCAAATGGGAGTGTTTTGTTCATGGTCTCTCTCAGCATAGGCACAAGGCACGTGTGTGTGTCAGGCTGCAGTGTCTACAGCGTGAGTGGGGAGCAGGGGGACTCTTCTACATGTGACCCTGTTAATTGTGTTAAATGAGCAGGGACGGAGGGAAAAATATGAAGTGCTCAAACAGCTGACAGGAGCATTCAGTATTTAATATCCTTATCTGCCCAGAAATTTAAGTATTAAGGAGGAACAATTTGTTACAGCCTTTTTCCCCTCTTGGAGCTGTCATCTGCACTGTTAGTAATGGATTATTTTGAGGAGGAAAAAAAATGCCTTAAAGACACCACTCCCTGCCATCACAAATTACTTTATGTCTTTTTTTCTGTATATGTTTGATTTATTTATATTGGATATCCTGAAATAGTGCCCCGGTACAAAAGCTACAGGACAGTATTGCAAAGGCTGCCAGCTTTTTGGATTCATGAGTGGGAATTTCCCTGATCTTGGTGACATGAAGACTTAATAGGCACAAATGAGCGTTGCTGTATCTCAGAGGAAAGGCTCTTACCCCCTTGAAGCAGAGGCAGATAATGCCACACAACGACCAGTGTCACAGTTCTGCATGGACTGTAAGCAGCTGTCTGTCCCGTTAACCGGAGGGGATGTAGAGGCAGAAGTTTGCAAACTATTACTTTCTACTGTTAATCTTTCTTTTTGAGACCTGTTTCATTTTATAATGTTTTAGGCCATTGGTATTTGATTTTTATCTGGTGACTTAAAATCTGGATACTGTGTTAAGAACAGTAGTGCAAGAAGTCTCCGTCCTTCACTGAAGGAAACCTAAAGTTTTGTGCATTAAAAATTATTTTTTATTAATGAATATTTATTGAAAAGTAGGGAGAAAAATTCTGTTTTATCTATCAGTGGTCTCCAGCAGTTCTACATGAAGCTTTACATGGTGCCCCACAATTGCTGTGCTCCAGGTCTTCCCCTTGCTGTCGCCATACCACATTGTGTTATCCATCTGTTTCTTTAGTTGACAACATACAGCTATTCACAGAAAATTGATCAAATTAAAGACATTGAGTGTCTTTTGCCCTATAAATAAACTTAGTACATCTTTAATTCTAGAGGCGTATTTTTTTCTGTTCCTTATGCTAGTTCTTTTGTTGTATTCAACCAGTGGGATAATCTGAACTTTTCGCTACTATCTAAAGATGCTGGCTGTAATTGTAGACTACTAAGGCTACTGCTACTTTGTAAAGGTGATTATTAAAGTTAAACATATTTCATTTTTATTCTTTCTTTTGTGGGGGTTTTACGTACACAGAATGGCTCTAGTCATGATGCTTTTAAATGTATGTTTTGTTTTTACTTGAGGATAAAGGAAACCAAACTCTGTAAGAAAATAAAATGTTCTCTTTACTGAGATCAAGATGTATTATATCTAATACATTATGCAGAAATCTGTGCTTCGTTTTCTAAATTGTATGTGGTTGTTTACAAAAGTAAGCAAAATTGGATATGAACTGGAATAAAATAAAAAATGCATGAGGAGTTATAAGTTTTCTTGATAATGTCAATAGTTAATGTAAGAGGTATCTGTTTCTAGATACGGGAGGAATCACCAAAAGTATGTTTTGATGCCATTACTATTTATGAGACCAAGCGGCATTTTTTCTTGGTCCTTGTAGATAAAAAAAGAGAAGAATTATCCTACTTTTTTCATATTTTTGATACAGATTCTGAGATAGCTGTCTGGACAATTTGGGAAATGCAATGAGAGATGTTTATGTTGTCCTGACTAAAATTTAACCCATGTTAGCCTGTTGTTTTATTTGCAGGTTAAGCAATAAAAAACCCCACGTACCAACAGTACTTTTTTCTACTATCTGTTAGTTTACGTGCATTATTAAATAAGCTACCAGATACTTCCTCTTCTAATTAATCCTACAGGAAAATATTTAAGCACTATTAGCAATATTACTAATTGCACTGACTAGTACTGACTAGTCTGTCAGTAGTCCTGACTCTATTAAGTTGCCATGATACTTTTATAATGACAGCTCATTTGTGTAACTTAAATTTTTTTATACATATACTTTTAGCTTAAGAGATATGGCAAAAAGGGATTTTTTTTTTTTTTTTTGTAGATAGTCAAATGATATTTGTTTTATTGAGATTCAGGTAGTTCAGAAAAATGCTAATTAAATACATCAGATTGAAAATGCAGTCAGGCTTTGCTGCTTGCTTCTTCTGTTTGCCCTTTTCCTTCTTTTCTAATATTACATAGTTGGTCACATACTTTCAATAGGTAATCCCCTTAGCAGAAGCTTGCATTGTCTTCTGCTTAAACTGGATAAATCTAATTAGCAAATTCCTGCTATAGCGTCTTGTGGTTGATGTAACACTAAATTGAACACCCACTGGGTAACTTGTGTTTGAGCCTGAGAGCTCCAACACCATTGCGGGTCCTATCACACTGGACAGAGTTTGGTACAAAGTGTTTCATAGAACCACAGAATAGTTTGGGTTGGAAGGGACTTTTGAAGGTCATCTGGTCCAACCCCCTCTGCAGTAAGGAAGGACATCTTCAACTAGATGAGGTTGCTCAGGGCCCTGTCCAGCCTGACCTTGAATCTTTCCAGGGATGGGGCATCTACCGCATCTCTGGGCAACTTCTGCCAGTGTCTTACCACCCTCATTGTAAAAAATTTCTTCCGTATATGTAGTTTGAGGTCTAGTTTCCTTCCTATCCACTCTCTGTGCTCTTGAAGATACTTGTAGATTGGAAGAAGTTTGTTCCCAGTTCTGTTCCTGTCTCCATATTGGGGTTCCTTTGAACTCTAGGGCTGGTTAGTGCAAGCTTTAAAAAGACTTCTTGGGAGGGCACAGGTATCAATGAGCTGAAGCTCAGTAATCCTGAATCATTTGCCTCAGTTTAGACTCTTGCCACTGCAATGCCTAGAGCTCTCTTCTCATAGGACCCACTGTGCCATCTTTTACCCGTAAGTCACTTTTAAAATAATTCTTTCAAGTAAAATGAAATGTAATCTATAATAGATAGAGCTCATGAGCCGGAGTAAAAGATTGCTTAGAGCAGGTATTTTAGAATAACGACTATTTTAAAACATGTGTTTCTTGTTTTATTTACTTGCTGGGGGCAGGGTTCAGGTGTCTGTAATCCTTCCCCGCCAGAGCTGATGCTATCGTTACCGGGGCGCTTCTGCAAGGAGCGCTCTTCCTTTCTCCGCACCAGGGTGAGCGATGGAATCGGCTCTTGGAGACGAGACCCGGGGCCCAGCGCCTGACACTCTGCAGGAATCCAATATTTCAGACTTTGCAGAGGACACTCTAAGTCTTAGACCTGAGGATGAGCCAGAAACAATTTTGGTGGAAGAAATTCAAGGCTTTAATCCTGAGGACTTGCAGGAATCTGCTCCTGCTGAAGCAACACAGGACACTAAACCTGAGACTGGGCAGGTACAACAAAGGCGTACTATAGGTTAACGGTTAGAGGTGGTTTTATGCTTACCATAATGTATTTGTTAGCAATTGCAAACTTAACAGTTTTTTCGGTTATACTTGAGAAGGCATGCCTGGGTGTTATGGATTCAGCCTGTGATTTCTGCGGAGGAGGGGTCTGTGGAGCCCCAGCAAGGCCTGTGGTGCAGGGCTGTTCAGTGCAGGCCGTGCAAACCTTTTTTGCCTTAGCTAGGCAGAAAAGTTTCTGTATGCTGCTGTCGTCTTCAGGGGGATTGCGTGGCATGAGAGTGTCTATTGCAAGCCGACCTACATAGCTAACTTCTAGGTATAACGCTGGGTACTATCCATAGTGGATAAATTGAAGTTGTCCGAAGATGAGGTGGACTTCTGGGCACGATTTGAAATTACTGGCCTCTGTTCAGAGTGTGGCTAAAAATATAATTCCTTTTATCTGCAATAGCCTTTGTTTTCTTTGTGGTACTGTGTTTCTCTGCAGAAAATTGCACTCTGCAGTGGCACCACACAGCTCAAGGAGATACATGTATATCGAGGCCTTCAGGTACAGCAGATATAAAATAACCTTTCTACATTGGAACAAACTTAAAATCTTTTTCAGTGTTGTTCCTAACAAGGGGAAAATGAGAGACAGGCTCTGATGAACAGTCTAGGTGATCTAGGTGATCTGATCCTTCACTGCAGCACGAGTCCTTGCTCTTCTGCGTTGCAGGAAGCAGACATGTCCTAAACACTGGACTGTGTTCTTGCCCAGAAATTTTCTCCTCTTAATGTTTCTCTGCAGAGTTTTCCCTCTGTGTGAACTGTTCAGCTCTCACTGCAGCAGACAATCAAAACATCTTCTACGTTCCATGTGAGTGTCCTACCCAGCAGGCTAGCAGGTCCATATCTTTTTCTCCGAGTCAGTAGTCCAAATCTACCAGAAGTCAGATCTCAACCTGGCTATCTACATCCTGCATGGGTGTCTTTCTGTTCCTTGGATGCTTGATTTATGATAAGTGTTTTGGACTATCTTGAACTTGAGAAGTCTGTCCCACAGAAACTTTTGTTAAAAATAGCATATTGTTGCAAAAAGTCTGCACTGACGGATTGACTGCTTTTATCTACAGTGTCATTCTTTTGAAAAACTCTTAATCAAGAAATGTTGGGAAGAATTCCTTGTCACAATGAAAAGATGACTCTTGTTTCTGGATGAAAGAACGCTTAATAATACAACAAGAAAATTAACAAGTGTCTGACGCTATAACAATTCAGGAACTTGAAAACATTTTTTACCGAGTGCCTTGATTCTCTGTCAGAAAATCTTAACTTCTGATGTTGAGAGGGTTTTTTCTTTTTCTTGTTGATGGTTTGTCTGAGCCTTAGAGAGAAGGGTCAGGGTGAGATGGTAGTCCTCTTAATGTGGCATGCAAAAACTCAGGAACTAAAATTTTGAAGAATAAATGCTGCTGCAATAGGGCTTTCTTTCTATTTCTAGGAATGATTTCTTAGCCTTTAATCTTTGCTTTTCCTATTTGTCAAATATCTTGATTATTTACTAAATGAGAATATTAGCCCATCTGCAAGGTTAAAGTGTGAGGGAATTCCTTAAGTTCCACTTTAGCAGTGCATCTTTTATATCTTTTTATCCAGGTAATATTTCTATGAAGCATTAGTAATGAAATGGGACAATATTTGGTCGTTATTATAATATAAAAGCCATCTAGTTTTGCTGTTGCTTACATCAGCTGATCACCCTACCACACATTTTGTGCAATTTTGCAGTTTTCACCAAATTTCTCCTGCAGTAATCCACAGAAGCACATGTGCCATAGTTAAGGCTCTGGTTTTGGTATGACATACACCACATGCTGCCACGTGTTTGCACTTAACGTTGCCGAATGTAAGAGTGTGCTTGATTAATGAGCAGTCGTGATCCCTTTACATGAGTCCTACATTCTTCAGGCTGGTTTGTAATGCCCAATTGACAGGAAATCAGCCCCAATGCGCATCTTCAAGTATGTGAGTCAGGAAAGGACAAGGGCTATTTTCAAAACTTTGCGATTTAATCTTGGTATAGTTTATTACTTTGCTCTGACACTGCTGAACATACAGTTTCAGAACATAAAAATACAGCTCCATGAAAGCACTCTTTGGCACAGCCCTCCCTTTTTCTTTGTCTAATAGCTGGGAACAGTTCTTGCTGTTTAGTTCTGTAATGTTTCCCGAGTTCTTTTTGCTGTTACTGACTGCGTGTGCAGGACCTCATACGTTACGGGGCTGTATGTGTACATGGCCCCTTTCAAAATGAAACTATTAATCATGTTCATAAAGTTGCAAAAATCTTGGCACGTGTACAGCAGTTCTTTGCTTATATTCAGAAGCTCTTTTTATTGTTTCTAAAATTCATTTAAAGTACATCCCAACGTTTCTTTAAACTCTCTAGTGAACATTTAATTTAGCTAAAAAAAAAGGGATTAATCAGAAAATATGTTCTCTCTTAGGAAATTTGTTAATCTTAATACTTTGAACTAGATATAAATAAGTTTAGAAGTGATTTCCATTAGTGTTTTGGTGTGAGATAAATAAAAGTAAAGAGCCATTTATAAAGAACTAAAGAATGCTATTGTTAGTAATGATACAAAATGCTCAATCTATGCTTTTAAAAATATTTCTGCCTTTTTAGGACTGTCTAGAGGCAAACTTTCAGTGTATTCTGGAGACTAAGTACTTGCATTATATAATGATGTGTGTGTAGTTCTTGAACTTTTAAAATAATGTTTAGTTTATGAACTTTTCAACTTGAGATACAGCAGATTCTGCTTGGTGACAGAAAGTAAACAGAAGTTACAACCTGCAGTTTCATTAGATGCCTGGACTAAATACAGTTTGTTTTCTAACACATCAGTACAAATGCCATTCATTCCCCAGCCTTTATATTCAGGGACTTCTAATAGATTTATGGATGCTGAGTGTCTTTTTCTTTCTGTTTCTTTGCTTCCCTCCCACCCTCCCCTTCTTTTCTGGCATCATTTTGTAACGGTTCAGATATTCCACTCTTATTTTCTCTTTAAAGTGAAAGTAGTGCTTGCAAGAAATGCCAGTCTAATGGACTAGGACATTCTGGTTTCTTATCTCTAGAACCAATCCAGTGGCCAGCCCAGCATCATCATACAGATGAGAAAGCTCCCATTTCTTCTCAATCTTAGTCTACGTGGTCTTAGTGGCAAATGGCTGCCCCTAATAACAGCAGGGGCGCATACTGTTACGGGAGCCCAAACTGAACTGGGTCCGGGAGAAGGTTGTTTCCTATAAAGGTTGCATTTGTCCCTGCAAAGCGTGCATGTGCTTACATAAGAACAAGTGAAATGCTCAGCCAAGTATTTGGGTTTCTGGGTAGCCCAAAAGGGACAGGAGACTTCCCCCACTGGATCAGCTATGACACTGTTATTTATTGGGATGCTGCTGGTTCAGCATTACTCTCAAGGTGTTTTTCTGCACCGCAGCGACTGTGGTTTCCCATTCTGTTTGCTCTGCTTCCTTTCTCCATCAGCATAACTTCATTGATTGATCCAAGTTAGTCTAATAGATCTCACATAAAGAAACTAGTAGTTTACCTCAGACTGACTTCTTGGTATAACATGTACATTCATATCACTAGTTGCTTCTGTCAGTGCTTTCTTTGGATGCAAACAGAAAGAAACCCTAAAAGGGCCTGGAGTCTGCAGTGTTGGCTCATTCCCAACATTTGTTACATCATGCCTTCTTCAGGAGCGCGTGTCATCTTCACATATGTTCAGAGTACATTAGAATGAGCGGATGTTGCTCTTTCCCCAGGAATGTGCAGCTCTTGTTTCTGTTTGTGATCAAGAGCAATTTAGATTGATAATATCCTTGGAGGAAGAAAAAAAAAATTGTAGTGATGGATATCCTGCGTCTTGAAGCAGCCTGACTTTTGTTGCTGTTCTCAGTAGCATCTTATTTGTCAGCATTTGCGATGCCCAAGGTGATGGCTTGCTTCCCTTACAGGGATTCATATGCAAATTTTGTCAGACTACCTAATGCTTTGTGAATTTTCTGTGAATTCTCGTAATTGATTTTGAGTTTTGTAAACGTGTAACGTGCTGAATCTCAAGTCAGCAACTGGAAATGAGTTTGGCTTGTTCCCCCTGGTCTGTAGCTTATTGGCACGTTACTTTTCATGTCTGAATTTGCGGTAAGCCATTGATTTTGAAGCTGAATATTCTGTCAGGAAAATGCTGCTTCTTTCAAGCTGGGTTTTGCTGTCCCTGTCCCTGGTCAGTAAGCTGGTGCTAAAAGAGGTGAAGCAAGTGCACTACATGACTTACATTGCAGTGCTAAAGCCTTTTAAAATCACAGTGTGCCCATGCCCTATGTGAAACTTGGATAAGCAGCTGGAGAATTATGAATCATTGCTCGTAATGAGGAGCCATAATTTAGGGAAATATAAGTGGTGACTCAAGGGGCCCTGTGAACTGTGAAAACAGAGAACAGCAGATTAGTTTCAGAGGGGCAGGTAGCTGAATGCCCAGCAACCTCACTTCAGCAAACCAAGGAGTGGAAAATGGCACACAGCATTAAATGCCAAATGATCCAAAACACAAACTCAAATTATATGCACGATTTCAGATTCTAGATGAAAATTAGAAGGTTTCAGAAATCAATACCAAGCTTTTAGGATGAGAAGAAAGCGTGCGGTTGAGATTGGTTTACAAAAGGCTTTTTTAGAGATCACAGTATTGTGAATCAGGTTTAGTATTGTGTCTCAAGTGACACTAATTTAGGCCTTACATTATCTGAATTACTTAAGCACATCAAATGTGTTTTTCTACATTTAAGTGTTTATGGGGTTAATGGTGATCATCAGGAGTTTCTTCTGTTCTTTTTAATGCTAAAAAACCCCCCTTCACCCACTTCTCCCTCCCCTCAAATAGCCTTTCCTTGTTTTTAAAATCTATGCCATCTACCTTTATTCTTAAAGACTGTCCAAAATGCAATTACTCTCACCTCATTTATCTAGCTTCAGTTTCTAATCCTCTGCTTTTGTTGTGATGTTTTCTACTAGATTAAAGACCTGTTTACTGTTAGAAGCCCATCCTTCTCTATTTTACATATAATCCTTGTTAAGTCACCTCTTAACTTTCTCACAAACAGACTCAACTGCTTTAACAGACCTGAAGTAATTTTTCTAGCACTTCTCTAAAATGTTACAGTTCTCAGTGGCAGCCTAAAAACTGTGTGGACACCTGTCCTGCACATCTGTCAGTAATAATCTCGCTAATACCCTAACACCACCTACCTGCTCTCCTTTTACATTTCTTCATAGGTTCAAAGATCATGTTGACCTTCTAAGCGACAGACCTGTGTGAAGCCAGTATTGTTTGTGTTCCTTTCTAGGTTGCTGCTTTCCTAAGTACTCTACTATTACCTAGTCCCCCTTTTTAAATAGATCTGTGTGTTTGTCTTAAATTAACTTAATTTAATCAGGCCAAGTTCCGTATACGTGAGTCATCTCTGTCATTGTTTATTGTGTGCTAGAGTTTTCAGATTAACCTGCCAGTGAAGTGTCCACTTTGTTGATTACCCTTTTCTTTCATTGGTTTATTTCATCAAATTTGGCAGAGCAGTGGAGATCCCAAGATGTTAATTTTATGCTGACGTTGTGAAAAACAGAGGCGTGGCTGTGAAGCAGACAGAAATGGCTGGTTCCACAGTGAGCAGACGGGTGAAATCTGGTCTTTGCCTGCTCTGTTTGGCAATGGTTGGATGCTCACTAAATGTGAAGCTTGCCATGGGGCAACAAGCACATGTCTTGCTTCAGGACAGCTGCTGTCTTCTGAAGCTCACCCTTGCAGAGGTGGGAGGGTATAATGGTGGCACTGTGGTGCCACTAAGAAAACAGGGATTTGGCGCATGAGAGAAGTTTAGGGAATTAGGGACACTGGGCTACTGTGATGATTGTGATGGGGAAATGTGTAAGGACTTAAGACAGACGAATGTAGGTTTTCCTGGTTTAGGCTGCCATTAGCTCCGCTGAACTGGTCTCATTCCATTTAGCCATTCTTACGTTCGCATACTAGATACGTCATGGGTCTGGGCTACATATTTAGTTTGAAATGTAATTGTTTACACTTTGCTTTCTTGTCCAATGTTGTTTATTTGTCAGAGTACTAAACACCCAAATCTATTTGAATCTATCTGTTATTTAGGTTAAAAACATTACCGTATTGTCCTAGTTTTTCCCAATGAAAAAGTTCTAACAGGAGATAGTCATAGCTGTAAGCACTAAGCAAATATTTTAAGAACACGAAAAGAAACCTAGTGTTGCATTACTTTGGGTACCGTGTGACAAAACTGATTAGAGTGCTGTTTGAAACCTAGCCTGTATTTTTTGAAGATAAATCCTACATGGTTAGGCAGCTAATGCATTATTCATGTGATACTAGGGAGAGGTATAGATTTCTCCTGATAGCCACATATGGCTGGCCGGAGCAGAACTATCTAGTCTTTCTTTCTGTTGCTTGCCGTGGGGAAACATGAGCGGGCTGGCCTCATGCTGTTACTGGGCACTTTAGACCCCATCCTCTGCTGTATAGAAACCCACCAGACTGTAAAATGCAAAAAGGGAATGGCAATCAGAATATATTAATTCTTTGTTGAATTTTTTCATGATGGTGGTTCAATTTTAAGTAACGCCCTTTAATAATTGTGTGTTTGTGTATTTGATATTTTTTTGTCAAAGTAATATTTTCTTTCTTAAAAATGCTCTAGCAGAAATGTTTGTAAGCATGTATATAAAGAAGAAACAGATAAAACTATTAGATGGCCTTCAACTGCATTTTTCAGAAGAGCTTTTAAAAAAGTTACCAGGCTAGATTACTTGACTTTTACTGTGTTACTTTCTGTTGCTTTTTTTGAATAATGGCTTCTAAATAATAACACATTATGATAAAAATATAGAAGTTAACTCATGTTGCGTGTCCTTTTTAAATGATTTGGCCATTGAATTTGCTCTACCAAAGCTATCTGTTATAAATATTTTGCTGGTGTCCAAGCACTATTCAAGTAAACTTTCTAATAATGTCTCTCAAGTCTGACATAACAGGAGATTTGTTATGGTTATATAAAGGTGGGACTTGACAAGATTAAGACACTGGGCCGCGGAGCATTTACTGTGAAGCTCGAATCTTCAGTTTGAATGTATCAAATGACTTTGTACTGCTGAAGACAGTTGATGTTGTGGTAGGCTTAACTTATGATGAAAATGAAGGAAATTGCTATAAAAGCAGGACATCGGAGTATTTTATTGTGAAGACTGCTTCTCTTACCGGTATGGAAACTGGGTCAGTCTTATCCCTCTCAACCTTCTGTGATCCACTAATGTCCAAATGCTTTTAATTTCTGCTCTGTTTTACTTGGTAGCTGTGAGGTCCCATGCAGATTTAACATCCTTCTCTGTAGAAATACCAGGAATACTTTAAAGTCCATTAAGGCCAGCAGTGAATCATTTATGTCTATATACTGTCTAACAAATCAGACTGATATTTGCTTAGGTCTTGCATGACATTTTAGGATAAGTTTTTACTACGCCTACTATTAGAAGTAATTGGTTGGAGAGTCAGCTTATATTTTTCTAATTTATTAATACAGCAAATTTAATGTTGTTTTTTGTACTGACCCTTCTAAATATAGCCACAAGAATCCTGTTTTGCCTGAAGAATTTAATGAAAAACCTACTTTTTCTTGTGGTTCAGAGGGGTATCCCTTTTACCGTGCAAAGAGATTGAATTAAAAGCAGTCAGATCTTCAAGGAGAGGCTTCCCAGGTGGGATGTGATGGCATTAGATCTAGATAGCAAGAAACAAGACTGAATTTTTCATCTCTAGACTGTTTTTTAGGCTGTTATTAATAAATTGCCTCACCTATTGGCAAAGGACATCGCTTTGGTGGTCTAAAAAGTGGCTGCCAGCTGTTGCTTCTGCATTTCAAATAATCAGATTGTAAAGATCAGTGTCTAGTGATCTACTCTAGCCTGCTTCAGGAAATCTTGTAGTTATATATCAAGCAAACACTAAAAAAGGCACATTTAAAAATGGGCAATGAAATTTAATACACGCTATTCTGTGAAAGCCAGTTAATTCACCAGAATTCACATTTAATTTCTTGTAAAATACTATGCATTCAAGTGTAAGCTCCATGAGGTTGAGCTACATGCTGCAATTGGCATCTTCTGGAAATCCTGCTTGAAAGTGAAAAAAGTGCATAAAAGTGTTATTGAAAGTCGGTAAGAAAGCACAAAGACATTGCAGGGAAGTAATATTCCAGATGTGTGAGCATGATGGATTCATGTGTTGAATATAAAGTTAGGTGACTTCTTTTTTCCTTTTTGACCAACACATTAAAAAGATTATACACAGGATAATTATTCCAAAAAAAAAAAAGGGCAGACAGTCAGTATCAGTATTATTTTCGGAGGTTTTTAAAGTATTTTTGTTCACTTTGGTTTATTTGAATTATTTTTATTCTTGTGATTGTAAATATGGTCAACTAGGTGAATTACCTTAGTCAAAGATAGTGACCGATGAATCAGGCAAGGGAGGATAGGAAGTCGTCACCGCTTCAGTGATAGCTGGGCAAAGCGTACTGTAAATGCACAATACAGTCCCAACCAGTGTGCACAGGGACATGTTTTAGAGAGGCTGCCAGAGCTGGTTTCGGCTTCTTTCTCTCTTTGTGATCACTGCAGAAACACAGCTGTGTGTCCCTGTGTTTATTACACAAGGGGTAGCTCTTCATGGTTGCTATTACCCATGCTTTGTAAGCTATTTACAGAGTAAAGTAGAATTAGAATTTCCTGCCTTATATTATAAGTAAAAAAAAACGAACCAAAAAAACCGGTTCGGAATGTAATAATATTCAATATGGAAGTATAATAGCTTTATTTTAGAATAAGTTATAATGTTTTTCTGCTGACAACAGTAATGTCCTATTTGGGTAATTTTTTTCTTTGTTGTATCTCATCAACATGTATTCAAGGAAACAGAAAATGTGGTCGTCTGCAGTTTATAAAAATACAAAATTCTTAGAAAAGCATAATATATAATATATGTATCTTGTAATGGCAAAGGTAGTGTGCCCATAATTATTACAGGGGGATGTTGTTTATTCATTTAAATAAAACCCAAACATTTTAAACTTGTAAATTGCATAGTTTCTCTGTGAAATAAGTTTGTCTTTTTTTTTTTTTTCCCCTCAGCAGTCAGGCTTAGGTCCCTTTGAATATGGATGTTTATCTTTTGTCATTTTTGCATTAGAGTAGCACAGAGATAAATGGGGTAGAACTGAAGTGACTGTGCGCTGCCAGTACGCGTGTGTTTTTTCCTAATATGTATTCTGCTGCATGTACTGGCCAGCAGCACGTGCGTGTGCGTAATGGATTCCTCTTTCTGTGTTTTCATATATCCTCTGAGGATAAATCTTTTGCTGCATATAATTGTAATATTCAGAACATATTCTCTCAGTGACCCGCAATGTTGTATATTTTCGTGCTTGTAGTGTTGCTGCCAGCTTAAGGGATACTAAAGCTTAAGGACACAAATAACATAAAAAAATGTGCTTCCAGAATTCTGATTTTGTCCTACACTATTTAATACTTCATAAAGTTTCTCAATACAGCGAATAAACAAAAGCATGGCTATTACTCAGTTCTATTTGAATTAGGCTGCAGCGAGTACAGATAGAGTACTAAATCACTGTTTCAAGATAGAAAATGATTTGTCAGTTGTATTGACTGATTGATGCTCTGATGAAAGGAAAACTGGTTTTGACTACAGCGCAAATGTGTTCTGTGTCTTCTAAATTTTGCAGTTAAAAGTTAAAGACAAGGGATTTTGTTAATGAATATTGAAAACAGCCTTTTATGTTAGGCAAATCAATTTTGTTGAATTAAAATAAAGATTTAATATGCAGAAGCAAGTGTTAAATGGTTATTTAAGATATTTTAGGGAGAAGACGAAGCACAATTACTAATTTTTTGTGTACTTGCTGAGATGGTTTTGCAATTCAAGGAGTTATGGGGGGGGGAAAAAAAGCAACTCTTAAGAAATTCTACTATAGTTATAAAGGGTAGACCAGCAAGGAGGTTAATCATGTTGTCATTGAGTTTCCATGAAACTGTGTGGAAGTCCAGATAAATTGTAAGAACAATCAGATGACAGTGAACTGGTTAATATTTACAGAATTATATTCTTGGATACAGAACTGTTGTTCTTTTGTTGGTCTGGAAAATGAAATTCCATTTTTAATTTCTAAATATATGTTTGTTCCCCCTGCTCTCTGAATTTTATATTTAGTCCAATACACATGACATGGATGCTAAGTTTACCTAAAACAAGTATCAATCTTGCCAGCCTTGACAAGGTTAGGGGAATTGTTCTGACCTTTTGCAGTGTCATTTAAAATGGAATATGTCTCATGCTGCAGTTTTACAGATGTCAGAGATGAAGACAAACTTTCTAATAAGAATAGTTTTGATTCCATCTTATACTTCATCATCCCATGCTGGAAGTAGATCTCTCTTTCAACAGGATTATTGTGTGTTTAAAATCAATGTGTGTTATTTTAAAAAAAAATCCTAGGTTTTAATTTCTCTGGTAGTGCACATACACTTATGATAGATACAGCACTAAAGCAATTAAATCATAATTGATACAACGGTATAGAATTCCCAGATATCGTAAGTTTTGTGTTATACAATTGCAGGGAAGAAGTTCTGCTATACTGTGAGCATCTGAGGATATAGTTAGCATTAATGTTCATTAACTTTACACAAATTGGATCAAACACTATTGTGTTACTAAACATTTATGAAATATTTTCATATAATTTTAAGAAGGATGGTATAAGTTCGTGTTTTGTTTTTCCCAAATTGTCATTATCTCCATAGATGGTCTATTTGCTCTCATGTTCCTACTTTCGCTTTGAGGTTTCATCTAAAGATCAAACCTGAGCAAAACTCATAAATTTCCTTCTCTTTGTACTGAAAATTTTTCATGATATTATTAAAGAGACATGATATTATTAAAGAAATCTTTACTGCAAGATTTCAGGGTCTTCTTTCTTTATATATTGAGAATACTTTAAAAACTGGTATGGAAGTCAATCTGCTGATTAGAGAATGATTTTTATGAGCATGAACCAGATTCCTTATGTAGGAAACTAAAGTGGAAGCTGTATGGAAAAATGGAAGCTGAAGGTGTGACCCAAATGTACCCGCATTCTTTATGGATCTGGAAGGATCCAAACCAATGGTTGAACCATATTTCTGCTGGAAACATTTTGTCCAAGGGACCAGACTAAATCTTGACTGAAATAAAAACCTTTCTGTCCCCTACAGGGGCCTTGGCACCAATTTCTTCGATCTACTGAATGACTCCTGTTGTGCTGCATAATTGCTAATGGAGACATAGCCAAGCATATTATCTCCTATGGGTGTTAATGACTTCCTTAGATAACCCATTGCAAGGCTTCCTCTTTAGCATCCCATAAACTCCCCACTTCTTCCTTGTGCAAGTGCTAGTACATTTTGTAAAACTTGTTACTATCTGAGTTAAATAGAGGGGTGGGTTAGTTATAGGCTTCCATTCCTTGCGCAGTGGGCAAATCTATAGGAAAACCCGTTATTGCCTTGACTTTTGTCTAAAAGAAGACTAAGGATTGTTAGTAGTACAAGGTACTTGTGAAGCCAGACGATTTGTTTTTGAAAGCTTTTACCTATACATATGTATTATCAGGAAGGATGTATAGCATTTTAACATCTATTTCTTTGTTCACTGACATCAGTAATGTGATAAACTCTCCAAATGGGTTTGTGGTTATGAAATTATGAAAACAACGCTTTAGATCTATTTAATTTTGCCTAAATCTGTGAAAGAAGAGTATACACTGACTACAGCTGTTGGTTATTTTTCAGGATAATTATAGGTCCAAGCTAAAATTGCTTGAGTGCTGAGATTACTCTCACATCTAAACAAATACAGGCATCTTTACAAAAGGGATTTTGAAGGTCTGTAACATGAAAGAGACTCTTTATCACTGGACTGAACTCTTCTTACAAGACTCATTCTGAATTCTGCTATAGCTACACTCAGTCAAGTAACTTCTGGCTTTAAGTGCCAATGCAACCTGTGTTTCCTGTAAAAATGAAAACAACGATTGAAGTCTCGTTATTTAGTTGTTGTATTCCCATTGCACATTACTGCCTGGGTTAGGCCATGTTTCTTTTTCATATGGCATGAGGAGACCAGACACTAGTCTTTTGTGTGGTGGTTTTTCTGCCACCTGAAAGTCCAACTGCGCAACCCCCTAGATGGGCTGTTCTCTTCCGTGTCTGAAGAGTGGAAAGGATGGTGGCAGGGAATATGCAGCCATTGCCACAGCAAGTGATGTGTAACGTGTGCTTTTTCCAGTGATGTTTGGATATAGACAGGGATAGGTTTGCAGGCTCGGTGAGTGTTTAGCCATAATTATTTGCTCTCAGACGCTGTCTTGCCCAGAGACTTCTGTTTCTTCTCATCTCGGTACCTCAGGCAGAGCAGAGAAAGATGGTGTGTGCTGGATCAGTCACCAGCGCTGCTGTCCTGTCACCCTGCTGCCTTGTCCCAGGGAAGTGTGCAGGGGGATATAGACTGTCCCGACAGTAGGCTGAGCATCTGTGTTTCAGTTCATCCTGATGGTGAGGAAGAGGGTTTAAGCAGCTGTCACGCAAGCTGTAGTGAAGAATAAACTTCTGACAGCATAGGTTCACCATGGTGGTTCCTTAGTGCCCCTTCCCCATACTGAAGGGAGAAGTGCTTTTGTGATTACTCCAGATTGCCCCCTTTCTACTTTGCATGAACCCAGGAGACAGGTAATGCCATTACCCAGGGTAATGCCTGCCTTCAGCGTGTGAGTGATTGATGTTCTGCAAATCAGCATTTTCCTGAGCAAAAGAAATGGACTGATGTTGATGATAATTTTTTTTCACTGATTCCTGGTTCTATAATTTAAAAGCCTATTTATAGCCAGTTAATTTACACCAAAACTAACATTTAGTATGAAAGTAATTCCCCCATCTAGATATAATGGTCCCTTTTATTTTCTCAGGATTTAAAATACTGAAATGTAAAGAAGAGAGTGCCTTGCATCGCTAACATTAAATTTACCTTCCATTCATGTGTGGTGTGCCTTAATATAGTATTGTTATATTCAGCACACGAACTGCATGACACAAATGCCTCTCTGGTTATAGAGGGGTTTAGGGTTTTTTTTTCTTTTGTTATTTTCTCATATCCTGATTTCTTTTTTTCTTTTTTTTTTTCAAAAGCTGGATCAGACTTTATATTTTCAAAACAGGATGGTTAAATGTCTCTGTCTGAAATGATATCTTTCTAAAAGCAGTTCTGTATAGTAGATAGTAAGAAGTATTATGCTAGTAGCCCTCTTAGAGTATTTGAGTTTCAGAATAAAATAGTTAACAAATACTTGATGAGCACATGGAGTATGGATCTTGAGGGTCATATATGTTTGGTGTCTGGAAAACATTGACTTTTTTATAAGGGTGTCTTTTGTAGTTAGGGAGAGATGGTGAATTTTAATTAGTATTCTAGTAAGTAAAAAGTTTGTTCAGAAGCTTATGGAGATTTCTTGCACTTAAATAATATTTTAACACTGCAGTTGAACACTAAGGAGCGATATATTTTAAATATATGAATAGTCTTCCGGTATGCAAAATCTCCCATTTTGTTTCCCTTGCTAGGATTCCTTTTGATTACAGATGGTCTGTGTGATAGTTGCTATAGAAACCAGACCATTTTACTTCAATCTCTCCCTGTTGCTATGGTATACAGAGAGCTGCTATGTGTAAAGTGTCATTTAGATTTTTTTGTGATACTCCATGTAATAGTTAACTTGCAATCAATATTCTCTAATGGCAGATAGAGCAATGTGACGCACTAATTAATGCTTTCTACCACCAACTGTTGGATACAACAGTTGGGCAGAAATTAGCTGCAAAGTTAGTTTAATGAATTCTGCAGATACAGCTTTCTTTAAATGCTTAATATTAGGAGAGAATAACTCTGTTAACTCACTGTTAGGCAGAATTGTTTTTCTTGCTGTAGTACACTCCCTAATGGAGGACGAGTCTACACAAGGCACCCAGAACCTCTGAAGGAAGAGACCCAGGGTCCCCAGGGAGCCCTGGCGCAGAAGCTCCGCCAGCCGAAGAGGCTGGTTTTGCAATCTGCAGTTGCTTGTTGCAGCTGTAGCCTTCCAGCCCTTCCTGAAGGCAGGAGCGATTGGGATTGCTGAGTGTGAATAAGCTGGAGCATGGCTGTCCTGCCTTCCAACCTTCTTCACCCTTCTGCCAGCCTGAAAATCAAAGTAGCATGGAGCAGCGTGAAACACTTCTAACACTTCCGTGTTGCAGCTTCCCTTGCTGCATTTGGCACCTAAAAATAAAAATTCGGTTTCTATCAGATTTCAAAAATTAGGTTTTTCGGGAAATACTCTAAGGATGACATGAATGCGTCTTTGGTGAAAATGATGATGATGATGTATTGTCATTATTCTGAGATGAAAATCAAATTATTTTTCATGCAGAATAGTTGTATCCAGAACAAAAGCCTCATCTGAAGCAGCTTAGTGAGGATATCTACATCCCATGGCAAATCTTCAGTGATTAGTTGCCTGCCATCTGACTCAAGTACCTCCTACTTGATTTATTTTGCTCACACCCCACAATGGCGATGCCAGTGCAGCATAAAAATAACAAAGTTTGCCCTTCATTTGAGGAGTCAGGAGGTGCCCGCGCTGCAGGAGCGTGGTGGGTCTTTGCCTCTCTTCTGGGGTTAACCAGCCCCCCAGGGGTTTTGTGCCATGTGGGGGTTAGGAGCCAGGATGCTGCCATTGGGGTGGGCTGGCGCAGCACCGCCGTCTGCAGCACCAGTGTGCTCCCCAGCAACACCTTCTGTGCAAGTAAATGAGTTTATTTGGGACTTCATTTGTTCCCAAGTTTTGCCACACCCAGAGAGGCTCTGCAATCCTCATTGCACTTTCCCTGCGCTGTTTCAGTAATAAATAGCAAAGAGCATTTAATGATGTTAGTTACGTCCTGAAGCTCCACGAGCCACCTGCTCTGCAGTTCCGTCTCTAAGATGGGGAAAATGGTACCATGAGGATGCATCTGTATGTGGCTTTGGTAGGGTTGTTTCAAAGGACAGACTTCGAGTCATGAAGTAGAAGTCATTTTGAGAGAGGAAAACCTAATGATAATCCCTTCTCAGATGTGGCATGTTCTATAATATCATTTAACTGCCCATAGAAAAGAATAAAGAGAAGCTCTTTGTTCTGTTAAGAGGGGTTCTGGAGAAATTATGCGTGCTTTTTGTAAGCGCGAGAAGATAAACTGTTGCAAACATCTGGATCCCTCTCCGGTTTATGTATTAATGCACTATTTATATGTGGGTTTAACTCCACTGATTATAGTTAAGTATTCAGAGTTAAGCCTGGTATAAGTTAAATGAGAATTCTTCTTCAGCCTAGCTGATTGCCTCACAGCTCACACTTCATCTTGTTCTAAATTTTTTCAAGGCATTTGCATAATAAATATATGGAGTTAAATGTGGTGAATTGAATTTTTTCTTAATCTGATTTGCAGTGCTGAAATTGAGTAGTACATATGCCTATTACCTACCATCTGAGCAGCTGAATCAGGAGATAGTCATGGCACTTACACTTTCCACTGCTGGGTTTGGTTTTTTTTTTTAATCACTTCTCTTTCTGTTTGTTCTTGTGACTGAGCTTAAAATGAAATAATTGAAACCTCTGAGTTAGGCCTTTGTTTAGAAAAAATATGATTTTTGGCATCTTAAAGAAACATTGAATCACCTAGCTATGAGTGCAAAGAAGCACAATTCTTGATTCTTTGGGAGGTGCATTTATCATGTTGTAGAAACTGCCTTCTAAATTGCACCCTTTCCAACACAACACGTGTACAAATGGCACTCGCAGGGTTTGTATTTCACATATGTGCTTTGCTACGAGAATGGAAACCTTCTGTCATAGCCTGTATGGATTATGGGTTTGGGCCCTGTTGTATTCCAATAATATGGATTTTCACAGCTGTAATATTTTATTAATACTTAAAAGAAGAGGATAAATGCCATTAAAGAGCCAATACTGTATTGCAGACCCTCTAACAGTAAGGTAGGTGCACATTTCAGTGTAATTCTTCACATTAAAAATTCTTGCTTAAATAATCTGCTTAATTAAAAATTAAATCACTCAAGACACTACAGCATTGAGAAAAGCTGTCTGAAGATGTTGCTGTAATAGTCAAAATTTAAATGGAGGGTAAAATAAGATTTTGTTCTTATTCATTCTTTTTGTTGTTACTGTTGTATGTGATCTAATGAAAATGGAAGACCACTAATCTAGATAATTGAGCCTGGTCAACCAAGATGCATTGAGAATCTGACATCTGGAAACATCAGGGTGTATTAATGTTTTCATTTTAAGTGGTTGCATTTTAAAGGACACTATTAAGAGTGCTGGGCTGCGTTTATGGTTTGGGCTGTTTCCAAAATCAATCTTTGTCTTAAAATATTTGCCCATGTGGATGGCATTGAAGGTAGGTATGCACATGGATGCAAGAACACATAGGAACAGAATTTTTTTTTATTTTTTTTTTAATCCATGTGCAGGACAAGGCACCTGTTTGTGGTCCTCTGAACAAAATGCTGGCTATAAAGGTGCAGCAGTCTTGGGTTTCTTTCTTGGGTTTCTTTTTTTTTTTTTTTTTTTTTCTTTTCCCCCCTGAAGGAAGTTTAAATTAGACTATGCTCATCTGGTATCATATATAATGTAATCCAGAGACTGTTCTTAAAACTTTAAGTTTTTATTTTGCAAGTCCAGTTAGACTTGCTTCTTAGTATCACTGTTGTCTAAGGAAAACAGAAAAATCATAGTAACCATTAGAAGTCACAGTTTATTATCCAGTAACATACAACGTGTCCTTGAGCAGGAAATTTTACTTGTACCGTGGCGGCATAAATAAATTTCAGTTATTGACTGGAATGCGTTTGACTACATTATTTCAGGTGTGTCTTGATAATTTTCAGTATTACTAGATAACCTTCAGTTACAGATGAAGTATTTTTCATTTGTTTCTTAAAGATTGAGCCTGTTTGTACTACTTTGGTTCTTAAGTGACTTGTAAAAATGCCTAAACAATAACAAAAAATGCATTAGAAGTTTTGTTAAAAGCATGGTCATTATAGTTTACGTGTAAGACTACTTCCTACAGAGGTTTCCTTTATACCTTAAAGAAGGCTGCCCCATTTATAACTGTCTTTCTAACTCCTTTAATCCCTCTTCAGCAAAAGTGAGACATCTCTGGCTTGTTTAGTTGTGATGAACTGCACTTGCTTGTAAAAACCTTGAGAATATTGCCGTAAAGTTGGAGTAGGACTGCAGGATGTCACTGTAGGGTAAGAAGAGGAGCAAGAGCTTGTTGGTGCCATTTCAGGGAGAGACATCTAGCGTCTGGTTGCAAGTTAGCATGGAAATAGCCTTTATATTTTTTTTTTTCCGTCCTTAAGAAAAGGTTAGACTCAAAATAGCACCTTAAGAGCAAAACCACAATATCACGACTGTGTGATTTGTGGGTCTTAGGTTTTTAGGTCAGTTTTTACTGTAGGCAAAATATTGCCAGTGGCGCAGACATTTGGTACTTGATGTAATAGTGCTTTATGATTAACTGTGGAGGTAGGGTTTTGTTTTTTTTTTTTCATTTGTTTCAGTAGAAAACCAGATGTGGCATGTATATTGTGTATGCTTTTATTTCTAGCAGTGAAAATTTCTCTGTTGAAGAGTCAAGGCAAAGCGGAATGAAGCTTCTCCTGAAATTACATGTCTATTGCTGCTTTGCTGAAAATGGTTGCAGATATAAATCCACCATTTTTTTCTGAGTGGAACTGACCTTCATGGCTCACCATGCTGTAAATATTAACTAAAAATCCTTTCTATTTGTCAACTAAGGTGTTTTATGTATTCTTAGCAATAGAGTTCTTGGTGACTGGATAAATGTTTTTCTTCTCTCCTCACACTTTTCTTTCCCCTTTGTGATGCTTTAAAAAATTACAATGTAGTCTCTTTGGAACACATGCTTTTCTGTTTGAGTTCTGTAAAGTACTTCACGCAATTGGGAGCAATGAAATTTATCAGGTATTATAAATATCACACCTAAATTCACATTCTAGAGGCTGAAAAGTAGATAAGATTAAACTAAGATTTTATTTTTTTTTTTAAGGAAAGAAAAGGGAAAAATGTACATATAACTTAAAAAAAGGGAAAGGAAAAATATCTACTTGTTTTATTCCAGAATTCAGGAGCCTCTTTGGGCTAACTTTAGCATCCCCAACATCTGTGTAAGATATAGCACACCAAACTAAATTACAAAATGAACTTGCAGGAAGCAAAACTTGCTTCACTATATTTTAACAAAAATGATGAGTATACTGTTGAAATTCCTAGCGACAATTAAATCTACACGATTTGATGGAGCACAATATAAATTGAGACAGTAAGTCCATAAACATGTTTGACAACTAATTTCTTCATTCAAGGGAAAACTGCCGCCTCCTTTGTTTGGTGCCAGAACCATTCTGTGCCTATTGTGTGTGTGGCAGCAGCTGTATAAAACGATTTCCTATAGTGTGAATATAGTTAATTGCTGCAGCTATCATTTCCCTTGGTGGAAAAAAAAGCCCCATGCCATCTGAAGGGGAAAGGAGAAAAGGAAAAAACTGCTTCAGGACTGGAGTTGTAATTGTGGGTTTGTTTTCTTTATTCTTTGTCAAGGTAGTTGAGTACTGAAAAGATAAGCCTGTCAGTGAGTTTGAAAGTTGCTGCGGTGCCGGCAGGTTGCTATCCTTATGATGAATGCAATGCCAACAATGTGACATCTGTGAACGGTGTAACAGATACCCATCTCCATGAGTCATTGATGGCGGGGAACGTTCTTGGTTATTCTAAGATGTAGGACTGTGTTGAGAAATGTCTTTCTTTTTCATGAGCTGAATCTCTCTCCGAAGTGCGGACCTGTTTGCCACTTCATTAACACTGTCGCATCTGTCTTTAATTCTGCTGAGGGAAGAGACAGCTTAGTGTGTGAGGCACGTCCTCTTTCACATACGCTGCAAAGGTGTCAAGCCGTCAAGCTGCTCAGAACCTGAAAGATGTGTTGGACTCTTTCTTCCTATCTCCCGTTTACCCTCCTTACTTCTCTGAAGATCAGGGAGTATGTTAATGCATAGATTTTAGTCTCTAACTTTGTTTTCCTTTAGCGTTTTTGGAATTTGCTTCCTATAAAATAGTTATGAGAACAGGTAGGTATGTAAAGCACAGGAATTGTTATGTTGATTTTTGGTAGTCCCTTTAGGAACCAAAGTTGTGTTTTGAAGGAGAAATAGCTGTAAATTCAGAACCAGTTTCAATCACTGGTATAAGACTGTTTTAAAATATTTTATGAATAGTTTTAAAATATTTTATTAATTACCTTTCTGAATATTCGTTTTACTTTTAATGTCTGATTTGTCAAAAATAAGCTCACTAACTTGTTGAGTACTGGTGGCACATTACGGACAAGCTGGAGAGCCCGGCTAAGCATAAGATGTACAAACGTTCCTGTGTCTGTGATCCTGGACAAAGAGAATTTGGGGCAAATCCTTTTGAATGATTTCATTCCATGAAATGAAACAAAGTTGATATTTTTCCAGGACTAAGCATTTGGTATATGATAGTGGTGCTTAGCCTGTCACTAACTGTCAAGAGTTGGTATACCTGATGCCATGCAGGAACACATCCACGATTGATCTGAATCCAGCTGTGCTCTTTGTTAATATCATTTATTCCCTTCATCGTAGCCAAAGCAATATGCAGATATAGTCTAAATTAACATTTTATAAGTGACGTGAACTGCACTTTGAATCCTCTCTGGAAAAGCAGTGAGGATATAAGACTAGACATGGAAAGTTATTTTTGTCTTTTAGTCCTGTTTTGCTTTTAGTCCTATTTCCAAAATGTACAAAGTATTGCATGCAGTTGTGTGATACCTAACCTTTTCCCTCTGCAATATTTGAGGGAAATTCTGGCAAGACTAACTATGTCAATCATCTCTTTTGTAAGAGGAGAAGTCCTAAAAAGAATGAGTGATGTCAAGGGATGGGAGAAAGCAAGATTTATGTAACTGCTTGTAGTGACCTGGTAAAATGGTGATGAAAGGAGCAGAAGTACTGTATTGCTTTTTAAAAGACCTATAGCATACGTTTATGGAAGAAATTGTCCTTAAATAAGGATAGACACTCCTGATTTAGCAGCAGTTAAGATTTTTATGCATTGTGAAGAGCAGGTGAGAGACTGGAGGGGATAGCGTAACGTCTTTTTGCATAGAGATTTGTTGTCTTTTGACTTTCATGAAGCTGAGATTGAAATACCAGCTCTGCATTCCCAGCACTCGTGTATGCTGTAGTAGTGTGAAAGGGCATGCTGGCCTCCCTTTGCCATTTTTTAGCCATTGATGACCAAAATCAGTGGTGGCTGAAATTAGACATTCTTGCGCCACCCCAAGCCTTTTTCCAGGGACAATTTAAAGTGGGGCAAACTGGGCCATCTGCTCCAGGACGTTAGCAGGGGCACAGCAGTGCCTGGGACTGGGCTGGGCAGCCCGTGCTCAGGAGGAGATGTCTCCCGTCCCCAGCTCTTCTGCCACCCTGGCGGCCGCTTCCTGTCCAGGAGGATGATGTTTGTTCATCAGTGATGCTGATTCCTGGCCTTTACCTGGGGAGGAGGTGGTGGACAGTGGGGAAGCGCCGGGCTGGCTGCCAGCAGGGCCTTCCAGGACATTAAGCTACGAAGGACATTAAGCTTTCACCAGTAAAGCTGGTGAAAGGCAGTTTAAGTTCTTGACTTTGAAACAGTGTTTTTGTTTTCAAGGCTGATCATTATTACTTAAAAAAAAGACAAAAAGAAAAGAAAAAATATATATTAAGTAGTTTAAGAATACAGAAACTTAACATTTCATTATATATCAAATGAAAGGTTTGAGTTCCTTAATATTACTTTTCCTGAACTGTTCATGTCTGTGTAAACAATGTGATTTTTTCTTTTTACTGGAACCCAATTTGCTTTCTTAATCTGTAACAGTCCAAAAATGATTTTGTTTCAGGATATCTTTTGACTTCTGTCATCTTTTTAGTTATTTTCTTTCATTCCTTCTCAGAATGGAGCCGCTATTTTTCTGTTATTTTAGTCATCACTTTATGTCAAGTGTTATCTTCATTTCTGGATTTAAAGTGGCATCTACAAGGGAATGTAAAAGTATTAGCAGTGCATAGCACTACAGCTTGTTTCCTATATCATACTTTCATTTGCAAATAGTAATACTTTTTGACTTAATTATATCTCTAGGAGAAAAAAAGATATATCTGCAACATGCTGCATTTCACAATAGCGTGCTGTATTTGTTACCATATAAACATTACACAGCTATGAAACCTGCAGTCCCTGTTCTTTGACTCATCCCTCATTCCAATCTGTTTGAACTTCTGATCGCGCTGTTATCAAAACGATATACCATACAAACAGAGAAGCCAAGATTAGTCAGTCTTAAGTTATTATGTACACAGTCTGTCTGGGGAGACGAGGGCTTCCTGACACCACATCAGGTTTCAAGCGAAGTAGGACTGCGAGGTTTAAAATGTTTTCATTTCCAGTGAAATGCTTTGGTGCCATCTGAATTCTTCCAGGCAACAAGTAGCTGGAGGAAGTAGAAATTTCATTACTTAATACCCCAGGGATGTCTTATTTAAGTTCATGAGACGTGCCATCTGGAAATTCTTGTTCATTCACATGCTGCAGCCTTTTTTGGACACTGAAGAGCTACAAGGTGCTTGGTTTGAGTTGCTTTGGAAGTGCCCAAAATAAAATGGAGAGAAATATTTGAAAGTCTTTATAGGAAATAAATAAATAAATAAAAGCTGTTTCCATCTGAGTTGCCCAGGTTACCCTGCTCTAGTATGAAGCCAGTCAAACTTCACTGCTGTGTACTGCTACACTCTGAGCACTCTTTTCCTTCTACTTTTCACCCAGCTGTCCCTTAAAATTCCTCACAGGTCACCAGCAGCAAGGTATCCCTCTTTCTCCCTGTCTTTTTTTCTGCTGCCCAAACCTACAGCCACCAGAGACACTGGTGGTGTCCTTGGAGGCTGTGGGAACACCGCCAACCCTGGACAAGCGCACTTGGCGCAACCATTGGGACATTTTCATGGCATCTGTGTAGCTGTGTTGGTTTTCATTGCATATGTTTGCTAGAATGTAAGCTTGGGGTCTCCTGGTTCAATTGGGTTTCGTTTGTAAAATGTGAATTTGGGAAAAGTCTTTGTTTTGGCAGAGCCTGATGTGGGGCAGAGCCATACCTCATGGTTTGCTGTCTCTCTTTACTTCCTACCCTGCAGGCCTGGCCTTGGAGCTCAAGGGCTCCTGGGCTTTCATGGTCTGGGGTTTGGCAGTTGCCCGTGGAGCCAGGGGTCGACAAACCCTCGTCCTCATGTAAACCGGCAAAGCCTGGAGGGTGCTGCGAAACTGGTAGTAAAATGTGGTTTGCATCACTTACCATTGCATAACGCAGACATCCTTTTGGGGTTTGGGTCAGGTTGGAGAAGAATGTTTTGAATAACTTTAATGAAGTGTGCTGAAATTTTAATAATAAAACAGGATTTATTTTGCTTTTTAAAAATCTATTCAAAGCTATTTAGCTTTAGTTTCTAAGGCTTTTTGTCTCAAAATTGAGGCTCTTTGCCACTTAATGTTTAATGGTGGTGGTGTTTATCCCTCAGCGTTTCCTATAGAACCTACAGTTTATTTTTATTTGGCTACTTATTTAAGTAAATCTGCAGGAATTTAATATTTATTGAGATTCTGCCCCTCAGTCAAACACTATAAAAATGGGCAAATAAGCTGAGTTCATAGAGGGAGAAATAAGTTTTATTTTATCAGGAAACCAGACTACAAAGGTATTATTTGCTTACTTCTGTTTGATTGGAAATAGTGAAATATTGCCCATCATCTGCAGAAAATCCAGTTCATGTTGCTCTGACTGCTTTTACCACACTAGAGTCTGTTTATTTTCCTATAAAAAGTTTATTTTAAACAAGCTGCCATATATATCTTAAATTTTTTTTTTTTTTTGCTTTTTAAGAAAGAAATATCAGGGAATTCCATGGAGTACTCTGAATCTCTTTAAGAAATGTGTTTTGTGTTGCGTTTGAACTTCTCTGTTGCTTATGATATGGTTTGCCTATTGGTAACAGAACAATTCAGTAGAAATATATTAGAAAGCTGTTTTCCAAGAGTCCAACAAGTTTGGTAATTATGGGGGGAATACTTGAAGAAGGATTTGGAACATACTGAAACTACTGTAAAAGGAAAGTTTTGTTGGTTGTTTGTTTTGTTTTTTGTGTTTGTTTTTTTTTTTTAACATTGTGGCTTATGTTTACTTTCTCATAGCAGCACACTCTTAAAACTTTCCAACGTCGTCTTAATAGCTATAAAAGCTTGACAAAACAATTGTAAAGCATCATGTAATTGTCTTTTGAATACATTTCTTCTTCAGTTAGTAATAAGGACAGATTTAGAGAGACAGACTTCTTTTCAATAAAAATTAAACTGGTTATGCCCTTGCTTATTATTTAAAATGCATAACTAGCAGAGCATTACTTTCCCATTGTTTTCTAAATGCCGAGCATTAATTAGTATAAGAAATTGAGATTGTCAATTCTTTCTTTAAGCAACAGGACTGCTGCAAGTTAACTTCGGGGAAAATTCTGCGGAATTTTTCCTGTTCAGCGTTTGTAGAATCACAGAATGTTGGCGACGGTATTGCTGGAGATCATCAAGTCCAACCCCCTGCACAGGGCAGGCTCAGCTAGAGCAGGTTGCTCGGGGCCGTGTCCAGGCAGGTTTTGAGTATGTCCAAGGATGGAAACTGCACAGCCTCTCTGGGCAACGTGTTACAGTGCTTGACCACCCGCACTATAAAAAATAGTTTTCTTATATTTAATTGGAATTTTCTATATTTCATTTGTGCCCGTTTCCTCTTGTCCTGTCATGAGGCACCACTGAGTAGTCTGGCTGTGTCTTGTTTATGGCTTCCTGTTGGGTATGTATACATATGGATAAGATCTCCCTGAACCTTCTCTTCTCCAGGCTGAACAGTCCCAGCTTTCTGTCTCTCCTTGCATGCCTGATCCTCCAAGCCCTTCATCACCTTCATGGCCCTTGGCTGGACTCGCTCCACCATGTCCATGTCTGTCTTGATGGGTCTGTGTTTCTCTGGGGAAGATGATTTTCCTTGGGGAAGAAGATTTACAAGAGCCCTTGTTGGAAATGTGTGGTGAGGTCTCCCCCTCTTAGAAGTGCCGTGAGTGAGTGGTTTGGAGCCCTCAGGGGCTGAGGCTGAGCCCTCACTGTGGACATCACTGTAAGCTGCTTCCAAGTGACCTGTCCGCAGACTCCTGCTTCTTTGGGGCTGAAAATCGAAGGTAGCCAGCTGTAAGAGTACCTTTCTCTCTCTCTCTTGTGTGCTCCAGAAACTGGACTGCTCAAATGTGCTTAGCAGGTGGCTCATCTTTCGTTCCTCCGTGTCCATCCCCTCCTTCCCCCTCACAGTGTCCTCTGGACAGAGAGTTGCAGCAGTTTAGGTTAAAAACTTCACAGTTTGAGCTGGGGTCAAGATAGAACTCAAACTCAGTGTGGCTCTGGCTGTTTATTTTAACCTCTCCTGTGACACGGAAGCTCATAGATTTTATAGCTGCATCACTGTGATCAGCTGTTTACTGACATGTTAAATGACACACATCTAGGAATGGGAGTGGATGCTACTGGGCAAAAATACATTCCACATCTACTGCGTGTAGCTGGTAACTTTCCAAACGGGCAGTGCACATTGCTTTGGAATGACTCCTTCTCAGTCTGGTTTATTCTGTTTTCTTTCCTCCTCATTCTGAGTGAGATGTTTTTTGTTGACTTTCAGTTAAAAGAAAATGCAAACTAAATAGTGTCAATACTCAGCATTAGCTCTTCCCCCTTCACTGTAAAGACTATGATCAAAACTGTCAAGCATTTAGTATCTGCAGTGGTTGGCTCCCCTTTGATGCTCATACTCCTCTTCTCTCCACCCTCCCTCCCTTGATAATGTGATGTTGTAGCCCCCGTGCCTTTTAAAGAGCTTGAGCTGGATATGACAAGAGCTTACCATTACCCACTAGATACAGTAAGTTTACAATTTTCTGACTGGATAAGTTGTTTAGTCAAGTCAAAAGCCCCTGACTGTGGAGCTCACCATACTTCTATCTTGGAGCTAGCCCGATTTATCCCATGAAACATGAGAAAATAAGACAGGATCCTCCTTTCTTCATGCACTCTTTGGGCACTTAATGGTCCTGGTTCATGAACTTTTTTGGAAGAGAGAGATACTAATATTGGGAATAGATTTTTTTTATTAAGCGGTGCCTCAGTAGTTCTAGGGGACTGTGGGACAGGAAAGCTCTTCCAAACTCCTTTCTTTAACATATGCCCCTATAAGTCAGGTGCGGTTTGCTCTGCAGGATGTTTGCAGAGAGTTTGTGGATTAACTAACGTAGTGTATTTCATGCCACTATTACCTGTATTGCAGGTACCACCAATTCCAGTACACTGGGATGTGTAGGTGTATGTAGTAGACAGCTTGGAATTTAATTTGAAGCACGATTCAACAGCAGATGTGCTGAAATAAAGACAAAAAATAAGAACTATCAAGAAAAGGTTAAGGAGAAGGAAGTACTACAAGAAAAGGTTAAAAGACTGGCTGTCTTTCTAAAGTATTTGCTGGAATTCAACCATATGGAGAGTTTGACTGTGCTGATTTGAAAGGAAGAAAAGCAGCTTTTATGTCAAGAAACATAAGGAGTACTGTATCCCCTGTAGTCAAAAGATAGCATTACTAGCATTACTGTGCCTGATGTCAAGTCAGAAGATAGTGTATGTGTTCATAGGTATTCTTTTCTAAAGTTAAAATCTGTATTCAGAATTTTTATTGTTGCCCAGTGCGGTAATTTCTCCATGTGATTGCAAGAACATTCGCTAAAAATATTTTACCTTCAGTATTTTAAGAACTTTAATAGATAGGTGAAGCAGTTTAGTAATATTTACAGATAATGTCATAAAATATCTTTCTGATTATTGAATTTTTATTATTTATTATTTATTTATTATTTCTGTGGCATTTTTTAATAAGCCCATTTATATTCAAATAGAAAGATACCAAGTCAAGTTTCAAATTACTTAGTTACTAGTAATTGTTCTTTGGCCAACTTTGCCACCTAGCGGCTGTAATTAAACAGAACAATTCATTTTCTTGATTTTTAAAAAAAGTAATGTAGCACAATACTGCTGTATTTTTTCCCTTGCATTGAATATTCTGTGATTTTTGAGTTGTCATAATTTTGAGATGCAACTGAAACCATTCATAATATGCTTATGAAAATAAGCACTTTATCTTCTAATGTTGCTTAAAAGCCTAGTAAACGAGTGACTGAAAGTATAGAAGATTTTAATACTAGACAATTCATTTTTTTAATAAAGTAGCCCTCTTATAATAGAATCAAAAGAAAAACTGTAAGCCCTGTTAAAATCTCTCATGAAAAGATGTAATTTTAGGTCTCTACTTGTACATACTACAGACTGTTTTTCCTCTAATATCCTTGTAGCATATATAAAATAAATCATCCTTCTTTAGATATCATCCCTGCAACATAGAGAAAGGAGAAACCCGCACTTACGGTGCTTTTGCTTCTAGTACAGCTCATAGGCACCTTTGCAGGCTGCTGACTCCATAGTAGGAGTAATAAAGACTGTGTAAGCATTGTTTTCTCCACTTCCACTTACTCCTAGTTCTGATGCAGAACCAGATCAGAGAGAACTAGAAATTGATACAGCCCTAAATTGTAATTTTCTATGTTGTAGTGCCTTTATTTCTGTGAAATGCAATCAAACTAGAAACTGTGCATCAGCTGTTTCCTCAGTCTTCTATGTCCTGCGATGGCATACATGCTATGAGCAAGACAAGAAATGTACGGGGCAGTTATGAACCCTAAAACCTCTGGGCACTGGTCCAGCTGCTGTCTCCTCTCTGGGCTACACCAAGCCACAGGAAAGGCAGCTCCCCAATTTATAATTTGTATGTAATTTTTTTTCCTCTCTTCCTTGTTTTTTTTTTTTTTTTGTTTGGTTTTTATACATTTATAGAAGCATTACCTCTTTTTTTTCTTCCTCAAATGCTTTGAGCTGACCTTGTCTAATACATTTTTACCAGATTTAAAGAGAGGTGTTGAGGAAAAAATAATTCTTTCAACAGGAAAAAAGCATCAAGATGTGCAGCAAGATGTTTTTTAGACACGGGTTATCTACTTGCAATCTCTTTTAGGTTCCAAAGGAAAAAAGTAGCTGGTCTCCGAGCAGCAGAGCTACAGAAGCTTGATTTCCTTTTGTTAGATGTCCTTTTTTTTCTTTTATATATCCCAATGACAATAATTCTTTCTAAGCAAGTGAGAGCATGCGCTGTGAGTGATTCAAAGTTGTATGTGTGGTGATTTCCCAGACATATAGGCACGATACAGTATAATTGGCCTGTCAGAGCATGTGATGTTTGTTTATAATTTAGTATGATTTTGTAATTATCAAGGATTTGGGTGTCTCTTATTTACTCGTCTTGTAGTACTCACCAAGCCTATAGAAACAAAATATCCTTGAAACTTCCATTATTTGAACTAAATTGACTGACAGGGGCAGAAGCTGATGAGGTGGTGAAAGGGAGGAGGGTCTACTGGATGAAAGGGAGGAGGGTCTACTGGATGAAACGAAGGATCACACAATTACCTAAAGCTTTGTTCTCTCAGAAAATTGGTTCTGTTTTACCTCAAACCAGGACACTCATCTAAAAATCTGTGAGAAGGGCCATTGTACATTTTGATTAAAATATGGCCCAGAGAGCATTCTGCATATAATAAGAAACTAAAATAGCATGGACGTCTCTTTAATGTTGTCACAGCATTCATATTACCGGATTCAATACAGAAAATTATTTAACTGCTGGGATATATTCAATAAATCCCTAAGTACAGGAGTGAGTAAACATAGGAACAGGAAAAAAAAGGGAGAGGTGGTGCAGACTTCGTCTATAATGAGAAAGAAACAAGTCCTTGACTTTTGAGGACTAGGGAGAGGTGCTGATAGTGTCTGAGATGGCATTAGAGATGACCTTCACATTTGTCAAATCAGGACAGCACGGAAGGAGAAAACAAAGATGACTATGTGTAGAAGCTGCCAAATGTGCGTTGCTAATGAGATTTCTGATAACATCTGTATATGCATGGCATGACCTGAACTGGTGGCAGAATATACCTGAGAATTAGAGTTCTCAGGTGGAAATAGTAGGATTGTAGACAAATTTGAGGAAAGAAGAGAGGATGCCATGTAGAAACATGGTGTGTTCAAATACCTGTCTGACAGGAAAACCTGAAAAGCAGACTGACAATACAGAGGATGATGGATACAAGTAGAGGATCACAAGAAAAGAAGTTGTAATACAGTTGGTGTTTCTGGGTAACAAGAGACAGAATGAACTGCAGGCAAAGGGAACGATGGGGCATAAAGAACCTCAACAGGCATGAAGAAGACAATACATGTCTGTAAGTGGAAATCCCTTTAAAGAAGACTAGATAGCTTGCATAGCAGATCACACAAAATCTCCACCTGCATCAGAGCAGTGGTACATCTAGCACAGTAGTCAGTCTCTAACTATAGTTAAAAATAATACTAGTTAGAGAGGGTATGAGAGAGCCTGTCGGCTTTATGAAGTCCCTTGTTCTCCTTGTTTCGTCAGAGGGTATATCTGTGACTATTTGCATTTGTATCAGGTTATGTATCTGCTGTCCTGGAATTCGTCCTGGCCCCTCTTCCCCAGTATCGTCTGTGGTACTGCCAGTGGCAGCAAGTTGCAGAATTTCATGCCTGATGTTGTAAGAAGTATTTTATTTTACTTGTTTTACTTTATTTCACTTGTTTGAAACTGATCTCCTAGAAAGTTTAAACTACGACTTGCTGATTGCAATTCTCTGACGTAGATCTGTATGAGAAAACTACAGCTATAGCTAGGATGATAGCTTGACAGATTCATACAAACCAAGGTTAGTGGTCATTTAAGGCAAATTGTTTATTATCTGTCCTTGGAGAGCTTTTAACATGTTGAAAAATGAGCTTGAAAAAATTGCAGTTTATGTTACCTCTCTAGATTAACAGGCACAGTAAGGTTTGCTTATTTGCCTCTTTCAGGATCAACTGTGATAACAATGAGGAACTGCCTTATTAAAAGATAATTTTTAAATGATTTAACTTATTTTTCTCTCAAAAATTATGTATACATAGATGATGTAAGCAAGAAGGTTTTAAGTATTGCTCATTAATTAATACACGGTAACCAGCAAAAATAGCATAGTGGTAGATCACTAAATCAAAAGACTTCAGGTTAAAAGGGTTTTGCTCTCTTTCAGTCTGTTGTCTGCAACTTCAGCATCTTTATAGGAAAAAATAAATTAAAAATTGAGCAGTACAGCTCTGAAGTAAAACCAGCCAGCGTGAAGCCTTGTTAATGAAAATGAAGATTCCTTAGTGCTATTATTCTTTTCCAGAGAAAGGCTGGCAGAGAAGAGGATGTTTATAATGTTAATAGAAAGTCAACAACATTCATTTGTGGTGGAAGACAGGAAGGTGGGAGCCGTAGTTGGCAAAAGCTCATTGTCAATGATTAAATCAGTAAACTGTTATTAAAGAATGTTAACTGAATGCAGAAGTCTTGAGCTAGTATTGAATATTCTTTATATTAAGTTTAGTTACTTAGACTTTTCCTGGAGAATACAGATCATATATGGATTATACAGTAGAGTTATCCATTTAGAATACCACTAAAAAAGCAGCTGACTGAAGAGAACACCATTGTGTTCTTTCACGCTGTGGACGAGTTGGACATCAACAAAAGTAGGTTCTCGAAAAGCCTTGGAAGGACATGAGTACAGCACATGATCGGTAAAATGTCACATGGAGAAAGATGACACCACTGGAGAGAAGTTATATTCTTAAGGTTATTGCCAGCACTTACTGAGAGCCAGATTTTTCGTACTTCTTGTGTGTGTAATGTATTGTATAATGTGTAGCAAACGCTTCATAAAAGTTGGACTGTTTTTGAGAATCTCATATAGGTTTTTACCACTAACTTCATATGCAAAATAAGTTTTTGGGTTTGTTTTGGTTTTTGAGGGGAAAGGACTGCATAATGTTCCGTACAGTTCACAAAATCAAGAGATTCAGAAACAGCTTATTCTGCCAAGAAATCTGAGATGTTTTTGTCATGATTCCTCTGTCACCGTAGACCCCTCGTACAGTTTTACATGGATACTTGAAATGCTTTATTTGTAGATAACTGCATGGCTTAAAATATCTCAAATGAGTTTCTCTAAAGTGCTGCATGGAAAGAATGTTAAATGGTACTGACTAAATTAATCTATCTAACATCTGACTAATATGCCAAAAACCTTTAGCTAAAAATAATACATTATTTCATAAATGCTGACTCAGATAAACTACTAAGAAGTGGGACTGAAAAGCTTTAGAAGAAGAATTACAGTTAAAGCAAATTAAACATTTTGATGTAAATTTAGGAATCCATTCAAGTGCTTAAAATGAAGTTGTTACGATGCAACTGAGAAAATCAGACCTAAATATTTGTGTGTATAGATTTTAGGTGGAGAGGCCATTCTGAGGGACAGTGGCTTACACTGAGTATCCATACCACTAAGTTGACGTCCTAGAAAAATAGCTCTTAATAATCTTTGAAGGGCCATGGTGATTGAAGAAGGTTTGTGAGGACTGGAAAAAAACAAATATAACCGCAGTCGTCATGAAGGGTGAGAAGAAGGATCTGGGGAACTACAGGCTGATCAGCCTTACCTCTATCTCTGTGAAGGTGATGGAGCAATTCCTCTCAGTAACCATTATTAAACATATGAAGGACCAGTAGGTGATTGGGAGTACTCAGCATAGATTTACAAAGGGCAAGTCAGGCTTGACTGGCTTGACAGCCTTTTACAGTGAGATGATTGGCGTAGAAGACAAGGGGAGAAGAGTGAATCCTTTTTATCTTGCCTCTGCAAAGTTTTCCAAGCTGTTTCCCAAGACATCCTCATAGACAAAATAATGGACTAAGTAAGTGGGTGGTGAAGTGGACTGAAATCTGTTAGAAATGTCATGCTCGAAGGGTTGTGATCAGCAGCACGAAGTCCTGCCCAGATGGAGGCCAGTCACTAGTTTTGCACCCTAAGGGTGGTCTTGGAGACAATACAGTTTAACCTCTTCATTAATAGTCTGGATGATTGAGCAGAGTGTACCCTCAGAGTTTACAGGTGCTACAAAACTGGGGGGAGTGGGTGATACATCAGAAGGTTGTGCTGCCATCCAGATGGGCCTCAACAGGCTGAAGAAATAATCTGACAGGAACCTCATGAAGTTCAACAAAGGCAAGTGCAAAGTCATGCACCTGGGAAAGAATAGTGACTGGGGCTGATCAGCAAGAAAGCAGCTGTGTAGAAAAGGCGCTGGGAGCCCTGATGGACTCAAAGTGAACATGAGCCAGCAATGTGTCCTTGCAGCAAAGGCCAAACAGCCTCCTGGGCTATGTTAGGAAGAGTGCTGCCAGCAGGTCAAGGGAGGTGATCCTTGCCCTCTGCTCAGTTGTGGTGAGACACATCTGGAGTGCTTTGTCCCGTTCTGGACTCCCTAGGACAAGAGAGACATGGATGTTCTAGAGTGAGTCCAGTCAAGGGCCACAAGCTTAATAAAGGGCTTGGCGCGCATGTCATACAAGGATAGGCTGAGAGGGCTGGCCGTGACTGTTCTGCTGGAGAAGAAAAGGCTCAAGGGGATCTTCTCCATATATATGTGTAAATACCTGAATGAAAGGAGTAAAGATGATGGAGCTAGATTCTCCTCAATGGTGCCCCATGACAGGACAAGAGCAATGGGCACAAATTGAAATATAGGCATTTACAATTAAACATAAGAAAAAGCTTTTTTCTGTGGAGATGTTGAAGGACTTTAACAGGTTTCCCAGAGAGGATATGGAGTCTCCATCATTGGAGACAATTTGAAACTCGCCTGGACGTGGCCTTGAGCAGCGTGCTCTGGTTGAGCCTGCTCTGAGCAGGTGGCTGGACTCAATGATCTCCAGTGTTACCTTCCCACCTCAACCATTCTGTGATTCTGTCAATAAATTGAAACAATAATTTAATGGAACTTATCTGTAAAGGAACCTGTAGGTAGCATAGGGTGGACGGTTGTTTTTCTGTGACTTGTTTTGAGGCATTTTGAGGGGATGTTGTGTCTTGTGGTTTTTTTCATCCAGAAAAAAAGATTCAGCATGGTTTTATTCCGTCATTGCTCATTTGGAATGGATGTGATGCCATTTGAGGTAGCTGGGGCAGCTATGCCTTGAGCTTGCTGGCATTGAATACTTCAGATCCATCTCATTAGAGCTGGACAGTCACTTGATCAGATTATGGAAGGTCTGGCCACGAGCTTTGGGTGACTGTGAGCTGGCAGAGGCTTTACCCAGATAGCGCTGGTTAGCTGAGGAAGCCAATCAAAGTAAATGATAACAATTTTCTGACAGCCTCTTTTTCTTTTCCCACCTTTCAGTTTACATAACCTGGGAAATGAAGCACTTGAGGAGAATACAAATAGCTGTATCACTCATTTACCCTCTAAGGGTTCATTCCTATTCAGCTTTTATGCCAGCCTGTTCATTTAATTTCAGATAAAAACTTGTCCTTTCTTGCATGCGATTTCAATAGAGGAGAAGTTGCCTCTAAATATTTGAAAATTAACCTCACTGATTACTTCAAAACACTTCTAAAGTTTGTCCTTATTTATTGTACCTGTTGGTATATTTGTCACTACCGTGTCACTGTTTCTTCCTGCTCCCCAAGTGTCTGTACCAATCTTTTGAATATTGTTTTATACATATAAGATAAGGTCCTTTTTTGAAGGTGCTATCATTTTGCCCTGTGTGCAAAAATGAAATTATTCGTTAAGGGCATTAACCTTGGTATTATAATGATAATGGCTAACTAAAAGCTCATTTCAAAAATATGTCACAAGAAATATGAAATTAGAAGAATTGCTGTGTTCATAGAAATTTTTTTTTTCATTGTTAAAGCACGGAAAAATATCTTTTATTGACTTGATACTATTTTGTCTTTTAGTGAGGTCTTCTGATCTTTAGTTATTCTTGGGTTAGGTGCCTTGTTACACCTTCAATTTAAGGTAGCATGGAGGTTTATTAGAGTGACAATGTTAAGGGGGGGTTTGGTTGCAGATTTGCCAAGCATCATTAGAGTGTTGCAGTTTGCCTAAAGTCTAAACTCACTGAGAAAGGACAGGAAGGATAGTGATAAAACTTGCTGCCTGAATAGTCATCGTTGTTTCTTTGAATGCAATAAACACTGCTAGACATCACAAATGTGGTAATGAGAATGTGGAAGACAAAAGAAAGTAAAATCCAATGTGTGTGCTGAAGAAAATTTAACAGAAGATGTAAATGGTCTGATTCTGTATTCACTGCATTGTCCTCTGGGGACTGTAAACAAAATTATATTTGCAGAACATAAAATTTTGCAGTATTTCAATTACAGATGAGTTTGACTTGGAGATACTTATGTCCCTTCTATCCCCAAAATAGTCATCCCTCCCCACCCCTCTATAAAAGGCAACAGAGAGTCATGTTGAAAAAAATGTCTTTGGTAATTGTTTGAAGTATGGTTATGATAAAGTATTTCAGTAATTTGGGAGTAGGAGGGGAGAGAGACAACGAAACAATTTTCCTGCCTGTGTTGAAAGGAGAGATTTTATGATTGGATTGTGAAATATTTGGTTGTGAAAGTAGTAGATGCATGCTAATTTGGAGTGAAAGTTGGGGTGCTGGTTTTGTAAGGGGATGCTCATGGTTGCTATGGGTTTTCTTGGTGAATTTTAGGAAGAGTTAGAAATACAGATGCATTTATCTTCTTGAGAAGCAATTGAAACTTCCAAAATTAATTGCTAATTTTTCATATTGTTTGCCTTACCAGTGCAAGAAACACTTATGCAAAACTAATATTATTGATGATTTCCAAATAAACTTCACAAATCTTTAAAAAAGGTATGGTTTTCATACTGCTGTTAGTTTACATATGGATCTTCCCCAAGAGTAAAAAGTAGTCATTATAAGGAGAGAATATAGAGAACCAATTGTTATGTATGTATGTATCTATGCAACTGCTGTATTATTCTGTCTAACTTTGATTAGTGATTCTTTTTATGGTAATGTTCAATATGTTCTGACTTTCAAATGATTTTTTTCTTCCCGCTAGTTGTCATTATTACTATACTTATTAATGGTTTTGTTAGAATAGCTCTAAACAGTCCTGATCTGAAGAGGTGAATAGTCTGCATTGTTTATTGGTCCGTTATACTGCCTTTGGGCAGTGAAATCGTTACAAGGACACTTCCATATGTGTTGTTGTGAAGTACCAACTTCTGTCCTTCTGCTAAAGATAAATCATTACCTATATAGGAGGTAAAATAAAGCTAACTTAGATTTAGGTGTATAGATTATGTCCTTACATCCACAATTTCCTGTTTTTAATTGTATTAGTCTTATTATATTTTTTTTAAGATGCTGAGAGCATCTGCAGGTCCAGCTGAGATGAGCTATCAGCAATACATCTTCACTAGCAATTGTGGCATTACACTAAAAGTACATTTGGCTTAGAAAGACCAATCAACCCACTGGTATCCATAGAAACTGCTGGTTGTTAGATGATCTGGAAAAAAAACTATCAAAAGACCCCCAAACCAGTCAAGTTAGTGATATTTGACTGGCTAAACACTCTTTTTGGTCCCCAAAGACACATAGATGCTTAAAACCACTGATGTATTAATTATTTTTTTAAGAGGGAAATTGCACATGAAAAAAATATACTTGAAAGTGGCAGGAGTTAGGTGCCTAAATTGAGTTGTAGTTGCCAGTCTTTGGGCTCGTAAATATTAACTCTCTTAGTTACGTGGTTTCAGCACAGAGGGAGAGAGCTTCCCGCTTCTATGGGCAGACCTTTATCTTCCACTGGCATAAACTCCCTCCTGCCCATTCAGCCAGTTTGAGTGCCCAGCACCATTTTGCCTACACATAGATAATTTGCCTTCTTTGGAGTCCCCTCTTTGAAGCTTGGAAGCCAAACTAAGCTCTGAGGAGCACCATCTTCTTTTTCTTTACCCTTTTGAGAAGATGTAACCCTTTCATTACCCATCATCACACAGCTTACATAAAGATGGGGTGGAAATATCTTGTATAATCTCTAATTTTTTCATTGCAGATTTTGATAATAAACTCAGTAATGAAATAAAAAGAAAATTACCTTCATCTCTACCTTTTTACAGTAATATATATATATATAGGTCCTCTTATTTTACTGTTTTAAGCATACTGTGTATCCTGTTTTTTAGCAAAATGCTGGTGGTGAAAGAGTTAATTTTTCTCAGTGTTAAAAAAGTAAGTGAATCGCGTATTCATCTGACCGGAGATGTACAGCACTGGAGACATTTGAGACTGTTAGACCACTGCCATAAAGTACTGAAGGATTTAATTTTAAGGTATAATATAGCTATTAAGCTTTTTCAGTACTCGAATATTCAGTCCCTCCCAGAAGAAGAGTGATGAACTGTGATCATAAACAGGTTAATTTAATCTGACCTGATTTCACATGTGTCCCCTTATTGCTTTAAGGATAATAATTTTTCATTATATTTATCTTTTCAAAATCATTATCCGTAAGTCTCAATTATCCAGGTATTTAATTAGCTCTGTCAGTGTTTTAGGTTAAAAAAAAAAAAAAAGGGTGTTAATCCCAAAGTCTAAGTGCGTATTCTGAGTTTTGATGTTCTCTCAAGTTCTCTTTGTAAACAGTATCAGCAGAGGAGACGGTGCCTCTGATGCGAGTCAGGTAGTAAGGCCACTCAGCAGTCCTGCCTACAATTCATGTGAAACACGTATCGCCAGACAAAGCATCTGACTATTTGGAGGGTGGTTCTGTAGTCTTGAGAATCCAGAGTGAATTAAAGTCTAGACTTCGTCATTTTTTCAGGCTGTTGGGAAGGGATAAATAACAAATCAGATGTGCCCAAGATAGAACAGAGGTAACGCTGAAGCAAGGATGCTCTTGCTGGTTTGTGCATTGGGAAGAAAGCTGTAATAGCAGCAGCAGCAATAACAACAGCAGCAGCGGCAGCAGCAGCAGCAAGAGACCTTCGGAAAGCCGGGTGTTGCAGTAGTCTGAGATATAAAGATCCTGTTACGTCTCTGTCTTTCCTAAGTTCAGAATGGTTGCTACAAACCTCACACCACGTGTAGTAAAAGATGTATACGAATATGGAATTTGCTTTGTAATAACTGGATGCTGAGGAAATAAAGACGTGCCTCTGGGTTTTTGTTGTTGGGTTTTTTCCTGCCCCTTTTTTTTTTTTTTTTTGTCATCTGAAACAGAAGAGATTGACTTACTCGGAGAAAGTAAGTTTCATCTGTCTTCAAGATAATATAAAAGGACGGCTTGGGAGCTGGAGGGTGACTGTTTTTCTACCTGTTTCCTTGCACCTGGGGCTGAAAAGTCAGGAGAGATGGACAGTGTCTCAGAGGAGACAGGAACGACCGAAGCTTGGTGAAAAGCGTACCCTGATTGTTGTCTGCTGTCCTCTTCATGCAGTGCTGTGGGCTGGTGCACCGACGGCGAGTACGGGTTTCCTATGTAAGTTTTCGTTCGTATTAGAATGATGCTAACTTGTATGCTCAGCTCCTAATATATTAGATGATATGGTGTGCCTCAGGCAGGTATTTTAATGTATATCTGAGTGACCAACCAGAGCACTAAGTATCTATGAAATAAGTTTTTACAGCACAGGGGCACAAGGATTATTTTAACAGGTACGAGTTTCTTCGCATCTGTTTTTTCAGAACTCATATCAAGAGTATATCAGATTTCAAAATAACCTGCAGTTTTAAAAGACTGGAAGTCTGACCCTTCAGACTTATTTTTTTAAATTTTGTATTTTTTCTTCCTAGTAGCTCTGCGTAAATGGAATCATTAGAAAAGGACATCTCTATTTATCCATATGTGATAACTGAAAAATCAGTTAAAGTTAATAAGCAATTATGGACTGGCACAAAAATTATTTGGAAGACCCTGAGGAACATAAAAATCATCTGATGAGGTAGTTCTTTTGCAAGAGAGCAGTAGCACAGTGGCAGAAGCATGGCCTGATGGTTTGCATGGTTTGTTTGCTTTCCAGAGCAGGGTATTTCAGTACTCTGGTATGATAAGACTGCTCAGTATTGCAAAATGGCTGTCTCTAATAAATTCCACGAGGAAGGCCAGCGCCAAAGCTTAAGTATTAGTAATGAAAAAGATTGGCTATTAGCTGAAATATGTCTGAACTATACTCAGCTGACGTGATAATCTCCTAAGTAATTCATTGATGTTTTAACATTCCGTTTCTATTCTGCTGTTCAGTTGTCAGATAGACGTGATAAGAAACAGGAGGTTGAAACGATCTGGCTAAGCTGCAAATTGAAATTGCTGAGTATTTGCAACAAGCAGCTTGTCGCTTGTTGCACAAGAAAAGAACAAATACATCAGGAGAAATAGTTCTGTGGTCAGGAATGCCGTGTGTTTCTCTGTCATAGAAACGTCTTCTACACAACGCTTAAAAAATGATCACAGAACAAGCAAGGTCGTAAATAGGTGTGATCTAAGTCAAAGTTTGTGTAGGGCATCAATGGAGAGAATAAAATTATTAAAGAGAAAACAAATCTCTTCTTCAGAATATAGTGCAGAGATGTAAACAGTTAGAAATATGCGTGTGGCCGTAGCTGTTTTGCACAGCTAATTTGACTTTGGATGTATTTTGTTCTTACTGGTGCAACAGTTGATACTGTTCTGTAAGAAGCAGGCAGAAGCATGGAGATTCAGATGAGAGCTTTGCTCAAGGTTCGAACTTAAACAGTACAGTATTTTGCATAAATTATGCAAAACCCAGTGTGTAGTTAATTTTAACCATCTATTCAATATAAAATAAAAACTTGGACATCTGTTATGCAGATACTTATTTGATATATCGCTATTCCCACTGTAATGCAGAAGTTGAAATATGAATACATGAAAGCACTTCTTGTTTGTTAGCCTTCTCCTGCCGGTGGAGTTTAGGGCATATGAAAATAATGACCTCTTGAGATGCATCACCCGCCCTTTCATTTCTCCTTCTTATTGTTACTTAACAGTAGCATCATCCACTGTGAATAATATTATCTAGACAGAATATTTGCCTGTTTGCATAGCGCATTTCACAACCTGGAAGTGTCAGAATACTCATTTGTGAACCACCATGACATCTATTTGGGCTTAGTCTCAGACTAAACATATCAAACTCCATGAACTCCCATCATTTTTGGATGTTTGTGGGCAATGGAGAGAAAGATGCTCAGTGAATATCTTACAAAGTACTAAGGTTTGTACCTTTTTTTTGGTGATACTTGTTGTGTGAAGGGTATTGTGAGAAGAAGGTTGTGCCGCCTTACTTAGGATAAGTGAAATGGAGTTTGCCCTTGATCTTTTTGGTCCGAACCCATTACGTGAAAGATGACCGTGTTCTCAAATAACTTAATTACAATGAAAATTCTCTCTGTTGTTCGAATCCTTGATTATCCAAACCCGTTATTATTGAATTTTTTTGTTGCTCCCCACGGCATTGGGCTAATTGAGGTTGTACCGTGTGATTCTTTTGGGATGAAAGCACTGAAATTAAAGTGAGCCAAGATATGACCCTTTTTATTAACGTCTGACTCACTAGGGAAAAACATCAGACTTTTATTCTGGGTTATTAGTTTACAGTTCTTAAGTTGCTTATTAATTGTAGTGGTGAATGATCCAACTTAGAAGTTGGTTGTTTTTTTTTTTTATTTTTGGGGGAGTTTCAGGTATTTTACTTTATGTATCCAAAAAAGTATGACCAAATCTAACTGACTATTGTTTTGCAACCAATACAGCTCTTTCTGGTCCAGGTTGTAAAAATTGTGCAGATCTTAGGCATAATCAGTCCCTTTGAGGGTCTTTTGGGTCAGCAATAGGCAGGTCACTGCAATTTGTTATGTGGGCTCACATGGTTTCTTTGGAGGAGCAGCATTATTGGTGGAGAAGATGGTTGTATTCTTATGTTACTTCTTTCTATGATCTCCTGCATGTTGGACTCTCAGGCACAAAGATTAGTCCTGCATCTGTGTGCAGGGATAAAATGTAAGGCCTGCATGGATCGTATCTATCTTTACCTTCTCACCAGGTTTTGCTGCTATTGAGGGATGTGCAGACCACACAATGTTAACAAGATTAAATTTGGCTCAGGCGTTCTCCCCAGGCTTTCCTGGTCATTGACTCTTCCTTCAGCATGCCACCATGTACTGCTTGCATCAACTAAGTTTCCACTCTTTCTCTTCCGAGAGCTTTTCTCTGTGGGTGGGTAATCAGGGTGATGGAGGGGGCCATTTAATGCAATATGTTTAATACGTTGTGGCATAATCTGCAGCTTGTAATGGTAAGGTATGTCGTATGGGCATTACGACTGAATACTAATACTCGATTCCAGAAATAAAGACCCCTATATTGGACATATTAATGGCAAAAGCTGGAGATAATTCCAAATAGCATCTTCCCCTTAGTCTTTTAGTCTTGTCTGTGGGATGGGGTCATGCCATTTGTCAAATGGGATCCATTTGGGCTAGTATGGAGGAGGAGCTGCGTGGAGTTCTTCCAGTGAACAAGCACATTTTTCTGGAACATGGAGTCTAAAACTAAGTCTAAGTACTAATTGCATGTTGCCTGAAAAGGTTTTCACAACTCTTACTGCCAGCATGTCACAGAACATCTAAAAGCACTGGAACCTGAAGACTGACCAGTATATTCCAGCTTTCAAACTTTAGAGCAGTCTATCCACCTGTTGTCCCAGCCTTCAGAAGAAGTTGCAATCTGATGGAAGTCACTCAGGAATCTTGCACAGTCTTCATCTCTCCGCTGATCTCCCTGGAAGCGTCTGGAAATGAAGGCTATTTGAACACGGAGACGAAGAGATTTCCACAGCCTGTACGTTTCTGAGCAGAGCAATTAGCTGTCAACCACTTTGGCTGTACGTAATGTCTCCTCCTAGGGGTTGACTCTGAACTTTTTATCTATGGCAAGTGAAAGCAATGACAGGTATGGGAGGAGAGTCCATGTAGTTTCTTGAAAGACTCTTCAAGATGGTGAAGTTGGAAGTAACCTAATGCTTACCTGGAAATCACTTACTGGAGCACACAAAACAGGCAAATCCAAGCGATGACGTCCGTGTGCAGCAAAGCATAGTGTACGGCAAAGCTTCCTACCTTCCCAGGGTGCAGGTGTGTTTGCAGAGTGGGTGTTTATTGTCACTCTTACAATTACACAACCAGAAGTATGTGAATGTAGCCAGGGAGGGCCAACATATGGTAATCTGGATAGGCGAGCCATAGGCTGGAATCCGTTGTATTTTTAATAACAGCTTAAAAACTTTATTTGTGGGAAATCCCGACACTGTATTTAATATTTATTTAGTAGTTTGAAAACTCATCTTGTTGACTTTTTGACTTTTTGCCTTTTTTCTTTTTTTTTTTTTTGAATTATCAAACGTCATTTTTGCTTAGCTAAAAGGACTATTCAGAGTAAGTCTGAGCCAATGTTTTAAAGATTTTTCTCAGATATATAACTAATTTGATAAAGCACGGAGACGATGCCTGGAAGGAAAATATTCATTACTCTGACTCTAATCCTTAACAAAGGACTACAATTTGATATATAAAAAAAAAAAAAACCTACGCAAAAAAACCACCTCAAAAATGCATTCCAAAACAATAAAAACTTTATTTAAAGATTAGTAGTGAAATTTATGGTATGGCTTGCACTGTGTATTTTAGTTTAATGTAATTAAGGACCTTGGTATGGTTTTGTTGCAAGATGCTTCTTCTCTAATGGTGGGGACTGTAATTGGAGAGCTTTCTGCCTGCAGCAGCGAGCAGGATCCAGACGGCAGGCTTTTTGTGCCTGTGTCTGGAGGATATCTCAGACCTCCTGAGGGAATGTTCTCTTTTTGGTGTTATTAGATGTGGACTAGGGTTTTTTGTCTGTTCCTCTTGAGACTGTAATCCTTTCCATCTATCACTTAATCATGTTTCTCACCAAATCATTCTTTATCATAGCAGATGCTGTCCTTCTCCTTGTTCCTTTTGTTCACTACCTGTCTATCTCTTCTTCATTGCTGATTTATAGGGTTATTTTTTTCCAAATATAGCTACTTTTTTTTCCCTCTTCTCCACCTTGCTTCTCTGGTTTTGACATGCAGAAATTTTGCTTCACATTTGCAAACTTCTTTTCCTTCTGTTGACATTAGTCCCAGCCTTGTATTTTCCCTTCCCAGGACTTCACCTGCCAGGGCTATTTCTAGGACCCTTAATGCTCCTGTGCCATCAGCCCTAGCCTTACATCTGTCCCTCTTCTTTTTCCCATTGCTGCTGTTGCCAGTTTTAGTGGAAGTTTGAGCTGTTCGCAAGCAGAAGTTGCAGGCTAAGGCAGCTGTTGATGAACCGTTGTTATTCTCAGGATTTACCTCCGTGTTTCTCCTCTTTGTATGTTGTAGGCAGAAAAACAACATGCTGGGAAGGAGGAAAGTAAGTATAAAGAAGTTGTGGTTTTCTGATGATGAGAACTAAATGACATATTTTAGCATAAACATGGTATGATTACACCTTAAAGGAATTGGCTGGACTAGCAAAAATAGTCCTTTAACCGTTTTAAGTGACTGGACTATCCTTGGTACTGGGTATGGCTTACATAAAACTGTTAGGGAGCAACTCGTAATCTCTGGATTTGGAGGATGCTTTCTGTATTTGAAATATCTACGGAAAGTCCTTTTGCATTTTTTCTGTAGCCTACTTTTCTAATATTTTGCTTTGGTAGTATGGGAAGAAAACAGAGTAAACTGGAATAAACTGCTGTGGCAATGTTTAAAGGGAAAGTGACCTGAACCAAGACTCTGTCAGTCGTCATATACCAGCCAAACCAGAGCAAACTTTGCACTGCCCAAATTAAGGGGAAATAAATCCCCTTTACCTGCATTTGCTCTGCTACTATTGTCTAACAGCCTATATTTGTTATGTTGGGGAGTATTACTGAAGCTAAACTTTTTCCATTGCAGCTCCAGTCCTTCCAAGTGAAACTTCACGTTTGCACCAGTTGTTCTGGTTTTTCCCTTTTACGTATTAGTTGGTCATAATATCTTATTTTTCACTCCTGTCACTGTGTTTAAATGATTGTGTTCCAATTGGCTAGCATAGATTTCAGACTACAAAGCCTCCGTTTAAAAAAAAAAAAAAAGAGAATATATTTTCTTGTCCCCTTTCTTTAGATTCTTTCTTCTGCTGCATTCCCTAGGTACAACCTTTGAATTTAATTAACTAGCAGAAGGGGCTTCTTTTGAAAAACTTTCTTACATTTAGGAGAATTAAAGGGAACATTTATAGCTCATGGTGCATTCTGCAGTAAAATTATATAACAATATGGCTGTGGATAAAGTATTGTGACAATATATGCAGTGAGAGCCTGCTCTCTTTTATTTTGTATGTAATGTAACTGCTTCAATAATAGATTTAAAATATTTAAAATTTCAAGTCAGTAGCAATAACAATTTTAAATATACTGAAATAAAGAATTGGAGAACCCCATTTTAGTTATTTTCTTCTGTCCTTATCTGTGAAAGTGATAGTATTACCAATGGAAATATGAATTCAGCCAATTGCTAAACCGGGGAATTATTTTGTTTACCTCCACTACTTGGGTGTATCAAAGGAGTGACATTATTTGCATTGTTTCTGGCGAGAAAAACATAGACTTGTGAAACCAATCTGCTTCCCTCATAACCTCCTATTCCTACACCAGTAGCACCCTTGAGTTTGATTTTATGCATATTATTTTAATGTAAGAGTTTTCCGAAGCTGTGTTTTAAATAAGTTGTTCTTAAAAAGGCTACAGGTTTCCTGAAACCTGTGTTATGTTCGTGCAAATTTGTAATAAATCATACACTTAGAGGATTGTATGCTCTATTATTAGCCTCTCGGAGTTAATAAGTGGGAATCAGGACTTGTAACCTCTGTCTCCAGACCCGCCAGTGATTCATCCTGTGGCTGTGGACAAATCATGTGGAAAGAGGCCCGAGGTGCTTCCTTTCCACAAAGCTGCGATTCTTTGATGGAGGGAGAATCCTGCTGCACAAGTATGTGTGCAGAAGTATAACATTTTCTATGAAACCTGAAAAAAAGAGTATTTGTTAAAAATAAACGCTTAAAACTTAAGAGATTGTTACATCCTTCATCCTTGTCATCCTTGATTTCTTTTCGGCTCACAGTCTTTTTACCCTCTGCCTTTTCTCCCGCTTCATACACAGTGAGCTTTGCTATCCTCACTTGATAAAAGTGTTTTTCTGTTTTTTTTTATGTTTTCTCCTGATTATATTTTTTCCCTTCAGCATTTACTTTTTCTTTCTGCTCTTCTTGGGTACAGTGCTTACTGGCTTCAGTGGTGGAGGAAAAATTTAAGTATTCTTGGTAATTTTAATCCATTTTCTGATGAGTTGGCATTCCATGACAATTTTATGAGACTGTGAAGTCATGATAAATTAACTGGCTGTCTTATGATACTAATTGAGTCTCCTGACTTCTCTGAGGAAGATTGCCATCTTTAATGTCTTTCCTACTATCTTTATACTAAACTGGAATAGCAAAATTAATAACTTTCTAAAAGGGAAATGAGAGGAAAATAAAAAAAATACTTTTAGGTTTGAAGTGAAAAAATAGATTTGGTGAAGTGCTGAACATCGCAAGAGTGCTTCAATGGGCAGAAACTCTGGAAAAAGTCTTGCAACTGTTCTGGTGAGATTAAACATCCCCTTACAACAGGAACATTGAAGGAAAAGGGAGTTGTTGGCTAGTTAATGAAACAAGAAACAGAGGGGGTCAAGGTCAAGATAGGCTGGAAGAGGCCAAATAAGATTACTGAAAGAAGGTCAGTTCTTTGCTTCGTCCTAACTCTAAGCTTTGCTTCATCTACTCTGCTCTTTTGAGACCCCATCTGGAGTACTGTGTCCAGCTCTGGAGCCCTCAGCATGGGAAGGACATGGACCTGTTGGAGCGGGTCCAGAGGAGGGCCATGAAGTTGATCCAAGGGCTGGAGCACCTCTGCTATGAGGACAGGCTGAGAGAGTTTGGGTTGTTCAGCCTGGAGAAGAGAAGGCTCAGGGGAGACCTTATAGTGGCCTTCCAGTACCTGAAGGGGGCCTACAGGAAAGCTGGGGAGGGGCTGTTTGCAGGGGCATGTAGCGATAGGCCGAGGGGCAATGGTTTTAAACTAGAGCAGGGTAGGTTTAGATTAGACATTAGGAAGAAGTTCTTTACAATGAGGGTGGTGAGACACTGGAACAGGTTGCCCAGAGAAGTGGTGGAGGCCCCATCCCTGGAGACATTCAAGGCCAGGCTTGATGAGGCTCTGAGCAATCTGATCTAGTTGAAGATGTCCCTGCTTACTGCAGGGGGGTTGGACTAGATGACCTTTAAAGGTCCCTTCCAACCCAACACATTCTATGATTCTAACAGAGCTGAAAGAACCCATTTTGTTTAAGTAGTGAGTTAATGTGCCTCTTATGTGTAGCAGAAAAAGAAGCTTTTGGCTTTTGTGGAGTCCTTAAAAAGTTTTGCGAGTCAAGGCAAGATGAAGTCAAATTAGGGCTGACAGTCAAGGAGGTGTTTTGGTTTGCATTGGTTTGAGCATGTAATTTACACCTCAGTGAACAATCTCACTTGTAGACATCTCTTAAATGTCATTGCTGGTCACACTTACTTTAACATTATTTGTGGGTGCAGATATTGCCAGGACTATCCAGGATGCAGATGTTAATAATTCTGATGGTTACAACATTATTCTTTTCTGTCCAGTTCAACCAAGCACGCACTGCCTTAAGAAACAGATTATTCATGGCGCTATGACACCAGGTAGCAGGCCCTTTATACCGAGCGTGCTGTATTAATAATGGCTTATGCCTATTCTTTATTTAAAAATAGCTAGTCATCAGGGATGAGTAGTTTTTACACACTCTTCCTCTAGATGGAACCACTCTGCTGCTTCACTTGGCTGAAATACTATTTGTTTAACAGCTGAAGAAGCGGCTGCAGCGTGTACTTGCAATCGTGCGTCTGTGTTCAAGTGCGCACACGTGGCTCGGAGCACGCCGTGTGGCATTGGAGGCGTGATGCGAAAGACGGAATGCTCTTGGGCTTCGTGTTGCTTCTGGAAATAAATAATTTGAAGGTAGTGCTTGCAAACTTGGATCTGTTATATTGTAGTGAAAATCATTATCTTTATGGGAATGGTGACCTACTTATACTACATCTGGTGAAATGTTTTCAGATGCTTCGTCTTGTCCCTCGTCTGTGTAAAGTCTATTTCAGGATTTATAACCAGACTGTTAGCAATAACACTCACCATCTTCACATTTTATAATCTTTTCTGTTTATGGGTTTGTGCACAGAATTGGTCAGGCATTGGTACCTCTATTTTCAGTAGAATCAACTTGCTTCTTTTATTGCTTCTCTGTTTCCATTTTTTGCCTAGAAACTACCCCGGTTAAAATAACTTTCTTTTTCTTTACTAATGGTTTTCCCATATTTTACGATTATTTGGGGTTTTTTTCAGTAAGTTGCATATACAACTTTTTCAAGGTTTCTCTGGTTTTACCTGACTTGGAAATAAGTGGGTCCTTTAACTCTTATCTCCCCAGTTGTAAACGTGAGCTAAATGTCTTGCGTAATATACTCTTCATGTTGTTTTCATTTAGTTAACCTGGAAGATACAGATTTTACTGAAACTGGATATTTTACTATTTCTAAGAGCAACATTTATGTGCAAGACCTGTATGCCACAGGTTACATACAAGATTTAGAAGATAAACTGGTTTGATTAATTATCTGCCTAACCAGAATCAAACATAGTGAAAAGTTGTCCAAAAGAGAAGGAAGAAAAAAAGATGTGGTACAGTTAATCGCATGGGTTTTATATTTATTTACTCATGCTGGTTTTGTGCAGGGTCACACTATTTCAGCACACTTTCAATATTCTGGGATGAGAAAGTAAAATGTGCCAGTTATTCATAAGTCAGGATGGTAAAGTGTCTGGCCTAAGGCAAGTAAATTAGATGAATTTAAGGCCTATGTGAGGGAATCGTAATGGAGTGTTGCTTGCCAAAACTAGATCCAGACTCCAGCAAACTGGAGAAGGTACGACCAGGACTGTTTTCAGCCACAAACCCTGGTTCTCCTGGTTCAGTTTCAGCTTGTTGGAACAGGACATCTGTGGCAGCCCGACAGCAGGGACCTCGGTGGTACCGAGAAGAGTATAGAATAGAATCTTAAAATCGTAGAATTGTTTTGGTTAAAAGAGACCTTTAAGATCATCAAGTCCAACTGTTACCCTAGCACTGCCAAGTCCACCACTAAACCGTGTCCCTCAGCACTACATCTACATATCTTTTAAACACCTCCACGGATGAAGACTCAACCACTTCCCTGGGCAGCCTGTTCCAATGCTTGACAACGCTTTTGGTGAAGGAATTTCTCCTAATAGCCAATCTAAACCTCCCCTGGCGCAGCTTGAGGCCATTCACTCTTGTCCTATCGCTTGTTACTGGGGAGAAGAGACAGACCCCCACCTTGCTACAAAGTAGTTGCAGAGATGTAGGAACCTGTGGGACCCTCCTGTGCAAGGTAAACCCATCTCTAAACACATTGCTCTGCAGTCTTGAAGAGTGATGTGAATACTGGGGTTCACATGTTTTGTCAAAATGAAGTTTCGAGACTTTGCTGGTGGCCGTGCTTTGCTGTGAAGGAGGACAGAGGAGGGACCCCACCAGAGGCATCGCCACTGCAGTCGCTGCCTCCCTCCTGCCTGCCTCCCTCCTGCCGAGGCAGGAAACGGCCTTCCCTGTGCAGGAGGAGGAGACGAGAGTGATGCCACCTCTTCACCAGCCTAAATTTAAGATATGTTGCAGCCCTAGTGTTACATATTGTGAATCATGTAGACACAGAGATGTCTGTGTTAGGTTACGGGCTTTATAAGAATCTCTCCCATTTTTTCGTCACATAAACCCTTTTGGTTTGCAGAGGTGGTCTATCCCACTGGCTTTTCTCTGAGCTCAGGAAGCCGCGCTCTGACACCACTCACAACCCCTCGCTCCTGTTAACAGGCGCCATAAATTGCTGAACAGCATTCTGCCACGTGCTGGTCCCCATCGCTTCCATCCATCAGTGCCCGAGATGTGCTCCTGACCTCACTCTGCTGCTGGAACATTTAATTCGGTGCATGAAAGATGATGTAATTTGTGGCCTTTTTCCAGTACACTACTTTTGATTATATTCGATTGTGTTGGGCAGCCCAGGAGGATAATCTGTGTATATAATACATAATTATTACCTGGACAAGCTGAACTTTATTTAATTACCTTTTCTTTGCCCCCCATTTCTGCCTGTTCTCCTCAGAACCTCTCATTGACTTTAACTACAAAGATACTATAAGCCAGACACAGGTGTTTTCCCTTCATCTGTCCTGGGCTGGCTGCTTACACCACACTTGCTGTCTTCCCTGCATAGAGATGCAAAAATATGAGAAGCAGAGCTACAGAACCCTCATATCATTTTGTTTACAGCAAATACAAATAAGCATGAGAAAGGTGAGATCCAGATCCAAAAAGGCTGTAAAAGCCAGTATCTTTCTTGATGCATGGTCTTCAAGATGGCAAATATTGTCATCTTCGTTTTTAAGAGCAGGTTTCAGAGCATTTTTGTTTTGAAATCGCTGCTTCACAGTATGTTTTTTGTCCCTGAGGAATGATGCGACATGGTGGAACAGATTCTGGTTTGTACTGGCTTTTCACTGATGATTTCATTGATTACTGTACAACATTGTGTGAGTTTAAAATGAAACTGTCTCTTTTAAAGGCTTGCACAGTTCTAGTAGTGATTTTGAATATCACTGCTCTAAACTTAATTGCTCATTTTGAGCAATTTGGGCTTGAGATGCTTGAGGATGTTGTCTAATAACAACAGAGAAGAAAATCCTACCAATGGTAGGAAGGTTCAATTCGCCTACACTGTATCTGATACCAAAAAAACCAAACCAAACCAAAACAATTGAACATTGAATAAATTCAGCATCCTGTCCTTTTCAAACATTGGGTGTGTAACCGAAGGTTTTATCATCTCTGTTGTTGCTGTGGTCTTAGGGTATTTGGCTTTTTAGTCAGTGAATTTTCAAATTTTCAACCAGTGTAAGAGATGGCCACAGGAAAATAATATCATCTGATGGTGTATTTAATTAGTGTTACAACTAAAGAAAAAGTTAAAATAAATTTTTGTTTCCCCAAGCACCTTTATACTCTTTCATGGCTTTGCTTACGTGTGTACCATGTTGTTTTGTTACATAAAATATTGCAACTGAGTCATCGTAGCTTCTTTTTTTGTACGTGTTCTGAAGGAATCGTTGCAGTAGTCATAAGACAAAGAATAGAAGAATAAAATGGAAAATATTCAAGTTGTTATGTCACTAAGTCACAGTAAAGGATATTGGCTGACTATTCAAATAAATAAATGCAGTGAAAAGCACTTATGTAATGTAAATTTAATATAAATATATTTGGATGAGTGATGCATACCAAAGGGTTGGGGTAGTAGGTTTCATGGTGTACTCACTGTACTTGTGATTTCCTTATATAAGAATTACACAAAACTTATCAGACGTAGAAAAAATTAATAGTTTTGCAAAAAGTCATAGATCCCAGAATTGCTATTGCTCACCAAGGCTTGAGGAATTTTGTTTTATCAAAATTCCGTAGAATTAATATATTACCTCAGTAATTGATACCTTTCTTCACATATAGTACACTTTCTTCTTTCACAGAAAGGCTTGATTTGACTTACCATTGATTATTGATTGATGCTTTTGATTATTTTTCTTTGTGATTTCGAATACAATACATGACACTCACCAAGTATTAAATCTCAGTTCTTTGCCTATTTTTAGTACTTCCATTATTACTTATATGCAATGAACCAAAATACCACTGAAATACTACATTTACATACTCTTTGAGCTTTCCTTTGCCGTAAGGGTGTCATTAATTTTCTACTTATAAATATCCAATGTGAACTTTTCAGTAACCTCTAAAGCATCATGCAGAAGCTTGTCAAAATCATAGATATTTTCCATTTCTTTCAGTGAATGTCTTTTTTTAACACTTTTCTGCATTATCATGAAACCTTTGTGTTTGTTCTTTGTACTGCTGAATAGGACAGATATGGAAAGAATTTTGTTGTCCTATGTGCCTCAGAAACTAACTACTGGAAATAGGTACTGCATGTTATTAATACCCATAGAATTTCTTCCTGTTCTGAGAAACGTAATCCCTGAGTCAGCTGCAGTATCTCAAATAATATATTTTGAAAATATGAATTGTGATTATAACCTTATTACAACTTCTGAAGAATTAATTTTAAATCAAGCTTTGAGTTACCTGGATTTTGGTTGGTTTCACAGCTTTGTAGTTAGGGGGATTCTGGCTCTTTGTAAATCCATCGCATTTTCTTCCCTGCCTGCTGGGCTGTGCTGGCATGGCGGCAGCCTTCTCACTTTCCTACCCGACTCCTCCTTTCACCCTTACGCATCAGCTCTGAAATTGTGCAACTTGGAGCTTTTCTATGACCGTGGTCTCCATTCCAGAAGAGGTTTTTTAGAATTAGGTTAGAGGAAATAAATTAATCCTTTGAGATATGCTAGTTACAAGTGGGATTTGGAATAGACTGTGAGGATCTGCTTAGAGCGAGGGGTCGGTTGGACACTGTCCCGCATTTGTCTGTCCAAATGGGGTGGTGGCAGTGCTGGTGGCTGGGGCTGACGGGAAGGACAGGGAGGGCTGGCAGCTGGAGGAGGATGGAGGGGAGGCTGGGAGTAGGGCTGTGCAGTCACAAGTCATTTGATAGCAGGGACGAGATGACCACCAAAATGCAGAGCTGGTAGGGAGAGCAGCAGGAGGAGGAGGATGGACCAGTGTCTGAGCTGCCGTATCGTTCCCGTGTCAGTAGGCAGAAGACCATGTGCCTTACCCTTCTTGAAGGCCTGGCCTATGAAAAGAGTAACAATTATGGCTTGGCAGCCCATGTCACGGGTCCCTGTGTTATGTGTACGAAGGCTTTTCTTTGATGATCTTCATTAAGCAGTACAGTCTTCTATAATGTTCATCTAATTGCTTCACAAACTTTAATGAGCAAATTTACAGCATTTTGTTTCAAGGTTATCTTGTTATTTCTGTTTTATATCTAGAGAGCAGACACGTTAATTCCAGTGTCTGCTTATTTTGAGGAGCCAAATTGAAATGACTCTGGCAACCTCCCTCTGTTTCAGCCACAGCTCTGAGCTGAGGACAGTTGCAGGTGGTACTGTGAAGCTTGTTGCAATCAAAATCATTCCATACCTTTATATGTCTTCTGATGGTGATGGTGCTGGGACTTCTGTTAAAACCTATAAAAAATAAAAAAAACCCTGTAGATACATTAAAACCTTTGCATTACAAAGGCTGAGATTAGGAAGTCAGTTACTTGAAAGGTGAAACACCCTACAGTTGTGTGTATACATCGCAATGCGGTATTTAAGGACCAAGAACCCCATTCTTGTTTTTCCTAAGATCACAGCTATATTCATCATTGAATAGCTGATATTCAGAAAAAAAAATAAAAAAATCAATTTTCTTGTTGCTGAAGAAGGAGCTCAGTAAGTGAATGTAGGACAGGAAGAGAGAGGATAGTTTTATGAATAAGCCGTAAATGGATTTGGTGCTTGTTTGGCTCTTGGCAAGGCTGGACAATTCAGATCATTCTCTAAGTGTCTTGTGTACCACCATTTAGAAATACCTGGCTTAAAGCAACTCCGTGATCTCAAAATTGTAGTGATCAAGATTTATCTGCAGAACTGCTGAGTATGCAATACAGCAGAAGTCCACAAGTGTTCTCTGCATACAGAAAGTATTACAGAATGTTAAATTATTGGAAGGATCAGACCAGAACCCTCTCAGACTAGAGTCCTTATTAACTAATGGACTCATCTGGAATTGATGTTTTCAAATGAGAATAATAGTAGCGTCTTCCCTCACAAGCATTTTCTGAAAGTATGCTCATTAAAGATAGGAAAACTATTGTATGTTGCAGTGATTGTACAAGAATGCAACCTCAGAAAGGAGGTGATGCATGATGAATGTGTGCAAAATATGTCTGTCATTTTAAGTTTGTTGTTCAGCATTGTTCATCTGAGGAGGACCTTCTGTTTTCTACAGAGAGATCTGTGTCCTCTGGAATTAAAGATTATACCATAGGTCCTACATATAACAGGGGTAGTTTCTGGACTCTCTAGTCTTGTTAGTATCTAAGTCTTCAACTGTTATTGTCTTTTACCTTGTTATTTTTTGCTGTAGGATTTTTTAGTGCTTCCTGTTGGCACTAAATTAGCTGCTTGAAGTAAAATTCAGTATTTCTAAATCATTCTGTGTGAGGGAATAAATTTAGTTCATTTTACTTGAGCACATATCTGGCAAGCCATCAGCAGCTGCTGCTCTAAAATTCTGTGAACTGAGTTAAGTTAAGAAGAAGGAGGAAACTCAAATGCCAGCTGTTCTTCAGCTTGTTTGTATGGGACCAAGTTCATGTTTATTAGCATGGTACAGAGGGTCAGATCTGATCTTAGCTATTCTATCCAGTGACAGTATTGTAGGATAACTTTGTGTTAGGTACTAACGTAACAAACTCTGTAGTTATATCCTCTAACTTTCAGAATGGAATAGTCACTAATTTCTCTGTGAAATATTTTTTTTTGCTTTAATACGTCTAGACACAGTATATTTGAAACAGAAGTGTTTCTAATGACTGCTTAACATCTCATTGAGGATCTTTCTTGTACTTTTAAGTGTTTCACTGCAGAAAGTTGCCACATGGCTGCAGGGATGTCTATCCAGTCATATACCCTTTTCTTTCACCTGTCCAGCTACTAGAATTTGAACCTCAGCGCACTTATTGGAGGCAATCAGCCACAGGTTTATTTGACCCCAAATCACTTAAAAATTTAGTATAGCTTTGCAGACAGAGTTCTTCCAGAGGAAGCTGTCGCCCTACTGCTGTGGGACCTGGATGAGAGCTTGGTATGTGGTGTGTGCCATGACGGGCATTTACTGCACAGCATCCTGTCCATACATATGTATGGACACCGTACGTCCATACATCGTACTTGGGCTTTCGGAAAAGATGTGCTGGCTTTCTGCTGTGCTGTGGTGACTTGCTTCACGTTTGTAAGTTGGCGTCTAAATGGACTCACTAACTCAGATTGTTTAATCGAGGGTACACGTATGATACATTAAAACTGTAGAAACTGGGAGAATTCAACTGGGAAGGAGAAATTTATGCCTTTACAAGTGCATGAATGTATATCTTTATAATGGTTCTGTTTGTGCAAGCATGCAACGTGCAGGCACTTACCTTTAGTATCCTGAGAAGCCCAGAAAGTCTTACCTTTTAATTTATTTACAGGTAATTTTATTAAGTAGAACTGAGGTTACCGCAGTGGCAGCCTCATTTATGCTACATAGCCTATTTAAGTTAATGTTTCTTTTGGTTTATGTATTCTGGTTTGTGCCATTGCTTCCCCTTCCCAGGACTAAAATGGGATTTGTACTCTTCAGGGCTCCCCTGTCCCAGGAATCAGCTGTAGGCAGACTTTTCTCAGCTCAGCTCCTTTATCAATTGCGTATCAACTGCTGTGCGGATTCAGCAAAGATCACAAAAACCACAGGGTCAAGTCTGTTGACAGTGCTTCAGGTTGCTCATGCTGACATCAATTTACTAGTTTCATTCATTGGAATTGGGGGAATTACAGACAATAACAACATAATAAGAAACAAGTGTTGACTGTTCAATATATCTGTTTGATTCTCAATCCGTGGAAAGCAAATTAGCTTCTGAAGTTATTTTTCTAACTTGTTGCAGAACAGCATTGAAATCTCCTGTGCATTTATTTCTGTCATTTTCATTTGCTTTGTTCCTTCCAGAACTAATGTTTTTTTCTGGGATTTTTTTTTTTTACTTTATTACTTGTATATATTTTATCATTTTATGGTCAAAGTCAGATAGAGGAAAAATTATAAATTGATATCAAAGTATGTGGGATTTCTGTTGTGATCTTTGCCTGTGTTACGTATGTATCAATAAGTATGCATACATACTATAAATATTGTACGTAAGAGATATTTTGTCACTATAAAAAAGAGATTGTCAGTGGCAGTTTCCTACAGCTAACAAAGCCATCTATGAGATAAAACAATGTATTCATCTCATACAAGTAATTTATGTTTCATTTGAGATCTGTTCCAGGGATTTAAGAGAAAGTACAGAGATCTATAGCACACAGATATTCATAACATATGCCCTCTTTTGTCTTTGGTGAGGAGCACATATTAGATTAGAAATGTTTCAATAGAAACGAATGGATAAAAATACCATAGTCTTCATTGGCATTGAGGTCGAATCCCATGCATTTAAGTATATCCTTCTAGCAGGAACAAAAGCATGACCTAAAAAGCTTTTCCTGATTATGTGTCACTGATGAATGGAAGGCAGATCCAATCAGTAAGCAGCGCTAAAGTCTTCAAGACTGGCTTGTAGTTTATTGTTTCCAGACAATTTTAACTCACAGGCTTTGTTCTGTGGCATTTTATGCCTTGAAAGCTATTGCTTGCCATCTGTGGCTTATGCATTTTTTTGGGTTTTTTTGTTCTTGGTTATTTTTGAAGGTGGAGGCCTTTATTTGGCCATCTTAATTACACTGCTACCTTGGAGAATTTTTACACTTTCTGCCTTTCAAGTGTCAGGTTTTCAAATTTATGTTTACTTTCTCAGGACAAGGAAGTTTTATCAGTCTGAAGGATTTCTGTGATTAGGACTGAACCAGATATTTGAATCAGCCTTCTCCTGGTGATGCAACAGCTTGTCCAGACAGGGGAAAATCATGGTAGGGGAACTGCATAAATCTGAGCTTCTGTTTGCCATTGTGCATCTGTTAACCTGCTGTATCACGAGTGACTGGTTAACGGCTTGCTGGCAAGTGATTCTGTGGTCAGCATGAACAACAAAGGGAATAAGAGATATCTTTGATACATGATTCATATAAAGATGAATGCAAGAAGAATGTGCTTCGCTGGTGAAAATCAATGCCAGAGTCACTCTGAGACTGAGTAAAGTTATTCCATATGCCATATGAGAGAACAGTTATAAGATTTTGGAGAGTCTCTGTAATCTGGAAGTGCTGCATAGTTTTGCAAGATAGATACAGGTGTGCATATACATTTTCCTACCTGGCTGGGTTATGCCATTAGTAGAAAGAAGGATGTACATGACCTTGTATTTTAACATCGATCTTTGTAGCTTTCACTGAAAGTTTCAAAATATATGTATTTCATAAATGGTCTCCTTGTTTAAAGGATGATGAGAAAAGTACTAGTGCGATTTAGGGATACAAATACATATCCAACTTTGAGCTTCATTGAAGAAAGCAAGTTCAAACTGCTGTTTTCTAACGTTGTCTTCCCTGGGGTGTGTATTGACCTGTGATTTATACAACCCAAGTCCTGATGTAAGGCTGCCAACATACAGTAGTACAGCGTTTCAAAATTTTGTTCTGTAATGTCCAAGGTAATCTGTATCTCAGTATTTTTGCAAAGGTTAGAAACATTATTTTCAAATATAAACATTTAATAGTTGCGGTTTTTGTCATGTTTTTTTCAGAGGTGAATTACAGTTTCCTTAACTCTGGCAGGATTTCTGTCTACTGGATTATATTTGAACACCTACGGTAGAATAGTGATGTTTCTCTTAAATGAAAAACCTGCTGTTAAACTACCCAGTGATTCATACTGTCTTAAATAGACGGTTCTATTTCATCAGGTTTTACAGTTAATCAGCTGCTGATTTCCTAGATACAAATCAAGGTTTACAGATTCTTCTAAAGATGCTGATGAGCCAGTAATGGATGGTGCTTCAGCTCCCTGAGACTGGGTGGGCTTAAAAATTGGGGGATCTATTAAAAAGCCATGTGTGTACAAGCCTTCGTTCTAGCATATGCAAAGCAGAGTGTACCACACCTGTTCTAGCTACCTTCAGTGTGGACTACAAATCTGCAGAAGACCGTAATCATTTTGAAATCCAATGGTTATTTCCACTGGAAAATATATGTATTTTGCTTTTCTGTCTGTCCCAATCAGGGTACACAGTTTCTAGAGTTTCTTTTAACAAAATAAAAAGTTTATGCTGTCATCTTGGAAAAGACCTTAATATTACTTTAATATCTGCAAACAAATTACGGACCATGCACAAATTGAATTTGTGGAATCACAAACTCATTGCATTTATGCAAATACATTAAACAATGAGTGTAAAGTGACAGATGATGCTTGGAGCATAATCTGTGTCTGTATTATGAGTAGATAATAATATTAAGTTATTATTAAGGAAGTCCTAGAAAAATGGTGTGTTGTAATGCAAACTGCATCTGTCTGTCACATTCACGGTCAGCTGGACTTAACTGAATTTTGTATGTTTTTTAATGTTTTTTGTCATCTCACCCCCTTACTTGTTCTGTTCCACCAGCCTCCTTTTGTATTTTAATTTTTGTTTTCTTCTTTTCAAGATTCAATGCCACAGTTTTGTGATGGCACTATAATTTTAGAATTTGTCTGACCTTTTTACTTGATAGCTCATGTTCGTATTTAAATAATATATATATTTGAATACGGTTCAGGCAGGTCACTTTCTCATACATTTAATTATATGCTTTGTAAAAAGCACATTTGAATGAGTTTGTGAGTTTCATAGATACCAGCAGTAGGATTTGCAGGTGTTATCCCGGGGAAGGATGATGCTTCTGACACGTTCGGTGCTCAGACACCATGCAGTTAAGCTTGTACTGGATCCATATGTGAGCAATCAGGTACACGGTGCGCATTAGGTACATAACGCCACTCTTTGATACACCATACTTTATGATGAATCCATGAGACTCCAGCAAACTCTTCCATCTGGAAGTGATTTAAAAACATTCCCCTGTAAATCAAAGTGCAGCTATTAAAAACAGGATCCCTTTTCTCTTTTTAAAGGCAACGCAGTCTGGCTTGTTTTTCCTGCACCGTTTCTCTTAAAATGGACTGCTCCAAACGCTCTCATGCGGTGCGGTGAAGCGTAAGTATTTTGCAAATGGTACTGGCCCGTGCACTGAGCGAGGAGGCAGAGGTCTTCCTGTATAATCCGATTTCAATCAACTCACTCTAATCACTACTGATAGTTGCAAAATTTAGCCTGGATCTGCTCGGGTAATCTAGATTGACAGGAGGTAAAAGTGAAGGGACAGAAGGGCAGAGGAACAATGAGAAGCGAGCAGGGAGAGTGATTCTCTGCTTTGCCTCCCCTTCTGGGACACGTGTCTGCGCGGGCGGGTGCTCCCAGTGCCGCGGCAAGGGGCCGGGACAACAGGTGCCCTCCACGGGGCTGGAGCTGCAGCCACCACAACGCCGGCACGACAGGTACCTGCACGACCTGTTGGCCTGCATTATTTATTGACAACGAGATCCTAATTCTCTTTATTACTTGGAAGATGCCAGGGTCGTGAAATATTCAGGCGTAGCAGCAGTTAAACGGTGCAGCCAGCAACTGGGCATCTCTTTGACATCCTCTGGTTTCCAGTGTTGGGCTTCGTTCTCCTACAAGCCCAGAGCTTGGGTGGAAGCTTGGTGGGTAACCGGGCACTGCGTTTTGCTGGTAGAAAGGGGAAGTGTCTGTGAGAGTGGGTCCTTTTGTCTTTTGGTTTTAACTTTTCCAAGAGAAGAGCCAACTTCGGATTTCATGGATATACAGAAAGACAGCCAGCTGCCGCTGAAGACAGGTGTTTCGCAAAGATTTGTCCCTCTCTGACTGGATTGTACATCAGGAAGAAAAATGACTTTTTTTATCGTGACCTGACCACATGCTCAGTGTGCCTGTGTCAGCCAGGCTAAGGGACTGTACTCCCGGGGGTAACAGAGGCACCTGGACTACACCTCCATCCGACTTTCCATGCTGGTGGGGCTGCTGTTGGTCATCTCAGCCTTGCATGTTGCCATGCTAAAAACACCCAAGGCTAAAAATGTGTCCTGGGTAAGTACAAAAAGATTAACAAAGTTTCTATAAATATGTATTTTTTCATATATATATGAATATGCATTTCTCTCATATATATGTGGAAGTATAAACTTAAATAGACTGAGATTTAAGGTAGATTTAAAAAATTATAAGCGATTAAATATCATAATTATTTAAATTATTCCTAAAATTAAGAAAAATAAACCAAACATTAATTGGAGCACTGGTGTTTTGAAGGAACTATATTTGCAGATTTTAAAGTTACAGGCTTGCGGCTTGTTTTTGATATATATTTTTCATCTATGCTAGTAAAGGGTTTGCGCTACCTACTTTTTAATCAATTGCAAATTCGGTGTGGCTTTCAGGGTACAGGATCAAGGCCTTAAGAGTAAGGTTTAAAGATTTTTAGGGGATTTATGATTTTAATGATATTTTCATTTCTATTTTTGTATAGTTCAATGATTTGTGACTGTGGGTATTCTTATGTGTGGTATGATCCATAAGCATTGTTAATGAAAATATCAGAAGTTGTTTCAGTATCTTCTAATAAGTTGTAATACACGATGGGATGGAGTCCATGTTCAGCGTCTTTTCTGTTGACTTCCTCCATTTTTGCTAAGAAAATACATTGTTATTTTGTCCTTATACATTATTTCTGTGTCAGAAACTAGGTTTCCCTGTTGGGGAATAAAGTAAGCCATGAAATACAATTCCAGAATAAGTAACGGTGCCTTTTCCTAACCCCCATCCCATATGATTATACAACGCTGCCAGCACACAGCCTGCTCTACCAAACAAGCAGAATATCGTCAAACCCGGGTCCTCTCAGAAACCTGGACATGCTGGCAGCTGCTCAGTAGATGGCTTTAGGGCTTCTTCAGTGACTTCCCTGAGTCCCAAATCTCGCCCATAACTGCATTACCTGGTCTGCAGTGCTGGGGCTGTTCAGGAATAGAGGACATGACTGCCAGACAGGAGGGTACAGACACCTTCCCTTCCCTGCGACTGCTCGGTGATTAATAGCTGTGAAAATGCGTTAACTTTCAGATTACTGAGAAATTTACGTGTGTTCATGAAGCGAGCTATGGTTGGGTACAAGCGTAGTTGATAAACGTTTGTATCCCCCAACTTGTCCTGAAGGATGAACTGCTCACATCACAGCGTGTCCTCCTGGAGGTAGAAATCTCGTATGTTTGCGGCTCCGATTGTCTCCAGGTTTCGGTATTTAAAATACCTATTTCAGGTGATTATGTTGGAGAATGCCGAGGTACTTGCTCTTACCCATAATTTTGCACTGTGGAGTAACCACCAAGAATAAAATAAGACCTCTCTCCCCCTCCATACTTTCACTACCAATTTACGTACAAAAGGAAATAGATACATGCTGTCATGAAAATGGTAAATTTTGTAATCATTTCAATTGAATGATTGGTACGGGGTTTATGTATGATGGCATGGCTCTATATTGTAAACATAAGTGACCTTCAATTGTTTCACTAAAGCCGTAGTTATACATGTGAAATGTATAAACCAGAAACTGGTTTGAAAAATCTAGTGCAAAAAATGGCAATTTACATGATTGCAACTGTGTTATATAAAAAAAATAGATGCAGCATCCAAACCACTGTAGCTTTTGGGATTACTTCCACTTTATGTAACATTTTTCCCCCTTCAGAAGTAAATAAACCTGCAAAAGATATTTGCAAGGATTTCTGACTTAACTTTGAATTACGTATCCTCTATTGGTAATTTATGGTTGTGACTGGATACCTGTTTAAGACACAGGAAGCAAAAGGAAGAAATTCGGTTTCTGTAAAAAGACAATTTTAGGTAACTCTTGCTCTTCTTCACCTCTTTCCCTTTGGTCCTCTTGGGGAGTGGGTGTTTTTAGTCCCTTCATCCATCCTTGGCAATACAGTATAAAAATTGTTTGCTACTAAGGGATGGAAGTTATAATTTCCTTAGTAAGTATAAAGATAATTTTGTGACCAGTATTTTAAACGAAAAAAACAATTAGATTAGAATAGTTATTGCACTGAGGATGTTTAAAACAAGTAATGAGAATGTTTCAGAACATAATAGTGATTTTTTTTGTAGTGCTCTAATGTTTTAAAAAGCCGAGATACCATGCAGTGAAGTACAAGGGCACAGAATCAGATACCTGCACAAAGTATCACTTGGCTTAAATCCCAACAAGTGGAGATTGCCTCCAACTCCCTGAAAATCTGGAGTTTGACTCTGGAAGTTTTACTTGTGTCGTAATTTGATCTTGACCTTTGTCCATCTTCAGTGAAAACATGAGGGTCCAAGGCTGAATCACAAGGCGGACTGCAAGAAAATTTTTTGGCTGTAATCCAGCAAAGCACTTCAGGATCTCCTGAAATTTCAGCTTATGTCTCACCTGCTTAAAACTTAAGTTTGTGCTCAACCACTTTGCTGAATCAGCGTGTTTGCTAAACTTATGTTATTCTGTAGTTAAAAATTGGCATTTGATTCTCATGTCTTTAGCATACAAGTTCTTAAAGACAGAAAACACATTATGTTTTTGGGCAAAAGACTGCTACCTGCACAATTCCTGTTTCCCCTTGGAGGCTTACAAGTGCCTACCTGGGTGCCTTCCTCTGTGCAAAAAACCCAAAACCTACTAAGTGTTTAAAAGTTAGTCAGTTTCTGTGACTTTTGCCAACATTTTGCATCGATGTGTCTGACAGACCCCTGACGGCTGCAGGGACCGTCATCTCAGAAATGACAAGGCTGAGAAATGAATTTCTCATATCTTTGGAGAGCTGAGGAATCAACAACTTTTTAGTGGGTTGTTTCTTCTGCAGAAGCTCTTCAGATACCGTTTGATAGATCTGCATGACTTTGATACAGGCTCTGGGGTTTCCAGAAATGTGAATTACAGCCTTGGTTTCATGCACACGGTCTTGAGGAAAGCTTTGATCACTGCTGCACATGATATGTGGCTTTTTAAATCCAGTAAATGGCCTTGGAGGAGCCATGGTGACTTTAGTTTTGAATTACATGAAGAATATTTTAACTTCTCTCTCTAAAGGATGTCGGTGCTGCCACATGTGAATGTTTTTTAAAGTTACTGGGAAGAACTGAGGATGACCTAGACACGATGACTGTAAAATCTGTTTGTCGTCTAATGCTTTGGGGTTTTTTTATATTTGATTTGCAAAATGCATCCATTTAATTATCCCTGATGGAATCATTTTGTTAAATTGACTCCTATTGACATGCATTTTATTTTTATTTTCTAATGTAAGCAATTTTATTGTTTGTTACTTTATGTACATACAAGCAATCCTGTCCTTGAGGTCTGTGACAACTTTAGGTAGGACCTACACCTGAGAAAAAGCCAATAGATTATAATAAATGCAGCTATGGGACTTGGTGGATTTTTAAATTATGTTTTTGACCTAAGCAGCAGATGGTGGTGAAAATTGAGCTTAAAGGAACTTTTAAATTTGAAGTACCATAGGCTCTGTAAAACATTGTTCCATGCCTGTTAACGCAAGATTTCTACCCTATATTTTCCGTAAACTATTTGGCCAGCCTGTTGTGCTGGTATATTACAGGAGTAAACACTTCTAAGTATTCTGTGAAAGACATTTCATTTTGTACCTGATGTCATTTTCAAGGTTAGCATGATCTTGCAGAGTTCCAGATACAACCTTTTTTTTTTTTTTTTCTTTTTTTCTTTTTCCTATCCAAACATCCTCTGGCCTTTGGAGCCACGCAAACCCTGCTGCAGGGCTGCAAACCTTGACTCCGTGCCAAAGCAACCTACTGAGCAGAAAGGTCATTGAGCCACAGATACCCAAAAATAAATTCTAGCTCTTTAGCTGAAAGCTGTGCAGCCTCCTCCCATGCTCTGCTGTCAGTAGTTGTAGGTCGTGGTACCCACTGCAAATAAAGAGCAAAGTCTGTGTGCCACTTTGGTAGAGTAACTCGTCTTCCCCGAAAGACAGGTTTGGATGGGTAGGGAATTTGCAGCATTGCTATTTCTATAAGTAGGATGCTTAAGAGTGCATACACAGTATGTTTCTGCTTTTATTAATATTTAAACTGAATTGTCATTGTTGGTATTTAAGAGATAAATCTTCCTGATTGCAAAGTATCCGTTATCTCTGTCCTCTTACTTATTAACGCTCTTTGTCACACACTCAGTTATCACCTAAATTCAAAGGAGTAGAATTTACAGAGGAGGAAGACTGACTTTTATGTAATTAACTAAATTACAATTCCTGGTGAATTCCCTGAGCTAATAAAAGGGGCTGATATTTCTATCTCACTTTATTACTTAAGAAGTTACATGGTGGTACACATAGTGTTACAATGGTACAGAAAGTGAGGGATGAAAGGAGAAATATAGGATGTAAGTAGTGAAATATGTTTTGTTCCAGCTCAGAAAAAATGCAAGGATTAAGTGGTCAAAGAAACAGGAGGGGAGAAGATAAAATTATAAGGGAGAAAAGGGAGATAAAGAGAAAGACAAACTGGAGCTTTGAATCTTAAGAGACGTGATAGTATTAAAAAGGAAGGATTAAACAAATGCAGAAATACCAAGAGGATGGTGTGGCTACATTGAGTTCTATTTTTGTGTCTGCGTTTGGGGTCAACTTGAAAATAGGATATTAAACGAGTAGTTTGAAGAACAGATAGTGGAAAAAGCTTGAAAATAATTGGAAAATTATCTGAGCACGCATTTACCCTGAAACACGGAGGATAATGATAATACACACTCTGAGTTCCTCAGAGAGAGGACAAAAGATTCACTTGTATGAGTTCTTTTTGCTTGGGGTTCTCAACCTACATGGAGGAGGAAAGTTTGGAGAGAAGCACTTACTATTTCCAGGCATGCTGTTACTCTGGTTTCGATTAGAATCTTGTGAAGAACCTGCAAAGGTGGATGAAGTCAGGAAATATTAAAGATGGAAATGTCACTTATCTGTGGAACAATAGTAAAACTATTGCTCATTTCATGGGGCTGCATTAGGATGGTATTGAAGGAGGGTGGGCAAGGATCTGATGGAAGGTCTAAGTAGGGAGGCAATTGATTACTCAACTCTGGCTTGCATGGAGGACTTCGTCCTTTTATAAATCATGGCTCTTGACATTTAAAGATTGACATAGCTGAAACAGCTCTAGATATTTTTGGCTGAAATAAACCATTGTTGTGAAAAAAAAAAAAAAAGAAAAAGACAAAAATCTTGTTTGTTACATTGCTTATTAAGTGGTGTTTCTTTTCGGTAAATCAATAGGGTGCTGGTTTGGTTTGGTCTCAGCCTGACCTAATGTGATACTCGTTCTGTCAAATATCATGGACTGAAATGATGTTGTCATTTGCTTTCTTTCTGGTCCTTAGTTTCTATTAGAGACAGCTCTTAGCATTCTTGGGCGATAGAGCAAGCTTCCTTGGCAAAGTTCTGATGAGGACTTTGGCTCTGCCCACTGGCAGTCTAGGTTTTTTCTATAAATAGAGGCAGGCCTGGGTTGTCTCCATCCTTCAGAGGCAAACCTGTGGGAAAGCTACTGTCACTGATGGATTGTCTCCCTTTGCTTGCACAAGACTCAAGTAGTGCGCTACAGAAATTTCAGGGGATTCAAAACACTAGGAAACAAAAGGCAACAAGCTTAATTGCATATTATCCCCTCTGTTTTTTCTCGTACTTGTGTATCAGTGTAATTCCCACTGATTTTGGTTGGAGCGACGTGCATAATCCGATTAGCAGGAAGGTTGTCAGGGTGTGCAGAACTTCCAAGTAGTCTGCTGTAAACTACAGGACTGGCTTCCCCTCTGTTTTCTGGAAGTTTTGCCTTGAATCGGGGGAACCAGGATTCTGCCCGTGTCCCCGCGGCAGCTGGGCTGTACCAGCCAGCCGTCGCCCTGAGTGCGGTTTCTGTGCGTGCAAGGCTGTGACTGCGCTCAGTCTGCTGGCCCTGGGAGTCAGGGCTGGACGTGGTGATACATCCCTATCCATAACACCGCTTGACTCAGGCAGATTGCTTGATTTTTAAAATTAAGCAGTCGCGTTTGAAGAATAAATTAATGATACGTTCCAAATTGGAATCGATCATTAATTTTTGCGCTTCATCTTTATGTGCAGTGTGCTGAGTTCCTGACTACCAGGCAGCAATTTTAAAGAGGCCGGAGATCAATTTATGTTAAAGGTAGAAAGTTGTTGTTGACTGACTTCATACAGTAATGAGAAGTTAACTTCCCTAGAGTATCTTTTCGAAATACCGTGCAATAGCATACGTAAGCATTTACCACAGATGTCTAATTGCTATTCCTAATCTCTACAGACTTTTGTAACCACGCAGGTATAAAAAGGAAGGTAAGAAGAATGTGTTTTCCCATTTTTAAGATGTAAAAGTTAGGGGGTTTTCCACTATCAAGAGTTAATAAAAAGGCAGAAGTTACCAGTTGACCCAGTCACAATTGTTTTGAGCTGCCCTGAACTGGCTTGATGAAGAGAATTTTTTACGGACCTTCAGTTTATTCTGGGATAGAAGAGACTGGAGGAAAAAATAAAAACCTGACTTTGAATAGAAATAGAAATTAGAAATAGAAATAGAAGGTGAAATTACAGAAGCATCTGTGGATAAAAGGAAATTATGCCTGTTTTTCTCAGCAGTATTTGTACTGGCCTTTGACATTAAAATCTGGATACAGGAATGCCAGCTGTATATTCCAGTGGGTTAGTTACTTCTATTGTCATTTCCCTTTCTCTTTTCTAAGTTTTTTGCCACAACTAAAATTGGAGAAGCTTGCATTATAAATTTGCAATGTAATTTTCCTGTATTTGAATTGCAAAGATTAAAGCAGACAGAGATAGCAATTTATGACAAATTGCCAGATACATCTTGCATTTCTTAGAGGCATAAATGAGACCAGAATGTATAAAGTGTAAATGGTTTATTTTTCCAGTCATGCATGACAAATTTAAACATGTAACTGCATAAGCATTTATGAGTTCTTCACTCAAATCATCAGTGCACTAATGGGAGAATTATTCCTAAAAGTATGGTAGCCAAGGGAAAGAGAAAGGGAGAGAAGAGAGCAGCTAGTGGATATTTAGGGCTGAGAACATACTGCAACACTAAGAAGACTCTGTAAAAATTAAGGAAGACAGGGAAGTTTTAACCCTTTCATGTTTGATTAATGTTAGAGATGGTATAGAAATGTGTTGAGCACACTAGCGCTGTATGTTAAGGCGGTAGGATTTTCTGTTTGAATTCATCTTGCTCCCTTTTAGAAGTACTGGTGCTCGTCACAGTTGCTGAATTTCAACTGGAATTCTGCTTGTGTATACATTTTGTTATGTCCTGCAGTTATTTTGTAGCATCAAGTTATACTGTCCTTCAAGTAATGTGTGATGCTGAGCAAAAATTATGCATACAATAAGAAGGGCTCATGAGAAATATTCAAGAAATGTGTCCATATTTTAGTCACAAAGTTTTGGATACAGTTGATCAGAATTTCATGGATATTTAGTAATTATATGCTCAAGCTTTTCTGTATCTGTTTAGTTGTTTCTATTTATACTGATTTATAAAAGGATATTTATATCTAACCATTCACTATTTTATACCGAATTCCTAAGGGCTACTGATTACATTGAAAGCTGTCCTCAGTTCCATTTTCATTAGGTAGCCTGTTCTTGAAGGAAACTAAAAACAGGATTTCCCATGTGGAAATTGGTTTCGAGTATTTACATTTGAATTATATTTGAATGTAAAACTGTGCAGAAAACTGCACCAAGTAAAGCATGTGTTTTTATTATTTATTGTGGTAGAGAGAACTGTGATATAAATTATCTATGATGAACTATGATAATTTTTTTTTATTTAAAAAAAACAACAAACAAAAAACCAAAACTGAACAACAACGACAGTTATGATTGTTTTTCTGAATGACCATCAGGAATACATTACCTAGTTACCAGCAAGTGTTTATTTGTTCCTCTTGAGGTATCAGTCAGAGGTATCAGTAGGACATCTTCTATAGAATGAAAACAGCATCATTATTTGTTAACACAGATTATAACAGCTGATTATTAGACTAGATAAATCTGGACAATGATATGCAAAGCTATGTCACGCAGAAAAAAAAAGATATGGAGAAATAACAGGCAAAAAAGTTACGCGTGTGGAAGCGTATGTTCCATTCCCAAGATACACATGGGCAATAAAGATC